>NC_092784.1:40778256-43178256 GCF_047496795.1 Chiloscyllium punctatum
CCCCGTGAGAGAGGGTGTGCATGAGAGAGAGAGAGAGAGAGAGTGTATTCGCATGAGAGAGTTTGTGTGTGTGAGAGAGAGTGTGTATGTGTGTGAGTGTGTGTATGTGTGAGAGAGAGAGAGTGTGTGCACGTGTGAGAGAGAGTGTGTGTGCGTGAGAGAGGGTGTGCATGAGAGAGAGTGTGTGTGCGTGTGAGAGTATGTACGCGTGTGAAAGAGAGTGTGCACATGGGAGAGAGATTTTGTGTGTGTGTGTGTGTGTGTGAGTGAGAGAGAGAATGTGTGCGTGTGAGAGAGTACATGCACCTAAGGCAGTGAGTGTGCGTGCCTGAGAGTGTGTGTGTGTGTGCATGTGTGAGAGAGAGAGCATGTGAGAGAGAGTGTGTGTGTGTGCGCACGCGTGAGAGAGAGTATATGTTGTGTGTGCATGTGTGAGAGTGTGCGTGTGAGAGAGTGTGAGCATGTGAGAGAGAGTGTGTGTACGTGTGTGTGTGAGAGAGAGTGTGTGTGCGTGAGAGAGAGTGTGTGTGCGTGAGAGGGAAAGAGAGAGTGTGCACGCATGAGAGAATGTGTGTGTGTGAGAGAGACAGTGTGTGTATGAGAGTGTGTGTGTGTTTGTGTGTGTGAGAGAGACAGTGTGTGTGCGTGAGAGAGCGAGAGTGCTTGAGAGAGAGAGTGCATGAGAGAGAGGAAGAGAGTGTGCGTGTGTGAGAGAGTGTGCGTGCGTGTGTGAGAGAGTGTGCATGCGTGGGAGACAGATTGTGTGTGTGTGTGTGAGAGAGAGAGAGAATGTGTGCGTGTGAGAGAGTACAAGCACCTAAGACAGTGAGTGTGCGTGCCTGAGAGTGTGTGTGTGTGTACGTGTGAGAGAGAGTGTATGTGTGTGTGTGCATGTGTGAGAGAGAGAGCATGTGAGAGAGAGTGTGTGTGTGTGCGCACGCGTGAGAGTGTATGTTGTGTGTACGCATGTGAGAGTGTGCGTGTGAGAGAGTGTGAGCATGTGAGAGAGAGTGTGTGTACGTGTGTGTGTGAGAGGGAGTGTGTGTGCGTGAGAGAGAGTGTGTGTGCGTGAGAGGGAAAGAGAGAGTGTGCACGCATGAGAGAATGTGTGTGAGAGAGACAGTGTGTGTATGAGAGTGTGTGTGTTTGTGTGTGTGAGAGAGAGAGTGTGTGTGCGTGAGAGAGCAAGAGTGCTTGAGAGAGAGAGTGCATGAGAGAGAGGAAGAGAGTGTGCGTGTGTGAGAGAGTGTGCGTGCATGTGTGAGAGAGTGTGCATGCGTGGGAGACAGATTGTGTGTGTGTGTGAGAGAGAGAGAGAGAATGTGTGCGTGTGAGGCAGTACAAGCACCTAAGACAGAGAGAGTGTGTGCGCATGTGTGAGAGTGGGTGTGTGCGTGCACGTGTAAGAGAGTGTACATGCATGTGAGAGAGTGTGTGCGCGTGAGAGAGAGTGTGTGTGTGTGTGCACGCGCGCGTGTGAGAGAGAGAGGGTGTGCATGAGAAAGAGAGGTAGAGAGTGTGCATGAGAGAGGGAGAGAGTATGCATGTGAGAGAGAGAGAAGGTGAGAGAAAGGGAGAGAATGTGCATGTGAGAGAGTGTGGGTAAGAGAAAGGGAGAGAGCATGCATGTCAGAGAGAGAGAGCGTCAGAGAGAGAGTGTGTGCATGAGAAAGAGAGAGAGATTGTGAATGAGAGAGAGGGAGAGAGTGCGTGAGAGAGAGAGAGAGTGTGTCTGAGTGAGTGTGTACGTGAGAGAGAGTGTGTGTGAGAGAGAGAGAGTGGGCATGAGAGTGTGTGTGCGTGAGAAAGAGTACGTGAGAGAGTGAGAGGGTGCGTGAGAGAGAGGGGGAGAGAGTGTGCATGTGATAGAGCGAGAGTGCTTGAGAGAGAGAGTGCGTGACAGAGAGGAATAGAGTGCACGTGCAAGAGAGAGAGAGTGTGCGTGCATGAGAGAGGGAGCGATAGTGTGTGCACATGAGACAGTATGCATGAGAGAGTGCGCGTGAGAGAAAGAGGCGAGAGTGTGCGTGAGAGAGCCACAGTGTGTGTGCGTGAGAGTGGGACTGTGTGTGTGCGTGCTAGTGTGCATGCGTGAGACAGAGTGTGTGTGTGTGAGAGAGGGGGAGAGAGTGCACGTGATAGAGAGTGTCTGTGAGAGAAAGTGTGCACATGAGAGAGGGAGAGTGTGCACATGAGAGAGAGAGGGAGAGTGTGCACGTGAGAGAGAGTGTGCACGTGAGAGAGAGAGAATATGCATGTGAGAGAGAGGGAGTGTGTGCACGTGAGAGGGGGGTGTGCATGTGAGAGAGAGGGAGGGTGTGCACGTGAGAGAGAGGGAGAGTGTGCACGTGAGAGAGAGAAAGAGAGAGAGAGGGAGAGTGTGCACGTGAGAGAGAGGGGGAGAGTGTGCACATGAGAGAGAGGGGGAGAATGTGCACGTGAGAGAGAGGGAGAGTGTGCACGTGAGAGGGAGAGTGTGCACAGGAGAGAGAGGGAGTGTGTGCGTGAGAGAGTGTGCGTAAGAGAGAGAGCGCGTGCACAAGAGAGAGTGTGTGTGAGAGATAATGAGTGAGTGCGTGAGAGAGAGGGAGAGTGTGCATGAGAAAGAGAGTGTGAATGAGAGAATGGGAGAGTGTGTGAGAGAGGGAGAGAGTATGCATGTGATAGAGAGAGAGTGCATGAGAGAGAGTGCATAAGAGTGTGTGTGAGAGAGAGCGTGTGCATGAGAGGGAGCGCAAGTGTGTGCGTGTGAGAGAGTGTGTGTGTGCGTGACAGAGAGAGAGGGTGTGTGTGCGTGAGAGTGAGAGGGTGTGTGAGCATGAGAGAGAGGGTTTGTGAGCTTGAGAGAGAGAGGGTGTGCATGAGAAAGAGGGAGAGAGTGTGCGTGAGAGAGGGAGAGAGTGCGCATGTGATAGTGCGTGAGAGAGAGGAAGAGAGTGCGCGTGCGAGAGAGAGAGTGTGTGCATGAGAGAGGGAGAGAGTGTGTGCACATGAGACAGTATGCGTGAGAGAGTGTGCGCAAGAGAGAGAGTGCGCATGAGAGAAAGAGGCGAGAGTGTGCGTGAGAGAGGGACTGTATGTGTGTGTGAGAGTGTGTGCATGAGAGAGTGTGCGTGCCTGTGAATGAGAGAGAGAGAGTGTGTGCGTGAGCATGAGAGGGAGCACGTGAGCATGAGAGAGAGCGCGTGTGCGTGTGAGGGAGAGCGCATGTGTGTGAGAGAGGGTGTGTGTGAGAGAGACTGAGTGAGTGCATGAGAGAGAGGGAGAGAGTGCGTGAGAGAGAGTGTGTGCATGAGAGAGTGAGAGGGTGTGCAGAGAGAGGGAGAGAGTGTGCATGAGAGAGTGTGCATGTGAGAGAGGGAGAGAGAGTGCATGTGAGAGAGACAGGGAGAGGGTGTGCATGAGAAAGAGAGAGAGTGTGCATGAGAGAGATGGAGAGAGTGCATGTGAGAGAGAGTATGCGTGAGAGAGAGGGAGTGTATCAGGGAGAGCAAGAGTGTGTGCGTGAGAGAGACAGAGAGAGAGGGTGTACATGAGAAAGAGATAGAGAGTGTGCATGAGAGAGAGAGTGCATGAAAGAGAGAGCGCCTGTCCAAATGGGGATTCCAATCAGTTCAACCCAACTGTTGAGCAGAAGTTCTGTAAAGTTCCCTGATCAAGATAGATTAGATTCCTTACAGTGTGGAAACAGGCCCTTCAGCCCAACCAGTCCACACCGACCCTCTGAAGAGTAACCCACCCAGACCCATTTCCTTCTGAATGATGCATCTAACACTACGGGCAATTTAGCATGGCCAATTCACCTGGCCTGCACATCTTTGGACTGTGGGAGGAAACCAGAGCACCCGGAGGAAACCCACGCAGACACAGGGAGAATGTGCAAACTCCGCACAGACAGTCGTCCGAGGCTGGAATCAAACCTGGGACCCTGGGTGCTGTGAGGCAGCAGTGCTAACCTCTGAGCCACCGTGCCGTTGTACGAGAAGATAAAGCTAATGGTGGGAGGGAGGTATTTACACACCCAAACTCACCCCCTTTGTGAAGTTGTGTTATATCTATACTGATAAACATTCTCTTGTTCGCATACAGTTCTGACCCGTTATCTAAGGACCAATTTACTTGCTGTAGAGAGAGTGCAAATGGATTTTCATCTGACTGATTCCTGGGATGGTGGGATTGTCCTGAGGAGAGATTGAGGAGGCTGGGCAAGTGTTACTTTGAGTTTAGGAGAAGCAGGGGTGATTTCATTGAAATGTACCAAGTTCTTCCAGAGCTCAGCAGAGTGGATGTAGAAAAAATTATTCGCTCTGGCCTGGGGTGAGAGTGGGTGGACATTTTTAGACCAAAGGAGAGAGCTTCAGGATACAGGGTGTGGCCATTGAGAACCCAGGTGAGGAAGAATTTCTTCACTTACAGGGTAGTGAGTCTTTGTGATTCTCCACCTCAGAGGGCCATGGAAGCTCAGTGATTGAGTACGTCCAAGACACAGATCGTATCAAGAAATCGAAGAAACAACATCAAAAGGACATGGGAATATTGTGGGGAAAATGGTGCTCAGTTGGGATCTCAGTTGTGATCTAGAATGGTGGAGCACGCTCGAAGGGCTGAATGGCCTACTCCTTCTTGAATGTTTGCATAATGTCAGTTGAGGAATATATATTTATTTCTACACCTGATGATGGGTTGGAAGAGTTTCAATTTTCTCCTGCTGCAAAGCAGCTGAACAGGGAGAGCTTGTATTGTTAATGTGGATTTATGTTGGTTTTGTAAAACTGAATGGGAAGGCCTGACTCTGCCATTTCATAGCGATAAATGCTCAGGGCAAGGAAAAAAATAGTGACACCGGAAGTAGGGTTGATGTACAGGAAATGCATGCCCTGATGCAGCATTTTTAAATAGCTTATTTGAGATCATTCCACAAGGACTTTACTGTAGAAATCTCTTCAAGATCTCTGCTCTCATCCATTCCTGGCCTCTGGCAACCTGCAATTCCTTCCATAAACTTTGTGCCCCTACTATTTCTCTCTCTTGTTCGTTCTCTCTATCTCTCCCTCTCTCTCGTTCTACCTCCCTCCCTCTTGTTCCGTCACTCTCCACACTCTCCTCCTGTCTATCTTCCTTCCCTCTCTTTCTCTCCCCACTCTTTCCCTTTCTCCCACTCTTCCCATCTCATCCAACACTGTATTTTCCCCCCCTTCTTCCCACCCCTCCACCTTAAAGATCTCACTCTTTCGATCAAGAACATAAATTGCTGGAGAAACTGAGCAGGTCGGGCAGCATCTGTGGAGAGAGAAAAACAGAGTTAATGTTTTGAATCCTGTGACTGTTCATCAGAACTGGTAGCAGCCAGGAGAAAGTGGTATTTATGCTGAAGATGAGGGTGGAGGGTGTTTGAGAGGAGTAGATGGGTGGAGATGGAGTCCAGAGAGGAGGTGTAAAAGGGGCAGGCGGGGATGGGGATTGTTGCTTGTGAGTCAGAAAAGAGGCTGAAGAAGTGATGATGAGAACTAACAGTGGGATAGAATGGGCAGGTTGTGCTGAAAGGCTCAGGGTGTGGGGAATGGCTGAAAAACACTGAAGAATATGATCAGGTTCTGAAGTTATTAATTCCACTATTGAATCCTGGAGCCTGAAGGACCCCCAAACAAAAGACGAGGTGCTGTTTTTTGAGCTTCGCTGGAACACTGCAGCTAGCCCAAGACAGATGTTGGCTAGGGAACAGGGTGGGTGTTGCAGTGGCAGGCAACTGGAAGCTCAGGGTCTTTTTTTGTGGATAGAGCCTGCGTTTTCTATAACGCTGTCACCCAGTCTACGTTTTGTCTCCCCAATGTAGAGCAGACCACATTGTGATCAGTGAATATATTAGGCTGGAGTGAAGCGCAAGTAAAGTGCTGCTTCACCTGGAAGGTGTGTTTGGGGCCTTTGATAGTGAGGAGGGAGGAAATAAACAGACAAGTGTAACACCTTCTGCAATGCAAGGGAAGGTGCCATGCGAGTGAGGGGAGGTGTTGGAAATGCAGGAGTGACCAGGGTGTCTTGGAGGGAACTGTCCCCGTGGTGAGCTGGCTATGACATCCTATTGGAGGTGACAGAAATGGTGACCTGCCATCCTTTGGATGCAGAGGCTGGTGGGGTGGGATGTGAGGACCAGGGGTTCTCATTGTTGAGGGAGGGAAGAGATGGAGTGTGGGCTGAAGTATGTGAGATGGGTTAAACCCGGCTGAGGGACCAGTCAGCCCAGTGTTGGGGAATCCTTAGTTGAGGAAAGTGAACATTTCTGAGACCCCCTATTATGGAAAGTAGCATAACCAGAATAGACACTCCTTGCTCAGACAGGCGGTGCATTCTTGAGGAAAGTGGAAGGAAGGAGGAGGATTCGAATGGAACTGAACTGACCCCCACCAAGCTCCTTTTGGCTGTGTGAAGCCTAAGCTGTTCCTGTGTGGAACTGGGAAGGTACGTGTGTCGCACGCGCACACGTGTCAGAGGCAATGACCACCTTGGGTTTAAGTCCTGACCCTCTTGTGAATCATTGGACCCTGCTCAATCTGACAATGTCTGTGAAAAGGTGGAGTGTGAGATTAGGAAAGAGAGTTTTTGGGGAGAACTCTCCCCAGTCGGGTTCAGTTTCTTCTGAAAATTAATTGGCAGCTCACTAAGAAAGGGAAACTGGAACGATCACGTTTTGAGGTGAAGGATTAGACATGAGACTTCCCCATGAGAGGCAAGCAAACACTCTTAAGATAGTAATTCAAATGGTTGGGGACAGAAATAATGGCAGGCTCTGAGTCGAGTAGGGCACTTGAGGGAGAGAGCCACACATTGACAACAGTTCATCATCTTGTTGGGGCAGGACATTCCATGATAGTAGACAATAATTAGCGATGGGCTGAATGACCACTTCTCTTCCCGATGTGCCGGTTTGTATCAGGCTCTCTTTTCGGTTTTGCATTCTGATTTTACTTTTGCTGATTCTGTCATCAGAACTGCCCATGAATGAATGGATTGATCAGGAGACCAGTCATGAGGAATTCCATCTATCTGAGTCCATCTTTTGAGAGAATTGGGAAGCTCTTTGTGTGAAGAGACTTAAAAGGTTCGGAAAGTATGATCAGATTCTGAAATTATTAAACCCAGTATTGAATCTTAGAGACTGCAGGGCCCCCAAACGAAAATCCCAACCAAATCAACTGCTAAGTTGACCTCCCAGTGCATGGCATGTATCGATCATAAGGTCATCAGAATTGGGAGCAGGAGTAGGCTATTCAGCCCTTTGAGATTGAGCAGGGTCCAATACTTCACAAGGGGGTCAAGACTTAAACCCAAGGTGGTCATTGCCTCTGACATTGTGCATATGCGACACACGTACGTTCCCAGTTCCATAGGAGCCTGGTGAGGGTCAGTTCAGTTCCATTCTAGATTATGGCTTCAACTGTACTTCCTGCCAGAGGCCACCCAGAGCTGTTGACATCCTTACCACTCAAAAATCCGTTAATCTAACTCAGGTTCAATCAATTCACTGATCTTAGCTCCAATGCTTGCTGGGATAGAGAATTTCAATTATGGCCCTCTGAGAGACACCATTCCTCCTCATCTCCCTCTCAAACAGGCAATCCTTTATTGTGAAATTATGTCCCCTTGTTCGAGATGTCCCCATGTAGGGAAACATCCCCTTGACATTCTCCTTCTGAATCTTATACATTCAATAAGATCACATCACATTCTTCAAACTCAAAGGGGTATTGGTACAACCTGGTAAGCCATTCCTCAGAATTTAAAATGAATTGGAGTTGTCTCTCCCTACATAAAGCTGGAGGGCTCCCTCTTGGCTCTCTATCAACACAGAGTAGCTTGCCCGGGATCCTTCTAGCCTCTGTGGTTCACCACCACACGAGAGAAAGTGTCTATACTGAGCTGCTTGCCTTTGGAGGATGAGGATGTAAGAGAAAAGAGCGGGAGTAGACCATTTGGCTGATCAAGCTTCGGTTTGCATCTCCAGCACTACAAACAGAAGGCTACTTGTAGACCCTGAATGGTCTGGTGAGGACACGGCCAGATATACATGAACCATCTGAGAGGTAGTTCAGGGCTTGCAGCTGTCGAGCTACCAATTGGCATCAATTGGCTAGCTGAAATTCTTGCACACTGTTAGTGATTTCTTGTTGGACAGCTGTGTGGTGACATTTGCAATGTGTGCAGGTACAGGTCCTGCCTCTCTTCTAGGGACTGTGAGTAATAGCTGTAACCTATGCTCTTTAAGAGTACCAGATTCTCAGCTCTATTTGACACTTGCCTGGTATGTGGGTAATACAAAAAGCACTCTCTGTTCCAGGCCACTGTTTAACTAGTCATAGTCTGATGAAGGATGTGCTTCTGATCGTAGGGAACACAAGTGCACTCACAGGGGTGACCAGTGGCATTAACCCCAACATTCAAGATACCGAAGTGTGACGAGTGCACTGACCTGGCTAGGGGCAGCCAAGACACCAGAGTCTAAGGATCGTGAAGGCTTGGCCTTTTCAGGTTCAGAAGTGGCTGAATAAATTTGACACAATCATTCAGGGAAGGAGGGGACAGTCAGGAGGGTTAGGGCATGGGGAAAATTGAGGTCGAGGACTGTTTGCAGAGGTATCTACTTAGAGACTTTGTCCCTTTAATTGGTTGTGAAATTAACTGGGCACGGATCAAAATGCCAGGTCAGATGCATCTGAAAATTCAAAATCACTTTCCAAAACCAAGGCAGCAGATGCATGGGAACATCATTGTACTATCACTGGCCTTGTAATCCAGGGCCCAGCCTAATGCTGCTGGAGCACTGGTTCAAATCCCATGGTGGAATCTGAATTCGATTCATAAATCTGGGATTAAAAGCGTCAAATGTTGACCATGAAACCACTGTCAGTTGTCGTAAAATCCCAGCTGGTTCCTTTTAGGGCAGAAAATTTGCCATCCTTACCTGGTCTGCTTTACAAGTGACTCCAGACCCTCAGCAGTGTGGTTACTCTGGACTGCCCTTTGATACTCCCTAGTAAGTAATTCATTTGGGTCAACCTCTTTTTAAAAAACTCACTAATATATGCAGCTTTGTGCCAACAGTAGGGGAGATGTCCCATATCTTGCAGACCATGTGCCAGACACCACCACCACAATGCCAGGATGTCCCACAAGAGGGGCAGACCCAACCGAGGTGATGGCACAGTGGTATACAGTCAGGAGGGAGCTGCCCTAGGAGTACATCTGGACCCCATGAAGTCTCATGGCATCAGGTCAAACTTCAATAAGGATGGTTCCTCCTGGTTACCACCTACTGACCCTGCCCTCCCTCTCTCGACTGATCAATTGGTACTCCTCTATGCTGAACACCAGGCGACTCTGGTTCAATAAAATCTGCAGAAGACATCCTGGTGAAGCTATAACACAGGATCACTTGCATGCCAGACAGCCAAAGCAGACAGGGCTAAGTGATATCACTCCATGTGATACCAAGAAATGTCTGAAGATGCTGAATATTGTAAATTCTATGGGTTTTGGCAACATTCCAATAGTACTAAAGGCAACGTGCTCTAGAATGTGCCATATCTCATTCATCCTGTTCATGTGGAGTTACCACACTCACATTTACTCAACATGTGTGTTCTTTACATTAAGAAGTCGGCGCAAAACTTGGGGAGAAGAATCGGGGGGTGTCTTTCCACAGTTTGGAGTCATACCAGGCACATAGGATGATGGCTATCATTGTTGGAGGTCAGTAATCTCCACTCCAGGACATCTCTGCAGGAGTTCCCGAAGTGTGGTGTCCTCGGCCCAACCATCAATGCTTCATCAATGACTTTCCCAACCATCAATGCTTCATCAATGACATCAGAAATGGAGATATTTGCTGACGACTACACAATTTTCATTCGAGGCTCCTCAGATACTGAAGCAGTCCATTCCAAAGGCAACACGATCTGGATAATATCTAGGCTTCAGCTGATAAGTTGACTGTAAGGATAAGCTCAGCAACCAGACCAGTTAGTTTCGCTTCAGTGAAGAAACTTCTAGAAGCAATAATTCATAGAAATAGAAATATATAGCATGGAAACAGACCCTTCAAGTCCAACTCACCCATGCTGACCAGATATCCTACATAAATCTAATTCCACTTGCCAACATTTGGCCCATATCCTGCTAAACCCTTCCTATTCATATATCCATCAGATGCCTTTTAAATGTTGTAATTGTACCAGCCTCCACCACTCCCTCTGGCAGCTCATTTCATACACACACCACCCTCTGCGTTAAAAAGTCATGTGGACAAACATGGGTTAATGAGGGAAAACCACTATGGATTTCTTAAGAGGAAATTATGCCCAACTCACTTGTTGGAGCCCTTCGAAGAGATAACAAAGAGTCTTTGATGAGGAGAAGGCTGACATGTACATGGAGTTTTAAAAGACATTTGATACACAATAGACTGGGAGAAATCTTATTGTTTGTGGAATAAATAGATATGGACATAACAATGTTGGAAAATAGGATTAGATTAGATTAGATTAGATTACTTACAGTGTGGAAACAGGCCCTTCGGCCCAACAAGTCCACACCGCCCCGCCGAAGCGTAACCCACCCATACCCCTAAATCTACATCTACATCTACCCCTTACCTAACACTACGGGTAATTTAGCATGACCAGTTCACCTGGCCGGCACATCTTTGGATTGTGGGAGGAAACTGGAGCACCCGGAGAAAACCCACGCAGACACGGGGAGAATGTGCAAACTCCACACAGTCAGTCGCCTGAGGCAGGAATTGAACCCGGGTCTCCAGCGCTGTGAGGCAGCAGTGCTAACCACTGTGCCACCGTGAGGCTCAACTTACATATAATACATGAGTTACACTTCAGCTGGAGGACTGTGTATGGTCTGAGCCCCACATTTTAGGAAGGATCTGAATGCAGTGGAGAGAGTGCAGAAAAGATTTCTGAGATTGGTCAAGATTAGAGAAGTTGAGAATGTTTGCCCTTGCGAAGAGAAGGCTAAAAGGAGATTTAATAGAAGTTTTCAATACCATGAGGGGTCTGGACAGGATCAGCAGAAAGAAACTGTTCCCACTCACAACAGGATCGAGAACAAGAGGGCACAGATTTAACATGATTTGTAAAAGGAGCAATTGGGAGATGAGGAAAAATGAACTTTTTCATACATTCAGATCCGGAATGTGGTAGAGGCAGGATCAACAGGCCATTCCAGAGAGGTTCCAGATTGTTTTCTATTCAAATAGAAAACAACGTACAAGGCTGTGGGAATGAGATGGAATAATGGCACAATACCAACATGCAAATTTGAAGAGTACGTGAAACCATGATAGACCAATGGCCTTTTCTGCACCGTGTAACAAATAGTTGATTCTTTGAAATGGCAAACAAAAAGGAGTATAACCATTTTCCTTTGACATTCACCGTAACTGAATCCCCCACTATCAACATCCTGAAGGTTACAATTGACCAGAAACTGAACTGGAATGCACATATAAAAGCTGTGGCTGCAAGACCCAGATCAGAGTCTTTGAATTCCATGGCAGATAACTCATCATCTGACTCCCTAAAGCCTGTCCACCATCCACTTGGCACAAGTCAGGAGTGTGATGGAATACCACCCACTTGCCTCAATGAGTGCAGCTCCTACAACACTCAAGAAACTTGACACCATGCAGGACAATTAGAGTCATAGAGGTGTACAGCACGGAAACAGATCCTTTGGTCCAACTCATCCATGCTGACCAGATATCCCAAATTAGTCTCATTTGCCAACACTTGGCCCATATATCTCTAGACCCTTCCTATTCATGTACCCATGCAGATGCCTGTTAAATGTTGTAATTGTACCAGCTCATCCATACCTTTTGCGTGAAAAAGTTACTCTTTAGCTCCTTTTTCTATCTTTCCCCTCTCACCCTAAACTTATGGTCTCTAGTTCTGGACTCCTCCACCCCAGGGAAAAAGAACCTTGCCTATTTACCCTATCCATGCCCCTCATAATTTTATAAACCTCCATAAGGTCACCCGCAGCCTCCGACGCGCTCCAGGGAAAACAGCCCCAGCCTATTCAGTCTCTACCTATAGCTCAAACCCTCCAGCCTTGGCAACATCCTTGTAAGTCTTTTCTGAACCATTTCAAGTTTCACAACATCTTTCCTATAGGAGGGAGAGCAAAACTGCACACAATATTCCAATAGTGGCCTGACCAATGTCCTGTACAGCCGCAACATGACCTCCCAACTCTTGTACTCAATATTATGACCAATAAAGGAAAGTATACTAAATGCCTTCTTCACTAAGCTGTCTCCCTAAGACTCCACTTTCAAGGAGCTATGAACCTGCATTCCAATGTCTCTTTGTTCAGCAACATTCCCCAGGGCCTTATCATTAAGTGTGTAACTCCTTCCCTGATTTGTATCACATTCACAAACAGCAGCAGCGTGTACCATATACCAGAGAGTAGTTAAATCTATGGAACTTTCTGCCCAAGGAAGCAGTACAGGGAGCTCCATTATTTGTTGCTGCTGCTGAGGTTCAAGGGAGCTCTTCCCCAAACCTCTCCATATAGGGGGTAATTCTTCTGGCTGTTATAGAAAGAGAGAAAGTGAAAAGGGGGCGTGGAGTACTTGGCACAAAATAAAAGCTGTTGGAGCAACTAAGGAGATGCTCAGAACCTCAGTGGAGAGCCAAGCAGCTTCTGGAGGGTTGGCTGCACTGAGTTTCTGTTGATGCAGCAGTTAAAACTATAAACTCAGTTCCTGAGTGGTTGCCAGTGATTGGGCATTGTTAAAATAACTGGCATAGTCTTTCATTCAGAGGATGTGGGTATCACTGTCAAAGTTGGCATTTCATATCCCGTCCCGGACTGCCTTTGGGAAGTACGTGCAGAACATCCTCCTTGACACGGACAGTCACAGTGCTGGTGAGCCTGCTGCTTACACACAGCATCGGAATTCTGACCTAGCGATGACGGACAAGTGGGAATAGATATATATAAAACACACATATGCCCGAGTTGGTTGGTATGCAACTTGGCAGGGAACAGGGAGGTGATGATGTTCCCATGATCCTGTTCTTTGTCCTTCTCTGCCAGTGGAGGTCACTAATCTGGGAGGAGCTGTTCGATTGACCCCTGGTGAGTTGCTGCAGTGTATCCCGTGGATGGGACACCCCAGTCGTGGAGGGGGTGGGTGCTCCACTCAGCTCAGCAACCAGGGGAGTGGCCCACTCCCCTCCTCCCTGTCAGTGATTGGCTGTGCCCTGGATGGGTATTGAGCTGCTTCTGTATTGTCAGAGTTTCTCCCGACCTGGCGAGAGGTGAGTATTCCAACACCAATGTGCTCCTCACTGTTAGCATCTGGTGCAATGTCTGAAAATTATATTCCGTCAAATGAGGAGATAATTATAATCGTAAGGTGATGGATAAGGTGAATAGCCAAGGTCTTTTTCACAGGGGAGGGGAGTCCAAAACTAGAGGACATAGGTTTAAGGTGAGAGGAGAAAGATTTAAAAAGGTACCTAAGGGGAGAGAGGCTGTTGTGTGCATGGAATGAGCTGCCAGAGGAAGTAGTGGAGGCTGGTACAATTACCAGCATCTGGATGGGTATATGAATACGAAGGGTTTAGAGGGATATGGGCCAAATACTGGCAAATTGGACTAGATTAGGATTTGCAGTTGGTGTGGACGAGTTGAATGGAAGGGTCTGTTTCTCTGCTGTACAGCTGTATACTCTATGCTGCTCACAGTGCACACCGTCTGATATTGACTTCCCATTGGGGTTAGGCTGAAGTAAGGGAACTGGATCTAATCCAGGAGAGGGAGGGGATGTGAGGCAGGGGATTAAGTTAACATAACCCCTTGGGTCTTTGCCAGATAAGTAATCTGGTGTTTTATTGCTGAAATGCAAAGCAAGCTATAAACTGTTTGTCTTGCACTCATCAAAACAAAAGCAAGAATGTTTAATTTCAAATGGTCACAACAATGTATATTCCAGAAAAGTGCTGAATGCTTGGCTGAGGTGAGCTGCTAAGGACATTTGTTCAAACCTCATCCCTTCTTTTGAACTATGTGGGATCTTGGGGAGCTTCTGTTGCTTTTACCATGGCAACTGAGTTTTGGCAACCAATCAAGATCCTTTTGGTCTGTGGCATAAATTGTGATTGCTTGAGATTCGGTATTCTTGCCTTTGTCCTGAAAGAGTGTACGATGAAAGGTTTTAGGAACATGTTTGTCTCTCTCTAGCAGTATTCAAGATCTGTAAGCTGAGCAAAACTTTTGTTTGTTAAACAGGAAACAGTTGTTTCTTTTGTGGAGAAATCTAGAACAAGAGGTCATAGTTTTAGGCTAATGGGTGACAGATTTAAAAGCAAGATGAGTAACTATTTTCCTTGAAGGTCAGCGGAAATATGGAGAATTCAATGCCTCAGAATATGTTCAATATCAGAACACAAATTAAATTTAATGGTGGGATAGATAGATTTTTAATTAATAATGGATTGAAGGGTTATGGAGGGTGGGTAAGAAAGTGGAATTGAATCCATGATGAGATCAGACATTATTATATTAAATGATGGAACAGGCCCGAGGGGTTGAAAAGCCTGCTCCTAGTTCTTATATTATTCTGGGCTTATTTGTACAAAAATAATTTAAATATTTTAGAGGTTCAGCAAGATGAATATTGGAGCTGAGTGGAAAGAGGTGATTCATAATTTTTGGTTGAATAAAAATGATTGAGGAGGTTTTCTCCAAAATAAAGTATATCTTTAAAAATTCACGGAGGTCCTTGGATATAAGCACCTATTTCTCTAAGTGAAAGCTCCTTCACTACATTCTGAACCTCAATCTAATAGACTTATCAAAAAAAAAATTCACATTTGAGTGCAAAAGATGTTTTGTTTGGAGATTCGGCAGGGTCTCTTGGGAAATTTCCCATCTGCTATAGATTCTATAATCAGGATGATTCCAGCTTCCACTTGCAAACCCCTGTGCTAAGCTTTCACTTGCTGTTGAACGCTTAGAGGTGGAGAATGGTGTAGTGAGTTTTAAACAGATTGCACATTAATGTAAATGATGATACTTTCATCTTTTTAGCAATGAGAGAGAATGGGGGACAGGTTCTTAAAGGAAGAAATCTTCTCCTCTTTCGATGTAATTCCTCCATTGGGAAGCATTTGCTGAATATTGCAATGGCAACAGTAACAAACAATTCAGATAATCAGTCAAGATTGTAACGTGGCTCAGTGATAGTTAGAAGCTACACACTTTTTCTTCCAGAAACAAAAGGCATATAGAAGTCATAGAGTTATAGAGATGTACAGCATGGAAACAGACCCTTCGGTCCAACCTGTCCATGCCGACCAGATATCTGCCAGCACCCGGCCCATATCCCTCCAAACCCTTCCTATTCATATACCCATCCAAATGCCTCTTAAATGTTGCAATTGTACCAGCCTCCACCTCTTCCTCTGGCAGCTCATTCCATACACGTACCACCCCCTGCATGAAAATGTTGCCCCTTAGGTCTCTTTTCTATCTTTCCCCTCTCACCCTAAACCTATGCCCTCTAGTTCTGGACTCCTCGACCCCAGGGAAAAGACTTTGCATCCTATGCCTTTTTGAGCTATTGAAGAGTTCCGGGAGACTGTTGCTTTCTTCATGGCAATGCCTTGGCCAATCACAGCCAACCAATCAGTACACTTTTCTCCTGTAGTATAACTTTGTGGTTGTTTGAAATTTGGCTTTATTGCATGTGCCCTGAGCTTTGGGAACATGTCTCTCTATTCAATAATGTTCAAGTTGAATAGAACCTAATGTCGGTTCATCATTAGAGAGGCGGTTGGGGTGGTTCTACATTTTCAGTATCATGAGAGACAAAGTCCGATTCCTTCTAAAAGGTGATTGGTAATGCCTGTAAAGTAAGAAGGGAGCAAGCAGAAAGCAGGATTGAACAGAAGGGCTTGTGTGGAGAGAAATGTCAGCATGGCCACTGCTGGGTCAAGTGGGCTGTTCTGTTACTTGTTATGGTTGCAGGTTACAGTCCAGTGAGTAGAGAGACACACATCGGCAAGGGTCTGTGTGAGGCACAGTAACCATCAGGAAGTGGATTTGGAAGGGGTTGCGTACAGAGTAGGAGAACCTGAATCCCTCTCCTGGGAGCCGGATGGAGTTCAGGTTGCCACCAAACCTCTCCTTGTGGAGGAGGAAAGGGAATGTGTGGTAAACAAATGGTGAACAACCCTGGGATTTTGTTTTTAACATAAGCACGTAGACAGCTAAGTAGTTGAGGTCAATGTGGTTTTGAGCTGAACAGAACAGTGACATCCTGACTTTTTAGAAATTTTTTCTCATCAATGCATTCAGTGATGCTATGACAGACATCTGGAGCAGGTATGACTAGAACCCAGGGCTCCCAGCTCAGAGGTTGGGACACCAATACTGCACACAAGAACACCAGCCCCAAGCTCCTGGGTTTAATGAATTATTTGAATTTGCCTCAGCACCATAGTACCTAGGCAGTAAGGGGGGGGCCCAGCGATGCCTTCTGCAAAATAGCCAAGCAGCATTCGGTGCAAAGGAGGTGGTGTAATGTGCGCCTGGGGTTGTGGGAATGGAACTGGCAACAGAAACCGTGAAAAAGGAACTAGTTTGTGAAAGGAAATGTCAGAAGAGGAATATCTGCTGATGTGACTGAAAGCGGACAGGAAATCGTTAGTGAAAGGGATTGAGATTCATCCTGGTGCACAGGAAGGGGCTAGTGCCAGAGAAAGATATCTGATCCACTGCAGACAGTCAAAAAAAAATATCACAGCAAACAAAGCTGTGCCACTGTGAGTGGTTTTGCCCTCAGTTCTCAGCTGCTGAAGGTCCTCAGCTCTGGAAATACACACACACACACACACACACACACACATACACACAACCTCCCCCCTCCCTTTGAGTCCTCTCACGTCTCAACAGCTAGATCTTTGACTGAATCTGGCATGACATTTTGTGCAGACAATCTCTGCCTGATTATACTCCAAGGGACATTCTCCCATCGTAAAGATGCAAAAGACTCTGGTGCTGTGAGGCAGCAGTGCTAACCACTGAAAGGAAATTAGGGCACAGACTTAAAGTGATGTGCAAAGGAGGCACATGTGAGAGAAAAACATTCCCACACAGCGAGTGGTTAGGGTCTGGAATATACTGCCTAAAAATGTGGTGGAAGCACGTTCAGTTGAGGCATTCGAAAGGACATTAGCTGGTTATTTGGATAGAAATGGTGCACATGGATATGGCTGAATAAGCACGGGTGCAAATCAGATATCGGCTGCAGTAGGAGGCTTTGTCTCCATGTCTTGTCCAACACTTGATGCGGAGCTGTTTCTAGCAAGGCTTTTGACAAAGATGGTCTTATTTCCGTCATTTCTGGCATAGAGTACATTCATCACAGACTTATAGAATTGTTATGGCTCAGAAGGAGGCCATTCAGCCCCACATTGGTCCATATCATCACATGATATGTATTCCCCGGTGCGTTAGGCAGAGTGCCTGAAATTTCCCGATGACATGGTCCCACAGGGCAGACTGGTTTTAAAATATTGGCTCGGCAGTAGGAAACAGAGTAATGATAGGTTAGTGTTTCTGTGATTAGAAAGACGTTCCCTTCTGCAGGGCGCAGTACTAGCTCCCTTCCATTTTGTGGGATATATTAAAGATTCGGACACATATGTAAGGGGCATGGTCAAGATGTTTGCACACAATGTCAACAGAGACACGCACAGAAATTCCTAGAAGTATGGCATTCCAACCGGAACTCTATCAACAAACACATTGAGGTGGACCCGATTTACCGCCCCCTGAGAAAAAGTACTGGAAATGACATCACCATAAGAAATTACATCACCATACAAAATGACATCACCAAACCAAAGAAACCCAAACATATCAATAGAAAGCAGGAATCATTAGAAGTGCTTCATCTGGAGGGTCACTGAAGATGTTACCTAGTATGGTGATGAAACGTCTGAAAATGAACTTTGTACCTCAGCAAGCAAACCTACATCCAGAATGTCAACATTGGCTGCATGATTGATTGTCAGCAACAGATTGTAGAAAAGTGGCTAACGAAGTTCAGTGCAGAGAAGTGTCAGGAGGTCAAATAAGACAAAGGGGTAAGCAACAAATGGGAGAACACAGTGATAAACCTCAGAATGAACATCCATAGATCTCTGAAGGTAGCAGAATGGCTAAGATGTTTAAGAAGGCATATAGAATTCTTTTATTTGCTGAGGTACAGAATGCCACATAAGGGAGATAGTGGTGTCATGGTATTGTTGCTGGTCTAGAATCTAAAGCCCCAGGTAATACTCTGATGGAATTTGCACTCTTTTAAAAATCTGGAATTAAAAGTCTAATGGTGGCCGGTGTCAATTGTTATAAAACCCATTTTATTCACTGATGTCCTTCAGGGAAGGAAATCTGCCATCCTTACCTGGTCTGGCCTACACGTGACTCCAAACTACAGCACTGGGGTTGATTCATCATTACGTTTGGAATCACAGAAATGTTACATACAGAAGGAGGCCATTCTGCCCAATTCCTGCTTTCTATTTATATGTTTGGGTTTCTTTGGTTTGGTGATGTCATTTTGTGTGGTGATGTAATTTCTTATGGTGATGTCATTTCCAGTACTTTTTCTCAGGGGGCGGTAAATTGGGTCCACCTCAATGTGTTTGTTGAGAGAGTTCCGGTTGGAATGCCATACTTCTAGGAATTTCTGTGCGTGTCTCTGTTGACATTGTGTGCAAACATCTTGACCATGCCCCTTACATATGTGTCCGAATCTTTAATATATCCCACAAAATGGAAGGGACCTAGTACTGACTGTACAAATGATCATCATGACTTAGTGCTATTCTCCAGCCTTTCCATAGACCCTTGCACATTTGATGATTATTTAAATAGGAACAATGTCTTTTCACATGCTTCAATTGAACTTACCTTGACCATACTTGCAGCCAGTGCATTTGGCAGTGCCAGACCCAAGCCACTCATTGAGTGATAAAGACTTTTACTTCATTACGTTTGTGCCTTTTGCAAGTTGCTTTATATCTGTGTCCTCTTGGCCATGATTCTTTTATGAGCTGGAACAATTTCTCCCTATCGAAACTATCTAGCTGTCTCATGATTTGGAAAAATTTTATCAGCTTTTCTTTTTCTCATCAGGGAGAATAATCCCAATCTATCCTTATAGAGTGAGGTTTCTCATCCCTGGAACCATCCTTGTAAATCACTTCTGCACTCCCTCCAATGTATTCACATCTTCCCTATAACATGGCACCATCAACTGTATACAAAGCTGTAGGATTTGGACTCCAGAGTTGACCCTATACAGTCTATATGGCTGTACTCTAGACCTAATTGCATGTAGGTCTTTAGACCTGTATTCAAGTGCTGATTGTATACAGATCTACAGGACTCTAGTCCAGGGCTGACTATATTCAGATCAATAGGGCTCTAGTGCAGGGCTGACTGTATACGGATCTATAAGGCTGTACTCCAGGGTCAACTGTACAGAGATCAAGAGGACTGTACTCTAGGATAGATTGTATATAGGTTTATAGGACTGCACTTCAAGGCTGACTGCATACAGATCTATAGGGCTATACTGCTGGGCAAACTGTATACAGATCTATATGGCTGTACTGCAGGGGCTGATTGTATACAAACCTATAGGGCTGTACTGCAGGGCTGACTGTATACAGATCTATAGGGCTGTATTCCAGAGCTGACTACATACAGGTCCATAGGGCTGTACTGCAGCGCTGAATATATACAGATCTATAGGGTTGTATTCCAGGGCTGACTGTATATAGATCTTTAGGGCTGTATTCCAGGGGCTGACTGTATACAGATCTTTAGGGCTGTATTCCAGGGGCTGACTGTATACAGATCTATAGGGCTGTATTCCAGGGGCTGACTGTATACAGATCTTTAGGGCTGTATTCCAGGGGCTGACTGTATACAGATCTATAGGGCTGTATTCCAGGGGCTGACTGTATACAGATCTATAGGGCTGTATTCCAGGGGTTGACTGTATACAGATCTATTAGGCTGCATTCCAGGGCTGATTGTATATAGATCTATAGGGCTATATTCCAGGGCTGAATGCATACAGATCTATAGGGCTGTACTGCAGGGCTGACTGTACACAGATCTATAGGGCTGTACTGCAGGGCTGACTGTATACAGATCTATAGGGCTGTATTCCAGGGGCTGACTGCATACAGATCTATAGGGCTGTACTGCAGGGCTGACTGTATACAGATCTGTATGGAATCTATACAGATTCCTGATGAAGGGCTCCTGCCTGAAACGTCGATTTTCCTGCTCCTTGGATGCTGCCTGATATGCTGTGCATTTCCAGCACCACTCTAATCTTGACTCTAATCTTTAGTATCTGCAGTCCTCACTTTCACCATGTATACAGATTTATCGGGCTATATTCCAGAGCTGACTGTATACAGGTCGATAGGGCTGTATTCCAGGGCTGACTGTATACAGGTCTATAGGACTGTATTCCAGGGCTGACTGTATACAGATCTATAGGGCTGTATTCCAGGGGCTGACTGCATACAGATCTATAGGGCTGTACTGCAGGGCTGACTGTATACAGATCTGTATGGAATCTATACAGATTCCTGATGAAGGGCTCCTGCCTGAAACGTCGATTTTCCTGCTCCTTGGATGCTGCCTGATATGCTGTGCATTTCCAGCACCACTCTAATCTTGACTCTAATCTCTAGTATCTGCAGTCCTCACTTTCGCCATGTATACAGATCTATAGGGCTATATTCCAGAGCTGACTGTATACAGGTCTATAGGGCTGGATTCCAGGGCTGACTGCATACAGATCTATAGGGCTGTATTCCAGGGCTGACTGCATACAGATCTATAGGGTTGTATTCCAGGGGCTGACTGCATACAGATCGATAGGGCTAAAAGTCTGGATTGTACAATTCTTGATCCCTACGAACTGACCTGAAACAAACTAAAAAGGAGTGTGTGGCTGGGTTGGAGAATCATGTACCCTACCTCCCCAACTCCACTGATTGAGCCTGATCCCTGTGTGTGAGAGAGAGAGGGACAGACACAGAGAGAGACACACAGAAAGAGAGATCTCTCCAGTAGTCGAACTCACATGGAGTGAACGGCCCCCTCCAATAACTAAACTGCTTTGCTGGGAGGGGGGAGGTGACAATTCCACAGGCTGGTGTGTGGGGAACTGGAGGGACTTCACCCTCTGACACCTCTATGTTGAAATAGTTCTAATGGAGAGTTACAGGAGGAAGCTGAAACTTGGCACGGTGATGCAGGCTGACTATCATAGAGTCATAGAGACTATAGACCCTTTGGTCCAACTCAACCATACCGACCAGTTATGCTTCCAAATCTAGTGCCATTTGCCAGCACTTGGCTCATATCCCTCTAAACCCTTCCTATTCACATACCCATCCAGATGCCTTTTAAATGCTGTAATTGTATTAGCTTTACCACTTCCTCTGACAGCTCATTCCATACACACACCACCCTCTGCATGAAAACGTTGCCCCTCAGGTCCCTTTTATATCTTTCCCCTCTCACCCTGAACCTGTGCCCTCTAGTTCTGGACTCACCCACCCTAGGGAAAAGACCTTGTCTGTTTATCCTATCCATGCCCCTCATGATTTTATAAGCCTCTATAAGATCAGATTTGAAGGGTTGATGAGTGTCAATTTAATCTTCTCGGAATTGAAAAAGGGAAGCTGAACAGGATGAATCATTAATGACGTGAAGGGAAACAAACTACAAGAGATTCTAGTTTCTACCAATTTCTAGCCTCTTCCATTCTGTCCTTTCATCTCCTGAGGGTCTGAGTCTTACCAGGCACCATCTCTCAGGATTCATCACTACTGTGTATGTGTGTGGGATGAGCTAGGATAAACCAGATCACACCCATGTTCTCTCTCATTTTCACTCACAGGGTAACAGCCAGGGACAGTGAGAGAGGGGGAGAATGTCCCAGAAGACCTCCAGGGAGGACCTGCCTAGCTGGACTGATTTTTAATCAGAAACGGAATCAAGGGTTACAGGGAAAAGGCAGGAAAGTGGAGTTGAGGATTATCAGATCGGCCATGACCTCATTGAATAGTGGATGGACTCGATGGGCTGATTGGCCTATCTCTGGTTCTATGTCTTATGGTGTTATTTGTGCCTTTATGATCCTTACTCAGTATGTAGACAGACCGACGAGGGGGGAGGCCATTTTGGATTTGATCCTCGGCTAGGACAGGTGTCAGATCTCGCTGAGGGAGAGCATTTTGGTGAAAGTGATCACAATTGCCTCATATTTAGCATAGCCTTGGAGAGTGAAAGGAGCAGTTACTGAGGGAAGGTATTTAATTGGGGAAAGGAAATTATGACGCTATCAGACAGGAGTTGGGAAGTACAGACTGGGAGCAATTGTTCCACAGAAAGGGCACAGCAGACATATGGAGACTATTTAAGAAGCAGTTGTTGCGAGTGATGCACAAATTTGTTCCTCTGAGACAGGTAAGAAGGGGTAAGATTAAGGAACCTCGGATGATGAGAACAGAGGAACTTCTCGTCAAAAGGAAGAAGGCAGCTTATGTAAGGTGGAGGAAGCAAGGATTTAGAACATCTTTAGAGGATTACAGGCTTGCTAGAAAGGATCTTCTCTGGGTCTCACTGCCCTCGCACTGCTCTGGGACTCACTGATCTGGGATTCACTTCACTCAAACTGCTCTGGGACTCACAGGCCTCACTCTACTCTGGATCTCACTGCCCTCACACTGCTGTTGGACTCACTGTCCTCTCACTCCTCTGGAACTCACTAGTCTCTCGCTGCTCTGGGAGTCACTGTCCTCACGCTGCTCTGGGACCCAGTGCCCTCGTGCTGTTCTGGGACTCATTGCCCTCGCGCTGCTCTGGGACTCACTGCCTTCACATTGCTCTGGAACTCACTGTCCTCTCACTGCTCTGGGACTCACTGCCCTTGCTCTGTCTGGGACACAGTGCCCGTGCGCTGCTCTGAGACCCACTGCACTCACACTACTCTGGACTCTCTGCCTTGGGCACTGCTCTGGAACTCACTGTCCTCTTACTGCTCTGAGACTTACTGCCCTCTCACTGCTCTGGGAATTCACTGCCCACTCACTGATCTGGGACTCACTGCCCTCGCACTGCTCTGGGACTCACAGCCCTCTCACTGCTCTTGGACTCACTGCCCTCGCACTACTCTGGGACTCACTGCCCTCGCACTGGTCTGGGACTCACTGCCCTCGCACTGCTCTGAGCATCACTGCCCTCACACTGGTCTGGGACTCACTGCTCTCTCACTGCTCTGGGACTCACTGCCCTCGTACTGCTCTGGGATTCACTGCCCTCACACTGCTCTCGGACTCACTGCTCTCTCACTGCTCTGGGACTCACTGCCCTCACACTTCTCTGGGACTCACTGCCCTCACACTTCTCTGGGTCTCACTGCCCTCGCACTGCTCTGGGACTCACTGCCCTCGCACTGCTCTGAGACTCACTGCCCTCACACTGGTCTGGGACTCATTGCCCTCGCACTCCTGTGTGACTCACTGCTCTCACACTGCTCTGGGTCTCACTGCCCTCGTACTGCTCTGGGACTCACTGCCCTCGGACTGCTCTGGAACTCACTGCCCTCTCACTGCTCTGGGACTCACCGCCCTCATGCTGCTCTGGGACTCACTGCCCTCGCACTCCTGTATGACTCACTGCTCTGGGACTCACTGCCCTCGTACTGCTCTGGGACTCACTGCCTTCACACTGCTCTGGAACTCACTGTCCTCTCACTGCTCTGGGACTCATTGCCCTCACAGTTCTCTGGGGTCTCACTGCCCTCGCACTGCTCTGGGACTCACTGCCCTCGCACTGCTCTGACACTCCCTGCCCTCGTACTGCTCTGGGACTCACTGCCCTCACACTGCTCTGGGACTCACAGCCTTCGCACTGCTCTGGAACTCACTGTCCTCTCACTGCTCTGGAACTCACTGCCCTCACATTGATCTGGGACTCACTGCCCTCACACTGCTCTGGGACTCATTGCCCTCGCACTGCTGTCGGACTCACTGCTCTCACCCTGCTCTGAGACTCACCGCTCTCCTGTTGCTCTTGGACTCACTGCCCTCACACTAGTCTGGGACTCACTGCCCTCGCACTGCTTTGGGGCTCACTGCACTCACACTTCTCTGGGACTCACTGCCCTCGCACTGCTCTAGGACTCACTGCCCTCACACTGCTCTGTGACTCACTGCCCTCACACTGCTCTGTGACTCACTGCCTTCGCACTGCTCTGGGACTCACTGCCCTCACATTGATCCTTTCTAGAGAAGCTCCTAGAGCCAGAAGGGGGCACAAAAAGGCTTAGCAAGAAGGATTAGGGAGAACCCAAAGGCATTTTACTTATACGTGAGGAATAAGAGAATGATCAGGGATAAGGTAGGGACGATCAGGGATAGCGGAAGGAACTTGTGTGTGGAGTCTGAGCAGATAGGGGAAGCCCTAAATGAGTTTTTTGCTTCGGTTTTCACCAAGGAAAGGGAACTTGTTGTAAATGAAAACTTAGAGGAGCTGGGATACAGTCTTGACCAGCTCAAGATTGATGAAGTTGATGCGCTAGAAATTTTGGAAAACATTAATTATATTAGGTTACTTACAGTGTGGAAACAGGCCCTTCGGCCCAACAAGTCCATACCGATCCTCCGAAGAGCAACCCACCCAGACCCATTCCCCTACACCTAACACTATGGACAGTTTAGCATGGCCAATTCACCTAACCTGCACATTTTTGGACTGTGGGAGGAAACCGGAGCACCCGGAGGAAACCCAGACATGGAGACAATGTGCAAACTCCACACAGACAGCTGCCTGAAGCGGGAATTGAACTTGGGTCTCTGGTGCTGTGAGGCAGCAGTGCTAACCACTGTGTCACTGTACCGCCCAGCTTGTTAAGTCCCCAGGGTTGGACCAGATTTACCCTAAGCTGCTCCGGGAAGCGAGAAAGGAGGTTGCTAAGCTGCTGGCGAGGATATTTGCCTTCTCACACTCCACGGGAGTCGTACCGGAGCATTGGAAGGAGACAAATGTTGTTCCACTTTTCAAGAACGGTAATAGGGAAATTCCTGGCAATTACAGACCAGTCAGTCTTACGTCTGTGTTCAGCAAAGTTGTGGAAAGAATTCTGAGGGATAGGATTTATGATTATTTGGCAAAGCATAGTGTGATTAAAGGCAGTCAGCATGGCTTTGTGAGGAACAGGTCATGCCTCACAAATCTTACTGAGTTCTTTGAGGAGGTGTCAAGACAGGTCAATGGCGGTAAAGCAGTAGATGTGGTGTATATGGATATCAGCAAGACATTTGATAGGGTTTCCCATGGCAGGCTCATTCATAAGGTCAGGAAGTATGGGATACAAGGGAGATTTGGCTGGCTGACAGAAGACAGAGAGTGGTTGGAGATGGAAAGTATTCTGCCTGGAGGTCAGTGTTGAGTGGGGTCCCACAGGGTTCTGTTCTTGAGCCTCTGCTCTTTGTAGTTTTTATAAATGACTTGGATGAGGAGGTTGAGGGGTGAGTTAGTAAATTTGCAGATGACTCAAAGGTTGGAGGTGTTGTCGATACCATACAGGACTACTGCAGGCTGCAGTGCGACATAGACGGGATGCAGAACTGGGCTGAGAAATGGCAGATGGAGTTCATCCTGGATAAATACGAAGTGATGCATTTTGGAAGGCTGAACTCGAATGTTGAATATAGGATTAAAGACAGGATTCTTGGCAGAGTGGAGGAACAGAGGGATCTCTGTGTGCAAGTACATAGATCCCTCAAAGTTGCCACACGAGTGGATAGGGTTGTTAAGAAAGCATATGGTGTATGGCTTTCATTAACAGTGGTATTGAGTTTAAGACCTGCGAGGTTTTGCTGCAGCTCTACAAGTCCCTGGTGAACCACACTTGGAATATTGTGTCCAGTTCTGGTCGCCCTACTATAAGAAAGATACAGAGGCTTTGGAGAGGGTGCAAAAAAGGTTTACCAGGATGCTGCCTGGACTGGAGGGCTTGCCGTATGAAGAAAGGTTGAATAAGCTCGGACTTTTCTCTTTGGAGAGAAGGAGGAAGAGAGGAGACCTGATCAAGGTATACAAGATAATGAGAGGAATAGATAGAGTCAACAGCCAGAGACTCTTCCCCAGGGCAGGATTGACTGGTATGAGAAGTCATAGTTTGAAGATATTAGGAGGAAGGTATAAAGGAGACATCAGAGGTAGGTTCTTTACGCAGAGAGTTGTGAATGCATGAAATGCATTACCAGTTGAGGTGGTGGAAGCAGAGTCATTGGGGACATTTAAACAATTGCTGGATATGCAGTGAGTTGAGGGGTGCATAGGTTAAGTTACTATATTATACATTAGGATTAAGTCTCGGCACAACATCGTGGGCCTAAGGACCTGTTCTATGCTGTACTTTTCTATGTTCTATGTTCAGCGAGAACAGTGGGGTCAGGTAGGGGCCTGTTAGAGCAGTTGGAGCTCCACAGCGACCGTTACTGCCTCAGAGGTCACGAACCCAGACCCTAAGCTGGTGACCCCACTTAGGGTATCAACCCCCACTTTGGAAAACCACGCTGCTCACCCTGTTGTATTTTCACATTCTTATCTCCCCTTTGAGAATGATATGGACCTGCCAGGTTGCATATAATAAACACTCCTGTCCACCTGAAATCCAGGACATTCTGACCTAAACACTAGACTACAAGAACTCCCCAGGCATCAAATGTCAAAACACAACTGTAATATTCATCATAAACCCTGAGCAAAATCCATTCTGTTCATGACCAATGGCCTTTGAAAGACGTGTGCTGGAAAAGCACTCCCAGCTTCTTTGCCTCCTTCTCTCCCACCTCCCCCTCCCCCAAACTAAACTTGGTATCTTCAGGAGGGATTTGGAGTGGATGGTATTGAAAGGGAGAAAGGCAACTGAATTGAAATGGTGTTTGCAATCGACAAGAAACAGAAATGGCTGGACTCTGGGCTGGTATGCTGGCGTTCAGGAAGAGTGTGTTTCCCTCTGGCTGACTGAGCTAGGTGTTAAATACCAGGGTTTGGAAGCCTTTGGCAGAGCTTGCATTTAAATTAGTTAATCACTAACAAAGGTATTTTTCCAAAGTGCCTGGAGCACTGAGATCAAACTGCTGTATAGACTTGTGCTGGAGGGAGCTGCTGTCCCTGTAGGGGAGAAAGAGAGTTTCATCGCCTAACAATTCAATCTTTCATATTTGAAATCCCAGCCAGGTGACTCCAAACTGAGCAGATGGCTTGGCCCTCTCCTGTCTTATGGTCTGTATTTTGGGTGCTGTCTTTTGATCAAGTGTCTAAGGTGGATCCTCTCTCCTTTCACTGCACCCAGATACCAATGACAACAGGTCCACAGAGTCTGTCAGTTGTGGTCATAGGCTGTTTGGCAATGTCAGGTATAGCAGCTGGACCCAGGTTGATAGATCGGATTAGCAGGTTTTGGCTGTTTGATGGGTGGAGAGTTAATTGTCTGTGTGGAAAGAGCTGTCCGGTGTGGACCCATTTGAAAGGAGTTTGAGAGGCAACTACATTGCTGTAGGTTTACAGTTACCTATAGACCAGACAAGGTGAGCACCAGATAATCAAATGATAATTATTAATCAGGCCAGCATTCTAATTCTTATTCATACTGAATTTTAATTCCAGCAGCTTTTATGAGCAGGATTTGAACCACTGTCCTCGAACATTAGTGGTCTCCCTAACTTGTACATGGTGACTTTTCAGAGAGGCAGACTGCCATCCAAGTGGTTGTTCCTCATGCTGACAAGCCACTCAACCCGGGAAGGTATCTAGACTGCTTTCACAAACCAACTACAAACTAAAAATAAAAACAGCAAGTGCTGGAGAAACTTAGTAGGTCAGGCCCCTGTGGAGAGAGAAACAGAGGAAAAAGTGAGGACTGCAGATGCTGAAGAACAGAGTCGAGAGTGTGGTGCTGGAAAAGCACAACTTGGTCAAGCAGCATCCGAGGAGCAGGAGAATCGACGTTTCAGGCATAAGCCCTCCATTCCTGATGAAGTGTTTATATCCAAAACATCGATTCTCCTGCATCATGGATGCTGCCTGACCTGCTGTTCTTTTCCAGCACCACACTTGAGAGAGAGAAACAGATTTAACATTTCACACCCAATGACTCTTCTTTGGAAACCATTACAGCTCAGAAGGAGAGTCATATTGGATGTGAAAGATTAGCTCTGATTCTCTCTCAGACATTTCAGTGCCTGAGGAATGTAATATTAGTTGGAATAAATGTCATGTTTGATTCTTCAATTCCACAATATCCAGACCAAGTTTCTTCTGGTTAAGAAATAACATGAACAATGCCACAACGGGTAAAACCAGGCCAGCGTTAGGAGGCAGCAAGCATTTTCTGGGGAGACATCCCTGCTGATGTCATTGATTTTACTTCACGGCCAATCACATCCCCTCAACAGTACCTCACTGGATCATCAGCCAATCAGAGAAAGTTTAGCCCATTGGCACTGGATCCTGAAGCACATTAGCAGTTCAAATCCAGACCACAACCTGTACAATCTAAAAGGCAGCGTGTTCAATGGGATTAGGTTCTCCTACAGGCTACACACTGTCCCGGTCATAGAGTCATAGAATCGCTATTATGTGGGAGCAGGCCATTCGACTGATCAAGTCCATATTGACCCTCTGAAGAGCATCCAGGCCTCCTCCCTGCCTTTCCCATGGCTAAAGCACTTAGCCTGCACATCCCTGTACAGTGTGGGCAATTTAGCATGGACAATCCACCTCACCTGCATATAGAAAATAGAACAGTACAGCACAGTACAGACTCTTCGGCCCTTGAGAATGTGCCGGCCTTTTATCCTACGCTAGGATCAGACTAACTTTCATAGTACTATCTTCCATCTGCCTATCCAAGAGTCGCTTAAATGTCCCTAATGTACCTCATCTACTACCACCACTCTTTGGACTATGGGAGGAAATCCATACAGACACGGGGAGAATGTGTAATCAAACCCAGGTTCCTTGCGCTGTGAGGCAGCAGTGCTAACCACTGAGCCACCATGCCACCCTTTGACATGGTCTGAGTTAAAATCCTGGAACCCCCCTCCCTCTGGGTGACCCAACAGAACAGGACTGCAGTAGCTCAAGAAGCGGCTCAACACCAGCTTTCAAGAGAATTAAAGGATGGGCAATAATGGTGGTCCAGCCAGTGATACCCATACCCACTGAAAGAATCAAAACAGCTTCTTAACAAATACTTACCCATTTCAGACTTTTGTCAGAATTGATCTCACAACAATTACTGTGTCAGGAAGATAGTTCCAAACATCTGCCTTTGCACGTTTAAGGATTCCGTATTTTCAGTGGGGAAGGTCTGATTCTGATGTTACTGCTCTTTAAGTATTAGATCCACAAACTAGAGGGAATACTTTTTCTGTCTAACTTCTCTGTTTCCTTAATGTCTTGAAAACTTCGATCAAGTAACCCCCTTAATGTTGTGAGCACCTTCCCAGGAACAAATATAAAAAGTGATTTACCTTCGTTATTGAGGGGGCTGTGGTGATGGCAGGATTTTGCTTTGGTGGGGGGAGCAGGCTTTTGAACAAGAGATCCCCAGACAAACAAAACTATTTCAGGAGGTCTAAAGTTTAAATAGGGATCCGTTTCAAAGTTGAACAATGTGTTACTTTTATTAATCCAGCAACTCCAATGAAGCAGAAGAAAATGTTCAGAAGTCTTTTCAGACAGGAATTCCAAATGACTTTGTCTGAGTACATGCAGTCCAGCAATTGAAAGTGTAGAAGTAGGCCATTTGGCCCATCTAGACCACATCAACCCTCCATTCCCTGTACCCATGGCTAACCCATCCAGCCTGGACAATCGTGGACACTATATGGGTGATTTAGCATGGCCACTCCATGTAACATGCACATCTTTAGACTGTGGGAGAAAACTGGAGCGCACCCAGAGGAGACCCACACAGACACAGGGAGAACGTACAAAGTCTGCACAACCCTTGATATGATTCACTGCAATACCTGAGTGACCATTTTATAAATACATACCCAAACAAATGGGCTTTTAATCAGTCGCATTGTGGAAGTTTCCAACTTAATCCTTGTTTCACAGTTTTATCAAATGATCTCGGGCAGAACCTTTCGAGAGAAGGAGTGGTTCAGTGATTTCTTAATGGGAATGTTTGAACAACCTGAATAACCCCAATCCTCACCTCCAGCGCTCAGGGAGGAAGATAAACCTTTCAAGAATTTCTTATCCATTGTGTGTATCTAATCACCATTGAATCTTTGTGTTCTCATGTGACATTTAGTTTCATTTTTCTCTTTCTAAGAGCACAGATGCCAGCTTTGGCACATAAGTCATCCTTTGTGACTCAGCAGATAGTGCTCTTGCCTCTCAATCACAAGATTTGGAGTTCAGGTTCCACTCTGAGCCTTGAGCACAATACTCCAGGCTGATGCTCCAATGCTGCTGGCTTCCCAATGGATGTTAAACAGAGAGACCCTGGCTCCCAGGTCACACAGATTACAAAGATCTCATTTGAAGGAGAGAGCCCTGGCCATTATTTGCATCTCAGTTAACATCACGCATACTGGGGAAATAAAATAATAACTTACAGATTTGCGGAAAACATTTTTCGGGTCGATCATCACTTTCTGATGAAAGGTCAACGACCTCAAATGTTAACTCTGTTTCTTTTCAGATGTTACATGGCATGAATTTTGGCAGCAATTTCTGACTTATCTCTGATTACCAGTGTGTTCAGCTTTTTGCTTTTGTGCTACTAAGAATAGATCAGCTAGTCATCGTTCCATTCATGTATGATAGAACTTGCTGTGCGCAAATTGGTGACTGTGTTTCTTACTTTACAGCAGTGACTAACAAGAATGAGAAACGTCAGGGATGAGGATAGATTGAAGAAATTGGGACTATTCTGCTTGGACAGAGAAAGGCTGAGACCAGATTTGAAACTATAAGCAAACTGGACAGAGTAGACATAGAGAAAATGTTCCAACCTTGTAAAAGGAACAAATATGGAACAATATGGCAAAGATTAAAAGTGATGTGCAAAAGAAGCAAGCATGATGTGAGGAAAATCTTATTTACACAGTGAGTAGTTAGGATCTGGAATGCACTGCCTGGAAATCTGGTGGACACAGGATCAATTGAAACATTCAGGAGAGTATTTAATGAGTATATAGTGTGTAGGAAAATGGGAACAAAGCAGGAGATTGGCACAAGGCAATGAATTGGTGTAGAGATGATGGGCTGAATGGCTTCCTCTGCATTGGAACAATTCTGTGACTTCATTGGGCTTTAAAGCCCTTGAAGACTTCTGCTGGTCATGAAAAGTGCTCTATAAATACAATCCTTTTCGTGTGTGTGTGTGTGTGTGTGTGTGTGTGAATGTGTGCGTGTGTGTGAGTGAGATTGCGAGCATTTGTGTGTGAAGTGTGTGTATGTTTCAGTATCTGTGTGTGAGTGAGATTGTATTTATTTTTGTGTGTGTGCGCGTTTGAGATTGTAAGAACTTGTGTGTGTGTGTGTGTGTGTCTGTATATTTGAGTGTGTGTATGTTTCTGTGTGAGAGTGTGTGTGTGGGTATATGTGAGTGTCTGTGCATTTGTGTGCATGCGAGTGAGTGTGTGTATATCTGTTTGCGTGTGTGTGTGTGTATGTGTCTGTGTGTGTGTTTGTGTCCCTGAGTGTGTCTCTGTGTGTTTATGACCGTCCGTGTGTGTCTGAGGTCTGATGGAAACGGAAGTTTTATTTAGGTCATTGGTGATGAGACTGGGTTTACTCACAGCTGGCACTCTTCGTTCGAGGGTGTGGTTTTGAAGTGGGGACAGGGTGAGGAGGTAAAGAGTCCCTCTCCGATCTTAGTCACAAGCATCTGAGAGTGATCGAACCGCCACAACAACTGTGCTGATGGAACAGCCACCCTGGGGCCTCTTCTTCACCGGGCTGGAAAGGGGAAGCAGCAAGAAGCAAGAGATTTTCTACAGCTCGAGTTTTCTGCTCTCCTTCCTCTCTGCTCAAATGTCGCATCCGTTTGTGGTGAGAGTCTGTCTGTGCTTTGCAGGAAACAGTCGAACTGTAGGCCTAACCTCCATCCTAGAACACAGCAATAATTTTCTACTGAAGATGTAAGACCTTAAGACCAAATGATTGTAAGATGCAGGAACAGAATAGACCATTCCACCCATCAGGCTCTGCTCGCCATTCAATAAGATCACAGCTGATCATCTCCACTTTCCTCCCTTTTACCCATAACTCTTGATTCCCTTCCTGATTCAAAATCTGTCTACCTCAGCCTTAATATACTTACTGGTCAGCCTCTACCTCTCTCTATGGTAAAGAATCACACAGATTGATTACCCTTTGAGAGAAGAAATTCCTCCTCATCGCTGTCTTAAATGAGATTCTGAGATTATGCCCTCTGTCCTAGACTGACCCACAAGGGGAAAGAACGTTTCTGCATCTACCCTGTCAAGTCCCGTAAGAATTTTGAATGGTTCAGTGAGGTCATGTTTCGTTCTCCTAAATGCCACAGGTCCAACCTACTCAGCTTCTTCTCATAACATAATTTCTCTAGGAGCAGTCTAGTGAGCCTTCTCTGGACTGTCACCAATGCCAGTACATCTTTCCCTCAATAAGGCGACCAAAATTGATCCCAATATTCCAGGTACAGTCTGATTAGTGCCTCGTATAGACTATATGTTGGTACCCCATTCCCTTTGAAACAATGGCCAAATACCGTTTGCCCTCTGTAACACCACTGAAGCTGAATGCTAGCTTTTTGTGATTCATAGATGAGGACTCCCAAATTCCTTTGTGCTGAGCTGACTGTGGGATGGCAGACAGGAAGATGATAGTTCAGAATAAAATCAGATGAGTTGCGATCTTATGCTATGGTGGAGCAGGCTTGAAGGGCAAAGCTCCTATTCCTGATCCGAATTACTGTCTTGAGTCACTACAATGCTTTGTGTTGGTAGTTTACAGGGCTGTGCGTGGGTGACTGTGGGAATTCCTGTTGCTTTGATACATTCTCTCTGTGGCAGGGTCATAACACAAAGGGACCATAGGTTTGAACCCTCACTTAGACACAAACTCTCCGTGTGGCGAGTTCAGAGTATTGGGGTAAATACCTGTGTCTGTGTCCCTCTCCAAGCAGCGTCCCTGGGCAGGCTACCACAAAGCCTCAGCCAATACTTTGCTGATGGTGGTGCATACAACAAGTGAGCGAGGAAAGAAATACTGTTATCTGGTGTTTTTCATGTCCTCGGGGCATTGTAGAACTCTTCACAGCCAATGAGGAGTCTTTGCAATGTAGTTGCTGTTGTAATCTAGCAAATGCCAACAGCCAGCTAATGCATATCAAGATTCCCACAAACAATAATGATGTAACTGCTGAGAGAATTATTGTTAAATGGTGGTAGTGGAGGAAAAAGTGTTGTCCAAGAAAAAGGGAGGTCCTTGTCCTCTTTTCCAACAATTGACAATGGGATTTCTTTTACATCCTCCTGAAAAGGTAAGTGGACCCTCAATTCCATATCTCATCCAAATGTTACCACCTCCAGCAGTGCAGCACTTCTCCAGTACTGTACCAAAGTGACCCACTCAAATATACATGCACAGTGATTGGTTTCACTGAGCCAAGCCTAGCATGACATGTAACAAATTCTTCATGTAGTTGAGTACATACCTATTTCACCAAGTCTGTGTACATTTTGATTGCTTAATATTTGTAAGAATGTACTGACACATCCGGAATGCAGGTATTATTTTACTGTAATGAGTATCATTTTACTGTTGAGTCAGAGCTTTAGTAGTCAAAATGTTACATTCATCAATGCTTCCTGCTGTGTGTGTGTGTGGTCTTGTGTGTGTATGTGTGTCAGTGTGTGTGCATGTGTGTGTATTCTCATGTGAATGTGTGTGCACGTGTGCCGTTATCCCAAACATTCCTTAGTGATTTATTTCAGTGTATTTGACAGAAGGTGAGTAAGCAAGACAGAGACGAGTATCACTAATTTAACATATCTGGGAAATTCAAGGAAGGTTGGCCTTGGAATCTTTGTAAAAGGGGAGATTTGAGAATGACCAAAATCTCCCTTATACTTATAAACAACAGAGTGGCTTGATCAGATCTTTGATCTCCCTCAAATGTGAGATAGGGTATTTTTAAACAAGAAAATTTTAAGTTGGTGATGTAAACATCAGAAAGGAAAGACTTAACATGTACAAGCTTCTTGACTGTTTTTAAGAGGAGTCCATTTGTTTATTTTGAACTGATAAAATTCTCTTGTCATATTAATGGGCAAATAGAATTTAGTGAATGGCTTTGTATAACATGATGACATGATGTTGTTTGGGTAATACAACAGGGTTCTGCCTTGGACAGGGAGGCCTGGATTCGAGTTCCACCTGCTTCAGAGGTGTGTAAGACCATTTCTGAATGGGTTGATCAGAAAATATCTACATCAGGGCCACTCTACTCCAGACCTCATTATCACATTGGCCCAAAAATAGAAGAAAAAGTTGAACTCAAGATGAGGTGAGAGTGACTGCCTTTGACATCAAGACCATATTTCACTGAGTGTGGCATTAAGGAGCTTGAGCAAAACTAGAGTCAATGGAAATGAGGGAAAACTTTCCACTGTATGGAGCCTTACTTGGCACACAGGAACATGGTTCTGTTGTTTTATTGGATATCAATTACTTCAGTATCAGGATGTCTCTAAAGGAATTGCTCAGGGTAGTGTCCCAGGTCCAACCATCTTCAGCTGTTTCACCATTGACTCCATCAGAAGTGGAGACATTCCCTGATGACTGCACCATGTTCAACACCATTCACAACTCCTCACATACTGAAGAAATCCATGTTCACATGCAGCCAAACACAGACAATGTTCAGGCTTGGGCTGATGTGGCACAAATATCAAGGTTACCATTGACCAGAAATTGAACTGACGAGCCATGTAAATACTGTGGCAACAAGAACAGGTCAGCGACTGGGGGGGCTCTGTCGTGACTAACGCACCTCTTGACTCCCCAAAGTCAGTCCACCATCTACAATGCACAATCGGGGGTGTGATGGAATACTCCCCATTTGCTTGGATGGGTGCAGCTCCAACAACATCCAAGAAGCTTGACACCATCCTAGACCAAACAGCCCACTTGGTTGTCACCACATCCACAAGCATCCACTCCCTCTACAAGTGACAAAAGCAGCAGTGCATACAGTCTACAATGCGCATTGAAGGGATTCACCAAAGATCCTCAGACAGTACCTTCCAAACCCATTACCATTTTGGAGGAGAAGAGCAACAGATACATGAGCACTACCTGCAAACTCTCTCCGAGCAACTCACTATCCTGACTTGGAAATATGTCACTGTTCAGTGTCATTGGGTAAAAATCCTGGAACCTGCCCCCCCCCCCTCCCCCTCACTGCAATGGTATTATGTTTCCACCAACAACAAATGGACTATAGCATTTCAAGAAGGCAGCGCATCACCACCATCACATGGACAATGAGGGATGGGCAGTAAATGCTGGCCCTCGCAGAGATGCTGATACCCCATGAAAGAATTAAAAAAGGTGAAGAAGGTTATTAGGCTGATGATGGTTTTGAGATGGCAATTGAGAAATGGTGGGACTGAGATATGGAGGAAGACAATTCTGGGCTTGAGAGCCTGAGAAAAGTACAGATTGTTGGACTTCCTGTAGTTGAAAGCCTTGTTCTTAAGAATGTGGAGCATTCAATGTGGAGTCATTGTAAGGATTGGAATGTAAACCAGAACAGCATAACAAGGAGGCAGGTTCGGAGATCACTGGAGTAGGAGGCACAGCAGAGATTTGCACCAAATGACTCATCTAATAGGAGAATATTTTGATGAGGTAATGTCAAGGTCCATCTGGTGGTCACTTGATACAACAATCATTAAGATCTTGATTCATCATAGTGATTGATCTCCTTTAATTAGTCAACAACAGATTCAAATCTGAGACAAGGAAAACCTCACTGGTGGAAAGTCAAGGGTCCTGAAAGTAAGCCTCTTCTAAATCCACTTTACTTCCACACATCACAGGCAGAATTTTATGGAATGTCTGAAAGATGACCCAGGAGGGTTGGCCACCCTCCTAAAGGTCCATCCTTTATCTGTCCACGGTTTTATTGCCCATCTTCACCCAAGTTTTTGACCAACCAAAGGCTACTTCCTACCCATCCTCAATTGTGAGGCTGGGAGGAAATGTTCAGGTCACTGGGGACAGGGCTCAGTCTTCCCTCAAGGGCCCTTTTCCAATTCGGTATACTCTGTTGCACCCACTCCCTCCCAAGTGCTCTTCTCCCCAACTCCCAATCAAAATCACTCCCCTACTGCTTGACCTCCTTGCAGCTCCTGAGTCTCCTCCACCTCACAGCTCCCCAGTTGTGAAGCGTGGGACTTAGAATCTGGCAATTGCATGAAAAATTGTTTTTTAAAATGAGGCTTGAACTTGTGTCTTGGGGACTAGTGTGATCAACTGGCCTTAAATAAAAGGGGTTGGCCTGGCCTAAAGGATGAGAATTGTGAAATTTGGAACAAGCACTGAGACCGTTGGAGAAACTGAGCAGGACCTGTGGGAAAAGAAACAGAGTTTTGAGCCTTGTTTGACTTCTTCAGAACCAAATTGAATTTGGGGCTCTACCCATGTGACCAGACTTCCTCCGTGCAACCAGATGGGCTGGGCTGGTATCAGACAAAAGAGCATCAACTCTTGAGTTGGTACTTTTAACAATTTGTTGTGGGGGTGTGGACAATGCTGAAATGGCCAAAGCTTTCATTCAGGAGAAGCTAGGACTCCTTCGGAATAATGACAACTGCTGGCCATGCTCGAGCCTTGCAGACAGTATTGCCTGAAATGGACAGGCCAGGGCAGGTCTGCTGAGGAATTCCTTTGACTGAAAGATGCTGCTGAAATTGGTTTCAGCAATAATGTTGGGGTTCGCAAATAATCACATCTCTTGAATCCAGCTCACTGTGGCAGGACTCAAGTTTACAATCAGTGCATGGTCAGCATAACACCAGAAAAACCATAACCTGAGCTGCACTTAAAAACATACCTGATAGGGGAAGGGCTAGACTACTCAGCTCCTCTAGCCTGCTTCATCATTTAATTAGACTGTGACTGATCCTCCACCTCAACTTCACTTGTACGTTTGCTTGCTCTATGCCTTGAAACCCTGAGAAGTCAAATATTTGTCAATGTCAGTCTTGAGTATGTTCAATGATTCATCCACAGCCTTCTGGGGTAGAAAATTTCAAAGGTTCACATCCTTCTGCTTGAAGAAATTTCTTCTCCCCGCAGTCCTAAATGATTGCCTCTGAGACTGTGTGCCCCCATGTTCTAGGTTAGCCAGAGGGGATCAATCTCTCTGCATCTACCCTGTCAGGCCCCATCGGAGCCCTTGTATGTTTCAATGAGATCATCAATCATTCCTTTTAAAATCCAGAGAGTAGGCCCAGTTCATCGTAGACCAGCCCCCTAATCCCAGGCACCTGGAGACCGAAGATAACTCCACCTTGTTAGTTTTTTCAAGACAGTTGGATTTGGTGGGAATGATCAGGAATTCAGGCAGTTTGACCAACTTGTTTGATCTACAAGTTTCAGAATATGAGAGCCTCAGGGAGAGAGAGAGAGAGAGAGAGAGAGAGAGGTAAACAGCAAGAGAGGGAAAGAAAAGTCCTCAGCGCTATCTATAACAAGCTTTGTTCTCTACACAGGTCTGAGTGATCAAGCCGAGGGTAACGAAAAGCCAAGACATTACAGTGACATATTCCGGGAGCTGGACGCGCTAGAAATTTCTTTCGGAAACTCGTGAGTACCGGCCCATCGCATGCCCGCCATTTGACAACTGTGTCACAAAGGCACAAGAAAAGGAGCAGGAGTAGACCATTCAGCCCATCAAGCCTGCTCTACCATTCAGTGACACCTTGGCTGATCTTGGGCTTCATTGCTACTTTCTCACCCTTTCCCCAGATCACTCAATTCCCTGAAACACCAAGAACCTGTCTATCCCAATCTGAAACACCTACTACTCCACTCTGCCAGCCCTCCTTGAAATTCTCAACGGGGTTGCCTCATTCTTCTACACTCTAGAGAATATGCACCCAATTGACTTAGCCTCTCATCATAGGTCCCACTGCAGGTACCAATGGAGTGATCTTCGCTGGACTGCCTCCAATCTCATAAGGCTACGGTTAGATTTCTTCCTGAAATGTGGAGATCAAAACTGCACCTAGTACTCTACATCTGGTCTCATTAAAGCCCCATAGATTTGTAGCAATATTTCTTTTACTTGCTTTCCTAGTTTTGGTAGCTGCTGTCTAGAATTTGGCTACAATCTTCACCGTCATGAGCCTGTAAAATGAGGGTCAGCCTGTGTTGGAGTGCATTCAACTCAGTATCAAAGTTTTTCTCAAACTGTAACCAAATCCCTTTAAATGTCAACAGTTACAGAGTGGAGCTGTGGCTCCAATTGTTAAAGTTGTGAGTTGTTAATTCCTCTTCACCACCAACTTCCCCTAAACCAGACTGCATCCTACGTAATTGTGAAAAAGTTCTTAATCTCCTGTAGAAGTGCCTCCAAAACAGTGTTTCCGCTGTTTTAATGCCTCAGACTTATTGTGCAAGTTTGAAATGTATGAAGGTTATTGAGTAATGGAGGAGTCTTTAATTCAGCAGTTGATGAAATGGCAGTGTTGATGCAACAAAATTGAACACCTCCCTGTTCATGGGCTTTTTGCAGCAGCAGCAATTGAGTCTTGGAGTGCACTCCATTTGGTCATGTTCACAACATTTAAAACAAACACTTCAAAGGGCCTTGCAGCTGTCAGAAATCAGTCTGAGCTCCATGGCAGCCATTCTGCTTCTGAGTTTGTGAACCCAAAATCCCAGCTTATTGGGAATTGTAAGTTTGAGGAGGCCTAACCAATCGAATCGTCATGGAATCCCTACAGTGTGGAAACAGGCCATTCAGCCCAATAAGTCCACACCGACCCTTCAAAGAGTAACCCACCCAGACCCATTGATTCATACTGAAGTGCTGTCATTCTCTCTTCTCCCTATAGCACAGTCGACTTCTTCATGATGGAAGCGGAGGACAGCTTTATTTCCTCTGACCCATCTCCCGATGAAGAGATTACGGTGAGTCCTGAGTGCTTGGCAAAAAGGTGAGGGGTGAGGGTGGGTGTTGAGGAAGGAGGTAAATGTACTTGGAATTGGAGCAGGAGGAGGTAGGTAGGAGTTACGTGGGCTGAGGAGGGAAGCGTTGGGGAGTGATTAGTGGTAGGCAGAGGTGAAGGGATTGGGAGTGCACCCACGTCTCGGGTACAGTGCAAATTCCTCAGTGACATTGAGGCTAAAAGAATGACATTCTTAGGATTAAAATTGAATTCTTGAGACCTTTAAGGAAATGAGGGAAGTTGGTAGGGTCTTTGGCGGGCTAAGGAGATCTCTCCTCTCCCAGGAGAGATGGAGAGTTGGAACAATTGGGGGGAGTTTAACCACAAAACTAGAGCAAGAAAGCTCAGAGCAGCATTCGTGGCCTGTAGTGCCCATGTCTGTCAGCACCCTAGAATACAGAACATTCCATGCCCCCACCACTCTCTGGGTAAAAAACCTACCCCTGACATCCCCCCTATACCTTCCACCCTTCACCTTAAATTTATGTCCCCTCTGTTGTACCCGGGGAAAAAGTTTCTGACTGTCTATCTATTCCTCTGATCATCTTATAAACCTCGATCAAGTCGCCCCTCATCCTTCGCCGTTCCAATGAGAAAAGGCCTAGCACTCTCAACCTATCCTCGTACGACCTATTCTCCATTCTAGGCAACATCCTGGTAAATCTTCTCTGCACCCTCTCCAAAGCTTCCACATCTTTCCTAAAGTGAGGCGACCAGAACTGCACACAGTACTCCAAATGTGGCCTAACCAAAGTCCTGTACAGCTGCAACATCACTTCACGACTCTTGAATTCAATCCTTCTGCTAATGAACGCTAATACACCATAGGCCTTCTCACAAGCTCTGTCTACCTGAGTGGCAACTTTCAAAGATCTATGAACATAGACCCCAAGATCCCTCTGCTTCTCCACCTTACTAAGAACCCTACTGTTAACCCTGTATTCCGCATTCTTATTTGTCCTTCCAAAATGGACAACCTCACACTTGACAGGGTTGAACTCCATCTGCCACTCCTCAGCCCAGCTCTGCATCATATCTAAGTCTCTTTGCAGCCAACAACAGCCCTCCTCACTATCCACAACTCCACCAATCTTCATATCATCTGCAAATTTACTGACCCACCCTTCGACTCCCTCTTTCAAGTCATTAATAAAAATTACAAACAGCAGAGGACCCAGAACTGATCCCTGCGGAACTCCACTTGTAACTGGGCTCCAGGCTGAATATTTGCCATCTACCACCACTCTCTGACTTCGACCGGTTAGCCAGTTCTCTATCCAACTGGCCAAATTTCCCTCTATCCCATGCCTCCTGACTTTCTGCATAAGCCTACCATGGGGAACCTTATCAAATGCCTTACTAAAATCCATGTACACTACATCCAGTGCTCTACCCTCATCCACATGCTTGGTCACCTCCTCAAAGAATTCAATAAGACTTGTAAGGCAAGACCTACCCTTCACAAATCCGTGCTGGCTGTCCCTAATCAGGCAGTGTCTTTCCAGATACTCATAAATCCTATCCCTCAGTACCCTTTCCATTACTTTGCCTACCACCGAAGTAAGACTAACTGGCCTGTAATTCCCGGGGTTATCCCTATTCCCTTTTTTGAACAGGGGCACAACATTCGCCACTCTCCAGTCCCCTGGTACCACCCCTGTTGACAGTGAAGACGAAAAGATCATTGCCAACGGCTCTGCAATTTCCTCTCTTGCTTCCCACATAATCCTAGGATATATCCCGTCAGGCCCGGGGGACTTGTCTATCCTCAAGTTGTTCAAAATGCCCAACACATCTTCCTCCCTAACAAGTATCTCTTCTAGCTTACCAGTCCGTTTCACACTCTCCTCTTCAACAATACGGTCCCTCTTGTTTGTAAATACTGAAGAAAAGTACTCATTCAAGATCTCTCCTATCTCTTCCGACTCAATATACAGTTTCCCACTACTGTCCTTGATCGGACCTACCCTCGTTCTCATCATTCTCATGTTTCTCACATACGCATAAAATGCCTTGGGGTTATCCTTGATCCTATCCGCCAAAGATTTTTCATGCCCTCTCTTAGCTCTCCTAATCCCTTTCTTCAGCTCCCTTCTGGCTATCCTGTATCCCTCCAACGCTCTGTCTGAACCTTGTTTCCTCAACCTTATGTAAGCCTCCTTCTTCCTCTTTACAAGACATTCAACCTCCCTCGTCAACCAAGGTTCCCTCACACGACCATCTCGTTCCTGCCTGACAGGTACATACATATCAAGGACACATTGCATCTGTTCCTTGAAAAAGTTCCACATTTCCACCACATCCTTCCCTGACAGCCTATGCTCCCAACGTATGCTCCTCAAATCCTGTCTTACAGCATCGTAATTTCCCTTCCCCCAATTGTAAAATCTTCCTTGTTGTGCGCACCTATCTCTCTCCATAACCAAGGTGAAAGTCACAGAATTGTGGTCACCATCACCAAAATGTTCACCCACTAACAAGCCTATCACTTGTCCCGGTTCGTTACCAAGTACCAAATCCAATATGGCCTCCCCTCTGGTCGGACACTCGACATATTGAGTTAGAAAAGCTTCCTGGACACATTGCACAAACACCGCCCCATCCAATCTACTTGATCTAAAGAGCTTCCAATCAATATTTGGGAAGTTGAAATTGCCCATGACTACTACCCTGTGGCTTCTGCACCTTTCCAAAATCTGTTTCTCCACATCTCTGCTGCTATTGGGGGGCCTATAGTAAACACCCAACAAGGTGACTGCTCCTTTCCTATTTCTGACTTCTGCCCATACTACCTCCAAAGGCAGATCCCCCTCGAACTGCTTTTCTGCAGCCGTTATACCATTACCTGTACTGCCCACTGCCTGTCAGCACCCTCTGTCTGCAGTGCCCATTGCCTTTAGTGCTCACTGCCTGTAGTGCCCAATGCCTGTCAGCACTACAGTGCCCACTGCCTATTGTACTCTGTCTGACAAATGACCAATTGTGTGGGGAGGTTGGGAGGAAATGTTCCCATTAAACAGACTTACTTAACAAAAGCAGGAACTGAGGGAATAGAGGATTGGGGGAGATATGAAAGCACACAGGATAGAACTAACAGATTGCATTCAGCCAAAATAAGTGTAGAAACCTCCCAGAAAGAACTCAAACACTACCTGGCTCTGTCCCCCATCACATCTCTTACAACTGCTTATTTCTGTAAGAAAAATAACTGCCCTGAATCTGAGCTAGTTGCATGGCCATTTCAGACGGCAGCGAAACATCAACCACATTGCTAGGCCTGGAGTCACATGGAGGGTAGACAGTAGATGTTAAGAACCATATGGGTTTCCTATAGCAATCAGTGATGGTTGTCATGGTCACCACAGCCAACCTTTCTACTGCTGATTTGTTAATTAAACTTAATTTCCACCAGCTGACATTGTGGGATTTGAACCCTTATTCCAAGTGTACTCGTGTGGGCCTCTGGTTACATGGCTGATGACATTACCGCTGTGCCACTATTACTCCTTAAGGACATTCCTTAGCCCTCCCAGAATCCTTCTAACCAGTCTCCAGAGGGTCACCATGGGTTGTTGCATCCCAGAGAGGATCTGCACTGAGAACGGGAAGGTGTAGTCTCACCCACTTTGTGGGACTTTGGGAATTCTCCTTTCCCACCCCACCCCCAGCCCCAGCCCACCCTGCTGTGCCTTCTGTTTCCCTTGCCCCACCCCTTCCCCTCAATATCTCCCCTTTTGAGTTGAGCTCGAATCAGCAGATTTGCCCCTTGCTCTGGTTACGATGTGTGACCTCAGTGCGTGAGAAGGTTGCCAGGTTATTCGATTGATATTTTCCTGTCTGGCGCCCAGTTTGAAGATACTAAGGTCAACTCTACTGCCATGGCTGACAAACAGTTATCAAGCCCAGACCAGGGATAGGGTTAGGATGAGGCCTTGAGAACCAAGTGGCAGAGTATCACCTGACTGGGCTATTTTCTGATCTGGAGAGCAAGGTTTCAGGCAATGATTCACATTCCATCTGTTTTCTCTGCAGGTGAATGAGGATTTCTACTCAGAATGTCGCCAGGACCTGATCAAGGAGCGGAATACATTCCAAACAAATGGTATGGAGCCTGGATGCTTGATGACTCATTCCATTCAACACTGGCATTATGGTGTGGGTGTGGATTGGGGGATCAGGCTGGGAATGTGGGGGGGATGTGAGTGTGACATTGTTTCGATATTCATTCACAGGATGTAAATATTGCTAGCAAGGCCAACATTTAAAGCCCATCCTTAACTGCCCTTGAACTGACTGCCTCATGGAGTCATACAGCATGGAAACAGACCCTTCGGTCCAACTCATCCATGCCAAACAAGTTCCCAAACTAAATTAGTCCCACTTGCCTGTGTTTGGTCCATGTCTCTCTAAACCTTTCCTATTCATGTACCTGTCAAAATGTCTTTTAAATATTGTAATTATATCTGCATCTACCACTTCCTCTGGCAGTTCATTCCACACATGTGCCACCCTCTGTATGAAAATGTTGCCCCCCCCAGGTCACTTTTAAACCTTTTTCCTCTTAGCTTAAACCTGTATCCTCTGGTTTTGGACCCCCCTACCCTGGGGAAAAGACTTTGCTAATCACCTTAATTACACCCCTCATGATCTTATAAACCTCTCAACTTCCTATACTCCAGTAAGAAAAGGTCCTAGCCTACCCAGCCTCTCTTTTCAACTCAAATCCTCCAGCACTGGTAACATCCTTGTGAATCTTTTCTGCACCTTCTCCAACTTAATAACGTCCTTTCTGCAGCAGGGCAACCAGCACTATACACAATCCTCCAATATCCTGCAATATGTCCTCCCAACTCCTATACTCAATGAAAACCGAAAGAACTGTGGATGCTTTAAATTAGACACAAAAACAGAAATTGCAGGAAAAGCTCAACAGGTCTGGTAGCATCCATGGAGAGAAATCAGACTTAACATTTTGGGTCAAGTGACCCTTCCTCAGAACAGAGACTTCTGAGGAAGGGTCACTCGAGCCGAAACGTTAACTCTGATTACTTTGTTACCTCTGTTCCTTTCATTTCCTGCCCCTCCACTCCCTCCAATATTCACTAATTGGGTTCAATGTATTTTCTCTGTATTTTGCAATATCCTACATCAGAAAAACCTACAATTATATAATGCTTTTACAGTAGTTTTATGACCTAAGGCATTTCATAAGTGTGTTATCAGATTAAATTCGTCACTGGGCTGCTCAGGGAGCCATTATGTTCTAAGATGTGGTCAAGGAAAGTCAGGAAGACAGAATGAAGAGTATGTTTGTGACCCCGAGTCCTGCTGTATCTTTAGTTTTACTCTTATTTTTATTCATTCATGGGATGAGGCTGTCACTGACTGGGCCAGCATTTATTGCCCATCCCTAATTGCCCAGAGGACAGTTAAGAATCAATCACATTGCCATGGGTCTGGAGTCACATGTAGGCTTGACCAGGCAGTTTCTTTCCTTAATGGACATTAGTAAACCAGATAGGTTTTTCCTACAATTGACAATGGTTTCATGGTCAATCATTAGATTCTTAATTCTAGATTTTTATTGAATTCAAATTCCACATTTGCCATAATGGGATTCAACCCAGGACCCCAGAACATTACCTGAGTCTCTGGATTAATAGTCCAGCAATAAAATTATTCGGCCATTGTGTCGTCTGTATCTAATCTCATGCTGTACCTGCCAAAGGAGTTTTGATGGGGACACTATAGATGGAACTTTATTCTGCATTTAATCCCATGCTGTACCTATTCTAGGAGTGTTTGATGGAATACTGTATAGAGGAAGCTTTACCTTTAGTTTAAAAGAGTAGAGGTAATTTAGTAGCTAAAACTTGTGCTGAAACTATTTTGGGAGTGTTTGATGGGGACACATAGGTGGAGCTTTATTCTGTACCAAACCCCATGCTGCACCTGTCTTGGGAGTGTTTAGATTAGATTGCCTACAGTGTGGAAACAGGCCCTTCGGCCCAACAAGTCCACACCGACCATCTGAACAGTAAACCACTGAGACTCATTTCCCTACTTTTGCCCCTGACTAATGCACCTAACACCATCCGCAATTTGGCATGGCTAACTCACCTGAGCTGCACATCTTTTGGAATGTGGGAGGAAGCTGGAGCACCCAGAGGAAACCCACACAAACACGGGGAGGATGTCCAAACTCCTGCCCAAAGCAGGAATCAAACCCTGGGTCCCTGGTGCAGTCAGGCAGCAGTGCCAACCACTGAGCCACCATGCCGACCTTTGAACCACCGCACCACTGTTTGTTGGAGAGAGTGCAGAGGGAGCTTTACTTTCAGTTTAAAAGTATAGAGGTAGCTTTAATCTGTACCTAAAACTTGTACTGCACCTGTTCTGGGAGTGCTGGAGCTCTATTCTGTACCTACTTCATGTATTATCTGCCCTGCGATATAGTGATGGCAATAACATAGAACATTGAAATATCTGCTATTACTGCCCCAAGAGCCATATAGGAGCCTGCCCAGCAATGTGGGTAGATGGGGTGCCAACTAAGTGTTAAACAATAACAAATAGCTATGGAGCCAGAGAGGAGATGCCAGTGGTTTCCACATTCAGGAGGTGTGGCTGGCACCTAGATGACTGTGGTTTGCCTCATCAGCATAAAACAATGTCACATAATATCAGGGGAAAAAAATTTGATGAACAAATTTGAATCACTCGTCAAACAGTCACGTCGGAGAACGACAGAGGCTCCTTTTGTGTTGTACCTGCCACAGGAATGAGTCTTGTAGAAGAGTTACTGAGTCCGAACTGGACCATCTGGCTCGTCTGCATTTTTACTGAATGCTGCAAGGTTTCGGGAAAGATTACTGGAGCAGTATCTGCACTTAATCAGCACATGCCAGCCTCAGGCTGTATCCATTGTGCTGGCCTCATTATAATCAGACACTATTCCTTTTATGAGTGTGTCGAGGATGAACATAATGCAAACATATTGTTGCTTTGTTTCAATGAGTCAGTGTAATGATGTTATGCAGACTAGATTAGATTCCTTACAGTATGGAAACAGACCCCTTCGGCCCAGCAAGTCCACACCAACCCTCTGAACAGTAATACACCCAGACTCATTCCCCTATCCTATATTTACCAATGACTAATGGACAATTTAGCACGGCCAGTTCCCCTGACCTGTACATCTTTGGGTTGTGGGAGGAACCCTAAAATTAGATTACCTGCTGTGTGGAAACAGGCCCTTCAGCCCAACAAGTCCTCACTGACCATCTGAAGAGTAAACCACCAAGACTCATTTCCCTACTTTTTCCCCTGACTAATGCACCTAACACTGTGGGCAATTTGGCACGGCTAATTCACCTGACCTGCACATCTTTTGGAATGTGGGAGGAGACTGGTGCACCCAGAGGAAACCCACACAGACACGAGGAGAGAGTGTTTAAACCCCACACAGACAGTCACCTGAGATAGGAATCGAACCCAGGTCCCTGGCGCTGTGAGGCAGCAGTGCTAACCACTGAACCACTGTGCCACCCCACTAGCTAAGATGATTTAGCTTTCAAAGTATAACTCTACTTCTTTGATACACATTAATGAGTTGACCTGAGTGTAACATCATTTCAAAATTTGCAGGTAGCACAAAGCTTGGGAATGTTGACAGTGAGAAGTCCTTGGCAACTCTCGGTTTCTTCCAGTGATTACATACTGTTTGTCATTTTTATAAATGACCTGGAGGAGGGGCTAGAAGGTTGGGTGAGCAAGTTTGCGGATGATATGAAAGTCGGTAGAGTTGTTGACAGTGAGGAAGGATGTGGCAGGTTACAGCGGGATATAGATAAGCTGCAGAGCTGGGCAGAAAGGTGGCAAATGGAGTTCAATGTAGGTAAGTGTGAGGTGATTCACTTTGGTAAGAGTAACAAGAAGATGGGGTACTGGGCTAATGGTAGGCTACTTGGTAGTGTGGAAGAGCAGAGGGATCTTGGTGTCCATGTACACAAATCTCTGAAAGTTGCCACCCAGGTAAATAGTGCAGTGAAGAAGGCATATGGCGTACTGGCTTTTATTGGTAGAGGAATTGAGTTCCGGAGTCCTGAGGGCATGTTGCAGTTGTATAAGACTCTGGTGCGGCCGCATCTGGAGTATTGTGTGCAGTTTTGGTCGCCATACTATAGGAAGGATGTGGAGGCACTGGAACGGGTGCAGAGGAGGTTTACCAGGATGTTGCCTGGTATGGTAGGAAGATCGTATGAGGAAAGGCTGAGGCACTTGGGGTTGTTTTCATTGGAGAAAAGAAGGTTTAGGGGTGACTTGATAGAGGTGTACAAGATGATTAGGGGTTTAGATAGGGTTGACCATGAGAACCTTTTTCCACGTATGGAGTCAGCTATTATGAGGGGGCATAGCTTTAAATTAACGGGTGGTAGGTATAGGACAGATGTTAGGGGTAGATTCTTTACTCAGCGAGGCATGAGTTCATGGAATGCCCTGCCAGTAGCAGTGGTGGACTCTCCCTCTTTATGGGCATTTAAACAGGCATTGGTTAGGCATATGGAGGATAGTGGGCTAGTGTAGGTTAGGTGGGCTTGGATCGGCGCAACATCGAGGGCCAAAGGGCCTGTAGTGCGCTGTATTCTTCTATGTTCTATGTTTAAAACTCCCTCGAAGCGGGGTGGAGAGGGTGAGGGGTGGAGGGCTGCCCATGCACCAACACATTGACTTTCGAATGGTACCCAAAAAAAATTCAGGGGATCGTACATTACTTAACATGTTGAGAATACCTCACCGGTTGTAAAACACTTTGAGATTTTTGGTAGTTATGAAAAGCACTTTATAAATGCAGATCTTTCTTGCTGTTTTGCCAGGAGGACAAGTCTAGTGAAATGTACAAATCTGTGGCAAATGCAGTTTGAAAACACAGAAGTGTGTGGGCTTTAACATGATAGGACATGTAAGTGGAGAAGTTGTGAAGTAACTGTACAAATTTACAGGAACAGAGAGACCCAGGGTTCCTTGACACTGGGCAGCATGAGTTGAGTTCACTAAAGTGAGTGGCAGGTGGAGTCCAACGTGAAGAAGTGGAAATCATTCACTCTACAAAAGATTTATCAAAGTACATTTGTAAATGGTGAGGAGCTCTGAACTCTGGATGAGCCAAGAGATTCAAAGGAAAATCCATTTGGTGTTTCGAACAAAGGACATAACTTAAAATCACTTCTAGCTTGTCAGGATGCTAGGAACTACTTCTTCACACAAAGGGAAATAGAAATGTTAAACATGACCTCCAATAGAGACATCAGAGTCAAATGAAAGTGTGAAAATTGAGTCTGATAGATTTAGGCATAGTTATTACAGATTCCAAAAACCAAGGCAGGTTAATGCAGGTAATCTGGGGCAAGGTAGTACAGGCTTTAGAGGCTGAATAGTCCACTTCTGTTCCTATATTCTTTTTGTAAGATTGTCAAATAAGCACATGGTATTCTTGATTTAATAAACAAAGGTATTTCTCCACAGATTTTGCCACACTTGTTGAGTTCCTCCAGCGTTTCCGTTTTTATTGCAGTTATATTAAACCTGATGTGGAAGTGTGCTTGTTGGTCTGGGGTGGACAAAGTCAGAAGTCACCCGACACCAGGTTATAGTCCAACAGGTTTATTTGATTAGATTAGATTAGATTAGATTAGATTACTTACAGTGTGGAAACAGGCCCTTCAGCCCAACAAGTCCACACGCCCCACCGAAGCGCAACCCAACCATACCCCTACATCTACCCCTTACCTAACACTACGGGCAATTTAGCATGGCCAATCCACCTGACCTGCACATCTTTGGACTGTGGGAGGAAACTGGAGCACCCGGAGGAAACCCACGCAGACACGGGGAGAACGTGCAAACTCCACACAGTCAGTCGCCCGAGGCGAGAATTGAACCCGGGTCTCTGGCGCTGTGAGGCAGCAGTGCTAACCACCGTGCCACATTGCTCCTTCTTCAGGTGAAGTCCATCCTCACCTGACAAAGAAGCAGTGCTCTGAAAGCTTGTGATTTCAAAATAAACCTGTTGGACTATAACCTGGTTTCATGTAACTTCTGATATTAAACCCTGGTTAGATTGAACGAGCCCTGATTAGCCCACTGAATATGATGGCTGGAGTGTGATGCAGAATAACCTTTTAATAATTTGGTTTCGACCCCTGTACCAGCTGAGGTGGTTCTTGGTACCTGCCTCCCCAGTACTGTAAACCATTAGGAAACATCCTGTGAGTAACTGTCAGACACTTAGGAAACTGTATGGAGAGAAAAGTCACAACTCACTCTCTCTCTGCCTCTCCAGGTACAATCTCCTGTCTCTGCTGATTTCTTTGTCACACAGTTTCTGACAGTCCATATGTGTTTCTCAATGTTTTATAGACAGCCTGCTAGTTAATCCTGTCCCTAGTATCCCTCTGTCTGACAGTCATCCAAATATTGCTACTTAAGCTTGTTAATCTCCTGATGGCCTCTCCCAAGGTCAGACTTATCAAGCTGTTTGTGGAGCTGTGTGTGTAGTGGGCCACATGTAAAATCCAGCCTCATGATCCCGTGTCTCTTCACTCCCTCCACAGAGGAAGAGGCCGACAAAATGCTGATGAGGTGTGAACGGGGTGTCGAGTCATCCCTGCTATATGCCAAACTCTGGGCCAAATACACAAAGGAACTGCTGTCATGGATGGAGAGGCGGACCTCTGTGGGTGAGTAGAGGGATGTGAAGCTGTTGGGCCATTGAAGGAGGAGATCTACCTTCTGTTGCTATTACTGGGGTGTTGGTAGGTCTGCCTAACACTGGGGTACAGTAATGGTGGGGACAGGTCTGTCACTGAATAATATTGGAGTATAGTATTGATGAGGGCAGGTCGGTTAATGTGTAACGTTGGGGTACAGTATGAGTGGAGACAGGTATGTCACTGTACAACACTCGGCTGCAATACTAATTGAGACACATCTGTCACTATTTATAACTGGAATACGGTCCTATTGGGGACAAGTCTTTCGCTATATAACATTGTAGTGCAGTACTGGTAATGGACAAGTCTAACACTTTATAACACTGGGATATAGTACTCGTTATATGTGTGTCTCTATATAACACTGGGGGTACATTGCTGGTGAGACCAGGTCTGTCACTGTTTAACACTAGAGCACAATATGGCTGGGGGCAGGTCTGTCATTTCATAACACTGCGGTACAGTACTTGTGGGTCTTTCACTATATAACGCTGGAGTACAGTACTGGTGGGGACAGGTTGGTCACTATATAATACTGGGATACAGTATTGGTGGACAAATCTGCCACTGTCTAACACTGGGATGCTGTCCTGTTGGGGACTGATCTGTCACTGTATATCACTGGAATGCAGTCCTGTTGGGGACAGATCTGTCACTGTATAACATTGGGGTACAGTAATAGTGACCCATCTGTCACTGTACATTCTGTGGTACTGTACCAGTGGGGACAGGTCTATCACTGTATATCACTGGTATAGAGTACTGCTGGGGACAGGTTTGTGGTTATATAATGTTAGAGTGCAGTACTGGGGTACAGTGCTTGTTGAGAGTGTGATGCTGCAAAAGCACAGCAGGTGAGGCTGATAGGAGCCGGAAAATCAATGTTTCTGGCTGGGGCCCTTCATCAGGAAAGTTACTGGTAGTGACAGTCTGTCAGTTAATAACACTGTACTGGTCAGGACAGTTCTGTCTCTGTATAACACTAGGGTATAGTACTGGTGGAGACAAGTCGGTCTCTATAACACTGGGGTACAGTATTATTGGGGACAGTTCTAATTCTATGACACTGGTGTCCAGTACTGGTGGGGATTAGAATGGTGCTGGAAAAGCACAGCAGTTCAGGCAGCATCCAAGGAGCAGTCAGATACTGCCTGAACTGCTGTGCTTTTCCAGCACCATTCTAATCTGGACTCTGGTTTCCAGCATCTGCAGTCACTGTTTTTACCTACAGTACTGGTGAGGACAGTTCTGTCTCTATATTACTGGTGTACAGTACCGGTGGGACAGTTCTGTCTCTATAACATTGGGGTACAGTATTGTTGGGGACAGTTCTGTCTCTCTATAACACTGGGGTACAGTATTGGTGGGGACAGGTCTGTCACTGTATAACACTGGGGTACAGTATTGGTGGGGACAGGTCTGTCTCTGTATAACACTGGGGTACAGTACTGGTGGGGACAGGTGTGTCACTGTATAACACTAGGGTGCAGTACTGGTGAGGACAGCTCTGTCTTTGTATAACACTGGTGTACAATACTGGTGAGGACAGCTCTGTCTCTGTATAACACTGGGATACAGTACTGGTGGCAACAGGTTGTAACACTTGAGTACAGTAGTGGGGTGGACAGATCTGTCACTGTATAACACTGCGGTACAATACTGGTGGGGACATGTCTGTAAAACACTGTAGTGCAGTACCGCTGGGGACAGGTCTGTCACTATATTATACTGGGATATATTACTGGTGGCGACAGGTCTGTTACTGTATAACACTGGGGTACAGTATGGGTGGAGACAGGTCTGTCACTGTATAACACTGGTGTACAGTACTGGTGGGGACAGCTCTGTCTTTGTCTCACACTGAATTACATTACTGGTGGCGACAGGTCTGCCACTGTTTAACATGGGGTACAGTATTGTTGGGGACAGTTCTGTCTCTTATAACACTGGGATACAGTACTGGTGGCAACAGGTCTGTCACTATGTAACACTTGAGTACAGTATTGTTGGGGACAGATCTGTCTCTTATAACACTGCGGTACAATACTGGTGGGGACATGTCTGTCACTGTAAAACACTGTACTGCAGTACCGCTGGGGACAGGTCTGTCACTATATTATACTGGGATATATTACTGGTGGTGACAGGTTTGTTATACTGTATAACACTGTTTTACAGTACTGGTGGCGACAGGTCTGTTACTGTATAACACTGTTTTACAGTACTGGTGGCGACAGGTCTGTCACTATAAAAAGGGTTAAAACAATGACTGCAGATGCTGGAAACCAGAGTGGTGCTGGACAGGAATAGAATGGTGCTTTTCCAGCACCATGCTACTCCTGTCACTATAAAACATTGTTTTACAGTACTGGTGGGGACAGTTCTCTCTCTGCATAATACTAGTGTACAGTACTACTGGGACAGTTCTGTCTATAACATTGGGGTACAGTATCGGTGGGGACAGTTCTATCTATAATACTGGGGTACAGTATTGGTCGGGACAGGTCTGTCACTGTATAACACTGGGGTACACTATTGGTGGGGACAGGTCTGTCACTGTATAACACTGGGGTACAGTATTGTTGGGGACAGTTCTGCCACTGTATAACATTGGGGTACAGTACTGTTGGGGACAGGTCTGTCTCTGTATATCAAAGGGGTACAGTACTGGTGGGGACAGTCCTATCTCTATAACACTGACGTACAGTACTGGTGGGGACAGTTATGTCTATATATTACTGGTGAAAAGTACTGGTGGGGACAGTTCTGTCTCTGTATAATACTGCTATACAGTACTGGTAGAGACAGTTCTGTCTCTGTATAATACTGGTGTACATTACTGGTGGGGACATTTCTGTTAGTGTTTACCACTGGAGTACAATATTGGTGGGGACAGGTCTGTCACTGTATAACACTGGGGTACAGTATTGTTGGGGAAAGTTCTGTCTCTGCACAGCACAGGGGTACAGTTCTGTTCCTATAACACTGGTGTACAGTACTGGTAGGGACAGTTCTGTCACTGTATAACACTAGGGTACAGTTTTGGTGGGGACAGATTTGTCTCTGTATAACACTGGTGTACAGTACTGCATGGGGACAGCTCTGTCTTTGTATAACACTGTGTTACATTTCTGGTGGTGACATGTCTGTCACTCTCTAACACTGGGGTACAGTATTGTTGGGGACAGTTCTGTCACTGTATAACATTGGGGTTAAGTACTGTTGGGGACAGGTCTTACTCTGTGTAACACTGGGGTACAGTACTGGTGAGGACAGGTCTGTTTCCGTATAACACTGGGGTACAGGACTGGGTGGGCCAGGTCTGTCTTTGTCTCACACTGTGTTACATTACTGGTGGCAGCAGGTCTGTCACTGTAATACTTGAGTACAGTAGTGGTGTGGATAGATCTGTCTCTGTATAACACTGGGGTACAGTACTCATAGGGCCAGGTCTGTTACTATAAAACACTGTAGTGCAGTACTGCTGGGGACAGGTCTGTCACTATTATACTGGCATACACTACTGGTGGCGACAGGTCTGTTACTGTGTAACACTGGGGTATAGTATAGGTGGAGACAGGTCTGTCACTGTAAAACACTGCGGTGCAGTACTGGTGGAGACAGGTAGGTCACTATAAAACACTTTCACAGTACTCGTGGGGACAGGTCTGTCACTGTGTAACATTGGGGTACAGTACTAGTGGGGATAGGTCTGCCACTGTATAACACTGGGGTATATTACTGGTAGTGACAGATCTGTCACTGTCTAACACTGGGATACAGTATGGGTGGAAACAGGTCCATCACTGTATAACACTGGAGTACACGGAGCATGACACAAAGGTTGGAGGTGTCGTCAATAGTATTGAGGGCAACTGCAGACTGCAGCATGACATAGACAGGATGCAGAGCTGGGCTGAGAAATGGCAGATGGAGTTCAACCTGGATAAATGCGAAGTGATGCATTTTGGAAGGTCGAACTCAAATGCTGAATATAGGATTAAAGACAGGATTCTTGGCAGTGTGCAAGTACATAGATCCCTCAAAGTTGCCACCTAACCGGGTAGGGTTGTTAAGAAAGCATATGGTGTTTTGGCTTTGATTAACAGGGGGATCAAGTTTAAGAGCCGCGAGGTTTTGCTACAGCTCTACAAGTCCCTGGTGTGACCACATTTGGAATATTGTCTCCAGTCTGGTCGCCCTACTAGAGGAAAGAAACAGAGGCTTTCGAGAGGGTACAAAGAAGGTTTACCAGGATGCTTGCCTTATGAAGAAAGGTTGAAAAAGCTTGGACTTTTCTCTCTGGAGAGAGGGAGAAAGAGAGGAGACCTGATTAAGGTATACAAGATAATGAGTGGAATAGATAGAGTCAATAGCCAGAGACTTTTCCCCAGGGCAGAATTGACTTGTATGATGGGTCATAGTTTTAAGATAATAGGGGAAAGGTATAGGGGAAACGTCAGAGGTAGGTTCTTTATGCAGAGAGTTGTGAATGCATGGAATGCGTTGCCAGTGGTGGTGGTGGAAGCAGAGTCATTGGGGACATTTAAGTGATTGTTGGACAGACACATGGATAGCAGTGAGTTGAGAGGTGCGTAGGTTAAGTTATTATATTTTACATTTAAACCTCGGCACAACATCGTGGGCCAAAAGGCCTGTTCTGTGCTGTACTTTTCTATGTTCTATGTTCTACAATAGTGATGGGGACAGATCTGTCACTTTATAACACTGGGTACACTATGGATGGTGAGAAGTCTGATACTGTGTAACACTGGAGTACAGTATTGGTGGGGACAGGGCTCTCACTGTATAAACTGGGGTTCAGTACAGGTGGGGACAGATCTGTTACTATATAACACTGCATTGAGTATGGGTGGGGACAGTCTGTCAATGTATAACACCAGGGTACAGTACTCCTGGGGACAGGTCTGTCACTGTATTACACTGGGGTACAGTACTGGTGGGGACAGGTCTGTCACTATAGAACACTGGGGTACAGTACTAGTGGCGTCAGGTCTGTCACTGTATAACGCTGGGTACAGTAGTGGTGGGGACAGATCTGTTACTATATAACACTGCATACTGTATGCATGGGGACAGGTCTGTCACTGTATAACACTGGGGTACAGTACTGGTGGTGACAGGACTGTCACTGTATAACACTGGGGTACAGTACTAGTGGTGTCAGGTCTGTCTCTATAAAACACTGCGGTGCAGTATTGGCGGGGACAGGTCTGTCACTATATTACACTGGGGAACATTACTGGTGGCGACAGGTCAGTCACTGTAAAACACTTTTACAGTACTGGTGGGGCAGGTCTGTCACTATAAAACACTGTTTTACAGTACTGCTGGGGACAGGTCTGTCACTGTAACACTGGGGTACGTTACTGGTAGGGACAGGTCTGACTCTGTATAACACTTGGGGTACAGTACTGGTTGGGGACAATTGTGATACTGTGTAACACTGGGGTACAGTACTGGTGGGGACAGAGTTCTCACTATATAACACTGGGACCCAGTACTAGTGGAGACAGGTCTATCACCGTATAACACTCGGGCATAGTACTGGTGTGGGCAGATCTGTCACTGTATAACACTGGGGTACAGTACTGGTCAAGACAGGTCTGTCATTGTATCACACAGGGGTACGGTCCTTTTGGGGACAGGTCTGTCACTGTTTAACACTGAGGTACACTACAGGTGGGGGCAGGTCTGTTACTGTGTAACATTTGGATAGTGTATGGGTGGGCACAGGTCTGACATTTCATAACTCTTGGGTCAAGTATTAGGAAGGCAGATCGATCACTGTAAAACTCTGTGAAATAAATGACATAGAAAGGATTAAGCTCGAAGCAGACACATCAAAACTTTAAAATTGAAATTACGTGGAATTTAATTGAAAACAAAGAAGATTGACAAGCTACAAAAATTATTTTTTTCAGGTTAGTGGGGCTTTACAGCATTAGTTTGCTTTCCAAAAGCCAGTTACAAGTTGGAGCTTGTTAGAGGTGGTTTACAATGAGATTGAATGGGTAAAAGGTTAGGGCAGGACAGGTGACTGAGGTGACAGTGGGGGAGCACTTTGGGACCAGTGACCATAGCTCTATTAATTTTAAAATAGTTATGGAGAGGGACAAAACTGGTCCACAGGTTGAAGTTCTAAATTGGGGCAAGGCAAATTTTGATAGAATTACACAGGAGCTCGGAGGGGTTGATTGGAGTAGTTTGTTTGCAGGCAAAGGGACATCCAGCAAATGGAAGGCCTTTAAAGATGAGACAGCTAGAATTCAAGGTCTGTATGTTCATGGGAAGGTGAAAGGCCAGGTTGGCAGGAATAGGGAACCCTGGATGCCAAGAGCTACTGAGATTTTGACCAGAAAACAGGAGGTATGGCTCAGGTACAGGGATCAAGGAAGCCTTGGCTGAGAGGATTAGGATGAATCCAAAGAAATTCTATAAGTATATTTAAGGAAAAATAATAACTAGAGAGAGAATAAGACCCCTGAAGGACCAAAGTGGACACGAATGTGTAGAACAGTAGGAGATGGACGAGGTCCTCAATGAATATTTCTCCTCTGTGTTTACTGTGGAAAAAGACATGGAGACTTGGGAATTTGGTAAAGTTAATGGTGATGTTTTGGGGATAGACTATATCACAGTAGAGGAGGTGTTGGACGTATTAGAATGTATGAAGGTTGATAAATCTCCTGGTCCTAACCAGATATATTCAAGGACACTGCAGGAGGCTATAGATAAGAAATTGCTGGGGCCCTAGCTGATATTTTTGCATCATCGTTAGCCATGGGTGAGGTCCCAGATGACTGGAAGGTAGCGAATTTGTGCCCTTATTCAAGAAGGGCTGCAAAGAAAAACCTGGGAAATATAGAGCAGTAAGCTTATCATATGCGGTAGGTAAATTACTTGAGAAGATTCTGAGAGATAAGATTTACATACATTTGGAAAGACAGAGTTTGATTAGGAACAGTCAGCATGGCTTTGTGGATGGGAGATCATGCCTCACAAATGTGTTCAAGTTCTTTGATGAAGTGACCAGAATAATTGATAAGGGCAGGGCAGTTGACATAGTCTATATGGATTTCAGTAAGGCCTTTGATAAGGTTCCACATGGTAGGCTACTCTGGAAGGTGAGATCACAAGGGTTTGCCAGGGCGATCTGGCAAATTGAATACACAATTGGCTTTATGGTAGGAAGCAGAGGGTAATAGTGGAAGGATGCTTGTTGGACTGGACACCTGTGACTAGTGGAGTGCCTCAGGGGTCGGTGCTGGGCCCATTGCTATTTGTTATCTATATCAATGATTTGGATGAGAACGTAAAAAGCATGTTTGGTAAGTTTGCAGATGACTCTAAAATAGGAGGTATCGTGGATAGTGAGGAAGGCTATCAAAAACTGCAGCAGGACCTTGATCAACTGGGGAAGTGGGCCAAGAAATAGCAAATGGAGTTTAATATTGATACATGTGTGGTCTTGTAGTTTGGAAAGTAAAATCAAGGCAGGAATTTCAAGGTAGAGCCTTAAGGAGTGTCAGGGAACAGAGGGACCTTGGAGTTCGGGTTCTCTGAAAGTGGAGTCACAGGTAGACAGGGCAGTGATGAAGGCTTTTGGCACACTGGCCTTCATCAGTCAGGGCACTGAGTATAGAAGTTGGGAAGTTAAGCTGCAGTTGTACAGGACGTTGGTGAGACTGAGTTTGGGGTATTGTTTTTAGTTTTGGTTACCTTGCTGTAGGAAGGATGTTATTAAATTGGAAAGGATATAGAAGAAATTTACAAGGATGTTGCCAGGACTCAAGGGTCTGAGTTATAGGGAGAGATTGGAAAAGCTAGGACGTTTTTCTTTAGAGCATAGGAGACTGAGGGGGGGCTCTTATAGACGTGTACAAGATCATGAGAAGTATAGATAGGGTGAATGCATTCAATCTTTTTCCCAGAGTTGGGGAATTGAGGACTAGAGGGCATCAGTTTTAAGGTTAGAGGGGAAAGAGTTAAAGGGAACCTGAGGGTCAACTTTTTTACACAGACGGTGGTACGCATATGGTATGAGCTACCAGCAGGAGTGTACATGAACAACATATAGTTGGCATGGACTAGTTTGGATCAAAGGTCTTGTCTCCGTGCTGTAGGATTGTATGACAAATTCTGATCAATTCAGTGACTTTGAATTTGACTTCTCTGTGTGGGTCAATCATCTGATGTTTCTGGAGGGAAGCCAGGTAAGTATATGAAATGAAACTGATACAACAATGTGCCAACAAGGAAGTGGCTCATATGGAGCTAACCTTAGAGCAGAGAGGCTTACTGTCCTGTAAATTAAATATATCGGTGAATCTGTCACTAGATGCCTTTATTACATTGTATTTTATGCTAGTTCTTCCTGTGCTGATGATTATCATAGCTATCTGCCCACTTTCTACACGATCCCAACACTATGCTCTCCTCATAAACAGCTACTGAACAGATATAGATAGAAATGTCTTTGGGTAACAAAATCCGTCTAACTCCAGTCTTGATCTGCAGAGATTGAATTCTCGAAGAGCATGCTTCGGATGGCTGAAATGACCAAGAATTCAATCAACCAAGAGGTAAGATGTTCCATGATCTAACATTTCTACTTCATTTGCAAGAAGAATAACAGATCTGAACGTTTAGTTTCAACGCTGATTTTTGGAGGATATTGCTATGTCATACAATGCCATACCTGAATAACTAAACTTCAAAACTGGCCATTCAATGCTGCCTGGAGGCTGTCTCTCTTGGCAAGGCCAGGCCTGCAGTGGGAAACTCCTCACTGTCTTTGAACTTGGATTTGAGTGTGAAGACCACATTCTGACAGCCATTGTGGAAGAGAGTACTATTCCATTCTGCCACAGCTGCTTCCTTTACTGTAATTCAATATTTTCTTCCTCTTTACTCTTTCATGAGACTCTTTCATGTGTCACTGGAACTTGTTGCCTATCCCTCACTGCATTTCAACCAAGTGGCTTGCTCGGGACATTTCAGAGGCTTGTTAAGCGTCAGTCACATTTAGAGTCGCATGTAGGCCTGAATGACAGCAGATTTCCTTCCCCAAAGGACATCAGTGAACCAGATGGGATTCCACAACAATAGATGGTAATTGTCAGGGTCACCATTACTTAAGAAGTTTTATATTGCAGATTTATTATTTCAATTTTAACTTCCAACAGCTGCCAGGGGTGGGATTTGATCCAGTAACCCTGCAGCATTGACCTGTGCCTCCGGATTACTAGTTCAGTGTCATTATCACTGCAGTACCATCTCCCTCTAATTGCAATGAAGGCGCAGCCTAGGTAAGCCCAGCTGTTGAACTGGGGTTTGCCGCATCACCTTGTGACAGCAGTCATGAGGCGGCAAATTTAGCTTGTGTATCAGAACATCAGGGACTCATTGCTGAAGCAAGTCCCATCTCATCGCTACACTGGAGTGGGGACCTTACTGAACAAGCCTGGCCTATGAATGAAGCAAATTCCATGAGAACAGGCAGTTTGTGTTTCAGTCCAATCACAATTCTCTGTCAAATCAAACACTCTGGAACGTGTAGGGAGTGATGACAATGCTTATAGATAACTCATCATCTCTTTGTTTTTTCAGAAATTCATGCCTTTTCAATACATTTATATGATGGCTCTGCAGCATGATATCCAACACGGTCAGAGGACAATTGAATCCAGGAATTCACTGCAGCACAACAAATACATCCAGGTGAGGGCTTTGGTGAATGGCTTCACTTGTACTTTCCAATGTTAGGGCAGGTGGTCTCGTATCACTCTGTGTTGCATTGACTAAGCCTGTCAGCGAGCTTTCACAGCTAGGTATGACTCAAATGTTCCACACCAGTGTTTATGATTTACATGAACTTCTCTGCACCCTTACCTCATCCAACCCCATAGAATTTCCTTCTATTCCTTTCTTCTTTTTCATTGGATCTAGCTTCTCTATAATTACATCATGCAATTTGCCTCACCTTCCTTGTGGTACTGAGTTCTACATTCTAGTCACGTCTCTGAGCTAAGCACACTAACTGAATTGTTCGTGAGATCTTATAGTCGTGATGTCTAAATTTGGACTTCCGTACTTGGAAGCAGAAATGTCTACCTTATATCCCTAAAAAAAACCACTTCCTAATCTTCCTAGTCTATTCGATCATACTTCTGTTTCTGGTCCAACTGAAGTAATTCAATAATATAAAAAAACTTTATTGATACAGTACATGAGTAATTTGATATGTGATGTGTGGTGGTTAGTGTCCAAGGGAGAAACAGGTGACTTTGGACCTCTAGCTCCCACAGCACAGTGGCGACTTCAATGTAGGTTGGGTCTGGTGTAGCTGGCGGTGAGGCGGGATGGTGGCTAAGTGTTGTTGATGATGACCTGGCTCAGGACTGATGGATTCCAGTTAAGCTATACCTTAAAGTCATAGAGTTGTACAGCATGGAAACAGACCCTATGGTCTAATTTGTCTGTACTGATCAGATTTCCCAATCTAACTTAGTCCCATTTGCCAGCATTTGACCCAAATCCGTCGAAACCCTTCCTATTCATATACCCATCCAGTTGCATTTTTAATTATGTAATTGCACCACCACTTCCTCTGGTCCATACAAGCAGAGGTCCTCTGTGTGTAAAAGTTGCCCCTCGGGTTCCTTTTAAATCTTTTCCCTCTCACCTTAAACCTATGCTGTCTAGTTTTGGGTTCCTCTACCTGGGGAAAACCCCTTGGCTATTTACCCTATCGGTTCCTTCGTGATTTTATAAACCTCTATGAGATCACCCTCAGCCTCTGACGCTTCAGGGAAAAATGCCCCAGTCTATTCAGCCTTTCTATATCTTTGTGTTTTCATTTCTTAAGCTTAAAACTATTTGAAATGGTGCCGGATTGTGGTGACAGTGGAAAAGCTTTTCACTGTACTTTACCGTTTTTCTCATTGTAAAATACATGTGCCAATAAAATCATTCATTCATTCATTCAGTTAGTGACTTTCAAAAGGAAATTGGGAAGCACCCGAAAGGAAATAAAATCTTGTAAAACTAGGGGGAAATAGTAGGGGGATGGAGCTTACTAGAGTGTTTAGCATATTATGATTGTGTTTTCATGAATAAATGATAAACGTTGACACTATGATTCATTCGCAACCCCATAATTATTGTCAGTATGTGATTACGAGATGGGTGAAGGTGAACTGAAAGGAGTCTGCTGTTCTTCCATTTAGAAATTCTTATACTCCTATTTCTTTGGGCAGCTAAATGTAGTGAGGGCAGAAATTATTCTCCCTCAGAGCAACAGAATAATCAATACTTTAGAGCCTTTGTTGCCTGCACCATGTTTCTGTGCATGAATACGGATAGAAAATACTGAAGAAACAAGGTAGGTCTAGCAAGAGGAGAGAAGAGGAACAGAATTAGCCTCTTGAGAACAGTATGACACTTCTTCTAATTCTATTTTCTTTCAAAGCAGACTCATTGCAAGAGGCCAGTAAGCTGATGTTAACCAAGTTATCAAGGTTAAGGTCCAAAGTCCATAGTAGCACGAAGGAGTAACAAGAGCATAGAGTCAGAGTTATACAGCATGGAAATTGACTCTTCAGTCCAACTCATCCATGGCAGCCAGCTATCCCAAATTAATCCAGTCCTATTTGTCAGTATTCAGTCCATGCCCCTCTAAGCCCTTCCTATTCATGTATGCATCTTAATTAAATTGTACCCATCTCCACCGCTTCCTCTTGCAGCTCATTCCATATATGTAGGGGTATGGGTGGGTTGTGCTTCGGCGGGTCGGTGTGGACTTGTTGGGCCGAAGGGCCTGTTTCCACACTGTAAGTAATCTAATCTAATCTAATCATACCTTCTACAGGAAAATGTTACCCCTCGTGTCCCTTTTAAATACTTCCCCTCTCAGCTTGAACCTCTGCCCTCTAGTTTTGGACTCCCCTCGTCTGGAAAAAAGATCTTGACTGTTCACTCTATCCACGCCCCTCATGATTTTATAAATCCATAAGGTCACCCCTCAGCCTCCGATGCTCCAGGGAAAATAGCCCCAGCCTATTCAGCCTATTATAGCTCAAACCCTCAAATTCCAGCAACATCCTTGTAAATCTTTTCTGCACCCTTTCAAGTTTCAGAACATCTTTCCAATAGCAGTAAGACTAGAATTGAATGCAATATTCCAAAAGTGGCCTAACCAATGTCCTGTACAGCCGCAATATGACATTCCAATTCTTATCCCCGATGCACCTACCAATGCAAGCATATCAGACGGGGCAGCAGAGAAAATGTAGGAAGAGATTACAGGTCACACAATTATAGGTTAGAGATAACATATAAAGACTGGTTAGACAGGCTTGCCCTGTATTATAAAACCATAAGATGTGGAAGCAGAAGTAGGCCATTCAGCCCATTGAGTCCGCTGATCTATTCAATTAGCTCATGTTTGATGTGATAATCCTTAACTCAACATTCCTGCCTTTACCCCATCACCCTTGATTCTGTTAGTGACTTAAAATCTGTCTATCTAAGTCTTGAATATACTTATTGGGGTTGGAGTTTAGAATATTGAGTGGTGATTTTATTGAGACCTACAAGATCCTGAGGGGGATTTGACTGGGTGGATATTGAATGGATGATTTGCCTTGTGAGAGAAACTAGAACTCTTAAATGGGTAACACCTTTTTTTCCAGTGGTGTCCACTAGTTCCAGTCCCTCTGTGAGGGAAAACCTTCTGCTTATCGCCATCTTAATTGGGAGATTTGTTATTTTATGCCTGAGACTATTTTTCGTCTCAAGGGTTGCAAGTTTGGTGTGGGATCATTGGTTAGCAATGAGTAGATCTTGACCGAGTTTTCCTCTTATCTTGGGGCACCGAGAGTCATAGGGTCATAAAGTATTACAGCATGGAAACAGGCCTTTTGGCCCAAATGTGTCCATGCTGACCAATGGTGCCCACTCAGCTAGTTTCAATTGCCAGCATTTTACCCTATATTCTCCTGAACCCTTCCATCCACGTACCTATCCAAAGGTTTTTTAAGCATTGATATTGTACCTGCCTCAACCACTTTCTCTGGCAGCCCATTCCATATATGCACCACTCTCTGTGTGAAGACCTTAAACCTTTCCCCTCTCACCTTAAACCTATGCCCTCTATATTTCAATTCACCATCCCTGGGAAAAAAGACGACATACATTCATCCTATCTATGTCCCTCATGATTTTATACACCTCAATGAGCTTTCCCCTTATTCTCCTAAATTCCAAGGAATAAAGGATCCTGGCCAATCTCTCCCTATAACTCAGGCATATTAGTCCTGGCAACATCCTTGTAAATCTTCTTTGCGCTCTTTCCAGTTTAACTATGTCTTTCCTGTAACAGGGTGACCAAAACTATTCACAATACTCCAAGTGCAGCCTCACCAAGACTTTTACAACTGTAACATAACGTCCCAAATCCTGTACTCAATGCCTTGACTGATGAAGGCCAGCATGCTAAATGCCATCTTCACCACCCTGTCTACCTGTTATACCTCTTTAAAAGAACTATGTCCTTGTACTCCGATGTCTTTCAGTTCTACAACATTTCTCAAGACCTTAGCATTTACTGTTTAAGTCCTACCTTGGCTTGACTTTCCAAATTGTGACACCTCACACTTATCTGTATTGAATTACATTTGCCGATCCTCGGCCCACTTCCCCATCTGATCAAGATCCCTCTGTAATTTTTGATGACCTACCTTGCTATTTATGATACCTCCTAATTTTGTATCATCAGCAAATTTACTAATCATGCCTTCTACATTCACATCCAGATCATTTATGTAAATAACAATTAAGAGAGCTATGAGGAATTCCATAGTTGGCACCAACATGTGGGCGGCACGGTGGCACAGTGGTTAGCACTGCTGCCTCACAGCGCCAGAGACCCGGGTTCAATTCCCGCCTCAGGGGACTGACTGTGTGGAGTTTGCACATTCTCCCCGTGTCTGCGTGGGTTTCCTCCGGATGCTCCGGTTTCCTCCCACAGTCCAAAGATGTGCAGGTCAGGTGAATTGGCCATGCTAAATTGCCCGTAGTATTAGGAAGGGGTAAATGTAGGGGTATGGGTGGGTTGCGCTTCGGCGGGGCGGTGTGGACTTGTTGGGCCGAAGGGCCTGTTTCCACGCTGTAAGTAATCTAATCTAATCCAACATGAATGAGATTGAACAGATTTGAACAGCATTGGGCTGACCATAGAATGATTACAGTACAGGAAGAGGCCTTGGCCCATCATATCTGTCCTATTACTCCACAAGGGCACTTTACCTAGTGTTACTCCCGACCTTTTCCTTGTTGTGCGACCCTTCAGATAATGATCCAATTCTCAACTGCGCTTTGACTTCACCCTGAACTCGCCACTGGAATGCATTTTTTTCTTTTCTTAAATAAAAAGGTTTCCTCTTTTTACTTGCCCACAGCCTTTGACGTGGAGAAGAAACGAACTGGAGAAACAACGGCGGGAGTTTAAGGAACAGTGGCAGAGGGAGCAACGTAAAATGGTGAGTGGAACACTTGTCACAGCTCACTGCGGACAGTGCCACAAATTAAGCCCCTGCTATTCCCAAAGTGGTGACAAAACTTAAAGATTTTATAAAATTTCACACTCAGAAACCTTTCAGAAAGCACAGACAGGTTTTTGTACTGAACAAGAAATACTAAATGTTATGAGTAGTATAATTACACCTAGCTACAGGTAAACATTTTTTTTTCTTTATACCAACAGAATCAGTCTCCTCTCCTCTTTTAATACAGGGAAAGAAAAAAAACAGAGTCCTTCACTCCACACTGATCCAGCTCCCTCAGAAGGAGCTCTCAGAATCAACAGAACCTCTGACACCTTTTTTTTCTGAACCTCTGAGACTCCTGCTTTTTTTCTCCTTCTTTTTACCCCCACACTACCGCCTAACTACAGTAGTGCTTACATTTTCCCCAGCACCCATGTGTCTGTGCAGGTCTGAAACACAGTGAAAGACAACAGGTGTACAAATCTTTATTCACCAGGAAGAAAGGAAACACCCGAGTGGCCAGTGACAAGCAGTGGCCTTCTCAGAGGGCAATGCTGTGTGATCAAATAGTGAGGGGGAGTGCAGGATCAAATCAAAATAGAGTTAGAGGAGGAAATAATACACTCCCTGCGGTGCCCACCTCTTCCTGAACAGCTCAAGGGTGTTGGTGGACACTATGTGCAGCTTCTCCAGGGACACCCGGGCTTGAACGTAACCTCGGAAGAGGCGCAGGCAATTGGCCCTAGAGAACCCCCCACGGCCGCTAGGTAAACAATTATAAACTGTAAACATATAATCTTACTAATTAAACTTTAATCACTTTATAAACTCCTCCTTATACACACACGCACATAGTACAAATTGCTCATGGAAAGGGGAAATCCGGTTCAGCAGCCTTTGATCACAGGTGGTATGTTGGAATGATCTCTGTAACTCTTCTGCTAGCCAGCATGTTACTTTGCAGCTATCTTTCTGTGAGAATTTCCATTGATTGGTAAGAGACTTGAAGTGGCTGGTTATTTATAAAATGTCTCTGACTTATCAGTTAAAAGTAACAACTTAGAACAACTGTTCCAGAAAAGATAAATTGGTTTTCTTCAGGTTACAATGAGTTTTGACTGCAACAAATAGAGACTTATTCACCAGTTGGGGAACATCTCTCTCTCTCTCTCTCTCTAACTCTCCCCCTCTGTGTCTGTCTATCTGTCTGTCTGTCTCTTTCTCTCTCTCTGTCCCTGTTCTCTCTTTCTCACTCTCTTGCCCTCTCCCTCTCCCTCTCCCTCTCTCTCTCTCATTCTCTCTCCCTCTCCCTCTCCCTCGCTCTCTCTGTAACTTGTTCCCTGCTCCAAGCTGATTAGTTACGTACTCACACAATGACACAATCTTCACAACCAATCAGACAATTTTGCCATGCAAAAGATCTCTATCATTGATGATTGGTTACTTGTCCATAGAACTTCAAATTGCCAACCAGAATTGCCTCCAAATCGTCAGTAACTGAGCCTTCAATTACTATTCATTCAAACAATTGTTTACATGATGCTTGACATAGGTTTCTGGTTACTTGCTTTGAAAAAATTCTGCCACCTTTACAAACACTGATTTTGAGACATAGAACATGGAACATAGAAGAATACAGCGCAGTACAGGCCCTTCGGCCCTCGATGTTGCGCCGATCAAAGCCCACCTAACCTACACTAACCCACTATCCTCCATATACCTATCCAATGCCCGCTTAAATACCCATAAAGAGGGAGAGTCCACTACTGCTACTGGCAGGGCATTCCATGAACTTACGACTCGCTGAGTGAAGAACCTACCCCTAACATCAGTCCTATATCTACCCCCCCTTAATTTAAAGCTATGCCCCCTTGTAATAGCTGACTCCATACGTGGAAAAAGGTTCTCACTGTCAACCCTATCTAACCCCCTAATCATCTTGTACACCTCTATCAAGTCACCCCTAAACCTTCTTTTCTCCAATGAAAACAACCCCAAGTGCCTCAGCCTTTCCTCATACGATCTTCCTACCATACCAGGCAACATCCTGGTAAACTTCCTCTGCACCCGTTCCAGTGCCTCCACATCCTTCCTATAGTATGGCGACCAAAACTGCACACAATATTCCAGATGCGGCCGCACCAGAGTCTTATACAACTGCAGCATGACCTCAGGACTCCGGAACTCAATTCCTCTACCAATAAAAGCCAGTACGCCATATGCCTTTCTCTTTCTAATTTCAGTCCGCAGTTTTTAAAAATCAGAAAATAAGAAGACATAGTCCTAATACAATGCTGGGGATAAAAAACTCATCCAGGCTGAGCCCTTGAGTGCACTTGCAGACTTCATCCTGAACATGAGTTGGCACAACTCATGGCCTTCAGTTCACATTAGCAATTACAGCAAGACATCTGTCCCTCAAAATCGCTCTGAAGTCATAGGGAGAAACCTCTTCATTAAAGGAAGTGTAACCCATTGAGCAAGTTGCTGCCTGTCACTGTGGTGCCCCATTCATCTGAGATCGACTAATTTGACACAGATGGGAGCAAGTCTGACCATGTTGGTTGCCTCTGAGTAAGTTGTGTGTGGCAGGATCAAAGTCTATTTCTAAATCAGACACAAAAAAGCAGCAGTCTACTGGTGCTTGTACCACTCTTGTTCACCATTTATATAAATAGTTTAATGTTGAGAATCAGGGATACAATTTCAAAATTAGTGAGCAGCATTGAATTGAGGCTACAATTGCTGGAGAAAGGGAGTGCAACAAGATACAAGATAATATTAAGTAACTTAAAGAATTGATGTGCATTTTGCAAGTGGATCTCAATTTAGATGACTGGGAGACGGTGCATTTTAGTGAGATGAATATGGAAGCAGGTACATATAGAATCAGAGAGTTATACAGCAGGGACAAAGATCCCTCGGTCCAACTTGTCTATGCCAATGAGATAACGTTAACTCATTTGCTGTATTTGGCTCATATCCCTCTAAACCTTTCCTATTCATATACCCATCCAGATGCCTTTTAAATGTTGTCATTGTACCAGTCTCCAACACTTCCTCTGGCAGCTCATTCCATACACAAACTACCCTCTGCATGAAAAAGTTGCCCCTCAGGTCCCTTTTAAATCCTCCCCCCCCCACTCTTTTTAAACCAATTCCCTGTAGCTTTGGACTCTCTCAACCTAGGAAAAAGATCTTGGCTATGTGTGCCCCTCATGATAGATCACCCCTCAACTCCAAGGAAAAAAAGCCCCAGCCTATTCAGCCTCTCCCTATAGCTGAAACCCTTCAACCGTGGCAACATCCTTGTAAATCTTTTCTGAATCCTTTCAAGTTTCACAATATCTTTCCTGTAGCAGTGAGACCTGAACTGAATACTGTATTCCAAAAGTGGCCTAACCAATGTCCTGTACAGCCACAACAAAACATTCCAACTGCTATACTTAACGCACTGACCAATGAGGGCAAGCATACCAAATACCTTCTTCACTATTCTGTCCACATCCAACTTACAAGGAACTATGCACCTGCACTCTTCGGTCTCTTTGTTCAGCAATACTCTCCAGGGCCTTGCCATTAACTGTACAAGTCCTGCCCTGATTTGCCTTTCCAAAATGAAGTACCTCACATTTATCTAAACTAAACTCCATCAGTCACTGCTCGGCTCATTGGCCCAGCTGATCAAGATCCCGTTGTACTGAGGTAACCTTCTTCGCTGTGCACTACACCTCCAATTTTGGTGTCATCTGCAAACCTACAGTCACATCTGAATCATTTATATAACTGTTAAAAAGCAGTAGACCCAACATCTATCCTTACAAGTCACAGGCCTCCAGTCCAAAAAGAAACCTCCACTACCACCCTCTGTATCCTACCTTCAGGCCAATTTTGCATCCAACTGGCTAGCTCATCTGGATTCCATGTGAATTAACCTTCCTAACCAGTCTACTATCCAGAACGTTATCGAACACCTTACTGAAGTCCACTAAGACAACATCCACCACACTGTCTTCATCAATCTTCTTGGTCACCTCTTCAAAAAAATGAATCATGTTAGCGAGAAACAAGTTCCCACATACAAAGTTCACTATCTCTAATCAGTCCTTGTCTTTTCAAGTGCATGTAAATCCTGTCCCTTAGAATCCCCTACAATAAGGTAATTGCTGCTGGTGTCAGGTTCACCAGTCTATAGTTCCCTGGCTTTTCCTTATCACCTTTCTTAAATAATGACACCACATTAGACAACCAGTCTTCTGGCACCTCACCTGTGACCATCAATGATACAAATATCTCAGCAAGGGGCCCAGCAATTACTTCTCTAGCTTCCCACAGACTTCTGCGAAACACCTGATCAGGTCCTGGGGATTTGTCCACCTTTATCTGTTTTAAGACCTCAGCACCACATCTTCTGTAATACTGACCCTTTTCAAGATATCACTATTTATTTCCCCAAGTACCCCATGTTCCATCTACTTCTCCACAGTAAATACTGACATGGAATACTCATTTAATATCTCACCCATCTCCTGTGGTTCACAAATAGATGGCCTTGGGCCCTATTCTCTCCCTAGTTACTCTTTTGCCCTTTAGTTTTTGTAGAATCTCTTCAGATTCTCCTTAACAACCTCAATGGTGTCCAGGAGCAGAGGGATTTAGGGAATACTCAAAATACTAAAAATGGGACAGACATTAACATAGAACACAGAACATAGAACAATACAGTGCAGAACAGGCCCTTCGGCCCTCGATGTTGTGCCGACCTGGGAACTATTCTCAGCTCGTCCCCTACATGATCCCATCATCATCCATGTGCTTATCCAAGGATTGTTTAAATCTCCCTAATGTGGCTGAGTTAACTACACTGGCAGGTACGGCATTCCACGCCCTTACTACTGTTTGAGTAAACAACCTGCCTCTGACATATGTCTTAAATCTATCACCCCTCAATTTGTAGTTATGCCCCCTCGTACAAGCTGACGTCATCATCCTTGGAGAAAGACTTTCACTGTCTACCCGATCTAATCCTCTGATCATCTTGTAACTCTCTATCAAATACCCTTCTTAGCCTTCTTCTTTCCAATGGGAACAGACCCAAGACTCTCAGCCTTTTCTCATAAGACTTTCCCTCCAGACCAGGCAACATCCCGGTAAATCTCCTCTGCACCTTTTCCAACGTTTTCACATCCTTCCCGAAACATGGCGGCTAGAACTGTACGCAACATTCCAAGTATGGCCGCACTAGCGGTTTGTATAGCTGCAGCATAATATTGCGGCTCTGGAACTCAATCCCTCTACAAATGAAACCTAACACACTGTATGCCTTCTTAACAGCACTATACACTTAGGTGGAAACTTTCAGGGATCTATGTATATGGACTCCAAGATTCCTCTACACATCCACACTACCAAAAATCTTTCCGTTGACCCAGCCTTCCTGTTATTCTTCCCAGTGTGCATCACCTCACATTTAATTGCATTGAACTCCATTTGCCACCTCTTAGCCCAATCCTGCAGTTTATCTAAGTCTCCCTACAATCTGTAAATTTCTTCCAAACTGTCCACTATTCCACCGACTTTAGTGTCATCTGCAAATTTACTAATCCATCCACCTATGCCTGCGTCTAAGTCATTTATAAAAATGGCAAACAGTAGTGGTCCCAAAACAGATCCTTGTGCCACACCACTAGTAACTGGACTCCAGGCTGAATATTTTCCATCAACCACCACCCGCTGCCTTCTTTCAGAAAGTCAGTTTCTAATCCAAACTGCTAAATCACCCTCAATTCCATGCCTCTGCATTTTCTCCATCAGCCTACCATGTGGAACCTTATCAAAGGCTTTACTGAAGTCCATGTATACCACATCAACTGCTCTACCTTCATCTACATGCTTAGTCACCTTCTCAAAAAACTCAATGAGGTTTGTGAGACATGACCTGCCCTTGATGAAACCATGTTGACTATCTGAAATCAAATTGTTGCTTGCTAGATGATTATAAATCTCATCTCTTATAATCCTTTCCAAAACCTTTCCTACAACAGAAGCAAGTCTCACTGGTCTATTATTACCTGGGTCATCACGACTGCCCTTCTTGATCAAAGGGACAACATTTGCAATCCTCTAGTCCTCTGGTAGACAATGATGACTCAAATATCAAAGCCAAAGGCTCTGCTATCTCCTCCCTAGCTTCCTAGAGAATCCTCGGATAAATCCCATCTGGCCCAGGGGACTTGTCTACTTTAACTCCTTCCAGAATTGATTACACCTGTTCGTAACTAACCTCGATCCTTTCTAATTTAATATCTCGTACCTCATTCTTCTCCTCTACAATATTCTCTTTTTCCTGAGTGAAAAGCAATGGGAAATGCTCGTTTAGCACCTCTCTGATCTCCACAGGGCCCATCTTCAACTTCCTATTTCTGTCTTTGACTGGCTCTATTCCTAGTCATCCTCTTATTCCTCACATACCTATGGAAAGCTTTAAGGTTCCCCTTTATTCTATTTGCTAAAGCCCCTTCATGTCCTCTCGTTGCTCTTCTTACCTCTCTCTTTAAATCCTCCCTAGCTGATCTGTAACTCTCCATCGCCTCATCTGAACCATATTGCCTCATCAACACATAAGCCTCCTTCTTCTGCTTAACAAGAAATTTCCATTGTCTCCATCCTCTGCGTTTTGCTACCACATTCTATGCAACCTAATTCTTGCCTCATCGGTAACCCTTGACCTGCAGCATGTACCTATTCCTTTCCATCGCTAAACTAAACATAATTGAATTATGCTCACCTACAACTAAATCAAACACCTGGCCTGGTTCATTGCCAAGCACCAGATCCAGTGTGGCCTCCCCTCTTGTCGGCCCTTCGACATACTGTGTCAGGAAACCCTCCCGTACACATTAGACAAAAACTGATCCATCCGACGTACTAGAGTTATACCATTTCCAGTCAATGTTGGGGAAGTTAAAGACCCCATAATGACCACTCTGTTTCTTTCACTCCTACCCAGAATAATTTTGTCCACCTCCCTGGAATCCTGTGGAGGCCTATAAAAACTCCAAGCAGTGTGATCTCTCCTCTCCTGTTTCCAACCTCAGCCCACCCTACCTCAGTAGATGAGTCCTCCTCAAAAGTTCTTTCAGCCACCATTGTGCTATCCTTGACTAACAAGGCCACACCTCCCCCTCTTTTACCACCTTGCCTGTTCTTAATGAAAGATCTATACCCTGGAACCTGGAACATCCATTCCTCAACCTGCTCTATCCATGTCTCCGAAATGGCCGCAACATTTAATAAAAACTAACTACTGTGGTTTACTTCCAGAGCGCATGTAAAGCATGTCAAACTTACTAGAACCTTGATGAGATGACACTTGGAGTACTGTCAAACAGCTATACTCTCATCTCCTAAAAGGGATATGGAAACACTAGATAAGGTGAAATAGTGATTTTACAAGGAACTCAGAATTTACACAACTTGAGTAATATTAAATAGGCTCTTTCATTGAGAATGGAAAAACTCAGTAGTAACCTGATAGAAGCAGTTAAGGTTAACAAAAGGGTTTGTTCAAGTAGATTTAGAAATGTGGCTGACAAAACTTACTCTTGTTCAATATCGAGAGTTAAGAGGAAGTGGTTGCTAATCCTGTTTCACCTTTTGGTGGTAGGTATAGGACAGATGTTAGGGGTAGATTCTTTACTCAGCGAGTCGTGAGTTCATGGAATGCCCTGCCAGTAGCAGTGGTGGACTCTCCCTCTTTATGGGCATTTAAACGGGCATTGGATAGGCATTTGGAGGATAGTGGGCTAGTGTAGGTTAGGTGGGCTTGGATCGGCGCAACATCGAGGGCCAAAGGACCTGTACTGCGCTGTATTTTTCTATGTTCTATGTTTTAACACCATTATTAGAGACAAATTTATTCCCAACATGTTTCCATTTGTGTGCAACATCCAAACTGGACTTCCATATTGAAGTTGGAATGCAGGCCAAACATTTTCATGTAGCGAACGGTTGGAAGTTGTAACTCACTTCAACATGTTTTTGAGATGAATGCAGCTGAAAGGAAATGAGATAAACACAGCTGAAGGTGTAGAATAAGAGATGGTCGGGGAGTCCAAACGTAGAGGGCATAGGTTCAAGGTGAGAGGGAAAAGATATACAAGGGACCTGAGGGGCAATTTGTTCACGCAGAGGGTGGTACGTATATGGAACGAGCTGCCAGAGGAAGTGGTGGTGGCTGGTACAGTTACGACACTTAAAAGGCATCAAGATGGGTATGTGAATAGGAAGAGTTTAGAGGAATATGGGCCAAATGCTGGCAAATGGGACAAAGTTAAATTAGGATATGTGGTTGGCATGGACGAGTTGGACCAAAGAGTCTGTTTCCATGTTGTAAAGCTGTCTGACTTTATGATCTAATTGTGATGTACAAGGTTCTGAAGGGGCTTGACAGGGTAGACACAGAGATTGTTGCTAGGAGAAAGTGAGGACTGCAGATGTTGGAGATTAGAGTCCAGAGTGTGGTGCTGGAAAAGCACAGCAGGTCAGGCAGCATCCAAGGAGCAGGAGAATTGATGTTTTGAGCATAAGCTCTTCATCAGGAGCTTTCTCCTCGAATGCTGCATGACTGGCTGTGCTTTTCCAGCACCACACTCTCAACAGAGATTTTTGCTGCTGGTCAGGGAATCCAAAACATGAAAACAGTCTCAGGATAAGGGGATGAGCATTTAGAACTGAGATGAGGAGAAATGTGAATCTTTGGAATTCTGTATCCTAGAGAGTTGCAGGTTCTCCATGCTGAATGTTTAAGGCTTGGATAGACAGATTTTTGGTCTCTCAGAGAATTAGGGATAGAGTATGCAGGTAGAAATCCAAAATCAGCCACAATGGTAGTGAATGGCAGTGCAGGCCTCAATGGAATGAATGGTTGTCTTTTGCTCTGATTTCTTGAGTCAGGAGAAGGGAATTAATCCTTACATTAGTAGGATGGGATGAATTTAGATGCGAGGAGGCTTGTACACAGCAAAACACCAGCATAGACCTTTTGCTATACACGCCCTGATTCCGTACTGTAATAAACACATATGAAATTCAAACTACTCCCTCAGGTAGAATTAAAATATGCAGCAACACTATATAAAAATCAGATGTGTTATAATCCCAGTTGATGTCAGTTCCAGATTGAAATCTAGCGTGATAGATGATGTTTTGTTTTGTCTTTACTTATTGAGATAATCTTTCACTGAAACAGATATGTGCAATGCTTTGGTTTGGTTTAAACAATAAAATAGAAGTTTGTTATTGCAGAAGAAATGAAAATAAATTAGAGCTCCTAGTTATTTACATGTAACACAACTTGAAATATTTTGAAACACACGGTGAGATACAATGCCATCTATCCCAACACCATCAATTTACATTTCTCAAAGGGAACATACAGTTCCCTTCACATCCACAGGCTTGAACTAACTATTTCTTTCAATTTCTGATCTTGAGAATTTGATAGGCTTTTTCTTGATTAGTCACATCTGAGCTTAACCTTTCATAGCTTGAAAGAGCTCAATCCTGTCTTTTCAAGCACCCTCAAGGTTTTATATGTTTCAATAAGATAATTTTTCTAAACTCCAGTAAACACTGTCCCACTCCGCTCAACCTTTCCTCATAAGACAACCCTCACTGTGCCAGGAATCAGCTGGGAGAACCTTGTTACAACTGCTTCTGATATAAGTATATCCCTCCTTAAATAAGGAGACCAGAAACAGCCTAGAGTGATCTCACCAAAGCACTGTTAAAAATAGGTCACTGTGTCAGAGACAATCAGTCTGAAGGAATAAAGTACATATTGGGAGATACTTGATCACTGAGGCTGTGAACTGGTTCCTCCACAGAATGATGCCCTGACAGCACTGCGGAAGTCAAAGCAGATGTACCATCAGCGCTGCGAGGATTTTGAAAAGGCAAAACTGCAGAGCGCAAAGGCGGAGGAGGAGCAGTATTCCATGAATGTCAGTGGCACTACCCCAGGCAGTGCCAGCAAGCAGCTGGAGAAACGTAGGCGGTCAAAGGATGAAGCGCAAATGAAGGTGAGCGGGAGCACCTCGGTATGGGGAGGGAGGGTCTGCTATTATTGGTCAGCTGATATATCATGGCAACATGGTATTTCCATGCCAGTTGGAAAACAAGCATTCAATGTTACTCATTGGATGATTGTTGAATGTCAGCCAAACAGCCTATGTCTCCATCTGTTGTAGATAGTCGACAGAAGTGTTTAAAGAAAACAGAAAAATTATTTTTCTCAGGATTTGGCTCATTGAATAGCAGAGCCAACAGGATAGGCCAAATGGTCTAACTCTATTCCATTATTATGGTTTATGCAATTAAGCTCAGATTGCTAAAGATTCCAGAATAATCGTGGAAGGTTGGCAATCCCTAGACAGCAGAAGTCATCGGGTTACTTGACCAAGAGGGACATTACAAGGGAGGGAGTGAGAAGGATGTGGAATTTAGTTTATCTTACTCCTTTATATTTTTTCTGTCTCTACCCAAACTCAGCTACCTCCTCCCACTTACTCTGATAATGTCATACTGACTTGGGTGGCATTAAGATCTTAGGATTGCTGGGAGGCAGACTGGTGTCCACAGATCGCTTCCTAGTCTTAACAACAATATCTAACTAACTAATATGTCTTGTGCCTGATTGTTATGTACAAGATGTAAACCACACCTTGTTAAGGCAAGAGCCTATTCTTGTTCAGTCTCACTGATGATTGCACTTCTCCCACTGTAAAGTGAATGGGTCCTCTGGGTGCTCCGGTTTTCTCCCACAGTTCAAAGGCCATGGGAAGTGCAAGATTAGAGATAGGATATGCTAGTGGGTCTGGGTGCGATGCCCTTCAGAAGATTGGGCTAAATGGTCTGTTTCCACACTGTAAGGATTGTATGAAGAGCTTTAATAAACTACATCACACAGGAGTGTAAAAGCCTCCATAGATATGTAGAAAGAAAAGGATTACCAAAGATAAATGTGGGTTCATGATAAGCAAAGACAAGCAAATTTATAATAGAAACAGGAAAAGAGCAGAGAAGCTGAAAAATGACTCTGTATTTATCTTAGAATATAGAACATAGAACAACACAGAGCAGAACAGGCCCTTCGGCCTTCGATGTTGTGCTGACCTGTGAACTAATCTAAGCCCATCCCCCAACACGGTCTTATCATCATCCATTTGCTTATCTAAGGACTGTTTAAATGTCCCTAATGTGGCTAAGTTAAATACATTGACAGGCAGGGCATTCCACGCCTTTACCACCCTCTGAGTGAAGAACCTGCCTCTGACATCTGTCTTAAATCTATCACCCCTCAATTTGTAGTTATGCCTCCTCATACAAGCTGACGTCATCATCCTCAGAAAAAGACTGTGACTGTCTACCCTATCTAATCATCTTGTATGTCTCTGATCATCTTGTATGTCTCTATTAAATCCCCCTTCATTTTTTTCTCTCCAGTGAGAACAGACTCAAGTCCCTCAACCTTTTCTCATAAGACCTTCCCTCCAGACCAGGCAACATCCTGGTAAATCTCCTCTGCACCTTTTCCAATGCTTCCGCATCCTTCCTGTAATGAAGCGGCCAGAACAATACACAGTAGTCCAAGTGAGGCCGCACTTACAGTTATGTACAGTTACAGTATGACATCACAGCTCCAGAACTCAATCCCTCTACCAGTAAAACCTAACACGCCATATGCCTTCTCAACAGCGTTATTAACCTGGGTGGCAACTTTCAGGGATCTATGTACATGGACACGAAGATCCCTCTGCACATCCACACTACCAAGAATCTTTCCATTGACCCAGTATTCTGCCTGCCTGTTATTCTTATCTCACATTTATCTGCATTGAACTCCATTTGCCACCTTTCAGCTCAATTCTGCAGTTTATCCAAGTCCCCCTGCAACCTGCAACATTTTTCCACGCTGTCCACCACGCCACCGACTTCAGTCTCATCTACAAACTTGGGCGGCACGGTGGCTCAGTAGTTAGTACTGCTGCCTCACAGCACCAGGGACCTGGGTTCATTTCCCACGTCGGGCAACTGTCTGTGTGGAGTTTGCACATTCTCCCCGTGTCTGCGTGGGTTTCTTCCCGGTACTCTGGTTTCCTCCCACAGTCCAAAGATGTGCAGGTTAGGTGAATTGGCCATGCTAAATTATCCGTAGTTTTAGGTGTAGGGGAATGGGTCTGGGTGGGTTGCTCTTTGGAGGGTCGGTGTGGACTTGTTGGGCCGAAGGGCCTGTTTCCACAATGTAGGGAATCTAATCGAAATTATTAACCCATCCACCTAGGCCTGCATCCAAGTCATTTATAAAATTGACAAACAGCAATGGTCCCAAAACACATTCTTGTGGCACACCACTTGTAACCAGACTCCAGGCTGAATAATATCCATCAACCACCACTCGCTGCCTTCTTTCAGAAAGCGAGTTTCTAATCCATTCTGCTAAATCACCCTCAATCCCATGCCTCCACATTTCCTCCAAAAGCCTACCATGTGGAACCTGATCAAAGACTTCACTGAAGTCCATGTACACCATATCAACTGTCCTACCCTCATCCACATGCTTGGTCACCTTCTCATAAAACTCAATGAGGTTTGTGAGACACAACCTGCCCTTGATGAAACCATGTTGACTACCTCCATTCAAATTATTACTTGCTAGATGATTATAAATCCTATCTCTTATAACCCTTTCCAAAACTTTTCCTACAACAAATGGAAGGCTCACTGGTGTATAATTAGCTGGGTCATTTCTACTGTCCTTCTTGAATAAGGACACAACATTTGCAATCCTCCAGTCCTCTGGTACCAAACCTGTAGACAATGACGACTCAAAGATAAATGCCAAAGGCTCCGCCATCTCCTTTCTAGCTTCCCAGAGAAACCTCGGAAAAATCCCACCCAGCCCAAGAGACTTATCTACTTTCACACCTTCTAGAATTGATAATACCTCCTCCTTTCCAACCTCAATACTTTCTAGTCTAATAGCCCGTATCTCAGTCTTCTCCTGGACAATATTCTCCTTTCTCCTGAGTGAAAACAGATGAGAAATATTCATTTCGCACCTCTCTGAACTCCACAGGGTCCACACACTTCACACTTCTGTCTTTGACTGGCCCTATTCCTACCCTAGTCATCCTTTTATTTCTCACATAGAGAGCTCTCCTATAGAAAGCTTTAGGGTTCTCTTTTATTCTACCTCCTAAAGACTGCTCATGTCCTCTCCTTGCTCTTCTTAACTCTCTCTTTAAATCCTTTCTAGCTGATCTGTAACTCTCCATCGCCTCATCTGAACCATCTCATTTCAACGTCACATAAGCCTCACTCTTCAGCTTAACAAGAGATGTAATTTCTTTTGTAAACCACGGTTTCCTGACCTTATCACTTCCTCCCTGCCTGACAGTGACATACCTGTCAAGGACACGCAATATCTGTTCCTTAAACCAGCTCATTTCAATTGTCCCCATCCCCTGCATTTTGCTACCCCATTTTATGCCTCCTAAGTCTTGCCTAATCACATTATAATTGCCCTTGCCCCATTGATAACTCTTGCCCTGTGGCACGTATCTATCCCTTTCCTTCACTGAACTAAACATAACCGAATTATGGGTCAGTCACCTACCACTAAATCAAACATCTGGCCTGGTTCAGATGCAGTGTGGCCTCCCCTCTTGTCGGTCCCTCGACATACTGTGTCAGGAAACCCTCCTGCACATATTGGAGAAAAACTGATCCATCCGATGTACTAGAGCTATTACATTTCCAGTCAATGTTGGGGAAGTTAAAGTCCCCCATAATGACCACCCTGTTCCTTTCACTCCTACACAGAATCGTTTTGCCAATCCTCTCCTCCACATCCCTGGAACTCTGCGAAGGCCTATAAAAACTTCCAGCAGTGTGACCTCTCCTCCCCTGTTTCTAACCTCAGCCCATACGACCTCAGTAGGCCAGTCCTCATCAAAAGTTCTTTCAGCTACCGTTATACTGTCCTTGACTAACAAAGCCACACCTTCCCCTCTTTTACCACCTTCCCTGATCTTAATGAAAGATCTAAACCTTGGAACCAGCAACATCCATTCCTGATCCTGCTCTATCCATGTCTCCGAAATGGCCACAACATCGAAGTCCCAGGTACCTATCCATGCTGCAAGCTCACCTATCTTATTTTGGATACTCCTGGTTTTGAAGTAGACACACTTCAAACCAGCTTGCTGTCTGCCAGCACAATCCATTCTACACCTCGGGTTCCCATCTCCCTGCTGAGCTAGTTTAAACCCACTCGAATAGCACCAGCAAATTTCCCACTCAGGACATTAGTACCCTTCTGGTTCAAGTGAAGACCATCCTGTTTGTACAGGTCCCACCTTCCCCAGAATGAGCCCTGATTATCCATAAATCTGAAATCCTCCCTCCTGCACCATTCCTGCAGCCACGTGTTCAGCTGATTTCTCTCCCTATTCCTCGCCTCACTATCATGTGGCACGGGTAACAAACCAGAGATAACAACTCTGTTTGTTCTAGCTCTCAGCTTCCACCCTCGGTCCCTGAAATCCTGCCTTACATTCCTATCCCTCCTTCTACCTATGTCGTTCGTACCTATGTGGATCACGACTTGGGGCTGGTCACCCTCTCCCTTCAAGACCCCAAAGACACGATCCGAGACATCACAGGCACCTGGGAGGCTACACACCAACCGTGAGTCTCTTTTTGTTCCCAAATGAAACAGGAAGGAACATCTTCACACAGGAAGATGCAAAAAATCTCCCAGAAATAACAGAGATCCAAGGAACGAGTGAGAATGAGGAATTGAAAGAAATTAGTATTAGTAGAAACGTATTATTGGACAAATTAGTGGGACACAATGTTGACAAATCCCTGGGATGTTTCCCCTGGCTAGCGGGAGGGTCTGGAACAAGAGAACATTATTAGAATAAGCAGCAGTTTATGCAGAATCTCTTCAGGGCACTGAATCTTCAGAAGTTTCTGCCCCAGACAGCTGTGGAAAAGTTCAGTGCTTCAGTAATTTCAAGACAGAGATGGATAGATTCCTAAAGAGATAAAGGGATTTGGGGATAGCCTGGGAAAAATGGCATTGAGGTAGATGATCAACCATGATCTAGAATAGCAGAGCAGGTTTGAAAGGCTGAATGGCCTATGTTGCAATGTTTTCCATGTCCCTACAAACCTGTTCCTCTGAATGGCTCTGAATGTAGAAAGGAGAAAGTTCTCTATGTTTATCCTCTCCCTTCAGGTTCAAGAAGCTGAGATCTATTACAGAAACTGTGTTGTTGAGGCCAATAGCAAGCGCAAAGAACTGGAGACAATGAAAGTGAGGATTATTAAACAGCTTCGTAAACTCATCGATCAGGGTGACCTCATACTGAAAGAGGTGAAGTATTCAATTAATGTTGTTCTTTATTTTTCCCCCTCTCTGTATCTTGCACTCTACTTCTTTATTCTCACCCTTAGTGCTCTGTCTCACTCTCATGTTTTTTCCCTTTTATTCTCCCTCACCTTTCCGAAGGATCTCTTTAATTCTCTCTATCCCAGATGCTCCTCTTCTCTCACTCTCTATTCCTACATCCTAGACCATAAGACCATAAAATATAGGAGCACCATTAGGGCATTTGGCCTTCCCTTCAATATCCCACCCACAGTGACTGCTCCCCAGCTCTCCTCCGATGGATACCTTACAAACAGCCCCAACGTCTGGTGAGGTTGTGCATTTTTGCCCCTGTAATGTTTCCTGATTATCACACAGGAGGCCACCATAATGCTGGTGAATGTTCCCCACAGGAGGTAATGTGGGGGCTCCTGCCGCTTCTCTAGCCAGTGAGTGACACCTCCGTCACCAACATTAAATTCCACCCTTCGTCGCCATACCCAGGGATGGATATATTTATACAGTGGATCACCTCCTGGGATGACAGAGTGAGCTCGGATACCAGACACTGAATAGAAATGGGCCTATATTGGGATTGGAATTCCAATTAGATATCCAGTCCCTCTGTACCCCCAATCCCCACCAGGATGGTCTAAGAGCTCTCGGCTTCTTCCTTGACCAGAGGTCTGAACCCCATACCCATCCACCTCCACCCTCTTCCGCTTGGTTAAACTTATTCTCTCACAGAACTTCTCCTTTAATTCATCTCACTTCTGCCAAGTCAAAGGAGTGGCTATGGACACCCACATGGATCCCAGTTATGCCCTGCCTCTGGAACCATCCTTATTCAAAACTTACATTGGACCTCTTCCTCAACGCTTCTTTTGGTACATCGACCGCTGCTTTGTGCCACATTGTGCTCCCGTCAGGACCTTGAAAACTTCATCTGTTTTGCGTCCAATTTTCACCCCTCTATAACTTTCATTTCATCCATTTACGACAAGTCCCGTCTTTCCTTGAGTTCTCTGTCTCCATTTCAGGGAATAAACTGTCCACTGCCACCCACTACAAAGTTAAAAATCACTAGCACATCAGGTTATAGTCCAACAGGTTTGTTTCAAAGTACAAGCTTTTGCAGTGCTGCTCGTTCATTAGGTAGCTAGTGGGGCTAATCCCGTCATCCTTCTAAACTCCATTGAGTATAGCCCCAAAGTTCTCAAACATTCCTCATATGTGAAGCCTTTTGTTCCTGGAATCATTCACGTGAACCTCCTCTGGACCTGCTCCAGGACCAATACATCTTTCCTGAGGTATGGGGCCCAAAATTGCTCACAATACTAAAAGTGTGATCGACCAGAACCTTGTCAAACCTCAGAAGTACATCCCTACTTTTTCGTTCTAGTCCTCTCGAGATAAATAGCAAGATTGTATTTCCCTTCCGAACCACCGACTCAACCTGCAATTGTACTTAAAGAGAAATCTGGACTAGGACTCCCAGGTCCCTTTGCACTTCAGATTTACGAATTTTCAACCCATTTAGAAAATAGTCCATGCCTCTATTCTTCCTTCAAAAGTGCATGACCTCACACTTTCCCGTGTTGTACTCCATCTGCCACTTCTTTGCCCATTCGCCAAACCTGTCTATGTGGTTTCTCACCCACTGTGGTTGACAGGGCCCCCAACCGCATCCAACCTATCACCTGTGCTTCCAACCTTGACCCTTCCTATCACTTACAACAGTGTGATCCAGTTTCCCTTGTTCTCACTTTACATCCCACCAGCCTCCGCATTCAAAGGATCTTTCTCTGCCATTTCAGACAACTCCAACAGAATGCCACCACCAAACACATCTTGTCCTCACTCCCCTGTCTGCATTTCACAGGGATTGTTCCGTCTGGGTCATCCTAATCCATTCCACAACCACCAACACCACCCTCCCTCTCCACGGCACCTTCCCCTGTAACCGCAGAAAGTACAACACCTGTCCCTTCACCTGCTCCCTGCTCACCATCCAAGGGCCTAAAATAGTCTTTCCAGGTGAAGCAGCATTTGATCTGTATCACTTCCAATCTTGTGTATTGTATTCGCTGCACCCAGTGTGGCCTACTCTATATTGGAGGAACCAAGTGCAGACAGGGTGACTGCTCTGCAGAACACCTTCCATCTGTGCACAAGCAGGACCTCGACCTTCCCATAACCGGTCATCTTGACACAGCGTCCTGCTCACATGGCCACATGTCTGTCCTCAGAATACTGCAGTGTTCCAGTGAATCACAGCGCAATTGGGAGGAACAGGCACTTTACAACCTTCTGGACTTAATACTGAGTTCAACACTTTTACATTGTGAACATTTCTTCCCTTTCTTTGAGTTTATCGTGTCTTACTGTCCTTTCAAGTCTGTCAGGAGACACACCATTACTCTGCCATTATCATATTCCGAAAACTTAAGCTGAAATATTGTCGGAGAATTGTCCAATTACAAATCAAGGCCACAAAGAGATGTTGTAAAATTGATGAACACTGATTTATTTCTCACGATATCGTGGGGAGGAGAAATTGACTGGACTGATACAAAACGGACACTTAGCACAGTTAAGTCAAGGATTCTCCTCCCTGAGCTTCAGATACAGTCAGTTCTTATCGGGTTACAGTAGTGACATGTTAATAATAAGACAATGCAGTTTCAATTACAGTTAATAGAAAACAATTGCTTGGCCAGCAGTATCCATTAGTTAACAATTGTAACCGGAAGTTTAGCTAATCTGCAGAAACGGGTGCTAATGGCTAGCATCCTGGCTTCAATAGGTCCCTAGGGTAGTGTTCATTCTTGTCAGGTTTCTTGGTGCCACCTTGTCTGCATCTGCTTTGTGGGGATTGAGTAAATGGGGAGACAGGGAATGCCCTTGCGGCTTCAGGAGCAGTGATACTATTGTGAAGTAGGAAAACCAGTTAGCAGATCATCTAGATAGTGTATATCTAGGTACACACTGCTTAGGTAATGTCTCATTTCACTGTTAGTTCCTGAGCTGAGTGTGGTCGAGTTGAAGTGCCAGTGGCATTATGGGTAAGCTCTGTTTGGCTAAGAACAGACATGGTTTCTGTGAGCAAGTGGTGGGCAGGCAGAGTGGTTTAGTTTTTTTTTCCCCTACAACTAGCAACATCTTTTCTTCACTGACACCCTAAACCCACTCCCCCAGCACCAATCCCCCCCCCACCTCCCCCAAATAGCATAAATGATAAATGCTGTCCCCTCCACACTTTACTTTAGGTTTGATGAAGAGACATTTAGACTCGAAATGTTAGTTTGCTCTGTGTCCATGGATGCTGTCTGATCCACCGTGATCTCCAGCATTAGGCTTCAGTACAGATTCCAGCATTGCAGTAATTTGTACCTGTATTCTCTTGAGTTTACAAACATGAAAGGTATTCTTTAGAATATAAAATAGTACAGCACAGAAACAGGCTCTTTGGCCCACGATGTCTGTGCCAACCATGATGCCATTCTTCTTATTAAAACGAATGCAATTCTTTGACAGAGTAAATGCTAGGGAGCTCATTTGACCCCTGGCTGGAGAGTCTAAACTAAAAGAGAGAGTAGGCAAAAGTGAGGACTGCAGATGCTGGAAACCAGTGTTTAGATCAGAGTGGTGCTGGAAAAGCACAGCAGGTCAGGCAGCATCCGAGGAGCAGGAAAATCGACGTTTCGGGCAAAAGCCCTTCATCAAGAATGAAGGGCTTTTGCCCGAAACGTCAATTTTCCTGCTCCTCGGATGCTGCCTGACCTGCTGTGCTTTTTCAGCACCACTCTGATCTAAAAGAGAGAGTGTCAAACATAAGAAGTCATTTAAAAAGGACTTCAGTGAGGGAGAAATGGTTACAAATCTTTAGAAGTGGCTGCCCTATGGGGCAACGGATGTTTAGTCGTTGCAGTTATTCAAGATTGATAGATTTTTGGAGTTAAGGAAATCAAGGCATAAGTCAGCAGAGGAGTTGATGTAAAAATTCAGCTGTGACCTTATTGTATGTTAGGATGGACTCGAGGAACTATATGGTTACTTTCACTTCTATGTCACATCTTCCCAAGTAGAATTTGTGTTAGATATCAAATAAAACCCTCTGTCCTTCAAACACTGCCTTGTGTTTTGGATGTAGGTTTGCTGGCTGAGCTGCAAGGTTCATTTCCAGATGTTTCGTCACCCTACTAGGTAACATCTTCAGTGGGCCTCAGGCGAAGCAGTGTACATGATTCGTGCTTTCTATTTATATATTTGGGTTTCTTTGGGTTGGTGATGTCATTTCCTGTAGTGAAGTCACTTCCTGTTCATTTTCTCAGGGGGTGGTAGATGGGGTCTAACTCGATGTGTTTGTAGATAGAGTTCTGGTTGGAATGCCATGCTTCTAGGAATTCTCATGTGTGTCTCTGTTTGGCTTGGTCTAGGATGGATGTATTGTCCCAGTCGAAGTTGTGTCCTTCCTCATCCATATGTGAGGATACTTGTGAGAGTATCACAACTAGTCTTTTTCTGGCTAGTTGATGTTCGTGCATCCTGTTGGCTAGTTTTCTGCCTGTTTGTTCAATGTATTATTTGTTACAGTCCTTGCCACAGTATTTTGTAAATAGTTTTGCCCGTTGTCTGTACAGGGTCTTTCAAGTTCATTAGCTGCTGTTTTAGTATGTTGGTGGGTTTGTGGGCTACCATGATGCTAAGGGGTCTGAGTAGTCTGGAGTCATTTCCGAGATGTCTTTGATGTAGGGGTGAGTGGCTAGAGTTTCTGGATGTGTTTTGTCTGCTTGTTTGGGTTTGTTGCTGAGAAATCGACAGACTGTGTTCATTGGGTACCCATTCTTTTTGAATACATGGTATAGGTGATTTTTCTCTGCTCTGCGTGGTTCCTCTTTGCTGCAGTGTGTGTTGGCTCGTTGAAATAATGTTCTGGTGCAGCTTTGTTTGAGAGTGTTCGGATGATTGCTTCTGTAGCTCCTGCATCACAGGAAATGACATCACAAACCCAAACATAAAATAGAAAGCAGGAATTTTCAGCATTGCTTCGCCTGACGCCCACTGAAGATGTTACCTGGTAGAGTAACAAAACGCCTGGAAATGAACCTCGCAGCTCAGCGAGCAAACCTACATCCAAAACCTCAACCTGAGCTACAAATATCAAAACTCGCCACTGCCTTGTGTGTATTGCACCATTGTCTCTGAATTATACTATGATTCATAAAGCCACTGAGAACAAGGGGAACAGAGTGAGGCCAAGCCACTGGATGAGGAAGGATGTTCACGCTATGGAGACAATTCAAACAAAGGCTTATCAGACTGATTCCTGGCCTAGCAGGACTGACATCTGAAGGGAAACTGGATTGGTTAGGACCATATTCACTGGAGTTTTAAAGAATGAGTTGGAATCTTGTAAAAACCTTATTATTTTAACAAAAGAAGACAAAATGAACATAGGAAGGATGTTCCTGATGACCAGGGAGCCTAGAACCACAAGTCACATTCTAAAGATATGGTATAAACCATTTAAGACAGCTATGAAGATAAATATTTTCACCCAAAGAGCTGTGAGCCTATGGAATTCTCTACCATAGATGACAGTTGATGCCAAAACATTGAAAGTTTTCAAGGAGTTACAGATTGTTTTGAGGGCTAAAAGGATCAAAAGATACGTGGAGAAAGCGTGAACAGACTCCTGTGCTGGATGCTCAGCCATGATTGTATTAACTGGTGGAGCAGGCTCCAAGGGCCGAATGGCCTACTCCTAGTCCTATTTTCCGTCAATCTATGAAGATTGCTTGCCTGTGAGACGGTAGAATGGAAGTTACTGCAAAGACAATGTGGACACTTGCTCTGAGGTGGGGTGACATCTTACACTACATTGGAACTGAGTAGTTGAGGCATGAATGAAGAGTAACCTTTTCATACATTTTCCTCACCAGGTCTCTGTGAACCTTTTCCAAACGCAGGAGGAACAAATCGAACAAGTGCCCCTGGCCTTTCGCTCACTGCATGAGAACATCAAACTTTATGAGCCCGGCCAGAAATATTTTGAATTTATTCAGAACCTGGATAAGAAGATGCAGCCTGTGGAGTTCTATGAATTCGAGGAGTTTGCTACTCCCAGGAGGAGGTGAGTGTTACATCAAATGAAGGATGGCGAAAGAGATGCAGTAATGAGAGAATTAATAGTGTTTGGTTTGATGAGATTCTGTAGTGGGAGTGAGTGATGGGTTTGGCCCACTGATAAATTGTATGTTTGTTTTAATTTGCAGGTCATCTAATTTGCTCCATCGATCGTCAGCATCTTCTGGTGACTTGCCGAGCTTGTCAGACGAGTTTGAAAACAAACTGAGTAAGTTGATGAAAAGCAATTTTGTAAATGTGGAAGCCCGTCTTATTTATTCTCAAGAGGTTAAGGAGGAACCTCTGTCAATGAGAAGAAAGTGAGGGCTGAAGATACTGGATAAGGGCTTATTCCTGATGAAGAGCTAATGCCTGAAACGCCGACTCTCTTGCTTCTCGGATGCTGCCTGACCTGCTGTGCTTTTCCAGTGCCACACTCTTCACATCTGTTAAGATGCCAACCAGAAAAGATTATACTCCTTCCCAAATTATAAGCATCTACTGTGAAACCTGCAACTTAATCTCCTTGTCGCAGAGTCTGTGACCTGTATCCTCTTACTCACTGCTCATGTCACGGCTGGGAGGGCCAATTTTCCAGCTTGCAGCAAGCTCTCACAAACAGATTAGATTCTCTACAGTATGGAAACAGGCCATTTGGCCCAACAAGTCCACACCGACCCTCCGAAGATTAACCCACCCAGACCCATCCCCCTACCCCATTACACTACATATACTCCTGACTAATGCACCTAACACTATGGGCAATTTAGCATGGCCAATTCACCTGACCTGCACATCTTTGGATTACTAATGTGATAATGGGCAGCTAATCTGATTTGCAGTGATGCTAGTTGAGGGATAGATATTGGTCAGGGGAAGTCCACAGCACTCCTTTGAAATAATCTGTATCCGCTTGAGACAGAAGGCAGACTTTATTTTAACATTTCACCTGAAGCATAGCACTTCTGACTGTAAACACTGTCTTCTAGCCTAGATTTTGTGCCTGAGTCACTGGTGTGGGTTTCAAACCTACAACCTTCTAAATCAAGAGATAAGTGTCACCCACTGAACCACAGCTAATCGATTCTGAAAGCACTCCACAATGTTACTTGCCATTGTGAGGTGTGCAATCACAGCAGCCAATTTGTGCTCAGCAAGGTTTCCAAAAACAGCAATGAGTTCAGTCATTTCTCTGGTGGCGTCAGTGCAAGAAATTTTGTTGGCCAGGGTGCGAAGAGGACTTCTCCAGTCCTCTTTGTAAAATAAGACAGGATGTTTAGCATTCTGCGGAGCAGCTGGAGAGTTTACTGCCTTGCCGTCTGATTGAACAGCACTACCTCAGTAATGCAGAGAAACATTGGCATAGACTGTGAGCTCAGGTCCAGGAAAGGGGCTCAAAACCACAATCACTGATGCAAAGGTGGCCACTCAATGCGACAAAGTTTATAGGAAACTCAGATGATTCAGTCAGTGCCAACTGTAGTTTACATAAACTTAACATGTAGAATTGAGGGATTCTGAAGAATACTTGTAATTTAGTTTTAGAGGCAGCTTTCTTCTTCTGGTGCTCTACACTACTGTTTACAATTTGTGGTTCAATTTATTCCACCTACTCAATTGTTTTCAGTACAATTTAAGAGATCTTACAATGCCATTTCATATCACAAAAAGTGAAGGATTTAAGAGGGTTGGTATGGACTTGTTGGGCCGAAGGGCCTGTTTCCACACTGTAGGGAATCTAATCTTATGCAGAAAGCCCAGAGAAGCAAAGACTGCTCTTTCTTTGAGAATGAGAATTAACTTTAAAATAGAGAGACTTTGTGAAAGCATGTGGGGAGAAACTGTTTCTACTGGCACTCAATATTCAGAGGACTCAGACTTAAGATAATCTGCAAAATGGGAAGATGAGAAATCATCTTATTGGTGAGTTTTTGTTGTCTGATAGGGTGGTGGAAATAAGTTCCAGGGGAATTGGCAGATACTTTAAGGAAAAGGTTGTATGACTATGAGGGGAAAAATAAGGGCCCTGCCAAATTGGAAAGCTGTACTGAAGAGCTGGCACAGGCACAATGGGCGAAATGGCTTCCCCTATGCTGTATAATTGATGGAATCTTTCTGTTTTACTTCCTATATTAGTGCAATTAGTGGGAAGGGTAATCGGGGGCACCGAAGCTGAAGTGGGCATTAGCGCCTTGGGTTCTTATAATACATAGTCTGTGCTTTATACATACAATTTAATGTTATAGGAAGGAGCTTTTCTGGAACATCCATTCTTGCCTTTCTCTCATTTGCTGCTGAACATTAGGGGTTTCCGGAACCGTGTTCTAATTTATATATTCCTTTTCTTGTTGTGTAGTGTTTCGAAATGCAGTTGGGACTAAACCTGCCTTAAGTGATTCGGAAAGCACTGGAGGAAGCAGTGAGTCACGTTCCTTAGATTCTCCGATGTCCAGTCCGGGTACGTATCAGTGAAAGTTGTCCTTGAACGAGGACAAGAGAACCTACTTACAGAATTGTGTTGTCAACAATTAGCCTCCAGCAGTTCCAGCCATTACTCTTCAGATTATAGCACACCTCCATGCCTTATTGAGCTGATAGGTTTCAGGACTGTGCCTTCTGTTTTATTTGTTCATGGGATTTGGGTGGCACTAGCTAAGTCAGCCTTTATTGAGCATTTATTACAACATAGAACATTACAGCGCAGTACAGGCCCTTCAACCCTCGATGTTGCGCCAACCAGTGGAACCAATCTGAAGCCCATCTAACCTATTCAACTCCATTCTCGTCCATATGTCTATCCAATGACCATTTAAATGCCCTGAAAGACAGCGAGTCCACTACTGTTGCGGGCAGTGCATTCCATGCCCATACTACTCACTGAGTAAAAAAACTACCTCTGACATCTGTCCTGTATCAATCACCCCTCAATTTAAAGCTATGTCCCCTCGTACTAGCCATCGCCATCTGAGGAAAACGGCTCTCACTGTCCACCCTATCCCACCCTCTGATGATCTTATATGTCTTAATTAAGTCACCTCTCAACCTTCCTCTCTGTAATGAAAACAGCCTCAAGTCCCTCGGACTTTCCTCGCAAGATCTTCCCTCCATACCAGGCAACATTCCAGTAAATCTCCTCTGAACCCTTTCCAAAGCTTCCACATCCTTCCTAAAATGTGGTGACCAGAACTGCACGTAATACTCCAAATGTGGCTGCACCAGTGTTTTGTACAGCTGTGGCATGCAGCACGATATTGATTATTTACCTGATCTCAGTCAGCATGTGTAGTGGTGGTTTGCTGTTATATAGGTCGTCCTCACTGAAAATCGTGGCCCTGTTCTTAAGAAATCAGTGCTTTAAATGAAATGACTCAAGTGAATCATGGGTTCCCATTGGAATCAAGGTTAAAGCCAGTGTTAGATTCCCTCGGACAGTTTCTCGTTCAGTAAAAACAAAGGAGAAGCTGAATACTGTACCGCACACATGCAACACCATAGATTCGTAGCTAAAATATCTTGTAAAATAACATAAATCATTCAATATAACAGAAATGCTGCATAAATTCACATTTACATGAAATGGGGACTCTGCTACCATAAACACAGTGCGATTAATTTAGACACCATTGACTCCAACTGAGGTTTGATAGGGGTTATATTGCTAGACTCTACTGGCATGCACAAAACCCCAAAAATGATAACCACAAGAGGCTGTGAATTCTGCAGTGAGTAACCTGTTTCCTGATATTCAAAAACCTGTCCACCATCTGCAAAGCATAACTCAGGAGAGTGATTGAATATTCCCCATTTGTACAGATGAGTGCAACTCCAATAACACTTGAGAAGCTTGACATCATCCAGGACAAAGCAGCGTTTTCATAGGAACATAGAAAATAGGTGCAGACGTAGGCCATTTGACCCTTCAAGCCTGCATTCAATATGATCATACTCCTGCTTTCTCTCCATACCTCTTGATCCCTTTAGCCACAAAGACCATGTGCAGCTCTCTCTTGAATATATCTAACAAACTGGCCCCAACAGCTTTCTGTGGAGAGAATTCCACAGTTCACAACTCTCTGAGTGAAGAAATTCTTCCTTTTCTCAGTTCTTATCCCTTCTTCTTAGACTGTGACTGTGTTTCATTGACATTCTGCCCATCTCCTTTAACATGCAAGCCCTCCATCACTGACAGACAGTTCTTTCCAAACAGTGAGCTCTACCATCTAGAAAGACAGGGGTAACATATGTTTGGAACACCATGACCTGCAAGTCACCCTCCAAACCAAAGGCCATCTTGACTTGGAATTATATCATCGTTCCTTCACCTTCGCAAAATCACAGAACTCACTTCCTAACAGCATTGTGGGTGACTACACCCCAAGGACTGCATTATATAACGAAAGCATCTCATCCACCTTCTCCAGGGCAATTAAGATAATAAATGCTGGCCCTGGCAGTGCCACACCCATCCACTGAAAGAGCAAAACAAATAGTGGGGCAGCACTGTTTAACCTTGACACTTGAGAGTTGCAGGGTACTCCTGACATTCGGTGAATATTGTTTTATAGGTCTATGGATGGGGTCAACAGGGTTCAAACCCAGTCAGGGATGTAGGGAGGGGGGGGTTTGTGAATCGTTAGGAAACCAGTAGAAAACGTCTCCAAAATAGAAAGATAAGCATAAGTGAGAATTAGTTTATCCCTGCATCACTATATACAACAGCCTTATCATAACCGCTGGTGTGAGGAGGTGACAAGTTCCTTTGGAAATGACAAAGCCCAGTAGGTGCTGTGACTTGCCTCATTGCTGACTGGGCCACTAGGTTCTCTGTGTGTGTCAGAATCAACTCTGTTTCACTCATACCTGCACGATTTTAAAAACCTCCATTTTATCTCTGCAGCTCATTTCGGTAGGAAGTTACCAAAAACTATGTCTTCTGTGATATCTCCAGACGAATTTGAAGAGAGAGATTTGATCCGATCGAATGATAGCGGTATGTTGATGGGTTGGGTGAGGGGGGGTGTTAAATATTCTTTGAAAGGAACACCTCGATGAAAAGTTGGCTTACTGTTGGCAGAATACAAGTTGGAAGTCCTTCTGGTGCTTAGATACATAAGAAAATGCCTAAATATAGGTGAATGAGTGGCATGTCTGGTGATGAGGGGTTTGGTGTCATCGAATCCCTACAGTGCAGGAAGTGGCCATTCAGCCCATTGGGTTCATACCCACCTTTTGAAGAGCATCCCCCCCCCAGACCACCCCACCAACACCCCCCGCCCCCACCCTATCCCTGTAACCCCACATTTTGCATGGAAAACCCACCTAGCCTGCATATCGCTCGACATTATGGGTAATTTAGCATGGCCAATTCTCCTAACCTGCACATCTTTGGACTGTGACAGGAAACTGGAGCCCTGGCAGAAACCCATACAGACTCACGGAGAAAATGTGCAAACTCCACACAGACAGCTGAGAATGGAATCAAACCAGTGTCCCTGGCACTATGAGGCATCAGTACCACCCACTGAGCCATCATGCCACCTGTGTCTGAGGAAAGCTAGTGTGAATCACGTGATCTGCCAGGCAGGAGACATCTAGGTGTCTCTGCTTTCTGGGCTTTTACAGATATCTTGTTGAGACTTGCTGTCACACCTGTTGAATGAGGAGTGGTGGGCAGGCAGGACACATTGGTCTGTCAGTTTATTTGGCAGCTCATCAATCTCTGCTCCCCAAAGGAAGCAGAAGGAAGCTGAGAATGTAGAACGGGTATGAAGGAAGAAAGGGTGAAAGAAGAGAGGAACGTAAGGTGATAAGGGAAATTAGAGGGGATGAGCAAGAAAGCAAAAAGAGCACAATAGTGGGAAAAGCAAATGAGAGAGAGAAGGGAATGGTGTTTGTTGTGGTGGTAGAGAATGGCGATTTAGGGGAAAGGGGAATGATAGAACCATATGAGAGAGAAAATGGACAAGAGGGAGGGTTGATGGTGAAATGGGGAGAGGGAGAGATAGGGGAGAATGAGAGAAAATGCAAGTAGGTTTGGAAGAGAAAATGAATGCAAAACAGAGAGAAAAGATGAGAAAATGACAGCACAGAGGCAGGAATAGGGAAGGACAGTGGAGAGGGTAATATAATACAGGTTCAATTTATCTTGAAAATTTTCTCTTAGATTTGACTGACTTGATCAATGAAACTTCAGGAACAGCAGGGCGTTTCAAGAAAATCTCACTCTCCAAAGCAGCACAGACTCACCGCCTGAGGAAACTCCGAGCACCAACCAAATGTCGTGAGTGTGAAGGCCTCATTGTGGTGAATGGAGCCGAGTGTGAGCAGGTTAGTTGCCTGAACAGTTGGTATTGTCCGAGCACTGCTGAATGCAGTCTAAGGTGGCACAAGACATGGGCTCTCTGCATTTGATTGGTGCTCCAGTGCCCATTACTAGCTCAGAAAGTTACAGACAGTTGTGTCTGTTGCTTCTATTCCTGACTAACCATCTGGTGGCTTTTAACCTTTGCTGGAATGTGAGCGAGTGAATGTCAGCTGGGGGCATGATCAGCTTTGCCCTGATAGAATAGAGTAACCTGCAAGTGCATTGGCAGAGGAGCTTATTGGGGCAGATTCACCAAGGAACTATGACCAAGAGAAAACTCGGGCCTTGAGGAGTAAATTCAGAAGGGGGAACATTTAACAACAGATTTGAGATCCTGCCATGGTAGCTGATGTTCTTGCAGAAGCTTAACTCTGAAGATTTAGGTCCTGTGAGATTGAAACCCCACTTTATCTTCCTTGGCCACCTTCAGCCAGTGGAAGTGCCTGTCTGAGTTCTTCAGGAGAAACGGAGGTTACAGGGTTGGCAATAGAAAAGGAATGTTGCCGTTTATTGCAAGGAAAATAGATATCAAAGTAGTTAAACTCTACTAAAGTCTTTCAGGACTTTTAGTGAGATCACAGCTGTACAGATTTAATCAAGAAAGTATATAAAAGGTTGTATTAGAAGCAGTACAGAGAAGATTCATTTGACTGCTTTCTAAAAAAAAGGGGTTGCCTTATGAGGAAAGGATGGTCCAAGCAGGACCTGCATCCATTAGTATTTAGAAGAATGAGATGTGATCTTACTGAAACATAAAATCCTTCATTAGGGGTAGGAGTGAAAACTGCAAGTGCCTATTATTTCCTCTTGCAGAAGAGACTAGGAGACACAACTTAACAATTAGGGATGTCCCATTTAAGTTGGAAATGAGAGAAAAATGCTATTTCACACACAGACCTTAGTCTGTGGAATTCTCTTGCCCAGACAGCAATGGAGACTGGGTCGTTGAAATATATTGAGTTAGATAGGTTTTTGATCAATTATGGAGTCATGGTTTGGGGGTGGAGAAGCAAATAGGAAAGTGGAGTTCGAGGCACAGTCAGATTAGCCATGATCTAAACAAATGGTGGAGCAGCCTCAAGGAGTCACATAATCTACTCCTGTTTCTAATTAGTATGTTCATATGAACAGTCCCTCCCTTGTCTGGTAAAACACTTACAAACATCCATTGCCATTGCCTGCAAGAAAATTGGGGCCTGGAACATGATTGTGAAGCCAGTTATGGAATTCCCTGTCACAGAAAGCAGTTGTGGCCAAAACACTGAATGTTTTTGAGTAGGAGTTCAGAGAGTTCTTAGGGCTAAAGGTGTCAAATGGTCTAGGGAGAAAATAGGAACAGGTGATTGAGTTGGATGATCAATCAAGAACATACTGAATAGCAGAGCAAGCTTGAAGGGCTGAATGGCCTTCTCCTGTTCCTGCCTTCCATATGAAAGAAAGGAGATCAAGCATTTAAAGGAACGGGCATTCTCCAGGTGAGTGCGTGAGAAGCCTTGCAGCCCTTTGTTGAAAATAACTTCTGTAATGTTCATCCATTCACAAGCTGTGTGTACCTGCATGGTATTCTTTGAGGCTTTGCTGGTGCTGATTAATTGAGTAATTGAGTTTATTTGAGTATTTGCTCTTCACAGTGCTACCTGGCGTGTCATAGGAAATGCCTCGAATCGGTTGCCATCATGTGTGGACATAGGAAGCTGCAGAACAAGGTCTCTCTCTTTGGTGTTGACTTTGCACAGGCTCCAAGGGAGGCAGCTGCTGAGGTCCCCTTCATCATCAGAAAATGCATAGCTGAGATCGACAGCCGGGCACTGAATGTACAGGTAAGAGCAACCCAGCCAAGATCAGAGTGTTGGAAACTGAATATGTTGGAGATCGAGAGCTAGGGAAGCATTGCTATGGTAGCCTGGCAGATAATTACCAGAACTGCAACAGTAGTCTGCTACCACCTTCTCACTGTGTTGTCATCTCTTGACTCTCTAGATGGTGTGAGTCTAAATCCCCTCTACATGGAATATGCCCATCTACCCTCTCCCAAAGAATTATTGCCAATCTCCCTCTCCTTGTTGAGTTGCACCAGAGTTATCATCATTTCCCACAATAGGTGCTGTGGCATTTTACCGTAGGTAGTGAGCTGTTTGTTTTCTTTCAATAATTAGAACAGATGTCGGCGTTATAGATCAATCAATGTTGTAATTTCTGATTCTTCAGGGGCTCTATCGGGTGAATGGTTCAAAGATTCGCATCTCCAAACTACGCCATTCCTTCGAAAATGGGTGGGACCTCATCGACATGTCCGAGAACTCTCCTCACGATATTACGAATGTATTAACTCTGTATCTTCGAGAGGTGGGTTGAAGTATAGTGAACTCTTGTGTTAAGTCTGATCCCATCATTCTCAAAGCAGCTCTGCTCGGCAAATGTTGATTTTGAATTTCATTCATCAGCTTCTTCAATGGGGGCCACATTATGTCAGTGTCCTCGCTCAGGTTACAGTGCTACCTCTGTGCCTTGGCTAATATTACAGAGCCAGCTTTGTGCTCTGGTTAGGGTTACAGTGCCAGATCTAAACACTGGATAAAGACACCGTTTTTAGTTCTGTATCCTCACTAGGTTACAGAGCCAGATTTGTATTCTGTCTATGGTTACAAAGCCAGCTCTGTGCACTGGCTAGAGTTAAAGACCCAACTCTGTGCAATGGCATGGGCTTACACGTGGGCAGTAGCAACCCTGGGATTTCACAGGTGAACAGCCCAGATTTTACATCAGCGTTAATAAATCAACACGAATAACTGGGTCATTTGGCTTTTGTCTTTGATGGTGAAGATTTGGACAGGCCCATTCCAGGTATTATTGCCAGGTGTACACTTTCATCAAACTGAGGCACTTGGGAATCAACAATGACAGGGAACATAAATCTTTATTTATACCCTTAAGATTCTCTGGTACATGGAAGGTTGACTTTGAGAATGTCATACTCTCATTATGAGTTCATAAGATATAGGAGGACAGTTAGACCACTCAGCCCTCCGACCATAGCTGATATGTTCCTCACCCCCATTTTCCTGCCTTCTCTCCATATCCCTTCAACCCTTTACCAATTAAAAATCTGTCTAACACCTCCTTAAGTTTACTCACTGTCCCAGCATCCACCTCACTTTGGGGTAGCAAATTCCACAGATTCACAACCCTTTGGAAGAAGCTGTTTCTCCTCAACTCTGTTTTAAATTTGCTACCCCTTATCCTTATCTCGTCCTAAAATGCCCCACAAGAGGAAGCATCCGTTCCACATCTATTTTATTCACACCTTTTATCATTGAATACCTCAATTTGATCTCCCCCATTCTTCATTAACCCAAGCCAGAAACAAACTGCAAATGAATGAGAGTAAAGTAAATAAATAGGATTGGTGATGTTCTGTAATTCAAAATACATGACATTAGAAAACCTTCTGTAGGCCGATGAGATCACTGAGCCCACCAAAGCAGAAAAGCCCTTTGTTAATTAGCTATACCAATTCAATGGTACTAAAGCCTGACCTCAGCCTGGGCAGGAACGTTACTTTTAGAAGTTATGATGGTGATGGGATGGGAGCGGTGTGTGGGGGAGGGGCTGGTTGTGGAGAAAGTAGTCACGTTTACATAAACTGCTACTGGTAGAGTTGGATAAAATTTGGACAACTCTCTCACTTGTACAGGCAACTATCTGCCTGACACAGTCTAGGCCCACATGGTAACTTAATGAGTAATTTAGCTACAATATTAGGCAATTTCAGGCAGAGGGCAGGGAGGTCTGGAAAGACACTGAAAAATCGAGAAACTGGAGTACCGTATCCCATTCTGGGCACAAATCTTACGGAAGGATGCATATGGATTATAAAGAGGGTGTAGAAAAGATTCATATGAGTTCCTGGAACGAGAGAGTCCAGTTACATTGATAGACTGCAGCAACATGGAGCCTTGGAGAAAAGTAGAAAGCAAGTAATTGTTTCATTGTGTGGAGGGTCAAAAAATGTGGTGCTGGAAAAGCACAGCCGGTCAGGCAGCATCCAAGGAACAGGAGAGTCGACATGCTTGTCCAGCACTGCCGTGCTTTTCCAGCAGCACCCTTTTCAACTCTGATCTTCAGCATCTGCAGTCTTCACTTGTGTGGAGGGGTCAAGAACTAGAGGACACTGATTTAAACTGACGATGGTGACATGATGGACATCTTTCTCATACAATATATAGTTCAGATCTGGAGAAGGTGGTAGGGGCAGACTCAGCTGAAGCTTTTGAGAAAGAATTGGGCAATTAACTTAAAAGAAGAACATTTGGAAGGTTCTGGGGAAAGGATGAATGTTGGGATTGGGCTCTTGCTGAGAACCAATGTGAATGCGATGGGCAGAATGATATTCTTTCTGTGTTGTAGCTATTCTCTAATTTAATGAAAACTTTATGTTTAATTTTGACTTCAAGCTTCCTGAGCCGATTGTTCTCTCCACCCTCTACAATGACTTTATGAACTTTGCCAAAGACTTACACCTGGCCTGCGAAGAGCTGAAGGACAGCCAAGCCAAGGGAGCGTCTATGCCAGCAGATAAAGTGGCACAGCTCATCCAGCAGGCCAAGGCCTTGCTGCAGAAGCTACCAGCCGCCAACTACAATGCTCTGGAACACATCATTGGGCATCTCTACAGGTAGGCCCAGGATTGATATAGATTTCCAAATTAGATGGTAGTAATGGAACTAGTCGCATTAGTGTCTATAGTGCTTGCAAACTTCAGATGCTGAGTTCCAGTTCTACTAAGATAACCAGTTCTCTAATTTGTGAGGGATGGGAGTCTGCCAGTCTTCTCTGGTCTACCCCATAAACTCATTCAGTGTAGCTGTCTCTAATTGGACTTGGACTAACAAATATGGCATTCGGGCCTGGCTCCTATGGTGGTTTATAATAGCCACTATCCTGGCTAGCTCATTACGCAGTCATCATCTGGTACCGATGCAACACTTTATTCCACAGATCAATCAGCTTCTTTAGAACCAGAGAAGTTCCTGGAAGATTTTGTATATTGAGCATGATGCTAGTCACAGCTATATGCATGCATTGTGATACCAGGATCTATTCCATGATATCAACTTCATATCTCAGTCTTGCCACCATTGGGGATAGTTGGGAAGTGTTGCAAGACCTAGATGATGCAAAGACTGAATAAATCTGGGGAAAAGGTGATGTTGTGGTAACGTCACTGAACTAATAATCCAGAGGGCCTGGCTAATAATCTGGGAACTTGGGTTCAACCTTCAACACAACAGCCAGTGGAATTTAAATTCAGTTATTGAATCTGAAATATAAAGCCAGTGTCAGTAATGGTGACCATTGTTTATTGTAAAAACCTATTTGGGTCAGGAAAATCTGCCATCCTTACCCAGTCTAGCCTGTGACTCCACACCCACAGCAAAACAGTTGTCTCTTAACTGTTCTTGGTTCAGGGTTGGGCAACAACTTAAGGACACCCTGAAAGAATAAGAAACATCTGAAGTGAAAGGGCAGATTAGTGAAATTGGGCCAGTTGGAAATACCTGGAAGACCAAATAGGTAAAGAATTTTCCTTTAGGTCTGTAACTAGCCTGGGAAGGTTTGTATTAGTTAATATTGACAGAAGGATTTGGGTGATGGAGAGTTGGTATCTACAAGATGATGATGTGAGTGAACACAAAGCAGGTTGCTCACATTCAATAAGAACTTCCACATTCCAAAGTTTCCCAAATTTGAGTAGAGTATATCACACACCAAGCTATCTGGTCTCAGCTGGTTTGTTGGAAGGGTGGAAAGAAATGGAGAAGGCAATGCAATGAGGGACAGGAGGTTAGCGTTAGTGTTATCCATTATTTCCAAATGGAAAGCTGCCCTTACCTATGTTTAGGGGTTTCAGGCTTCAATTAAAGACTGTTAAGGTCAAACATTGCTCCCACATGAGGGATAGGCACTTTGGTGAGGCAGCGGATGGAAACTAGTTGTTGCTGACACCTTCCTGGGTCATCTTTCAGATGTTATGAAAATGCTTCATATCTAATATTTCTTAGGGGATTTAAATTTAGAATAATTATGGAAAAATTTATCTTTTTCAAGTTAAAAGAAAAACCTAGAATGGTTTGAAAGCTCATTGTGGACATTGGAATTTTTTTTAATATGGCTTCCTGGAGACCACTGTTGAACAGTGACTGGCTCGGGGAGTGTTTTGCTTTTATCTGGCCTTCTGTTGCGGGTCAAGCTACCTAGCTGATCATTTTTTTCTGAAAAGAAAACACTTTTGATAAGTTCAGGATGAAACCTATCTGTTCTTCTGAGAAAGTGATTGAAGGAACATCTCAATATTGGAATTCTTGAGCAAGCTTTATCTACTAAGACTCCAGAGACAACCATGTCTGATTAATGATGTGGTTAGACATGCTAGAACATCAGACTTTGGAACCTTCTACACTAGACTTTTGACCTTTGTGTCTTCAAAATAACCCATTGGCCAAGGTGTATTTTTTCTTTCATAGGCCAATCTCTGCAGATAAATCTTTTTTCTCCTGATTTCCTTAAGTGTTACTTTAGCAAATGTTATGGGGATATTTAGAGAGAAAAAGATTTATACTTCAATATTACCGACTGTATATGTTACCAATTATCAGTAACTTCATGAAATAAGTTTGGCTTTGATAACCAAATAATAATGGTGTTTAAAAGCAAAATACAGTGGATGCTGGAAATCGGAAATAAAAACAGAAAGTGTTGGGAGAAACTCAAAAGGTCTGGTAGCATTTGTGCAGGAATAAACACTTATTGCTTCAAATCCAATATGACTTCTTCAGAACTCCTTAGAAGAGTCATATTGATTTGAAACACTTATTCTGTACCTCTCTCCACTGATGCTACCAGAGCAGTTGAATTTCTCCAGCACTTCATAAAATTTCAATGATTGTATTTAATAGGTCTTTTTGTTTAAAACCTGATACAGATAAGGTAGTTAATTGACCATCTTCATAACTGGAATTGTATGTTTATTTTAGGTTGTGCCCTGTTAAATAATGGGGCCAAGGTGATAGTGCATTCCCTGGCTTCAGTTGTAACACCAGAAAGGGTGTGTAAACTATTGTTTCAGTTGCTTCAAGGTAGATATCTCTTCCTCTTGCAGAGTGACAGAACAATGCGAAGAGAACAAGATGTCATCAAACAGCCTGGGAATAATCTTTGGCCCCACGCTGATACGACCTCCAGCTCTGGAAGACACAGCTTCCATGATTTCCCTGGTTAGCTGTGGGTATCAGGCTCAGATTATAGACTTCCTGATCACACAATGCAATCAGATCTTCGAACCTAAGCAAGACCTCAAAACCTGGCCATCAGAAATGCCAGCAAACCAAGAGAAGGCAGCCCTGGGCACAGCAAAAGGCAGGAGCAATTCTTCTGAGGTACAGTCTTGCAGAATTATCGCAAGATTGTAGCAAAGATAAAGTGTTAAGTTAGGAGTCTTGTGAAATGGTGGTAGCATCACTATCTCTGAGCTAGAACCTCTGGATTCAAGTCTTGATTACCATGCAGATGTATCATAACATATCTAAACAGGTCAATGAAAAATAACTGAAAGTATCAGGTCGGTAGAACCTCGAAGATATACATATTGTCATATTTTATGTTGGCAGCCACTGCTTGAATCATCCACTATAGGCATACATATTTGCAAACATAATCAGGGTGGACCAGACCCACTATCCCTTAGTGTCGACCCATCTCAAGTACTGCTGGAAATCAAAGCAATTCAATCGTTGAATTGTGTAGCTGGAAAGTTTGAGAATGCAGGAACTTCCATCAAAGAACACAGTCAGGAGAATAATTTCCACTTGCCTCAGACAACACTGAGAGAGGAAACAGAGTATCATTGGGAAGGGTGGGGGATAGTTGGGAATGAAAAAGAGAGGGAAGGGAAATAAAGGAGTGAGGACAGAGATGGGACTTTGTTACGCTTTCATGCAATGTGGGCATCATTAGCTGGGCCAGCATTTGTTGCCCATCCTGAACAGCCCATCCTTAACTGAGTGGCCGGTTAGGCCATTTCAGAGAGCCACATTGATGTGATTCTGAAATCACAAGTGAACTAAACCAGGTAAGGACAGCAGATTCCCTTCCTTAAAAGAGCATAAGTGAACCAGATGTTGAGAGAGAGGCAGAATTGCAATATCTATAGGTGGGGAGTATTGTAGTGTTTATGTAAAGCAGAGAGGTTGGTAAGGCTTCAGTGTCTGAACTGAATTGAGAAGAGATTAGAATCTCAGTAAATGGGAGTAACTGGGGAACTGAATGTTGAAGAATAGCCACTGTTACAAAACAAGATGTTGCTGTATTTTTTGGGATGGCACGGTGGCTCAGTGGTAAGCACTGCTGCCTCACAGAGCCAGGGACCTGGGTTCAATTCCTGCCTCAGGCAACTGTCTGTGTGGAGTTTGCACATTCTCCCTGTGAATGTGTGGGTTTCCTCCGGGTGCTCTGGATTCCTCCCACAGTCCAAAGATGTGCAGGTTAGGTGAATTGGCCATGCTAAATTGCCTGTAGTGTTAGGTGCATTAGTCAGGGGTAAATGTAGGGGAATGGGTCTGGGTGGGTTACTCTTCGGAGGATTGGTGTGGACTTGTTGAGCCGAAGGGCCTGTTTCCACACTGTAGGGAATCTAATCTTTTTCCTTTCTCTAAATCAACTAGTCTGAAACTGAAGTTTGTAAATTTTAAAATTAAAATGTCAGCATTTTCCAGCTGAGGCAACCCACTGCTCATAAGTAAAAGACCAGGTTAGTGATGGACACAATGATTTCCCCAATGGGTTTTCAACTCTGATATATTTTCCAATACAGTGAAAGGATGTTAACTAAACTAACAAATTACGGTACAAAGCCCTTGTAGTTTATTTTCATAAGTCTTCTATTTCTGCTTCTCCTTTGCCATGTAGAAAACTTACCCTGTATACAGTTGAACCCAACACTTCAGTGCTGTCTGATGAACAGCTGCATTGTCAGAGGTGCTGTCCTCAAATGAGAACAAGGTCCTATTTATTTGTTCGGTTTATATTTAAAGGTTCATGCACTGTTCATTTGACGAGGAGGTTCTTCCTCTGACTGCTGTTTGCTGGAGATTGCTGTATATAGGATGGCTGCCTGTGTGATGATATCTGGAGTATGCTGGCTGTGAAGCATCAAGAGTGCTTTGTGACTTGGCAGAAGGTGCTATATAAATGTACATTCCAGATTCCCTCCTTTCATCCTCAAGCAACACTCCCAAAACATACAATGAATTAATCTCAAAATGAAATATTGAACGTAATCAATGTCTTTTTCTTCTGTTCCCCCCAAAGGGTGTTTTCCCTGTGCTATGAAAACGTATCAGGACTGATTGAAAATGTCTTGGACTTTGTAAAAATAACAGCACATATTTTTTTTAAAAACTTGGATCAGGACTCTGCAAGAAAATGATAATATTTTAAACAAATCTTCAGACATTTATATTTTAAAAATGGAGGACGTAACAGAAAATGTTTTCAGTGCAGACAGTCCAGCTGCAAGGGCACCAGAGAAAACCACAACCTACACGTTTTTCTCCAACCCACTCACCAAACTGAGGTGGGACTAACATTTCATTCCTTCACTGTCGCTGGGTGAAACTCCTGGAACTCTCTGCCTTAGATCACTGTGGGTGTACCTTCACCTCAAAGGCTGTCATGATTTAAGAATGATTCGGAGATGCCGGTGTTGGACTGGGGTGTACAAAGTTAAAAATCACACAACACCAGGTTATTGTTATATGATTTAAGTTATATGATTTAATAAGGCAGCTCACCACCACCTCCTCATGGAAGTTAGGCATGGGCAATAAGTGCTGACCTAACCAGTGATATCCAGATGTCCTGCATCAAATGTTTCTAGAGAATGCTGACTGGACATATGGCCGTGAGGGAATTGATGGCCAAGTGACACTCGATTTCCGTTGTTGAACTGACTTCACACTGTAGGGAGCAAGTAAATAACAATGTCCATCCCTACACTTTCCGGAGGAGTCACAGATCAGTATGTGATTTCCTTCACTGGAAGCAGTGATTGAATGTAGCTGCCCCAGATTGTAACTTGGCACCGGAGGGAACAGACCTGCCTGGATCTGTTTGTTTCAGTGAAAATAGGTGACACAATGGATTTCAGATGGTAGATCTTGCTGGCTGCTGTGTGCTTACTGTCCAGTCTCTCCTATTGCAGAGTCTGGTTTTGAAAAGAAATTCAAGTGAAGGGTATGTTTCGGACAAATCCTCGTCAAACGAAGCTCTTGATGACACACGGGACCAAAGAAGAGAGAGCTCTGGCAGCAGCGACATGACAGGTGAGTGGGATGCATACATGTGTGAACAAATGGATAAAGGGGATTAACCCCATGGCTTAGAGGTTCAAATTTCATCCAAGCTGTTGGTGCCTATCCCATTTTTCCTCTCTATGATGCATGGAGCAGGGCAAGTATCTGGAAGTTTGGGAATCAGTCTTAGATATTCCAATTTGAGAAAAGCAAGTTATGCCAGCAGCTATACCAATCATGTTGCTGTCAGGTTTAGCCACTAAGATTGTAAGTGCATCATTCAGATCATCCAGGGCAGCAGGGTCATTGGAGACCTGGGTTAGGGTGAGCAGTTGTCTTGTCCTTTAAGAAAGACCACAGAGGCTTGGGTAAGGGGTCCCTTGTGTTTAACAGACCAACGCCCATATCGTAAAAGAGGCAGCTAAAGAAATTGAAATTTACAAGGATTATGTTGTAAATCTACAGTTAAGCACAAACACCAGTTTCCACCTTTTCCTCCTGTCTGGAAACAAAACCCCAATTGGAAGTGAATTTTTTTTGCAAAATAAACCCATCACCAAATTTACAAATAACAAACACTTGAATCCATGTCTTTTATTTAACCTCTTAACAACCATAGTTTTAGCTATTTTAATCAACCTGTCTGCACATGTCATGACACATCTGGGCAGGTAGGACTTGAACGTTGGCATCCTCGCCCAGAGGCAGGGATGCTACCACTGTGCCATAAGACCCCTAGAGAACAATCTTTGTTTCCTTTTTTTTAAGAAAACTAGCCTGTACTGACATGTTATAGTACAGCTCTGGAGTAGGTGGGACTTGAACTCAAGCCTCTGGCCCAGAGGCAGGGAGGCAAAACCTTTTTGTTTTAATTTTATAAAACCCACCACCAATTAAAGTAAACACCTAATCCACAGTTACAAGCACGGTCTAGCAGGGGCTTGAAACACTCCTTTGTGTATTATAAGAACTCACCACCAATTCACCCAATTTACTAAATGACAAATAAACGCAGCCCAAAAGAGGCAGTGTCACAATAATAAAGAGAAGGCAGGAAAAGAGGAAGCAGCTAAATCAAAATGGAGATGGTTAATTAATTAATGTACCCCAGTTCCCGCAGCACTCACTTCTCTCGCAAAGTCTGGTGCTGGTGCTGGTGAAAAATCAAGGTCAACCACAGAAGATAGGCAGACAGTCGGCTTTATGATCTCTCCACAGCCCACTGCCTGGACATGTTGACAGCTGCTTTAGCCAGGCCCAGAAGCACGTCATTGAGGAGACCCTTTGACATGCCTGCCCAAACTGCTCTGCCCCCTCCCCCCACTGGGTACCCAAAGATCAGAATCATGGTGCTGAAGGTGCAGTCAAAGGAACGATAACAAGTTTCTCAAATTAAAGGCATTTTGGACAGGTCCATGGATAGGAAAGGTTTACAGTGAGAGATGAGCCGAGAGTGTGGTGCTGGAAAAGCACAGCCGGTCAGGCAGCATACAAGGAGCAAGAAAATCAACGTCTTGCCAAAAGCCCTCCTTATGTAGGGCTTTTGCCTGAAATGTCAGTTTTTCTGCTCAGGTCAGCCTGACCTGCTGTGCTTTTCCAACACCACACTCTCTACTATAATCTCCAGCATCTGCAGTCCTCACTTTCACTTAGAGGGATAGGAGCCAAACATTTGGGATTAGTTCAGTTTCGGAAACTTGGTTGGCATGGGTGAATTGGGTGGAAGGGTCTGTTTCTGTGCTGTATGATTCTAAATAACTAAAAAGGGAAACGCGGAGTTCCATGAGCATCACCTGCTTTCAGGCAGGAGCTAATGCTGTTCTGGTTTTACCCTTAGAAAGTCCTGCATTTCTAAAATGGACGCCACATTCAGGGTTAAAGGCCTTGACCACTGGTGTAACCAATCAATTTTTAGCATTGATGGCAAAAGTGCTAGAAACAAGGAGTATGAATAGAATAGATTATTTGGCACATCTCATCTGTGAGGGCCACAAGATCCAGGCGGATGGTCCTTTGGACTTGTGTTACCTTTAAGTGAAGTGGTCAATAGGAAACCACCTCATGTAGCCTCTACCCCTGAAAAAAAACAGAAGGACAATGAAGAGTGGAAAAATGATCAAAATAATTAGAATCTACCTTTGGACATATTCAGATCCTTAATGCAGTTGGAAAAACAAGATTGATCTGAGGAAATGTGCTGCTTTTTCAACCTCAGAAAGGCTGTAACTACACATTACAAGGGCACAGCGCCAGGGACCCAGGTTCAATCTCACCATCGGGTGACTGTCTGTGTGGAGTTTGCACATTCTCCCCATGTTTGTGTGGGCTTCCTCCGGGTGCTCCAATTTTCTCCCACAGTGTGTGGTGGGTGCAAGGAATGCACTGCCAGCAGTGGTAGTAGACTCAAGCTACATTAGGGATATTTAAGCGACTCTTGGATAGGCACATGGATGACAGTAAAATGAAGATTCTGTGGGTTAGTAGGATAAAAGGTCGGCACAACATCAAGGGCCAAAGGGCATGTACTGGCTTTTCTATGTGCATTGGCTATGTGCATTAGGTGGATTGGCTATGCTGAATTTCCCCATAGTGTCCAGGCGAGATGTGTTAGTCATGGGAAATGCGGGGTTATAGTGTAGGGGGAGGTGGGTCTGGATTGGATGCCCTTTGGAGAATTGGTGTGAACTCAAGGTGCCAAATGGCCTGCTTCCACACTGTGTGGATTTGATGGTTCTATCCTGCCCTCATACCCCCCCCCTTAGTCCTGTCACTGTGTGTGACCAACCTGGGCCAACTTTAGCTCTTGGGGTGAGGTGGTGAGGCGGGGGTGGGTCCTTCACCTCTGAAAATCTATCACTTATGTATTTTTGTTGTTGTTGTTTTCTCTTTGCCCTACTTCTTTCAGCTGCAGGCCTAGTGGAGGCAACGAGGCAGGTAGCCGAGGACTCTCACTCTCTGGATGGCCAGGATTGGGAAAGCGACGGCAGCGCTGAGCCCGTGTTACCTCGATGCAACTTCAGCCGGCAGCCGGGCAAGTACCAGCGATACGGCCAGGCCAAGAGCCGGGCCATCATCCCCAAACCCTCGGCTCTCCCTATCATCACAGCCGGCCTGCCCTCGGCTCTGACAGGGGATAAGGAGAATACCCGGGCTGTCCCCGACAGCGGTGTGGCGGTGGCAGCGGCCGCAGACACAGAGAGGAGAGTGAGCAGCTCGAGCCGGAGCTCATCGCCAGACAGCGGTACCCTGCGGCGCTCAGGCGGCAAACACAAGCGCTTTGAGATGACCGTGGGGACGGCCCGGCTGGTGTCAAAGCTGCAGGACAGGAGACGGGTGGACAGCAGTGAGGCCGACACTGAGGGCGAGAAGTCCAGCTTGGAGCAGCCGGAAGCAGCTGATGCCCCGGATCCACTGGGAGAGTTGGAGGATGAGCAGCGGCAGCATCAGCACACGGCTAATGCTGAACTGAACTCAAACCAGTCCAACAACGTGTGTCAAGAGCTGGTGGATGGGCAGCGAGAGAAGCGGCGGGACATCGAGAGGATGCTGTATGTGTCCCGTCAGCGGCAGAGCACCGAGAAGAGAGAGGTCCACTTTGTGTGAGGGAGGGAGAGGGGTCAGAGCAGGGAGATGTCCAGACATAATCCAAACACTGTCCACTTGTTAGCTGTCACCATCGTGACTCATTAGTGACTAACTGCAAGATATAAAGCAAAGAACAGAGAGAGACGCTGCCTGATGCCTTGTCAACCACATGCATTTACATAGAGCCTTTGACATAGGCAACAAAAACAGAAATTGCTGGAAAAGCTCAGCAGGTCTAGCAGCATCTGTGGAGCGAAATCATTTTGACATAGGACCTGGAAGTAAAGAACACGCAGACAGGCTGCCTGGCACCTCATCAACGATATCCATTCACATGGCACCTTTGATGCAGGGAAGTGTTCCAACATAAACAACTACAGACACTGGGCGAACCTATAACAAAACAAATTGTACAGTGTTGGAGAAACTCAGCTGATTTGGCAACATCTGTGCAGAGAGAAAGAAACATAATTAATATTTTGAGTCCGATGACCCTTGGTCAGTTCTGATCAAATCCCACATCCAGACTCAAAACATTAACTTTTTTTTCTCTCTCCTTGGATACTCCCAGACCTGTTGAGTTTCTCCAGCACCACCTGGTCTAACTGAAGTATTCCAAAGCACTGGCAGGGTGGCTAAAAATTCTTCATGTATATTTTACAAACAGATTTCTGTCCTAAAAGACTCCCTGGTGCAATGTTTTCCATCTTTTACCTCAAGCTTTTTTATATATATTGCAATATTATAAATCCCAAAAAAGATTTAAAGAGTTTTGTTAACATTTAGTTGAATCTTGGTAATTATTAACAGGGCTGTTATGTTGCTCACTTGAAGGATAAACAGCAAGAGTTGGACAGAGACTAGGAGTTCTATGGTGAATAACTCACCTCCTGACTTCCCTTGGTCTGTCCACTATCTACAGGGCTAATTTCAGGAGTATGATGGAATATTTCCCAGTTGCCTGGATGGGTGCAGCTCCAATAACATTTGAGAAGCTTGACACCATACAGCTCAAAGCTGCCCGTTTCATCAGCACCACATCCATAAATATTCTGTCCCTCCACCATCCTGAGTGGCAGTAGTATGTACCATCTACAAGATGCACTCTGCCAACACATCAAGGCTGCTTCGACAGTACCTTTCAGACCCAAGTCCTCTGTCACCTGGAAGGACGAAGATAGTAAAGGCCAGCATGCTGGCTGGGTAGTTAGCACTGGTGCTTCACAGTTGCAGGGACCTGGGTTTGGTTCCAGCTTCAGGTGATTGTGTGGAGTTTGCATGTTCTCTCCATGTCTGCGTGGGTTTCTGCTGGGTGCTCTCACAGTCCAAAGATGTAGAAGTTAGGTGGATTGGCCATGCTAAATTGCCCATAGTGTTCAGGAATGTGTAAGTTAGGTGTGTTAGCCATGGGAAATGCAGAGTTATGGGCATAGGGTAGGGGGCTGGGCCTGGGTAGGAAGCTCTTCAGAGGGTTGGTGTGGACTTGTTGGGCTGAATGGCCTGTTTCCATGCTGTGGGGATTCTATGAGATGCATGAGAACATTATCACATGCAAATGTCCCTCCAAATCCCAACAACATTCTGACTTGGAAATATATCACTGTTCCTTCACTGACACTGGGTAAAACCTGCTCCCAACAGCATTGTAGGTGTACTTACACCATATAGACTGCAGGGGCTTCAGGAAGGTAACTCACCATCACTGTAGGGAATCTAATCTAATCATCACCTTATTAAGGGGCAATTAGGATTGGCAATATATGCTGGCCCAGTCAGCAATGCACACATCCTGTGAATTAATATATTTTTAAAAGTTTGTCTGGTTGGGTTTACATTTCTGTTTTTGCTGGGCAGGCAATGTGTAGTGATGTTATTGCTATACTATCAATCCAGAAACTCAGCTAATCTTCTGGGGACCTGGGTTTAAATCACCACGGCAAGTTGTGAAATTTGAATTCAATAAAGAATCTGGAATTAAGGGTCCAATGATAACCATGAAACCATTGTTGATTGTCAGGAAAAGCCCATCTGGATCACTAGTGTCTTTAGGGAAGGAAATCTGTCATCCTTACTTGGTCTGGCCTACGTGTGACTTCAGACCCAGGGCAATGTGGTTGACTATTAACTGCCCTCTGGGCAATTAGGGATGGGCAACAAATCCAGTCATCCACATCCCATGAGTGAATAAAAATCTCTAAACCACAAACCCAGAGACTGTGAGATTAAATCCCATGGCAAGAGTTTGAGAATTTCAAGTCTGCTATCAAGACCTACAAGTAAAATGCTGACTGCAAAGCTGTTGGATTGGCATCAAAACTGAACTGGTTCACTTCAGATGGGAGATCTGCTCTTAGCTGGTCTGGCCCCTTTGAGTGATCCAGTCTCACTCAACTGAGGCTCCCTTTGATCTGATGTAATCTAGCATGAAGTGATGCAGAGCTTCCCCCAGCTTGAAGGTCACCAACTCTGAGGATACTCATTGAGTATTTTTAAGATGGAGATAGATAGCTTCTTGATTGTAAAGAGGATCAAGGGTTACAAGGGGAAAGATGGAGGAAGAATGGGGTTGAAAAACTTATCAATCATGATTGAATGGTGGAGCATACTTGATGGGCTGAATGGCCTAATTTCTGCTCCTACATCTTATGGAGGCAGCAATGACGGCGTGGACCTCACTCAGATTTCTAAAAACAGTTAGGCCCCTTTAAATCCTCACATTTATTTATGGTTATAGCACGGCCTACTGCATTGCTCTCTTAACGCCTGATTACAGCTGCAAAAAAATGATTGGAAAGGTGGGTACTCTTTTGTCTTTCTAGTCGAAACTATACATTTACATTGACTTCCTGGAAACTCAACTCCTGTTGCCCCACCCAGTCCTCTGCCACCCCCATTACTCAACAGCTTTCATAAAGCCCATTCCCCAAAATTTTCAGTCTGGGATTGCATAAAATCTGAGGCAGGAAAACAGTGGGAAAAGTTTTGGAAGAAGTGGTCTAGCAAGCCCCTCACTTAGAGTCATAGAGATGTACAACACCGAAACACACCCTTCGGTCCAACTCGTCCATGCCGACCAGATATCCTAATCTAATCTAGTCCCATTTGCCAGCACTTGGCCCATATCCCTCTATTTATATACCCATCAGGATGCCTTTTAAATGCTGCAATTGTATCAGCCTCCACCACTTCCTCTGGCAGCTCATTCCATACATGCACCACCCTCTGCTTGAAAAGTTGCATCTTAGGTCCCTTTTATATCTTTCCCCTCTCCCCCTAAACCAATGCTCTCTAGTTCTGGGCTCCCCCACCCCAGGGAAAAGACTTTGTCTACTTATCCTATCTATGCCCCTCATGATTTTATAAAACTCCTTAAGGTCACCCCTCAGCCTCTGACGCTCCAGGGAAAACAGCCCCAGCCACTCCCGAAAGCTCAAATCCTCCAACCCTGGCAACATCCTTGTAAATCTTTTCTGAACCCTTTCAAGTTTCACAACATCCTTCCGATAGTACGGAGACCAGAACTGCATGCAATATTCCAAAAATGGACTAACCAATGTCCTGTACTGCCACAACATGACCTCTCCACCTCCTATACTCAAAGCTCTGACCAATAAAGGAAAGCATACCAAACACCTTCTTCTCTATCCTATCTGCATGTGACTCCACTTTCAAGGAGCTATGAACCTGCACTCCAAGGTCTCTTTGTTCAGCAACAATCCCTAGGATCTTACGATTAATTGTATAAGTCCTGCCCTTTGCTTTTCCAAAATGCAGCACCTCACATTTATCTAAATTAAACTCCATCTGCCATTCCTCAGCCCATTGGCCCATCTGATCAAGATCCCATTGTATTCTGAGGTAACCCTCTTCACTGTCCACTATACCTCCAATTTTGGTGTCTTCTGCAAACTTACTAACTGTACCTCCCATATTCACATCCAAATCATTAATATAAATGATGAATCAACACTAATCCTTGTGCTACACCACTTGTCACAGGCCTCCAGTCTGAAAAACAATCCACCACCACCCTCTGTCTTCTACCTTTAAGCCAGTTCTGTATCCAAATGGCTAGTTCTCCCTGTATTCCATGAGATCTAACCTTGCTAACCAATCTCCCGTGGGAACCTTGTCGGATGCCTTACTGAAGTCCATATAGATCATGTCTACCGCTTTGCCCTCATCAATCCTCTTTGTTACTTCTTCAAAACCCTCAGTCAAGTTTGTGAGACATGATTTCCCACGCACAAAGCCATACTGACTCTCCCTAAGCAGTCCTTGCCTTTCCAAATACATGTACATCCTGTCCCTCAGGATTCCTTCCAGCACCTTGCCCACCACCGATGTCAGGCTCACTATTCTACAGTTCCCTGACTTTTCCTTACCATCTTTCACTTTTATCAAGGTGGTACCATCTTCTCAAAGGGACGTATATTTAGGCAATAGGTTTACCAGAAACACCTACATTCACAAAGCAAATTATATATTAAAAAGAGATCCTTGTAAAGTAGCTTGCCAATCTTTTCTTATCAAGCCAACAATTTCTGGGATGCACGGCTCCTCTCCGAAGCCAGGAAACAGATGTATAACACTGAAACATGGCAGCTAAAAGGATGGTAGGCATTGAGGATTGTGGTGCGAGGAGTGTTATAGGCCAGATTAGACTGCTCAAAATATTATAAGAAGGTAGCCTAGACCTTAACCTTTTCTTATTTTAAAAGCAAAGGTGAAGTACCTGTTCCCGATGCAATGCGACTGGTCAAATTACTCGACGTTAAGTAAAACAATTTAACACTGTTAATATACAACCAAAAATAATTTAGAACAGCTTACCTATTGGAATACTTAACCGAATAATAGATACAGTAACTATTTTTCTAATTAACTGTTCCAGTATAGTAACATTCCCTGAGCACACCCCTTGGCAAAAAGGCAAAATCTTACATGCATTTCTCCAATCCAGGAGGAATAAACATCGAGAATAAATTCAGAGGAAGTGGCAGCCAGGAGACATTCACTGAAGCTTCCAACTCTTTTGAGATTCCAATAGCTTCTGCTTAAAGCTAGACCTAAAAATAAAGAAAAAATACTGCTCACAATCAGGCTGCTTCCATTGTTCCAGCTTAAAAAAACCTAAGGCCTTACAAGCTGTTTACTTTCTTAGGGACACTCTACCTCGGCCTTACAAACTCTCCGAAAGTAAAACAAGACAAAATAACTTCTTGAAAACCACAGCACCATCACAGGAGAAAGCATGGTTTGAATGGATCTCCATCCAGACTTCACTTCTGCCAACTGCAATGGGAAAACGTCAGGATTTGAGGATAGAGTTAAGTGCGTCCAAGCAGCTGTTAATGAGATGTCTCAACAGTGACCTTGAATGCAAACCCCAACTTCTTGGCTTCAGGGAACTGAGGTGTGGGATGTCTAAAACAGAATACAATGGGAGATACGATTTTGGAGAAGATTTCAGATTGTAAGTTTGGTCACTAAGCTAGTAGATTTGTTCTCAGACGTTTTGTCACCAGCTAGGTAACATCATCAGTGAGTCTTTGGTGAAGTGCTAGTGTTCTGTCCCACTTGCTATTTATGTGTCTTGGTCTGTTGTGGTGGGTGATATCACTTCCGGTTCTGTTTCTGAGAGGTTGGTAAATGGGGTCCAAATCGATATGTTTGTTAAAGGAGCTCTGGTTTGAATGTCAGGCCTCTAGGAATTCCCACGCGTGTCTTTGTTTAGCCCATCCCAGGATGTATTATCCAAGTCGAACTGGTGTCTTTTTTCATCTGTGTGTATGAATACCAGTGATAGTTGATCATGTCTTTTGGTAGTTAGTTGGTGCTCATGTATCCTGGTGGCTAGTTTCCTGCCTGTCTGTCCAATGTAATGTTTGTTGCAGTCCTTATCGGGTATTTTGTATATGATGTCCGTTCTGCTGGTTGTTGGTACGGGGTCCTTTAAATTCATCAGGAGCTGTTTCAGTGTGGTGGTAGGTTTGTAGGCTACCATGATGCCTTGTGGCCAGAGTAGTCTGGTCGTTATTTCCAAGATGTCTTTGATGTATGGCAGGGTGGCTAGAGTCTCTGGGCGTGTTGTGTCTTCTTGTGTAGGCCTGTTGTTTAAGAATCGATGGACTGCACTTATCAGGTACCCATTGTTCCTGAATATGTTGTACAGCTGTTTTTCCTCAGCTTCCCTTAGTTCCTGCAGTGTGTTGTGGCTCATTTAAATAATGTCCTGATGCAGCTCCGTTTGTAGGTGGTGGGATGATTGCTCCTGTAGTTGAGTATCTGGTCACCAATGGGACGGCTGGGATCACCAATATCAGGACTCTTAGCAGAGGCAGTTATGCAGCGGTTAGAATGACAGCCCTTCCCACAATCCAGCCCAAGCACTGGGTCTGCTATGTGAATGATATCTTTGTCATCACAAAATGCAACAAGTTAGAAGAATCCCACAAACACATAAACAACATCCTTACCAGTATAAAGTTCACCAAAGAGAAAGATAACAATAACAGACTCCCCTTCCTATACGTCATGGTAGAATGCAAAGCTAATGGAGATCTACAGACCAGCATTTACAGGAAAGCCACACACACTGTCCAGATACTCAACTACAGGAGCAATCATCCCACCACACATACATGGAGCTGCATCAGAACATTATTTAAACGAGCCACAACAGCACCCAGGAACTAAGAAGCTGAGGAAAAATACCTATATAACATATTCAGTAACAACGGGTACCAGATAAGCACAATCTGTTGATTTTTAAACAACAAACCTTAACAAGAAGACTCAAGACACCCTGCCATACATCAAAGACATCTCAGAGATGACAACCAGAGTACTCCAGCTTCTAGCCCACAAACCTACCACCGCACTGAAACTGCTCCTAATGAATTTAAAGTACCCCATACCAACCAACCAGCAGAATGAACTTCATAAACAAAATACTCTAGAAGGACTGCAACATTACATTGGACATACAGGCAGGAAGCTAGCCACCAGGATACATGAGCACCAAATAGTGACCAAAAGACATGACCAACTATCACTATTATCCATACACGCAGTTTGACCAGTACAATACATCCTGGGACAGGCTAAACTAAGACACAATTCCTAGAAGTCTGGGATTCAACATTTCAATTTTGACCCCAATTACCAACCTCTCAGAAACAGAACAGGAAGTGATATCACCCACCACAACAGACCAAGACACATAAATAGCAAGTGGGACAGAACACCAGCGCTTCATCAGAGGCTCACTGATGATGTTACCTAGCATGGTGACAAAATGTCTGAGAACAAATCTACTAGCTCAGCGAGTAAACTTACAACCTGATAATGGAAGAATTCAATGTGGGAACACAACACCCCCTCCCCCTAATTCATTTAATCTACCCATCAAAATAAAACCCACCCGTCCCAAACAGCAATAGCACATAAACCAGGTGCTTGCAATGTCACCAGTAGTGTCGCTAATCTTCTAGGATTGTCCTGCAGTCTGTAGAAATGAAAGAAGAATCTCTTAGGCTCAAGAAATCCAAGAGAAAATGTGTGTTGCTGAACAGAGAGCCATGTTTCTAAAGCTTTGCTCTCACCAGGACAAAGTCAAGCATGCCATGCCAAATTTCAGATGAAAATTCATCAGACCATTATAAAGAAAGTATTCTTCTTTTTCCACTTTTTGCGTAACATTTTTGTAGGAAACAATTGTTCAAATGAGAAAAGAAGTGGTTTGTGTGGGAAGAAATCTCAGGATATGTCCAGTCAGGACATTCTAATGCACAATGAAAATGGAAGGTGAGAACGGGAGGGGAGGGAAGAGAGTCACTGAGCAGTACCCACATTAAGCCCTGTAACAAGCAGAAAAAAATTGAGTGTGAGAGAAAGCTAGCCAGAAATAGAAAAAACAGATAGCAAGAGTTTCTATAAATATTTAATGAAGAAGTGTTAACATAGTGAGCAGTAGCCCTACAGAAAGTGAGACTGGAGAATTAATAATGGAAAAATAAGTAAATGGCAGCTGAATTGCACAGTATTTTGGTTAGTCCTAACTATAGAAGATACTTGTAACATCCCAGATGCTGTGATAAATCAGGAAATGGAAGGGAGGGGGGAAACTCAGGACAATCACAATTGGTAGAGTAATTTGTTGGATCTGTGGGCTTAGTGCCTAGATCCTGATGGACTTTATCTGAGGATCTTAGGATAATGGCCAGTGAGATAGCTCTTGTATTGGATTTAATGTTTCCAAACACCCCTAATTCAGGAACAGTTCCATTAGATTGGAAGATAGCAAATGTTATTCCTGTTGTTCATAAAAGAGAGATGTTTCAGGCTAATTAGCTTAACATCTGCCATAGGGAAAATGTATGAAACTATTATGAAAGAAGTTACAGCAAGACATTTGGATAAGTTCAAGCAGGTTCAACATAATTTTGTAAAGGGAAATCATATTTGACCAATTTATAAGAGTCTTTTGAGAAGATAACATGAACTATGGATAAAGGGAAACTGGTGGATGTGCTGGATTTAGACTTTCAGAGAGCTATTTCATAAGTGACACTCCAAAGGTTATTATAGAAAATAATAGCTCATAGTGTAGGGGGCAATAATATTGTCATGGCTGGAAGACTGGCTGCTGTTCAACAGGAAGCAGGGATTAGATATAAATGTGTCTTTTTTGAGATAGGCAATGTGCGACATACACTTCCCCAGAAGTCTATGTTGCGATTTCAACAGTTTATAGTTTACATAAATGATGAAGAGACAGTTGCCAAATTTCTGCTAACACAAAGATAAATAGGGGGGGACTGGGGGACAGTGAACAAAAGCAGCCCCAGAAATGAACAATGAGGGACCACCACGAGAGTTTAACAGGGGGTTTACTAGATTGTCACCTGAAGTAAGCAAGTTGTCATTTGAGGAAAGGTTGGACAGACTTATTTTTGCTTGAAAACAAAAAAAATGTTGGAGATCACAGCAGGTCAGGCAGCATCCATGGGGAGAAAGTAAGCTAACATTTTGAGTCTAAATGATTCTTCATCAGAGTTGCTTTCTCCCCATGGATGCTGCATGACCCACTGTGATCTCCAACATTTTTTGTTTTCAGTTCAGACTCCAGCATCTGCAATAATTTGCTCTTGCCTTATTTTTGCTTGAGTTTAGAAGAAAGAGGATTGTTTTGATTGTAAAACATAAGATCCTGAATACTCTTGACAAGATGGAGATGGAAATGTTATTTCCTCTTGTGAATGAGTCAAGGGCCATCCATTTAGGACAGATATGAGATGTATTTCCTTTGAGGGTTCTGCAACTTTGGAACTACGTGCAACAGAAGGCAGGGCCACTGAGTATTTTTAAGGTGAAGTAGCAAGTAAATCAAAGGTTATTAGGTAGAAATCAAAATGCAAGCAGAGTATCTATGATCTTACTAAATGGCGAGGCTGGTCCAATGGACTGAAGGCCCATTTCTGACCCTAATTATTATGTTGATAGGTACCACAACCCATTTACAGACATGCTGGAAGTTACCCCCCAATTCACTCTATTTTCAAGTGTCTAAACAGCATTAATCCAATTCGCTATCATTCACCACACACCTTAATCATTCCTGTAATTCCATGACTTAAAGTCCATGTACACCGCATTCAATGTATTTCTCTTGAACAACACGTTACCTCCATACTGGGTCCTGAGGTCCTTGAGTGCACTTTTCTGCAATCTTTATAAGCTATTTCTTAACCATGGATCTCAATAGCAAGAAAATAGTACAGGTCTGACATCAACATTCCAATATCGAACATATGTCAGATCTTGGGAGCTCAGGGAGACTTCCATCATCCCTGATAACTACACCTGTGGGAAGTGCACTCAGTTGTAGCTCCTGGGAGATCACATTAAGGGAGCTGGAGCTGGATGCACTCAGGATCATCCGAGATGCTGAACGCTTCATTGATAAGAGTTTTAGTGTGGTGGTCACACCTAAGATGCAGTAGCCGGGTGACCACTAGGAAAGGCAAAGGCAGTAGGAAGCCCCTGTGGCCATTTCCCTTGAAAATAAGGATACAATTTTGGATACTGTTGGGATTGGTGACCGTTCAGTTAGCCAGGTCAGTGGCACTACGACTGACTCTGAGGTACAGCAGAAAAGGGTAAAGTTAAACAGGACCTTAGTGATAGGAGACTCAATAAGTAAAGGGATAAACAGGAGATTCTATGGCCGCAAATAGGAAGCCAGGATGGTGTGTTGCCTCCCAGGTGCCAGGGTCCAGGATGTTTCAGAGCAGCTGCAGAACATTCTCAAGGGGGAGTGTGAGCTGCCAGAAGTCATTGTGCACATTGGCACAAATAACATAGGTGGAAATAAGGACGAGGTCCTGCAGATTGATTGTAGAGAGCTAGGAAAAAGTTAAACACCAGGACCCCGTCTGTAGTAATCTCCAGATTCCTTCCAATGCCACATGTTGGTGAGTGTAAGAACAGGAGGATATGGCAGATGAATGCGTGGCTAAAGAATTGGTGCAAGGGCAGGCACTCAGATTTTTAGATCACTAGGATCTTTTCCAAGGCAGATGTGACCAGTTCAAAAGGGATGAGTTGCATCTGAACTAGGGGGGACCAATATCTTGGCAGCCAGGTTTGCTAGTGCAACAAGGGAGGGTCTAAACTAGATTGGCTGGTTGGTGAGGGGGGATCCTCAACAGTGAGGAGGCAAGTGCAAGGCTGGAAGGAGATACAGTCATCAGAAATAGTTAAATCTACAGTCTGGGAAAACTAACAGACAGTGAAATTCACAACTAATCTTAGAGGAACCTGTCTGGGAGAGGTCACAGCACAGAAACAGATAAGTGGATATTTTTAAGTGTGGCTTTACCGTATGTCTGCAGTAGAATGGATTCTTTCTTGATTATATGTTTTATTGAGATATGTCTCTTGATTAAACTTAAAAATATAAGTCAACAGTATTAATTTAACCTGGAGCAGTGTTTTGTAGGGGAATAAGACAAAGCTATTTTCTGGGTCTGCAGACTAGAAGAAGCGATAATGGTCTTTAGTAGAGTGATATGGTCTTCTTCTTGGATGTGGGAGTTTTGGGAGAGTTTAGAGGTTACTGAGGATTCTAACTGAAATAAATGCTGTTGGTTGCGAATCCAGGCGTACAGCTCACTCTCGGCGGAGCAGGTAACGGCTGTCTGCTGGTGTTTTTTTTAAGTCGCGGTATAGTCCAGTTATTGTTTTTTTAAACGGCTAAAATTTAAAGTTTATTTTAAGCGCCTAGCGGACCCGGAAGCTGGTGTCGCGCTAGCTTACCTGGGAAGGTTTTTTTTCTTATAAAAGCGCGCAGGCGAGGAACCCGAGGCACTACAGGAGAAGAGCCTCCCACCCACCCTCCTCCTCTAACCTAATAATATAGACCCATTGTGATAAGCAGGTAAGTGCTGCATTTTGCTTGTTTGTTTCTTTAGATCTAGTTTTTAAAGTTTACCGTTTAGAGGGATGGCAGCGAAGGCAATGCAATGTTCCTCTTGCAACATGTATGAGGTGAGGGAAGCCATTAGCGTCCCTCCTGATTACACTTGCAAGAAGTGCACCCATCTCCAGCTCCTCCAAGACCGTGTTAGGGAACTGGAGCTGGAGTTGGATGAACTGCGGATCATTCGGGAGGCAGAGGTGGTCATAGATCAGAGCTTTAGGGAAGTAGTTACTCCGAAAGTTATAGAGAGATGGGTGACAGTGAGGGGGAGTGGGAGGAAGCAGCCAGTGCAGGGACCCCCTGCGGTCATTCCCCTCAAGAACAAGTATACCGTTTTGGATACTTGTGGGGGGGGATGACTTACCAGGGGTAAGCAACGAGGTTCAGGCCTCTGGCACGGAGCCTGTCCGCGTTGCTCAGAAGGGAAGGGTGGAGAAAGGTGGAGTGATAGTTATTGGGGACTCAATAGTGAGGGGCACAGATAGGCGGTTTTGCGGGGGCGACAGAGACTCACGATTGGTATGTTGCCTCCCAGGTGCAAGGGTACGTGATGTCTCTGATCGTGTTTTCTGGATCCTTAAGGGGGAAGGGGAGCAGCCCCAGATTGTGGTCCACGTTGGCACCAACGACATAGGTAGGAAGAGGGGTGTGGATGTTAGACAGGCTTTCAGGGAGCTAGGTTGGAAGGTCAGAGCTAGAACGAACAGAGTTGTTGTCTCTGGTTTGTTACCCGTGCCACGTGATAGAGAGTCGAGGAATAGGGAGAGAGAAGAGTTAAATGCGTGGCTATAGGGATGGTGCAGGAGGGAGGGATTCCGGTTTCTGGAAAACTGGGGTTCTTTCTGGGGAAGGTGGGACCTCTGTAAACAGGTCTACACCTGAACCTGAGGGGCACCAGTATCTTTGGGGGGAGATTTGCTAGTGCTCTTTGGGAGGGTTTAAATTAACTCTGCAGGGGCATGGGAACCTGGACTGTAGCTTTAGGGTACAGGACCTTGTGTGTAGGGAGGTTAGGAACATGGCATCGATCTCGAAGGAGGGTGCCTGTAAACAGGAAGGTGGCTTGAAGTGTGCATACTTCAATGCCAGAAGTATAAGAAATAAGGTAGGTGAACTTGCAGCATGGGTTGGTTCCTGGGACTTCGATGTTGTGGCCATTACAGAGACGTGGGTAGAACAGGGACAGGAATGGCTGTTGCAGGTTCCAGGGTTTAAATGTTTTAGTAGGGTCAGAGATGGGGGTAAAAGAGGGGGAGGTGTGGCATTGCTTGTCAAGGATAGTATTACAGCAGTAGAAAGGGTGATGGAGGAAGACTTGCCATCTGAGGTAGTTTGGGCAGAGGTTAGAAATAGGAAAGGTGAGGTCACCCTGTTAGGAGTTTTCTACAGGCCTCCTAATAGTCCGAGAGAAGTAGAGGAAAGTATTGCGAGGATGACTCAGGAGAAGAGTGAAAGTAGCAGGGTGGTTGTTATGGGGGACTTTAACTTCCCAGATATTGACTGGGAAAGCTATAGCTCGAGTTCGTTAGATGGGTCAGTGTTTGTCCAATGTGTGCAGGAGGGTTTCCTGACACAATATGTAGACAGGCCAACAAGAGGTGAGGCCATACTGGATTTGGTTCTAGGTAATGAACCAGGCCAGGTGTTAGACTTGGAGGTAGGTGAGCACTTCGGGGGCAGTGACCACAACTCGGTGACTTTTACTCTAGTGATGGAGCGGGATAAGTGTGCACTGCAGGGCAACAGTTATAGCTGGGGACAGGGAAATTATGATGCGGTGAAGCATGACTTAGGATGTGTGGATTGGAAAAATAGGCTTCAAGGGAAGAACACAAATGACATGTGGAGATTGTTCAAGGAACAGCTAATGGGTGTCCTTGATAAGTATGTACCAGTCAGGCAGGGAGTAAAGGTTCTAGTGAGGGAGCTGTGGTTTAATAAGGAATTGGAATCCCTTGTGAAAGGGAAGAGGGCGGCTTATGTAAAGATGAGGCGTGAAGGTTCAGTTGGGGCGATTGAGAGTTATAAGGTAGCCAGGAAGGATCTAAAGAGTAGATCTTGACAGCAGCAAGAAGGGGACATGAAAAGTCCTTGGTTGGTGGGATTAGGGAAAACCCAAAGGCTTTCTATAGGTATGTCAGGAATAAAAGGATGACTAGGGTAGGTATCGGTCCAGTCAAGGATAGTAGTGGGAAGTTGTGCGTGGAGGCAGAGGAGATTGGTGAGACACTAAATCAATACTTTTCGTCAGTATTCACTCAGGAACAGGACACTGTTGCTGATGTGAATATTGAGTCACAAGTGATTAGAATAGATGGTCTTGAGGTACGTAGGGAAGAGGTCTGGGGAATACTGGAAAGGGTGAAAATAGATAAGTCCCCTGGGCCTGATGGCATTTATCCTAGGATTCTCTGGGAAGCTAGGGAGGAGATAGTGGAACCATTGGCCTTGATTTTTATGTCGTCGTTGTCTACGGGAATAGTGCCAGAAGACTGGAGGATAGCAAATGTGGTCCCCTTGTTCAAGAAGGGGAGCAGGGATAGCCTGAGTAACTATAGGCCAGTGAGTCTCACTTCTGTTGTGGGCAAAGTCTTAGAGAGAATTGTAAGGGATAGGATTTATGAACATCTGGATAGGAATAATGTGATCAAGGATAGTCAGCATGGTTTTGTGAAGGGTAGGTCGTGCCTCACAAACCTTATTGAGTTCTTTGAGAAGGTGACCAAGGAAGTGGACGAGGGTAAAGCAGTAGATGTGGTGTATATGGATTTTAGCAAGACGTTCGATCAGGTACCCCATGGCAGGCTAATGCGAAAACTACGGAGGTATGGCATTGAGGGTGCATTAGAGGTTTGGATTAGGAATTGGCTGGCTGGAAGGAGACAGAGGGTAGTAGTTGATGGTATAGGTTCATCTTGGAGTGCAGTTACTAGCGGTGTTCCACAAGGATCTGTTTTGGGACCATTGCTCTTTGTCATTTTTATAAATGACCTGGAGGAGGGGCTTGAAGGCTGGGTGAGCAAGTTTGCGGATGACACGAAAGTCGGTGGAGTTGTGGACATCGAAGAAGAATGTGGCAGGTTACAGCGGGATACAGATAAGTTGCAGAGCTGGACAGTAAGGTGGCAAATGGAATTCAATGTAGCTAAGTGTGAAGTCATTCACTTTGGTAGGAGTAACAAGAAGATGGATTACTGGGCTAATGGTAGACTACTTGGTAGTGTGGATGAGCAGAGGGATCTTGGTGTCCATGTACACAGATCTTTGAAAGTTGCCACCCAGATAAATAGTGCTGTGAAGAAGGCATATGGTGTACTGGGCTTTATTGGTAGAGGTATTGAGTTCCGGAGTCCTGAGGTCATGTTGCAATTGTATAAGACTCTGGTGCGGCCTCATCTGGAGTATTGTGTGCAGTTTTGGTCGCCATACTACACGAAGGATGTGGAGGCATTGGAACGAGTGCAGAGGAGGTTTACCAGGATGTTGCCTGGCATGGTAGGAAGATCGTATGAGGAAAGGCTGAGGCACTTGGGGCTTTTTTCATTGGAGAAAAGGTTTAGGGGAGATTTGATAGAGTTGTACAAGATGATTAGGGGTTTAGATAGGTTTGACAGTGAGAACCTTTTTCCGCTAATGAAGTCAGCTGTTACTAAGGGACACAGCTTTAAATTAAGGGGTGGTAGGTATAGGACAGATGTTAGGGGTAGATTTTTTACTCAGCGAGTTGTGAGTTCATGGAATGCTCTGCCAGTAGCAGTGGTGGACTCTCCCTCTTTATGGTCATTTAAGCGGGCATTGGACAAGCATATGGAGGTTATTGGGCTAGTGTAGGTTAGGTAGGCTTCGGTCGGCACAACATCGAGGGCCGAAGGGCCTGTACTGCGCTGTATTTTTCTATGTTCTAATCAGATCAAATGGATCGGCTGGAGAGACAGTTGGAGGCAATGAGGAATTTACAAGAGCAAGGGGTTGTGATGGATGGCAGTAATAGGAAGGAAGAAAAGTCGCAGATACAGTCACATAGATGGGTTAACTCTAGGAAAGGTAAGAGAGGTAGGTAGGAAGTGCAGGAGTCTTATAGAGTCATAGTCATAGAGGCGTACAGCACAGAAACAGACCCTTCGGTCAAACTCGTCTATGCCGACCAGATATCCCAACCCAATCTAGTTGTACCTGCCAGCACCTGGCCCATAACACTCCAAACCCTTCCTTCTGTGGCTATCCCCATTTCAAACAAGTGTGCTGTTTTGGAAAATGTAGGGGTGATGGATTCTCAGCGGAACATAGCGCCAACAGCCAAGTTTCTGGTTTTGAGACTAGCTCTAATGCAATGAGGAATACGTTGAGTTCAAAGAGATCGAATGCTTTAGGAAACTCTCTAGTCTGAGGTACAGACAGACGTTTCTGCGGCCAACAACGAAAATCAGAATGGTGTGTTGCTTCCCTGGTGCCAGGATCAAGGATGTCTCAGAGAGGGTGCAGCATGTTCTCAAGGGGGAGAGGGGCCAGTAGGAGGTCATTGTACACATTGGAACCAACGACATAGGAAGGGAAGAGGTTGCGATTCTGAATGGAGATTACAGAGAGTTAGGGAGGAAGTTAAAGAGGAGGTCCTCGAGAGTAATAATATATGGATTACTGCCAGTGCTACAAGTTAGTGAGGGCAGGAATAGGAGGATAGAGCAGATGAATGCATGGCTGAGGAACTGGTGTGTGGGAGAAGGATTCACATTTTTGGATCATTGGAATCTCTTTTCGGGTAGAAGTGACCTGTACAAGAAGAACGGTTTGCACCAGAATTGTAATGGGACTAATATACTGGTGGAGAGATTTGTTAGAGCTGCTCAGGAGGATTTAAACTAGTAAGGTAGTGGGGTGGGACCCGGATGATAGTGAGGAAAGAGATCAATCTGAGACTGGTACAGTTGAGAACAAAGGTCAGTCAAATAGTCAGGGCAGACAGGAACAAAGCAGAGAACAAAGTAGGACTGATAAATTAAACTGCATTTATTTCAATGCAAGAGGCCTAACAGGGAAGGCAAGTGAACTCAGGGTATGGTTAGGAACATGGGACTGGGATATAATAGCAACGACAGAAACATGGCTCAGGGATGGACAGAACTGGCAGCTTACTGTTCCAGGATACAAATGCTACAGGAAGGACAGAGAGGGAGGCAAGAGAGGGGAGGGAGTGGCATTTTTAATAAGGAATAGCATTACAGCTTCACTGAGGGAGGATATTCCCAGAAATATATCCAGGGATGTTATTTGGGTGGAACTGAGAAATAAGAAATGGATGATCACCTTACTGGGATTGTATTATAGATCCCCTAATAGTCAGAGGGAAATTGAGAAACAAACAGAGACAGTATATTCCTGTTAGGGTGAAATGAGATCTCAGTTATCTGTAAGAATAATAGGGTGGTTACGGTAGGGGATTATAACTTTCCAAAAATAGACTGGGAATGCCATCGATGGAGAGGAATTTGTTAAGTATATACAAGGAAATTTTCTATTCAGTATGTGGCTATGCCTACTAAAGAAGGTGCAAATCTTGACCTACTCTTGGGAAATAAGGCGGGGCAGATGACTGAGCTCAGTGGGGGAATACTTTGGGGTCATTGACCATAATTCTATTAGTTTTAAAATAGTGGTGGAAAAGGAAAGATCAGATCTAAAAGTTGAAGTCCTAAACTGGAGGAAGGCCAATTTTGATGGTATTAGGCAAGAACTTTCAAAAGCCGACCAGGCGCAGAGGTTCGCAGGTAAAAAGACTGCTGGAAAATGGGAAGCCTTCAGAAATGAGATAACGAGAGTCCAGAGACAGTATATTCCTGTTAGGGTGAAAGGAAAGGCGGGTAGGTATAGGGAATGCTCGATGACTAAAGAAATTGAGGGTTTGGTTAAGAAAAAGAAGGAAGCATATGTCAGGCACAGACAGGATAGATCGAGTGAACCCTCCGAAGAGTATAAAGGCAGTCGGAGTACACTTAAGAGAGAAATCAGGAGGGCAAAAAGGGGACATATGAGATAGCTTTGGCAAATAGCGTTAAGGAAAATCCAAAGAGTTTTTACAAATACATTAAGGACAAAAGGGTAACTAGGGAGACAACAGGGCCCCCCTCAAAGATCAACAAGACGGCCTTTGTGTCGAGCCACAGGAGATACGGGAGATACTAAACGAGTATTTTGCATCAGTATTTATTGTGGAAAAGGACATGAATGATTTAGAATGCAGGGAAATAAATAGTGACTTCTTGAAAAATGTCCATTTTTTTTGAGAGGCGGAAGTGCTAGATGTCTTGAAACTCAAATTCCCAGGACCTGATCAGGAATTCTGTGGAAAGCTAGGGAAGTGATTGCTGAGCCTCTTGCTGAGATATTTGTATCATCGATAGTCACAGGTGAGGTGCCGGAAGACTGGAGGTTGGCTAACGTGCTGCCACTGTTTAAGAAAAGTGGTAAGGACAAGCCAGGGAACTATAGACCAGTGAGCCTGATTTCGGTGGTGGGCAAGATGTTGGAGGACGTACATGTATTTGGAAAGGCAAGGACTAATTAGGGATAGTCAACATGGCTTTGTGCGTGGGAAATCATGTCTCATGAACTTGATTGAGTTTTTTGAAGAAGTAACAAAGAGGATTGATAAGAGCAGAGTGGTAGATGCAATATATATGCACTTCAGTAAGGTGTTCGACAAAATTCGCCACGAGAGATCTCATGGAATACAGGCAGAACTAGCCATTTGGATACAGAACTGGCTCAAAGGTAGAAGACAGATGGTGGTGGTGGAGGGTTGTTTTTCAGACTGGAGGCCTGTGACCAGTGGAGTGCCACAAGGATCAGTGCTGGGTCCATGACTTTTCATCATTTACATAAATGATTTGGATGTGAGCATAAGAGTTCTAGTTAGTAAGTTTGCAGATGACACTAAAATTGGAGGTATAGTGGACAGTGAAGAAGGTTACCTCAGAGTACAATGGGATCTTGATCAGATGGGCCAATGGGCTGAGAAGTGGCAGATGGGGTTTAATTTAGATAAGTGTGAAGTGCTGCATTTTGAAAAAGAAAACCTTAGCAGGACTTATACACTTAATGGTAAGGTCCTCGGGAGGGTTGCTGAACAAAGAGACCTTGAAGTGCAGGTTCATAGCTCCTTGAAAGAGGAGTCGCAAGTAGGTAGGATAGTGAAGAAGGCATTTGGTATACTTTCCTTTATTGGTCAGAGTACTGAGTATAGGAATTGAGAGGTCATGTTGCAACTGTACAGGACACACGTTAGGCCACTTTTGGAACATTGTGTGCAATTCTGGTCTCCTTCCTATTAGAAAGATTTTGTGAGACTTGAAAGGGTTCTGAAAAGATTTACAAGGATGTTGCCAGGGTTGGAGGATTTGAGCTATAGGGAGAGGTTGAATAGGCTGGAGCTGTTTTCCCTGAAGTGTTGGAGGCGGAGGGGTGACCTTATACAGGTTTATAAAATCATGAGGTGCATGGATAGGGTAAATAGACAAAGTCTTTTTCCTGGAGTGGGGGAGTCCAGAACTAGAGGGCATAGGTTTAGGGTGAGAGGGGAAAGATATAAAAAGAGACCTAAGGGGCAACATTTTCATGCAGAGAGTGGTACGTGTATGGAATGAGCTGCCAGAGGAAGTGGTGAATTGCAACATTTAAAAGGCATCTGGATGGGTATATGAATAGAAAAGGTTTAGAGGGATATGGGCTAGGTGCTGGCAAGTAGGACTAGATTGAGTTGAGATATCTGGTCAGATTGGGCAAGTTGGACCGAACGGTCTGTTTCAATGCTGTATATCTCTATGACTGGCAGCTTAATGTGCCAGGGTATAAGTGCTTAGGTGGGACAGAGATGGTGGAAGGAGGGGAGGGGGAGTTGCATTTTTGATGAAGGTGAGTATCACAAAAGTAATCAGAGGTGAAATAACTGAAGGATCATCCAGTGAGGCGATGTGGGTGCAGCTAAGAAATAAAAAAGGAATGGTGACATTATAGGGGTTGTACTATAGCATCCAAATAGTCAGCTAGAATTAAATGAACAAATATGCAGAGTGATTGGGAAGACTTGCAGGAGCAATAGGGTTGTCATTAATAGGGAATTTTATTTTTCCTAACATAGACTGGGGCGGCCAGAGCGTTCAGGACTTCAATGGGGTCATGTTTTAAGTATTTTAAGGGAAGTTTCTTCAAGCAGCATATAGAGGGTCATACTTGAAAAGGGGCAAAACTCAACCTACTCTTGGAAAATAGGGCAGGACAGTGACTGAGGTGACAGTGGGGGGCCACTTTGGGATCAGTAACCATAGTTTCAATTTAGTTCTAATTTTAAAGTAGTTATGGAGGGGAACAAAACTGGTCCACAGGAATTGATTGAATTAGACAGGAGCTCGCAGGGGTTGATTGGAGTAGTTTGTTTGCAGGCAAAAGCAAGTGGGAGGCCTTTAAAAGTGAGAATTCAAAGTCTATATGTATTTGAGAAGGTGAAATGCAAGGTTGGCAGGAATAGGGAACCCTGGATGACACAAGATACTGAGGTTTTGACCAGAAAGGAAGAGGAGGTATGGCTCAGGTAGAGGCAACTGCGATCAAGGAAATTTCCAGAGATACATAGGGGATATAGAAGTTTACTGAAGAAAGAGATCAGGAGTGTGAAAAGGGCGCATGAGATACCCTTAGCTGAGAAGATTAGGATGAACCCAAAGAGGTTCTTTAAGTTTATTGAAGGAAAAAGAATAACTAGAGAATGAACAGGACCAAAGTGGAAATATATATGTAGAACAGCAGGAGATGGGTAAGGTCCTCAATGACTATCCCTCTCTGTGTTTACTGTGGAGAATGACATGAAGACTTGGGAATTTGGGAAAGTTAGTCGTCAAATCTTGGGGATAGTCCATCTCACAGTAGAGCAGGTGTTGGACGTATTAGAATGTATGAAGTTGGGTAAATCTCCTGGTCCTAACCAAATATATCCACTGCAAGATGCTAGAGAAGAAATTGCGAGGTCCCTCACTGATATTTTAGCATCATCATTAGCTACAAGGTCCCAGAAGATTGGAGGATAGTGAATGTTGTGCCCTTATTCAAGAAGGGGTGCAAAGAAAAGCGTGGGAACAATAAACCTTAACATCTGTAATAGGTATGTTACTTGAGGAAATTCGGAGATAAGATATACGTGCATTTGGAAAGTCTGGGTTTAATTAGGAATAGTGTGAAATCATTCCTCACAATTTGTTAAAGTTCTTTGATGAAGTGACCAGGAAGGTTGATGAGGGCAAGGACTTTAGCAAGGTCATTGATAAGGTTTCATACTGTAGGCTGCTCTGGAAGGTTAGATCACATGGAATCTAGGGGAAGTTGGCAAATTGGATACACAATTGGCTTGATGGTTAGAAGCAAAGGGTAATAGTGGAAGGATGCTTGTCAGACTGGAGGCCTGTGACAAGTGGAGTGCCTCAGGGATCAGTGCTGGGCCAATTGCTGTTTGTTATCTATATCAATTAGTTGGATGAGAATGTCCAAGGCATTTTGCAGATGACATCATAATAGGCGGCATCATAGATAGTGAGGAAGGTTATCAGAAATTACAGCAGGGCTTGACCAGCTGGGGAAGTGTGCCGAGAAATGGCAAATGGGGTTTAATATAGATAAGTGTGAGGTTTGCATCTTGGAAAGTCAACTCAAGGTAGGAGTTTCATGGTGAATGAGCGAGCCTTAAGGAGTGGAGTGGAACAGAGGGACATTGGAGCTTAGGTGCACGGTTCTCTGGAAGTGGAGTCACAGCTAGACAGGGCAGTGAAGAAGGCTTTTGGCTTTCATCAGTCAGGGCACTGAGTATAGAATGTGGGATGGGTCCCAGCTGTGCTGGCCTCTTTGTCGGTTATGTCGAACACTCCCTCTGCAGCACATACACAGGTATTGGTCCCCAACTGTTCTGCTGTTAAATCGACGACTGCATCGGTACTGCACCCAGGCTGAACTGGAGCAGTTCATCCACTTTACCAACAACTTCCACCCTGCCCTTAAATTCACTTGGTCTATCTCAGACACATCCCTCCCCTTTCTTGACTTCTCCGTTTCCATCTCCGGCAACAGTTTATGGACTGATATTTACTACAAACCCACAGAATCCCATAACCATCTGGACTACACCTCCTCCCACCCCGTATCCTGAAAAACTTCCAACCCATTTTCCCAAATCCTACTGTCTCCATCATATCAGTTCTGATGAGGAAATGTTCCACTCCCAAGTATCCCAGATGATTGGAGGGTGGCAAGTGTTATTCCCTTGTTCAAGCAAGGTAATAGGGATAATCCTGGGAATTATACACCAGTCAGTCTTACATCTGTGGTGGGCAAAGTATTGGAGAGGATTCTGAGAAACAGGATTTATGATTGTTCGGAAAACCATAGCTTGATTAGGTACAGTCAGTACGGCTCTGAGAGGGGCAGGTCATGCCTCACAAGCCTTATTGAATTCTTTGAGGATGTGACAAAACACATTGATGAGGGTAGAGCAATGGATGTGGTGTACATGGATTTTAACAAGGCATTTGATAAGGTTTTCCATGGTAGGCTCATTCAGAAAGTAAGAAGGCATGGGATACAGGGAAATCTGGCTGTCTGGATGCAGAATTAGCTGGCCCATTGTAGACAGGGGGTGGTAGTAGGTGGAAAATATCCAGCCTTGAGCTTGGTGACTAGTGGTATTCCACAGTGATCTGTTCTGGGACCTCTGCTCTTTGTGATTTTTATAAATGACTTGGATGAGGAAGTGGAAGGGTGGGTTAGTAGGTTTGCCGATGACACGAAGGTTGGTGGAGTTGTGGGTAGTGTGGAGGCAATGGGATATTGAAAAGATGCAGAGCTGGACTGATAAGTGGCAGATGGAAAAGTGTGAAGTGATTCATTTTGGCAAGTCGAATTTGAACGCAGAATACAGGGTTAAAGGTAGGATTCTTGGCAGTGTGGAGGAACAGAGGGATCTTGGGGTTCACATCCAAAGATCCCTCACAGTTGCTACCCAAGTTTATAAGGCATATGGTACATTGGCTTTCATTAGCAGAGGGACCAAGTTTAAGAGCCACGAGGTTATGCTGCAGCTCTATAAAGCCCGGTTTAGACCACCAGTTCTGAACAAAGAAAGAACAAAGAAAATTTACAGTGCAGGAATAGGCCCTTCTGCCCTCCAAGCCTGTGCCGATCCAAATCTACTGTCTAAACCTATCGCCCAATTCCTAAGCATCTGTATCCCTCTGCTCCCCACCTACTCATGCATCTGTCCAGACGCATCTTAAGTGAATGTACTGTTCCTGCCTCTACTATCTCTGCTGGCAATGCATTCCAGGCACCTACCACCGTCTGAGTAAAGTATATCCCCCTTAAACTTTTCATCTTTCACCTTGAACCTCGTTACTGAATCCCTCACCCTAAGAAAAAGCTTTTCTCCATCTACCGTCTATACCCTTTGTGATTTTGTAAACCTCAATCAGTCTCCCCTCAATCTCCTTTTTTCTAGTGAAAACAATCCTAACCTACTCAACCTCTTTTTATAGCTAGCACCTTCCATACTAGGCAACATCCTCTCAAACCATCTCTGCACCCTCTCCAAAGTGTCCACATTCTTTTGGTTGTGTGGCAACCAGAACTGTACACAGTATTCTAAATGCGGCTGAACCAATGCAGTGTACAATTTTAACATGACCTGTCAGATCTTATACTCAATACCCCATCCGATGAAGGCAAGCTTACCATATGCCTTCTTGACCACTCTATCCACCTGTGCAGCCACCTTCAGAGTATAATGGACCTGAACTCCCAGATCTCTTTGCTCATCAACTTTACCCAACGCTCTTCCATTTACAGCATAGTTTGTTCTAGAATTCAACTTCCCAAAATGGATCACCTCACATTTGTCTGGATTGAATGCCATCTGCCACTTCTCCGCCCGACTCTCCAATCCATCTATATTCTCCTGTATTCTTTGACAGTCCCCTATGCTTTCTGCTACTCCATCAATCTTTGTGTCATCTGCAAACTTACTGATCAGACCAGTAATGCCCTCTTCCAGATCATTGATGTATATTACAAACAACAGCAGCTCCAGCACTGATCCCTGTGGAACACCACTGGTTGCCTTTCTCCGTTTCAAGAAACTCCCTTCAACTACTACTCTCTGTCTCCTGTTACTCAACCAGTTCTTTATCCACCTAGCTAGAACACCCTGCACACCATGTGACTTCACTTTCTCCATTAGTTTATCATGGGGAACCTTATCGAACACCTTACTAAAGTCCATGTCTATAAATCACAGCCCTTCCTTCATCTATCAACTTCATCACTTCCTCAAAGAACTCTATTAAGTTGGTAAGGCACGATCTACCCCGCACAAAACCATCTGGTCGCCTCATTGTAGTAAGGACGTGGAAGCTTTGAGAGGGTGAAAAGGAGATTTACCAGGATGCTGCCTGGACCAGAGGGCATGTCTTATGAAGAAAGGTTGAGGGAACTCGGACTTTTCTCATTGGAGCAAAGAAGGATGAGAGGTGACTTGATAGAGGCATAGATAGAGTGGATAGCTAGAGACTTTTCCCAGGGTGGAAATGGCAATCACGATGGGGCATAATTTTAGGTGATTGGAGGAAGGTTTAAGGGAGATGTCAGTTTTTTTTACAGAGAATGGTAGGTGCATGGTAGGAGAATGGAATGCATTGTCAGTGGTGGTAGTAGAATCAGATACATTAGGGACATTTAAGCAACTCTTGGATAGGCACATGAATGATAGTAAAATGTGGGGTATGTAGGTTAGTTCGATCCTAGAGTATGATAAAAGGTCAGCACAACATCAAGGTCCCAAGGGCCTGTACTGTGCTGCACTGTTCTATGTTCTAATAGCCACCCTCCAGTCTTCCAGAACTTCTCCAGTGGATAAAGATGAAGCAAAAATCTCTGCAAATGCCTCTGCAATTTCTTCCCTAGCCTCCCACAACTTCATCAAGCCCAGGGAATTTATCCATCTTAATGAACTTTAAGGCTGCAAACACCTCCTCTATGGTAACATGTATGTGGTCCAAAACATCCCAACTTGTTCCCCTCATTTTCTTAGCATCCATGATTCTCTCCTGACTAATGAAATAGTCATTAAAAATCTTCGCTTTCTCCTGTGGTTCCACACATACACAGTCATGCTGATCATTAAGGAGACCTATTCTCTCCCTAGCCACCCTTTTACATTTAATATTGGTATAGAACCTCTGGAGATTACCTTTAACCAGATCCTTCTCAAACCCTCTTTTTGCTCTTCTGGTTTCTCTCTTAAGTGTGCTACTACACTTTTTATAGTCATCTCAAGATTCACTTGAACCCCGCAGGTTCAACCCAATGAATGCCTTCTTATTTCCTGAGGCAAAATGCTGGAAATCAGAGTCTAGATTAGAGTGGTGCTGGAAAAACACAGCAGGTCAGACAGCATCTGAGGAGCAGGAACATTGACATTTCATGCAAAAGCCCTTAATCAGGAATGAAGGCAGGGAGTCTCCAAGGTGGAGAGATAAGTGGGCCGGGGGCTGGTGGGGGGGGAGGAGCTGGGGAAAAGGTAGCAAAGAGTATAATAGGTGAATGGGGGTGGGGATGGAAGTGATAGGAGAGGAGGGTGGGGGAAGGTAGCAAAGAGTACAATAGGTGAAGGGGGTGGGATTAGAGGTGATAGGTCAGAGGGGAGGGTGGAGCGGATAGGTGGGAAGGGAGATTGGCAGGTAGGACAGGTCGTGAGGACAGTGCTGAGCTGGAAGGTTGGAACTGAGGTATGGTGGGGGAGGGGAAATGAGGAAACTGGTAAAGTCCACATTGATGCCCTGGGGTTGAAGTGTTCCGAGACAGAAGAAGAGGCGTTCTTCCTCCAGGCGTTGGGTGGTGATGGAGCGGCGGTGGAGGAGGCCCAGGACCCTGCATGTCCTCAGCAGAGTGGGAGGGAGAGTTGGGCCACAGGGCGGTGGGGTTGATTGGTGCGGGTGTCCCAGAGATGTTCCCTAAAGCGCTCTGCGAGGAGGTGTCCAGTCTCCCAATCTACAGGAGACCACACCGGGAGCAACGGATACAATAAATGACATTGTTGGATGTGCAGGTAAAACTTTGATGGATGTTTGGGGCCTTGGATGGATGTGAGGGAGGAGGAAGTGGGAGGATTCCAGTGCCAAATTACCAGTGCACCCCCTTTATCCACTGGTTTGATGGTGAGGTTGGTATTGGAGCAGAGGAAGTGGAGGGCTGTGCATTGTGAGGGTAGACAGTTTGAGGCATTTAATGTCTCGGTGGCAATTGGAAATGAAGAGATTGAGGGCGGGTAATAGGCCAGCGTGGGGTGTCCAGCTGGATAGAGTGTGTTGGAGGGGGAGTGAAGGGGTCCTCGGAAGGTGGGCGGGAGTCCTGATTATAAAAGTAAGCATGGAGGCGGAGCTGGCGTGGTAGTTTGGCGCACTGAGCTCTACACCACTGAAGCCAGACGCCAACTCAAAGATGCCTCCTCCTACGACCCCCTTGACCATGACCCCACCACGCCCCCCCATCACCAAACCATCATCTCCCAGAACATACACAACCTCATCACCTCAGCAGATCTCCCACCCACAGCTTCCAACCTCATAGTCTGGGAATCCCCGCACTGCCCAATTCTAGCTCCTCCCCAAGATCCACAAGCCTGACCACCCTGGCCGATCCATTGTCTCAGCCTGCTCCTGCCCCACCAAACTCACCTCTCCCTACCTTGATACTGCCCTATCCCCCCTAGTCCAGGAACTCCCCACATACGTTCGAGACACCACCCACGCCCTCCACCTCCTCCAAGACTTCCGTTTCCCCAGGCCCCAACGCCTCACCTTTACCATGGATATCCAATCCCTCTACACCTCCATTCGCCATGAGCAGGGCCTCCAAACCCTCCGTTTTTTCCTCTCCTGACGTCCCCAACAGTACCCTTCCACCGACATTCTCATTTGTTTGGCTGAACTGGTCCTCACACTTAACAATTTCTCCTTTGAATCCTCCCACTTCCTCTAGTCCAAAGGGGTAGCCATGGGCACCCATATGGGCCCCAGCTCAGCCCGTCTCTTTGTCGGCTACATAGAACAGTCCATCTTCTATCGTTACACCAGCACCACTCCCCACCTCTTCGTCCGCTTCATTGATGACTGCATTGGTGCCACTTCGTGCTCCCACGAGAAGGTTAAGCGGTTCATCAACATCAACAACACATTCCACCCCGACCTTAAATTCACCTGGACCATCTCTGACACCTCCCTCCCCTTCCTGGACCTCTCCATCTCCATTAATGATGAACGACTTGACACTGACATTTGTTACAAACCCACCGACTCCCACAGCTACCTGGATTACACCTCTTCCCACCCTACCTCCTGCAAAAATGCCATCCCGTATTCCCAACTCCTCTGCCTCCACTGTATCTGCTCCCAGGAGGACCAGTTCCACCACAGAACACACCAGATGGCCTCCTTCTTTAGAGATTGCAATTTCCCTTCCCACGTGGTTAAAGATGCCCTCCAACGCATCGCATCCACATCCCACACCTCTGCCCTTAAACCCCACCCTTCCAACCGTAACAAGGACAGAACGCCCCAGTCCTCACTTTCCACCCTACCAACCTTTGCATAAACCACATCATCTGCCAACATTTCTGCCACCTCCAAACGGACCTCGCCACCTGAGATATATTTCCCTCCCACCCCTTTCCGCAAAGACCATTCCCTCCCTGACTACCTGATCAGGTTCACACTCCTCTAAAACCCACCCTCCTGACCTTGCACCCTCCCCTGCCACCACAGGAATTGCAAAACCTATGCCCACACCTCCTCTCTCACCTCCATCCAAGGTCCCAAAGGAGCCATCCATCAAAGATTCACCTGCACATCCACCAATGTCATTTATTGTATCCGTTACTCCCGATGTGGTCTCCTCTACATAGGGGAGACTGCATGCCTCCACGCAGAGCGCTTTAGGGAACACCTCCGGGACACCCGCACCAATCAACCCTACCGCCCCGTGGCCCAACATTTCAACTCCCCCTCCCACTCTGCCAAGGACATGCAGGTCCTGGGCCTCCTTCACCGCCGCTCCCTCACCACCCAACGCATGGAGGAAGAACGCCTCATCTTCCGCCTTGGAACATTTCAACCCCAGGGCATCAATGTTGATTTTACCAGTTTCCTCATATCCCCTCCCCCCACCTTAGCACTGTCCTCATTACCTGTCCTACCTGCCAATCTCCATTCCCACCTATCCACTCCACCCTCCCCTTTGAGCTATCACTTCTATCCCCACCCCCATTCACCTATTGTACTCTTTGCTACCTTCCCCCACCCTCCTCTCTGACCTAGGCTCCCTGCCTCCATTCCTGATGAAGGGCTTTTGCCCAAAATGTTGATTAGCCTGCTCCTCGGATGCTGTCTGACCTGCTGTGCTTTTCCAGCACCACTCTGATGAAACTTCTTTTTTCCTGACCAGAGTTGCAATATCCCTCGTTAGCCAAGGTTCCCTAAATCTGCCCACTTTTCCCTCCACTCTAATTGTCCCTGGACTCTAGATATCACACTTTTAAAAGCTTCTCATTTGCCAGTCATTCCTTTTCCTTCAATAGACTCATCCAAAAGACCTCTCTTAGATCCTGGATTAGTGGTGCTGGAAGAGCACAGCAGTTCAGGCAGCATCCAATGAGCAGCGAAATCGACGTTTCGGGCAAAAGCCCTTCATCAGGAATAAAGGCAGTGAGCCTGATGGTCCCAAAATTGGCCTTGCTCCAGTTTAACACCTTAACCTGTGGATTTGTCCTATCTTTTTCCGTAGTGTGCAGGTTAGGTGGATTGGCCATGTTAATTTACTTGTAGTGTGCAGATGAGGGGGATCAGCATGGTAAATTGTCTTATAATGTGGTTAAGTGAATTAGCCATGGTAAATTGCCCTGTTGATGCAGATGATGTGGACCAGCTCCTCGGATGTAGTGTGCAGGTTAAATGAATCAGAGCTGAAAATGTGTTGCTGGAAAAGCACAGCAGGTCAGGCAGCATCCAAGGAGCAGGAGAATCAACATTTTGGGCATGAGCCCTTCCTCAAGAATGAGAAAAGTGTGCCAAGCAGACAAAGATAAAAGGTAGGGAGGAGGGACTTGGGGGAGGGGCGTTGGAAATGCGATAGGTGGAAGGAGGTTAAGGTGAGGGTGATAAACCGGATTGGGGGTGGGGGTGGACAGGTCAGGAAGAAGATTGAAGATTAGGAAGGTGGTGCTGAGTTTGAGGGTTGGGACTGAGACAAGGTGGGGGGAGGGGAAATGAGGAACCTGGAGAAGTTTGAGTTCATCCCTTGTGGTTGGAGGGTTCCTAGGCAGAAGATGAGGCGCTCTTCCTCCAGCCATCGTGTTGCTATGGTCTGGCGATGGAGGAGTCCAAGGACTTGCATGTCCTTGGTGGAGTGGGAGGGGGAGTTGAAGTGTTGAGCCACGGGGTGGTTGGGTTGAAGAGTCTGGGTGTCCCAGAGGTGTTCTCTGAAACATTCCACAATATAGAGGAGGCCACATCGGGTGCAGTGGATGCATTAAATGATGTGTGTGGAGGTGCAGGTGAATTTGTGGTGGATATGAAAGGATCCCTTGGGGCCTTGGAGGGAAGTAAGGAGGGAGGTGTGGGCTCAAGTTTTGCATTTCTTGCGGTTGCAGGGGAAGGTGCTGGGAGTGGAGGTTGGGTTGGTGGGGGGGTGTGGACCTGACGAGGGAGTCACGGAGGGAGTGGTCTTTTCGGAACGCTGATAAGGGAGGAGAGGGAAATATATCCCTGGTGGTGGGGTCCGTTTGGAGGTGGTGGAATTGGCGATGGATGATACGATGTATATGGAGGTTGGTGGGGTGGTAGGTGAGGACCAGTAGGGTTCTGTCCTGGTGGCGGTTGGAGGGGCGGGGCTCAAGGGCAGAGGAGCGGGAAGTGGAAGAGATGCGGTGGAGAACATTGTTGACCATGTCTGGGGGAAATTGCGGTCTTTGAAGAAGGAGGCCATCTGGGTTGGTTGGTATTGGAACAGGTCCTCCTGGAAGCAGATGCGGCTGAGACAAAGGAATTGGGAATATGGGATGGCGTTTTAACAGAAGGCAGGGTGGGAGAAGGTGTAGTCTGTAGCTGTGGAAGTCGATTGGTTTATAGTAAATGTCCGTGTTGATTCAGTCGCCCGAGATAGAAATGGAGAGGTCTAGAAAGGGGAGGGAGGAGTCTGAGACAGTCCAGGTAAATTTGAGGTCGGGGTGGAAGGTGTTAGTAAAGTGGATGAACTGTTCAACCTCCTTGTGGGAGCACGAGGCAGTGCCGATACAGTCACCGATGTAGCGGAGGAAAAGGTGGGGGGGTGGTGCCATTGTAGCTGCAGAAGATGGACTGTTCCACATATCCGACGAAGAGGCAGGCATAGCTGGGGCCCATGCGGGTGCCCATGGCTACTCCTTTGGTTTGGAGGAAATGGGAGGATTGGAAAGAGAATTTGTTCAGAGTGAGGACCAGTTCAGTCAGTCGAAGGAGGGTGTCAGTGGAAGGGTACTGGTTGGTACGGCAGGAAAGGAAGAAGCGGAGGGCTATGAGTCCTTCGTGATGGGGGATGGAGGTGGACAGGGACTGGATGTCCATGATGAAGATAAGGCATTGGAGGCCAGGGAAGCGAAAATCATGGAGGAGGTGGAGGCCGTGGGTGGTGTCCCAAACATAGGTGGGGAGCTCTTGGACTAAGGGAGACAGGACAGTGTCGAGGTATGCAGAGATGAGTTCGGTGGGGCAGGAGCAGGCTGAGGCAATGGGTCGGCCGGGGCAGTCAAGTTTGTGGATTTTGGGCAGGAGGTAGAAACGGGCAGTGCGGGGTTGTGGGACTATGAGGTTGGAGGCGGTGGATGGGAGATCCCCTGAGGTGATGAGGTTATGGATGGTCTGGGAGATGATGGTTTGGTGGTGGGAGGTGGGGTCATGGTCAAGGGGGCAGTAGGAGGACGTGTCCGTGAGCTGGCGTTTAGCCTCAGCGGTGCAAATGGATCAGCCATGGTAATTTGCCCTGTAGTGTGCAGATGATGGATTACCCCATGGTAAATGCAGGGTTAAAGAGGATAGGGGAGAGTCTGGGTGGGATGCTTTTGCAGACAAGATGACCTCTGTATATTTCTATGATTTTGGGACTGTATCTCCATATCCGATAGTTTGGAGGGCTTACCTAGACCAGTGGATCTTGTAGCCCAGAAAACACTGTATCTGGGGAACAGCCATCAGTACAGGAAGTGGGAATTTAGTGTAGAGTGGGAAGGTTTAGAGGATATTCCTGGCGTTTAAAGAGCATTACTGAAGTTTAAGGAAATATTCAAGAAAAGTAAACGACATTTCTGAATAAAGAAAGTAAAAGATTCAACATTTAACTGTTGGAGTTCTGCCCTGTCACGAACCTGTGGTTCTGGAGCCCGCACCATGGCAACAGACAGATTCCGCCCCGCACCATGGCAACAGACAGATTCCGCCCCGCACCAAGATGGCGGCCGGAGCGTGACCTCACTAGCGCACACCGGAAGTGGCCCCGCGGGGAGGGCGGGTTGCCGTTATACATCCGGGTCAGAGCGGCGGGGTGACCCTGACGGCCATGGGGGCGCATCTAGCGCGACGGTACTTGACTGAGCCGGACACCGAGCCAGAGCCCCGCAAAATTCCCAGCTTCCCGCCGGATCTGGGCTTTCCGGAGCGGCAGGAGCGAGGTGAGTGAACCCCGGTGACCGGTTCATGGCTCACCTATGGACATCCCATAATAATGTAGCATTCTGGAGTGAATGACCCCTCTGGACATCCCATAATAATTGCTGAGTGATCCCCCTCTGGACATCCCATAATAATTGCTGAGTGATCCCCCTCTGGACATCCCATAATAATTGCTGAGTGATCCCCCTCTGGACATCCCATAATAATTGCTGAGTGATCCCCCCCCCCCCCCCCCGGACATCCCATAATAATTGCTGAGTGATCTCCTCCCCCCCCCTCTGGACATCCCATAATAATTGCTGAGTGATCCCCCTCTGGACATCCCATAATAATTGCTGAGTGATCCCCCTCTGGACATCCCATAATAATTGCTGAGTGATTCCCCCCTCTGGACATCCCATAATAATTGCTGAGTGATTCCCCCCTCTGGACATCCCATAATAATTGCTGAGTGATCCCCCTCTGGACATCTCATAATAATTGCTGAGTGATTCCCCCCTGGACATCCCATAATAATTGCTGAGTGATCCCCCCCCCCCCCCCCGGACATCCCATAATAATTGCTGAGTGATCTCCTCCCCCCCCTCTGGACATCCCATAATAATTGCTGAGTGATTCCCCCCTCTGGACATCCCATAATAATTGCTGAGTGATCCCCCCCCCTCTGGACATCCCATAATAATTGCTGAGTGATTCCCCTCTGGACATCCCATAATAATTGCTGAGTGATCCCCCCCCCTCTGGACATCCCATAATAATTGCTGAGTGATCCCCCTCTGGACATCTCATAATAATTGCTGAGTGATTCCCCCCTGGACATCCCATAATAATTGCTGAGTGATCTCCTCCCCCCCCTCTGGACATCCCATAATAATTGCTGAGTGATTCCCCCCTCTGGACATCCCATAATAATTGCTGAGTGATTCCCCCCTGGACATCCCATAATAATTGCTGAGTGATCTCCTCCCCCCCCCTCTGGACATCCCATAATAATTGCTGAGTGATTCCCCCCTCTGGACATCCCATAATAATTGCTGAGTGATTCCCCCCTCTGGACATCCCATAATAATTGCTGAGTGATCCCCCCCCCTCTGGACATCCCATAATAATTGCTGAGTGATTCCCCTCTGGACATCCCATAATAATTGCTGAGTGATCCCCCCCCCTCTGGACATCCCATAATAATTGCTGAGTGATCCCCCCTCTGGACATCCCATAATAATTGCTGAGTGATCCCCCTCTGGACATCTCATAATAATTGCTGAGTGATTCCCCTCTGGACATCCCATAATAATTGCTGGGTGACCCCTCTCTGAATATCCTATAATAACTGCTGAGTGACACAACCCCCCCCCCCCCTCAGATTTCCCATAATAATTGCTGAATGATTCTGGACATTCCATAACAATATAGTTTCCTGCTGGTAAGAATATAGGACCCTTATTTCTCAATATCACTGAATCAGAAATCTATCAATCTCTATCTAAAAGCCTACGCTTTCACAGATTTCTGTGGTTGAGAACTCCAGCGATTCACTACAGTGAGATGTGCAGCATGGAAACAGACCCTTCAGTCTAACTCATCCACGCTGACCATATATCCAAAATTAATCTAGTGCCATTTGCCAGCACTCTAAACACATATCCCTCTAAACCCTTCCTGTTCATGTCTGCATCCAGATGCTTTTTAAATGTTGCAATTGTACCAGCCTGCACCACTTCCTCTCGCAGCTCATTCCATGCACACACCATCCTTTGCGTCAAAACGTTGCCCCTTGGGTCCCTTTTAAATCTTTCCCCTCTCACCCTAAACCTATGCCCTCTAGTTCTGGACTCCCCAACCCCAGGGAAAAGACCTTGTCTAATTATTCTATCATGGCACCTCATGATTTTATAAAGCTCTATAAGTTCACTATCTTCACTCTTCCTTATGTAGAGACCGAAGTGGCTTCCCATTATTTTGAAATTGTGCCCTATGGTTCTAGACCAGGCAAATATTTATCTACCCTATCTATCCCTTTAAACATTTTGTAAGTTTCAATGAGATCACCTCTCATTCTTTGAAACATAGGATAGTCCTATCATCCTGAGAACAAGTCTGATGAATCTTTGTTACATTCCTCAATGGCATTAATATCCTCTCCTAAAGTAAGGGGACAAAGCTGCAACGTATTCTTGTTGCAGTCTGGCCAAATTCCTGTACAAATGAAACAAGATTTATCTACTTCTGTACTCCAGTCCTCTTGTGATAAAAGTTAAAATCCATTAGCCATCCTAATAGCTTGCTGCACTTGCATGTCACCTTCGGTGATTTGATGATACCCCAAGTCTTTTTGTACACTTACATTTTGCAATCTCTTACCAGCTAAGAGATACACTGCATGCCTATTCTTCCCATTGAAGTGAATTACCTTTCAATTTTCTGCACTGTCTTCCATCTGCCATATTCTTGCTGACTCTGTCTAAATTCTATTGAAGGTGGTATGCATCTTCCTCTCAGCTCACATTCCCACTGAACTATGTCACCTACATCACATTTAATCCTTCCTTCCAAATCATTGAAATTGTGAAGATCCTAGATGAGGCTGCAAATTAGGGACCTAAGGGTGGTGCATGTATGGAATGAGCTGTCAGAGGAAGTGGTAGGGCTGGTACAATTACAACATTTAAAAGGATGGGTATATGAATAGGAAGGGTTTAGAGGGATATGGGCCAGGTGTTGGCAAATGGGACTAGATTAGTTTAGGATATCTGGTTGGCATGGACAAGTTGGCGCAAAGGGTCTGTTTCTGTGCTGTACTCCTCTATGACTCTAGCGAACCTTTGGAATTCTCAACCACAGAGGGCTGTGGGTCTAGTTAGGGACCAGAATCCTTTTATGTTTAAAGTCAACAAAAGGTGACAGAACACTTGTAAACAGAACAAAGCCACAAAATTCCATAGTTTTGAACAAACAAGACAAACAGAATTATGTAGTAAATATGGGTAATCCAACACCTCTAATAGCAAATGCTATCAAGACAAAACCCATGGATTTCTCAGTGATTCCTTCCAGATGTTAATGACACAGTGGGTCATCAAATATCATTAAAACTCACAAGGGATGAGAATTCCTCACTTTTCCTGATCTGGCCTTGAAATGTCCACTCGAGCTGTTCCTGTTTTAGACGATAACCCTCCTGTCCTGGACTCCCTGCATGCCAAAACTGCACTCCCAAACCTATTCACTGGCTCAAACTCCAGCTTTTCCCTCTCTGCTAAGTTTCCCAAATTGAAATAGCAACTTGGTTTTCCCAATCTCTAATCTTACTCAGTTACATTAAGCAAATACTGCTTGTAAGCTTTCCAGCTGCTCGCAGCTTCTGCCAACACAAAACCCAAACATCCCACTATCTCTATTCTTGAGGACTACTCCCGTGGAGTCTGTACCCGTCCCCATTTTTGTCCAACTAACCAGAGGACTTGGAACTGCTTTTTAGTGACTCTTGAACTATTCTAAGCGCCCTATCATAAGACTCATAAAAACTCTTTCCCTGATGATGGGGAAAAATTGAATGGTGCCACTGAACATCTTTTGAAATGGTCTCATTTCTGACTTGCATTCACTCAGTTCTGGAAATTGATTTTATTGCAATATATGTTGCTTTGGGGCTTCCCATAATAATGTAGTATTCTGCTGCTAATTAACTACAGTCCTTTGTATTAATGGGTGCATTTCTGTGGCAGCTTCAACTTTTTGATCAGCATCTGATCAACTTTTTGATTACTGAGTATCATTACACTATCTGTATTTGAGTATCACCTCTACTGCATTATAAGTAAGTTTGGATGTGATTTGTATTCAATGGCCCAATCCTCCTCTTCCTCTGCAGTACTAGCTGTAGGTTTATTCATTTTTGAACTGTTAATAGCATTTGTAAATTTTATTCAATAACACTTCAGATTTAACATTGCGTAATTCAGTTTCTTTCAGCAGTGTATAACACTTCAGAGCATCTCACATTGCAGATTTATATTTGCAATGTATGTCTTGTGTCAATTGTTGAACCTGCAGGTTTGAGGTAGTTTCCAGTCCCTCACTGGACTGTGTCAGGAGGGCCCTGGATTTTTCCTGTTGGGCATCTACTAAAGATTTAGTGCTTCCCTCAACCAGTCGCAGCCTTCAGAACGTACTGACCAGTAACACTCTGTCATCGACAGCTCTGGGAGACCATAAGGGTTTAATCAGACTGAAGAGTGTCTGTAGTTTTTGTATCTGGCATAAGATGATAGACTGATTCATAGATAGTCATGCTGTACTGGTGTTCCTGAGCTGTCCTTTTTCTGAAGAGCTGTGTTTGCATGTCCTTTTGAAGAGAAGACCTGTTATCTGCTTCATGGAGCAGGCCTTCCTGAGTTCACAGACGTTTACAACACAGAAGGTGGCCATTCAGCCCATTATGTCAACAAAGGTTTGACTGCATTGATTCCAGTTTCCAGTTTTGGCCCACAGCCATGGTGGCTGCACAATGCAAGTGAATATCTAAATACAACACAAATGTTACAAGAGTCTGTGACTCAACTACCCTTTCAGGCGGTGACATTTGATGCTAAACCATCTCTCGCTGGTATTGTACAACAAAAATAAACAGTTCTCACATAACCAGAATCTATGGGCTTCTTTATACCTTTTCCATATTATCGTGATTGTGGGTTTGTTCGCCAAACTGGGAAGTTGATTTGCAGTCGTTTTGTCCCCTGACTAGGTAACATCTTCAATCCTGTGGATCCTCCTGTGAAGCGCTGCTGTACTGTCTCTTCGGAATTTATTTGGTTCTGTTTTTGCTGCTTCTGGTTGCCAGTTCCGGTTGTTCATTGTGGGGGCTGGTATATTGGTCTAGGTCAGTGCTTGTTGATGGAGTCTGTGGATGAGTGCCATGCTTCTAGGAATTCTCTGGCTGTCCTCTGTTTAGCTTGTCCTGTGACCGTAGTGTTGTCCCAGTCGAATTTGTGGTCCCTGTCATCTGTGTGTATGGCTACTAAGGACAGCTGGTCGTGGTGTTTAGTGGCTATTTGGTGTTCGTGGATGTGGACTGCTTGTTTGTTCTATATAGTGTTTCATGCAGTCTTTGCATGGAATCTTGTAAATTATGTTCGTCTTGCACCTGATGGGTACTGGGTCTTTTGGTCTGATGGGTTGTTGTCTGAGCGTGGCTTTCAGTTTATGGGCTGTCATGAATCCCAGTGGTCGGAGAAGTCTGACTGTAAGTTCGGAGATTCTTTTTTAGAAAGGTAGCGTGGTTAGTGAGTTGGGTCGTGGCATGTCCCCGTGGTGTTGTTTGTCTGTTAAGCAGCTGCGGATGAAGTTGTGGGGGTATCCATTCTTGGCAAAAACTGCAGAGCTGTAGTTCTTCCCTTCGTAGCCGTTTTGAACAGGGTCCTAACGCAGCTTCTGTTGTTTGTTTGTGTGTGTGTGTACATTTCCTGTACACTTGTGTGGTGCATTCACCGTTCTGTGTTCTTTGTACCATCCCATCTAGGAATGGGAGTTGACTGTTGATTTCCTCATAGCTTGTAATATGATCCCTGTCATTATGGTGTTGATGATCTGGTGTGTGTTCTCTTTCTGTTCTTTTAATGCGAACAAAAGTGTTGTCTACATATCTGATCCAGAGTTTAGGTTGGATTTGTAGTAGAGCTATTTGTTCCAATCTTTGCATCACTGCTTCTGTATTGAGCCCAGAGGTGGGTGAGCCCATAGGTGTTCCATTGATCCGTTCATATTTTTGGTTGTTGAATTATCCACATCCACTAACACCAACTAGCCACTAAACGCCACAACTATCTGTCCCGAGTAGCCATACACACAGATGACAAGGACCACAAATTCGACGGGGACACCGCAATGACTATAGGACAAGCTAAACAGAGGGTAACCAGAGAATTCCTAGAAGCATGGCACTCATCCACAGACTCCATCAACAAGCAAATAAACCTAGACCCAATATACTGGCCACTACAACGAACAAATGGAAGCAGCAGAGCCGGAGCCAAATAAATTCCACAAGACATAACACAGCAGCGCTTCACGGAGGCTCCAAAACACTGAAGATGTCACCTAGACAGGAGATGAAACATCATCAAACAACTTCCCAGCGTGGTGAATATACCCACAATTACAAAAACCAGTACCCAAGCTACAAATCTTTACATAAACCTTTTCCATATTATATTAAATAGGCATTTGCTGAAGGCACCTCGTGGTCGATTTTGCTGAAAACGATCACTTAAATAAGCTGTATGGACAGATTTCAGAATATTTCCAGAATTTTCTGTTGCAATTTGTTAGCCTACTCAGAGAAATTTGCTTAATAACTCATCCATTGTATTTGGGAGTCCATGATCCTAAATACTCCCTTCCCTCCCTCTGATTGATTGATTGTGTCCAGTTCTGGTCGCTCTACTATAGGAAAGATAGAGAGGTTTTGGAGAGGGTGCAAAGAAGGTTTACCAGGATGCTGCCTGGACTGGAGGGCTTGCCTTCTGAAGAAAGGTTGAATAGGCTCAGACTTTTCTCTCTCTGGAGAGGAGGAGGAAGAGAGGAGACCTGATTGAGGTGTACAAAATAATGAGAGGAATAGATAGAGTCAAAGCCAGAGACTTTTCCCCAGGGCAGGATTGACTGGTATGAGAAGACATAGTTTGAAGATATTGGGAGGAAGGTGTAAAGGAGACATCAGAGGTAGGTTCTTTACACAGAGAGTTGTGAATGTATGGAATGCGTTGCCAGTGGTGGTGGTGGAAGCAGAGTCATTGGGGACAGTTAAGCAACTGCTGGACATGCACGTGGATAGCAGTGAGTAGAGGGGTGCGTAGGTTAGGTCTCGGCACAACATCGTGAGCCTAAGGGCCTGTTCTGTGCTGTACCTTTCTATGTTCTATGTTCTATGACATCCAGTTTCCTCTTATCCTTCCGACTCCTACTTTAAAGCTATGTTTCTTGGATATTGCCCTCTCCGTATGTGGGAAAAGTGCCTTCTTATCTGCTCTAACACTGCCCATATTAATCCAGTGCACTACTGTCACGTCCCCTCTCTGCCATCACTGCTGGAGCATGAAATGATCTTGAAGTAATGAGCCAGCTCTGATAGCTCCCCACCTCTTGTAGATCCAGCCCAGCACTGATTCCATCAGCTACAGGTAGGAACGGATTCTGCATATGTTTATGGAGTTAGGGCAGTTCCTTCTGTGTGTCTCACCTTCTGAACACCTTTAAGGATGAGGAACCTGTTAATGTTCACTTTGACTATTTCTCACTTGTGCCTGGGACTCAGAAGTTTTTGTATCAGAGAGGCTGTTTATTAATTATCACTTGTTAAACCAATTGAAAAACACATACTCCTGAATGTACTAATCCTAATCTTTTACAAAGATTAGTCTGGAATTCATGGAAATGCTTGTGTCATTGCAGTCTATTTAGTGTTAAGTCTCTGAACAAGGATTGCAACAGAGCATCCTATTGAGGAGTGGATACCTCTGACAGCAAGCTTTAAATTTCTGGCTGTGAGATCCAACAGGAGCTGTCACTCTCATCCTATATTAATAGAGAATGCAGCCTTTCTGTTATCCCCACAGCCAAATGCCTACCCAACGCAACTGAGGAGCTGTCTGTCCATTTACTGATGTGGAGGTGTTGGTGTTGGACTGGATTGCACAAAGTCAAAAATCTCACAACCATGGGTTATAGTCCACCAGGTCTATTTGAAACTACAAGCTTTTGGAGCCTCTGTCCCTTCCTCAGGCTCTCTTTCATTAGAGAGAGGCAGCTACTCGTGACTTCAACTTGAAGGTTATCGTTCCTCAGGTTGAGAAAGCAGGATCTTTGTCTCCAGAAATGGAATTCAACAACCCTGAGATATACACGGCCCTCTGGGACCTTCCTCCCCTCCCCTTCCTTCTGACCCCCTCCCCTCCCCTCCCCTCCCCTCCCCTCCCCTCCCCTCCCCTCCCCTCCCCTCCCCTCCCCTCCCCTCCCCTCCCCTCCCCTCCCCCAGCCCCACCTCCTGTCATGTATTCACCATCCCTCCTGATCTTCCACTCTCTGATGCTGAACGTTCTATACTCAAAGGTCACAGTTTTGACCCTCTGAGTCCTCACCTTAATGAATTTTGGGTATGACATGATATTGAATTCTTCCATCGTCTTCACCTCTGTGCCTGTTGCTTTTGGAGAAGAATCCTCTTCCTGTTCCATAGACCCCCTTTGCCCACCTCCAAAACTCTTCCTCCCTCTAGCCTTCCATTTACTCACTCTATTCATTGAGAACTGTCAACATGACATTGAACGCCTCAATTTCCCTGCCCATACCAGCCTATCTCCCTGTGAACTGACTCCATGCGCTCAGCTCCAACCCTAACTTTGTAATTACGCCTGCTGACAAGAGTGATGCTGTTGGTGCCTGGCAAACTGATGTCCACATTGCAGAGGCTGAGCGCCAGCTCTCAGATGCCTCTTCCTATCTCCTTCTGGACTATGATACCACAATGGAATATCAGGCCTTTGTGCCCACTACAGTGACAAACCTCATCTCATCTGGTGATCTCCCTCATGTGTCCCACTTCCTCCAAGCTGATAGGTGTCCAACCCCACACAGCTCGCTTCTATCTCCTTCCCAAAATTCGCAAACATGACTGCCCAGGCCATTGTTCCTGCTCGTGCCCCACAGAACCTGTCTCTTCCTGTGATGCTTTCCGTCAGTTTCAGAATTTCCAGTTCAGGGACTCGAGCTGTCTCCTCTTTACCATGGACATGCAATCCGTTCACACGTCCATCCCCCATCAGGCTGGTCTCGGGGCTCTCTGCTTCATCCTGGAAAAAAGGCCATCAGCCCCTCTCTTCCCTCCCAAAGCAGCAGTAGGTTCCCCAAGTCCGCACTTACCATCACACCAGCATCCAAATCCAAAGGATCATTAGCTGCCATTTTCGCCACCTTCAGTGGGATGGCACAACTGGGCACATATTCCCTTCTCCTTCCCTGTCAGCTTTCCACAACGACTGTTCCCTCTGGGACGTTCTGGTCCAGTCTTCCTTCACTTCCAACACTACCCGCACAGCCCCATGGCACCTTCCCTGCAGAAGGTGTAACACCTGCCTGTTTACTTCCTCCCTCTTCAGTATCTCACAGCCCCAACAAGCCTTCAGGTGAAGCAGCTGCAATTCACTTAATCTTGACTACTACATTTCCTGCTCACAATGTGGTCTCCTCTACATTGGGGAAACAAAGTGTAGCCTGGCTGACTGCTTTGCAGCAACCTGCATTCTGTCAATTAAAAAAAGACTCTTGAGCTCCTTGTCACCTGCCACTTCAACACCCCACCCTGTTCCCTGGCCAACATCTCTGTCCCTGACTTCCTGCAGTGCTCAGTGCAAGCTGGAAGAACAACACCTCATTTTCCACTTGGGAACTCTACAGCCTTCTGGACTCTATTGAGTTTAACAATTTGAGGAATTGAAGTACCTTCTCCCATGCCCTTACCCCAATCCCCACACACTAGGCCTTGTTATCACATGGTCTGCTATTACACGCACCACATTGTTAGCCACTAATTGTCCCTGTTTGCAGCCAATCATCCTCCCCAGCTGATTGTTATCAACTCCTTTATTTGTCCAACTGTCCTTCTCTCTCATTGGACTCTATCTCCATCTCTTGTTTACTCTTTACTCCCTCCCCCACCCTATCTTCTGCATATAAACCAAACTGCCTTCCCCCCAGGTGTCCTTGGAGAAGGAGCACGCGGGTGTCCACTGACACCCTGGAGTTGTGACTGGCCACTAAAGAAAAATAAAAAAAAATAAAAAAAAATAAAAAAAAAGAAGAAAAAAAAATAAAAATAAACCAAACTGCCATCCGTTCTGAAGAAAGGTCACTTGGACCCTAAATGTTAACTCGGGGGGGCTTCTCTCCACGGGTGCTGTCAGACCTGCTGAGAAAGCTGTGTCTGGTGGCTTGGTGCTTACTAATCTACTGAACTGTTAGGTCAAACAAGTGATACACTTGAGAATAAAGGCAAACTGCTATGGATGCTGGAGATCAGAAATGAAAACAGAAAGTGCTAGTGAACCTCAGCAGGTTTGGCAGTATCCATGGAGAGTGAAGCAGAGTTGAGGTTGACATGAATTCAAAGAATCATGGACTTGATGTTAACTCTGTTTCTCTCTTTACAGATGCTGCCAGGTCTGCTGAGTCTCTCTAGCAAATAAACTCTGACTGCCTTGAGCTTTACTGAGGGTTTTATGATGGGTGTAGTAGGTACTGACTCAATTTCCTGCCTGGGACAAAGACTGCATCCAGTAGAAATTAAATGAAGCAAGCATCTACCACCCAAAACAATGCTCCATAAAACCTAAAACATAACCAAGAAGATAATGGCCTTCAATGTTTATACTCTGTCACAAGCCACTCACAATCAAACCAGTTTTCTATTAGCACTCCAGAGCTGTCTGCTCTGAGAGACACTGGATTAGCTCACTGTTCTGAAAGAACGGTCTGACCAGGTTCAACACCCCAGCACACATGTTCTGACTCAGGGCACCCTTCCACAGAGCCTGGCTGACCACGTTTTGTTTAAAACATAAACAGACCCATATGGTGTGCTGTTTTGAAATGATATTAACACAGATATATAGCATGTAAATTAGACACTTTTCATCACATTGTGATTTTGTTTTGATAACGTTTCTTTGCAGCACCCTGGGAAGCCTTATTCTGTGAAGGATTCAGTATTGAGGCAAGTTGTAAATGAGTTGAATTGAGTGAATGAGCCTGGGATTTAACGAAGTGACCATGTGCCTTTCTCTGTTCCTCTCAGTAATGATTGCCACGCAGCAGGAGATGAATGATGCCCAGTTGCCCCTCAGTCAGCGAGATTACTGTGCTCATTACCTCATCAAGTACCTGAAGTGTAAGCGGGACATGTGGCCCAACTTCCTGGAGTGTAAACACGAGCGTCACGACTGGGATTACTGCGAGCACGAAGAGTAAGAACTTGCTTTCTTTTCACTTGGTATGCTGGCGCAGTTTAAACCCCCCCTCCCCCCGCCCTTGAATCAGCGCACTGGTTGGTGGTAGTGGTTTTGGGGCTGAGCTGGAAGTGAATCTCTGGTGACACATTAGCAGAGGCCAGCTGACAGCCTTGCACCTGGACCCTGGTAAGAATTGTCCTGTGTGGGAAAAATTATTAGCAAAGGTTATTAGGTGCAGGATTTATAATGAAAACAGTGGAAGAAGTCGCTAAACATGAAGATCAAATAGGAGGCAACATGCTCAGTTGGAAACCCTGAGATGCTCCCCACTTTCTGTCACCTCCTGACCACAATGGTACCAGACAGTACAGAGCTATACTGTCTCCTGTACACTGCCCTGCACACATTGTTTTAAACTGTTAATATTCTTGAATATTGATGAGAAGAGGCATATATTTGTCGGAGCTTGCACTTATCAAGATATTTGTAAAAATAAAATACCATTGTAAAGGAGAGCAATCTTAAGACCATAAAACTTAGGAGCAGAAGTAGGCTATTCTGCCCATCGAGTCTGCTTCCCCACTCAATTAGATCATTGCGAACTTGATAACTCCATTGTCCTGCCTTTTCCCATAATCCTTGATGGTTAAGAATCTGTCTATCTCAGCCCTGAATATACTTAATAACCCAGCATTGACAGCCCACAATGGTAAAGAATACCACAGATTTACTCCCTTCTGAGAGAAGAAATTCCTGCTCATCTCTGTCTTAAATGGGTGACCCTTTAGCTTATGTCCTTTAGTCCTAGACTTCTCACAAGGGGAACCAATCTTTACACATTAACCTAAGAATCTTGTATGTTTCAATAAGTTCACCTCTCATTCATCTAAACTGCAAGTTGTACAGCCCTGACCTAGCCATAAGACCATCTCTTCATACCCATGAAGTGAACTTTCTTTGCACTGCCTCCAATGCCAGTAGGCATTCCTTAGATAACGGAACCAAAACTATCTGCAGCATTCCAAAAATGGTCTTCTGTATTTTTGGACTCCATTCCCTTTGAAGTAAAGGCTAAAATTCCATCTGTCTACCCTGTTACCTGCTGAATTTGGATGTTAGCTTTTTGTGATTTATGCTTGAAGCTTCAAGTCCCTCAGTGTTATAGCTTTCTGGAGTCTTTCTCCATTTAAATAATGTTCAGCTCCTCTATTCTTCCTGCCAAAGTGCATAACTTCACCTTTTCCAATTTATATTCCATCTGCCAAGTTGTTGCTCACTCCCTTCATCTATATCCCTCTGTATACTCTTTGTGTCATCCTCACCTCTTGCTTTCCAAACATATTTTTGTGTCATCTTCAAACCTGGCTAAAGTATATTCATTTTCCTCATCCAAGTCATTAATATATATTGGAAATAATTGTGAATCCAGCACTGATTTCTGTGACACACCATTGGTTACAAGTTGCCAGCCTGAACGTAGCCCCTTTATTCCCAACTCTCTGATTTTTTTAGTTAGCCAATCCTCTCTCCGTGCTAATAAACCACCTCAAACACAATGAGCTCTTCCCTTGTTTATTAGCTGAACGTGTAGCACCTTATCACCTGCCTTATATTCACTGCTTCCCCTTTATAATCCTGCTTGTCATCTCCTCAAAGAATACGAATAAATATGTCAGGCATGATTTCCCCTTCCTGTCTCTGCTTGCTAATACTCTCTCTGTTCCTAAATGCACTGTTATTACATCCATCGCATCTATTCCCAACCAAATACCCAGTGCCAGACATTGAGCTAATTGATCTATGGTTACCTTTCTTTTGATCTACTTCCCTTATTGAATAGTGTTGGCAGTTTTCCAGTCCTCCGGCACTTCTCCAGAACCATGGATTATTAAGATTATTGCCAGTGCGCCCACTATCTCTGCAGTTACTTCCTCTAATATCCTAGTCTGCATCCCATTAGTCCAGGGGACCTGTTGGTCTTTAGCCCCATTAGTTTCTTTAGTGATGGTTATTGTATAAATTTCCTGTCCCCCACTTTGACCCTTGAATATTTAGTAATTTTTGAGGTGCTATTTATGCCTTCTGCTGTGAAGACTCATGCAAAGTATTTGACTCCTGGCTCTCCCATTCTCGTTTCCCCAGCCTCATTCTTGAAGGGGCCTTTGCCTTTTTGTCTTCCTGTTTATATATTTAAAGAAGTTCTTGTTGTCCATCTTCATATTCTTTGTAAGGTTATCTGCGGAATTCATTTTCTCCCTCTATTATTTTTTGGTCATCTGTTGGTCTTTATAACTTTGCCAATCTTCTGATATACCACTAATCATTGCCACATTATATGCTTTTTTCTTTCAATTTAATGCTACCCTTAACTTCCCCAGTTAACGTGGGTGGGCTTATCCCCTTCCTAGGATCCTCCTTTCTCTCTAGGATCTATGTTTGTTGTGAGCTTTAAACTATTTTCTTAACATCCGCCATTTTCTTCAACCATCTGAAGTTCCTTTCCCAGCCAGCTCTGCCCTCATTCCTTTCTAATTACCCTTAATTAAGTTTAGCATAGGACGTTTAGCCACCTTCCTTCCTCTCAAACAGAATGTAAAATTTTACAATGTTATGGCCACTCCTTTCTCAGGACCTTTTACTCTGAGAGCGAGGAGATTATGTATGGAGGCTGAGATTCCCCAGTTGCTGCTGCTCTCCTTCGCCGCTACCTTGTATGGGTTCGAGGCAGCAGCACGGCTGCTGTGAAGGCCTGCTTGACTGTGAAGGCCTCGTGAAATGCAATACGGCAGCAAAGGGGAGCTGTGGTTATCAGGGCAAGAGCGATGAAGGAACAGTGATCAGGAAATCACTGCCAAGGAGGGTGAGCCCCTCTTTGTGAGCTCCTCGTGTCTTCCCTTCAGCTCCCTCCTTCCTAAGCCCCCCCTCATTCTCAGCTGGTGGAAACGTGAGCAATGTCAGCAGCACATGCACAGCTGCGGAGGTGAGCTGTACTGGTGCTGAAATGACTGCACACAGAACAGTGTCGTCAGTGTTAAGTTCTTTTTCCTGAGATCCTTACAAACTTGATGCAACTGCAATACACAAACTTCTGTGAACACAACAAATTTTATTAAGCAAATACAGTGCAAACTTTGGAGAAGTTCTTAACACTCTTCGCCATGCTTGTGAAACATTTGTTCCTTTATACAAAATCTTTACATCAGTCAGTAATGCCCACAAGACAACCCCCAGCTACTCCATCACAGTCACATGCCACTCAAGACACAATGCAGTGACCACATCATCTCCAGAAACGATGTAATGATCAAATCTGTTGTGAATCTTAACTACAGGAAGTAGTCAGAATTCTAATTGTAATGTTCTTATTGATTTCAGAATGGGAGATGATGACACTGTAAATTCACTTCTGGATAGCTAGGAAATGGCCATGTAAATAGCTCTGAATAATGGGAGATGATAATGTAAATTCCTTACATTCTACATTTTGAGAGAGAGAGAGACATTCCACTCTAGCCTCAGGACATCCAATTTCCTGGAAGTCGTCAGAGCAAATTAACTCTTTAATATCACAATCAGTGTCTGCAGTCACTTCCTGGCATGCTGACATCAACTGCATGTGTGGGGATACTTCTATGGCCTGGAGATGCACGGGGCCATTTTGTGGTATGAGTAATTGCCCCATTTCTTCAGCAATACTCATGTTCTGTGTGACCAAACAACTACTTTCAATCTTCCTCCTGTCAGCAGATAGTGGTCTCTGAGTCTCCGATAATTGATGTGTGCTCAGATATGCTTGTGCTTTAAGTCTGTCCCAGTTGCTCTTCATAACTGAAACTCTCCAGCTCAGGCAACATCCTGGTAAATCTGCCTCTGCATCCTCTACAGTGCTATCCCATCTGTCCTATAGTGTGGATTCCAGAACTGTGCACTAGTTTAGGTGTGTCTCCCAATGTTTTTTACAGGATACTTATCCAGATGTTTAGGATTATCATTGTTGCACATTTTGAACCAGTTATCTGGCTTAGAGAATGGTCACCTGAACACAACAACCATCTAAAGGCCACACTCCCAGTGCAATGACAAGGGAGTGCTCAACTGTTAGAAGCTTCATTTTTTTGCATGGGATGTTAAATTGAGGCTGTCTACTCTGATGATGGACACAAAGGATCTCAAGTTTGTAAAAGAGGAGGGGAGTCCTCCCTGTTGTACTGTATCTAATTATTTCCGAAAGCAATGACTACTGGTTTATCAGATCTGAGAGTGTGTGCACTACGTTGCTGTTTGTTTTGGAGTAAGCACCAAATGCTATCTAAGCAACACCTGGAGTGCGCAGGTCGCTAACCTCACCTCCTCTCTCTCTGTAGTTATGTGATGCGTATGAAGGAGTACGAGAGGGAACGACGCCTGCTGATGAGGAAGAAGAAGATGAACGAGAGACAGGCAGCATGACCAACTTTTCTGAAGCTGCTGGGTAACTAGGTGTGTGTCTCCATCTGAGAACAACACCCTGGTCTAGCCTCGTTGTCCTGTGGGTAATTTTTTTGTTTTGTATATAATTCTAATACCTCCTAACATCAATAAAAGATCCAGTTATAAACCCAACCAGCTGCTTTTGAATCCTGCTTTACTCTCTTCCCCAAGGATCTCCTGTACCTGCCACACCATTTCCTGATTTCAGTTGAGTGTGTGCATGTAGAGGGAATGTGGTCCCCTTCATGAAAGGCATTTCACCGAACCTATCCTGGTCTCACCATGATGTTCCCAGAGAGAGAAGCATGACAAGGTGACTCTCCCTGTCTCCCTCCTCAATCCGGTGTGATCTGAGGATGTTCTCCTGACTTTGGAACGGTTGTCCCACTCTATATCTTCGTAATATAGCTGTGCTCTGAAAGATGGGACTCCAGTATCAAGATTGGCAGTGTGAATTTAACTCATCCCGTCTTGAAGTAGAACAGAATACGAGTGTTAAATCCTCATCCCTGACACGGACTGGAACCTGGGCTGTAATGGGTGAAAGCAGTTAATACTAACCGTTAGACTAACAGGCAAGCCTCATTTCATTCAAAAGTACTCATTTCACGTCCTGCTGCTTGAACATTAATTTGTAAACCTGAAATTATCCTCTGGTGCATCTTATGCATAAGATAAAGATGCATAGCATTAGGGTAAAGTATTGTCATGGATAGAGGATTGATAAACTGACAGGAAGCAAAGAGTGGGGATAGATGAGAGCTATTCTGGCTGGCAATCAGTGACTAGTGATGTGCCTCAGGGACCGCAATTATTTACAATTTATATCGGTGATTTGGAGTTGGGGACCATGTGTCAAAGTTTGCAGAAGACACTAAGATGAGTGGCAGAGCAAAGTGTGCAGAGGACTGAGAGACTTTGCAGAGGGATATAGATACATTGAGTGAGTGGGCAAAAGTGTGGCAGATGGAATACAATGTTAATATATGTGAGGTTGTCCATTTTGGTAGGAGTAAAAGTTAAAAAGGACAATTACTTGAATGGTAAAACGTTTTGCAGCACGCTGCTATGCAGAGTGACCAGTGTGGCCTTGTGCATGAATCACAGAAGGATGGTCTGCAGGTACAGCAGCTAATTAGAATGGCAAATGGAATTTTGTCCTTCATTGTTTTTAAACTCAATCCCTTTCACAGAGAGATGGTGTTGCATCTGTACAGGGTGCTGGTGGGGTCACACCTGAAGTACTGTGTGCAGTTTTAGTCTCCTTGAGAAAGGATGTTCAGGCACTGGAGGGGATGCAGTGGAGGCTCATGAAGTTGATTCCAGTGTTGAGGTGATTGGATTATGAGGAGAGGCTGGGTAGACTAAGATTATATTTATTGGAATTCAGAAGAATGAGAGGGTTCTTGTCGAAACATAAAACTATGAAGGGAATAGATTAGAGGCAGAGAGGATGTTTCCACTTGCAGGTGAAGCTAGGACAAGAGGGCAGATTTATAGATTATAGAGAGCAGATTAAGGACTGAATTGAGAAGAAAATTCCTCATCCAAAAGGTTGTTAACCTATGGAATTCCTTGCCCAGTGACACTACTTCATAAATGTTTTTAATGCCAAGGTAGATACTTTTTTGAACAATAAAGCAATTAAGGGATATTGTGAGTGGGTGGGTAAGTGGATAAAAACAAGGACGGTAGATGCTGTAAACCAGAGTCTAGATTAGAGTGGTGCTGGAAAAGCACAGCAGGTCAGAGAGATAAATGAGAGGAGGGTGGGGGTGCCACCAATCAACCCCACTGCCCTGTGGCCCAACATTTCATCTTCCTTTCCACCTATCTACTCCATCCTCCCCTCTGACCTATCACCTCCATCCCCACCCCCATTCAACTATTGTACTCCATGCTACTTTCTCCCCACCCCCACCTCCCTCTCATTTATCTCTCCACTCTGCAGGCACCCTGCCTCTATTCCTGATGAAAGGCTTTTTCCCCGAAATGTCGATTTTTCCTGCTCCTTGGATGCTGCCTGATCTGCTGTGCTTTTCCAGCACCACTCTAATCTAGGGTGGGTAAGTGGAGCTGAGTCCACGAAAAGATCAGCCATAATCTTATTGAATGGCAGAGCAGGCTCGAAGGGCCAGACGGCCCACTCCTGCTCTGAAGTCTTATGTTTCTGTTCTGAGTTCCTGAATGAGAGTCTCCCATTTTGTTGGTTGCTGGATGTAGGTTATGCAGAGTACAATCTGCTGATGCATTCACTTCTGTCAGAAGAGAGTGGCACGGTGGCTCAGTGGTTAGCACTGCTGCCTCACAGCACCAGGATCCTGGGTTTGATTCCCACCTGTCTGTGTGGAATTTGCACATTCTTCCTGTGCCTGCGTGGGTTTCCTCCGGGTGCTCCAGTTTTCTCCCACAGTTCAAAGATGTGCAGGTCAGCTGAATTGGCCATACAAAATTGCCCAGTGTTAGGTGTATTAGTCAGAGGTAAATATAGGGTAGGGGAATGGGTTTGGGTGGGTCTCTCTTCGGAGGGGCGGTGTGAACTTGTTGGTCCGAAGGGCCTGTTTCCACACTGGCAAGAATCTAATCTAATCTAAAAAGAGACTGGGGTGTGAATTGTGACACTTCCAGTGCAGTACTGAGGGAGTGTGACAGAGCTTCAATTTTTCCCATTCATTAGACTATGGTACTGGATGTAGGTTTGCTCGCTGAGCTGGAAGGTTCATTTCCAGACGTTTCGTTACCCTACTAGGTAACATCTTCAGTGGGCCTCAGGCAAAGGTGGGCGGCACGGTGGCACAGTGGTTAGCACTGCTGCCTCACAGCACCAGAGACCCGGGTTCAATTCCCACCTCAGGCGACTGCCTGTGTGGAGTTTGCACATTCTGCCCGTGTCTGCGTGGGTTTCCTCCAGGTGCTCCGGTTTCCTCCCACAGTCCAAAGATGTGCAGGTCAGGTGAATTGGCCATCCTAAATTGCCCGTAGTGTTAGGTAAGGGGTAGGGGTACAGGTGGGTTGCGCTTCTGCGGGTCGGTGTGGACTTGTTGGGCCGAAGGGCCTGTTTCCACACTGTAAGTAATCTAAATCTAAATCTAAATCTAAAGCAATGCCAAAGATTCCTGTTTTCTATTTATGTGTTTGGATTTCTTTGGGTTGGTGATGCCATTTCCTGTAGTGAAGTCACTTCCTGTTCCTTTTCTCAGGGGGAGGTAGATGTGGTCTAACATGATGTGTTTGTTGATAGGTAGCGAAATGTCTGGAAATGAACCTTCCAGCTCAGCAAGTAAACCTACATCCAAAACCTCAACCTGAGCTACAAATCTTCTCAAAACTTGCTAGGACTATGGTACTACTTGGAATCACTAACTAACTCATATTATTGGCTTGTAGTATTCATGCTGTGGGATCTTGTTTCAGAAGGTTATCTGAAAATGCTGAAACCAAGTTGTGGTACTTATTGAGTAGTTTGCCTCTATGAATCTTTCCTTTGGGCCCATTACAAAAAGCACTCAACCATAGCTGTCAAGAAATACAGGCTAACGTTGTCCCTGCTGCTGCTGCTGCTGCCACCTGACTGTACTTCTATACTTTGCACTTGAGTACACATGACAATAATTCAAAGTCTAATTTGACATGGTGCTCAAGGAGCTAAGTACAGTATAATGAAATGTGTACAATGTAACCACACCTGCTGTGTGAGTGAATAACACTACCCAACCTTACAATTTGCCTCTCCCTGCGCTATAGAGCTTTCACTCCAGTTCTAGGTGAACAGCAGGAAGGTAGAATGCATTGTTAAATTAGTAGTGATGGTCAAGAATGTTCATGGCAACACTAGTATGAACCATTGGGCCATATGCTTTTGATCAGATTCTGGCATTCTGTATCTAATAATTGCAGTCAGAAGCTGTTATCCACCTGATCCCTGTTCTGCCAGGATAGTTATTACTATTCCTGCCTTTTTCATAGAATCCCTACAAGTCCACACTGACCCTCCGAAGAGTAAACCCACCCAAACCCGTTCCACTTTGTTACCCTTGACTCATGCACCTAACCTACACATCCCTGCATACTATGGACAATTTAGTATGGCTAATGCAGCTGACCTGCACAGCTTTGGACTGTTAGCGGAAACCGGAGCACCCGGAGGAAACCTGTACAGACACAGCAGAAGTTCAAACTCCACACAGTCGTGTGGGGCTGGAATTGATCCTGGGTCCCTGGCACTATGAGGCAGTGGTGGTAATCTTTCTGCGTGGATTTTTTTTATGAAGGGATGTTTTGTTTTAATGCTATGGGATAGAAATTAGATTCATTTAATATACATTGTGCACAGTTAGTGGCGCACACACACACTTTGGTCCAACTAGTCCAAGCCCAATTCATGTACTTATCAATATATCTTTTAAGCGTTGTAACTGTACATGCATCCACCTCTTTGGAGGTTCATTGCACATACAAAGTGCTCTCTGCCTCTCATGTCCTTTCTAAACCCTCTCACCTTAAACCTATGCCATGAAGGGCTTGTTGGGAATGACATAGGTTACTTCTCCTAGCTGCAGAATATTATAGATGGGTGTAGTCTCAGGGAAAAATGTCTTCACTCAGAGGCTTGTAAAACTTTGGAGTTCTCTACCCAGAGGTTTGTACATTGTGCACTCCTGAATATATCTAGAATTAGAGATGTAATGGAAACAGACCCTTCAGTCCAACTCGTCCATACCACCCAGTTATCCTAAACTAATCTAGTCCCATTTGCTAGCAATTGGCCCATATCCCTCCAAACCCTTCCTATTTTTTTCTTATTCAAAACAAAGTCTACCTGAAACAAGGGGGAAGAGACAAAAAAAAACTCTTCATCAGTAGGAAACCCAACAGCAGTAATGAATACATTGACTGTGTGATCCAGGCAGTTCAGAGGTCAGTCTCTTTCTCTCTCTCCTCTCCTCTTCCCCCCTCCCACCCCACCTTAACACAAAATGAAGAGTCCTTCACCACTGATCAAGCTCCCTCAGAGGCAACTTTCAGAGTGAACAGAACCCCTGACACTCCTGTTTATTTTTTTCCTTACTGCCTAGTAGCGGTAGTGCTTATCTTTCCCCAACACCCATGTCATGTATGGGCAATGTCAGACACAATGAAGAACAAATGTGTAAATCTTTATTGATATGCAACCACCAGGAAGAAAGGAAACACATGAGTGGGCAATGACAAGCAATGCCCTTCTCATCAAAGGGCAGTGCTGCGTGATCAGACAGTGAATCGGAGGGCAGGGATTAAATCAAAATAGAGTTGGAGGGGGAAATAATACACTCCACTCCCTGCGGCGTCCACCTCTCACCTTAAGTTTTATCCATGCCCCTCATGATTTTATAAATTGCTATAAGGTCATCCACCTCAGCCTCTGACATTTTAGAGGAAATAGCCCCAGCATCTCCGTGTAGCTCAAACCTGGCAACATTCTTGTAAATTTTTTCTGAACCCTTTCAACTTTCACAACATCTTTCCTATGAGCAGAGAGATCAGAATTGAACACAATATTCCAAAAGTGAGATCGACAAATTTTTGGTGTCTCAGGTGTTGCAACTCCGAGGCAAATCTTTTCTGTTAATGAAACAAACACCCAGAAAGCTCACCTCGCCTTGTAATCTGTTAAAACATGAGTGACAGAGAACTCCTAAATTCCATTTTTTAAAGAAAATAATATCAATTTATTTTCTTAATCTAAAAGTGAACAGTAAATAAAAAGCTATTCACAAATCTAAGCCTCCCTTTCTCCTAACTGCTTACTCTCTGACTCCAACTCTATAACAATATGCTCTTCCAATAAGACACTTAAAGTTACATTAGCTTAATCTTAAAATCAGTCTTTGTCTTCTCCGCGGTCTTCAGTTTTCCTGCCGCTGATCTCCCTAGGTCATCTTTCTTTTTGCTGCAAGTATGCTTCACATGCCAAGGAACCTTTAATAGTGTTTTCTCATTTCTTTGAGAGCAAGATTACATGGACAATTAGTCTCCAGTAGTGTCTCTATGGCAGTTGCTCTCTAACCAGTTTTCAAATTGTCTGCATTCTTATACGCCCAACATGAATCATCTCATTGGTTCGATGTTGGCAAAACAATAAATTCAAGCTCAATTGGGTTTTAGTGTCCTGGGGCATCATTTAAGCTGATTCATTAAATTTGAATTGTCGTCAAAACAGCAACCAAAGCTCAGGTATCCAGTTCACATCCAAATGTTACACATTTTCAATTTTCCAGTACACTCTGGGACTGCCATCTGGTCATATACACAGGTGCTTGTAATATCTCAGTTCAGAACAACATTCTCGCTCTCAAAAGGTAGTACATGCCTTCAGCTTCATAACACAGGAAAAGACGCATTTGGGAGTGGACCTTAAGCCAAGGATTACCCTGACGGGCTGAATTCTTGCACCTATCTTGTATTCTGAACATTGTAACAAAAACACAGCATGAACACACTAGAGATAAATCAAGTTTATTCAGTTTCTTTGTAAACAATGTTATTGCCGACATTGCAAAGTTTGAAAGAAACACTGATCAATTTTCTACCACACAAACATTTAGAGACAAAATAAATCATTCAGAAAAATCTGAAATAGTTATTCAAATGTCAACTTTCCACTAGTAACTTCCAAACACTATTTTTAACAGGGTGTGTTCAAAGTTGAACAGAGATCAGAAGCAGAGCTTTGGAAACGCATTACCATTGAACAAAGACAGTGTTGATACTAAGACTCAAGATTACATTAAGCAGCAGGAAGAGAAAACCAATATTCTGGTGCTCACAATCCTCAAAGTAATGGGAACTCAGGAAAGCTATAGTGTTAGCAAACAACCCCTCCCCAATCAGTGCACATCTATTTTCTTAGCAGAATTATTAAATCAAAATTTACCAGCAATAAGTGCTAAGTGTGGTTTTGTTCTTTGCCGGCTCCAGGTGGAGATGTTGAAACATACTCTCTACTAAGCACACACTAAAGTTACAGATACATCAGTTGAGCTGCTCACATCCCTATCATTAAACTGGGACAGAGCAGCAAAGAACCAGCTCAAATCTTACACTACTGCAGATTGCACCAGAGTGTGCTACAGTCAGACTGAAGAAGATTCGTGGCTGATGGTCAAAGTCTGTCCCCATCAAATACTCCTAGGATGGACAGCACAGGGTTAGATACGAGTAAAGCTCCTTTTATTCCCTTCACTTGTAAAAGGTGTGACAGGAGGTGGCAGGGGAATTGGTGGGTGGGAGATGGAAGAGTGGAAACAGGACTCTGCACAGTTTGTGGAGGACCTCCCTATGTCCAACCATAAATTACACCATTAAGATTCAACTTCCTAGTTTTTTTTTGGGGGGGGGGGGTATCGACAGCAGGGGTGGTGTGTGGAGAGATGGAAGAGTGGAGTGAGATTAACAGAATAGGGTTGAAGGGATGCAGAGAAATCAGTTGCTGCTTTACACCAACTTGCTTCACATTGACATAAAATATTGGGCAAAGGTTAAAAGGACATTGCAAAGCCCAAGACACAGTTTTATGTATGGTATGTTGAATCTCTCCAGCCTCTAATGGAACGAGGGAATCCCACAGAGAAATCAGAGCTCAGGGAGGGGGGATAGCAGAATTAAAGATCAGCAAGAGCTCCACACGATCACAGCAGATTAAGATTCCCACTCCTCCCACCAATAGATAATTACCTATTGTACAAAGAGATAGAATTGCCCTAAGACTATAAAAAAAATTTGCAAGAACAGGAGGAGGATAGAATCAAACAACTCTGCTGAAGCTCATGATTGGTTTACTGTAGGATGGATGGTCAGACAGACACAGACAAAGGGGCTGGGTGTCACAATGTCTCCCCAACCCAGGCTCACAGAATTGCTGCCTACAACAGGAACGGGATGATTGGTGTGCGGAGAGGCGGGTAGTCACGGAAATCTTTCAAGTAGCTACGATGCTTCCCATTGGCCCAGATTGCCATCTGGACAAAACCAACCAGAGTGAACAAAGCAACTGTAGAGAGAGAGAAAACAAAACCATTTATAAACTGGATTGGAAGCCCACTTCTGCCCTCACCACACTGGACACAGTAAACCTGCCCTCATCAAAATGGTGGGAGATTTTAAACTTTCTAGATATAGACTGGGACTACCATAGTGTGGACTTGGGTGGAGAGGAATTTGTTAAATGTGTACAAGAAAAACTTCTTAATCAGTATATTGATGTACCTACTAGAGAAGGTGCAAAACATGACCTTCTCTTGGAACATAATGTGTCAGTGGGGTAGTACTTTGGGTGCAGTGATCATAATTCTATTCGTTTAAATTAGTTATGGAAAAAGATAGACCTGATCCAAAAAATGGAGTTCTAAATTGGAGGAAACTAACTGTGATGGTGTGAGGCAAGAACTTTCAGAAGTTATTTGCAGGTAAAAGGGGCAGCTGAAAATGGGAAGCCTTCAAAAATGATCCTGTTAGGGTCAGGGGCAAAGGTGTAAGGAATGCAGCATGATTAGAGAAATTGAGACTCTGGTCAAGAAAAAGACAGCAGGGATCAAATTAATCCCTTGAGGCAAGCTACCTGACAAAGGGGCAGCGCTTCCAAGCTTGTACTTCCAAATAAAGCTGTTGGACTATAACTTCGTACTGTGTGATTTTTTTAATTAAGGGAAAAGACTAACTAGAGTGAGAATAGGGCCCCATAAGGATCAATAAAACCATCTATGTGTGGAACCATCCCAATAGACCTGTTCAAAAAGGACAGGTTTAATTTGAACTGGAAGGGGGCCAAGATCTTAGCAGGGAGGTTTGCTAGCTGGGGGGGATGCTAGTGGAAGAATGCTAAGTAGCATTGTAAATGGGTTTGGAGGGATATGAGCCGGGTGCTGGCAAGTGAGACTAGATTGGTCGGCATGGACGGGTTGGACCGAAGGGTCTGTTTCCGTGCTGTACATCTCTATGACTCCATGGAAGGACTGATGGGGAAGGTTCTGAATGTGAGGACAGCAAGTCAATTAGAAGAGAAAGACAAGAGAGAGTCAGAGTATGTAGCAACTCTGAAGAACTAATTTGCATTTATTTCAATGCAAGGGGTCTTATGACTAAGGCTGATGAAATCAGGGCATGTTTAAGAGCGCGAGATTGGTGCATCATAGTTATTACAGAAACTTGGCTAAGAGATGGATAGGACTGGCAGCTCAATGTTCTGGCATTTAGGTGCTATATGAAGGATAGGAAAGGAGGCAAGAAAGAAAGGGGAGTGGCATTTTTGATTACATGTTGAAACTAGAGAAATTAGTTCTGAAAAATTGTCCAGTAAAAATATATGGGTAGAAATTAGAAATATGAAAGATCATTTTGATAGGATTGTACTAGAAGTTCCCCCAATAGTCAAAGGGAAATTGAGAAACAAATATTTAGGGAGATTTCAGATATATGTAAGTCAGGTTGTATTAATGGGGAATTTTAATTTTCCAAATGTTGACTGGGGCAACCATAATGTTAAAGGTCTGGATGGTGAAAAAATTGTCAAATGTGTTTAAGAAAAATTTTTTAAAATCAATATTCCACACTGTAAGTAATCTAATCTAATATAATCTAATATGTGGATGCTCCTACCAGAGAAGGACATCTTTTGAGCAATAAGGCAGGAAAGGTGACTGGAACAAATGTGGGGGAACACTTTGGGTTCAGCAATCATAATTGTATTAATTTCAAAATTGTTATAGAAAAGGGTAATCTTTTCATAAAAGTTGAAATTTTTAATTGGAGTAAGGCAATGTTTCTCTTTTTGACAAATATAGCCTTAAACTGTCCAGTAGAGCTTAACTTTGGATTCAGTCAGACTTAACCAACACTGCTTGGGGACACAGTTAGCTGATAAGTTTCTTTGTTTTTAAAAAAAGTCCAACTCTTTAGAATAAGATCAGGTTTCAATTCCTGCATTGGCTGACATTATAATGAAGGATTCTCCTTCTCAACCTCTCCCCTTGCCTGAGGGGTGGTGACCCTCAAGCTAAACCACCACTAGGCATTTCTCTCTAATGAGAGAGCGGCCTTATGGTCTGAGAGGACTGTGGGTGACTTTATCTTTTGACTGGAATGTATAGAAGGTTTGAAATTAGAAACAGGGTCACTCCACAAGACTGGCTCATCACCTTTGGCCTCAGATGCTTGACTAACCAGTCTTGGCTCTTGGTCTGGCAACAATTAGATTAGATTAGATTAGATTACTTACAGTGTGGAAACAGGTCCTTCGGCCCAACAAGTCCACACCGACCCGCCGAAGCGCAACCCACCCACACCCATTCCCCTACATTTACCCCTTCACCTAACACTACGGGCAATTTAGCATTGTGGGAGGAAACTGGAGCACCCAGAGGAAACCCACACCGACACGGGGAGAATGTGCAAACTCCACACAGATAGTCACCTGAGGCGTGAATTGAACCTGGGTCTCTGGCACTGTGCCACCCAAATTGCTGGGAGCAAGCACTGTATTTAGGTAGCTGTCTTGGAAGACATGCAATATGGTGATACAGCTCATCTTTTAGAACTGGACTTCACTTCTATAGCCTCACCACAGTAAGACAGTGACTGAGTTCTCAGACTCAGCTCTCTCTCCCTCAGAAGAAAAATCCACAGGACTAACTTCAAGCAGCAAAGCAGCTGCAGGATATAAAACTTCTTTCACAGGATGTGGGCATCACCAGCTAGGCCAACATATATTATTCATCTGAAATTCTCCCACCCTGGAGGTGGCTGGTGGTGGTGGGGGGGGGGGAAACAGCCTTCCTGAGTCAATTCCCACATCAGCAACTCAGGCACAATTTCACCTGAAAGGAAACACAACACTGGAGAAACGAGCCGCACACCTGCTGAGATTCTCCAAGGTTCTCAGTGTTTGTTTCAGATTTCCAGCATCCACATCAATTTGCTTTCACTCACCTGGAAGACACTGAGTCATGATTGTGAAGCCAATCCAAGAGCCCACCTGTAGACAGAGACAGGAATACAGATTTGAAATGAATAAGCAATCTTTATCATACTCTTTATCATGATGCTAACAGAATTAACCACTTTATAGGCTAGAGTGGCTGTGTTTATGGCTATCGACCTGTACTCACGCCTTCAAACAGCTTGCAAAACCTTTCACTATTCCCAAGTTGATACACAAAGAATGATTTCATAAAGATACTGAAAACTGTCCCTTTCTCGTCGACATAGTTTAGATAAAAACAATGACTGCAGATGCTGGAAACCAGATTCTGGATTAGAGTGGTGCTGGAAAAGCACAGCAGTTCAGGCAGCATCCGAGGAGCAGGAAAATCGACATTTCAGGCAAAAGATATGGCTGCATTCCCCAAGGTGGTGGTGGTCATGAATAACACAAGGAGACACTCCCCTCCTCAGTAGTTTGGAAGCGGGTGATGGGGTGGGGACAATAGTAAATCAATGACAGACAGACATTCAGTCCCTCAGGAGTTTGTGGCCACATTATCTTCAGCTGGCAATGGAGCCTATGCTGAAAATAAACAAGGATAATTTTAAATAAAAAAAGAATAATGCCTGCATTGCGAAAACAGAAAATATGCCATCAGTTCCCAGCAGTCAAACCAGGACATCTGTCAGTAAAAGGCTGGGAAAAAATGTTTGGTTCTACATAGACTTTAAACATTAAATATTAAATATTACAGGGTGATTAGTTCATCAGCAACTGCTTCAAATTCAGGGATATTGCTCAGTCTGCGAGCCACCCTAGAGATACATATCTCTATGTCTATGTGGTTTCTTAAAAAAATAACTACAGCCGCGAGGCAGTCAGTTCAGGTCAGGGTTCCAAGCAGCAGCAGTAATTTCTGTTCTTACCTCATAGGTATAGTTAGGACAAGACACCAAGAGGAAAAGCCAGGTAAACGGGTTCTTCGTTGGGAAGGGGATCCTGCGCGCCTTCGAGCCTGGAGGGGGGGGAAGAAAGAGACACTGACACCTACTGTGTTACACACCCAGTACTCAGAGTATGGGCGAGGGAGAGGGAGGGGGAGAGCGAGAGCGAGAGTGCGCGTGGGAGAGGGAGGGGGAGAGCAAGAGCGCGCGAGGGAGGGGGAGAGCGAGAGCGCGCGCGCGCGAGGGAGGGGGAGGGGGAGAGCGAGAGCGCGCGAGGGAGGGGGAGGGGGAGAGCGAGAGCGCGCGAGGGAGGGGGAGGGGGAGAGCGAGAGCGCGCGAGGGAGGGGGAGGGGGAGAGCGAGAGCGCGCGAGGGAGGGGGAGGGGGAGAGCGAGAGCGCGCGAGGGAGGGGGAGGGGGAGAGCGAGAGCGCGCGAGGGAGGGGGAGGGGGAGAGCGAGAGCGCGCGAGGGAGGGGGAGGGGGAGAGCGAGGGCGCGCGAGGGAGAGAGAGGGGGAGAACGAGGGCGCGCGAGGGAGAGGGGGAGAGTGGGAGCACGCGAGGGAGGGGGGAGAGCGGGAGGGCGCAAGGGAGAGGGGGAGAGCGGGGTGCGCGCGAGGGAGGGGGAGAGCGGGAGCGCGCGAGGGAGAGGGGGAGAGCGGGAGCACATGAGGGGAGGGAGAGAGCGAGAATGTGTGATGGAGGAGGGTTTGGCGAGAGTGTGCAAAGGAGGGAGAGAGCATCATAGAGCCATAGAGATGTACAGCACAGAAACAGACTCTTCAGACTAACTCGTCCATGCTGACCAGATATCCCAACCCAATCTAGTCCCACCTGCCAGCATCCGGCCCATATCCCTCCAAACCCTTCCTACTCATATACCCATCAGATGCCTTTTAAATGTTGTAATTGTACCAGCCTCCACCACTTCCTCTGGCAGCCCATTCCACACACATACCACCCTCTGCGTTCAAAGGTTGCCCCTTAGGTCTCTTTTATATCTTTACCCTCACCCTAAACCTATGCCCCCTAGTTCTGGACTCTGCAACCCCAAGGAAATGACCTTGTCTATTTACCCTATCCATGCCCCTCATGATTTTATACACCTCTATAAAGGTCACCCCTCAGCCTCTGAGGCTCCAGGGAAAACAGTCCCAGCCTATTCAATCTCTCCCTATATTTCAAATCCTTCAAGCCTGGCAACATCCTTGTAAATCTTTTCTGAACCCTTTAAAGTTTCACAATATCCTTCTGATAGGAAGGAGACCAAAATTGTATGCAATATTCCAAAAGTGGCCTAACCAAAGTCCTGTACAGATGTAACATGACCTCCCAACTCCTGTAGTCAATATTCTGACCAATAAAGGAAAGCATACCAAACGTTTTCTTCACTGTCCTATCTACCTGCGACTCTACTTTCAAGGAGCTATGAACCTGCATTCCAAGTTCTCTTTGTTCAGCAACACTCCTGAGGACCTTACCATTAAATCCTGCTAAGATTTGCTTTCCCAAAGTGCAGCACCTAAGATTTATCTAAATTAAACTCCGTCTGCCACTTCTCAGTCCATTGGCCCATCTGATCAAGATCCTGTTGCAATCTGAGGTAACCTTCTTTGCTGTCCACTACACCTCCAATTTTGGTGTCATCTGCAAACTTACTAACTATGCCTCTTATGCTCGCATCTAAATAATTTATATAAATGGCGAAAAGTCGTGGACCCAGCACTGATCCTTGTGGCACTCCACTGGTCACAGGCCTCCAGTCTGAAAAACAACCTCCACCACCACCCTCTGTCTTCTACCTTTGAGCCAGTTCTGTATCCAAATGGCTAGTTCTCCCTTTATTCCATGAGATCTAACCTTGCTAACCAGTCTCCCATGGGGAACCTTGTCAAACTCCTTACTGAAGTCCACATAGATCATGTCTACACTCTGCCCTTATCAATCCCCTTTGATACTTCTTCAAAACACTCAATCAAGTTTGTGAGACATGATTTCCCACACACAAAGCCATGTTGACTATCCCGAATCAGTCCTTGCTTTTCCAAATACATGTACATCCTGTCCCTCAGGATTCCCTCCAACAACTTGCCCACCACCGAGGTCAGGCTCACCGGTCTATAGTACCCTGGCTTGTCCTTACCACCTTTCTTGAACAGTGGCAGCACGTTTGCCAATCTCCAGTCTTCCAGCACGTCATCTGTGACTATCGGTGATACAAATATCTCGGCAAGAGGCCCAGCAATCACTTCCCTAGCTTCCCACAGAGTTCTGGGGTATACCTGATCAGGTCCTGAGATGTATCCACTTCTACACATTTTAAGACATCTAGCACTTGCTCCTTTGTAATATGGACATTTTAAAAGATGTCACCATCTATTTCCCTACATTCTATATCTTCCATGTCCTTTTCCACAGTAAACACTGATGCAAAATACTCGTCTCCTGCAGCTCCACACAAAGGCCACCATGCTGATCTTTGGGGGGCTCTATTCTCTCCCTAGTTACCCTTTTGTCCATCATGTATTTGTAAAAACCCTTTGGATTCTCCTTAATTCTATTTGGCAAAGCTATCTCATGTTTCTTTTTTGTCCCCCTGATTTTCCTCTTAAGTGTACTCCTTATGCCTTTATATTCTTATAAGGATTCACTCGATCTATCCTGATATATGCTTCCTTCTTTTTCTTAACCAAATCCTCAATTTCTTTAGTCATTCAGCATTCCCTATACCTACCGGCCTTTCCTTTCACCCTCACAAGAATATGCTGGCTCTGGATTCTCGTTATCGAATTTCTGAAGGCTTCCCATTTTCCAGCCGTCCCTTTACCTGCAAAAGTTCTTCCCTACTACCACGAAGAAAGAGAGAGAGAGAGAAAAAAAAGAGAAAGGGAAAAAAAAGAGAAAGGAAAAAAAAAGAGAAAGGGGAGAAAAAAGAGAAAGAAAAAAGAGAAAAGGAAAAAAGAGAAAACGAGAAAGAGAAAAAGAAAGAGACAGGAAGACTTTAACTACTGGGAGTTGAAAAATGCCACCTGCAGTATGTAAACAGGTCCCATACGCAGACTGTCTAGAGATCCTGTACAACAGTAAGGTGCTGATATCAGCTGAGATGTAAACTGAGATCCAACCTTCCCACTTGGGTGGATGTAACAAATCGAACGGAACTATTTCATGCGACAGCAGCAGGAGTCCTGAGCAAAATATATTGCTCAACCAATCACCTCACCACTAAGACAGATGATCTGATCACTATCAAACTTGTGTGGGATTTTGCTGTGCAGGACCAGCTGTCACGTTTCCTACATCATAAACGTTGACTAGATTTCAAAGCACTTTCACTGGCTGTAAAGTGCATCGGATTAACCCCATTAAAAGTAATAACGAAAGAAAATATACGAATGAAGTCTCTTCCTTAATAAAGATAGGAAGCAAGTTTCCGTCCCTTTGAAAAGTGAAGAAAATGGTAGAACTAATTCAGTTTATTGCTTCAATGAATTTTCAGAAATTGCAGGTTTATATGTTCGTCACGGAAGACTTCTCAAAACACAGCCCACAGGAAATCTGGGTCATGGAATAGGAGGTGTACAAGGGGGCAGTTTAATAAAGGGAAGTGCTGGTGAGATTGCAATAATGGATTACGGATAGTTCTCCTATAACGTTGTGGAGCCTCGCTTAATGGGAATAATGAGGCCTTTGGGATAAGAGAGGTTGGGGCAGACCAGCCAAAAATATCACTCGCAATCGCTCAAAAGTCACCCAAAAGTTTAACGCAAAATCTAGCTCAGTCCGAATGAAGGTTGAAACCATATTTATTGCTGAAACAAAAGTAAATTTAACACAGTACATTTAAAAAATGTCAAGAAAGCTGTTTCTGTACAGTACCTCTCAGAAAGCTGCTCATCAGCAGGTGACATTGGTGCATGCGCAGAACGGGGTGGAAGCTTTGGCGTGGACATTGGCGCATATGTATAATGGCATGAAGACAGACACCAACGTCACACGTGTGGAATGGCACAGACACTGGCACATGTGTAAAATGACAGAGAGATTCTGGGACATGGGCAGAACTAAGTGCACTAACCGATCCCCGCTGGAATCGCTTTATTGCAAACGGAGGTAATGTCAATGAAACATATGTTATCACAGAACTACCTGTAGCTGGGGATCTGCAGGGTCACGGTTAGGATGTCTATTGTGCCCAGTCTAAAATAAGCCCTGAATACTGATACAGCAACTGGTCTAATTCAAAAAGATGACACTCAAAAAGGGACAGCATGAAAGGCAGAGAAAATGCAGTTTAATTTTGCAAAATCAGTCTTTGAGACAAAAAAAGGGGTCATCACAGAGCGCATCATGAGGATATAATTGAAGTGGATGTAGACTGGCCATGCAACAGAACAAATACGGTTCTCATGAACAAATATACTGAATGGAACAGAATCAGAAACTGAGGCTTGGGAGTGAACTGTGCAGTTTTAAATGCTGAAGGCATTTAAACTCCATGAGAGCAATGGGTTAAAAAATTAGGTTTCCAGGATACAATGCTAAAGTTCTGGAATACAGAGAACAGATCTCAGTCCACAGTCACTGACTTTAAAGCAAGACATGGTTCTATTGGAGGTACCAAGTGGGACAATAGATTCAAAGGGATTACCTACAAGAAAGAAGAGTCAAACACGAGGCTGGTTGGGAGAATTGCACCGAAGCATAAAGTGTGAAAAGTAGAGGATTAAACCAAGAACGTTATATCAGTACATTACTAACTGGGCACATACAAGCAAAGCAATTTCGTTGTTCCAGGCTGAATCTCCTTGTGAATAGCAGCAGGCTGGACAAGGATGGGAGGTTTGAAATTACTGGAGGAATGTGCTTGTTTGGAGCTGGCAATTAGCCTCGTGCTTTCTCCTATTCACACACATCATAAAGTCATACAGCACAGAAACAGACCCTTCGATCCAACCAGTCCATGCTGAACATAATCCCAAATTAAACTGCTCCTGGCCCACTTGCCTCCAAACCTTTCTTATTTCATGTACTTATCCAAATGTCTTTTAAACACAGTGACTGTACCCACATCCACCACTTCCTCAGGAAGTTCATTCCACATGCAAACCACCCTCTCACGAGGAGGAAAAAATATGTCCCTTTGTCTTGAAATCCCCCATCGTGGGAAAACACCTATACCCCTCATGATTTGATAAACCTCTAAGGTCACCCCTCAACCATCTATGCTCCAGAGAAAAAAGTCCCAGCCTACCAAGTCTTTGGAACTCAAATCTTCCGTACCCGGCAACATCCTGGTAAATCTCTTCTGAATCTCCTCTTTCTCATTTGGTTGTGGGAAGATTGGAAGGAAAGTGTTTAAAAGCTCACCAGAGAGTGTCACAGGGAAATAGACTCCTCCAGCAGGGTTTTCAACTGCCTCTAACTGAGGGAAGTCAATGAACGGTGACAGCAAAACTCTTGGCATTTCAGAGGTTTAGGTCATCAATGAGGAACAGGAAGATTTGTTGACTGACAGAAGCATTTAGTTGACCTGTTTCACAACACTGTGAGCTGTCAGTGGGCTCAAAACTGGGAGGAGAGGCTGATCTGGCTGGAGGTTTACAGGAAGAGTGGCAAGTTCTACTTTCAATAAGGCAACAGGCCTTGAGATTCCAAGACAACATTCAGTAACAACAATTGCATTGCTTTTGCACAACACTTTGTGCCACAGTCAAAAAGCAAGCCATCAATATTTGTTTAATCACAAACACGTTTGCAGTTTCCTTACATATTAAACAAAAAGGATGTAGAGACACACAGGGAAGTGCAAAAACGATACTGAAACAGAGCTGTTATAACCATCAGGAATGGTTTACATTCCTTCCTCTTGAAAAGCAAAAGGTTGTCAATGATCTTTAAAATTACGAAAGAGTTCCACGGGCTAGATATGGAGAAGCTGTTTCCAAAAATACAAGATAGTCTCAAACAAACCCAGGAAGAAATTCAGGAGAAACTTCTTTTCTCAGAGTGATTAGAAGGTGGGATTCATGGCCAAAGGGAGGACACGAAAAGAAGTAATACAGATACATTTAAGGAGAAGTCAGGTGAGAATGTGAGGGAGATGGAAGGGTTGCGGGTAAGGAGAGATAAAGGGGAGTGGAAGGGTGGCTTGTGTGGGGCATGAACACTATCAGACCAATTGGGCTGAATGGCCTGTTTCTGTACTTCAAAAATACTTAATTACTTTAAAATTACAAATTAGCTTTGAAAATAACTAAATTCAAGCAATCCAAAATGGGAGATTAACAGGAAAGCTGAACCTGGTCTCCATCTCCTCTCCAACACAAGAAGGGGTAAGATTAAGGAACCTTGGATGACGAGAACAGAGGAGCTTCTCGTCAAAAGGAAGAAGGCAGCTTACGTAAGGTGGAGGAAGCAAGGATCTAGCACAGCTTTAGAGGATTACAGGTTTGCTAGAAAGGAGCTCAGAAATGGACTGAGGAGAGCCAGAAGGGGGCACAAAAAAGGCTTGGCAAATAGGATTAGGGAGAACCCAAAGGCATTTTACTCATACGTGAGGAATAAGAGAATGATCAGGGAGAACGTAGGGCCGATCAGAGATAGCGAAGGCAACTTGTGCATGGAGTCTGAGCAGATAGGGGAAGCCCTAAATTAGTGTTTTTTGCTTCTGTTTTCACCAAGGAAAGGGAACTTGTTGTAAATGAAAACTTTGAGGAGCTGTGATACAGTCTTGACCAGATCAAGATTGATGAAGTTGATGTGCTGGAAATTTTGGAAAACATTAAGATTGATAAGTTCCCAGGGCCAGTCCAGATTTATCCTAGGCTGCTCCAGGAAGTGAGAAAGGAAGTTGCTAAGCTACTGGCGAGGATCTTTGCCTCCTCACCCACCACGGGAGTCGTACGGAGGATTGGAAGGAGGCGAATGTTGTTCCTCTTTTCAAGAAAGGTAATAGGGAAATCCCTGGCAATTACAGACCAGTCAGTCTTACATCTGTGGTCAGCAAAGTTTTGGAAAGAATTCTGAGGGATAGGATTTATGATTATTTGGCAAAGCATAGTATGATTAAAGGCATGGCTTTGAGAGAGGCAGGTCATGCCTCACAAATCTTATTGAGAGTTCTTTGAGGAGGTGTCAAGACAGGTCGACGAAGATCGAGCAGTGGATGTGGTGAATATGGACTTCAGCAAGGCATTCGATAGGGTTCCCCATGGTAGGCTCATTCATAAAGTCAGGAAGTATGAGATACAGGGAGATCTGGCTATCTGGATTCAGAATTGGTTGGCTGACAGAAGGCCGAGAGCAGTTGTACATAGAAAGTATCCTGCCTGGAGAACAGTGTTGAGTGGGGTCCCGCAGGGCTCTGCTCTTGGGCCTCTGGTCTTTGTAGTTGTTATAAATGACTTGGATGAGGAGGTTGAGGGGTGGGTTAGTAAATTTGCAGATGACACAAAGGTTGGAGGTGCCGTCAATAGCATCGAGGGCTAGTACAGGCTGCAGCGCGACATAGGATGCAAAGCTGGGCTGAGAAATGGCAGATGGAGTTCACCTTTGATGCATTTTGGAAGGTCAAACTCGAATGCTGAATATAGGATTAAAGATAGGATTCTTGACAGTGTGGAGGAACAGAGTACACAGATCCCTCAAAGTTGCCATCCAAGCGGCTAAGGTTGTTAAGAAAGCATACGGTGTTTTGGCTTTCATTAACGGAGGATCATTTGCACTGCAGCACTGACTGAGACAGGGAAAGTCTGTGGTTCCCACAAGACAAGGGTCTGCCAACAGCTGGCCAATGCAGCTTGGGGCCTTGCGATGACTGGGCCAGTATCCTTCATGGGAGAGTCTAGGATCAGATGACATCATCTCAGAATAACAACAGATTTCCTTATTTAAGGCAGAGATACAGAGGAATTTCTTCTCTCAGTGGGGAGTGAATCTATGGCATTCTCTACCACAGAGGGCTGTGTGGGCAAGAGTGTTAAGTCAATGGCCAAGACAGACAGATTTTTAAACAGTAAGGCAATACAGGGTTATGGGGAAAAGGCAGGAAGGTGGAGTTGAGGATTATTAGATCAGCACAGCAGACTTGTTGGGTTGAATGGCCTACAGTTTCCATTTCTTCCCTCATGGTGTTTGGGGAATCAGCGAGGTACTGTGGGGAGGGATGGAGGGAGGGAATTAGCCCAATTGATACAATCAGATGAAAGACAAAACATGTCTAAAAGAAACTGTTCACTATTTGACAAGAAAAGGTTAACTTTTGTAAACTCTTAGTTTGTTGCGAAACGACAGCTGCGGACAATTTGTGAAACATTTGCTGTCTTTTTTTTAATATTCATTTGAGAGACTTTGGCATCACTGGCTGGCCAGCATTGATAGCCTATCCTTATTTGCCCTTGAGAAGGTGGCGGTGAGCTGCCTTCTTGAATCGCTGCGGTCCACTTGCTGTGGGTTGGCCCACAATGCCAGTAGGGAGGGAATTCTGGCAATATCCACCTGGCATTGTGAAGAGAGTTGTCGGCAGCTGAAGAGTTACTCTTCCAGCCTTGTGTACTGCCTGCTGTTAATGGGTTGTCAACAAGCCACCTGTTCCATCCATATAACACACCCGTTTGGATAAGCTAAATACTCCAGAATTCTCTGGCATTAGAGTCTGTGACACTCAATCGGACTAGGGATTAATTATAAACAAATTATCTTTAGTTAGAGCAGGAGGTCGAATTACCAAGTTGTCAGAGGTTAAAGTTAACACTAAATTCTGCACACGGGATCTTTCTGAGACAGCAGGCTCTGTGCTTTTCCTGTCTGCCTTGAGTCCTCTCAGAATCACATGCTTAAAGACGGCAAAGCGGTCCCAAAAGGAGACACTGCCCCTCTTTTCCTTTGCTATTCACCCTAAGCTTACCTACTATTCTTAACCATTGGCCTTGCCAATGACGCCTCTATTTACTCCTCCACAGAAACCAGGAGAACCTGCCTCATCTCTCAGGTCTTTGAAAATGCACCCAAAGCTGTGGTCAACTTTCATAGAACATTACAGCGCAGTACAGATCTTTGAGCCCTCGATGCTGCACCGACCTGTAAAACCAATCTGAAGCCCATCTAACCTACAATATTCAATTTTCATCCATGTCTACCCAACAAACATGTAAATGCCTTAAAGTTGGTGAGTCTACTACTGTTGCAGGCAGCACGTTAAACGCCCCTACTATTCGCTGAGTAAAGAACCCACCCAACATCTGTCCTATATCTATCACCCCTCAATTTAAAGCAATGTCCCTTTGTGCTAGCCATCACCACCCAAGGAAAAAGGCTCTCACTGTCCACCCTATCTAACCCTCTGATTATCTTAGATGTCTCAATTATGTCAATTCTTAAACGTCTTCTCTATAATGAAAACAGCCTCAAGTCCTTTAGCCTTTCCTCCATACCAGGCAACATCCTAGCAAATCGCCTCAGAACCCTTTCCAAAGCTTCCACATCCTTCCTATAATGCAGTGACCAGAACTGTATGCAATATTCCAAATGCAGCTGCACTAGAGTTTTGTACAGCTGCAGCATGACCTCGTGGCTCTGAAACACAACCCCTCTACCAATAAAAGCTATCACACCATATGCCTTCTTAACAACCCTATTAACCTGGGTGGCAACTTTCAGGGATCTATGCACATGGACACACGAAGAAGGGCTTTTGCCCAAAATGTCGATTTTCCTGCTCTTCGGATGCTGCCTGACATGCTGTGCTTTTCCAACACCACTCTAATCTGCCACCTCTCAGCTCAGCTCTGCAGCTTACCTATGTCCCTCTGTAACTTGCAACATCCTTCGGAATAGTCTACAACTCCAATAACCTTAGTGACATTCGCACATTTACTAACCCATCCTTCTACGCCCTCATTTATAAAGACGACAAATAGCAATGGACCCAAAAGAGATCCTTGCGGTACACGACTAGTAACTGAACTCCAGGGTGCACATTTGCCATCAACCACCACCCTCTGTCTTCTTACAGTTAGCCAATTTCTGATCCAAGCTGCTAAATCACCCTCAATCCCATGCCTCCATATTTTGTGCAATAGCCTACCATGGGGAACCTTATCAAACACCTTACTAAAATCTATCAACATCACATCAACCGTTTGGTCCACCTGTTTGGTCCTGTTTTCAAAGAACTCAATAAGGTTTGTGAGGCACGATCTACCCTTCACAAAACAATGTTGACTGTCCCTAATTACCACTAACTTATTCCTCTCTGTATGATTATAACTCCTATCTCTTATAACCTTTCCCAATACCTTTCCCACAACCGAAGTAAGGCTCACTGGTCTATAATTACCAGGGTTGTCCCTCTTACCCTTCTTGAACAAAGGAACAACATTTGCTATCCTCCAGTCTTCTGGCACTATTCCTGTTGACAATAACAACATAAAGATCAAAGACAAAGGCTCTTCAATCTCTTCTCAGAGAATCCTAGGATAAATCCCATCTGGCCCAGGGGACTTATCTATTTTCACACTTTCCAGAATTGCTAACACCTCCTCCTTGTGAACCTCAATCCAGTCTAGTCTAGCACCCTGTATCTCTGTATTCTCCTTGACAACATTGTCTTTTTCCAGTGTGAATACTGATGATAAATATTCATTTAGCACTTCCCCCATCTTTTTTGACTCCACGCACAACTTCCCACTACCATCCTTGATTGGCCCTAATCCATTCTTTTATTCCTGATATACCTATAGAAAGTTTTATGGTTTTTCTTGATCCTATCTACCAATGGCTTCTCATGTCCTCTCCTGGCTCTTCTTGTAGGTCTTTTCTGGTTAGCTTGCAACTCTCAAGCATCCTAACTGAGCCTTCACATCTATCCTAATATCTTGAGAAGAGATTCAACTCCCTTAGTAAACCATAGCTCCATCATTCGAACACTTCCTCCCTGCCTAACCGGTACATATTTATCAAGGACATGCATTAGCTGTTCCTTGATAAGCTCCACATTTCAATTGTGCCCATCACTTGCAGTTTCCTTCCCCATCCTATGCATCCTAAATCTTGCCAAATTGCATCGTAATTGCCTTCCCCTCCAGCTATAACTCTTGCCCTGCAGTATATACCTATACTCTTCCATCCCTAAAGCAAGCATAACCAAATTGTAGTCATGATCAAAGTGCCCACCTACCTCCAAATCTAACACTTGGACAGGTACATTACACAGTACCAAATACAATGTGGCCTCTCCCCTTGTTGACTTGTCAACATACTGTCTGTGTCAGGAAACACTCCAGCACACATTGGACAAAAACTGACTTATCTAAAGTACTCAAACTTCAGTATATCCAGTCAATATTTGGAGAGCTGAAGTCCTGCATAACAACTACTCTGTTACCCTCGCTCCTATCCAGAATCACCTTTGTAATCCTTTCCTCTGCATCTCTGGAACTATTTGGATGCCTATAGAAAACACCCAACAGGGTGACATCTCCTTTTGTGTTTCTGACCTCAGCCCATACTACCTCAGTAGACGAGTCCTCAAAAGTCCTTTCTGCCACCATAATACTGTCCTTGACTAATAATGCCCACACCTTTTACTACATCCTCTGTTCTTACTGAATCATCTAAATCTTGGAACCTACAACATTCCTGTCCTTGCTCTATCCATGTCTCTGAAATGGCCACAACATCAAAGTCCCAGGTACCAACCCATGCTGCAAGTTCACCCACCTTATTCCAGATGCTCCTGGCGTTGAAGTAGACATACTTCAAACCACCTTCCTGCTTGCCAGTGCGACCTTGAAAGCATAATTCTGACCTCACTGCTCTCAACCTCCTAGACACTGGAACTACAATTTAGGTTTCTATCCCCCTGCTGAATTAGTTTAAACCCTCCCGAAGAGCATTAACAAACATATCCCCAGGATATTGGTATCCCTCTGGTTCAGGTGTAGATCATCCTGTTTGTAGAACTCCCACCTACCTCAGAAAAAGTCCTTATCATCCAGGTATCCAAAACCCTCCCTCCTGCACCATTCCTGTAGCCACTTATTCAACACCTCTCTCTCTCCCTATTCCTCACTTCGCTGTTGCCCCATGACATGGGCAACAAACCAGAGTTAACAACTCTGTTTGCTCTAGCTCCAAGCTTCCACCTTAGCTCCGGAATTTCTGCTTTAAACCTGCATTCCTTTTCCTACCTATGTCATTGGTGCCAATGTGGACCACGACTTGGGGCTGCTCCCCCTCCCCCTCAAGGATCCTGAAAACAAGGTCACAGACATCACTAACCCAAGCACCTGGGAGGTATCACCAGACAAATGGTGATTTCAATCAGTGCAAGTCATTTGATTGATATGCCTCTGTGTTTAAAGTCCTTCCACAGACTACCCCTTCCCTACAAGCTCTTGCACATCTCCAGCCATCTTCACCCATCAGAGGAGTCCACAGTTTAGCTGCTATGCCCCAAGCTCTGGAAATGTGTCCCTACACCCCTCGGTTAGTCTCTGTCCTTCTTAAAAATGTCTTTCCCTAACCAATCCATTTCTCTTTGTGTACTTGAAATCAAAATATCTCTCAATATAATTAATCTGTTAAACATTTTGTGATGCTTTACAGCATTAAAATCTCAGGTCATTTCAGATTAGAAGCATTGCATACGTTCTACAAAATGAATTGCAATAACTCACCAAGATAGTTCCCAAACTAGGTCTGCAGATATATAGGTTTGTCACTAAGCCTAACTTCATCCTGATTTGTAAATGATGATTGTTGCTGAGTTAAAATCCTGAAACTCTCCCTAATACCACCAAAGGTTGCCCAATGTCAAATGGACTGCAGTGGTTCAAGAAGGCAGCTCAAGAGTACAACTCAAGGCCACGGATGTAAGGGAAAATGAGAGTTGGGACCACTATTATATCAGCCACAATTTTATTGAACAATAGAGCAATTTTGAATGACTGAATGGCCTCCGCCTGCCTCTAATCTCACGTTCCTGCATTCCATTCAGAGAGTAAATTGTTACAGATATCAGCTACGCACAGAATAATCTACACAAGATGCAGCAACAGGACAGTGTAGACAGGAGAGGAAACATAGCAGTCTTAGTGCACATGGTAAATTGGTGCTGACTGACTCCAAAACCTCTTAGCGTATATGGATCATTTCAGAGCTAGGTCACAATTTGTATTTGCAAGAAATTACATCACCCATTTGTGGGTTCTCACTCCTTAGTTACCTGAGAAGATGGTGGTAGCGTAATACAATTCAGTGGCTATGTAGGTTCATTGTAGAGTGCAGTGAGGAATCAATCATGGAGAAGATCAACAAGAATGTACATTTGTAAAGTACCTTATAGTGCAGCAAATTATATCAAGGTACTTTACAACAGCGCTAGAGAGAAATACTAGGGCACCTTGGAGATCTTTGATGACCAAAGACTTGGTCACAGAGATACTTTTTAAAAGGGAGCATTGCAAAAGGTTGGAGAGGGAACCCCAGAAGCAAGAGTCTGAGCAGCGACTGGCAATGGTAGAGCTGTTATAATCGAAGCTACTCAAGAGGCCTCAACTTGTAGGAAGGTGCTGTTCTATGGCTGGAGGCGGTTACAGAGTTCAGAGAAAGGTCACCAAGATTTGAAAACAACAAAAACTGAAAATACCCATTGGAGCGACTGGGGGAAACAGGACACTGACAAGACATTTTTTGGATGCCCTTCAGCTTAAGGAAGGAGGCACACAATAGGTCAGGCAGGAGAGCATTGGAATAATCAGGTGAAGAAGCAGGAAAGAGGTGTATGAAGCACATGAACAAATAAGCTGAGACTGCCGTTTTATTTATTCACTCATAGCATGTGGTATTGACCATCCCTACCTGTCCTTGAGAATGTGATGCTGAGCTGCTTTCTTGAACCAGGAATGGAGGATTTCAGTTATAATGTGAGGCTGGATAGGCTGGGATGTTTTTCACTGGAGCATAGGAGGTTGAGAAGTCAGGGGTATAATACAGTGAATGGCAGATGTCTTGTCCCCAGGGTTGGGGATTTCCAGACGGGGGCATAATTTTAAGGTGAGAGGAGAAATATTTAAAAAAGGCATGAGGGGCATTTATTTTTTAAAACCATAGTGATCAAGTGTGTTGAATGAACTTCCTGAGGATGTGATGGATGTGAATATAGATGCATTTAAAAAAAAGAGTAAGAAATGTTTGGAGGGATATGAGCAAGGGCCAAGCGCATGCAGGGTGGGAATAGTTTAATATGGGAACATGGTCAGTGTGGACTGGTAGGACCAAAGAGTCTATTTCCATGCTGTATGACTATACCATTGTAGCCCTTGTCCCATGCGTGGACCCACAATGCTGTTAATGAGAGAGTGTTCCAGGAGTCTGACCCAATGACTCTGAAGGTATGTTGATATAATTCCAAGTCAGGATGTTGAGTGACTTGGAGGGGCTGTTCCAATATATCAGCTTCCCTCAATTGCATGGATGCTAGAGGTCGCAGGTTTGCATGGTGCTGATGAAGGAGCCTCACTGAGTTTTGGCAGTGATCTTTGATGGGGTGAGTGAATTTTTGTGGATGTAGCGCCAATAAGTTTGTCCTGGGTGGAGTCGAAGTTTTGAATGCTGCTGGAGCTACATTCATCCAGGCAAGTGGGGAGTATTCCATCACACTCCTGACTTATACCCTTTAGATGTTGGACAGGGTGGACTGGCAGATTTGTTTCCTCAGCAACACTGGAAAACAAGGTTTGATGGTCACACAGCTTTAATTTCTTTAAATTGAAGTCAACTCACAAACTGCCAGCGTAAAGACGTAAATATGTAAAGAGTCGTTTTCTGTGTTTTGAACCCAATGAGACCACCAAACCCACATTACTGCCATTTCCATGCTGTATGACTATACCATTGTATACCATTGTATACCACAGCCTCACCTGGTGGCCGAAGATTCCTCAGTGCCACGTGAATTGAAAAGTTTCCCAGCTGGCAGAACTGCAGGAGAGAGAGAGAGAGAGAAAACAAGAAAGCAAATGACTGCCAAAAAACTCACCAAGCAGAGGCAGCTGAGAATCACTAACTCCAGCAATATTTCCCAGATAAGCATCACATTATAACGAGGTGCTTTAGCCACAGCACAATCAGGATGCTCTCGGAGGATTTGTGGATAGAGTTTGATGAAACAGGGTAGGAGGATGCATGCATGGGGCATAAATACGACTGATACCCAGACTAGCGAATGGCCTGCTGCAATGCTTTCATTTCCCTGCAATCCAGATGAAAGCCCATACTTGCCAAAGTTAAACCACAACATCTGACGTCAGACTGATTTCCCCGACTGTCAGCATTTGCAGGACAGTCCCAAATAAAGTAAGAACCACACTAGTAACCAATTTAGGATCATTAGTTAGGATTACAACATGGCTCACTTACATTTGCTAAAAACTACATATTTTCAAATGCAGTGCCTTGTCCTTTGCACCTAGAATATCCAGCACTGTATTTTTTTTAAAAATTAAACAAAAGTATGGGATAAGAACTGTTCTCTGGTGCATTCTTCAGCAACACTTCAACCTATCAGGTTCAATCAGCACTCTTTTCTCAGGCAGGATAAACTGTTTACTCCTCAAACGCCTGAACTCTTGGCCTCGGCATGGATTCAGCAAGGCATCCTCCCAGCTTGGCATGGCCTCAGTGTGGACTTCTGGCCTCAAGATAATTCCAGAGCAGTCTCCTGTCCCTGAAGCGATTCCTGGCACAGTCTGGAGTCAAGGCCCAGTGCAGACTGGAGGGTAGGTGCCAGCGTGGACTGAGTTGGAAGGTCCACATTCAGAATTCATTCCTACAATCTGCTATGCTGGGCTTTTTATTTCTTTATCTTTTTTTTATCGCTAAGAACTTGTACTGAAAAATCTGTACATAGGTATCTTGTACCTAAGATGGTGTTGTAAGTGACGACTTGTAAACTTTTCACTGTACTCATTCGTGTACGTGACAAAGTTAATTCAGTTCAATTCAAAACCAGTCACGTGGAGGCTTGGAAGAGTGTCCTGAGGAAATTCACTCCAAATTGTCCCTCCTGAGCTATTTGAGGGAGGAGTCAGTGCAGATTAACATTACCATCAATTCATATACTATAGCATCATCTCCAAGACAGAGAATATGAATAATAATGATCAATAGCTACATATACTGACAACTTTATTCTCAAGAACATTAATTAAAATGGAAAACAAAATTCATTCGAGCAAAATTCTCATGGTTTTGTAGCTGGTAAACTCCACAGCAAAGAAAAAGGGCAGTATTAATCAGATATTTAAATTAAAAGTTTGTAGATATTAGAGAAAGGGAAACTTACCAGGAATATAGCAAGAGCAATTTTCACTTGTTTGTCCCCATAAGCTGAAATAGAAAAAAATCAGTCAATTATCCAGGAAACCAGAAAGACGTCTAAAAGGAACCTAGTCTCTAGCACCCTTATCCAAAAAGGTTATGGGTTGGTTGTGGGGCACAAGAAAGGTGGCAATTCAGAGACCCAAAATAATGAGTTCCGGAGAGTTATACCAGACTCAAAATGTTAACTCTACCTCTCTTGCCACAGATGCTGCCAGACCCGCTGAGTTCCTCCAGCACATTCTTTTATTATCAGACTGGACACCAGCTCAAACCCTCACGATATAATCCAAATCTCATTCATAAATCAAATCATAATGCTAGCTAGTCTAACGGTGGTTATGAAATTATCAATTGTTGTTCAAAAAAAAACCTAATCAGGTTCACTAACGTCCTTAAGGAAGGAAATTTCCCATTCTCACCCATTCTGGCCTACATGTGACTCCACACCACAGTAGCCTGGCCAGCTTTTAACTACCCTCTGAAACGACCCTGCAAGGCATACTTAGGGCAATTAGGTAGCAAACAAATGCTGATCTAGCCAAGGCCTCCTGCATCCAAAAGAGTAACCAAAAAATAAAACATCAAAAGGCCTCAAAGAGCTAAGAACAAATGCCACCCCCAGTCCAAATAGCTGCCACAAGGCCTCTACCTGGAACACAAGCAGTTGGAGGCCACAGGAGTGAAGAGGGAATTCTCAGAGTACCTCAACATGCTTACATGCATGCATAGAGATGCATTTCTGTAAGGAAACGACCTTTACCTCAAAAAGAGAGCATAAGGACCCACAGCAGGCAAGGAGGAAAGTAATATACTTTTGGCAAAGAAGCAAGATCATTATCAGACAGCATCTCCCTCCACTCCACTCCACCCACCCAGACAGTGCTCACCCCAGAAAATTCAAAGGTTGGCAAAAACCAGCAGACACTTGGAAAGCAGTTACCCAAAACTGGGCTCCCATGCATTCAGCTGACAGATGTCGTATATGTCAACTGCAAAGGATGATGGAGCTCTCGTGATAATATTGATGTTGGCAATTCTTTTTATGTAATGGGATATAAATCGCCATTACAAACCACAGCAGTGAAGCGACTACTTGGCAAGAGACTCGAAGGCTTCGAAACCTTTGTGGTTTTTCTCAGAGTACCTAATCAAATACAATGCATCACATCTTGAAATTTGCACTCTTGCAACACACAGCAAACTAACCTGCAGTTAACAGCAAACCTAACTTGCTTTTTACATGCCAAGACATGTGGCTTTACAGTAACAGAATCAGATAGAACCTGACTATGAATTGAAGGAGGATACACTAGATGGGGGTTAACAAAAAGACTGATCAATTTTAATGCTATGTGAGAGTGCACGTGTTTATGGATGGAATTCCAGACAGTTGGATTTAAGTAGGTTAAAGTGAGTGAATGGAATAGGGGACTCACAAGAGGCCTCCAGAGTTGTACAGGTAAAGTTGCCCAACCCCTCTGTCTCACAGGCAGTTATTCTTCACTTGAGCCCAGAGTGTGTTGGCCACAGAAGGCATCGCAATCAGCCTGATCCTGTGACCCACATGCACAGCAAGGGATACAGCAAGTTGGGAAAGGAAACAAGGGAAGTGTAACCACAGACTTCTACAGTGGTGTTACTCACTGCCGTGTCCCCCACCCCAGCCCCAAAAAATAAATTAGATCTGGTTTATTTTGTTCTCAAGATACAGCCAAATCTGGCAAGGCCACACCTACTGTGAAATTCCATGATGAGGGTGGGGTGCTGCAGTCCTTGCACCTTGGAAATCAATCTCACAAATCACCTCCTCTAAGATATGGACCCAATGTCAAATATTATTTGATAATACTCCTGCGAGACCGCTAGGGATATTTCCCTACTATGAAAAAAAGTAAGGTGTTACGCAAATGCAATCAGGTGTTGCTGATGTCATGGCAACCAAAAAAGTTCATTCTATCTCAGGATGTGGGCAACGACACTGGTGCAGCTTAATTTGTTGCCCTCATGGGTAAAGGTGATACCAAGGAAGGATGCCCAAGAGACAAAGAGAGAGAAAACACCAATCTAAGTCCATGTTAGAACATAAGACGAGTGGTAGTATTAAAATATTCCATCCCCAGTACTGCTGCCCTCGTCATTCTTGATGAAGGAGTTGGGCAAGAACGACAAAGCAACTTTAGTTAATCGCTGATATGGTCAGAATGGAGAGAGTGGATAGGAAGGCCAGGAGTGACCACTGATCGAAGCATCTCAGTAATGGGGGCATCTACTCCAGGGCATATACATATCAAGCTTCTGGGAAACCTTCCTAATGGGTTCTGCCTAAGGGCGAGCTGATGCACCGTGCCCTCGCTGTACCAAAATTGGGTACCACTGTCATGTGCAGTGGGCAATTCTTCCCAGGCCTCAGTGCAGGGTAGATCGGGTACTCAAGCCAGCACCCTGATTCACACTAACGTTAACACGGGCTGTGACTTACCAGGTGGTGTGTACAGCGGGTGATTGATGTGATAAGCCAGCCAGGCTGCAAAACCCCAGTAATAAGTGCAATTCTAAAAGAGAAGGAAAACTCCAAATTAAACAGGACTCAGAACAAGAACAGGGGATCAAAGCATTCACATAGAAATAGAACAGTACAGCACAGTACAGTACAGCCCTTGTTGTTGTGCTGGCTTTTTATCCTACTCTGAGATCAAGCTAACCGACATATTACTATAATCCATGTGCCTATCCAACAGTCAGTTAAATGTCCTTAATATATCCGACTCTACCACCACTGCTGGCAGTGCATTCCAAGCACCCACCCACTCTGGAATGTACCAATCTCTGACATCTCCCCTAAATCTTCCTCCAATCACCTTAAAATTATGTCCCCTAGTGATAGACATTTTTGCCATAGAAAAAGGTCTCTGACTATCCACTCTATCTATGCCTCTCATCATCTTGCACATCTCTAATAAGTCATCTCTCATCCTTCTGCACTCCAATGAGAAAATCCCTAATTCCCTCAACCTTTCTTCCTAAAACCAGTCCAGACAGCATCCTGGTTAATCTCCTCTGCAGCCTCTCTAAAGTTTCCACATCCTTGCTATAATGAGGTGACCAGAACTGAACATAATATTCGAAGTGTGGTCTAATGAGAGCTTCATAGAACTGCAGCATAATCTTGCAGCTCTTAAACTCAACCCTCCCTGCAATTGAAAGCCAACAGACCATACGCCTTCTTAACAACTCTATCAACTTAGGTGGAAATTTTGAGGGATCTATCAACATGAATCCTAAGATCCCTCTGTTCCTCCACATTGTCAAGACTCCTGCCTTTAATCTGCATTCAAATTCAACCTACCAAAATGAATCACTTCATTTTTCCAGGTTGAACTCCACCTGCCATTTCTTGTCTAGCTCTGCATCCTGTCAATCTCCCACTGCAACCTCCAACAGCCCTCCACACTATCCACAACACTGCCTATCTTCGTGTCATCGGCAAACTTACTAACGCACCCTTCCACTTCCTCATCCAAGTCATTTATAAAAATCACAAAGAGCAGAGGTACCAGAACTCATTCCTGTTGAATACCACTGGTCACCAAACTCCAGGCTGAATACTTTCCATCTACTACTACCCTGTGTCTTCTATGGGCCAGCCAATTCTGTATCCAGACAACCAGAATTCCCCGTATCCCATGCCTCCTTACTTTCTGAATAAGCCTACCATGGGGAACCTTATCAAATGCCTTGCTAAAACGTGCCATATACACCACATCCATTTTTCCATCTTCCATGTGTTTTGTCACATCCTCAAAGAATTCAATAAGGTTTAGGAGTAATGATATGCCCCTCACAAAGCCATGTTGACTATCAAGCTGTGCTTTTCCAATAATCATAAATTGTGTCCCTCAGATCCTCTCCATAACGTGCCCTTCACCGATGTAAGGCTGACTGGTTTGTAATTCCCAGGATTATCCCTCTTCCCTTTCTTGAAGGAGGGAGTAATATTTGCTCCCTTCAAATCATTTAGTACTACTCCAATCGACAGTGAGGACAGCAAGATCATCGCCAAAGGTGCAGCAATCTCTTCCCTTGTTTCCAGTCGTATCCTTGGGTATATCCCGTCTGGCCCAGGGGACTTATCCTCCTCATGCTTTCTCGCAAAATTTCCAGCAAATCCTCCTTCTTAACATCAACCTGTTCAAGTGTATCAGCCTGTTCCACACTATCCTCACAAACTATAAGGTCCCTCTCATTAGTGAATTAGCTTTGGCTTTTTCATGCCCCTACTAGCTCTCCTAAGTCCATTCTTCAGTTCCTTCCTGGGTACCTTGTACTCCTCTAGAGCCCTGCCTGATCCTTGTTTCCTCAGCCTGAAGTAAGCTTCCCACTTCCTCTTGACTAGATGTTCCATATTCCTTGTCATCCAATGTTCCTTCACCCTACCATCCCCTCGTTACCTCAATGGGACAAACCCATCCATCACCTGCAGCAAGTGCGCCCTGAAAAACCTCCACATTTCTGTCATTCTTTTCCTGGAGAAAATCAGCTCCCACTTTATGCTCCACAGTCCCATACCATCTGCTCCTATCCCTCTCCAAGAGTATAGTAAAGGTCATGGAGTTGTGATCACTATCATCGAAATGCTCTCCCACCGTGAGATCTGACACCTGAACCTAGTTTGTTGCCAAGCACCAAATCCAATATAGCCACCACTCTAGTCAGCCTATCTACATATTGAGCCAGAAATCGTTCCTGGATGCACTTGACAAAAGCTGCTCCATCCAAGCTATTTGCACTAAGGAGGTTCCAATCAATATTAGGGAAGTCGAAGTCACCCATGACAACAACCCGACTATTTCTGCACCTTTCCAAAAACTTGTCTCCCAATCTGCTCCTCAGTGTCTCTGTTGCTATTGGGTGGTCTATAGATAACTCCCAAAGTGACTCCCATACTGACGCTGTGGACAGACCCTCCTCGACAACCTCTTTCTGCAGCTATGATACTATCCCTGATTAACAATGCCAGCCCCTACCTCTGTTACCCCCCTCCCCATTCCTTTTGAAACATCTAAACACCAGAACATCCAATAACCATTCCTGTCCCAGTGATATCCAAGCCTTCGTAATGGCCACAACATCGTAGCTCCACGTACTAATCCATGGTCCAAGTCTAATACCCTTATTCCTGATTACTTGCTTTAAAATAAACATATTTCATCCCATCACACTGACTGCAACTTTGGCCTATCAGCTGTCTATCCTTCCTCACAGACTCCTTGCACACTATAGCTGTCCGTTCACCGGCTACACAGCCTCTGATCCGTAGCTCCAGTTCCCATCCCCCTGACAAATTAGTTTAAACCGTCCCAAAGAGCTCCAGCAAACCTTCCACCCTGGATAATGGTCCAGTGCAACTCTCCTCCTTGTACAGGTCCCACCTTCCCCAGAAGTTATCCTAATGATCGAAATATCTGAAGCTCTCTCTCCTAAAGCAGCTCTGAAACCACGTGCTTAGCTGCACTCGTTCTCTGGTCCTCGCCTCACTAGCCCGTGGCACCGGTAGCAATCCTGAGATTACTACTCTGCTCATCTTGCCTTTCAGTTTCCAACCTAACCCCCTACGTTCACTTCTCAGATCCTCATCTCTTTCCTCACCTATGTCATTGGTACCAACATGTACTACGACTTCTAGCTCCTGTAACTGGGAGGCAGCATACCATCCGAGAGTCTCATTCGCGACCACAGAATCTCCTGTCGGTTCCTCTAACCATCTCCTAACACTATTGCTCTCCTATCCTCCTCACTTCACTTCTGAGCCAGGCTCAGTGCAAAAGACAGGCTGTTATGGCTTTCCCCTGGCAGATCGTCCATCCAAACAGTATCCAAAGCGGTATACTTATTATTGAAGGAATGGCCACAGATGATCGCTGCACTGACTGCCTATTCTCTTTCCCTCTCCTGACGGTCACCCAGCCACCTTTATCCTGTAACTTAGGTGTGACAACCTCCTTATAATTCCCCTCTTTCACTCCCTCAGTCTCCCAAATGATCCAAAGTTCATCCAGCTCCAGTTCCCTAACACAGTTACAGCACAAGTAAAGACACAGTACAAACCAACAGCACCATTGGACCAACATACCAACCTCATTGAGATTCATCTTGCCATCTGAAACACAAACGTATCGTCCCCGCATTGCTCAACAATCTCCAAAAATTCACAAATCTTTGATTCTGTCGGTACAGCATGACTCAGTCAGCACCCAGTACTGGTCCCCTGCCTTTCTCATATTGCCAGGTTTGTCCCATCAATGAAAGCATCAAAGTCCTATCCCCAACCAGCCAGTGTCAACAATGCTTTAGATAATGAGGGACCCAGAATAGTGTCAGTGTTTTCTCAAGTTTTTTCAATATTCATTTGCGGGATGTGGGCGTTGCTGGCTGGGCCCAGCATTTACTGCTCATCCCTAGTTGCCCCTTGAGGTAGTGGTGGTGAGCTGCCTTCTTGAACTGCTGCAGTTCACGTGTTGTAGATTGACCTACAGTGCCATTATGCAGGCAATGCTAGGAATTTGACCCAACAATCCAGTCCTAGATAATCATTAGTCAGCTTGAGAGAAAGATGGCACAGAAACAAGAGATTCAAAGCAGTGGTACTTCTGATAGCCTCCATTCACATAACTTGGTCTTGATGCCCTCACAGTTGAACAGCCTGTCTGTTTAAGCTAATGAACTAATAATTGGATTGGGGACTGCATGAGCTAGGGCAGGTGGGAACTGGGAAAAGGGAAGAGTACAGAGTTTATTAAAGAGTTAGAAATGCCTAATTACTGTAACCATTACAAAGCTGAACTCATAACCAACTCCCAAGTAAATCAATTTATTATCGAGCAGCTTGACGAATAGGCCAAGGGCTCCTGTTATTCTGTTCAGGCTGACTGCATTGCAGCACGTATTCTGCAAGCAACATGATACCATCGAGAGGATGTACTAAAGGGGGCTGATCAAATTCAGTGTAGATCAACAAATCTGAACTGGTCGCGACCTCCCAGTGCCAGAGGAATGCATGGCCTGGTTTCTGCTGAGGGACGTCACAGGCATGCTTTTTGGTTAAAGTTACTGTCCGCCTTACAAAGTTGTTATAGGCAGCGCCATTCCCTTCAGCCCAAAGTTACAAGCAATGAGGACAGGTTGCATAACTTAGGCATGAGCTCCATTTGAATACAAAAATTTAAGGAGTAATTTACTGGAGTTACTTAAAATGGTCGGAAGATTTAATGAGGTAGATGGAAAGAAACTATTTTCATGGAAGGATATAACCTTAAAATGAGAGCTGGGGTGTTGCACCAAAGTACTGAAATGCTGCAACTTCCACATTTAAAAAAAAACTGGAATCCAATCAAGAACCAGGAATAAGAGAGCTTTGTTGTTAGAGGGCAATCGGAGTTAGAGCTAAAGTTGGCAAAAAGGGCAGAGATACAGATCTGAAACAATCTAACTGCATGGTGGAACAGACTGGTGGGGCTTGAATAGCTTCTTCCTGTTGCTACCAGGCTGAATCCTGAGATGGTAACATTGACCCACAAGAGGAGTTTATGGAAGAGACGGAGTCTTTATTCTCAGTGTTTAGAACAATGAGGGTGATCTATTGAATCACAGAAGCCCTACAGTGTGGAAAGAGGTCATTCAGCCGATCAGGTCTGCACCAACCCTCCAAAGAGCATCCGACCCAATCCCACACGCCCACTCAATCACCCGAGGCTAGAATTGAAGCCGAGTTCCTGGTACTGTGAGGCAGCAGTGCTTACCATCGAGCATTGTGCCACCTGGAAGTATATGAAATTCTTGGAGCTCAAAAGGGTGGATGCAGATTAAAAAGATCGTTTTGTTTTGGGCTCTGGACTAAAGACAGGAAAAGATATTGCTTGAAACTAAGGAAACTGTGTAAAAAGATTCACATGTACATTCACATCTGTACATGTGAACTGTACATTCAATGCTGCCTTTCAGGGTCATTTTGCCTCAAGCCAGATTTTTGCTTGGCTTTTCAAATCGGCATCATCAGCTGGGGCCTGAGCATAGTAACAACAACTTGATTGACTCTTGGGCAGGTGGCTGTAGCCACGTGACTGGACAACTCAACGGAAACAACCAGCCTGTGAAGAAAGATATTTGCTTCTCCTCCTCCCCCAACTCCTCTGTAAAAGAAAGTGCCCAGTAGCTAGCTACTCTCCCTCATCTTTCTCTGCAAGTAACCCCTTGTTAAAAGGGCAAAAGAAAACTTTCAGCTGAAAGGATGAATCCTCGAAAATGAAAGAAAAACTGAGGGAATTGGTGCATCCATGTCCTCGTGAAAAAGATGGAATGAATGAAAAGGAATTGAAAGCTGAATTGAGACTGGTGTCGAATAACAATGGCTGTAGAGAGGACTTTAAAACAATGAGACGGCAAATACATGGGGTTACAAAACAAAAGGATATGGCAACACTACAGGGTAACTATTTTGATAATGATACCCAGAGTGGAATAGAAAGGAGTAGTGTACGAAAGCACAAAAGCACAGCAACAATTTGTGTCAAAAACAGATAAAATGGTAAAACGGAAAAAAAAATTACATAATTTAATCTTTACTTAAAATGTGCACAACATTCAGAACAAAATAAATGAATTAATGGCATTAATAGAGGTTAATAGATATGACTGTATAGCCATTAATGGACATATGGACACAATTCTGTAAGTTTTAGAATACTCGTAGACAAAGATGACAGTGGTCCTAAGGGAAGAGTACTAAACTGGGCCAAGGACAATTATATTAAAATTAGGGAGGAGCTGGGAAATGTGGATTGGACACAGCTATTTGAAGGTAAGTCCACATTTGATATGAGAGAGGCTTTCAAAGATAGGTTAAAGATAGTGCAGGATAGGCATGTCCCGTTGAAATCAAAGGATAAGACAGGCAAGATTTGTGAACCGTGAATGACAGGAGAAGTCTTACAACTAGACAAGAGGAAAAGGCAAGCGTACGTAAGATCCAGACAGCTAAGAACAGAATGGGCCCTGGAGGAATATTGGAAGAGTAGGACCAGTCTTAAACAAGGAGTCATGAAACAGCTTTAGTGAGCAGAATTAAGGAGAATCCCAAAGCATTTTATTCTTATAAAAAAAGCAAGCGGGTGACTAGAGAAAGGATTGGTCCACCAAAGGATAATGAAGGAAGGCTGTGTGCCGAATCTGAGAGAATGGGTGAGATTCTGAATGATTACTTTGCATCAGTGTTCACTGAGAGGGACATGATGAATGTTGAGATTAGAGATAGAAGTTTGATTAGTCTGGATCACATTGACATAAGTAGGGAAGGTGCGTTGGGTAGGCTAGAGGTTATTAAGGTGAACAAATCCCCAGGACTGGATGGGATCTATCTCAGGTTGCTGAGGGAGGCAAGAGAGGAAATAGCTAAGGCCCTGACAGATATCTTTGTGGCATCCTTAAACACAGGTGAGGTGCCGGAGGACTGGAAGGTTGCTCATGTTGTCTCTCTGTACAAGAAAGGTAGTAGGGATATTCCAGTTAACTACAGACCAGTGACCCTAATGTTAGTGGTGGGAAAGTTGCTGAGGGATAGGATCTATTTATATTTAGAAAAAAATGGGCTTATCAGTGATAGGCAACATGGTTTTGTGCGGGGGAGATCATGCCTTACCAACTTAATAAAGTACTTTGAGGAAGTGACCAAGTTGATAGATGAAGGAAGGGCTGTAGATATCATATACATGGACTTTAGTTTGATAAGGTTCCCCATGGTAAATTAATAGAGAAAGTGAAGTCACATGGTGTGCAGGGTGTTCTAGCTAGGTGGATAAAGAACTGGTTGAGCAACAGGAGACAGAGAGTAGTAGTTGAAGGGAGTTTCTCGAAATGGAGAAAGGTGACCAGTGGTGTTCCACAGGGATCAGTGCTGGGGCCACTGTTGTTTGTGATATACATAAATGATCTGGAAGAGGGCACTGTTGGTATGATCAGCAGATGACACTAAGATTGGTGGAGAAGCAGAACAGTGGGCAGCACGGTGGCACAGTGGTTAGCACTGCTGCCTCACAGCGCCAGAGACCCGGGTTCAATTCCCGCCTCAGGCGACTGACTGTGTGGAGTTTGCACGTTCTCCCAGTGTCTGCGTGGGTTTCCTCCGGGTGCTCCGGTTTCCTCCCACAGTCCAAAGATGTGCAGGTCAGGTGAATTGGCCATGCTAAATTGCCGTAGTGTTAGGTAAGGGGTAAATGTAGGGGTATGGGTGGGTTGCGCTTCGGCGGGTCGGTGTGGGCTCGTTGGGCTGAAGGGCCTGTTTCCACACTGTAATGTAAATCTAAATCTAATGTAAATAAGGGACTGTCAAAAGAATACAGGAAAATATAGATAGACTGGAGAGTTGGGCAGAAAAGTGGCAGATGGAGTTCAATCCAGACAAATGTGAGGTGATGCATTTTGAGAAGTCTAATTCTAGAGCAAATTGTACAGTAAATGGAAGAGCCTTGGGAAAGGTTGATGAGCAGAGAGATCTGGGAGTTCAGGTCCATTGTACCCTGAAGGTTGCTGCACAGGTGGATAGAGTGATCAAGAAGGCATATGGTATGCTTGCCTTCTTTGAACAGGGTATTGAGTATAAGAGCTGGAAGGTCATGTTGAAATTGTACACGACATAGTATTCTAAGTGCGGCTGAACCGATGTACAGTTCTGGTCGCCACATTACCAACAGAATGTGGATGCTTTAGAGAGGGTGCAGAGAAGGTTTACGAGGATGTTGCCTGGTATGGAAGGTGCTAGCTATGGAGAGAGGCTAGGTTTATTTTCTTTCGAAAAAAGGAGATCAAGGTTCCTCTATACTTCCGACTATAACCTGGTGGTGTGTAATTAGAAAAAAGGAGACGTGACTGAGGTCTACAAATTCATGAAGGGTTTAGACAGGGTAGAGTGAGATAAGCTTTTTCCCAGAGTGAAGGATTCAATAACAAGAGGTCACACTTTCAAGGTGAAAGGTGAAAGGTTTAAGGGGGATACACGTGGCAAGTACTTTACAGAGGGTGGTCGGTGCCTGGAACGCGTTGCCAGCAGCGGTAGTAGAGGCAGGCATGATAGATTCATTTAACTTGCGTGTGGACGGATGCATGAGTAGGTGGGGAGCAGAGGATTACAGATCCTAAAACAGAAGAGCTGCACAGATGGCGGTTGAATACGCATGAGTGAATGAACTGAAAACTAGTTTTTAAACAGCAATTGCACTCTGTGAGGGATGGAAATTGGGGAAAAAAAAATCCTTTAATGAAATACAAAAAGTAGATCACACTGGGAATAGTTTACCACTTGAAAAAAAAAAACCCAAAATTGGGGGGGGGGTGGTGAAGAAAGATGAAAGACCTCAGGTGCTTTCACTGCAACACACAAAGTCACAGTGCTGGCGGTTTAAGAAAGGCACTTGGAAAAATGACTTGGTAAAAGAGGCTAAACCAGTGCGATTGGTTCAGGCAAGCACGGGAGCAAGACAGTGCATGAGAGAGCAAGAGCACGTGTGCGAGTACGCAAAATTGCTCACACAGCCTTATCTATGTCTTAGAAAGAGCACCATCTAATTAACAATAGTACCAATGAAAGATAAAGCAATCCAGACAGAAGAATCGATGGAGAAGGCACAGACCATTCCAGAAGACACATAACCTGGCTATAATTTTGAGAGACTAAATTCTATGTTTTTTTAAATGCAAGTGGAACTTCTATTTATTGGAACAACATAACATTAGAATCTTGCTTTATTTGGAAATAGCTAGTAGTCAGTAGGGATCTATTTGGTTTGTTAATACTTTGGTTAATTTGTTCACTGTTAGAGTTAGATAAATAAATTGTTAACTGTTGATTCTAAAGCGAAGGTCAGGAATTTATTTTATTTAACCTCTAGAAATGGCTGAAAAGTAGTTTTCACACTCCGAGGGTGAAAAGCTGAGTGGAAGGTGCCCCTCTCTGGGTGGTTTGGTTTTAGTTGTCAGAGTTTGCATAGGAAATTAAGGGGTAATCTAACTAAGGATTTTAGCAAAAAACAAAGAATTCAAGAAGATACATAACAAAAGAAACTAATTACACTGTCCCAAGTGTCCATAACAAGGCAGCATAACCTTATAAAATAAGAGCTTAGCCATTTTAGGAGCAAAATCAAAAAGGCCATTCAGCGCACACAGTCTGCTCCATTGTGCAATGAGATTATGGACAATCTGATAACCCTCAATTCCACTTTCCTGCCTTTTCCCATAACTCTAGATTCCCTTCTTAATTAAAACAAAGTCTCACTCAACTTACTCTTAAGCATCCAGCCGTAGCAGCCCTCTGCAGTAAAGAATTCCACACAGTGGCACAGTGGTTAGCACTGCTGCCTCACAGCGCCAGAGACCCGGGTTCAATTCCCGCCTCAGGCGACTGACTGTGTGGAGTTTGCACATTCTCCCCGTGTCTGCGTGGGTTTCCTCCGGGTGCTCCGGTTTCCTCCCACAGTCCAAAGATGTGAATTGGCCATGCTAAATTGCCCGTAGTGTTAGGTAAGGGGTAAACGTAGGGGTATGGGTAGGTTGCGCTTCAGTGGATCGGTGTGGACTTGTTGGGCCGAAAGGCCTGTTTCCACACTGTAAGTAATCTAATCTAAGTAATCTAATCTAATCTAAGATATGGAAGCAGTTATTCACAAGAGCAGAAGTGTACTGCTGAGGTTGTATTAGGCTCTGGTCAGATCATCTTTGGAATATTCTGAGGAATTCTAGGACCCTAATGAAGGATGTGCTGGTGTTGGAGGGGCTCCACAGGAGGCTTTTAAGGGCCTGTCATGAGGAGCGGTTGAGGACTCTGGGTCTGTACTGGATGGAATTTAGAAGGATGAGATTGAAACTTACAGAATACTGAGAGGCCTGGATAGTGTGGACATGGAGAAGATGTTTCTCCTACTAGCAGAAACTAGGACCCGAGGGCACAGCCTTAGAATGAAGAGACACCTCTCTCGAACAGAGATGAGGAGGAATTTCATCAGCCAGAGGATGGTGAATCCATGGAACTAGTTGCTGCAGAGTGTTGTGGAAGTCAAGTCTTGAGTGTATTTAAATCAGAGATAGATAGGTTCTTGACATGGAATTCAAGGTTTAGGGTTAAGGCTGGAGGAAGTGCTTGAGAAATATATCAGCCATCATCAAATGATGAAGCGGATTTGATGAGGTGACTGACCTAATTCTGCCTCGATATATTATGATATATATGAGGGTGGAATTTACTGGAGCTCACTTACAGCTGTGAAGGTTGAGACTGACTGAAACATCCAGAAAGAAAAACCTAAGATTTGGAGAGAAGACAGATATAAGATAACTATAATCTACTAAGGAGGAGCAGCAGACTTGAGGAGCTGAATACTTCTTCCTTGTCAACGTACTGAGCTTGGGAGCATGGTGGGGCTGGTCTCTAACACAGCTGGACAAGGTAAGAGCTCTACACAGAAAAGGATAAAACTCTACAGATAATGACAGAGTAAACACTGTTACCTTGAAGATGTTTCGGAATGGCATGGTGCCATGGGAAAACCGATGAACAAACAGAGTCTCCAGCAGCCTCTTGATGTAGTGAAAGGAGTGGCAAATGCAGGCAAGGCTACAGGGAGAAATGAGACAGTGAGAGTACTTACTGTTAATCAGCACTTATAATATGGTGAGCATTGTAAAATATAACTGGAGTTACTGACCACATTAAGCAGTCTTTAAAAACTCCCTTCAACATCCAAGTGCAGTGCTCCATCCAGCTTTCCCAGATTCTACCCTATCCCATTAATAACCCAAAATCAAACCACATTACCTCTGCAAAAAGCATAGTGTCTTATTAGGGTTGGGTAATAAATGACATCAGTGACAATATCAGCACAGACAGAGAATCAGGGAATGGTTACAACACAGCAGACTATTCCATTCATCACATCTGCAGTGAGTACCACTTCCCAGCCTCCAACCTTCAGGCTTGCCATTCTCTTCTCTTCAGGTACTTAGCAAATTCCTGACTGGAAGACACAACTGAACCTGCCCCCACGATATTCTCAATCGTTCATTACATTTCACCATAAGGGGAAGGCTGACACAACCTCAGATCTGAAGAGCACCCTTCCACAGGCAGATGCAGATGTTCCTGTGATATTGCTTAAAGAGCCTTGGATTCTCCCATTCTCCCCTTAACCAGTGTCACCAGAAAAATATTAATCAGTTGGCCTTGGGATCAACTCCAGAGTCCTCAGCCTCATGCAATCAGACAGCTCCATGGCCTGCCAACACCTAACACCAGTGTTTCTGTCAGGAATAAACCAGTATCTATTGAACAGTGGCCCAGTGAAGAATCCATCCTCTCTGAGATAAATAGTACAGATGAGATGAACAAAATCATGTGTGGAGTTTGCACATTTCTCCCCGTGCCTGCATGGGTTTCCTCCGGGTGCTCCAGTTTCCTCCCACAGTCCAAAAACGTGCAGGCTAGGTGAATTGGCCATGCTAAATTGCCCATAGTGTTAGGTGAAGGGGTAAATGTAAGGGAATGGGTCTGGGTGGATTGTGCTTCGGCGGGTTGGTGTGGACTTGTTGGGCCGAAGGGCCTGTTTCCACACTGTAAGGAATCTAATCTAATAAGTAAAATATAGAGCAGCACAGTGTAGATAGAAGGACAGAGAACCTACATCTCACCCCTTGAGTAGGCCAAACATTGAGGAAAACCACTTGTTAAATTTTTGAAATGCGAGTGTGACTTCCAAGGCTGGCATTTATTGCTGACTATTCAGAGGAAGGGTCACTGGATCCGAAACAAACTCTTGACTTCTCTCCACAGATGCTGTCAGACCTGCTGAGATTTTCCAGCAATTGCTGTTTTTGTTTCTGGCATTTACATATCAAAAGGGAGTAGAGGCTTTGGAGAGAGAAAAGGTTTACCTGGATGTTACCTGGTATTTGCTATGAGGAGAGATTGGACAAACTCGGTTTGTTTTCTACAAGAATGTCAAAGGATGGAGCTGGGGGGGACCTAACAGAAGTTTACAAAATTACAAATGATGTAGATATAATATTGATAGTCAGACTTTCACACCGGTTAGAAATATCATTTCCAAGTGGACATAAGTTTAAGGCAAGAGGGGGAAAGTTTAAAGGAGATGTGAGAGGCAGATTTATTTTGAGAGAGTCATAATTGCCTGGAATGCTTTGTCAGAGGAGGTTGTGGAGACGGATACAATAGCATAAGGCATTGACATTGGCATAGGCAGGGAATACAGGGATACAGACTGCAAAAAGGCAAAAAGCTTTTAGATTAAAAAGGCATCATGTGTCAGCACCATTTTGTTTAGATTAGATTAGATTTCCTACAGTATGGAAGCAGGCCATTTGGCGCAACAAGTCCACACCAACCTTCTGAAGAGTAACCAGCCAGACCCATTCCCTTACCCTACATTTACCCCTGACTAATGCACCTAACACAATGAGCAATTTAGCTTGACCAATTCAACTGGCCTGCACATCTTTAGATTCTGAGAGGAAACCGGAGCGCCCGGAGGAAATCCACACATACAATCGCCTGATGCGGGAATTGAACCCGGGTCCCTGGCGCTGTGAGGCAGCAGTGCTAACCACTGAGCCACTGTGCCACCTGTCTTGGCAGGCCAAAGGGCCTGTTAGTGTGCTGCACTGTCCTATGTTCTTATTGCTCCTACCCCCTGCCCCCATGCCCTCAAGATGGTGGTAGTAGCCTTCTTCCCCAAGCTACTGTAGTCCACCCAGGTTTACAACTTGTAATTCTGGACCATTCGCAAAAAAGGAGATCTCCATGAGTCAAGACAACATTCAACTTACTGCACAACTGAATGGGGACTTGAGGTGAAAGCGTGCTTAGGGCCATAGATAAACGGCAGTCGGAAATAGAAGAGCAGGTAAATCAGCAGCGGTCCAGCATACTCAGTGAGAAACACCTGAGGGGGTAAAAACAACAACATGCATCACACACAGTACTTCAACACTTCCTTGTCTGGTGTGGATGCGTGGTAAACTGTTTACTTCCATTTAATTCTACATTCCCAACCTCTGTTGCTGACCTGGGTGACTGCAGGAAAGATAGGGAGGATGGGAATAAAACCAGAGGAACTTTTAATATATTCGTTTCTGGCCGACCAGCAGCGTCTTAGGTCCAAGGTAGAAACTGCCTGTCACTTGTCCACAATCGAGGACTTGTCCAGTGGCTCGGGCTCTGTGGACAGCACACACAATTAATGGCAGGAAGAGGAATTGGAGTGTTTGGTAGAACAATCAATTGTTGATTCCTTTAAGTTTTCTTTTAACAATTAGTGATACCACTTCAAAGAGGCATAAAAGCATTGCCTCTGTTGTCTCTTACAACCAGCTACATTCATCGACTTTCTCCAGTTCTGACAAAAGGTTTCTGACCTGAAACCCTACTTGATCCTGCCTGCTGAGTATTTCCAGCACTCTATTTGGAAAGCAATGGCTCATTTCTTTCTGCTAATTCAGATCTTCACTTGCAACTGCAGTCATTCTAATGCTAATCCTGATGCACCAGAGAATTGCTGACACACACACATCTCCTCTCATTCTTGGTTCTGTCTAATTGCCATACAAAATTCCATAATGCATTTGCAAACCAAATTCCTTCAATAGGTCATGTTAAGAATAAGCATAATAGGTAGTTACACTGCTAACTTTTCATCAAAGTCTACCTTTAACACACAAGATTATAATTCCTAGCCTTCATGCATCAATGAGGTTGACTGTACTCCTCTCATGAAGCACACACAACATTTGTGTCAGCAACATTCATGCCTTCAAATCAGAAAGTCAGGGTGCAACTCCCAATCCCAGATGGAACATAGTCCAGGCAGACACACCACTGGGAGCCCAGGGAGTGACACAGGTATCTGCTTTTTGGTCTTAAGTATGTTTCTCTCAAGTTTAGGCCATTATTTGGTTAGTGACAAAATCTGTCCAACGTGTACTTGAATCAAGGAGCCCAGGCAGGGATCATTTGGCCCATCAAACCTCTGCTACCTTTTCAAAGACAGCTACCTAAGTTGTCTTTGTCCCCTGCTCTTTCCCTATCACTCTTCAACTGTTTCAGTTCCCAAAGTATTTATTCAGTTCTCTTTTGTAAGTTACTATTGAATTTGCTTCTGCCTTCACAGATGCATTTTCTAGCCTACTTTATGTTTAGAAAAGACTGGAAATGTATAACAGATCTAGCATGCCCCTCAGGAAACACAACCAATTGTGTAGTTTAGATGAAAGGACAGAGCAGTCAATTTTCATGCAAAAATACATGGCCTGAACAGGTAACTGACAATATGTCAGAATAAATGTTATAGGCATCCTACGTGCACTCCCATTAAAAAGAACTGTTGGTACACAGTGACTCAGTATAGCAGAAATTAAAGTATTCAAGTTTTAATACACAAGTCTATAAGCAAAAATTGTGGACAAGATGTTCACGTGCAAAGGTTGCACTGTTAATGGTGGTGGCCCTTTAGATCAGATATAAAACCAATCTCAGTCTCTGCTGAGACAGACATTAACTATCCCATTGCACTAAATCAAAGGCAGCTCTTGCTACCCTGGAGAACATTCTTCCCTCAACGAGCACCAATGAAACAAAACTCACTCAACGTTCACCTCTGTGTGCATCACACTCCATTGTATCCAAACTGCTTTGAAAAGGAAAGGCAATAAACTTTAGAGTCTCTCTGGTACAGTGTGGTTTAAGGTTAGCAATGCTGTCTCCAAGTCGCATAGTTGCAGGTTTGAGCCCACTCCACAGACCTCAGGATAGAATAAAGACTGGCAATGCAGTTCTGAGGGAGTGCTGCACTATTGCAGGGCCTGTCTTTAGACCAGACATTGAAACAAAGCTCTGTCACAGGGAGGTGAAAGATCTCTTGACATTATTTCAAAGTGCAAAGGAGTTCCTCCCAGTGTCCCTCAACCAACATGATGGAAACAAGTTAGCTGTTCATTATCACACTGCTATTTATGGGGGGGGGTTGCTGTGCGTAGTCTGGTGGTTGCTTTTTCTTCGAAAGTTCCTCATTGGGAGCAATGTAGTTGGGATGCTAGAGGTTGAGAATGTATAAATGCAAATCATTTGGCAACCAAATAGCATTTAAAAGTTAAAATTATCTGAAAAAAAAGGACACCTATAAATTAAAGCTGTACCCCAACATCATTCACGTATGGCAAGGGGCCACTGAAGTTCAAAAGGCAAATATGTCCACAATGCAAGGTACGTACAGCAAACGGTTTCAACCATGACTGAAATAGTGAGATCATTTAGAACTTACTGTAACCCATCCAATCTGAGCACCAAGGTCTTTGAAGTAAAGGGTGGCTGTGGTACCAACAGGGAGGTTCTGCAAAATTTCCTCATCCCTGAGTGACTTGCCCTCTGCAAAACACAAGAAAGACTGATGCAGAGAAAGGCAGTTCCTTCTTAATTCCCCACACACATCATCAGGAGTCTTTTCAGTAATTAAAATGGGTGGCATGGTGACACAATGGTTCAATTCCCGCCTCAGGCAACTGCCTGTGTGGAGTTTGCACATTCTCCCAGTGTCTGCGTGGGTTTCCTCTGGTTTCCTCACACAGTCCAAAGAAAATGTGCAGGTTAGGTGAATTGGCAATGCTAAATTGTCCATAATGTTAGGGGAATGTAGGGGAATGGGTCCGGGTGGGTTATTCTTCAGACTTGTTGGGCTGAAGGGCCTGTTTCCACACTAAGTAATCTAAAACCCGAAAGAAGGACCTTAATCAGATGGACCAATGGGCCACTCAAATGGAGTTTAATTTAGATAAATGTGAGGTCTTGCATTTTGGAAAGGCAAATCAGGGAAGGACTTAATGGTAGGACTCTGGGGAGTGTTATCGAACAAACAGACCTAGGGGTGCAGGTGAACAGCACCTTGAAAGTGTAGTCGAAGGTAGACAGGGTAGCGAAGGCACACTTGCCTTTACTGGTCAGTGTATCGAGTGTAGGAGTTGGGAGGTCATGTTGCAACAGAACATTGGTGAGGCCACATTTAGAATACTGCACACAGTTCTAGTCTCCCTACTATAGGCAAAATGTTGTTAAACTTCAAAGGGTTCAGAAAAGATTTACAACGCAATTGCCGGATTTGAAGGGTTTGACCTTTAGGGGGAGGCTGAATAGGCTGGAGCTATTTTCCCTGAAGCATCAGAGGTTGAGGGGTGACCATATGGTGACTTATAAAATCATCAGGGCGTGAATAGAGTAAATAGACAAGGTCATTTTCACAGGGCAGGAGAGTCCAAAACTAGAAGGCAAGGGTTTAAGGTGAGAGGGAAAAGCTTTAAAAAGGAACCAAGGGACAAGTTTTCCACACAGAAGGTGGAACGTGTATGGAACGGTTGCCAGAGGAACTGGTGGAGGCTGGCACAATTACAACATTCAAAAGGCATCTGGATGGGTATATGAATCAAAAGGGTTGAGAAGGGTATGAGTCAAATGCTGGCAAATGGGACTAGGTCAGTTTGAGGATAGCTGATCAGCATGGATGGGTTGCAGCAAAGGGCCTGTCTCAGTGTTATACATCTCTAACTGTGGATGCTGAAAATCAGAAACAAAAACAGAAATTGATGTAAAAATTCAACTGACCTCGCAGCATCTGTGGAGAGAAATCAGAGTTAATGTTTCGGGTCAACTGACTCTTCTTCAGAACTGATGTCTTTGCAGTTCCACTCTTCAATTAGATCCCAGCTGATTTATATGTTGCCTCATAGATTCACAGAATCCCTACAGTTTAGAAGCAGGCCATTCCACCCAAAACATCCACATTAACCTATCAAAAAACATCCCTAGCCTTCTACCTTATCCCTGTAAGCTTGCATTTCCCATGGCAAGCATATAGATCCCTGGACACTAGGGACAATTAGGATGTCCAATCCACCTAACGTGTATATCTTTGAACTGTTGGAGGAAACCAGAACTAACAGAGGAGACTCACACAGACATGGGCAGAATGTGCAAACTCCACAGCCACAGTCACCTGAGGGTGGAATTGAACCTGGATCGCTAGTGCTGTGAGGCAGCAGTGTTAACTGCTGTGCTGCCCAAGCCTTTATTCAGTATCCATAAATGCCCTCACACACAATACTAACCTCAGTCTTGAAACTTTTAATTCACCTCCACGGTTAACATTTTAGGGGAGTCAGAGTTCCAGATTTCCACTACACCCTGCATATGAAGTCCTTGCTGACATACTTCTGATCAGCCAGCACTAATTTTAAGAAGATGCTCCTTTGTCTGAACCACTTACCAATGTAGGGCATTTGACACCCCCTAGCCTCTTCACTTATTTAAAAAATTGTGGCTGATGATTAGATTAGATTCTCTACAGTGTGGAAACAGACAATTTGGCCCAACAAGTCCAAATCGACCTTCTGAAGTGTAACCCTCCCAGACCCATTCTCCTATATTTATCCCTGACTAATGCACCTAACATGATGGGCAAGTTAGCATAATCAATTCGCTTGACCTGCACATCTTTGGACTGTGGGAGGAAACCAGAGCACCCGGAGGAAACCCATGCAGACACAGGGAGAATGTACAAACTCCACACAGACAGTTGCCTGAGACAAGAATTGAACCCGGTCCCCGGTGCTGTGAGGCAGCAGTGCTAATCACTGAGCCACCATGACGCCCATGTGATCTGACTGTGACTTCAATTTCACCTTCCTATTTGCACCCTGCCTCTCCATACCTGCTCCTCTCATAATCTTTGATGTCTGTATGTAAATCTGTCTATCTATCTATGGCTTACAAATATTCAATAACCTAACCAACATTGTTTTCTGGACAGAGAATTCCACAGATTCACGACCCTCAGGAAAAAAAATGTTTTCCTCATCTTAAATGGGAGAACTCTTATTGTTCAACTGTATCATCTACTTCAAATCTCTCCCACAAAGAAACATCTTTCCAGTATCCACCTCTCTTTCCTATTCATCTTAAACATCTTAATTACATGGTAGAATCAATGCTGCACCCTCTTACAGAAGTGCTCCCATTTGAAAATAAGAGCTGTACTGCACAAAACAACATACCACATACAAAACACTAACATTCCAGCGTTGGGCAACAGGCAAGCATTTACTGATTTTATTGGAGTCAGTTGGGTGAATGAAAACTGTAGAAATCAGTGGGCACAGAAAAAAAGATTCCAAACCCCAACAAAGTGAAGAAGAGTTCATTTGACAGACATGGAGTAAGTGTGTGGGAAACCCACAAGACTTGGGAAGAGGTGGCACAGCCAAGGTAAAGGGATAATATTATCGGAGTGGAACCACACACCAATGGTATCGGAGTATTAGGGCAGACAAGGTCCAATGAGTAGAAGTCCCACCCAAAGGTGGAATCGATTTATCACTTACTTGGATCCAGCCTAATGGATTGCCTGGCAGGATACCACCGAGTATCTGAAACAGAAAAGTCAAGTACATTAACACTCATCTCCGCAGAGTATAGGATCATATCCTAACTGTAAATAGGAACAGTGTGAATACTGAAGAATCATTATACATTTAAAACATTCACATTTAAATGAAATACTTATAGGTTGGTCCAGAGGAAGTTCACAAGAATGATCCCAGGAAGGAAAGGCTTAACATGAGGAATGTTTGAGGACTCTGGGTCTATATCCGATGGAGTTCAGAAGGATGAGGGGGCATCTAATTGAAACCTACAGAATACTGAAAGGCCTGGATACAGTGGACATTGGAAAAACGTTTCCATTGGCAGGAGAGACTAGGACCCGAGAGCACAGCCTTAGAGTAAAGGGAAGTCCCTTTAGAATGGAGATGAGGAGAAGCTTCTTCAACCACAGAACAGTGAATCTATGGAATTCATTGCCACAGAAGGCTGGAGGCAGCCAGGTCATGGAGTATATTTAACACAGAGACAGATAGGTTTGTGATTGTTAAGGGGGTCAAAAGGTATGTGGAGAAGGTGGGAGAATGGGGTTCAGAAACTTATCAGCTGTGATTGAATGGATGGGCTGAATGGCCTAATTTCTGCTCCTGTGTCTTATGGTCAAAGTTAAAACATAATGACCATGACCTATTCACATTTGCCTTTAGATTCCTTCATGGATGCATGTGTTGCTGAGACACAGGAGATTTTCTTCCCTAATAATTGCAAGGTCATCATTACTAACAGTAACTTTCAGTAGCAGAATGATTACTCAGTTGCATGCAGCTGTTGTGGTTTTTTTTTGAACCCAGTCTCCAGAAAATTCCACTTTGACACATCTAACCATCTCCCCAGTTGCTACTCCAAAGTGGCCAGTCACAATGGTGTAAGCACTGTGTTTATTGCTGGGAGAGACAGCAAACAAGTTTCAGCAAATTTGCTCCATCTCTCTGCAATTTATTTGACTTGTGTTGAGTTTTTTTCTGATCATAGCAACAAATATTACGAATCCTATTGAAACCAGGGTGGTGAGAGGGGTTGCAATGTATGTGTAAGGGATAGCTGAGAGAACATAAGGATAAAGCAGTTGGATCTGCGATGTAGGCCAGGCAAGGCTCATAACACCATTCACCAGCTGAGCTGTTAGAAGAAAGGGTTTGGGTAACTCACACGAAGAAAGAGGTGTTCATTAGAAACCAAACAAGACCAACCATATAAAACCTATGATTGATATCCCCAACGCAGGTTAGAGGCTCAAAATTCTACAAAGTGTAACCTACCTCCTGACTCCCCAGTGACTACCATCTAAGACACAAGGCATGATGGAATAATTTCCATTTGTCTGGATGAGTGCAGCTTCAACATCATGAAAGAAGCTTGACACTATCCTGGACAAAGCAGAGTTGGTTGGCATCACATCCACCACCTTCAACTCTCTCTTTCATCCCTCAACCTTCACAAGTGCACACATGCAGCTACAAGATGAACTGTAGTAACTCACCAAAGCACCTAAGACTGTATATCTGCTAAACCCACGACCACTACTAGCTAGAAGGATGTAGGCAACAGATGCATGGAAACAACACTGCCTGCACATTTCCATCCAAACCACGTGCCTTGAATCTATATAGCCACTGGATCAAAATCCTGTGATTCCCCGCATACCACATGGCCTGCAGCAGTTCAAGGTAACAGGTCTGTTTTCCAAGGCAATTAGGGATGGTCAACAAATTATGCCATATCCTTTGAATAAATTTAATAAAAATGCTTACGGAAGTGAAGTGTTTATAGGAAAGACCATCTTCCCAAAAACGTCAGACTTGCTTTTGACCCTCAGTGGTAGATGAAGTAGCCCATCAAGTCTACTCTTGCCATTCAATTAGAAAATGGTTGATCTGATAATTCTCAACTCCACTTTCCTGCCTTTCTTCCATAATCCTTGATTCTCTTACTGATTAAAAATCAATTAGCCTTGAGTGTTCTGAGCGACCTAGCCTCAAAGCACTGTGAAGCATTCCACAGACTTCCATCCAAGAGAAGAATTTCCTCATCTCTGTCTTAAACTGGCAACCCCTTATTCTGAGATTATGCTTTCTAATCCTGAACCCTCTCAGCATCTACCCTGTTACGCAGCCTAAATTGCACATGGTTCTACACCCAAAAATCCCCAAGTCATTCTATAAAATGCACTTACTGGGTGACCAATCAGGAAAAGTTATGCCTATGAATAGAGTATATGATGATACCATGGTTTTAAGATGTGTTTTGTCCTGGTTTCATTTAGAGAGAGATTGGAAGGCAGGTGTCATGCGAAGCGTTGGGTTTTCTTAAAAAGCATTGGAACATTAGAAGCAGCCTGACTGGGTGTGGTCAAGCTGCCAACTATAGAACCAGAGATTTTAGGTTTAGCTTTCAGCAGAAGCTGCTGGGGTTGTGAGAAGCTACCACATCTCTCTTTGCTACAACTGAAAACTGGAGTTCTCTCTCTCTCAGGACTGTCTTTTAATGTCCTTTCTTCCTGGATTGGACAACAACAGGCAAAACAATCTATTTATTTAATTTGCCTTTTGCCAAAGGTATGTTCATTGGGATACTGCTGTATTGGAACAGTTACTGTTCAGTAGCAAAATAATCTAATATTCTGTTAAATTTTCCAATAGAGTTAAGTTATTCCAAGTTCCTCTTTCTTTTGTTGTATGTAATGTAGTGTTTGAATAAATTGTGTTTTGCTCAATGTCGAGTAGTTTGACCAATCGAATTGCATCTGAAAGGAAGCATGTCATACTGACCTTTAAAATAAAAAAAAAGTTAGGGTCTAAGCCACCTTAAAATATTTTGAGGGGTCTGATCTGGTCCATAACAATTAGAAGAAAATGGTGAGAAGCTACTCCTCCAATCACAGGCTAGCTTTCTTCTACACTTATTGCTGCTCGGTTCCTCAGAGAGCCTATAGCAGCAAACACAGGAGACAAACTGCCTGTGAATGCAGCGTACAGTTATGTAGGTAAATGATAGCAGTGAGGGTGTTCCAGGGCTGCTATTTGCTGAGGCTGGAAGTGTACACACTAAGAGAAGACTGAGTGGTAGTTGTGGAGGGGAGGAGCTTACACAAGTGTCAAGGGTGGGGATGAGATGGGGAAAAAGTGGTAAGGAGGAAGCTGTAAGCTAGGTATGGACGAAAGTGGGAGTTGCAAGATGAGAGTGAAGGAGAAAGGGCTGCAAGAGGGTTGTGGTAGGACAAGGGGGCTATGGAGGCGCAATAGAGACAGAATAGTTTTAAACCGGTCAACAAAGGAAATCCCAGTGACTTGGAGTCCGAAAAAAAAAGACTTTAATTCAGTTCACCAGAGACATTAGAGGAACAAAATAAAATTGTTACTATGATAAACCTGTTCAAAAAAAAAGGCTCAATCTCAACTGCGCTACTGTACCAAGTTCTAAGTAATCACTTTAGGATGGAAATGAATGCATTAGTGGGATTGATTCCAGGCCTGAGAAACTTCACCTTAGACTGGAGAAGCTGGGATTTTTCTTCCTGGAGATATTTAAAATAAAGAAGGGTCTTGACAGAGAAGATAGGCAGCTGTTCTTATTTGAAGGATCAATAACAAGGGGGCATAATTTTAAGGCATTAGACAGGAGGTGTACAGGGGATTTAAGGAAAAACATATTCACCCAGAGGGGGAATTTGGAATGCACTGACTGGAAGGGTAGTTGAGGTGCAGAACTTTGCAATCTTTAAAAAACACTTAGATGAGCACTCGAAATGTAAAAACATTCAAGGATATGGGCTGAGTGCTGAAGACTGGGACTATCATAAATTGGATTAGAATTCCCTACAGTGTGTATCACTAGCTTCCAATTACTGCCCAACCCTAACTTTGCAGGGGGCAGTTAAGTGTCAACCGCACTGCGTTGGGTCTGGAGTCACATGTAGGCCAGACCAGGTAAGGATGGCAGTTTCCTTCCCTAAAGGACATTAGTGAACTAGATGGGTGTTTCTGACAATCAACAGATTCATGGACATCATTAAACTCTTAATTCCAGATTTTCACTGAATTCAAATTCCTGAACATTACTGAGACTATCTTTATAATCCAAATTTATTTATTGATTTTTGTCATGGTAGAATTTAAACCTGGGTCCCCAGATCATTACCTGGGTCTCTTGAATAATAGTGATCGCCTCCCATGTAAAGGAGAGTTACTATTTACTTAAACTAGTAGTACCTGTCTGGTTAAAATAGTTGAGTTTTCTGCATATGTGACAGAAATATATTAGCTGTGACTTCACCAGTTAACAGAAGGTGTGCTTGGGGTGATGCTTTTTTTTAAATGTAGAAGTACGTCAGTCATTTTGAAAAATACTTCTATTGTTAACTTTATGCTGTCTTATACCAATGTAAATACTATGATACATAGGAAATTAATTTTCTTACACTGTGGCTTAAATGGGGAGTGATTATTGTTGCAGATCTTGATGAATACTTTGAATTAGGAGAGCTCAAATACCCTATATGTCAACACAAGTGTGGAAGCTTTGACCAAATTGGCTAATAAATGGTTAGTGAGAATGAATAAGTAGCTCCCAAAAATAGAAAGTCCCTCAAGAGAATTTCAGAGGAGTTCTGGTTCATACTGAAGGATGAGGGATGCCTCTTCACAAACTTAGCTGGAAAATATTTTCTGTCCTGTGGCACCTAAATTTCATGCTTAAGTCATCCCAGACCCTCCAGTCCAAGCCAAACATAAACTAAACTGGTCCCAACTGCCTGCTCCTGGCCCATATCCCTACAACGTCTTTCCTATTCAGGTACTTATCCAAATGTCTTTTAAACGTTGCAATTGTGCCCACATCCAGTACTTCCTCTGTAAGTTCATTCCATGCGCGATCCACATGTGTGTGCAAAATTTGTCCCCGTGTCTTTTTAAAAATCTCTCCCCTATCACCTTAAAATGGGCCCCTTAGTTTTGAAATCCCCCATCCTGCCATTAACCTTATCTATACCCCTTATGATTTTATAAACCTCTATAATGGTCACTTCTCAACCTATGTTCCAGTGAAAAGAGTCCCAGCCTTTCTTTATAAGTCAAACCTTCCGTGCCCAGTAATATCTTGGTAAATTGCAGTTCTGAGACAGTAAGCCATTCCTGTTGGCCTAGACCATTCACCCCTTTGGAATGGGAGGCTTTACCAAGATTCTAACTCTCAACTGTCCCCCAGTAAAAGCAGAAAGTGTGCCCATTCGTACAAATGGCTACACTTAACTCAGCCAATTTGATTGGTTAAAGTCAGGGAGCAACCCACCCCAAAGGAATGACCGGAATTAGAGATGTTGTATGGTGGTATTGGCCCTTCAGTAGTAATATACGAGTCTGGGTTAATGCTTGGGTTAACTATGGTTCAAATCTCATCAAAGCAAAGTGAATAAATAAATTTTAGAATAAAAAAAATCTAGTCTCAGTAATACTGACAGTGAACCATCATCAACTGTTGTTTTAAAAAAAAAACACAATCTGGTTCACTAATATCCTTTATGGAAGGAAAACTGCTGTCCTTACTTGGTCTGGCTTACTAATGAATCCAGACTCCATTCAAATATGATTGGCTCTTAATCAGCCTCAGAAATGGCCGTGGCAAGTCATTCAATTCAAGAGTCAATTAGAGATAGGCAACAAATTCTGACCTTGCCAGTGACACCCACATCTCATGAAAGGATTTATAAAAATTGCAATCACTATCTAATAGCATCCATCAAATGGTCACCCAAGCGTTGTCCTGGAGATTAGATTAGATTCCCTACAGTGTGGAAACAGGCCCTTCGGCCCAACAAGTCCACACCAACCCTCCAAAGAGTAACCCATCTAGTCCCATTTCCCTCTGACTAATGCACCTAACACTATGGACAATTCATCCAACCTGCACATCTTTGTGGCTGTGGGAGCAAACCACAGCACCAAGAGGAAACCCACGCAGACACGGGGAGAATGTGCAAACTCCACACAGACAGTCTGCCTGAGGCTGGAATTGAACCCTGATGCTGTGGGGCTGCAGTGCTAACTACTGAGCTATCATGCCGCCCGTGCTCATTACTTATAAAACTATACCTGAAATGAACAGTCCAGTCCACCAGACAAGCCAACCTTCCATCTATTAACTGCCAATATGTTGTCACAGAAAGGTTGCCAACATCAAAGACCCCTCCCACCCTGGTTATAATCTCTTCCAAAATCTTCTGTCATACCGAAGATACAAAGGCTTAAACACATGTACCAAAATGTTCAAGGACAGCTTCTTCCCGTGCTGTCACTAGATTTCCGAATGGACCTCTCAAATTTCAGACCTAATGTTGTGCTTGCTCTTTGTGCACCTGCTTTGCAGCTACAGCTTTTATTCCTCACTCTGTTCTATCACCCTCTGATCTTTATACTGTATGATCTGCCTGCACTGCATGGAAAACAAAAATATTTCCCTGTACCTAGGTACATGTGACAATAATAAATCAAACCAAAGAAGTGAAGAAACAGTGTCTGATGGCATGGACCAAAACAAAAGCAGAAATAATTTCTCCAAGACTTTGGATAGCCTCATCATTACCAGTTTGGCTGCATACTTACGGTTCTTGTGGAACATAACCTTGATCTCTCCAATTGTCGCATTTGGCTCCACCTGTTTTTATAGAGATAGACAGCCCAGAGTTAGGGCAAAACAAAAAATCCACAATTAAACTTGGCTTCCACACTAACAGTCACACTTCAGAGTCTGTGATGTACTTGTTAAACTAAATTAGGTCAGGTGCTTCAGATCAGACTTTTGAATGTCAGTTATTTGACCACGGGAAATATCACAACTGCCCCTGTATTTCTCAAATATTCGGCACTTTCCAGCAGGTGTCAGTCTTGACCAGAAAGCTTTTTCAACCTCATGAAATCTCCAAGACTCCTAGAGTCGAAATACACAACCAACATTCACCCCTACGTCTCTACATATCAGAGATCAGTTAACTCCGTACAGGTAAGGCCTCAAACCCCACTTCCAAATATGACATTTACTAACACAATGATCAACAGGCAACTTTGGTGCTCAGGGGTATGAATCCAATCCAGCTCTGGCTGAGAGAGTTGGAAGTGTGGACCAGAACCCAAAAAGATAGGAGCTATGTTAGAATGAATAAATTGATGCAACGAGATCAAGTCTTCAACCATCACACCATCAATCTTCATATCAGTATGAATCATGCATCAAGGGAGTTCACTTTAGAGGCTGGCACAGATGCAGGAACATACTTGTAAGGAGAGAGCTGCAAAACAAACTCTGCTTCTGCCAGTATCTCCTCCCAAGCACTGAGCATGTGCACCAACGCCAAATGAATGCTGAACCCATGAAATAAGACCAGCATCTTGGCAAAGAGAATACACACACACACACACACACACACACACACACACACACACACACACACACACGGTTTGAAATATTGACAATAAACCAGGCCAACATTTATCCCTCAAACAACACCCCCAATGGGTCATTTCACCATTGCTGCATTGATGTTGGTGGTAGTTTGCTAATGGACAACAGTATGACAACAGCACCCACATTACAACAGTCTGACAATATCAGTAACAGCAACCATCACACAGTCTTTGTGGAGATGAAGACCTACCTTCACAGTGAGAATAACCTCTATCATGTTGTGTGGCACTACCACCACGCTAAATTTGAACAGATCTAGCAACTTAAGACTGGACATCCATGAGGTGCCTTGGGCCATCAATAGCAGCAGAATTATACTCCGGCACAATCTGTAACCTCATGGCTCAGCACATCCCCCCACTCAACTTTTACCATCAAGCCAGGAAATCAGCCCTGGTTCAATAGAAAATGCAGGAGCAGCACCAGGTATACCTGAAGACATGTTGTCAACCTGGTAAAACCACCAAGCAGGACTACGTGCATGCCAAACAGCATAAGCAGCAAGTGATTGACAGAGCTAAGCGATCCCACAACCAATGCATTAGATCTAAGCTCTGCAGTACTGCCACATCCAATCATGAATGACGTTGGATGATTAAACAATTCACTAGAGGCGAAGGCTCCCATCCTCAACGATGGAAGAGCACAGCACATCAGTGCAAAAGATAAGGCTGAAGTTTTCGCAGTAATCTTCAGCCAGAAGTGCTGACTGGATGATCCATTTCGGCCTCTTCCAGTGGTCCCCAGCATTACAGATAGCAATCTTCAGCCAATTTGACTCACTCCATGTGTTATCAAGAAACGATTGGAGGCACTGGATGCTGCAAAGACTATGGGTCCTGACAACATTGTAGCAATAGTACTGAAGACTTGCACTCCAGAACTTGCCACTCCCCTAGCCAAGCCATTCTGGTCTAGTTACAACACTGGTATCTACCTGACAATGTGAAAAATTGCCCAAATATGTCCCGTACATAAAAAACAGGACAAACCCAACTTGGCCAGTTACTGCCCCATCAGACTACTCTCGATCATCAGTAAAATGATGGAAGGTGTCATCAACAGTGCCATCAACAACACCTGCTCAGCAACAACCTGCTCAATGATAGGTTCTGTATGGGACACTCAGCTCCTGACCTCATTACAGCCTTGGTTCAAACACAGACAAAAAGAGCTGAATTCCAGAGGTGAGGCAAGAGTGACAGCCCTTGACATCAAGGCTGCATTTGATCAAATGAAGCATCAAGGAGCCCTAGCAAAACTGAAATCAGCGGGTATCAGAGGGCAAACTCGCATACCTAACACATAGGAAGATGTTGTTGGAGGTCAGTCATCTCAGCTCCATCACTGCACGAGTTCCTTAGGGTAATGTCCTAGGCTGAAAATGTGTTGCTGGAAAAGCGCAGCAGGTCAGGCAGCATCCAAGGAGCAGGAGAATCAACGTTTCGGGCATGAGCCCTTCATCAGGAATCCTAGTAGGGCCCAACAAGTCCACACTGACCCTCCGAACTGCAACCCACCCAGACCCATTCCCCTACATTTACCCTTTCACCTAACACTACAGGCAATTTAGCACGGCCAATTCACCTAACCTGCACATTTTTGGACTGTGGGAGGAAACCGGAGCACCCGGAGGAAACCCACGCAGACACGGGGAGAATGTGCAAAATCCACAGACAGTTGCCCGAGGCGGGAATTGAACCCAGGTCTTTGACGCTGTGAGGCAGCAGTGCTAACCACTGTGCCATCATGCCGTACCTAACCTACACATCTCTGAACATTAACTCACATCCTGACTCCTGAAAGCCTGTACACCATCTACAAGGCACAAGTCAGGAGCGTGATGGAAGACTCCCCACTTGCCTGGATGAATGCAGTCCCAAAACTCAAGTAGTTTGACACCATCCAGGACAAAGCAGACATCTAGGGCAGCAGAGATATGGGAACACCACCACCTGCAAGCTCCCCTCTAAGCCACTCACCATCCTGACTTGGAAATATATTGCAATTCCTTCACTGAGTCAACCCACAGCAGCTCGTCACCACCTTCAGGTCAGCCCAGCAATGCCCACATTCCACAAAAATAAATAACTGCTTTAAAAAGGACTTCCATTCAGGTGAAGTACTGAGGAGTATCTGATCGGTGTCAAATGTAGTAACTAAGGGGTACAGCATATTTTCCTTCATTGAATACCTGCCCCAATTTGGGAAAAGTGCTCAAGTGCTGAGAGTACTTAATGTCTCAGAGCAAAGAACACAACCCAACTCACCTTTGGCTGCTGTGTTTTAAGAAAAATCCAAAGAGATTCTACAAAAACATTAAGGGGAAAAAGAGTAACTTGGGAGAGAATTGGATCCCTTAAATATGAACAAGACCATCTATGTTTGGAAGCACAGGAGATGGGGTGATACTAAACCAGTATTTCACATCAGCATTTACTGTGGAGGAGAACATAGAAGCTAGAGAACTTGGGGAAATAAATAATGAAATCTTGAAAAGTGTCCCTATTATAGCACAGGAGGTGCTAGACATCTTAAAATGCACAAAGGTGGATAAATCCCCAGGACTTGACCATAGATTCATACAGTATAGAAAAGGCCCTTCAGCCATCGAGTCTGCACCAATAATAACTCCCACAAAGTGTGCTAATCCCAATTTCCTGCACTTGTCCCATATCCTTGAATGTCATCCAAATATATTTTAAAAGTTGTAAGGTTTCTGGCCTCTGCTGCCTTCCCAGTCAGTGCATTCCAGATTCCTACCACCTGCTGATTGAATACGTTTCTCTCCCCCCCCCAAATCCCCTCAATCTCCTCCTTACCCTAAAACTATGCCTTCTTGTGATTAACCCCTGAATCAAGGGGAACAGCTGTGGTGTGACCAACACTCTGTACAACCCAAACATGATCTCCTTGCTCTTATACTCTGCCACATCTGATGAAAGCAATTGACCCACATGTCTTTGTATTCACGTGTGCTGTGATTTCAGGGTTCTGTGAATAATCTCTTCAAGATCCCTCTGTTCCTGTAGGCCACCCAGTTTTCTATCATTCACTAAATTCTCCCTCATCGCGTTTCATCTTCCAAAGTGGATGATGCTGTACTATCAGGGTGAAATACCATCTGACCAACCCAACTAGATCTTCCTGTAACCTACAACCATCTTCTTCACTATTAACTACTCTACCAATCTTGGTGTTGACTGCAAATTTGCTTAACATTCCCCCCACATTTTCATCTTTATCATTTATATCTATAACAAACAATAAGAGTCCCAGTACTGATCCTTGCAATACACTACTGGACATCAGACTCCAGTTGCCCGAACAGCCTTCTATCACTATCCTTTGTGACTTACTACTAAGGGGAAAGAGAGGACTGCAGATGCTGAGTTCATTCCTGATTAAAGGCTTATGCCTGAAACATTGATTCTCCTGCTCCTTAGATGCTGCTTGTCCTATTACGAAGCCAGTTTCTGATCCATCTCACTAAGTTTCCCTCAATTTTATGCGCTTTAACCTTCTCAGTCACCCATGTGGGTCTTTGTCAAAATCTTTGCAAAAATCCATATAAGCTACATCAACTGAATTTTCCTCATCCACACACAAACACATTTTCAAAAAATTTTTAGCAAATTATGTAGTTAATGGTAGGGCCCTGGGGACTGTTGCCAAATGAAAAGACTGGGGTGCAGGTACATAGTTCCTCGAAAGTGCAGTCGCAGGTAGACAGGGTAGTGAAGGAGGCACTGGCACACTTGCTTTCATTGGTCAATGCGTTGAATATAGGAGTTGGGGTGTCGTGTTTTGGTTGCACATGTTGTTGGTGGGACCACTTTTAGAGTACTGTGTGCAATTCTGGTCTCCCTACCAAAAGAAAGATGCTGTTAAACCTGAAATGGTGCAGGAAAGATTTACAAGGATGTTATCGGTTTTGGAGGGTTTGAGCACTAGGGAGAGGCTGAATAGGCTGGGCCTTTTGTCCCTGGAGCATCAGAGGCTGAGGGATGATCTAATAGGCATTTATAAAATCATCAGGGATATGGATCGGGTGAATAGCCAAGGACATTTTTCTGCCTTGGAATGGGCAAGTCCAAAACTAGGGGGCATAAGTTAAGGGGAGAGGGACTGGAAAAGCAAGTTTTTCCACACCGACAGTGGTATGTATATGGAATGAGCTGGAAGAGGAAGTGGTGGAGATGAGTACAATTACAATACTTAAAAGGCATTTGGTAGGTACATGAAAAGGACATGTTTAAAGATTATGGACTAAATGCTGGTAAATGGGACTAGTTCTATTTAGGATTTCTGGTTGGCATGGACAAGTTGGACCGAAGGGTCTTTTTCTATGCTGTACATCTCTATGGCTCTGAGTGCTGGGGTGGGACAAAGCTTAAGAAAAACTGTTAGATCTCTTGAGGAACAGCTAAATCAACTGGGCCTAAAGTAGCTGCCGTACAGATTGAATAAAGACTGGCACAGTTAAAAACAATGTAGATGGTTGCCAAGTCAAAAAGAGAGCTGGTGCCTCCAAGCCTATCAATGGATATGTATCCTCTGATCCAAGGAGTATTCTACTTCAATCATATCGAAGCTAGGAGGAAACTCTCTCAACTCTGGGTGGAGACAACAATCCAGCAGAATTAGGACTGTTTAACTGTCTCTTTTCTGAAGCATATGTAGATCACACAGCATTGACTGCCTCTGGGGTGCCTCCATCACTTAGAAAATGCCTACAAGGATAAAGTCAGATGGATTGAAAGCTTTGAACTACTGACCAGCTGCAACCTTGTTGAAACGAGAAGAAACTGTTCAGAACTGGAATACTTTTATTTCCTACAATTCACCCTCATACATCTTGCTGCATCAAGCCTGGTCTGGTAGCAACTTCCATCTTCACACACACATATGCTTCTCCCAGTTGCTCCTATACGGTCTCCTATCCAGATGCATCATCAAGAACAGACTGAAGCTGATGCCCTCTACAATAGGCACTGAAGGCCAAGTTCATTAGCTATCAGAAGCGATGACAGATGCCCACTTGGCAAGGTGAGCGAGTATGGGAACAGCCTCCAGGGAGCATCACAGACAGCAGACGCCTGCTTTGGCTCATCCAGTCATGTTCCCCCCACCAGTGACCTCTGATATCCTTGCACATGGGTATGACATTTGAAACCATGTGAATAACTGGAGATGTCCACAAGGCAAAGAGACCAGTTGCACCTTCACCAAGGCTCCAGGCTGGGACACCATTTGCCATAAACCACTCTCACCTCCACTCACTGTGAAAAGTGGAAGCTTTTAAACACCAAACTGACTGGAAAATGGTTGTGTTGCAGGTGGAACACAAAGTCAAAAAAAGGAGATAAATACAAATCTAGATCCCATCCCTGGGTAATACTGTATACAAAGGAACCATTCTGCACACCAAGTGCATGCTAACTCCTTGGTGGAAGAATGCAGAGTCCCAGCTGCTCTGTTCTTTCCCTGGAACCGTGCAATGTTTCTCGATTCAAGCTTGTGTCCAATTTCTTTTTGAATTCCTACTAAATTGGTTTCCACTCACACACCACCGACATCCCTACCCCCACCACCAACTTCAAGGCCACGCTAAACCAAAACACTTACTGTATAAAATGGCTTTCAGATTTCACCTCTGGTTACTAGCTCCTCATCTTAGGAGTGAGTTTGGCTCAGTTAGCTGGACAGACTAGCTGAGGTTACCAATAAAGGACGTTCCTTTCCCCTTGCCTGAAGTATGGTCACCCTCAAGTTAAACCATCACCTGTCGTCTCTCTCTAACAAGAGAGCAGCCCGATTGTCTGGTAAGATTACAGATACACACACACACACACACACACACACACACACACACACACACACACTCAGTTACTGACCCTCCCACTAATAGGCACAGTTTCTCCTGATTCCTCCTGACAGAACAGATAGCCTCCCTAAATCACCCTTTGAAATGGAGATAGCACCAGAAATCTGTGATGCCTCAGTCAATGATGTTAACTGGAGATGATTAATCAAAAAGATAACTGTGGGCTTGAGCACAAATTTTCCACAACTGCACCTAGATTGTTTTCAACAAACCAAGGGATATGTCAAATAAACATACAGTCCCAATAGTTAATGTTTTGATGATATGTATTTTGCTGCCATAGCATATATGCAATGGAGGCTTACCTTGTCCAGAAAGGTGAGCTTCTGTTTAGTCCTTGCATCCAAGATCTCCACCTCAAAGAAAACACAAGCTTTTTTAGATTTCTTCTGCGATTTGATGGGACGGCTGGGCAGAATCAGCCCGTTAGCCAACAGCAAGTTTGGCTCTGGCAGCATCACGCTCGTATTCATTGTTATTCCAATCAGTCCCACTCAAAGTTTAACCTTCCCCCCTCTCTTTCCAAACGGAGGAGGCTCACTATTTAAAATAATGTATGAAGAACAAAAAAAACTGAAGTCCTGCTACCCGAGGTACAGTGAGCCACGAATAAACGCAGTCATCTGCGGCTTCTAGACGGAACAGCTCTAAAAAGGAGACTGCCCGAAGGGAGGTAACCCGATAGCTCCGGAATGTGAGCTCCTGACATCTCCAACTAAATATAATCCAATTAAACAGCAGCAGAACATCTGGGACTTCAAGAGTTGAGTGAATTGGAGAAATGCAATTGTCGGATTTTATTTGGGAATCAAACCAACTGGTACTGCAAGCGTTCAGGGCACCTGGGAGACAGCACATGGTCAGGAGTAAGAATCCCTGCTCCATCCCAGAAGGAGAGAGACTGTAACAGGAGAGTTCAGCTCTCAGCAGTACCGCCAGGTACTGGCACATTTACAGGTATATTCACTGGGATATGATACTGACATGGGTCAGCAGAACATCCAAAATCACAAGCACCCACCAGACCGCAAGGCAAAATTTGGGCAACCAGGCCTTTCTGCCAACCAACTTATACTGGTGTTGATACTGCACATTCTGCCACCTCACTGGCCCATGCCCATTCTACTTAACCCAACAGGGCAAAAATGTCTTTGCCAATGGCTGTTTGCTTCACATGATGACCAAGAGAATCAGGGAAAGTTTTTTTTTCAATTTTCCGTGGGGTTTTCAGCCTAGTGAATGCAGAGTGGGGAACAGGGGTATTTGGTTAAAATGAATCAGCAACTGCGATCTGGGAAAAAAGTTTAATGGAGCAGCCAGCTTTTGCTGCCCAGTTATTTCGTACGTGTTGGAGATACCTCCTGCTGTCTGGATGCCAGCTGACACTCAAGAAGTCAAGGATCATAAATGTCAAGGTTCACATGTGAAGAACCCTTTCACTCTAATGGCCATGGAAGGATGATGAGGGAATAAACAAAATCTGGGTTGGGCAGAATCAAACTAAAGGAAAAATTATACAAAATCAGATCATGAGCTTAGCTGCACAATGTAACAGATACAGTTCCTTTAAAATTCAGAATCCAAATTCACTTGCGGAATGGGAACAGTCACACGCTTCGTTCAAATACACTTTCCCCTCTTCGCCTTCATCCCCACCCAAAAGTAACTGTGGCCCGTCCATCCCCTGACTGCACGGTCATCTCTGTGACCATTGCAGCTTCCATATATCACACTCAGACAGAATAACAAGCAACAACAGAATAAGGTGCTTTACAACGGTGTTATCAATCAAAAATCTGATACTGAGACAATCCCAAAGGCTGGTGGAAGAGGTAGGTTTTAAAGCATGGAGTAAGCGGGAGAAGGGAATTCTGGAGCTCAGGGGCCTTGGCAGCTGAAGGCACAGCTATCAATGATGCAGTAATTAAAACTGGGTAAGCACAAGAGGCTGGGACATGGGGGGAAAACAGAGATCACAACTTCGTAGGGTTGGAGGGGGAGATAAGGAGGGGCAAGAGCATTAACTGGTGAGGCTGGGAAGGAGAATTCTTTGGTGTTGAACTATAGAAAATAGAAAATTAAAAACACCATTTAATTTTCTTTAGCTGCCTTCTAATTGCATTTAATTTATTGTTTTGGACTTATTTTAACAAAAAAAAGTGACAATTGAATTGTATTGTATTAAATTGAGAATTTATTGTGAGCAAGATTATTTGCAGCAAAATTCAGATTTTGACCGTGCTCTTTAGCACTAGTTAGTGAAAGCGCAATGGCATGCATGAGCCTGAGAATGTGTGTCTCGTCTGCCTGGGTGTGAGCGAGGGCAATAGCGTCACGGTCTGCCTGGGTGTGAGCACGAGAGAGAAAGAGTGAGTATGTCCGTCTGTGCAGGCGAGGGTGAGAATGTGCCTGTCTCTCTGTGCGTGCCTATTTCTTCCTCTCAGGCTGACCCAACCAGGATCCCTCCACCGACACACTCAGTCAATTGGCTGAACTGGTCCTCACCCTCAACAACTTTTCCTTCAAATCCTCTCACTTGCTTCAGACCAAAGGGGTAGCCACGGGCATCCACATGACTTCGGTATGCCTGTGTCCTCCTCGGATGTGTGGAACAGTCCATCTTCCGTAGTTACACCGACACTATTCCCCATTTTTTCCTCTGCTACATTGATGACTATCGTCACCACCGTATGCTCCGATGAGGAGGTTGAAGAGTTCATCAACTTCATGAACACCTTCCACCCTGACCTCAAGTTCACCTGGACCATCTTGGACACCTCCTCTTCCTGCACTTCTCTGCCTCCATTTCCAGCGACCGACTCAACATGGACATCTACTTCAAACCCACGGACTCCCACAGCTACCTGGACTATACCTCCTCCTCTCCTCCCACCCCTCCGTAAAAACACTATCAATTATTCCCAACTCCTCCACGTCAGTCATCCCAGGAGGAGCAATTCCACTCCAGAACATCCCAGATGGCCTCTACTTCAAGGACGGGAAGTTCCCCTCCCACGTGGTCAACAATGCCCTCCAGTGCATCTCCTCCACTTCTGCACCTCCACCCTTGAACCCCACCCCTCCAACTGCGACAAGGATAGAACCCCCCCCCCCCCCCCCCCCCCGCTCCTCACCTTCCATCCCACCAACCTCCAGATATAACATATCACCCTCTGCCATTTCTGCCACCAACAGACCCCACCATGAGAGATACTTTTCCCTATCCACTCCAATCAGCATTCCATAGAGACCATTCCCTCGTTAGGTCTATGACCCCCACCAACTCATCCTCCATTCCCGCACCTTCCCTTGCTGCAACAAGAGGTGTAAAGCCTGCACCCTTACCTCCCCCTTCACCTCCATCCAAGGCCCCAAAGGATCCTTCCTCATCTAGCAGAGATTTTCCTGCATGTCTAAACCCCTCATCTACTGTGTCCCTTGCTCTCAATGTGGTCTCCTCTACATTGGGGAGACAGGATGCCAACTCACGGAACATTTCAGAGAGCATCTCTGGCACACCCGCACCAAAAATCCACTGCCCTGTAGCCGACCACTTCAACTACTCCCTCCCACCCCGCCAAGGGCATGCAAGTCCTTGGCCTCCTCCACTGCCAAATCCTAGCCACCCAACGCCTGGAGGAAGAACTCATCTTCCATCTTGGGACCCTCCAACCACACAGGATCAATGTTGATTTCACCAGTTTCCTCATCTCACCTTCCCCCATTTCATCCCAGATCCAAACTTCCAACTCAGCATCACCCTCTTGAACTGTCCCACCTGGCCGCTCCACACACTGGTCTGTCCTATCACCATCACCCCCCACCTGCATCTACCTATTGCCTTTCAAGCTACCTTCCCCCCCCAGCCCCACCTCCACCACCCTATTTATCTCTCGCCCCCTCTCCCCATGCACCACATTCCAGGCTTACGCGCAAAACATCGACTCTCGTTGGATGCTGCCTGACTTGCTGTGCTTTTCCAGCACCACACTTTGACTCATGTCTGTCTGTCTATGCATGTGCGTATGCGTGTGAGTGTGAGAGTGTGCGTGTGTTTGTCTGTGTGTGCGAGTTTGAGAAGAACAGAATGAGCAGCCTGACAGTACAGCCTGTATATACTCAAGGCCCGGCAGTATTGCGATATCTCTACCTCGCTGGATTGCCCACTTGGAATTTTGTGGTCTGGAGATTTGTAGATTGGCTATTCTTGACTGTGTTGCCTCATATCCTGACTCACAGTGTCAGTAATGTAGGACTCTTAGAACGAGAACAGTTTTAAAAATCCTATGCGGCAAAACAAACCAACTGCTCTCTGGGAAGAGGTTCTCATTTCATGTCCCGATATGGCTGATGAGCATGTTTCACTGCAGGCAGGCCTCAGGAGAGCTTTGCAATCACAAGCCTGTGAAAGCAAGCAGAGTGGTGTGTTAATGCGTTTATGGCAGCACCTTATGTGCAGCTGTTAAAACGGAGTACAGAGCTCAGCTTGTGTCAGTCATATTAATAGAAGCCACAGGCAGGACAAATACAGTGGGCAGCACACACCAGCACTTCTCGGGAAGACCAAAGCGTGCAGCTGAAATGGATTTTTATCGGGAACCCTGTCTCCATAATCATTCCACAAACAGTAAGCTACCCAATGCTTTAGTTTATCAACTAGAACAGATCATGCTATTGTTTTAAAATGTTGCAGGAGGCAGCTTGAGAGAAAGAAGTTTCAGGAGATAGAATAGAGTGTAAATGGGATCCTAGAAGTAAAATTCAGAAAATTCAGTTCATTCAGAGCCACTGCCTTTCAATGCTTTGGCTCTGAGCTGGAGACAGGAGCAAGCTAAGAATAAATAAAATGGACTCTTCAAGAACGAAAACCTTTTGAGAAAGACGTAAGAGAGTTTTCAAGACTGAGTCAGGACACAAAACTCCTGACACATGGTTAGACTTAAACTAACTGGTGATTTATATGGAAACTTGAGGAGGAGGTAGTATGAGGCTGGAAGAGGAGGAAGAACAATCTTGGCTTTAAGGAGCTGCCACCAGTGTTCCGTAGCAACTTTCTCGAACAGACACTGCTGGGTTTGAACGGCTGCCATCGGACTATTTTTGCTCTGCCACCCCTCAGTTTACTTCCTTCATCAGGGCAGTCAAAAGGCACTCAACAAATAGTTGGAGGACTTAAATAGTACAACCTGGTATTTTATCAAATTGTAGGCAATCAAAAACATTTCCAATCATTTAAACCCAGGCGGTCTCAGTTGGGGAAAGCCATTGGGCAGCTGTATTCAAATGTTCTCACACTTAACTGCTGAGTGCTCCTCAGAGTGAACAACGTAAGTACCATGACTGTTTTCAAATCACATAGCTGTTTCATGAATTGTGGATAGTCCAACAGATTTATTCAAAATTACAAGCTTGGTGACAAAGGAGCAGCATTCCGAAAGCTTGTGATTTCAAAGAAATCTGTTGGACTACAATATGGTGTTGTGTGACTTTGTTCACCCCAGTCCATTACCAGCACCTCCAGATCATGAATAGTAGTCAAGTAACTAACAGTGTTCCACAAAATGGGAATAATCTGAAGCAACATTTGGAAACCAACACATTCAGGAGGAACAAGTAACTTAAGATCTTTGATTCCCAAAGCTCTGCACCCCTGAAACTTCTGTTGAGTCATGTGCACGTTTGCTGTACAGTAAAATTGCTATGTGCAGTAACGATTGCTGTGTACTGTAATATTGCTGCATGCAATATTCATTGCTGGCGTGCAGTCAAATACTTCACCACATGTGGACTCCACTGTTCTGAAAGTACCAGGTGGTTGAAGGAGAACAAGATGAAGCTTGAATTTTTTTTTTGTTTTAAGAAAGATGTCTAAGTTTGCAGACAATGTTAAGTTGGGTGAGAAGATGAACTGAGGAAGATGCTCAGATGCTTCAGAGTGATTTAGACAAGTTGACTGAGTGGGCAAATGCATGGCAGGTGAAGTAAAATACTTTAGTAGCAAAAACAGGAAGGTAGATTATTTTGCTTGAAATGGCTACACTGGAAGGTGCAATGAGACTGCCATCCCGTTTCCCCCCTCAGTCGAAGCAAAACGCTCAGTATGGTTTTATCTCCTCTATCTTTATTCCGGGCCCTGGAGGGACAGAGAACAATCGCCCATGTGCACAGGGACATAAGTTCACGGTCTTCTCTGGATCAGCAGCTTCTCAATGAACTATATTGTCATTTTACAGGGAGGAGCATCCAGATAAGGCGACACACATATTAATTGGGTGACCGTTACAGTCAACGAGTATCAATAGAAGAGACCAAGCCCTTTACTGTTATACAATGAATGTTCTTAACCTTGTTAATTGGATTCATACAATGGATACTTTTTCTCTTATTAGCTGATCTTGCATACCAAATGCTTCCAATATTGTTAAATGGCTCTACATTATGACTGCTTTTCCACCTTATTAACCCATTACCCTTGCCTCCAGCACCCCATCGTTAACTGCAAGTTTTTTTTATTTACCCCGAGAGCGCTCTTCGGCGTGCACCCATACCTGCCATTTAAGTGCTCTGCTGGTGGAACCACTCTTCGGATGCCTTTCAAAGTGGTCCCACGCCATTTTGTTTTAAAAATCATGTTTAACTGCAAGTTTTTATCTGATCTGAGTCATGCTCAGCTGAATGCCTTGGTTCACAAAACTCAGAACTTAACACTTTCCCTGCCTGTTTGTACCCTATACATATTCTCAAGACCTGGGTTTATCAGATGAAGATGAGAAATGGTACATTGGACTTGAGTGAGAAGATTTGAGTACTGTACAGGAGCAGGAGTGTCTTCCTGCGATTGTGCAGGGCCTTAGTGAGACAGCACAGTACAGGCCCTACGGTCTACGATGTTGTGCCGAGGATTAATCCTAATCTAAAATAAAATAACCTAATCTCTGCTCCTCTCAATTCACTGCTGTCCATGTGCATGTCCAGCAGTCGCTTAAATGACTGCGCTTCCACCACTTCTGCTGGCAATGCATTCCATGCGTTCACAACTTTGTGTAAAGAACCTACCTCTGGCGTCTCCTCCTAACACCTTAAATCTATGACCCCTCATGGCAGTCAATCCTGCCCTGGGGAAAAGTCTCTAGCTATTGACTCTATCCAAGCCTCTCATTACCTTGTACACCTCGATCAGGTCACCCCTCTTCCTCCTTCTCTCTAGAGAGAAAAGTCCAAGCTCAGTCAACTCTTAAGACAAGCCCTCCAGTCCAGACAGCATCCTGGTAAACCCTCCTTTGCACCCTCCCCAAAGCCTCATGTATAATGAGGCGACAAGAACTGGACACAATATTCCAAGTGTGGTCTCACCAGGGTTTTGTAGAGCTGCAGCAAAACCTCACTGTTCTTAAACTCAATCCCCTTGTTAATGGGGTGTTGTGTGTAGTTTTGGTCTTCTGAGGATGGATGTTCTGGCGATGGAGGAAGCTTTACTAGACTGATTCTTGGGGTGGCTGGAGTGACATATGAAGAGAGACTGGATTAGTTAGGACTATATCCATTGGAGTTTGGAAGAATGAGGAGCAATCTCACAGGAACCAATAAAATTCTAACAGAACCAGATGGAGTAAACACAGGCAGGATGCACCCAGTGATCAGGGCGTTGAGAAGCTGGGGTTACAGTCTAAGGATATGAGGTAGTCCATTTAGGAATGAGCAGAGAAGGAATTTCTTCACCTAAAGTGGCGAGAGTGTGGCATTCTCAGCCACAGAAAGTGGTTCAGGTCAAAACTTTAAATGTTTCAAGAAGGAATTCAATGTAGTTCTTAGGGCTAAAGGAGTCAAAGGGTACAAGGAGAAAGCTGGAACAGGGTACTAAGTTGGATGATCAGAATGACCTCACTGAATGCTGGAGCAGGCTCTAAGAACTGAAAGGCTTACTCCTGCCTATTTTTCTATGTAATTCTCATATAGCATCAGAAGAGGAACTCAGTCAGACTAAAATATGACTTTAGCTGATCAGGACAGTGCAAGTTAAAATAACAGGTTTGCGCAAGTTCCAGTGATTGGGAATATCTTGGTCAGCTACAAAATATCCACAAAAACAGATTTTCTTTGTCATGGGAAAGGGGCAACCACCCTACGCTATCGAACAGGAGTGTGAAAAATCTACTACACTGGAACACAGCACGATTTACAGAGTTGCAAAGATAAGTAGGTGTCAGTCTAAGGAAAGCAGAAACATACCTGTTCTCGTAAACCAATACAGTTAAATATTTTTGGAAAGGAAGTACCTATAAGTTGCTTGTGTACACTAAGGCCCTGACGGGTGTATTGTATAATCCTGTAAAAACAGGAGGTCTAACTGAGATATTGAGCTCCCTGCCTCCTTGCATACTAGTACCAGAGGGTCAGTCAACTACATAACATTAGAGATTTGACCAATAGTTACTGAAAAAAAGAACTGTTTCAGATAATCTGAGAGGTTGAAGAAGTTACCAAAGCCGTTTGTGGAAATGCAACAGATTTTTAATGACATGAATCATTCCAAGTAGAGTGGAACATTGCAATTTCATTAGGGTAATTGAAAATTAACCACCCAGGAGGATAGTTCATCTATCACATTAATAATAGGTGCCCAAAACCAAGTTCAGGGAGGACACAAGCCAACCAGGGAGAATATGGCACTCTGGCCAATTATTTCCTTTATAGCAATCAACACAACAGGAAAAAGCAGAGTCCTGTCGTCAGCAACATTTGACAACAGTTAACTTCACCTGCCCTTTTGGAATACAGATGGAAAGCTAAGAACAAAACATAGGGAACAGGAGATTGAGAAAGTGCAGGCAAGTAAGAAAAGGCCACAACAGTGCGGTAAGAGTCCTTCATCAATTAGCACTGATGAAAACAAACAACTTGTTTTTATTTGGCAGCTTTAACACAAAGCTTCAAGGCTTTTCACAGCAAAAAGAAAATTATTTTTTGCAGAAACACACAAGCGATACGAGGTTTAGTTTCAGTTTCTGTAGAGATTGTTTGAGTGGAGGTTCGCATCTAGGGAGGGCCTGAGCGATCTGAAAACAAGACCAAGAGTTTTAAAATTAAGGTTTCGCTTAAGTGGGAGCCAACATAGACCAGTGAACCATAGGGGCAAGAGGTGAATGCGACTCAAGTTGCAGAATTTTGGACAAGCTTGTTTATTGAAGTGTAGGATGTAGGAGAGGGTGTCAGGCAGGAATGTGGTGAAAATAGGTAAGCACAGGGGTTAATAAAAGCATGATGAGAATTTCAACAGAGATGGCAGAAGGAAAAATAATTGGTCTTTGGGATAGCAAGATTATGCATTCAGAAATATACACACATTTATAGTGTTGTGTAAATTTGAGCTCATCCAAAACTGCACTTGCTCCTCCTAACTCTCACACCATCCTCACCCGTCCACTCATAACTCTTAGAGATTCTGTTCTACAGCCACTCCCTGTCTGGCAACACCCACCACTTTACAATTTTCTCCCTGGTTTTAAATTTCCTCCTTATTGCTGTAATCTGCGAGGAGCCTCTGCATGACAGGTTTGATGGAGAATAGGCAAATGGGTCATATGGAGAGCCCTTCCAAAGGGTCACAATGGACAAAGTGGGTCAAACACTCTCCTGGTTCACTGCATCATTTTCTCTCTCTCGCGTAGATTCTTGATCTCACAATTGGTGGCCATTCCTTCAGCTCTCTAGCTGCTTAGGTCTGAAATTCCTTACTAAAATCAGGCTGAGAAAACAGTTAAAAGCATTGCAGTTATTAATAAGGGTACAGAAGACACATTCACTAACACCTTTTCAAGGATAGGCAAGATGGACAATAAATGGAGGCCTCGCCACCATCCCATGAACACATTGTAAGAAAAGAGCAGGAGGTTACAGTGAACTTGTGCAAGATAGTTGAGATGATGCTGCTCCTCTATCCAGGTTATTTCGCTCTTGGTTTTTTTCGAGAAAGGTAATAAAGGCAGAGGTGCCGATATGTCTGAACTGACTATTTTAATAATGGATAACAGATATTGTCTAAGTCAATAAAGGAGGTATTTAGGAGTTTCGTTTTTTAAAAAATTGGCCAGTTCTCCCAGTTCAGGTTTTGGTTTTAGTTTGGTTTAGTTTTAGCTAGCGACCTAGCAAACCCTGCTGCAGTGGAAAGAGGTTACATGTTTCAGCATGACCTTCTCTCTCTCTCTCTCTCTCTCTCTCTCTCTCTAATACCTCTCCTGTAAGAACTTGTGAATGAATTTACCTTTTTGCCAAGGGGTGTGTTGATAGGATGTTGCAGGAAATCTGAACAGCTCTTTGTTAAATTACGGGGATAGCTTTTTAGTCAGGTTTTCAAATAGTTGTTATTCAAAATTCTGTTTTCTTTTGTTTGTGCTTCATTCGGTAGTCTGTAAATAAATTCTGTTCCATTTAAAACTGAGTGGTTTGGTCAGCTGCATCACTCCTGGTATATCCACCTTAATGGCTATATGAATAGGAAGAGTCTGGGGGGAAATGGGCCAAGAGCTGGCAAATGGGACTAGATTAGTTTCAGATATCTGGTCATCATGGATGAGTTGGACCAGAGGGTCCGTTCTTGTACTGCACATCTGTGACTTTAGGACAAATAGAAAACTTGGGGTCTGGGCTACCTTCTTGAAATATTTTAAGGTCCAAGTAGGATCTGAATTAGATTATTTACAGTGTGGAAACAGGCCCTTCGGCCCAACAAGTCCACACCGCCCTGCCGAAGCACAACCCACCCATACCCCTACATCTACCTCTTACCTAACACTACGGGCAATTTAGCATGGCCAATTCACCTGATCTGCACATCTTTGGACTGTGGGAGGAAACCGGAGCACCCAGAGGAAACCCACGCAGACACGGGGAGAACGTGAAAACTCCACACAGTCAGTCGCCTGAGGCGGGAAATGAACCCGGGTCTCTGGTGCTGTGAGGCAGCAGTGCTAACCACTGTGCCATTGTGCCGCCCAAGGTGGTCTGGCCTGGTCCATAACATAGTTGTTTCACCTCAGCTGGAGTACTGTGTACAACTCTAGGCACCACACTTGAGGAAGGCATTGGAGATACGAACAGGAATGAAATTCCTCATCCTTGGAACTGGTGATGCAGATAAATCGGAGAAGTCGGGAGTGTACTTTTTCTTGCAGAAGGCTAACAGGAGATTTGACAGAGGTGTTCAAAGATCATGAGGAGTCTGGACTGAATTGAAAGAAACTGTTCCCAATTGTGAAAGGATCAAGAATGACGGCATATCAGGTTTATTGAGGAAAGCAGCAAAAAAAAAAAAAGTGCGAGAGGAAAAGATCTATACAGCGAGGGGTCAGGGTTTGAAATTCACTACCAGAGTAGTGACTCAATGGAGGCTTTCAAAAGGAAATTGGACAGTTATTTGAAGGGAACAAAGTGTAGGGTATATGGGGAGAATACATCAGGATTGCAACAAGTGAGTCGCTTGTTTGGAAAGACAGAATGGGCCAAATAGCGTCTTTCCGAGCTGCTGTAAACATCTCAGCCTCTTCCTCTTCTAAAACTTACCTTTTTGAGAAGTTTTGAATCATTTACGCTGTGCACTGCTCAAGGTCAAATGTTTTTGACAATGTTTAGCCAAAGTGTCTCATCATATTTTACTACATCAACAAAAAAAAGTGTACAAAAAGTTTATTCTTTCGTGGAATGTGGTGTTGCTGGCAATCTTTTGCCCATCACTAACTACTTTTCAACTGAGTGGCTCATTCAGCCATTTCAGAGTTAACCACATTGCTGAAGGCCTGGAGTCACATGTAGGCTAGACTAGATTATTTTCCTAAAAAGATTAGCGCACAAGGTTGTGTTTAAAAAAAATTATGATCGTTGCCATGGTCACCATTATATTCCCAGATTTATTAATTGAATTTCAATTCTGCAAGTTGTTATGTATGGATTTGACCTCATGTCCCCAGAACATTAGCCTGGGCCTGAGTCCTGAGGAAGGGTCACTGGACCCGAAATGTTAACTCTGATGAATTCTCTCCACAGGTGCTGCCAGACCTGCTGAGCCTTTCCAGTAATGAGGGCAGAGCAGTGGACGTTGTCTGTATGGACTTCAGTAAGGTATTCTGTGAGGTTCCACATGTTAGACTGGTTAGCAAGGTTAGATCATATGGAATACGAGAGCTAGCCATCTGGATGCAAAATTGGCTCAAAGGTTTTCAGACAGGAGACCTGTGACCAGCAGTGTGCCGAAACGATTGGCGTTGGGTCCACTGCTTTGTCAAGTATATAAACGATTTGGATGATAACATAGGAGGTAAGGTAAGTCAGTTTGCAATAACACCAAAATTGGAGGTGCAGTGAACAACAAAGGTTACCTCAGAGTAAAATGGGACCTTGATCAGATTGGCAAATGGGCTTAGGTGTGGATAATGGAGCTCAATTTAGATAAATGTGAGGTGCTGCATTTTGGTAAGGCAAATCAAGGCAGGACTTATACACTTAATGTTAAGGTCCTGGGGAGTGTTGCTGAAAAAAAAAGATACCTTGGGGTGCAGCTGCATACTGTTATAAAGCAGAAGTTGACGCCACTCTGAGAACTAAAACAGAAGCACCCAAACAGGTGCACCTCACCCTATAATCTGTAAAAAGTGTGTGATAAGTGCTGTAACCTGCTTCTCAACAACTTCTAGTGGTTAAAAATAAATCCTTGACACTCACTCTAAAATCAACAGGTAACAATTTATTTATCTAACTCTTAACAGTAAACAAATTAATTAAACTATTAACAAACTGAAAAACTCCTAATTAACTAACTATTCCTGAATAAAATAAGACTAATGGTATGCTGTTCCAGTAAGTAGAAGTCCCATTCATATACAAAAAAAAACAGAATTTAGTCTCAAAATTACAGCCAGGTTACATGTCTTCCAGAATGTTCTGTGCCTTCTCCACCGTTTCTTCTGTGAAGAACGCCTTCTCTGCTGTTTCTTCTGTCAGGAACGTCTTCCCCGCCATTGGTACTGTTATTAATTAAATGGTGCTTTCTCTAAAGCATAGGTGACTGAAAGAGCCAGTAATCCTCAAGAGAGTGCTGAGGGCTGTTCATCTGGTGGATAGCAGTTAGCTCTGGGGTCTTTATCCAACTGCCCCCTTCATTTATACCCATGATTAATGTCAATATTTCCTACAATAGGATTGGTCCTATGCTGTCAAACCATCAGATTTAAATTTAATAGGTTTTTGGTATTTAAGTGCCTGGTTCAAATCGATCAGCTAAATTCAAAAACCTGTTGTTTTGTTAAAAACTGTTGCTTGGCCTGCTAACTGTATGGCCTTTAGATACGAATGTTTCAGTTCAGGCTGTGTACTAGCAAACTTAAGCACAGAAAAAGCATCATCTTTGATACGCAATGCTGTCCCAATTTTACAAACATTCTAACTTCCTGCCTCCCAATCTACAATTACTCTACCCAACTTCACAACAAGAGTTCCTTGAAAATAGAGTCGTAGGTAGACAAGGTACTGAAGAGGACGTTTGGAACACTTGCCTTTATTGGTCAGTGCACTGAGTATGGGAGGTTGGGAGATAATGTTGTAGCTGCACAGGACATTTGCTAGGCCACTTTGGACTTCTGCATTCAATTCAGGTTCCCTTCTATAGGAAAGATGTTGTTAAACTTGAGTTCAGAAAAGATTTACAAGGATATTGCCAGGGTTGCGCCAATCGAGAGAGGCTGAATAGAACATATACAGTATAGGACAGGAATGGGCCTTTCAGTCCAGGATGTTATGCCAAACATGCTACTAAATTAAACTAATCCCTTCTGCCTCCATTCCTTGCATATACTTGTGCTTATTCAAGAGCCCCTTAAATGCCCCTATCATATCTGCCTCACACTACTCCTGGCTGTGCATTCCAGACTCCTACTACTCTTGCCTCTCATATCTCCTTTGAACTTTCCCCCCCTCACCTTAAATACATGCCCCCTAATATTAGACCTTTCAACTCTGGGAAGAATTTTCTTACCGTCAACACTATTTATGCCTCTCACAATTTTATAAACCTTTAATAAGGTTTCTCCACAGCTTCCTCTGCTCCAAAGAAAACAACCTTAGTTTATCCAGTCTCTCCTGATAGCTCATGCCCTCTAATCCAGGCTGCATCCTGGTAAACCTCTTCTGCATTCTCTCCAAAACCTCCAGATCCTTCCTGTAATGTGGCGACCAGAAATGAATGCAATACTCTTAAGCGTGGCCTGACCAAAGTTTTATAAAGCTACAACATCACTTCCTGATACTTGTACTCAATTCCCTGACCAGTAAAGGCAAGCATGCCATACGCCTTGTTTACCAGCTTACCTACTTCTTGGCCACTTTCAGGGAGCTATGAACTAGGACCCCAAGATCCCTCTGTGCGTTGATGTTGTCAAAGGGTCCTGCCATTAACTGTATACTTTCCTTAACAGTTGATCTCCCAAAGTGCAACACCTCACACTTACCTGGATTAAACTCCATCTGCCACTTCTCCACTCATATCTGTCACTGATCTATATGTCACTGAAGAAGGGCTTATGCCCGAAACATCGATTCTCCTGTTCCTTGGATGCTGCCTGACCTGCTGCGCTTTTCCAGCAATACATTTTCAGCTCTGATCTCCAGCATCTGCAGTCCTCACTTTCTCCTATATGTTGCTGTATCCTTAAACAACGTTTCACACTATCCACAACGCTCCCAATCTTTGCATTGTCTGAATAGGCTGGGGTTATTTTTGCTGCAGCATCGAAGGCTGTTGGGTGACATTACAGAGGTTTATAAAGTCATGAGGGGCATGGATAGGGTGAAGAGTCATGGTCTTTTTCCTAGGGAAGGTGGGGGAGGTGGGGGGGGGGGGGGGGGGGGGGGTGGGGAAGGGGAACCAATAGGGTGAAAAGGGAGACGGGGATGGGGAGGGGAGGAAGAGGGGGTGAAGAGGGAAAAAGGGGGTGAAATGGGAAGGGGTGGTGGGGGGAGGAGAGATAGCGTGGTACTCTCAGTCAGCCTGGGTTTTGGGCTCAAGTCTTTGGAATGAGATTTTAACTCACAACCTTCTGAGGCAAGAGGGCGAACCCACAGCAGGTATCTTGCACGAACCAGGGCTCCTTAAAATTTGCCTCTAGTCGAAAGGCACCATTCTCAGAGCGTATCCCAAGACAGCGAGTACCTGTAACAGTGCCAGTGTATATTTAGCCTGGCGCAGTAACTTGGTGTTTGATGTGGATGAATCCAGGATATCAGGTTTATACCTTTGCATAGACGGATGGAATTCAACTCAAATTTATTTCTACAGTTTCAAACAAATCCTTCCTGAGAATTCACACCCTTGAGCCGCTTGAAACAGCTTGTCCATTGCTGTGAATTCATGCTGACCTCCCTGTTGTAGGCTAGAGATAGACCTGAGTAAACAGAACACTGTAGGGCTATCCAATGACATAGCATGTACAAGCTGGCAGCTTGTGAGAATACTCAACACAGGTTACTGACAATCCACCTTGCGAATTATTCAGCAACATTCAGGAGAGTTGGACAGGTCAAGTTATCCTGGCTAGGTAGCGTGTATTTGCAAAGTGATGATGTAGATTAAGCATTCACATTAGCACTGAACAACCTGGGTACATGCCACATTAATGGACTCTTTTTCTCTAAATAAGACTAGCTGGTGAGGGTAGGTCTCTTTATACAGTCAGCCTCAGGCAGAGTCAGCTGGGATTCAACGGACAAACAACTCCCGACTGCTGCATCAGGCACATTCTACGGAAAAAGATTTCGAAAGCATGGCCAGTTTCGAATTTTTTTAAATTCATTATGGGATGAGGGCATTGCTGGCTAGACCAGCATTTATTACCCATCCCAAGTGCCCAGAGGGCAGTTAGGATCAATCACATTGCTGTGGTTGAGTCACATGTAGTCCAGACCAGGTAAGGACAGCAGTTTAGTGAACAAGATGGGTTTTTCCAACAATCAACAATGGATTTGTAGCCATCATTAGATTCTTAATTCCAGAATTTTCATTGACTTCAAATTCTACCATCTGCCATGTCGGAATTTGAACCTGGACCTCCAGAACACTACCTGGATCTCTGGACTAAAAGACCAGCAATAATACCACTAGGCCATTCCCTTCCCTAAACAGACCACCAAGACAGATGCTGGCTTGCCCCAGAGACAGTGCCAGAAAAACAATTCTTCTAAAAGTTGAAGTTCAAAATTGGAGAAAGGCCAATTTTGAAGGTATTAGGCAAGAACTATCGAAAGCTGATTGGTGGCAGATGTTCACAGGTAAAGGAACGGCTGGAAAATGGGAAGCCTTCAGAAATGAGATAACAAGAATCCAAAGAAAGTATATTCCTGTCAGGGTGAAAGGGAAGGCTGGTAGGTTTAGGGAATGCTGGATGACTAAAGAAATTAAGGGTTTGGTTAAGAAAAAGAAGGAAGCATGTCAGGTATAGACAGGATAGATCGAGTGAATCCTTAGAAGAATATAAAGGAAGCAGGAGTACACTTAAGAGGGAAATCAGGAGGACAAAAAAGGGGACATGAGATAGCACTGGCAAATAGAATTAAGGAGAATCCAAAGGGTTTTTACAAATAAATTAAGGACAAAAGGGTAGCTAAGGAGAGAATCAGCAAGGCGGCCTCTGTGTGGAGCCACAGAAAATGGGGGAGATACTAAATGAATATTTTGCAACAGTATTTACAGTGGAAAAGGATATGGAAGGTATAGACTGTAGGGAAATAGATGGTGACATCTTTCAAAATGTCCAGATTACAGAGGAGGAAGTGCTGGATGTCTTGAAACGTACAAAGGTGGATAAATCCCCAGAGCCTGATCAGGTGTACCCGAGAACTCTGTGGGAAACTAGAGAAGTAATTGCTGGGCCTCTTGCTGAGATATTTGTATCACTGATTGTCACAGGTGAGGTGCTGGAAGACTGGAGGTTGGCAAACGTGATGCCACTGTTTAAGAAGGGTGGTAAAGACAAACCATGGAACTATAGACCAGTGAGCCTGACCTCAGTGGTGGGCAAGTTGTTGGAGGGAATCCTGAGGTACAGGATGTACAAGTATTTGGAAAGGCAAGGACTGATTAGGGATAGTCAACATGGCTTTGTGCATGGGAAATCATGTCTCACAAACATGATTGAGTTTTCTGAAGAAGTAACAAAGAAAATTGATGAAGGCAGAGCAGTAGATGTGATCCATATAGACTTCAGTAAGGCGCCCGACAAGGTTCCCCATGGGAGACTGATTAGCAAGGTTAGATCTCATGGAATAAAGGGAGAACTAGCCATTTGGATACAGAATTGGCTCAAAGGTAGAAGATAGAGGGTGGTGGTGGAGGGTTGTTTTTTCAACTGGAGGCCTGTGACCAGTGGAGTGGCATAAGGATCGTTGCTGGGTCGTCTACTTTTTGTCATGTACATAAATAATTTGGATGCGAGCGTAAGACATACAGTTAGTAAGTTTGCAGATGACACCAAAATTGGAGGTGCAGTGGACAGCGAAGAAGGTTACCTCAGATTACAACAGGATCTGGACCAGATGGGCCAATGGGCTGAGAAGTGGCAGATGGAGTTTAATTCAGATAACTGTGAGATGCTGCATTTTGGGAAAGCACATCTTAGCAGGACTTATACACTTAATGGAAAGGTCCTAGGGAGTGCTGCTGAACAAAGGGACCTTGGAATGCACGTTCATAGCTCCTTGAAAGTGGAGTCGCAGGTAGATAGGATAGTGGTGGTGGTGTTTGGTATGCTTTCCTTTATTGGTCAGCGTATTGAGTACAGGAGTTGGGAGGTCATGTTGCGGCTGTACAGGACATTGGTTAGGCCACTGTTGGGATTATTGCGTGCAATTCTGGTCTCCTTCCTATCGGAAAGATGTTGTGAAACTTGAAAGGGTTCAGAAAAGATTTACAAGGATGTTGCCAGGGTTGGAGGATTTGAGCTATTGGGAGAGGCTGAACAGGCTGGGGCAGCTTTCCTGGAGCATCAGAGGCTGAGGGGTGACATTATAGAGGCTTAAAAAATTAGGAGGGGCTTGGATAGGATAAATAGATAAACTCTATTCACTGGGATCAGGGAGTCCAGAACTAGAGGGCATAGGTTTAGGGTGAGAGGGGAAAGATATAAAAAAGACCTAAGGAGAAACTTTTTCACACAAAGGGTGGTATGTGTATGGAATGAGCTGCCAGAGGATGTGGTGGAGGCTGGTACAATTGCAACATTCAAGAGGCATTTGGATGGGTATATGAATATGAATGGGTTTGGAGGGATATGGGCCGGGTGCTGGCAGGTGGGACTAGATTGGGTTGGGATATCTGGTCGGTTGGACCGAAGGGTCTGTTTCCATGCTGTACATCTCTATGACTCTAATTCTTGAAGGTCAGCTGTGACTCACTGATGACATTCTGGTCCAGAGTAAGGTAGTGCTACATTTAAGTGCTCCAGAGACTTGTAACTATAAGACCATAAGACACAGGACAAGAACTAGGCCATTTGGCCAGTCAGATCCACTCTACTATTCAACGATCTGATAATTCTCAATTCCACTTTGCTGCCTTATCCCCATAACTATTAATTCCCTTCCTGACTAGAAATCAGTGTCAGCCTTGAGTATACTGAACGACACAGCCTTCAGAAACCTCTGTGACAAAGAATACCACAGATTCACTCCCCTCTCACATTAAACCTTTGCTCCTCTACCCAGGGAAAAAGACCTTCTCTATTCACCCTATCCATGCCCTTCATGATATTATAAGCCTCTATAAGGTGACCCCTCAGCCTCCGATGCTCCAGGGAAAATAGCCCTAGTTTATTCAGCCTCCCCTTCTAGTTCCAACACTCCAGCCCTGGCAACATCCCTGTAAACCTTTTCTGAACGCTTTCAAGTTTCACAACATCTTTCCTACAGCAGGGAGATCAGAATTGCATGCAGTCTTCCAAAAGTGGCCTAACCAATGTCCTGTTCATGCAGAGCTCCATTTACACCTTGCTGTATTACAAGACTACTCCAGAATGGTAGACATCTGGAACAAAATGTGTGGGTGATGTCAAGTATACACCCTAGCTCAAGTACATTACAGTGAGGCACCATGTAGGAGTGGTAAAAACAATGACTGCAGATGCTGAAAACCAAATACTGGATTAGTGGTGCTGGAAGAGCACAGCAGTTCAGGCAGCATCCAACGAGCAGCGAAATCGACGTTTCGGGCAAAAGCCCTTCATCCTGATGAAGGGCTTTTGCCCGAAACGTCGATTTCGCTGCTCGTTGGATGCTGCCTGAACTGCTGTGCTCTTCCAGCACCACTAATCCAGTACCATGTAGGAGTGGACTGCTCTCACCTTTCTAGCAAAGCTTAGTAGTAACACAAATTGTATTTTATATCCTTTGGACCCAGCAATCCCCAATTCATCCCCTCTGTTCACCCTCAGAAATCAGAACCCAGCTGCTTGCATGTTTTAAAACAGATCAAAATTATAGCATAGGCTAGCTCTCCAGTCACAGGTCACAACAATTAATGGAATTTACACTACACTTCTGAAACATTAAGCTAGAATAAGGATTTCAGATCTTTTTTCAGCAAGGAGGCACAGGTTATTGCTTTAATTTGACTAACTAGACTCTCCACTCCTTTTGAATGCATTACTAAAAAGGTTCCAATGTTAGTGATGAATGAATGGGATCAAGTCCACACTCCCACCCAGTGACAAATCAAGGTACTACAAGGAAGGGAAGGAGTGTAATAAAAGTTATGCATGGGTGGTGATCTAGGACAAAGTACTGCTCAGGGAGGCAAGCTGCTGTGCAAGCTCTTATTTTCTGCCTGCGACATTCCTGTCACCCACCTCAAGAAGTGACTCAACCTTCACCAATAGCTTCACTGCTACGGACAGGCCTCCCTTTCAATACATGTAATTAACTCCCCTGTAGGTGGCTGAGTGAAGTTCTTCAGCTACAGTGAAACTCTTCAAGTACCATCCACAGAGACAGAACATGAAATAAAACCAACAGCCCCTTGGCTCTCTGCCGCAGTACACAGTAGTTAATTTTCATTCCCACATAATCTTGGATACTCTATCTAATAGACAGGAGGGCTATTCACAATCTTCCTATTTTCAAGTTCACAAAAACCCTACCATCACACCAAACTGTAATTCAATCGATTCCTGATTTTTGCTACTACTACCCAACCCCAGGGTCAATCACTGTGAAGGATTACCTTAATTACCAACTGAATTAGCAATTAGCTAGTCACAACTTTGGTCCCGTTAGCCTGATTCTGCTGCAACTGTTTGATGGGCTAAGCTGGTTCACATCAATAACTTGCAGTCATATAACACCACTACTATAACAAAAGTCCCAGGTGCTTCAAGGGCATGGTCCCAGATGGTAACCAACACTCAGGAAAACATGAGTGATACTATAGATTTAGCAGGATGTTGCCAGGGTCGGAGGGTTTGAGTTATAAGGAGAGGCTGGATAGGCTGGAATCTTTGTTCCTGGAGCATAGCAAGTTGAGTTTTGATCTTATCGAAATTTATAAAATAATGAGTGACGTGGATAATTTGAATAGCAAAAGTCTTTTCCCTAGAGTTGGGGAGTTCAAAATTAAAGGGCATAAATTTAAGGCGAGACAAGAAACACCTGAAAAGGGGCAACTTTTTCCACACAGAGGATGGTTCATATGTGGAATGGACTGCCAGAGGAAGATATAGGCACAGTTACAACATTTCAAACATTAGGACAGGTACATGAATAGGAAGGGTTTGGAGGGAGATGGACTAAATGGGACAAACGGGACTAGTTTAGTTTAGGAAATCTGGCTGGTGTGGACAAGTTAGACTGAAGAGTCTGTTTCCATGCTGTATGACTCTGACTCTAACTCAGAAAGAGGCAGGTTTTACAGGCATGTCGCAAGTTTTGGGAGAGAATTCCACAATCTTGGAATCCAGTATCTTAAGGTATAGCTGCAGAGGGAGGACAAAACGAGTAGAAGCTAAGCAAAAGGCCGGAAGCTGAAGGAACAGAGTTCTTGGATTTATCTTTGGAATGCAGTTTGTTATCTCACAACTAATTCCTTTCGAAGCTGGAACATGCAAATTTCACCAATCCTCCCTCAAAACCAGACTCTCCAGTGTTTATTTTACTTGTTACAAAGGAAGTATTGTGGTGAGCCAACAGTTTCTACTCTTGGGCAGAGAGGGGGACTTTCTGGTTACCTTGCAGTGTTGACTAACTCTAGTTGCAAAACATTGGGAATGGAATAAACAACCATGTAGAGGTCAAAGCTGCCCACTGGGAGTCAGCTGAGAGAGAAGGCAACAGCTTGGTTTGGAACATGGAGGTCTCAGCACTGAAACTTTAGCACAGACATTATACAAACAAAAATCACTCGACGGTGGCCTTTGAAGGGCTTGCCAGGCACCTGAAATAAAGCATCAGGCTTTATAGAAGCAAGTGATCTCCCATCGGCTAACTGGATTTTCAAAGTCAAAACCATATAGCACTGACCAGCTACACATTAAAGGACACAAGAATCTGTCTGACTGTTCTCCACCAGGTTAGCACTGAGAAGTTTCTCTCTGGCCCAATCACTGAGGACTCTTATCTGGAACTGCATACCTGCCTTACTGTCAGCAAGCTCGGTTGTCAAAGCACCCATCGGCACCAATGTAGGAAGGTCTGGCGCAGACAGATTCCCGAATAGTCCCAGCTAGCTTAGCTGGGGCTGGAGGGTATGTGCGGGTGCTACTCCATTCACACACCTCCCCACCCCCAGACCCACATGAGTGTGCAAGAATCATGCTGACTATCTGTTTAGGATAATCAGTCCTCTGCAGGCATTCCTCAGGGCAAGTATTGAAGAAGGGTCCCACCCAAAACGTTAACTCTCCTACTTCTGATGCTGCTTGACCTGCTGTGCTTTTTCCAGTTCCACATTTTATCAACCCCAACCATCTTCTAAGCGATCTGTTCAAAGTTGTCACTACACACCTCTAGAGTAGATTGAACCTGGCCTCCTAGTTCAGATGTGGTGACTCTACCACTCGGTCATATGCTAGGTCCAATTATCTTCACATACTTTATCAATAAGCTTCCCATCATGAGATCAGAAGTGGGATGTACAATGATCAGCGCCATTCACATCTCCTTAGATACTGACACAATCCATGTCCAAAAGCAAGACCTGGACAACATCCAGGATCAGGCTGACAAGTGGCACGTTAAAATCATGCCACACAGATACCAGGCAATGACCATTTCAGGCAAGGATCCCTTGACATTCAATGACAGTACCATTAGCTAGAAACTGAACTGGATCAGCTAAATATGAGTGTACAAATTAGGAACGGATGTAGGCAGTTTGGTCCCTCAGAGTGCTGCTGAGCAAAGAGACCTTAGAGTGCAGGTTCATAGCTCCTTGAAAGTGGAGTCACAGGTAGATAGGATAGTGAAGGCGGCATTTGGTATGCTTTCCTTTATTGGTCAGAGTACGGAGTACAGGAGTTGGGAGGTCATGTTGCAGCTCAACAAGTCATTGGTTTGGCCACTGTTGGAATATTCCATATAATTCTGGTCTCCTTCCCATTGGTCAGACGTTGTGAAACTTGAAAGGGTTCAGTAAAGATTTACAAGGATGTTGTCAGGGTTGAAGGATTTGAGCTATAAGGAGAAGCTGAACAGGCTGGGGCTGTTTTTCCTGGAGCAAAGGCTGAGAGGTGACATTATAGAGGTTTACAAAATTATGAGGAGCATGGATAGGATAGGGCATATGTTTAGGGTGAGAGGGGAAAGATATAAAAAAGACCCAAGGGGCAATTTTTCACAAGAGGGTGGTATGTGTATGGAATGAGCTGCCAGAGGAAGTGGTGGAAGCTGTTACAATCGCAACATTTAAAAAGGCATTTGGATGTGTATATGAATAGGAAGGGTTTGGAGGGATATGGGCTGGGTGCTGGAAGGTGGGACTTAGATTGGGTTGGGATATCTGGTCAGCATGGACAGATTAGACTGAAGGGTCTGTTTCCACACTGTACATCTCTATGACTCTAAATCTCACTAGAATTCAATAAGATCTTTATTTCTTGGTTAATAAAGAATAGCTTTCCAGTAACCTTCTGAATCAATTTGCTGTATCTGCCGACAAGCTTTTCATGATCACCTAGATCCCTCTGCATTTCAGATTCTGACACTATGCCCCATTTAAATATGTATTTTTTATTCTTCCTTCCGAAGTAAAAAGTTCTCAATCTTCTACATTAAACTTCATCAGACAGACTTTTGCTCACTAATCAATATTAGTCCACATCTTGGTTGTATTGCCCTCAACATGCTTTCCTATCTATCTATCATCGGCAAGTTTAGCCATAATGCGTTCCATCTAAAACACTGATACCAATTGAAACTATTGAGGACTCAGCACAGAGCCATGCAGGACGGCACTAATTACACCCTGCCAATCAGAAACAGCCCTCTGGGCACACAGTCCAGCTGGCTGGAAGAAAACAATGTTGCATCCAGGCTAATGTGTTATCCCCTACACTGGGAGCTCCTACGTTTTGCAATAACCATCTTAAATGAAAGGTCAATAAAAATAAATACTGTGGCTAGAAAAACACAGTATTTTAGGCAGAAACTAGGATTTCTGTAACTCCTCTCCTAATATTCTCTTTGCCAATCATCTACTAAATGGGCAGGCAGGTCTCTTAGTTTAACATCTTTAGAATCTAGCACTACTAACTCTTATGCTCTTATCACACCACACTCTTATGACTGCACTGCAACTGTCATCCTCAATAACGTATTTAAACTGCAGTTGTGGGGCTTGAGTATCACCCACTGAGCCACACTGGATACCTTTAGAAAACAGAGTTGATTCTCGTTCACTTCCCTTTCAAAAAAGGAAGATTTTTTTTTCCTAGCTCTTTCCCAGAACGTTTTTGCCTGATTGCAAACTATTTGCAGACGAGCGATTTACAATGAGATATCAAAAAACGTTAAGTGGACATAATGTTGGCAAATATAGCATAATGTGGAAAAATGTAACGTTGTTCATTTTGAAAGGGAGAATAAAAGAAGAGAGAATTATTTAAATAAAGAAAAACTGCAGCACAAAGGAACTTGGAGATACATATGCACAGAGCACAGAGAAACTAGCACCAGGTAATCAAGGAGGCTCATGGAATATTGACCTTTATTTCAAAGGGGCTGGAGTATAACAGTAGGGAAGTCTTATTTCAACTGTACAAGGTTCTGGTGGGACCACATCTGGAGTACTGAGACCAGGTTTTATTTAAGGAAAGATATTTCATCGGAGGCAGTTCAGAGAAGGTTTACAAGGATGAAACCTGGCATGGAAGGTTTGTCTTATGCAGAAAGGCTAACAGGTTGGGACTCTTTGCACTTGAGTTTAGAAGAATGAGAGAGGTGATTTCATTGAAACATAAGATTCTCAAGAGGCTTGACAGGTTAAATGCTGAGAGGATATTTCACCTCATGGGAGAGTCTAGGACCAGAGGGCACAGCCTCAGAGTAAAGGGGTACCAATTTAAGTCTGAGACAAGGAGGAGTTTCTTCCTTGATGGTAGACTGTCCTTGGAACTCATTGCCACAGAGAGCTGTGGGGGCAGAGTCCTTGTGTATGTTTAAGGCTGAGATAGATTCTTCGTTGGTTGGGAAAATCAAAAATTATGGGGAAGACATGGATGTGAGGAATATCAGATCAGCCGTGATCCCATAAAATGGCATAGCAGACTCCAGGGGCTGAGTAGCCGACTCCTGTTTCTGTTTCTTGAGTTTCCAAGCCTCTCAGTAGTAAAAACTGAGCATTGGCTTAAAGTGCAGCCCAACACTGCAGTGTCACATGTGCTTAAATACAAGCTGATGCACTGGACAGCTGCTCACTGTATTGTATTTAATTTATAAACATGATATACCTGATATTCATTGTCCACCCCCAGCTGCATGTGGAGATGACGACAAATCATCTGCTGGCTGACCTGACCACTTTACAGGAAGGTTTAAGAGCCAACCAGACATTTTGTGTGGGCTCGGGGCATATTTAGGCCCTGACCAGGATTTCCCTCCCTAAAATGATTTCATGACATTCATGACATTCTGGCAGCTTACAGGTCATGTAGTCCTACAGCAAACTGGTCCATGCTGACCAAAATGTCAATCAATGTTAACTCCATTTCCCTGCACTTGGCCCATATCCTTCTAATCCTTTCCTATTCATGTATTTGTCCAAATGCATTTTAAATGTTATTAATGCACATGCCTCAACCACTTCCAGTTCATTCCAAATGCGTATCACCATCTGCGGAAAAATGTTGCCCCTCAGATTCCCTTTTATTCTTTTCCCTCTAACCTTAAACTGATGCCCTCTAGACCTGAATTCCCGAATCCTAGAAAAAAGACCGAATGCATTCACCTTATCTACAAATCTCATGATCTTATACACTTCTCTAAGATCCCCCTCAGTCTGCTATGCTGTAAAGAAAAAAGTCTTAGTTTGTCCAACCTCTCCCTATAACTCATACCATTGAGTCCTAGAAACATCCTTGTAAATTTCTTATGCACTCTTTTCAGTTTGATAACATCCTTCTTTCAGCAAAAAGTGACCAAAAGTGAACACAGTACTCCAAAAATGGCCTCACCAACATCCTGTAAAACTGAAACTTCCCAACTTCTATACTCAGTACGCTGACTGATGAAGGCCAGCATGCCAAAGGCCTTCTTCACTGCCCTGTCTACCTGGTGACTCCACTTTCAGAGAACCATGCACCTCAACTCCAACGTCCCTCTGTTCTACCAAACCTTAAGGCCCAACCATTCACCACGAAACTCTTACCTTGATTTGACTTTCCAAAATGCAAGACCTCACACTTATCTATATTAAACTCCATTTGCCATTTCTGGGCCCACTTCCCTAGCTGATCAAGGTCCTGCTGCAATTTCAGATCACCTTCCTCACTGTCCACAACACCACCTATTTTAGTGTCATCTGCAAACTTACTAGTCATGCTTTGTACATTCTCATCCAAATCATTAATATAGATAACAAACAGCAATGGGCCCCCTGAGGCACTTTGTGAGAAGCTTCTTGACTATTTTTATTGTAGTTGCCTATTTATTTAACAGTGCAGATACATCACTGCCTTAGTGATACAGAGCTCAGCATTTTGCTATGTTAATTGTTCCTTTGCCATGACTGGTGACAGTGGGTGCGTATTTCCAGGCATCTCTTCATCCCTGCTCCAACCAGTCCCCAATGACAGTTACCAGCAGAGTGAAACACCATAGGGGTACGCTGGTGTTCTGCGAGGTTCTATTTGCACAGAGCAGGACCTGACAAACTCAAACTGGGACGATGGCAGGATACCCCACAAATTGAGGGAAGTACACACCTTTGAGAAGTGCAATAGAATATTTTACATTATCCAGAGAGGGGGTGGGAAAATCATCATCTCATCTGAAAAGTAGCACATCGCTCAGTACTGTACCAGAGTAAAAACAATGACTGCAGATGCTGAAAATCAAATACTGGATTAGTGGTGCTGGAAGAGCACAGCAGTTCAGGCAGCATCCAACGAGCAGCGTGTCAGTCTATATTGAGAGTTCACGTTTTGGGAGCGATACTCGAACCCTAAGTCAACGCTACACACTGAGCTACAACCAAGACAAACAGTAGAATGCAAAAAGAATCATAGAGAGGTACAGTACAGAATAGATACCCTAAATTGATCTAGTCCCATTTGTCAGCATTTGACCCTTATCCCTGTAAACCCTTCCTATTCATGTACCCATCCAGATGACCTTTAAGTGTTGTAATTGTACCTGTATGCCACTTCCTCTGGCAGTTCATTACATACAAACACCATCCACTGCATAAAAAAGTTGCCCCTCAGGTTTCTTTTAAAACCTTTCCCTTCTCACCTTAAACGTGTGCCTACTAGTTTTAGACCCCCCGCCTCAGGGGAAAAGGCCTAGCTATCCATACCCCTCATGATTTTAGAAACCTCTACAAGATGAACCCCTCAGCCTCTGACACTCAGAGAAAGAAAAAAGACCCAGCCTATTTAGCCTCTCCCTACAGTTCAAACCCTCCAATCCTGGAAACATCCTTGCAAATCTTCTCTGTACCCTTTCAAATTTAACAATGTCTTTCCTATAGCAGGGAGAGTAGAATTGTATACTCAATGCACATCTTTGCAGATTTGGGATTTACTGCTGGGATAGTGACATTTGCTGTCATAGCTTTTGGCTCCTGTCAGCTCCTCTGTGCAAGGTCCACAGCACATTACACAACTCCCTCTTATCTGAAGCTTTGTCATAAACAACATATAAAACTCTGCAGAGCAAGTCTTACAGAAAGTGAGTGTTGAGCTTTACAGCTGCCAGTGAGAGAGATAACATAAGTGGCTTATTTAGTTCAAGGATGTGCAAAAAGATATAATTTAAAAATGTAGAATGGAGCACAAAATCAAAACAAAAACGCAACTGAACATACAGTTTCAGTGATTGAACCCCATGCAGTGACATGGGAATGACAGCCTATTTCTGTATTGGTGATAATTTTAAAAATCTCCTTTCCCTTATGCAACTATATCTCATTTTACATCTTCCAGCTCTCCTCATTGCTGCTGTGTGAAGGCCACTTTCTAGCAAGCAATTTGTAGAGGTGCTCTTAGGACAGTGACAGAATGATTTTAAAATGGCCCCTGTTCCAGTTTCCAACATGAATTGTCACAGTTGGTCAAAAGCTTCATACAGAACAGTTTGTGGCCAACAGCTCATGAGATATAAGACGTTGCAAGCAGGAACCAAGCAATTCCCACTATGGTCCCTGAAGAACTCCCCTGGGCCAATGCATCAAGTGATACTGAACCATACACAATAGGAAAGTTCCTGACTCAACTCCAAGTTTGTGTTATTAAGAAAGGGAAGCAGTAGATCACACAGATGCATTTGACACAGCCCTGGGGAGATTATGAAGTGTTATCTAAACGGAACTGAAAGAGAGCTTTCCTCTTCATCTAACTTGGTCCTCCCTGATCCAGGGACGCTTGAAAAGTAGCAGGACAAAATGATGAAGTTTATAAAAAATATACAGGATTCTGCACTATATGAATAGAAACAAAGCATACTGTGGGCGGCACGGTGGCACAGTGGTTAGCACTGCTGCCTCACAGCGCCAGAGACCCGGGTTCAATTCCCGCCTGACTGTGTGGAGTTTGCACATTCACCCAGTGTCTGTGTGGGTTTCCTCCGGGTACTCCGGTTTCCTCCCACAGTCACAAAGATGTGCAGGTCAGGTGAATTGGCCATGCTAAATTGCCCGTAGGGTTAGGTGAAGGGGTAAATGTAGGGGTATGGGTGGGTTGCGCTTCGGCGGGTCGGTGTGGACTTGTTGGGCCGAGGGGTCTGTTGCCACACTGTAAAAAATCTAAAACTCAGGCTGGAGTGGGCTTACTATGTCCAATTCTGGGTATCCCATTTTAGATTGGACATCAAAGCCTTGAAGACGACACAAAAGAGATCTATTAGGAGCCAATCGGGTGAATTAATACAAGGACTCAAAATTGTCCATAATTTTGGTAATAATTAATGTAGACGTCAGTGTATAAGTCAACATTCAAAGCCTCCAAACATTAAAGGGAATCCATTTGCACATAAGTATAAAATGTAAACAAAACAGAAACTGCGCGAGAAACTCAGCAGGTCTGGCAGCATCTGTGGACAGAAATGCTGAATCTGCTTTTTCTCTATAAATGCTGCCAGACCTGCTGAGAACCGGCAGCTCTTTGTTTTATAAAATGTAAACAGCCTGTGGGGGGGGGGGGGTAGCCACTGAAATAAGATGTAACTGCAGTAATTCATATTCACGTGGAACAGTTTATTGAATTAAGTTGACTGTACAAAGGTAAATTTTGTGTAGTATAATGATGTCCACTTGTTGGATTAGTCGAAACCTTTGTAAATCTTCAGCCTCCACTGTAAATCTTCAGATTATCGCAAACCTGATTGTCCACCTTTCCCTGTACAGCAGCCCACTCCTAACTGAAGGAGAACCCAGCTCTTTTACTTTAAATGAAGAAATCCACCATCAAATTAACCACTCAGTGAATACATTAGTGTGATAATAGCAAAAAAAAAGTGGGAGGACTAAATCAAAATTGTTTCGGAGGGGAAGATAATGCCCAGTCCCCACTTTTCTGCCAAAGCTTGGAGGATACTTAGGAACGTTACACTCCCTCTTGAAGGGCACACGGGCACAAAGGTAACCTCAGAGGAGAGGCAGGCCTCTCCACAACCTGCTGTCTGGACTAGTTGATGGTTGCTTTAGCCACGAGGAGGTCCTATGACCTGCCTGGCCCTCTGTGCAAATGGTGACGTGAGCTCTTTATTTTTTGTAAATCAACCACCAGAATGCTCAATCACCTCATTAAAAACAAACCAATAACACTACCCACCAGGGGCAATGTAGCAATAACAAAAAGGTGGGGAAGCAAAGGAGGGAACATCTCGGCTCTTATTTTGAGAAAACCACAAAGTAACCCATTTAACTAATGACCATTGCATCACAAAATTCCCTTGAACCCATCTCCAATTTATTTTTGCTACAGAAGTGAAGGTAACCTGCCTCATGATTCTGGATATCAATCTTTTCAGAGGTGTTATTGCACACCTCGAACAGGTTAAAATTGAACCTGGGTCCTCTAGCACAGAGATAGGGGCACTACCATGAATCACAAGATTTCTTTGAATCCATCCCTGACCTCTGCTCAAAACAACTCTGGATCTGTCCTGTTTTTCCATGAAAGGGACTTGTACAGGTTTTAAGCTTCAACATTTAAGCGCAACAGAATATGTTTTAAAAATTGTCAAATTCAGTGTCACCAACATCTGACAAAGAGTACAACAAATCGAGTCCCTGTGGCTATTTGCTCCAAAGTATACCCCTTGGTGCACTGGTTTAAGAATTATCTATCCACAACAATTTAAACAACTCTTGGATAGGCACATGGAAGTTAGTACAATGAAGGGTATGTAAGTTAGTCTGACCTTAGATTAGGATAGAAGGCCGGCACAACATCAAGGGCCAAAGGGCCTGTACTGTACTGTTCTACATTCTCTCACCTCCACCTACTGAATTGGCAATTCCTCATTTTGAGAATGATATGATGATCAACTGTGCACCAACAAAATTCCACAATTTGGTGACAAATTCACGCAAACATCAATCAGGACAGCGATAATATTCTCACTCTGAAGATTTTTTTCCATCAAACGTTCACCTATTCTATTCAGCACAAACATGATGCTATAATAAGTTGAGGCACAAATTTCAATCTTGACCTACAAACATTATCCTGAACATTTCCCATATGAACGAAGTGCATTCTTTATGTGGGTCACCAGCTTCTCAAATTTATCAGTCAATCCCTTCACATTGTTAATTGTCCAACCATGTCATGGTCATGCACAAAATTGCCTGCAGGGAATGTGACTTTTGTGCTTGTTTTAATGTCGTTCAGTTGGTCATTTAGGCCACATGTCTTTTCATTTTCCGTGGTTTTCATTAAGATTATTTCTGAACCTTTGCACTCCACAGTTCTGCTGATGGGCAGGTGTTTTATCTATGTTACTGACATGATTTAACAGGAACACGAAAGTCCCACCATTCATGGGGGTCACGTTCCCAGAAAATGTCTCAAATCAATGGCACACGCTAATTGAGCTGTGAACTTTACACCAGGAGCTACTTCGTTGCTTCAAACAGTGGATCATCAAACATTAGATTTGCAGCTGACAAAATACTGCCCACGAAGTATACTCAGATAACTGAACTTGCAAAGAGCCAGCACATAAACATTGAGACCAATAATTCTGACACCAAAATCTGCATGACCTTGGTTTCCTACAACACTGGACTGTTTTTGTTTCATAAAGCAGCTGCATCAATTAGATGGTACTTCGAAACCTTTGCCGGACTCAGGGTTTCATGCGTCCTTTTTAAAAAAAAAGTACATGCTCACTGTAGTTTTGGTGATGATGTATCCATTCTGATACGTCAAGACTCCTACTGATACACGCTTCGCGAGATCAGGCCAGTAGCTAGTTGCTGTTCTCATGATGTCTAAGACCAAATGTATCATCATCACAACAAACTGCTTCTTTTTCCACCCTCACACCAGATTCTCCCCAACATAGAATACTCTCTCTGCTGCATGGTTATCTGACAGGTTAACAAAGGTTACGACTATTAGCTTGAAACCAGTTTCATACCTTGTTTGTCTGTTGAAACACTCACTTCTCTTCACCATTTCCCCCACACAGCAGATGTGGATGTCCCTCAGACCAGTTACCTGTGCACAGTCTACACTGCCTGCTTGACTCCTTACACCCAGACAGAAGGCAAGTAAAGCACATATTTGTGACAAAAGAAATTAAGGCTGATTACTAACAAAAGGATGTTATGGCTGAAGCGGTGGATGGGTTAGAGGTTGATTAATCTGCTGATAATATGCAGGGACACTATTTTTAAGTCTGGAAAAATTGGGTCACCATAATTGCTGGATTGACTGAATCAGGGGTTTACGAAAGAAGTTGAATCTCATGTGAAGAGGAAGGTGGCGGCTTATGTCAAGATGAGACATGAAGGCTCAGTTAGGCACTTGGGAGTTATAAGTTAGCCAGGAAGGACTTAAAGAGAGACCGAAGAGGAGCCAGGAGGGGACATGAGAAGTTCACTGGCAGATCAAGGAAAACCCTAAAGCTTTCTATAGGTATATCAGGAGTAAAAGAATGACTAGAGTAAGAGTAGGGCCAATCAAGGAGAGTAGTGGGAAGTTGTGCGTGGAGTCTGAAGAGATAGGTGAAGCGCTAAATGAATATTTTTCATCAGTATTCACACTGGAAAAAGTCAATGTTGTCAAGGTGAATACTGAGATAAGGCTACTAGACCAGACAGGATTGAGGTTCAGAAGGAGGAGGTGTTAGCAAATCTGGAAAGTGTGGGTCAGATGGGATTTATGCTAGGATTCTCTGGGAAACCAGAGGGAAGACTGCAGAGCCTTTGATTTTGATCTTTATGTCATAATTGTCTAGAGGACTAGTACCAAAAGACTGGAGGATAGCAAATGTTGTCCCTTTGTTCAAGAAGGGGAGTAGAGACAACCCTGGCAATTGTAGATCAGTGAGCCTTACTTTGGTTGGGGTAAAGTGTTGAAAAGGCTATAAGAGGTAGGATTTATGACTATCTAGAGATGAATGTTTATTAGGGATAGTCAACACTGTTTTGTAAAGGGTAGGTCGTGGCTCACAAACCCTATTGAATTCTTTGAGAAGGTGACCACACAGGTAGATAACGGTAAAGACGTTGATGTGGTGTATATGGATTTCAATAAGGTGTTTGATAACACTCCCTATGGTAGGCTATTGAACAAAATATGGAGGCATGAGATTGAGAGTGATTTAGCAGTTTGGATCAGGAATTGGCTAGCTGTAAGACGACAGAGGGTAACAGTTGATGGAAAATGTTCATCCTAGAGTTCAGTTACGAGTGGGGTACCGCAAAGGATCTGTTTCGGGGCCACTGCTGTTTATCAGTTTTATAAATGACCTAGATGAGGGCATAGAAGGAAGGGTTGGTAAATTTGCAGATGAAACTAAGGTAAGTGGAATTGTGGATAGTGTTGAAGGATGTTGCACGTTACATAGGGACATAAATAAGCTGCAAAGCTGGGCTGAGAGCTAGCAAATGGAGTTTAATGCAGAAACATGTGAAGTGATTCATTTTAGATGTAGGTAAAATTCTTGTAGTGTAGGTGAGCAGAGGGATCTCAGGGTCCATGTACACAGATCCCTGAAAGCTGCCACCCAGGTTGATAGGGTTGTTAAGAAGGCATGTGGTGAGTTAATAAATAGTTTCAGAGCCATGAGGGCATGCTGCCGCTATACAAAACTCTGGTATTGGAGTATTGCATACAGTTCTGGCCACCGCATTACAGGAAGGATGTGAAAGCTTTGGAAAGGATTCAGAACGAGATTTACTGGGATGTTGCCTGGTATGGAGGGAATGAGAATGTATATAGGGTATAAGCAGGTAGGTAAAAAGAGTTAAGTTCTGAGTTTTGTGAAACAAGAAATTCAGATGAGCACGACCTAGATCATATAAGAACATACAGTAAACAATGGGGTGCTGGAGGCAAGGGTAATGGGTTAACAAGGTGGAAAAGCAGTCATTATGTCAAGCCATTTAACAATATTGGAAGCATTCAGTATGCAAAGTCTGTAAACAAGGGGAAAAGAATCCTTTGTATGAATCCAGTTAACATGGTTAAGAACATTCATTGTATAACAATAAAGGGCTTGGCCTCTGCTGATTGATATACATCAATTGGAACAGTCAGGTAAAACGACACTGTGTCTCTGAGTGTTTTGCTTCGACTGAGGGGGGAGTGGGATGGCAGGAAGCTCTTAAGAGGAAAGGCTGAGGGACTTGAGGCTGTTTTCATTAGAGAGAAGAAAGTTAAGAGGTGACTTAATTGAGACATATAAGATAATTACAGGATTAAATAGGGTGGACAGTGGGAGCCTTTTTCCTTGGAAGGTGATGGAGTGCACAAGGGAACATAGCTTTAAATTGAGGGGTGATGTATATTTTTGAAAAAAAAATCTTTTATTCATAAATACTTTGATCTATACAACTGGACATGCCATACATATGTAAACATTCCATTTCTTTGCGTATCGAAACAGAGTAACTATTCCTATTTACAGGTCTGTACGATTACATTTTGAGCTGAGGCATCAGCAGAGCCTAACTGACTGCGTGGGCCCCATGTTCTTCTTAGGCAGGCAGATGTTACACGGTGGTCTTTCCCCACCGCACCTTGGTGGCAGCTGCCCCAAGCTTCAGCGCGTTCCTCAACACGTAATCCTGGACCTTGGAATGTGCCAGTCTGCAACACTCAGTTGGGGTCAACTCCTTCAGCTGGGAGATCAACAGGTTTCGGACCACCCAGAGAGCATCCTTCACCGAGTTGATGATCCTCCAGGCGCAGTTGATGTTCATCTCGGTTTGTGTACCAGGGAACAGGCCGTAGAGCGTAGAGTCCTGCGTCACAGCGCTGCTTGGGACAAACCTCGACAAACACCAGATATAGGACAGATGTCCGAGGTAGGTTCTTTACTCAGTAGTAGGGGTGTGGAATGCACTGCCAGCAACAGTAGTAGACTCACCCACTTTAAGGTCATTGGATAAACATATGATGAAAAGCATGATGGCACAGTGGTTAGCACTGCTGCTCACAGCGCCAGAGACCCGGGTTCAATTCCCACCTCAGGCGACTCTCTGTGTGGAGTTTGCACATTCTCCTCGTGTCTGCGTGGGTTTCCTCCAGGTGCTCCGGTTTCCTCCCACACTCCAAAGATGTGCACGTCAGGTGAATTGGCCATGCTAAATTGCCCCTAGTGTTAGGTAAGGGGTAGATGTAGATGTAGATGTAGGAGTATGGGTGGGTTGCGCTTCGGCGGGGCGGTGTGGACTTGTTGGGCCGAAGGGCCTGTTTCCACACTAAGTAATCTAATCTAATTGTAGGATTGGTTCCCCTGGTCAGCACAACATCGAGGGCCGAAGGACCTGTTCTGCTCTAACATTCTATGTTCTAACTCTCCTTTTCAACCTCTCCCTTTGCAGTCCTGTTCCCCTCCTCCCCCCCCCCCCAAGCAAAACGCTCAGAGACAGAGACATAGTGTAGTTTTACCTCCATCTTTATTCCAGGACCTAGAGGGAGAGAGAATGATCACCCATGTACAGAGACATGAGTTCACTGTCTTCTCTGGAAAAGCATTTTCTCAACGAACTATATAGTCATTTTATAGGGAGGAGCATCCAGTTAAGGCAAAATACATATTGATTGGGTGACCATTACAATCAGTGAGCATCAACAGTAAAGATTAAGCCATCTGCTGTTACACAATGAATAACTGGCTTCACATAATGAATACTTTTCACCTTGTTAAGATGACCTCACAAACTGAATGCGACTTCACCTTGTTAAATGGCTACATATAATGAATGCTTTTCCACCTTGTTAGCCCAGCACCCCATTATTAACTGTAATTTCTTATCTGATCTGCGTCATGGTCAGCTAAACCTCTTGTTTCACAAAACTCAGAACTTAACTCTTTCCCTGCCTGCTTATACCCTATACACATTCTCACCGTCACCGGAGGTGTGGTGCCCCTCAGGTTAAGCCACCACCAGTTATCTCTCTCCGATCAGAGGCATCCCTTTGGTCTGGTAAGACAATGCCAGCTTTACCGTTACGATATTAAAATCTTGGAAAGTGTTCATTCACAACATTTATACCACACACAATGATAAACAAAACAAGATATGCGAAGTCCTTTTAGATTTTTAAAATCAATTGGTTCAGATATGTTATGACATTTCAGAGAACTGGAGCCAAGCCACCCGACCCAGAGTTTGGGACATTACTCCTGCAGCACAGGACCCTAAAGAATCAAGGATTGGCTGGAAAACCAGCAATGCTGGTCAGCACTGGGACAGAAACTGCAAAATTGTCCTGATTAGCATCATGTTCAATTATCATGGGAGGAATTGTTGTTCTGAAATTCATATTTCTAATTTCTGTACTTTTCTAATTTATTGCTATTTTATATCTTAGAACATTTGTCATGCTGGACTTCTAATTTCTTTATTTTCTTTATTTTCTAATTACTTTTTCCAAGAATTTGTATTCAACAATCTGCACTGAGAAACCATTGGACCTAAGATTGGACCTAACTTGTAAACTTTTCACTGTACTCATATGAAGCTAATTCGATTCAACCAGTCTGCAAAAATTTTTTAAAGCCAATCTGTTTGGACTGTTATGATGCAACATCATAGGACTTAAACTTAGACCTTCTAACCTAGGCACGTGGACATGACCACCATCAAAGAACCCCCACAATGCCCTTTTATAGCTGTTAAATTGGGGGTACAGATTATTCTTATTATCACTCAGAAATCAAACAATGTTGGCAGTTTACGTTGGCACCATATGCCGACAGTGAAAGATACTGACTATTAGGATCCAGTGAAGTCAAAATAACAAGATGGGCCTATTTACAAAAATGGGTGGTGCCACTATTTAAGAAAGGTGGCAAGGAACAACCAGAGAACTATTGACTGGTAAGCCTGACATCAGTGGTGGGCAAGTTGTTGGAGGGAATCCTGAGGGACAGGATTTACACCTATTTGGATAGGCAAGGACTGATTAGGGAGCGTCAACACAGCTTTGTGCGTGGGAAATAGTGTCTCACAAACTTGATTGATTTTTTTGAAGAAGTAACAAAGAGGATTGATGAGGGCAGAGCGGTGGACATGAGCTATGGTGGACTTCAGAAAGGCATTCGACAGTTCCTTATGGGAGACTGATTAGCAAGATTAGATCTCATGGAATACAGGGAGAACTAGCCATTTGGATATAGAACTGGCTTGAAGGTAGACAGAGGGTGGTAGTGGAGGGTTGCTTTTCAGACTGGAGGTCTGTGACCAGTGGACTGCCACAAGGATCAGTGCTGGCTCCACTGCCTTTCGTCATTTACATAAATGATTTAGATGTGAATATAAGAGGTATAGTTAGTAAGTACAACTGGATCTTTATCAGATGGGCCACTGGGCCAAAGAACATAGAACATAGAAGAATACAGCACAGTACAGGCCCTTCGGCCCTCGATGTTGCGCCGATCAAAGCCCACCTAACCTACACTAACCCACTATCCTCCATATACCTATCCAATGCCCACTTAAATACCCATAAAGAGGGAGAGTCCACTACTGCTACTGGCAGGGCATTCCATGAACTTACGACTCGTAAGAGTGGTAGATGGACTTTAATTTAGATGAACGTGAGGTACTGCAATTTGGAAAGGCAAATTAGAGCTGAACTTTTACACTTAATTGTAAGGTCCTGGGGAGTGTTGCTGAACAAAGAGATCTTGGAGTATGTTTTCATAGTTCCTTGAAAGTGGAGTTGCAAGCAGAGAGGATAGTGATGGCAGCATTTGGTATGCTTTCCTTTGGTACAAAACAATTGTACCAAAGAAGGTTGCTGGCATACACTGAGCCCAGTAAAAACAGAACCATAGCCAAAAAGGAGAGCCCACAACATCCCATCCAAACATTAGCACCTTTTAACAGGCAAGTCAATCTGAAATGGTTACACTACTACCACACATAGGCACTGCAAGATCAAAGATAGAAAAATGAAATAAATCAGTTGCCTTTTGGTAACATCGGTTGAGGGAGGAATATTGGCTGAACAACATAAACGACTGGCTATGGCATCAAGATAGATTCAATCAAAAAGACAGCTCCTCTGACAATGCAGTATGCTCTAATTATCCAGGTTGTTACAATGGTCCTTAAAAAATTTCTAAATTATGGAAATCTGTCAAAACCCTGCAGCCCTCTCCTAATCCAGTGTCAGCCGAGGTTCAGCCACATTAGTAGGTCTGAACACAAAGTAGATTCTTCAATTCAGGTGCTTTTTTTTTAATGTTGCATCCAAAAATAGAGGCACTGATCTGAGCATAAGTTGTTAGCAGGGTAGTCTGCTAGTTTCCTAAAAAACCATTACTTGCATCACATTATCTGATCAGTTATTACATTTGCTATCTAGGGAATTCTGCTATGCAGAAATTGGCTGCCACATTTTCTTCCACAGCAATGCAATGGTAAAAGAAAGTACTTGAGTGTAAAAAGATTGTGAAATATATTTCACAATCAAGTCTTTTTCTTCCCCCCAGGCAATGAAAACTTGCATGGTCAGTTGAGCAATAACAGTGCAAAGTACAGCTGCAAGGCCTTCCACTATCAAACTGCCAGTTGATATTTCACAATCATGACTCTGGTACAAAGAAAGGCAACTCAGGTGAATGAGGAGACACCAACCAACAGGAGAGAGAAAGAACAACATGCTGTAAGTGTGTGAAATAATTTTAGTTCATGCTGATGTACAGCAGCAAATGGGCTACCTGGAGACAGTAAAGACTATAAATGCTGGAAGCCAAAGTCAATTGATGTAAAACTGAAGAAGCACAGCAGGTCAGATAGCATCAGAGGAGCAGGAAAGTCAACGTTTCAGGCTAGAATCCTTCATCAGGACTTGGGAGGTGGAAGGGAACCCAGAAATAAACAGAGGGATGTGGGGTGGCACTGGGAAAGGGTAGGTGTGTTGATGATAGGTGGATGCAGGTCGGGAGTAATCGTGATGCGTTAGTGGGGAGGTGTGGAGTGGATAAGTGAATACTAAGATGGACAGGTTAGGTCAGGACATGGAATGAGGCTGGGAGTGTGAGATACTCTATAGTGTGGTAAACTCTATATTGAGGCCATTGGACTGTAAACTCCTGAGCCAAAATAGAAGATCTTGTTCCTCCAGTTTGCATTTCACCTCAGGGTGGAGGAGGCCTAGAATGGACATATCACCAGGGGAGTGGGAGGAGAAGTTGAAGTGGATGGCAACCGCGAGGTCATGTTGATTGGTACTTGTAGAGCGTAGGTGCTCTGTAAACTGGACTCCAAATCTGCCTTCAGTCTCCCCAAAATAGGAGACCAGAAGCAATGGATACAATAGACCAGGTTGAAAGACATGCAGGTGAAACTCTGATCTGAAAGGATTGTTTGCACAGAGTGGAAAGGGGAGGTGCAGGGACAGGTTGGTGAGAGTGTAGAGCTGACAAGGGAGTTGCAGTGTGAACGGTCACTATGGAAATGAGATATGGGTGGGGAAGGAAATATCGTTTTGGAGGTGGAGTCTGATTGTAGGTGACGAATGTGGTGGAGGATGATGGGGAAAGTGAGGACTGCAGATGCTGGACCCAGAGTTGAAAAGTGTGGTGCTGGAAAAACACAGCAGGCCAGGCAGCATCCGAGGAGCAGGAGAGTCGACGTTTTGGACATATGCCCTTCTTCAGGAATGAGGCTGGTGTGCCAAGTGCGCGGAGATAAAAGGCAGGAATTTGAGGGAGGGACGCTGGGAATACGATAGGTGGAAGGAGGTGAGGGTGAGGGCGGAGAGGTCGAGAAGATGATTGCAGGTCAAGAGGGCGGTGCTGAATCCAGGGGTTGGAACTGAGATAACGTGGGGGGAGGGGAAATGAGGAAGCTGGAGAAAATCTACATTCATCCCGTGTAGCTGGAAGGTTCCTAGGCGGAAGATGAGGCGCTCTTCCTCCAGGCGTCGTGTGGCCAGGGTTTGGCGATGGAGGCGGCCAAGGACCTGCATGTCCTTGGTGGAGTGGGAGGGGGAGTTAAAGTGTTCAGCCACAAAGCGGTTGGGTTGGTTGGTGCGGGTGTCCCAGAGGTGTTCCCTGAAATGTTCCGCAAGTAGGCGGCCTTTCTCCCCAATGTAGAGGAGGCCACATCAGGTGCAGCGGATACAGTAAATGATGTGTGTGGAGGTGCAGGTGAATTTGCAATGGATATGGACATTGGGACCTTGGAGGTAGGTGAGGGGGGAGGTGTGGGCACAAGTTTTGCACTTCTTGCGGTTGCATGCTAAAATGCCGGGAGTGGAGGTTGGGTTGGTGGGGGGGTTGTGGACCTGACGAGGGAGTCACGGAGGGAATGGTCTCTCCGGAACGCTGATTGGGGTGGGGAGGGAAATTTATCCCTGGTGGCAAAAATGACAGAGGATGATACGATGTATCCGGAGGTTGGTGGGATGGAAGGTGAGGACCAGTGGGGTCCTGGTGGCGATTGGAGGGGCGGGGCTCAAGGGCAGAGGTGCGCGAAGTGGAGGAGATGCGGTGGAGAGCATTGTCAACCACATCGGAGGGGAAATTGCGGTCTTTGAAGAAGGAGGCAATTTGGGTTGTTCAGTAGAGGAATTGGTCCTCCTGGGAGCAGATGCGGCAGAGGCGAAGGAATTGGGAATATGGGATGGCGTTTTTACAGGGTGCAGGTGTAATCTAGATAGCTGTGGGAGTCAGTCGGTTTGTAGTAAATGTCGGTGTTGAGTTGGTCGCTCGAGATAGAAATGGAGAGTTCTAGGAAGGGGAAGGAGGAGTCTGAGACGGTCCAGGTAAATTTGAGGTCAGGATGGAAAGTGTCAGTAAAGAGGATGAACTGTTCAACCTCCTCGTGGGAGCACAAGGTAGCGCCAATACAATTATCAATGTAATGGAGGAAAAGGTGGGGGGTGGTGCCAGTGTAGCTGTGGAAGATGGACTGTTCCACATATCCGACGAAGAGGCAGGCATAGCTGGGGCCCATGCGGGTGCCCATGGCTACTCCTTTGGTTTGGAGGAAGTGGGAGGATTGGAAGGAGAAGTTGTTAACAGTGAGGACCAGTTCAGTCAGTCGAAGGACGGTGTCAGTGGAAGGGTACTGGTTGGGTTGGCGGGAGAGGAAGAAGCAGAGGGCTTGGAGGCCTTCGTGATGGCGGATGGAAGTGTATAGGGACTGGATGTCCTTTGTGAAGATAAGGCATTGGGGCCGGGGAAGCGAAAATCATGGAGGAGGTGGAGGGCATGGGTGGTGTCCCGAACGTAAGTGGGGAGTTCTTGGACTAAGGGGGACAGACAGTGTCGAGGTATGCAGAGATGAGTTTAGTGGGGCAGGAACAGGCTGAGGCAATGGGTCGGCCGGGGCAGTCGGGTTTGTGGATTTTGGGCAGGAGGTAGTAACGGGCGGTGCGGGGTTGTGGGACTATGAGGTTGGAGGCGGTGGATGGGAGATCTGAGGTGATGAGGTTATGGATGGTCTGGGAGATGATGGTTTGGTGGTGGGAGGTGGGGTCATGATCAAGGGGGCAGTAGGAGGAGGTGTCCACGAGTTGGACAGCAGTGTAAAGATTGGTGCGCCAAACTATCACTGTGCCTCCCTTGTCTGCTGGTTTGATGGTGAGGTTGGGGAGGGAGTGGAGGGCTGCGCGTTGAGAGGGTGAGAGGTTGGAGTGGGTGAGAGGGGTGGACAGGTTGAGGCTGTCAATGTCACGGCAGCAGTTGGATATGAAGAGATCGAGGGCGGATAAGAGGGCAGCACGGGGTGTCCAGGTGGATAGGGTGTATTGGAGGCGGGAGAAGGGGGTCGTCAGAGGGTGGGCGGGAGTCCTGGTGGAAGAAGTAGGCACGGAGGCGAAGGCGGCGGAAGAAATGCTCGATGTAGAGGATGATGTATTGGATTTTGAAATTGATGGAGTAATAGGCGAGGACCAGAGTGACTCTATCCTTATTATAGGGGATAGGGAGCTTGAGTGCAGAAATGTGGTAAATGGGAGAGATGCAATTAAAAACATCATTGATCACAGAGGAGTAGCAGTTACGGTCCCTAAAGTTGGATAATATAGGATGTCCGACAGTGGAACATCTCACCCTGTGAGCAGATATGGCAGAGGAATTGGGTTCACATTTTTGTAGTTGAGGTAGCTGTGGGAGTCAGTGGTTTTGAAATGGATGTCAGTGTTAAGTTGTTTTCTGGAGATGGCAGCAGAAAGCTCCAGGAAGAGAAGGCAGGTGTCAGAAACGGTAGAGGTGAATCTGAAGTCAGGGTGGAAGCTGTTTGCAAAGCTGATGAACTGTCCAATCTCCTCAAGAGAGCTTGAGGCAGCACAGACACAGTCATCAATGCAACAGAGAGAGGTGAGGGATGGTGCCAGTGTAGTTGCAGAAGAGGGACTGCTGCACAAATCATACAAACAGTTTGGATGAAGGGCTTTTGCCCGAAACGTCAATTTTCCTGCTCCTCAGATGCTGCCTGACCTGCTGCGCTTTTCCAGCACCACTCTGATCTAGACTCTGATCTGCAGCCCTCACTTTTGCCATACAAAAGGGTTCAATTGGCTACACTGCGTGCATATTAATTGTGGAATGTACATTCCTATCAGAACCAGAGCTCTCCTTTTCTCTGTCCCAAATAGGTCCCACATCCATTCCTTATCTTCATACCCGGGGGGAGGTTGGGATGAGGACAACGAGGTGATACGCATGCGTGGCGAGGGCCAGCCATCTATACGCATGCGTGCTGAGACACCGTTAACCCCTCTAGCCAGATATGCGCCTGCGCGGTTTCCAGCAGAGGCCAGGGCTGATGCCTTGCGCAGGCGCTGTACTAATTATGCCGGGCCGGCAGCGAGGTATTAACCCTCCTCCTCCTCACAAACAAACAACCCGGTCCAGCTCAAAGGCTCAGTCTCCACTCCCCACAGGCGCTGCACCCGCCGCCCAGCTCCTCACTCACCTCATAATGCTTCATGTCTGCTTCCCGCACTCGCTCCCTCTCTCGCGCTTGCAACAACAACCCGCCTAACGAACTTCGGCATCCACGTGATGACAGTGGGCGGGGTCTCCAATCTAATCCAATGTGGGCGCGGGACAGTGAACAGCGTTAAGCCAATCCCGGCCAAGAGCCCAGATTTACAGCCAATGAAATGCGAGGATAGCCTCCTTGTCCCGCCTCCTCCAATTCGGACCACTCGGCGCCGGCCGCTGGGCAAAGGTGCGGGACTGGTGTGTCGTATCAGCCAATGAGAACTCGCCCGGCCCAAAATATGGGCGGGGTTGTACAGCATGGTGGTCAGTTGGAAAACGGGAGGAGGATTGGGTTGATGTGATGAGTGGCCTTTGATTTTTTTTAAAGCTGAAACATTAGAAACATAGACTCCCTACTATATGGAAACAGGTCATTTGGCCTAACGTGTCCCCACTGATCCTCCAAAGAGTATCCTTCCCAGACCCATCCCCAAAACCCTGACTAGTGCACTTAACCTACACATCCCTAAACATGTGGGCAATTTAGCACGTCCAATTCAACTAACCTGCACATCTTTGGGAATTTTGGAAAATTTTAAATAATGCTTCAAACAAATAATGCAACATTAAGCGTTATAATAAAAATTGGAATATTGCAAAAAAAAATTCAACTTCCATTGGCTGTAGGGTCAAATTGGGAGAAATTCAGAAATCAGAACTGCAAAGGGACCTGGGTGTCCTAGTTCAGGTTCTCTTAAGGTAAAGTAGTTAGGAAGGCAAATACAATATTGTCAATCATCTGTGTACAAAATAATGAGAGGAATAGATAGAGTCAATAGCCAGAAATTTTTTCCCCAGGGCAGGATTGACTGGTACGAGAGGTCATAGGTTGAAGATATTAGGAGGAAGGTACAAAGGAGACGTCAGAGGTAGGTTTTTTGCACAGAGAGTTGTGAATGCATGAAGCAGAGTCATTGGGTACATTTAAGTGACTGCTGGACATGGACATGGATAGCAGTGAGTTGAGGGGTGCATAGGTTGTTACTATATTTTACACTAAGATTAAATCTCGGCACAACATTGTGGGCCAAAGGGCTTGTTCTGTGCTGTACTTTTCTATGATCTACCTCAAGTAGAGTAGAATATATAAGCATGAATGTTCTTTTGAGGCTTTATAAAGTTTTGATCAGACCATATTTAGAGTATTGTGTGCTATTTTGGGCCCCATATTTCAGGAAAGATATATTGGCCCTGGAGTGGGTCCAGAGGAGGTTCACAGGAATTATCCCAGGAATGACAGGCTTAACATAAAAGAAACATTCTTGAAGTGCTCCTTATTGGTCTTTCCTGTTATTAGTACATCATTGCAATAAATGACAACCTGACCTTGTACAATGTTCTCCGTCATCACCTTAAAAACTGCACAGAGGCTAACGATATCCCAAACCACAGTCTCGTATATCAATACAAACTCTTATGGGTACTAATTGTAGCATACTTCTGGGAATAGTCACCTAACTGCAATCATACGGCTCACGTCTAGCTTTCTGAAGGACAGCTTCCCTGCCAGCTTGGTGTTTAAATCCTCAATGTGAGGAATTGAATATTTATCCAGCTGCAAAAAAGCTGTTTGTTTAAAATCTTCATAAGGTGAACTGACTTGTTGGGACTCTCAGTAGGTACAACCTGTGCTGCCCATTCCGCAAACTGGAGTAGTTCGATGATTGCTTTGCTTTCCAGCGATTTCAGCCTCTACTTTTGCCCATGAGGCAAATGGTACTGGTTGCCCTTGCGCTATCGTGGAATTGCTTCCTGGCCAACATGCAAGGTGGCCTTGGCTGCTCTGATAGTCCCTGGACCTTCCTGAAAAGCCTCTGGTTATTTAATTGGGACTTCACTCAGACAGCCATTTTCTAAGTGAAAAATGTTCAGCCAATCTAGATTAATCTTTCTCAACCAATTTCACCCCATCAAGCTTGGGCCCGAGCCTTTTACTAAATTCAGTGGGAACTGAACCAGCTGCTTCTCATAAGAGACCAGAACTGAAGTTGTACCCTTAATCTGTAATGGTTCCCTGGGATAGGTTTTCAGTATAGCCAAGGTCTTGTGCAAACTTAAGGGTTGGAGTACAGAGTGAATTTTGTTAAAGACTGGTTCTGCGACTACTGAAACGGCTGCGAGAGTATTGAACTCCATCAGAACCAGGTGACCACTTAACCAGGTGTTTATTTTGATTTGTTCTGATTTGGACATTGCTAAGCAATTTTATTTTCCAAACCAACTACAGGTGGACTTCCTAAGGTTTGCATCTCCTGGATACAACCCTATGAGTTCTCTTACTCAATTTCCGTCTGGTGGCTCAAGACCATATGCCAGCAGCAACTACAATGGCTTACCAGCTCAGATCCTGAAGAAAACATAACCCATTTGGCCGAGGCTTGGCTTTGTTTTGGGGTTTTGCTGTGGACTGACCTAGAGTCCTTCTGTTCAGGACATGTCCTGAGTGGCACTATGCAATTGCCTTCCCCCAAGCTCAATAGGACTGCTGAGGTGTCCACTTCCATTTGAATACTCTGCAACTCATTTGCTCCACTTGCCGCTTTTTCCAATGATAAAGTCAGTTTGTTCTGTTTGAAGTCCAGTTGGGCTTCAGCTTTTGCATGGCTACATCATTAACCCAACATACCAAATGGTGTCTCCGCATCTCATTAAGTGTTAAGCCAAAGTCACATGCCTCTGCTAGTAATCTTAACTCATCAAAAATTCCAAAACAGATTCCCCTGGTTCTTGAATTGCCAAGTAAAACAGAGCAATCAGAATTAGAGGAGGTTTGGGGGTCATAATATTTCTTGACTAAATTTGTCCTCCAATTCTTGGAAAGTTTTATCATCTGGTGCCTCAAGGAAAGTTAGGCTCCTAATAACCAAAAAAGCAGCGGGTCAACAAGCTGTCAGGAAAATTACTCATTGCTTTTCATCTGCCCCAATGTCATTTGCCTGGAAAAAATAATGTATTCTTTCTACATACTGGGCCCAGTCTTCTACGGCAGGATTGAACTAGTCAAGTTTCCCAAATAAGGGAATAATTCCCAAATAATGCCTGAAATGGATAGGGGCGGCATGGTGGTTCAGTGGTTAGCACTGCTGCCTCACTGCACCAGGGTCCCAGGTTCGATTCCAGCCTTGGGTGACTGTCTGTGTGGAGTTTGCACGTTCTGCCCATGTCTGCATGGGTTTCCTCCGGGTGCTCTGGTTTCCTCCCACAGTCCAAAGATGTGCAGGTTAGGTGAATTGGCCATGCTAAATTGCCTGTAGCGTTAGGTAAAAGGTGAAATGTAGGGGAATGGGTCTGGATGAACCCACTTCGGCAGGTCGGTGTGGACTTGTTGGGCTGAAGGGCCTGTTTCCACATTGTAACTAATCTAATCTAAATTGCCCATAGGTTAGGTGCGTCAGAGGGAAAAGGGTCTGGATAGGTTACTCTTCAGAGGGTTGGTGTGGACTTGTTGGGCCGAAGGGCCTGTTTCCACACTGTAGGTAATCTAATCTAATCTAACTCAAAGATGACTTGCGAACAAATTTCTTCCAGAGAGCGCTTTTCTCTTATTCCCATTGAAATAACTCCACAGAGGCCGATATCCTGTCATCACCTCTATTTATAACAGTTATTGGAGAGAATATTAACTCATTATAGCTGTGTTCTTAAATTGAGCCATGTATTCACATGATGGTTATTATTGCCTTCGGACTCTAATCTGTTCTAATTGATGTGACCATATGCCCCATCCTTTTCTCCAGATCTTTGGCAAAAGCGTTTTTGAAATGTATTCATTCATAAGATGAGGGTTTTTCTACTTGGGCCATCCTGAAGCATCCCAGACAAAAACAGAAATTGCTGGAAAATCTTAGCAGCACCTACAGAGAGAAATCAGAGTTAATGTTTCAGGTCCAGTGTCCCTTCCTCCAAACTGATGATAGCTAAGTAATAATTGTTTTTTTTAATGCAGAAGATAGAGCAGTAATGAGTAAATGATAGGTAACCTACACTAAGGGTAATTTAAGCACGGCCAGTTCACCTGACCTGCACATTGTTGGATTGTGGGTGGAAACCAGAGCACCCAGAGGAGACCCACGCAGACATGAGCAGAATTTGCAAACTCCACACAATCGCCTGAGGCTGGAATTGAACCTGGGTCCCTAGCACTGTAAGGCAGCAGTGCTAACTACTGAGCTACCGTGCCTCCCTCTATATAAATAGGAAAGTCAGAGATTCTGTTCATTCTGAGAACTGGCTCAGAGGGAGTTGGATCAGTGTGAAGTATTATGCACATGTAAAGAAAGGGTGACTTGGTGATGGAATACCAAAGTTATTTCAGAAAAAGTAGACTGACTCCTTTTGCCTTTAACCCTCGCATTCATAGTGTAAACATTAACTTTTTCTAGCTGCTATCTATTCTGAAGAAGGGTCACAACTTGAAATGTTAACTGTATTTCTCTCTCCACAGATACTGGCAGACTTGCTGAGTTTCTCCAGCATTTACTGTTTTTGTTTGTACCACATTATTCCAAATTACTTGTACCAATTTGGATTGAATAAGGACAAAGTTCTGAGAGAAACTTTTAGCATTTCAGGTCCAATATAACTTTTTATTAGTGAAGAAAGGAGTATAAAAGAGATTGGTTTTATAGTGTGGGGAGGAATAAATAAAACAGAAGGGAAGATCATGGGGCAGCATAGTGGCACTGCTGTCTCACAGCCTCAGGGACCTGGGTTCGGTTCCACCTTCGGGTGACTGGCTGTGTGGGTTTCCTCCGGGTGTTCAGGTTTCTACCCATAGTCTGCTAGTCATCTTAACTCGTCAAAAATTCCAAAACAGATTTCCCTGCTTCTTGAATTGCCAAGTAAAACTGATAGCCTTGGGCGACTGTCTGTGTGGAGTTTGCACATTCTGCCCTTGTCTGCGTGGGTTTCCTCTGGGTGCTCCGATTTCCTCCCACAGTCCAAAGGTGTGCAGGTTAGGTGGATTGGCTGAACTAAATTGCCTATAGTGTTCAAGGATGTGCAGGATAGGTGGACTAGCCATGCGAAATGCAGAATTACAGGGATAAGGTAGGGTGCTGGAGCTGGGTCTGGGTGGGATCCACCCAGAGATTCCCACCCTCTTCAGAGAGTCAGTGTGGACCTGATGGGCTGAATGGCCTGTTTCCACACAGTAGAGATTCGAAGTAGATGTTATTAGGAGAATAAAAGGTGAGAGGGAGCACAGTGGCTGAGACCTTAGCACTGCTGCCTCACAATGCCAGGAACCCGGATTTGAATCCAGCCTTGGGTGACTGTCTGTGTGGAGTTTACACATTCTTCCCATGTCTATGTGGGTTTCCTCCAGGAGCTCCGGTTTCCTCCCACAGTCCAAAGATGTGCAGGTCAGGTGAATTAGCCATGCTAAATTGCCCATAGTGTACAGGGATGTGTAGGTTAGGTGCATTAGTCAGGGGAAATGTAGACTCGGACAATGGGTCAAGGTGGGTTACTCTTCAGAGGTTTGGTGTGGATCTGTTGGGCCAAATAGTCTGTTTCCACACTGTAGGGATCCTATGATTCTATGAAAAATAAAGGTTCTGAAGAAGTCTCACAACATTAATTGCTTCTCAAGTTAAACCACCATCAGTCGTCTCTCTCTCTCTAATGGGAGAGCAGCCCTATGTTCCAATGAGACCTTACCTTCTTTATCCACAGACACTGCCACCCCTGCTGAGTTTCTCCAGCACGTTCTGTTTCCATTTCAGATTTTCAGATGACCGTGACAGGACAGGCCACAGGAAGCATCTGCACATATGTCAATGACACTTCCAAGCCCCAAGCACTGCATCATCAGCAGTAATGTCCCTCAAGAGGGGCTGGGAGGGAAAGGCAGACATGGCCTCCTGCAGAAGCAACAGAGACACTGGGAGTGTGCATGTGTTTTGGTGGCGGGATGGGTGACATGGTAATTGATAATCTGGATCTTGACACACGGGACAATTTCAAAGTTTGCAGATGAGAATAAACTTGGAAACATTGTTAGTGGTAAGGAGGATAGTGCGGAACTCCAAAAAAAACATTGACAAGTTGGTGCAGTAGGTGAATAGTTGGTGAATAAGATTCAATACAGAGATGTCTGAGATGATGCATGTTATAGAACAGAATCATAGAATTCCTACAGTGTGGAAGCAGGCCATTCAGCACATTGAGTCCACAGCAGTCTTCCAAAGAGCATCCAATTCAGACCCATCCTATCCCATGGCTAATCCATCTAGCCTGTACATCCCTGAACACTACAGTATGGCCAACCTAGCTAACCTGCATATCTTTGCACTGTGGGAGGAAACCAGAGCACCCGGAGGAAACCCGTGCAGACATGGGGAGATCGTGCAAACTCCACACAGCCACCAAATCAGAAATTGAACCTGGATCCCTGGCACCATGAGGCAGCAGTGCTAATCACTGAGCCACTGTGCCTCCCTTTTTGAAGGAAGAATATTGAAGTATAAAAGAGGGGTTACAGTTCTAAAGGGGGTGCAGTAGAGACCTGGATGTATTATCTACACAGATCATTGAAGATGGAGAGAGTAGTAGATAAACCATGCAGAGTTCTCAGCTTTATTAATAGGGGCATATAGTACAAGAGTAAGGAAGTGATATTGGACTAACATAGAACTGCACAGCATAGGGATGGGTCCTTCAGCCCACAATGTTGACACCAAATTAAACTAATCCCTTCTGCCTGCATTTGGGTCCATATCCCTCCATTCCTTGCTTATTCATGTGCTTATCTAAACGCCCCTTAAACACTCCTGTTATAGCTGCCTCCACCACCACCACTGGTAGCAAGCTCCAGACTCCTACCACTCCCTGTGCAAAAAACTTGACCTCCATGTCTTCATTGAATTTTCCCCTCTCACCTTAAATGCATGCCCCCTAGTATTAGACATTTCAACTCTGGAGAAAAAGGATTCTGACCATCAACCCCATCTATGCGCCTCATAATTTTATGGACTTCCATAAGGTCTCTCCTCCGACTCCGTTGCTCCAGAGAAAACGACCTAAGTTTTTCCAGCCTTGTATGACCTCAGCTGGATGATTGTGTTCAGTTGCAGCTGCCACATTATAAGAAGGACATGAATGAATTGGGGAGAGTTGGAAAAGAGACTTACTTGAATGGTTCCAGGAGTGAGAAACTCCAGTGATGAGGACAGATTGAAGAAGTTGGGACTGTTCTTTTTGGACAGAAGGCAGTTCAGATGAGAGTTGATAGAGGTTTTCAAAATCACAAGGGAACAGAATAGGGGGCAGCTGTTCCTGCATTTAAAACATAAAAAAGAAGAGGGCAGACAACAATAGACTTGAAGGAATGTGCAAATGAAACAAGGCTGATATGAAAAAAAACCTTTTCACCCAATGAGTAGTTAGGGCCTGGAAAGCACTGCCAGGAAATCTGGTGGAGGCAGGTTCTATTGAAACATTCAAAGGGCATTGGATAGTTACTTGCATAGAAATGATGTCCAGAGATATGGGGAAGAGGCAGGAGATTGGCTCTAGGTAATAAAACCAGTGTGGGCACGATTGGCTGAATGGCCTCTTGTTGCACTGTAACAATTCAGAGATTCTGGGAGTGTTGGGGAGTGGGATGGGGGAGTCACACACCAGGGGCCACCTTATGTTTTGCCTGGGAGTGACAGGAATGCTGGGGGCAAGTTTGGGAGGGTGGAGATAGAGAAGGAAACTACTGAGGGAAAAAAACCCCAACTCTTTCTATTCTGATTGGCAGGCGACGTTTTACATCCTGAAGTGTCACCTTTGGACGGGCAGCTGTTTCCCAACGCTTCAGAATGCTTCTGTTCGCTTTCTGCTCTTTGTGAGGTAGCATTCCGGGGATACTGTGCCCTTGCTTTTCCATCAGAATAATGGTAAGTTCTGGATGAAAGCAAACAGGAAACTGCATTGTGAGCTGCAAATACAGTGAACTAGATGGAAAGAAAGACAAGTAAATTGCACCTTCACATGGCAAGAGTATTGGGGCAAACAAAAACAGAAACTACTGGACAAACTCAGCAGGTCTGGCAACACCCATGGAGAGAAAGCAGAGTTAACATTTTGAGTCCAGGTAAGTGAGGAGGGAGAAGGTAAAACAGCAAGTCTCAAACCCCCTGTGATCAGACCAACAGGGGGATTAGGTGTTGGGGCAATGATGGAATGGGCCATGGAGTTATAGAGGGAATGGTTCCTTTAGAAGGCTGACAGGGGAGGATTGGTTTGGGGGTGGATTCACACTGAGGTTTGAATTAAATGCTGTCATCACATTATGCAAACTTTTCCATCAACTTGATCTTTATAAAACAAAGAATAAAGAAAGTTTACAGCCCAGGAACAGGCCCTTCAGCTTTCCAAGCCTGAGCTGCTCCAAATCCACTGTCTAAACCTGTCGCCCAAATCCTAAGCATCTGTATCCCTCTGCTCCCCACCTACTCCTGCATCTGTCCTGACACACCTTAAATGAATCTACCGTGCCTGCCTCTACTACCACTGTTGGCAATGCGTTCCAAACACCCTCTGTGTGAAGTAGTTTCCGTGTGTATCCCCTTAAACTTTTCACCTCTCACCTTGAACATGTGACCTCTCGTTATTGAATCCCTGACCCTGGGAAAAAGCTTATCTCTATCCACCCTGTCTATATCCTTCATGATGTTGTAGACCTCAATCAGGTTCACCACTCAATCTCCTTTTTTCTAATGAAAAGAAACCTAACCTACTCAACCTCTCTTCATAGCTAGCACCTTCCATCCCAGGCAACATCCTCATAAACCTTCTCTGCACCCTCTCCAAAGCGTCCACATGCTTTTGGTAATGTGGCGACCAGAACGGTACACATTATTCTAAATGTGGCTGAACCAATGTCTTGTGCAATTTTAACATGACCTGCCAGCTCTTATACTCAATACCTCGTCCAATGAAAGCAAGCATACCATATGACTTCTTGATCACTCTATCTACATCTGCAGCCACCTTCAGGGTACAATGGACCTGAACTCCCAGATCTCTCTGCTCATCAACTTTTTCCAAGGCTCTTCCGTTTACAGTATAGTTCACTCTAGAATTAGACTTCCCAAAATGCATTACCTCACATTTGCCTGGATTGAACTCCATCTGCCATTTCTCCACTCAACTCTCCAGTCTATCTATATTTTCCTATATTCTTTGACAGTCCCCTATGCTTTCTGCTACGCCACCAATCTTCGTGTCAACTGCAAACTTACTGATCAGACCAATAATGCCCTCTTCCAGATCATTTATATATATCACCTTCTGTTTATTTCCAGAAGGGAAACATTGAGTGCACCATTTATTTAATTCACCATTATACTTCTTGGTCTATCATTAAACTCACTATTTCACATTGATAATTTAAATGTAGCAGCTTTGGTTATAAGCCTCACCCCACCAGGTGGCAACTGTGGCTCAACTTGTAAAATGTACAACTTTGAGTCAGAATCAAATGCATTTAAAATAAAACCAGAAATTGATGGAGAAACTCAGCAGGTCAGGCAGCAGCTATGGAGAGAGAAATAGAGTTAGTGTTTTGAGTCTGATATGAATCATGGAACTGGAAGAGTTCCAATGAAGCCATATTAGACTCAAAACATTATATCTGTTTCTCCCTCTACAGATAGACTCATACAGCATGGATACAGCCCTCCTGGCCCTATTTGTCCGATTGGTCCCATTTGCCAGCATTTGGCCCATATCCCTCTAAACCTTTCCCATCCACGTACTTGTCCAAATATGAGTGTACGAATTAGGAACAGATGTAGGCCATTTGGCTCCTCAGAGTGTTGCTGAACAAAGAGACCTTGGAGTGCAGGTTCATAGCTCCTTGAAAGTGGAGTCTCAGGTAGAGAGAGTAGTGAAGATAATGTTTGGTATGTTTTCCTTTATTGGTCAGAGCATTGGCTATAGGAGTTGGGAAGGTCATGTTGTGGCTGTATAGAACATTGGTTAGACCACTTTTGGAATATTGTGTGCAATTCTGGTCTCCCTCCTATAGGAAGCATGTTTTTAGATTAGATTGGATTCCCTACAGTGTGGAAACAGGCCCTTTGGTCCAACAGGTCCACACCAACCCTCCGAAGAGTAACCCACCCAAACTCCTTTTCCCTCTGACTAATGCATCTAATTGACAATTTAAGCATGGGCAATTCACCTAACCTGCACATCTTTGGAGTGTGGGAGGAAACTGGAGCACCCGGAGGAAACCCACGCAGACAAGGGGAGAATGTGCAAACTCCACACAGTCACCCGAGGTTGGAATCAAACCCAGGACCCTGGTGCTGTGAGGCAACAGTGCTAACCACTGAGCCACCGTGCTGCCCCCTTGTTGTGAAACTTGAAAGGGTTCAGAAAAGATGCACAATGATGTTCCCAGGGTTGGAGCATTTGAGCTATAGGGAGAGGCTGAATAGGCTGGGGCTATTTTACCTGGATCATTGAAAGCAAAGGGGTGACCTTATAGAGGTTTATAAAATCATGAGAGGCATGGATAGGGTAAACAAACAAGGTCTTTTCCTGGGTTGGAGTAATCCAGAAACTGGAGGGGATAGATTAAATGTGAGCAGGGAAGATTTAAAAGGGACCTAAGGGGCAACTTTTTCACGCAAAGGGTGGGATGTATATGAATGAATTGCCAGAGGAAGTGGTGGAGACTGGTACAATTGCAACATTTAAAAGGCATCTGGATAAGTACATGAATAGGAAAGGCTTGGCGAGATATGGGCCAGGTGCTGGCAAATGGGACTGGATTAATTTAGGATATCCAGTCAGCATGGATGAGTTGAACCAAAGGGTCTGTTTCCATGCTCTCCATCTCTATGGCACTAAACAATGCTTTTAGACATTCTGGGATTAACACAGAATACAGAACTGTACAGTGCAGGAACAGGCCCTTCAGCCTATGATGCTGTGTTGAACGTGAAGCCAAATTAAACTAATCTCTTCTGTCTGCCCTTGGTCCATATCCCTTCATTCCTAGCATAATCATGTGCTTATCTAAAAGCCTCTTAATCATCCCTGTTGTATCTGCTGGTTGTGACAAATGCTACAGAAGCACAAATTCCTCCCTTCAAATTGAAACTGTTTAAAATGGCAACTTACCCTTCTAATAGCTTTTCCAATTTGGATGTGCTCGGATTTTTCTTAATTCACTCACAGGATCTGGGCATGGCTGGCTGGGCCAGTATTTATTCCTGATGAAGGGCTTTTGCCCGAAATGTCGTTTTCGCTGCTCGTTGGATGCTGCCTGAACTGCTGTGCTCTTCCAGCACCACTAATCCAGTATTTGGTTTTCATCATCTGCAGTCATTGTTTTTACCGGGCCAGTATTTATTGTCCATCCCCAGTTGCAGGCACTGTTGAGCTGCCTTCTTGAACTACTGCATTCTGCTGTTTATTTTCTCAATGCTAATTCAGCAAATTGCACTCAATTACCTGTTAAGGACCAGACCAAACCCTTCAAAATATTCAGAAGATAATCTAGACTCTAACTTTTCCTTATTTTAAAAGGTGTTACATTCGATTGGTCAAACGATCAGATATAAAGCAAAACACACTTTGTTCATAAATTAGAGTGAAAACATATCAAAAGAAGGAAGTAGAATAACAACCCAAAACTTAACAGAACAAAAGATACAGTACTATTACTAATTAATTTTTCCAGCATAGTAACATCCCATAATCACACCACATGGCACGAGGCAAATTCAGAAATTAGATTCAAAAAAAGAAATTGCTGGAAAAGTTCAGCATCTGTAGAGAGAAATCAGAGTTAATGTTTTGGGTCAATTACCTTTTGTTTAAAGCAGAGTGGTTTAACCAGCTGCATCATTCCTGGAATATCCACTATACACTGCCAAAAAAGGTTAGGGTCTGGGCTACCTTTTAAAATGTTTTGAGGGACTCTGGCTTGGTCTGTAACACTAAAAATCCCAGTTTTACCATTCAGGTAAAAACAATGACTGCAGATGCTGGAAACCAGATTCTGGATTAGAGTGGTGCTGGAAAAGCACAGCAGTTCAGGCAGCATCTGAGGAGCAGGAAAATCGACGTTTTGGGCAAAAGCCTTTCATCAGGAATAGAGGCAGAGTGCCTGCAGAGTGGAGAGATAAATGAGAGGGGGGTGGAGGTGGGGAGAAAGTAGCTTAGAGTACAATAGGTGAATGGGTGTGGGGATGGAGGTGATAGGTCAGGGAGGAGGGTGGGGGAAGGTAGCAAAGAGTACAACAGGTGAATGGGGGGTGGGGAGCTTCAGGGCAGAGGAAATAACCTGGGAGTTGCAGTGGGAGAGGGACTCCCTGAGATTCTTGTAGAGAGAGGAGGAAAACTTCTTCAAGGCAGGCATCCTTGCTGACACCTCCCCACGCAGATCCCACTGTCACATCCCCACCCCCCAGAACCCTGAGGGAAAACCACCTCTGCTCATGACTCCACCCCCATTCGCCCCACTACTACACCCACTCCAGTTACAGGCTCCGCGCCCTCTCCCAGCTCCCCACCCACACCAGGTGCCAGCTCCCGCCCTGCTGAGTTTTCACCATCCCCCCAGACCTCCCCCTCACTGAGGATGAACGATCAGTCCTCAGCAAAGGACTCACCTTCATCCCCCTCTGTCCAAGCATCAATGAATTTAATACACGCTGTGACGTCGAACACTTCTTCTGCCACCTCCGCCTCCGAGCTTGCTTTTACAATCAGGACTCCTGCCCACCTTCCAAGGACCCCTTCACCCGCCTCCAACACACTCCATCCACCTGGACACCCCGTGCTGGCCTATTACCCGCCTCAACTTCTTCATTTCCAACTGCCGCCGAGACATTAACTGCCTCAACCTGTCTACCCCCTTCCCCCGCTCCAACCTCTCACCCTCACAACGCGTAGCCCTCCAATCCTTCTGCTCCGATTCAACCTCACCATCAAACCAGCAGATAAAGGGGGTGCAGTGTTAGTCTGGTGCACTGACCTCTACACCACTGAAGCAAGATGCCAACTCAGAGACACCTCCTCCTACCGCCCCCTTGACCATGACCTCACCCACCATCACCAAACCATCTCCCAGACCATACAGAACCTCATCACCTCAGGAGATCTCCCACCCACAGCTTCCAACCTCATAGTCCGGGAACTCCACACTGCCCGGTTCTACCTCCTTCCCAAGATCCACAAGCCTGACCACCCCAGCCGATCCATTGTCTCAGCCTGCTCCTGCCCCACCAAACTCATCTCCACCTACCTCAATACTGACCCCCCAGTCCAGGAACTCCCCACATATGTTTGAGACACCACCCACGCCCTTCATCTCCTCCAAGACTTCCGTTTCCCCGGCCCCCAACGCCGCATCTTCATCGTGGAATCCAATCCCTCTACACCTCCATTCGCCATGACCAGGGCCTCCAAGCCCTCCATTTCTTCCTCTCCTGACGTCCCCAACAGTATCCTTCCACCGACACTCTCATTCGTTTGGCTGAACTGGTCCTCACCCTTAACAATTTCTCCTTTGAATCCTCCCTTTTCCTCCAGACCAAAGGGCTAGCCATGAGCACCCATATGGGCCCCAGCTATGCCTGTCTCTTTGTTGGCTACGTAGAACAGTCCATCTTCCGTAGTTACACTGACACCACTCCCCACCTCTTCCTCCGCTACATTGATGACTGCATTGGCGCCACCTCGTGCTCCCGCGAGGAGGTTGAGCAATTCATCAATTTCACCAACACATTCCACCCTGACCTTAAATTTACCTGGACCATCTCTGACACCTCCCTCCCCTTCCTGGACCTCTCCATCTCCATTAATGACAACCGACTTGATACCAACATTTTTTACAAACCCACCAATTCCCACAGCTACCTGGATTACACCTCTTCCCACCCTACCTCTTGCAAAAATGCCATCCCGTATTCCCAATTCCTCCACCTCCACCGTATCTGCTCCCAGGAGGACCAGTGCCACCATAGGACACACCAGATGGCCTCTTTCTTTAGAGACTGCAATTTCCCTTCCCACATGGTTGAAGATGCCCTCCAATGCATCTCATCCATCTCCACCCTCAGACCCCACCCCTTCAACCGTAACAAGGACAGAACCCCCGGTGCTCACCTTCCACCCTACCAACCTTCACATAAACCAAATCATCCACTGACATTTTCGCCACCTCCAAATGGACCCCACCACCAGGAATATATTTCCCTCCCCACCCCTTTCCACCTTCCGCAAAGACCATTCCCCCTGTGACTACCTGTTCAGGTCCACGCCCCCCAACAACCCACCCTCCCATCCTGGCACCTTCCCCTGCCACCGCAGGAATTGCAAAACCTGCACCCACACCTCCTCCCTCACCTCCATCCAAGGCCCCAAAGGAGTTTTCCACATCATTCAAAGTTTTACCCACACATCCATGAATATCATTTATCGTATCCGTTGCTCCTGATGCGGTCTCCTCTACATTGGGGAGACTGGGCGCCTCCTAGCAGAGCGCTTTAGGGAACATCTCTGGGACACCCGCACCAATCAACCACACCGCCCTGTGGCCCAACATTTCAACTCCCCTGCCCCACTCAGCCGAGGACATGGAGGTCCTGGGCCTCCTTCACCGCCGCTCCCTCACCACCCGACTGGAGGAAGAATGCCTCATCTTCCGTCTCGGAACACTTCAACCTAAGAGCATCAATGTGGACTTCACGAGTTTCCTTATTTCCCCTTCCCCCAGCTCAACACTGTCCCGATGACTTCTCCTACCTGCCTATCTTCCCTTCCACCTATCTACTCCACCCTCCTCTCTGACCTATCACCTTCATCCCCACCCCCATTCACCCATTGTACTCATTGCTACCCTCTCCCACCCTCCTCTCTGACCTATCATCTCCATCCCCATCCCCACCCCCATTCACCTATTGCACTCTATGCTACTTTCTCCCCATCCCCACCCTCTCATTTATCTCTCCACCCTGCAGGCACTCTGCCACTATTCCTGATGAAAGGCTTTTGGCCGAAATGTCGATTTTCCTGCTCCTCAGATGCTGCCTGAACTGCTGTGCTTTTCCAGCACCACTCTAATCCACACCCAGTCAGACTGCTTCTATTGTTCCAATTTAAAATAAAACCCAAGCCCTCACAAACTGTTTAATTTCCTACAGACTCTCATTCAATTTCTTCCTTAAAAGAAAGCAAGGATAAACTACACCTCTTGAATCCACAGTATCAACACTCACTAATAATTCGAATCATATGAGATGGGGAAAGGAATAGAAGAACATATTAATGGGCCAACAGGTTCTTTGAAACCACAAGCTTTCTGAGCACTTGTGATGAAGGAGCTGCACTCCGAAAGTTTCCATTTTAAATAAACCTGTTGGACTGTAACCTGGTATCATGTGAGTTCTGACTTTGTCCACCCAAGTCCAACACTGGTGTCATGTTGACGGGCTTAGACAGAGAGTTTCAGATGGATTTCGAGCGCCAGTACACTTTGTTGACGTGAATCACCTTCTTCTGCAGTCTACATGCTACATAATGACAAAAGGAATATATGAGGAAGGCAATTGGGAGTAATAATCAAACGCGTTGAGAAACAAAAGATGAGGCAGAGGTGGTGTAAGTGGCAATAGCACTTTCTGACAGAGAAAATGTGTGATATATTTCTAATCGGAAGGTATTTATCGACGTTTAAGGTCGGATGGCTGTAAAATTCCGAGAAGACACTTAATGTGCCATTCCTTGAAACTGTCGGAGGCTGAGGAAGAGAAGTCAGGTGGGCTAGAAGATTAAAGTGAGTTAATTAAAGATTAATTATAATCCTCACTGGGCAAATCTGCTTTTGCGGAGATGATCATTCACTATGGCAAACCTGTTCGAAGGAATAACTCTGATAGTGAACAACAGGGACCGGGACCAACTGGATACCCCCCAAGAGCTGGAGAACAAAGTGCGTAACAAGCTGGTGCTGCTCTATTTTGGGTCCAGGGAGTGCCCGAAATGCCAGGAGTTTGCCCCCGTGCTGCAGGAGTTCTCCAACCGTCTGCTGGATGAGTTCTACGTGGAACGGGCAGCTCAGCTGGTGCCTGTGTACGTCTCCCAGGATCAAACAAAGGAGAAGGAACAGCAATACCTCCAGACACTGCACAGGAAGTGGCTCTACCTACCTTTCCAGGATAAGTACAAGAGGTAAAGGTGTTGCTGGAACACAACTGGGAATGTAAAAATAAAAACAAGTGCTGTCCAAATGACAGCAGAGGCAGGTGCAGGACACAAGGGGGCAGTAATGAGGTGAATGAAGAAATAGAAGATGAGTCCAATTAAATTGCAAACAGTTTCAGTGGAACTTATTACTGATAAGAATTGCATGAGATTTTAAAAAAATTCATTCTTAGAATGAGGGCATCACTAGCTAGGCCAGTACTTATTGCCCATCCCTAATCACCTAGAGGGCATTTAATCAATTCATAATCAGAGTCAACTCCACACTTTTATTAATGACAAATTCCACTATCTGCACAGCAGGATTTGAACCCCAGTCTTCAAAACATAACCTGTATTACTAGATTAGTAATAATACCACTAGACCATTACCTCCGCAACAGTGTAAAGGGTTATAGTAGATAAATTAAAGTTGCTCGGACCTTCCCACCTGGCCATGATCATTCATCACTGCTGTGTTTGTTGATCCCTGTTTCCCGATTCAACATCTTAACTTTAACTTTAATGAGACTGTACAAATTAGGAGGAGACCATTTGGAATCTTGAGTCTGCTCCACTATTCAGTAAGATCATGGCCAATCAGATTGTGGCTTTAACTCCAATTTCCTGTCTGTCTGTGCACACTCCTCTCCCTGCTAACATCCTTATCATCTTTGTGGATCTCAAACCTCTCTTATTCAGCCTTGAATATATTCAATGACCTTCAATTCTCACTGGGGAGAGAATTCCAAAGCTTAATGACCTCTGAGAGAAGAAATGTACATCGATGGTTTGGAGTTGGGGCTTACGTGTTGTGTGTAAAAATTCACAGGTAACACTACTGAGTGGTAGTGTAAAGTGTGCAGAGGACATTGAACGTATGCAGAGGGATATATTAAGATTTAGTGAATGGGTAAGAGTCTAACAGATGGAGTGCAATGTGAGGTTATCCACTTTGGTCAGAATGACAGCAAAATGGACTATGATTTACATGCACAGGGACCTAGGTGTCCTTGTGCATGAGTCACAAGAAATTGGTTTGCAGATGCAACAGGTAAATAAGAAGGCAAATAGAATATTGTCCTTCATTGCTAGAAGAATGGAGTTTACAAGTAGGGAAGCTATGCTGCAGCTGTATAGAATGCTGGTGTACAGTTTTGATCTCCTTACTTGAGAAAGAATGTACTGGCATTGGAAGAGGTGCAGAGGAGGTTCACTAGATTGATTGTGGAGTTGAGAGGGTTGGCGTATGAGGAGAGATTGAGTAGACTGGAACTACACTCATTGGAATTTAGAAGAATGGGAGAGGGGGATCTGATTGAAACATGTAAAATTATGAAGGGGATAGATAAGACAGAAGCAGGGTGGTCGTTCCCACTGGTGAGTGAAACTAGAACTAGGAGGCATCACCTGAAAATAAGGGGGAGCAGATTTTGGACTGAGTTGAGGAGGAACCTCTTCACCTAGAAGGTTGTGAATCTGTGGAATTCCCTGCCCAGTGAAGCAGTTGAGGCTGCCTAGTTGAATGTTTTTAAGGCAAAGATACATAGATTTTTAAATAGTCAAGGAATTAAGGGTGAGCTGAATCCATGAAAAGATCAGCCATGATCTTATTGAATGGCAGAGCAGGCTCGAAGGGCTAGATGGCCTACTCCTGCTCCTAGTTCTTATGTTATGTAGATTCCTCTTCATCTCGGTCTTAGATGGGAGACCCCTTATTTTGGAACTATCTTTAAATTCTATGTTCCCCTACAAGAGACAACATCCTCTCAGCCTGTCAAGCTTCTTCAGAAACTAGTGTTACCATAAAACTGCCATGAGATTTAAGAGTGAAGTAGGCCATTGAGCCCTTCGAGTTAAGAGGCATTTAGCACACTTGCCTTTATTGCTCAGATCTTTGAGTATAGGAGTTGGGACATTATGTTGAGGTTGTACAGGATGTTGGTGAGGCCTCTTCTGGAGTACTGTGGGCAATTCTGGTCCCCCTGTTATAGGAAGGATATCATTAAGCTGGAGAGGGTTCAGAAAAGATTTACCAGGATGTTGCTGGAAATTGCATTATAAGTAGGGGCTGGATAAGTTTGGACCTTTTTCACTGGAATGTAGGAGGTTGAGGGTTGACCTCATAGAGGTTTATAAAATCATGAGGGGTAAAGATAAAACAAAGGCCTTTACCCTAGGATAGGGGATTTCAAGACTAGGGGGCATATTTTTAAGGTGAGAGGAGAAAGTTTTAAAAAAGACATGGGGCAACATTTTTACACAGCGAGGGGTTCACGTGTGGAATGAACTGCCAAAGGAAGTAGTGGATGTAGGTAGTCGCAATATTTAAAAGATATTTGGATAAGTCCATGAATAAGAAATGTTTGGAAGGATATAGGCCAAGAGCAGGCATGTAGGACTAGTTTAGTTTGGAATTATGGTTGGCATGGACCAAAGGATCTGTTTCCAAGCTGTATGACTCTGTGAGTCTGCTCCACCACTCAATGAGATCATGGCTGATCTGACTTTGCCCAAATCCTTTCCTGCCTTTTCCCCATAACACTTGATTCCTTTATTAATAAAAAAATCAGTCCATTGACTTTGACTGTACTTAACAGACTAGCCTCTACCATCCTCTATAGTAATGAATTCCACAGATTCACTACCCTCAGAACTAATTCCTCTTCATCTCTGTTTAAGTGGGTGATCCCTTTGAGACGATGCCCTCTGGTCAAAGGACTGTCCTAGAAGGGGAAACAACCTCGCAGCATATATTGTTGACTTCTCAAAGAATCTTAATAAAACAAAGAACTACAGATGCTGCAGATCTGAACCAAAAACAGAAATTGCTTGAGAAACTCAGCAGCTCTGGCAGCATCCGTGGAGAGAGAAACAGATTTCATGTTTTGAGTTCAGATGCCCTTCTTCAGAATGGACAGTAGCTTAGAAAAAGTGGCATATATATGTTGAAGACAAGAGGTTTTACAGGAGAGGGGAAATCTTGCATGTTCCAATAAGGTCACCTCTCATTCTTCTAAACTCCAATGAGTATAGACCCAATCTGCTCAATTTTCAAACTCCTCTATGCCACAGCTCTTCCTAACCCTGTGACACAATGTTACTTGACTTCTGCATTCCTCTTGTTCTGAACACTTGAACATTCATGACTTTAACTGTCTTATCATTGGTGGCAGTGGCTTGAGCTGCCTGGGCCCTAAGTTTCTGGAATTCCCTCCATAAACCTTTCAGCTTCACTCATATTCACTCCCTTCGACCCCAGCATTAAATCATCCTCCTTGATGTCTCCTCGGGTAGCTCAGTGTCAAGTCTGGCCTGTGCACCTCAAGTGTTTTTTGATGATGTGAAAAGTTCGACAGTTGTGCAAGTTATAGAGCCATAGAGATGTACAGCATGGAAACAGACCCTTCGGTCCAACCCATCCATGCCGACCAGATATCCCAACCCAATCTAGTCCCACCTGCCAGCACCCGGCCCATATCCCTCCAAACCCTTCCTATTCATATACCCATCCAAATGCTTCTTAAATGTTGCAATTGTACCAGCCTCCACCACATCCTCTGGCAGCTCATTACATACACGTACCACCCTCTGCGTGAAAAAGTTGCCCCTTAGGTCTCTTTTATATCTTTTCCCTCTCACCCTAAACCTATGCCCTCTAGTTCTGGACTCCCCGACCCCAGGGAAAAGACTGTCTATTTATCCTATCCATGCCCCTCCTAAAGTCCCCCAGTAGGTTATTCTGTATCATTCCATTTTTCTCCTGGGTCTTACTTTTTCTTCTCTGGGCTTTATTCAGTTAGATTTGATGGTTGGCACATTTGCAACATTGACTCATTTGTCACTAGATTCAAGGGAGATTACTTCCTCCTCCAACACAAACTCATTTTGATTTGGGGCAGAATGGTAGCTCAGTGGTTATCACTGCTGCCTCACAGTGCCAGGGACCAAGGTTTGATTCCTGCCTTGGATAACTGACTGTATGGAATTTGTGCATTCTCCCTGTGTCTGTGCGGGTTTTCTCCCACAATCCAAAGATGTGCAGGTTAGGTGAACTGGTTATGCTAAATTGCCCATAGTCAGGGGTGAATACGGGGAATGGATCTGGATGGCCTCCTCTTCAGAGGGTTGGTATGGACTTGTTGGGCCAAAGGGCCTGTTTCCACACTGTAGGGAATCTAATCTGATTTATTATTGTCACATGTCCCTAGAGACAGTGAAAAGTTTAGTTTTGCATATAGCACAGGCAGATCACACCAAACGAAGTGCATTATGGTAATCGGATAGAGTGAGGAATACAATTTTACGGCTGCACAGAAGGTGCAAAAGACCAAGATCAACATTAAATTTAACATTTGAGAGATCCATTCAGAAGTCTGACAACAGCGGGGAAGAAGCTGTTCTTGAATCTGTTGGTACGTATATTTAAGCTTTTGTATCTTCTGCCTGACAGAAGAGGTTGGAAGAGATTATAACCAGAGCGAGAGAGGTCTTTGATGTTGGCTGCCTTCCCGAGGCAGGGAGAAATGTAAATGGAGTCAATGGATGGAAGGTTGGCCTGGGCTGTGTTCACAACTCTCTGAGGTTTCTTCCAATCGTGGGTAGAGCAGTTGTACTGTTGTGATGCATCTGGATAGGATGCTTTCTATGTTGATCTATAAAAATGGGTAAAAGTGTTTACGGACATGCAAAATTTCCTTAGCCTCCTGAGGAAATAGAGGCATTGTTGTGATTTCTTGACCATCACACCAACGTGATGTTGGTGATTGTCACATTTAGGAATTTGATGCTCTCAACCATCTCCACCTCATCATTCTACCTTGCTTCCTGAAGGGTAGGGGTCATTTAGTATGAAGTCCTGCGCAGGGTCCTTTCATAATGGAGAGAAACTAAGCTCAATGAAAGGGAAACTGCAGTGAGCTTGAGGAGTTTCTAAATTACGTAAAAAACAGTGTCAGGGTCTTTTAAGAAAGGTCTTTACCCAGAGTGAGAAATGTTGTGAATATATTGTCAACGATAAGGTGGTCAATATTGTTCAAAATATCTCTGACTGTCATGGTGGGTGATTCAGAAGTACAAGGATGGAATTCAATAACAGAACCCCTAAAATGTAGAAAGAGCCATTCGGCCCATCAAGTCTCCACCAACCCTCCAAAGAGCAGCCCACACAGATTCCACCCCACCCCCCCATCCCACACCCACCCTATTGCTGTAAGCCTGCATTTCCGTGATTAACCCCTCCAACCTGTATATCTCTGGACACTATGGGCAATTTAGCACGGCCAACCCACCTAACCTGCATTTAAAGTCATAGAGGTGTACAGCACAGAAACCGACCCTTCGGCCCAACTCGCCTATGCCGACCAGATATCCCAACCTAATCTAGACATGTTTGCCAGCATTACCCCATATCCCTCCAACCCTTCCTATTCATATACCCATCTAGAGGGTGAAAAGGTTGCCCCTCAGGTCTCTTTTATATCTTTCCCCTCTCACCCTAAACCTATGTCCTCTAGTTCTGGAGTTCCCCCACCCCAGGGAAAAGACTTTATCTGTTTGTCCTATCCATGCCCCTCATGATTTTATAAACCCCTTAAGGTCACTCCTCAGCTTCCGATGCTCCAGGTAAAACAGCCCCAGCCTATTCAACCTCTCTCTATAGCTCAAACCCTCCAACCCTGGCAACATCATTGTAATTCTTTCTGCACCCTTTCAAGTTTCACAACATCCTTCCGATAGGAAGGAGACCAAAAATGCATGCAATATTCCAAAAGTGGCCTAACCAATGTCCTGTACAATCGCGACATGACCTCTCAACTCCTATACTCAATACTCTGACCAATAAATGAAAGCATACCAAACACCTTCTTCACTATCCTATTCACCTGCAACATTCAAGGAACAATGAACCTGCACTCCAAGGTCCTTTGTTCAGCAACACTCCCGAGGACCTTACCATTCAGTGTATAAGTCCTGCTAAGAATTGCTTTTCCAAAATACAGCACCTCACATTTATCTAAAGTAAACTTTATCCACCATTCCTCAGCCCATTGGCCCATCTGATCAAGATCCCATTGGAATCTGAAGTAATCTTCTTTGCTGTCCACTATACCTCCAATTTTGGTGTCATCTGCAAACTTACTAACTTTATCTCCTATATTCACACCTAAATCATTTATATAAATGATGAAAAGTAGTGTACTCAGCACCGATCCTTGTGGCACTCGACTGGTCACAGGCCTGCAGTCTGAAAAATAACCCTCCACCACCACCCTCTGTCTTCTATCTTTGAGCCAGTTCTGTATCCAAATGGCTAGTTCTCCCTGTATTCCATGAGATCTAAACTTGCTAACCAGTCACCCATGGGGAACCTTGTCGAATGCCTTACTGAAGTCCATATAGATCACACCCACCGCTCCACGCTCATTAATCCTCTTTGTTACTTCTTCAAAAAACTCAATCAAGTTTGTGAGACATGATTTCCCATGTGAATCCTGTTCCTCAGGATTCCCTCTGACAACTTGCCTGCCACAGATGTCAGACTCAGCAGTCTGTAGTTCTCCGGCCTTTCCTCACTACCTTTCTTAAACAGTAGTACCACGTTAGCCAGCCTCCAGTCTTCCGGCACCTCACCTGTGATTATCGATGATATAAATATCTCAGAAGGGGGCCTAGTAATCACTTCCCTATTTTCCCAGAGAGTTCTAGGGTACACCTAATCAGGTCCTCTTTGGACTGTGGGAGGAAACTGGAGCACCCGAAGGGAACCCATTCAGTCACAGGGAGAATTTGCAACCTCCACCCAGACAATCGCCTGAGGGTGGAATCAAACCTACCCTAGCAATGTGAGAGAGCAGTGCTCATCCCAACTTCATTCACGTTTTTCTGATGTCTTTATCTTCACTGGCGACTGTGCCATCTGACCAGTGTTAAGCATAGAATCCCTAACAGTGTGGAAACATGCCCTTTTGCCCAACAAGTCCACACTGACCTTCCGAAGAGTAACCCACCAGGCTTATTCCCTCTACCCTATATTTACCTCTGAACACACCTACCCTGCACACTATGGGCAATTTAGCACAGCCAATTCACCTAACCTGCACATCTTTGGATTGTGGGAGGAAACCCATGCAGACATGGGGAGAATATGCAGACTGCACTCGATAGTTGCATAAGGCTGGAATCGAACCTGGGTCCCTGGTGCTGTGAGGCAGCAGTGCTAACCACTGAGTCAGCAAAACCCCTGTGGTATTTACTAAGAATGAATGAACTTGGATTGATACATGAAATAGGAAACCATTCAGCTCATTGAACCTGCTCCACTAATCAACTAAATCGCGTCTGATCTTCTAATTCAATATGCCATTTTCCTGCACTTTCCCCATATTCCTTGATATCGCTAGACTTCCCGATGAAGGGCTTTTGCCCGAAACATTGATTTCGCTGCTCGTTGGATGCTGCCTGAACTGCTGTGCTCTTCCAGCACCACTAATCCAGTATCTATCAATCTCTGCCTTGTGTGATGCCTGAAACTGATCAAGCCTCTGGGGTTGAGGATTCCAAAGATTCACCACCCATCTCAATCCTAAACGGCCTGCCCCTTATCCTGAGACTGTGTACCTTGATTGTAGACCCTTCTCCACAGCCAGAGGAAAATATCCTTGCTGCATTTGCCCGGTCAAGATCTTTGTACATTCCAACGAGATCACCCCTTGTTTTCTAATATCGACCCGGTCTTCCCCCATCTCTGCCCAAAGAATCCAGTCATCCCAAGGACCAATCTGGTGACACTCTGCATATGCAGGATATCCCACAGCAATTCACAATCCACAAATTCCTTCTGAAATAAGTCACTGATGTGAAGTAGGAAGCATGGCAGCCAAAAACCTCAGTGTCATCAATACATTTTAAAACTGACATTACAAGTGGGATTGAATGTTGGTCACAGCACTGGGGGAAAATCTTCCTGCTGTTCTTTAGCTACTGCTGTGGATTCTTGCACATTCACCTCAATCAGACTGCAGTTGGCTACCACTAAGCAGTGACTACAATTCCAAATATTTTACTGGCTATGAAAAACCCACAGGATGAGTGAGTCAAAGGCATTATACAGATTCTCTTTCTTTCTTTTAAAAGAGCTTCTTTCAAAAGTTAATATGCGCTCAACTAATGTTGGTATTTTACTTTCTAGAGAGTTACGAAAGAAGTACAATATCAAGGTCATCCCGAGCATTGTTGTTCTAAAGCCCAATGGAGACCTTATCACTAGAAACGGAGTAGCAGAGATCTCCATGATGGGAGTGGGCTGTTTCAAAAACTGGTGGGAAGCATCTGAGATCATCGATAGGAATTTTCTCCTGGCAGAAGACTTTGAAGACTGGACCTGGAAGAGTATGACTGATCCCTTAAGGCAGATTAAGTACAAAGTTAAAAAATCTGGATGGGGGGGGGGGCACAGAAGGCCCATGAAATAAACTAAGCAGTGTTGTGTGTTCCAGCTCCAGCTTCCACCCAATGCTTTCCAAACACATTGCATCACAGATCTCCACAATCGACTATTCCCTACTGACACACATTAGCAAAGCCCTAATCCAAACTAAATTGTGGACTGGAACATTGGAAAATTCCTGTCAGAATCCTCTATTATGCAAAGGAAAAAAAATCACTAGATTATTGCATACGGGCTAAACTACGCAACTAGATTTATTCACAAATAAAATGCAACATGTCAAACAGTGTGGGCGGCACGGTGGCACAGTGGTTAGCACTGCTGCCTCACAGCGCCAGAGATCCGGGTTCAATTCCCGCCTCAGGCGACTAACTGTGTGGAGTTTGCACGTTCTCCCCGTGTCTGCGTGGGTTTCCTCCGGTTTCCTCCCACAGTCCAAAGATGTGCAGGTTAGGTGAATTGGCCATGCTAAATTACCCGTAGTGTTAGGAAGGGGTATGGGTGGGTTGCGCTTCGGCAGGGCAGTGTGGACTTGTTGGGCCGAAGGGCCTGTTTCCACACTGTAAGTAATCTAATCTAAAAAAAAAGTACAATACTTATCCCATAGAACTGTAATCAGTCCATAAGGTTTTGATATAGGAAAATAAATTCTATTAGTAAATTTTGAGACATCCACCTCCTAGCCCCAAGTACAATTAATGATAAATAGCGAACTAATGAAAAGACTAGGATGCCTGGAATACAAATGTTTCTTCTCCCTTATGTGGTAGCGCAGCTGCTGCAAATGATTATTTTATTGAATTAGCTTCCAAGATAATTATACTGCTCTGCAACATCTGATCTCAATCTTAAATTACCATATACAATAGGGGGTTCCCGCAAACAGCAATTGCAGAATACACCTAGTGGACAACAGCCAATCATTCTGCCGCATCTGTGCACATTACCTCCTTTAATTGTTAAAGGAAATCCTTTAGTTGGCTCACTTTGTAATGAGCATGGAAACAATGCACAATAAGACGACAACATTCTTCCTATTAAAGTTATCTTGTACCTGATTTAACTTGCTTCTTCCAGGAATTTTACTTGCACATACATTCAAACATTATTGAAGGGGAAAAGGTGCAAAATCACTCAAAACTGGTCAATGAATTATTTTGACCAACATTTACTGCAAGCTCATGTGCTTCACCTTGTGAACCAAGAAGGGCTTTATTGTGGCTGTCAGCTAGGGAACAGGCAACTGGGGACAAAGATCAGGGTCAAGTAGTTGAAATGAAGAATATTTACCTCCGTCTCATCACTCATTCTTCTCAATTACTCTGGCAAAATCATTAAAAACTCCAGAGAATGAGGGTGGGGGCAGGGGAGGGGGTAAAGGTACTCAAATTTCTCTTCAACCCCCTCGAGGAACTGAAAGCAGTTGAGGCCAATTGTTATCCCATTAATTCCCTTCACTCTGCTAACACTACGTCATCATACAGATATCTCACCCTCTGGTACTCATCATGTGACACACCGTTTACAGTCAGAGAACAAGCCGGCACTCTGCTTTGGGGGATAGATTTAACAGTGAAAAGCCTGGCCTATTATCAATTCAGTGACAACCTCCTGCTCTTACACTTCTCTGAATATCTCATTGACACAGGAGCCAATGTCATTGGCGCAGCCAAGTACCTACAAGCAGAGCAAGCTGCCTATGTCTGGACTGTGACCTGAGTATCAAAGGTCAACTGCTACGGTTTTTAAGACATTAGTATTGCCCTCACTTGTTCAGCCTTTCAGTGTGAAAGCTGTGTGTGTTAATTGGAACTGAATTAACAGAGAATAATGCACTCGACACAAGAAAGCCCAGAAAAGATCGCAGCCAAGAGCGATGAACCACAGATGCAATCTTAAATTTGTCTTCTATTCTGATCAGTGAAGTCAGGTCACTCAAAATAATTGAATATTACATGCTTGGCCTTTAGAATCATTAGAACATCTCTGGAACACACACACAAAACAACCCCACCACCCTATGGCCGAACACTTTAACTCCCCCTCCCACTCCACCAAAGACAAGTCAGTCCTGGGCCTCCTCCATGACCAAACTCTAGCCACCTGGAGGAAGAACTCCTCATCTTCCGCTTTGGGACCCTCCAACCACACAGGATCAATGTAGATTTCACCAGTTTCTTAATTTCCCCACACCCAACCTTCCAACTCCGAACACCCTCTTGAACTATCCCACCTGTCCATCTTCTTTCCCATCTACCTTCTCCGACTTCCTTTCTGACCTATCACTATCATTCCCCACCTCCATCTACCTATTGCATTTCCAGCTATTTTCCCTCCAGCCTCACCCCTCCCTTGGGCCACTCCCTCATTCCTGATGAAGAGCTTATACTCGAAACATTGACTCTCCAGCTCCTTGGATGCTGCCTGACTGGCTGTGCTTGTCCAGCACCACGCTTTTCAACTTTAGAATCACTATCCTATCATACTATAACGATTCAGGCCAACAGTCCACTTCAGAGCAGCGAGAGGCAGGAGCCGGGAGGAGGTGACGGTGCGAGGTGATTGTCGGGAAGGCCGGTAAGTATATTTAAACTTCTTACCTTCAGGCCAGCGAGGGAGGACCGAGCAAAGGACTTCTGGGAAGGGTAAGTAGAACAGTTTATATTTGCGTGGTTGTCAGGCAGGAAGGAAGATATAGAACGCGTGAGCCGTGGTTTACAAAGGAAGTGGAATCCCTGGTCAAGAAGGCGGGGACGGCTTATGTTAGGACAAAATGTGAAAACTCAGGGCACTTGAGGGCTACAAGGAAGTCAGGAAAGACCTAAAAAGCTTAGAAGAGCCAGGAGGAGACATGAGAAGTTGTTGGCGGATAGGATCAGGATTAACTCTAAGGCTTTCCGTAGGTATGTCAAGAATAAAAGAATGACGAGAGTTAAATTAGGGCCAATCAAGGATAATAGTGGGAAGTTGAGTGTGGAGTCAGAGGAGATAGGGGAAGCACTAAATATTTTTCAACTGTGTTCACGATAGAAAATGAAAATGTTGGGGAGGAAGATACAGAGGTACTTGCATCTAGACTAGAAGAGATTGAGGTTCACAAGGAAGAGGTATTAGAAATACTGCAGACTGTGAAAATAGACAAGTCCCTGGGCTGGATGGGATCTATCCTAGGATCCTCTGGGAAGCAAGGGAAGAGATTGCCGAACCTTTGGCAATGATCTTCAAATCATCATTGTCTACAAGAATAGTGCCTGAGGACTGGAGGATAGCAAATGTGGTTCCCTTGTTCAAAAAGAGTAGAGACAACCCTGATAATTACAGACCAGTGATTCTCACTTCAGTTGTTGGTAGTGTAGGAAAAGGTTATAAGAGATAGGATTTATAACCATCTAGAAAAGAGTAATCTGATCGGGGACAGTCAGCACGGTTTTGTGAAGGATAGGTTGTGCCTAATGAATCTTATTGAGTTTTTTGACAAAGTGACCAAACAGGTAGATGAGAGTAAACCGGTTGATGTGGTGTATATGGATTTCAGCAAGGCATTCGATAAGGTTCCCCACAGTACGCTATTATACAAAATGTGGAGGAATGGGATTGTGGGAGACTTAGCAGTTTGGATCAGTAATTGGCTTGCTGAAAGTAAACAGAGGGATGTAGTTGATGGAACATGTTCATGTTGGTGTCAAGTTACTAGCGGCGTACCGCAAGAGTCGGTGTTGGATCCACTGCTGTTCATCATTTTTATAAATGATCTGGATGAGGGCTTAGAAGGGTGGGTTAGTAAATTTGCGGATGACACTAAGGCCGGTGGAGTTGTTGATAGTGACGAAGGATGTAGTAGGTTGCAGAGAGACATAGATAGGATGCAGAGCTGGGCTGAGGGGTGGCAAACTGGAGTTTAATGTGGACAAGCGTGAGGTGATACACTTTGGACAGAGTAATCGGAATGCAAAGTACTGGGCTAATGGTAAGATTCTTGGGAGTGCAGATGAGCAGAGAGATCTCGGTGCCCATGTACACAGATTGACAAGGTTGTTAAGAAGGCACACAGTGTTTTAGCTTTTATTAATCGAGGGATTGAGTTTCAGAACCAGAAGGTTATGCTGCAGCTTTACAAAGCTCTGGTACGGCCACACTTGGAGTATTGTGTACAGTTCTGGTCACCGCATTATTAGAAGGATGTGGAAGCTTTGGAAAGGGTGCAGAGGAGATTTACTAGGATGTTGCCTGGTATGGAAGGAATGTCTTACGAGGAAAGGCTGAAGGCCTTGAGGCTGTACTCATTAGAGAGGAGGTGGTTGAGAGGTGACTTAACAGAGACATATAAGATAATCAGAGGGTTAGATAGGGTGGACAGGGAGAGCCTTTTTCCAAGTATGGGGACGGCAAACACGAGGGGACACAACTTTAAAGCGAGGGGAGATCGTTATAAGACAGATGTCAGAGGTGGTTTCTTTACTCAGTATTAGGGTATGGAATGCTTTGCCTGCAATGGTGGTAGATTCGCCAAGTTTAAGTACATTTATGTCGTCATTGGACAGGCATATGGACATACATGGAATAGTGTAGGTGGGATGGGCTTCAGATTATTATGACAGGGTGGCGCAACATCGAGGTGATTGTCAGGCAGGTCGGTAAGTATATTTAAATTTCTTACCTTCAGGCCAGCGAGGGAGGACCGAGCAAAGGACCTCTGGGAAGGGTAAGTAGAACAGTTTATATTTGCGTGGTTGTCAGGCCGGGAGGAAGATATAGAACGCGTGAGCCGTGGTTTACTAAGGAAGTGGAATCCCTAGTCAAGAAGGCGGCGGGCCTGTACTGTGCTGTAATGCTCTATGTTCTATGATTGTATCCAAGTACCACTGAGCTTGTTCTGGTCCAGATCTTTGATGACTTGGAGCACTCCAAGTACAGCACTCATGCCATTTGGCCCAGCATTTATGCCAAGTGGTACTGATACTCCTATCCACTTCATGGACAAGTGCTGCAGCGGCCTCTAGTTGACAGCTGAAGGACACACTGCACGACTAGGTGGTCATGGGTCTTGGGCCCTGTCTTAACGAATACACTGGTGGACTGGGGTAACGTCCTCAACACAGTCATTGAGGTCTACAGCAGATCTGTGCCAGTTAAAAACAACCACATAACTATTCTAAACTCATTTCCAGCACTTAGCCCATAACCTTGTATTGCCTTCCATCTCAAATGCACACCTAAACACTTTTTGAAAATGGAAGGTTTCTGCCTCTCCCACCCTTACAGGCAGGGAGCTCCAGGCTCCTGCCACTGTCTGGGTGAAAACTAAACCTCCTGCCCCTTCCCTTAAACATAGAACAAATATTCAGAAAGTGAAGTAGTCGCATTTGTATAAAATCTTTATTATAAATTGCAAAGTAAACATAGATATAAACACAAAATGTGAAATATTAAATAACTTGTAAAATTCCTCGGTATTGCTAGAATACCGGATGTGTCGGGGTAAATCTGCCATCTCGCAGTCAGAGTGGTGTTCATCTCTGGCAGCCTTGTCCATTTTACAAAAAACCTCTTTTTGCACGTTTTGAAGTTCTCTGTTGTACAATTGGCAGCAATTAAACATCAGGTAGTTTGAAACCACATACCCATGTCATTTAATTTATATCATTAATGCTGATCCACAATCAACTTTTGTCAAATTACAGAGAGGGAGGACGAGAGAGCAGAGGAGTTGATTTGGAAAGGCACTGCTGGACTCTCAGTCAGGGAAGACAGCTGTAGAAACATCACTCCTCAATTCTTCCCCATCCCTCCTCTCGAAATCACTGATCCTTCCTAGGCTATAGTCCCATAGCTGTACAGTAGAAAGCAACAGGCACTTTAATTGGAGAAGTGATACCAGAGTAAGTCATCTGGTGTTGCAGCTGATTGCACCCCTGCCTCCAGATTTGAGGACCACTCTAACGGTTGACAGCCAAGCAAGGGAAGCTCATAACATGGCCAGACAGGTTGAGTATCAAACTGCAAACTCTTCAAGCATACGTCAACAGCAAGCAGTAGGGGCAAGAGAGACCTCTGGACAGTCAAGAATTTGAGCACTACCACCACTCTACCATCATAACTCCAGCTACAACTCAGTTGTCTAGCAACATAGTTTCCCTTTCCCATGAGGTGGGGTTTGGCTCAGTCGATTAACAGCCTTTTTAGATTTGATTGGTGCCAATGGCACTGGGTTCAGTCACGTTCCAGCTGGGGTAGATTCAGGACCTGCATCCTTTGGGCAGAGGATTCAAAAAAAAAAGAATGTCGGTGTGGGAGAGGTAAAATGAGTGGAATGACCCATGTTGGGAGCACCAGAGTTTCTAATTACAATCAATACTCAGAAATCCAACACAGCTTCAGTCAGTTTTGTAGCACCAAGACAGGAAGGGCAGAGGAATCAGGGGAAGGAGCTCAGAGTGTAGAGTGAGGTGGACAAAAATATACAACTGGGTAAAAACAGGGAGATGATGATCAACTGTAAACATGTGCCGTATAACTGTAAAAGGTTCAAGGCACCTGGTGTTTTGAATGCACCTCAATCACCATGCATAGTCCAAGTTAAAGATACACAGGATTCCAGCAAAAGAGGCAGTGCGTGGAAAATTAAAGGAAATCCCACGATTTAGATCAAAAATCCATGTCTTCAACAAGGGCCTTGCGTCAGCTCAGCGGGTGTATGGTCAAGGCCAAGAAGGTGAAGGGACAGGGCGAAGGTTGCTGGTTTCAGTTATCTTTCTGGATATTGACAGAGTGCTGCTGCTGCTCCCCAGTACTCTTGCAATACCATCCGTACCGGGTTCCCAGAGGGTGGATGGCAGGGAGGTGGCCATGAATATTTATCAATCCAGTTCAGTTAACAGGAATTCTCTCAGAACGGGCTGGTTGAGCCAAATGGCCTACTTCTGTGCCACAGTCCACCAGAATATTTGGAGTTTTAGTGGATCATCCTCAACGATGGGAAGCCTTGTGGAAATTCTAAATGTTAAACTTTATCCATTATCCCAAATGATTTCACTATTGGCTCAGTTGATCAGGCTTTCCTTCTGGGGGCAGACGTTGGTGGGCTTTAGTCCCCACTCGGTGACTTCAGCAGGTACTGCTGGGTTAAACTGAGGGAGCATTTGGAGGAACATCTGGAGAGGCTAAGGCAGGGCACCCCAAAGTAGGGCTCAGGAGTCTGAGTTGGGCGGAGAGCTAAAATATTGAGGTTGCAACAAAGGCTCTAACTGCCTTCAGGGATTTCGGAGTCGAAGAGTGTGGTCCTTGGATGCTGCCTGACCGGCTGTGCTTTTCCAGCACCAGACTCTTCGACACTAATCTTCAGTCTTCATTTTCAACTCCTTCATGGAATTTGGACCAAGTTACAAGTTTGGACCAAGCTGGGCTCCTGCTTGAACAGGCTGTTGCTCTCTCAGTTCTTACAGAGGACACCAGGAGACTTTTCAAGTCTCGGAAACACTCAAAGCACGACACCAAAAATCCAGATATGGCAGAATATAATGTTAAAACCTTGCAACTGACAAGAGGGCAGTGGGAGATGGACTAGAGCCAAGAAAAATGAACAGCTTGGATTATACAGTTGCACGCTACACTGAGCAAATATAAAGAATAGACAAAAGTAGAGAGGTAGGGGGAGGCAGCAGGAAGGGGGCCAGCAAGGGAAGTAAAAAGGCTAAGCTCAAGAGATAACTCAGAAAAGGAGCTACACAGCTACAAAAAGTAATGAGTACATGACAGCAACAGTATGGAATGGGTTTACTGACCTTTGTCACTAAGGAGTATATGGAACGTTCCCTTAACTTGCAATACCTTGTCATATACAAGCAACATGTAGTGGCTTAGGAGATGAAGACTCAATCCTTCCAAGAGACAACTGCTGAATAATTGTGGGCCTATAGTCTAGACTATTCCTGTGGAAAAGAAAATGTTTAATTTAGGAGATCCGGGATGGGTGGAAACACAGGAACAGATGTAAAACTGACTCATGCTCTGGCCATCTGTTATCCCCATGGCGACAAGGGAGTGCATTAAATTTAAAGAGCAGCTGGATCCAGGAATTTGGAAGTCTTGGATTCGCGTCAGATGGAGATGCCAAGAGATTTGTAATAGATGCAGCAGACACTGTTGTTGAAATGATAGTAGCTACCCGTTGGCTACACAACACCTCAGTAGCAGCTCTGACTTTAGAAGCAAGAGTAAAATACTGAATGGGCTGGGCGTTAACCATCTCTGCAATTTTGTTACACATTTTCTCTATTCTTGCCCAGAATAAAAATGAACTAGGGACATTCTCAACATTTCTATTCACTTTAAGTACTAACCATGTTGATAATCCAGGTCTGGAGAACACAGGAACTGGAAGAAGCCATTCAGCCCCTCAAACCTGTTCCGTCATCAGTAAAATAAACAATGTCATTCGGCACTTCACTCCCAATTACTTTCAGGCCATAATCACAGCATCAGGCCACTGAGTTCACAATCATACATAACGTTCATGTGTTCGTCTACACTGTGGCCAAACCTGGGCCGGTGAGGATGGTGGTTTAAAGAACAGGAGATCTGGCTAATTTCCTAGCCAATTCATTGCCCAGAGTGGCTGCTCCTGTGGCGACAGTAACCTGTCATGTTGGTGTCAAGGCTCTGAAAGGGGACAATGGGATCTCGAGGCAATCAATCACTAAAATGCGAAGGAAGCGAAAACCCAAAGCACAATAAACTCAGGGAGAGGAAGATCCACCTGTAAATGATAAGATTAAAGGGTGAAATAGCTGTAACAAAAATACATTTTATGATATTGTATTACATCTGGAGTATAAACAGAATGTCAAGACAGCTTGGTAGAAATACACCTTACGGACAGTAGCACAAAGTGGGTGGTATTGAGACAGATGCCCATGACACACTCACTGTTTGACATCCCTCAATACAACTGAATACTTGGCTGAGTGTACAAAAGGCTGTTGAGTCAATATACACGGTGTTACTGCCCAGGTTGCAGACCTACTCTGCTAAATTAAACACGGAAACATGCAACTCACTTGTAGCAGTGGCCCTGTGAGGTATGCAGTCCTTTTGAGGTGGATGGTGTAGTCCTAACTATTAATATACACTGAGGCACATTGCAAAGTTAATCAACAATTAATGGTTAGTCAGCACAACCGCTCTGCCCAGTTACCCTGAAAACCACAGTGAAGGACAGCACTGAGTGTAGCTGGGGCTCAGAAGTCATTTCAACTCAATCAAGTACGGGTCACATCCCTGTCCCCGTTTATTCCAGACTCCCCGACTACAAACTGTCATTGAACTCTGCTACAAACCCATGGGTCACAGTTCATCTCTGGAGGCGGAGTCAATGGGAGAATGCGACATGTCCAGATTCTGTGCTGCTTCCCGGATTTTTGCCTGTTCCTTGGTCTTCTGTGACTTGGCGCGGTCCCAGTCCGTCTTCAGCTTCTCGTTGTCCCAGACCGTGGAGGTCTCTGTGTCGCTCACGTAGCCTGGGTCACCTGTGTAATGCGTCGGGTAGATGAGGAGCGGTTCCGCAGAGAAAGCCCTCAGGTTACGGTTCTCAAAGTGATCCATGTACTCAGACCTAATGGAGAAACAGAAAGCTGACACTTTCACTCGAAAACGCAAGGCAGGAGCTGAGAACTGACCTTAAATGCAACTGATTCAAAAGCAATAATAAGGACATTCAGATACATTCTGAGACAACATAGGATGTGCCCATTCACTACACTGAATATGTCCCACTGTCCAGGTAGATCATAGCTGATTTGATCTGAGCTTTATCGCCCCATCATAGGGTTCCTGCTCACATCAAACAAAACTCAGTTTTGTAAATACCAAGTCACTCCCCCGACTCTCAACTATATTTTGGGGATAGGATTCCAGATTGCCACCCTAAAATGCTTCCCAACATCACTCCAAATAGTTGAGATCTACTTTTGAGGTTTAGGTCCTTTGTTTGGACTCCCTTCCATCTCCCCGATGAACATTAATCACCTTGAAGTCTGCCACTGGATAGGCTCAATTATCTAAATCCAAGGGAATACAAACCAAGTCTTAGCAGCCTGCCTTCATTTTAATCCATTCAGCCAGAGTCTTATACCAACACACTGCCCTCTCCGAGACCACCATGTCTATCCTTAATGACGTCAATGGATTGCAATATTCTATATGCACTGTACCCAGATCTCTGCAAAATTGTCACAGAACGTTTATACAAGATGGTTAGAAGAGGGTGGATTTTACATTTAAGTTTTAGTTTGCTTAATTTTGTCAGCTTTACGGGCTTTTTACAAACACGTGTATTCTGATAGTCTGTCAAAGGATAGAGGCCATTGTTGTACTAGGCATACCCATTAATGCTGATGACATTAACTACCAGGCTTTTTATATTTTAAATTAGGCAGGCAAATTCAAACTGGTCAGGGCATTGGCCTGAGAAATGAACCAGCAAATGTCTGTCACCTATTTGTTGAGTTGAAACGGGTGCAGTACATGCGTAGTTCTGTCAGTCAGCAAAGCACAGAGCCATAAGTATTAATACGTGTCCCATTAATATTATTTAATACACGTTGCACTTGCTTCCATTCCACACAAGTGCGTCATATCGTGAAACCAATTGACAATCTTAATGACCACGATAACTACGAAAGCCTAGGCTCGAGAAGCCTACTTCAGCTCCCAATTCACAAGCTCATATCTTGTTCACCTTAGGGAAGGTCTGTTATCCTCAACTAGCCTGACCTACATGTGCCTTCAGACTAACAGCAATGTGGTTGACCATTAATTGCCCTTTGAAATGGCCCAAGCCACTCAGTTCAAGAGTAATTAGAGATAGACAACCAATCCTGGCCTTACCATTTGTGCCCACATATCAAAAAGAATAGTTTCTTTAACATGTTATATAGAACCCAGGGACACTGTTTTGCAATTAATCAGAGGGCAGACAAGGAAGCTAGATGATAAGTCTACCTCAGGTAGAGTGAGTATCAAACCTACACTGTTGGCATTATTCATTTTCACATGTACTGTGTACAATTTTGGTCTCCTTACGGTTCACTAGGTCGAATCTGGAATTGAGGAGGTTAGTTTATGAGGAGAGATTGAGTAGACTGGGCCTGTACTAATTAAAATTTAGACGAATGAGGGGGCATCTTACAGATATCCATTCCTTTCATAGGTTTGTGTAAGATAGAAGCAGGGAGGTTGTTTCCACTAGCAGGTGAAACAAAATAACGAGGAGCAGATTTAGGACTGAGTTGATGAGGAACACCTTCACCCAAAGGGTTGTGAATCTGTGGAATTCCTTGCCCAGTGAAGCAGTTGAGGCTATCTTGTTGGATGTTATTAAGGCAACGATAGATAGACCTTTGAACAGTAAAGGTATTAAAAGGTTTATGGTGAGCAGTTTACTCCTACTCTTATTTCTTATGTACTTTGAACAAAAGGCCAGTTAACTAAATAAACTGATCCTTCAACTTCAGGTTATCAAGTTTCAAATTAAAAATCCAGTATTTTACCCAAAAAGAAAAAGGGAGGAGTTTAACCCCCTTTTAATCTTTGACCTATTCATGCCACAAGACAATCAGTATCTCTTTCACACAGCCCTCAGCCAATGGATACTTCAGCAACAGACCAGTCTGAGCGCTCACGGTACATACACTGGGTGCTTGTTATACATCACGGGCAGAAATTCATCCACAGGTAACATCTTGGTGAATGGCTTGGCATCAATGAGCTTCTGTGCTCCTTGGAGTGAGAGGACATATCCGAGAGTCCAATAGGAGTAATCAGCCTCGACCAAATTCCGGACCCCAGGCACTGACTTTTCTGGGTGATCCACTTGCATCCGCTTTCGGCCAATGTAGCTGCAGGAAGTAGAAACGGAGGAGGGGGGTTTTGTTAGGGAGAGGTGGTGGTGCAGGAGCTGAAAGCAAAAGGGAGGATAAATTCCAAAAAACTGCGGGGCAAACATGTAACAAAATGTGGGATCTTTGGGATAAGCTAAACGAGATAGCTTACACAAGATCAAGACCAGATGAAGTAACAGATCAAAAAGAAAAGCTAATGTATAAAAAAAGGACTAAAAACAGAAATCACAGAAGCAGGAGAAACTCATCATCTGTGGAGAGAGAAGCAGAGTTAATGTCCTGAAGGGTCACATCAAACTCAAAGTTGACTGTTTCGCTCCATGAATGCTGCCAAACCTGCCGAGTTTCTCCAGCACATTCTGCTTTTATTTCAGATATGGAGGCAAGACGGTGGGGTAGTGGTAATGTCACTGGACGAGCAACCCAGATCTCCAGGCCAATGGTTCAGGAACTTGGGTTCAAATTTCAACTCGGTAGATGGCGAAATTTGAATTCAATAAAAAAATCTGGAATCAGGAGCTACCCTAATGGCAACGTGGCAACTATTGCTGATAGTCATCAAGACCCAGACCCACACATATGTGTTTGACACTTAACTGCCTTCTGCAAATTAGGGCTGGGCAAAAATGCTGGTCTGGCCTAGCCACACCCACATCTCATGAATGATTTATTTTAAAATGCAGCATCTGCACTCCTGTCTCTTCACTTGAGCAGAGGAATAGAAACAGGAAGATGAACTGAAAACATACATTTAAAAATAGACAGCAAAGGAAATTGGGCAAGGTTCGTTAATGGATAGCAGTATTTCTCTGAATCAGGTCATGGGGTCAAGTCAGGCCCATGAGAGTTAAGCAGCAAATCCAGGCTGCCACTCCAGTGCAGTATTGAGGGAATTAATGAATGTATTAATGAATGTGCTGCCTTTGAGATGCCATACTCAGCTGAACGTCAAAGATCCCATGGCCTATTACCAAAGATCAACAAGTGAATTTTCTTTGGGGGGGGGGGGGTGTAGGTCTTGGCTAATATTGTGCCTCAGGGCTCTTGCAGTGCAGTAGTTGTGTCCCTACCTCTGAGCTAGCAGGATGGGCTCACAACATGGCCTCACACACAGCGATGAGGTGATAAAAAAAGTACAATCTCTGTTTTTGGGTCTCAATTGAGAGATAAATGAGAAAGAACTTCTCTACTGTCCTTTAAACAGCGCCACAGTCATTCTCATCCAGCTGAGGGAACAGATGAGCGGCACGGTGGCACAGTGGTTAGCACTGCTGCCTCACAGCCCCAGAGATCCGGGTTCGATTCCTGCCTCAGGCGAATCTGTCTGGAGTTTGCACATTCTCCCAGTGTCTGCGTCGGTTTCCTCCCACAATCCAAAAATGTGCAGGTTAGGTGAATTGGCCATGCTAAATTGCCTGTAGTGTTAGGTGAAGGGGTGAATGTGGGGGAATAGGTCTGGGTGGGTTACGGGTCGGTGTGGACTTGTTGGGCCGAAGGACCTGTATCCATACTGTAAGTAATCTAAAAAAAGGGTACTTATCCGAAAAACAGAACATCCTCGGCGTCAATCAGGATTATGCATTTAAATGGATTAGGAATTGAACCCATGGCCTTCTGACTCAGAAGAGTGTGCTATTCCCTGAGCCACGGCTGGAACCTTTGACAGTGTTGCATGGTTTTTGTGTGGAGTGTAGACTGTAACACTCACCAAGTGCCCACATAAACCCTGCACAGGCAAACTTTATTCAGTTTTGAATGTGACCACCAACAGTGGCCAGTCCTACCACTAATGGCTTAACCAGGACCTCAATCGCTGCCCAAAATTATACTTCTGCTTATTCTGCTATAGGACCTGTAAACACATTCTAATTATGTCAAACTGCCCACACAGTTATTAACAGAACTGGCAACAACTGACAAATCCAGTTACAATTTGGGAATCGAAGGCAGAAATAGCATATATGACCTGGGTAGTCACATCAAACCTGCACTTATTGGCCATCTTTAATTGCACGAAGCAGATGGTGGCAGCTTTTACTCTTATTTTTAAGAAGTGTTAAGGATAGAATGGCATGGCAGCTCAGTGGTTATCACTGCTGCCTCACAATGCCAGGGACACAGGTTCAATTCCTCAGGCGACTGTCTGTGTGGAGTTTGCACATTCTCCCCATGTCTGTGTAGGTCTCCTTCAAGTTCTCTTGTTTCCTCCCACAGTCCAAAGATGTGCACGTTTAGGTGGATTAACCATGGGAAATGCAAGGTTACAGGAGTAGGGTAGGGGATTGGGTCTAGGTGGGATGCTCTTTGGAGAGTCAGTGTGGACTTGTTGGGCTGAACAACCTGTTTCCACACTGTCGGGATACCATGGATTCTCAGAGATGCTCATAGGGTGGTGTTACCCAGCCCCCAGAACACACAATGCTTATTAATAGCAATATGAGAGCTATGTTCTAACTGTGCATCCTCTGCCACCAACCACCACAACACTGTCAGGATTATAGGATGTCTGGCACAGATGGACTGTGGCATGTAGTGCATTACAAATGTAGGGCTAAAGGCGAACCAGATCGGGATGTTCTTTCCGCTCACTCACATCAGATCCCAGTCGAGTGCTACCTTCTCCACTTCCTTCATCAAATATTTCAGTCTCCGCTTGAAGAAGATCTCGAACCGTAGATCATCTTCAATGACCACAGAGGTCTGCAATCCTCGGTCGACAATCTACAGAGAATCAAAGGAACAAAGTGAAGGCCACGAGAGCCGGAAACTAAACACGGCAAAGTGAGGAGGTGCTCAACTTTCAGGAGTTCCACCACGTGGATCTAGGTTAATGCCCATGGGACAAGTACCTCAGCAAGACTGGGTGCCTCTGGGACCTAGACTGCAAGAAATGGGCACCCATAAGCCAGGGAGAGCTGGCCTCTGCCTGTACCCGTGGGAGAGTATAATGGCTGCTACCATGTGGAAAGTGGATGCCTACGCTCCAGGGAATGTTGAGCTGGAGTATCTTCTAATCCTGGGAAAGTGAATGTCCATACTTAGGGAAAGTGGCACATTCATGGGACTTGTACCCCAAGGAGTGCCAGTGCCCTGAACCTGTAGCTCACTGAATGTTAGATATCCATAGAGTCTATACCCTAGGAAGTTAGGGTACTCATAGCTCGGGGAGAGGTGTTGTGTCCACAGGAACTGTACCCCAGGGCATATTAGCCTTTCTCTGCTCAAAGGAAAACACTGAATATCTTTAGCTTGTCACTATAATGGAAGATCCTCATCCCTAGTACCATTCTAACCTGGTTCCATTTTACCCCAGTGGTCCAACATCACTTCCACAGTATGTTGCCCTAAACAAAGTGCAAAATCCCAACCTAGCCAGCAATTTATAAAGAGGTCACCCACTTTTGAAAATGTTTTTATAGTTCACGCAGATCCTCAGCCAGAGCTATATGGAAAAACTGACTCGAGTCAACTGATGTCTATGTGTCGAAAAAGTTTTGACTTTTCAAAGCAATAAGGTATTGAGCAGACTGTTGAGGAACATAATATTAGCAACATTAACATAGCAAGGAATATCTGGTATGTAACTGGAGATTAAGGCTTATTTATAGGGTGGCATGGTGGCTCAGTGGTTAGCACTGCTGCCTCACAGCACCAGGGTCCCAGGTTTGATTCCAGCCTCGGGCGACTGTCTGTGTGGAGTTTGCACATTCTCCCAGTGTCTGAGTGGGTTTCTTCCAGGTGCTTCGGTTTCCTCCCACACTCCAAAGATGGGCAGGTCAGGTGAATCGGCCATACTAAATTGCCCATAGTGTTAGGTGCACTAGTCAGAGGAAAATGGGTCTGGGTGGGTTACTCTTCAGAGGGTCAGTGTGGACTGGTTGGGCTGAATGGCCTGTTTCCACACTGTAGGGAATCTAATCTACAACTTTTCTATTATTGAGTATCATGGAGGAAAACCATCTCATCTTGCATGCACTTTGACAATTTATCGAGTACCAGCTTAAAAGAAAAATCAAACTTTATAGTAATCAGAAACTGCTGCATTCTCCAGGGCAACTATTCTACTTTACAGGGTGCACCTGCCAATCAATCAGCACTTTGCTCTCTGACTGTATAATGTTTACTTTATAATTTCTTGCCAAAAGTCCTAATGAGTGCAAGATGAAAAGCCTTGATAAGATGTGTCTTCTTTTTTCTAGCTATACTCAAGTCATAGAATCCCCTAGTTTTGAACTCTCCCACCCTAGGGAAAAGATCTTTGCTCATCACCTTATCTATGCCTCTCATGATTTTACAAACCTTTACACAGTCACTCCTCAATCTCCTCCACTCCAATAAAAAAAGACCCAGTCTTTCCAGTCTCTCCTTATAACTCAAAACCCCCATTCCTGGGCCTCTGCTCCTGTCCCTATTATTGTTGTACAGGTCAGTCCCAGCTGATTAAATCAAACTCCCAAGTCGCTCACCTAACACCGCAGCTCCTTACCTCTTTCCAGACATTGTAGTGACTGAGAAAACAGCCCATCTCCCCCTTGGTCAAAGGCCGGCCCGAGTAAGGATCTTCATAATTTGGCATCATATTGATACCAAGCGCCTTTACCTGGGTGCTGTTGAAGGCCCTGTAGGTATGAGTCATGGGGAAAGTATAAGCACATTTCACAAGGCCAACACCAACCAGCTAATTCAAGAAAGAAAGAAAATTAAATGCATTCAGCCCCTCCTCTCATTTTCTAACCCAGCAACCAATTTTCTGCACTTTACCCACATGAGGAGGTCAAAGCTGAAAAATGAGCAGCATGGAAGAGGAGAACTCATTTCAGGAAAGGGAGGAAGTTGAGGTTCTAACAGGTCTTATCCTATTCTCTCAAGATGTCCCTCACTTACCTCTCTGGGCAGCATGGTGGCTCAGTGGTTAGTACTACAGCCTCACACACCAGTGACCCAAGTTCATGGCATCCTTGGGTAACTGCTTGTGTGGAGTTTGCACATTCTCCTTGTGTTGGCATGGGTTTCCTCCCACATTCCAAAGATGTACATGTTAGGTGGATTGGCCATGTTAAATTATCCATAGCGTCTCAGGATGTGCAGGCTATGTGGATTCGCCATGCATAGTTACAGGGATAGGGTGGGGGAGTTGGTTTGTGTGGGCTGCTCTTTGGAGGACCAGTGAAGATTCAATGGGCTGAATGACTTGATTCCACATTATAGAGCTTCTATGATTCTATCCAGACTGATTGGTCTGCCTGTAAATCCCTTCTTTCCTAATGGCTGCACCACCGGGTCGGCAACACTAGCAGAAAGCTCGAAAGGTTTCAACTGATTAGCTGCAACTGATTGTCAGGTAATAATGGTCGAGGTATGATGCAGGATAGAATGCAGTACATAGGAAATAGAAGGGGTTTCATGTGGCTCAGGAAGCCTGCTTTGCCATTAGATCATGGCTAATCTTTCTACCTCAACGCCTTTGTCCTGCAGTTTTCTCACGTCACTTTATATCTTCCATATCTACCAGCTAGACTCAACGTCTGAAATTCCAAGGCTCTCCGAGCAGGGAATTCTACACGCCATTGTGAGAGAGAAGAAATTCCTCCTCATCTCTCACCTGCCTTGCCTCTATTTCAGTTGCTGTAATACGAAGACCAAATCTGTGCACAACAGTCTAAGATGGCACATTTTAGACAAACAGGATAGGGTCATAACCTTATCTCTATGCAGTGTGTAAGCTATGGCTTGTAACTCTGTTACCTTCCATCAACAGCATCAATTACTTTGCATGCAATCTCCTGCTCATGCAGCGAATTAAGCATTCGCATTCTCCGATCTGGACGGCGTTTCAAGTTGATCAGAAAAATCTAGGAGATAAAATTGCAAAAAATGCTTAAAGATGAACGTTAAGTTCAGGTATCTTCCAATAAGACATGTATACATATGCACGAGTATTCTTTCATGGGATGTGATTGTCACAGGCCAGGCCAGCACCTATCCCCCATCCCTGGTTGCCCTTTGGAACTGAATGGCCAGCTGGGCCAATTCAGAGGGCAGTCAAGAGTCAACCACATTGCTGTGGGTCTGGAGTCACACTTAGGCTAGATCAAGAAAAGATGCTGACTTCCCTTTTTTAAAGGCTAGTGAATTAGATGGGCTCTTAATGTTGATCTTTTGATAATTTTCAATGGTGACTGTGAAACTAACCATATAATACTAGATTTTATGAATTCAGGGTGGCATTTGGCCCCATGGCACCAGGACATTAACCTGGGTCTCTGAATTATCAGGCCAGTGATATTAATGCTCAGCTGCTGCCTCCCTGACTCTGCAGTCTTCTAAGCTATAAAGTCGACACAGTAAAACAAAAGGATCCTTATCCAACAAGGTGGTGAGTTTGAAATGGAAGGCAATTCAAGCTGTCCTGAGACCTCTGCCAAACAGTACAAGAGTTGCAATGTTGTAACATTTTCCTGGTATGAATATACATCAATGTTCCTTTAAAGATCATCACCTTCCACCTAACTCTAGTGGAAGAGGGTGTGGTAGCAACGACATTGGAGAAGTAAGCAAGAGGCTCAATCTAATGCTTTGGGTCCATGGGTTCAAATCTTATGGCAGCTACTGGAATGTAAATTCAAGCAATAAAGCTGGTCTCAGTCATGGTGACCTTGGTGAGAGGCTTACTCACTCCAGACTACATGTGACTCCAAACACACAACAATGTAGTTGATTCTTAACCACCCTCTGAAATGGCCCAGCAACCCGCAGCAGTTAAGAGATGGGCAAACCATTGGCCTTCCCACACTCCAACAGCAAGTTCAAATAACAAACGTACCTCATCGAAGCCCATCTTATCGGGGTACTTTGGTGCCACAGACAAGTATTTGGAAGGCTCCATGGGAGGGTGGTTCACTGAAACACAAACAGTGTGTGAGAACATGGAGGATTCACCACTGGATATCTCTGAGACGGAATGTGCACACACAAACTGTCTATACAGTGAACAGGAGCTGGGTATCCAGCCAATGTTGGCACTTTGAAAGAGCCATTCCACTAGTCTCACACCATCCTCATAAACCAGCAACATTTTCCTCCATCAGCATTTATCCAACTCCCATTTAAAATGACTATCGAATTTTCTTCTGCAGCTTTTCAAGCAGGCCGTTCCAAATTGCAACATTCCATTCCTCGCATACAATGTTCTCCTTTTCTCCCCTTGCATCTCTTGCCTTTAGTGGGTCACCCACGGAGGATACTTATTGTCTGTCTCATGTTTCTGGACGTTTGCATGTTCAAGTTTCCCTGATCTGACGTATAGCTGGCAACATACAAGTCAATCACAGAGCGGCCACAGGGAGTAAGATCCCCAAAAGCTGACAGTTGTTCCGCCAAAGTGGTTGGGGTGGCATGGTGGCTCAGTGGTTAGCACTGCTGTCCCACTGTGCCAGGACCCACGTTCAATTCCACCCTCGGGAGACTGCCTGTGTGGAGTTTACACATTCTCTGTGTCTGAGTGGGTTTCCTCCCGGTATTCCAGTTTCCTCTCACAGACCAAAGATGTGCAGGTTAGGTGGACTGGCCATACTAAATTGCCCAGTGTTCACGGATGTGTAGGCTAGGTGAGATAACCATCTGAAATGAAGGGTTACAGGGATGGAGTGGGGTGGGATGCCCTTCGGAGGGTTGGTGTGGACTCAATGGGTCAAATACTTGCTTCCACATTGTAGGGATTCTATGATTGAAGACAAAAGAAAAACTGCATCACTTACCCATAATCTCCAAATGGACATGAGTGAAGCTATCCATCTCATCCTGCATGGTGCTGGTCAACTTCAGCGGCACCTGCAGGAACCCATAATGTTCCTTATTACAGATATACATCTGGACCTCTGAAACAGAAAGCAAAGCATCTGCATTATTGCAACTGTGTCTAATCTACAAACTACACCAGTCAGTATCATACACTTGGTCAATGCAAGACACACAAACAGATGGTCAGTGGAGATTGTCACTTTGGAGATTCATGACGTGACATGTTGTAAAAACAGCACCTTGTATTTATTTAGCTGTCCATGATCTCAGGCAATTCCAAAGAACGTTACAGCCAACACAGTTCTTTCAAAGTCCGGCATCTGAGGAAACGCAGTAACCACTTTGTGAACAGCAAGCTTTCTTGCTCTCTGCCTGGAAGCAGCTGAGGGGTGGGGTGTGGGTTCAAACAAAAACTCCAGAACTGCCAGTCACTGATTTTTGCAAAAGCAAGGAGAGGAAGGATACCGAGAATGGAAAGCAAGGGAAATCAGACAGAAACATTGGAAAAGTGGTTAGCCTTTCAAGCCTGCTGCACCATTTGATCAGATCAAAATGGATCAATTTGTGGTCTCAACTCCACTTTGCTCCCTGCTCCCTATCTCCTATCCCCCTTATCAAAAATCTATCAAACTCAGCACTGAATCAATTCAAAGGTCCAGGCTCCACTGCCTCTCTGGGGGGGGGGGGGGGGGGGGGGGGGAAGAGAAATTTAGAGGCTAACGAACTTGGGACAAAATATTGCTCCCCATTTCTGTACTAAAAGAGAGATCTCTAAGAGGCAGAGATGAGGACAGATTCCCTCTCAACAGAGACTGTAGAATTCTGATCCCCAGAAAAAGTGAAGATGCATATCAGCCATGATCTTACTGAACGACACAGCAGGCTAAGGGTGCTAAACAGTCTCTCCCTGTTCCAGTCTTTGTCTGAAATCCAAGCTCACTGGCATGTCTAGCAGCTGCAACAATGTCCTCAGATGGGTCTCTTTATTGTTAAGCACAGGCCTTTGAGTCAGACATTATGCAGGTCAAAGGCAATAGTCATCACCTTCTCCCAAAGGAACACAAAAGATTTGTGTATAATGTATATTGTGAATACATTATTTATTCTAAGGCCACAAATGGAATACTATTTTGCTTAATCATTCATGGGATCTGAGCACCATTGGTAAGGCCAGCACTATTGTCCATCACTAATTGTCCAGAAGGCATTTGTGAGCCAACATTGCCGTTAGACTCACACATAGGTCAGACCAGGCGAGGATGGCAGATTCCCTCCCTAAAGGAAGGAACCAGATGGATGTTTGCACCAATTGACAGTGGTTACTTGGTCATCATTAGGTTAACTTTTAATTCCAGATTTTGTTTGGGTGAATTCAAATTTCACCATCGACTGTGGTGGGATTTAAACCAACGTTTCCCAGAACATGTCGGATTTTAGATTACTGCCTCTCCATTAACTATGGACAGTTTTAGTCCACTTATTGAAGGAAAGTTATATTGACATTAGAGGCAGTCCAGGGAAGGTTTAACTAGGCTCATTCCACCTTATAGGATATTGAGCAGGTTGGGCCTACACTCATTGGAGTTTAGAAAAATGAGGGGCAAACTTATTGAAACGTAGAAGATTCTAAGTGGATTTGACAACGTAGTTGTTTCCTTAGTGAGATAGTCTATGACCAGAAGACATCATCTTTTTTTTAGTTCATCCATGGTCAGCATCGGCAATGCTGACTCACCCAGCATTTATTGCTAGTTCTTAGACATGTCCCAACAGACTGTATCGTGCACAACTACAATGTATCTGCGCACTCTTATGCCCCCAACAACTGCATCCTGTTACTCACCTGCTTGTCGGCATGAAAAAGCAAAGACAATGATGTCGTCGAAAGACCAGGTGTAATCTGGGTGTGGAGGGTAAAACGCCAGTTGCTTGGAGGCCTCTTTACGGAGGTCGATCAGCATCGTGGAGTGGACCATGACAACTGGGAAGCAGCCCAGTCGGTCCCGCTTCCGTATGGGCACGTAGGCTGGGGTCCGCTTGTAATAACCCTTCCGAGCAAAGGAATTAGTTAAGGTATAGCACAGCTCCCAATAGCAGCAAAAGATGTCAACAGCGTTAGAGTCAGAGTCATAGAGATGTACAGCATGGAAACAGACCCTTCGGTCCATACCGACCAGATATCCCAACCCAATCTAGTCCCACCTGCCAGCACCCGGCCCATATCCCTCCAAACCCTTCCTATTAAATACCCATCCAAATGCCTCTTAAATGTTGCAATTGTACCAGCCTCCACCACTTCCTCTGGCAGCTCATCCCATACATATACCACTCTCTATGAAAAAGTTGCCCCTTAGGTCTCTTTTATATCTTTCCTCTCTCACCCTAAACCTATGCCCTCTAGTTCTGGACACCCCAAACCAGGGAAAAGACTTTGCCTATTTACCCTATCCATACCCCTCAATTTCATTTATGTAAATGACAAAAAGTTGAGGACCCAGCATCGAGCCTTGTGGCACTCCATTGGTCACAGGCCTCCAGTCTGAAAAACAACCCTCCTCCACCACCACCCTCTGACTTCTACCTTTGAGGCAGTTCTGGATCCAAATGGCTAGTTCTCCCTGTATTCCGTGAGATCTAACCTTGCTAACCAGTCTCTCACGGGGGGAGACTGTCGAATGCCTGACTGAAGTCCATATACCGCTCTGCCCTCATCAATCCTCTTTGTTACTTCTTCAAAAAACTCAATCAAGTTTGTGAGACATGTTGACTATCCCTAATCAGTCCTTGCCTTTCCAAATACATGTACATCCTGTCCCTCAGGATTCCCTCCAACATCTTGCCAACCACCGACATCAGGCTCACTGGTTTATAGTTCCCTGGCTTGTCCTTAACACCCTTCTTAAACAGTGGCACCACAGTAGCCAACCTCCAGTCACCTGTGACTATCGATGATACAAATATCTCAGCAAGAGGCCCAGCAATTACTTCTCTAGCTTCCCACAGTGTTCTAGGGTGCACCTGATCAGGTCCTGGGGATTTATCCACCTTTACCTGTTTCAAGAACTGGGGGCTGATCCAGGTTTGGTGCATGGTGAGGCGGGGGCAGGGTCATGGTGGAACCAGGCCAGGGCATGGTGCAGTGAGCATCACCCCCAGGACAACATATTTGAGGACTCACAATGATGCAGCATTGAGATGTTGAGTTCAGTGCTGACTCAGCATCACATGGTGACAACTCACTGAAGCATTTCAACCAGGACATGCGAGCACAACCTCCCATCAGGATCACCTGACCCCAGGCTCATTACCAAACAAACTTACATTCACATTGCAGGGATATTACTGTAAACATTTGAAAGGAGGATGAGACAGGGAGGAATACAATTTCAAAGAATTTTGATTCGTTAGCGAGAAAGCATTGCCGCTGACAAAGGACAACAGTTAGGGCCCACAGATTTAAGGTTGATTAGCAAAATAACCAGAGGTGAGGCAAGGATTGAAAGCTTAATGAATGAACTATAATGATCTGGATTCCATTATCTTCAAAACAGTTTTAATTAGCAATTTTTAAAGGTGACTTGAATATATTCTTTGCATGGGAATCATTTACAGTTATGGGGAACAAATACAGCAGGGGAATAATCAGTCAGTTCCCTCAAAGAACAGCAACAGGCACAATACGGCCAAATTACCTGCTTCGGTGCAGAGATTTTGAAATGGATAACGGGACAGAACTGACCCAGAGGAGGATTGAGACTGGTTGTAACGGGTTTGAACTTAGAAGACATGGCCAGAAGTGGAAAAGCTGGGAAGGTTCATAGAAAGCATGAGCTCTAGAAAAGAGAACGAAGGCTTGGGCACCAACTGGAGAATAAAGGAAAAGAAGCTGAGAGGAATTTGGAAGCTAAGGAGTTGAGAGTAGTCACAGTTTGGAAAATTAAGAAACTGAAGAAATTAACTAACACACAAAATGGAAGTTGAACAACACAATTAATGATTGTTGACCTACCTCAGCAGTCATTCCACACCAGAAATTGGAATATGCAGAGCGCGAGTCCAACATGGGTGCCACAACTGTTTTGTTCTCCGCTATGAGGTGGTTTAAGGTGTCAGGGTTGATCAGGAAGTTGTCTGCATCGAGAAACTGGGAAGGAAAAGACCATTGGAGTACAGCAGTTCCAGAAAACAGATTGCCAGGAAGAGAGAGGCGCACACACAATACAGTGTTAGATTACATGAACTCCGGACACAAGTCATTGCGTACTTAATAGAGAACTCCACAAAGCAAGACAGGAATGGAGACACCACACCGTAATTAGGAGTCTGAAAATGAATTGAAATGTTGCCATTTGTGTAGAACATGGTATCAATTAGGAACACAAGTAGTTCATGCTGTTCTCAAGACCATTCTACCACTCATATTGGTCCAGTGTCCAAACTCAATTTGGTGACCTCAACTTCAGAATCAATAATGCACTTGCCTAATAAAAGTCCATCACACTCAGTGCTGAAATTTTTACTTGTCCAGCTCAGTGAGAGAGTGTGTTCCAGATTGCCACTATCATCTGTGTGAAATGCTTCCTGTCACTACCCCGAATGGCCTGCCTCTAAATTTAAGATGATATTTTATCTTTCTGGGCACCTCTCAATCAGAAGAAAGAGTTTCTCTTCCTCTAAACTGCAGCAGCGTGTGATGGAGAGATGTACTCTGATCCAAACTGATTATTTCCTTGGAATTGTTCCCAGAGGTGCGGGAGAAACCTTGTTACTGCCTGCAAACCGTCACATGGATGTGAGAGCAGATTAAGTCAAACTCCTGGCCCCATACTTTACAGATTCTGGACAACAGCTGCAGCCCCAGCTCGATCATGTTCCCCTAGCCACATCCCTCAGCGGGGGCACTTCAGATCCATCTCCACCCAGCTTTAAAGGCACACCACACCTTCCTCTCAACAAAAATCAGGAGTGCATCCTTGGGCATCCACCAAACAGCAAGTTAATTCTCTTTTGAATCCAACGCTGAATAAACTACCAAAATCCATTGGCCCACAATTATCTGGTCTTTGTGGAACACTATCTGTAGTTTTGAACTGCCATCCTTTAAAGTGAAAATTGCACACTATATGAAAATCACATATTTATGTAAAGATTGAAAGACATACGGTGCACATATGGTCCATGCTGTATAGGAATAAATGATTGTTGACCTGTGGTTCCTGGAGGGCTCCATAACATTGGGGTTTAAATTGGATCACTTCTACATCTAGCAGAAAGAAAAAACCTGCATTTCTGTCTCACCTTTTATGATATTCAAAAGCATTTGCCACCAATGAAGGTTAAGTGTAATCATTGTTGCAATGTAGGAGATATGGTAGCCAATATGGATACAGAAAGGTCCCACTACAGCAACATGATAAAAATGACTAGATAGTCTGTCTTAATGATATTGGTTGTGTGATAAATATTGGCCACAGTGAGGCATCCCTACAGTACAATACTGGACAGTGGCTACAGCGAAACGAGAGCTCTTGACCCTTTGACTTAGAGGGAGAGCACTACCCACTGAATTATGATACAGTCTTCTGTTTGGGGACCAGAACAAATTTAATTTTGCTCAAACTAACCATTACTTGTATGCTTTCTAGCCAGATGCATGCTTCTTAACACATGCAGGAACACTAAAGAGAAACATAGCTGCCCTTACCAAAATATAATCAGCCCATCGATCCCTGGCTGAGTTCAGTGCTGCTTGCCTCAGCTTCATCACATGCTCATAGCGGGAGTCAGACCAATGCTTAGGCCCCATTTCATCAAAGTAGGATCTGAAATTTGACATTGCAAAGCACACACAAGACATGGATATTCAGTGCCACACCAAGACAAACAATTCATTGATTCCTGTCTGAGCTGCCTATTTGTCTCTGCTACACTGACCACTGTCAGAGCAGTCTAATCCCTTCCATTTTTCTCAAGGTGTCCAGCAATCTACTTTGTTGAGGAAGTTGTAAAAGGCTGTCTGGCAGCCCTATTGTTCAGGAAGTTTTTTCTCTCTCAATGAGTTCCTTAAATATAATATGCTTTTGTCATTCTGTCACCCACCTCCTCCATTTCCACTTCTCCTGGTCTTACAGGCCTGCCACTCAGGAGGCCATCAGCAATGTCATAGAAACACCATTGTCCACATTGGAACCAACGATATAGGAAGGGAAAAAGTTGAGATTCTGAAGGGAGATTACAGAGAGTTAGGCAGAAATTTAAAAAGGAGGTCCTCAAGGGTAGTAATATCTGGATTTCTCCCAGTGCTACAAGCTAGTGAGGGCAGGAATAGGAGGATAGAGCAGATGAATGCATGGCTAAGGAGCTGGTGTATGGGAGAAGGATTCACATTTTTGGATCATTGGAATCTCTTTTGGGGTAGAAGTGACCTGTACAAGAAGGACGGATTGCACCTAAATTGGAAGGGGACTAATATACTGGCAGGGAGATTTGCTATAACTGCTTGGGAGGATTTAAACTAGTAAAGTGGGGGGTTGGGGGGGGGTGGGGGGGTGGGACCCAGGGAGATAGTGAGGAAAGAGATCAATCTGAGACGGGTACAGCTGAGAACAGAAGTGAATTAAACAGTCAGGGCAGGCAGGGACAAGGTAGGACTAATAAATTAAACTGCATTTATTTCAATGCAAGGGGCCTAACAGGGAAGGCAGATTAACTCAGGGCATGGTTAGGAACATGGGACTGGGCGATCATAGCAATTACAGAAACATGGCTCAGGGATGGGCAGGACTGGCAGCTTAATGTTCCAGGATACAAATGCTACAAGGAGGATAGAAAGGGAGGCAAGAGAGGAAGGGGAGTGGCATTTTTGATAAGGGATAGCATTACAACTGTGCTGAGGGAGGATATTCCTGGAAATACATCCAGGGAAGTTATTTGGGTGGAACTGAGAAATAAGAAAGGGATGATCACCTTATTGGGATTGCATTATAGACCCCCTAATAGTCAGATGGAAATTGAGAAACAAACTTGTAAGGAGATCTCAGCTAGCTGTAAGAATAATAGGGTAGTTATGGTAGGGGATTTTAACTTTTCAAACATCGACTGGAACTGCCATAGTGTTAAAGGTTTAGACGGAGAGGAATTTCTTAAGTGTGTACAAGACAATTTTCTGATTCAGTATGTGGATGTACCTACTAGAGAAGGTGCAAAACTTGACCTACTCGTGGGAAATAAGGCAGGGCAGGTGACTGAGGTGTCAGTAGGTGAGCACTTTGGGGCCAGCGACCATAATTCTAGTCGTTTTAAAATAGTGATGGAAAAGGATAGACCAGATCTAAAAGTTGAAGTTCTAAATTGGAGAAAGGCCAATTTTGACGTTATTAGGCAAGAACTTTTGAAAGCCGATTGGGGGCACATGTTCGCAGGTAAAGGGACAGCTGGAAAATGGGAAGCCTTCAGAAACAAGAATCCATAGACAGTATATTCCCGTCAGGGTGAAAGGGAAGGCTGGTAGGTATAGGGAATGTTGGACGACTAAAGAAATTGAAGGTTTGGTTAAGAAAAAGAAGGAAGCATATATCAGGTATAGACAGGATAGATCGAGTGAATCCTTAGAAGAATATAAAGGAAGTAGGAGTATACTTAAGAGGGAAATCAGGAGGGCAAAAAGGGGACATGAGATAGCGTTGGCAAATAGAATTAAGGAGAAGGGGTTTTACAAATATATTAAGGACAAAAGAGTAACGAGGGAGAGAATAGGGCCCCTCAAAGATCAGCAAGGAGGTCTTTGTGTGGAGCCACAGAAAATGGGGGAGATACTAAATGAATACTTTGCATCAGTATTTACAGTGGAAAAGGATATGGAAGATATAGACTGTAGAGAAATAGATGGTGACATCTTGAAAAATGCCCAGATTACAGAGGAGGAAGTGCTGGATGTCTTGAAATGGTTAAAGGTGGATAAATCCCCAGGACCTGATCAGGTGTACCCAAGAACTCTGTGGGAAGCTAGAGAAGCGATTGCTGGGCCTCTTGTTGAGACATCTGCATAATCGATATTCACAGGTGAGGTGGCGGAAGACTGGAGGTTGGCAAACGTGATGCCACTGTTTAAGAAGGGTGGTAAGGACAAGCCAGGGAACTATAGACCGGTGAGCCTGACGTCAGTGGTGGGCAAGTTGTTGGAGGGAATCCTGAGGGACAGGATGTACATGTATTTGGAAAGGCAAGGACTGATTAGGGATAGTCAACATGGCTGTGTGTGTGGGAAATCATGTCTCACAAACTTGACTGAGGGTTTTGAAGAAGTAACAAAAAAGATTGATGAAGACAGAGCAGTAGATGTGATCTATGTGGACTTTCAGTAAGGCGTTCGACAAGCTTCCCCATGGGAGATTGGTTAGCAAGGTTAGATCTCATGGAATAAAGGAAGAACTAGCCATTTGGATACAGAACTGGCTAAAAAGGTAGAAGACAGAGGGTGGTGGTGGAGGGTTGCTTTTCAGACTGGAGGCCTGTGACCAGTGGAGTGCTACAAGGATCGATGCTGGGTCCTCTATTTTCGTCATTTACATAATGATTTGGATGCGTACAGTTAGTAAGTTTGCAGATGACACCAAAATTGGAGATGTAGTGGACAGCAAAGAGGGTTACCTCAGATTACAACAGGATCTGGACCAGATGGGCCAATGGGCAGAGAAGTGGCAGATGGAGTTCAATTCAGATAAATGCGAGGTGCTGCGTTTTGGGAAAGCAGGACTTATACACTTAATAGACCATAGAACATTACAACGCAGTACAGGCCCTTTGGCCTTCAACCTGTCATACCAATCTGAAGCCCATCTAACCTACACTATTCCATTTACGTCCATATGCTTGTCCAATGATGACTTAAATGTACTTAAAGTTGGTGAATCTACTACCGCTGCAGGCAAAGCATTCCATACCCTTACTACTCTGAGTAAAGAAACTACCTCTGACATCTGTCCGATATCTATCACCCCTCAATTTAAAGCTATGCCCCCTCGTGCTCACCATCGCCATTCTTGGAAAAAGGCTCTCTCTGTCCACCCTATCTAACCCTCTGATTATCTTATATGTCTCTATTAAGTCACCTCTCAACCTTCTTCTCTCTAACGAAAACAGTCTCAAGTCCCACAGCCTTTCCTTGTAAGACCTTCCCTCCATACCAGGCAACATCCTAGTAAATCTCCTCTGCACCCTTTCCAAAGCTTCCACATCCTTCTTATAATGTGATGACCAGAACTGTACACAATACTCCAAGTGTGGCCGCACTCTAGTTTTGTACAGCTGTAACATAACCTCATGGTTCCGGAACTTGATCCCTCGATTAATAAAAGCTAACACACTGTATGCCTTCAAAACAACCTGTGAACCTGGGTGGTAACTTTCAAGGATCTGTGTACATGGACACAGAGATCTTTCTGCTCATCTACACTACCAAGAATCTTACCATTAGCCCAGTACTTTGCATTCCGATTACTCCGACCAAAGTGAATCACCTCACACTTGTCCGCATTAAACTCCATTTTCCACCTCTCAGCCCAGCTCTGCAGCTAATCTATGTAAGGTCCTAGAGAGTGTTGCTGGTTCATAGCTCCTTGAAAGTGGAGTCGCAGGTAGATAGAATAGTGAAGGCGGCGTTTGGTATGCTTTCCTTTATTGGTCAGAGTATTGAGTACAGGAGTTGGGAGGTCATGTTGCGGCTGTACAGGACATTGGTTAGGCGCCTGTTGGAATATTGCGCGCAACTCTGGTCTCCTTCCTATCGGAAAGATGTTGTGAAACTTGAAAGGGTTCAGAAAAGATTTACAAGGATGTTGCCAGGGTTGGAGGATCTGAGCTATAGGGAGAGGCTGAACAGGCTGGGGCTGTTTTCCCTGGAGCGTCGGAGGCTGAGGGGTGACCTTATTGAGGTTTACAAAATTATGAAGGGCATGGATAGGATAAACAGTCAGTCTTTTTCCTGGGATCGGGGAGTCCAGAACTAGAGGGCATAGGTTTAGGGTGAGAGGGGAAAGATATAAAAGAGACCTAAGGGGCAACTTTTTCACGCAGAGGGTGGTACATGTAAGGAATGTGCTGCCAGAGGATGTGGTGGAGGCTGGTACAATTGCAACATTTAAGAGGCATTTGGATGGATATATGAATAGGAAGGATTTGGAGGGATATGGGCCGGGTGCTGGCAGGTGGGACTAGATTGGGTTGGGGTATCTGGTCGGCGTAGACAGGTTGGACTGAAGGGTCTGTTTCCATGCTGAACATCTCTATGACTCTATGACCAACTCCAAGGTGAAACCATTCAGACTTGGCCTTGTATCGCTGGTTCCTTCATAATGTTTGGAATTCCTTAACCTAATTGCATCACGGGAGTGCTAACAAGTGAAGACACTCAATGTGAAATGGGCACTAGAGGCTTAAGTGAAATGCTACCTAGACAGCATTGACTGCAATTTTTTAAAAACTCAAGCACTACACTACAATTTGTACCATATCAAGAGTAGACTGCACTCTATACTGCTGAAAACTAGGATCCTCATCCTTGCACCAAACTCATCCTTTGGTGAAGACAACAGGGGTGAAAAAAAAAGCCATCACTGATAGTCTACATTGAATACCTCAATTTCAACACCTCAACAAGACGGATCTTTCCCTGGAAAGTTCTTTGGCCTCCCGTTTTAGTTATCAACATCTCAGCACAGTGGGGTTTGCCATATGATATGCCAGTGAATGGAGTGCCTGGCACCCAAACAATCCAAAGGGGAAAACAGTGGTTTTGTGACAATGTCATTCAATCAGTAATCCAACATGCCAGGCTAACATTTTGGGGACATAGGTTTAAATTCCACCATGGCAGGTGATGAAATTTGAACTCAATAAAAATCTGGAAGAGAGAACTAGCCTAATGACAGCTACGTAACTATCAGTGATCACTGTGAAAACCTATCTGGTTCAATGATATCCTTTCAGGAAAGAAATCTGCCATCGTCACTCAGTCTGGCCTATGTATGACTCCAAACACAAAGCAAAGTGGCCGACTCTTAACTGGTCGCTGGGTAATTAGAAATTGACAATGAATGCGGATATCTCATTTATTTTTTAAAAAATACCTTGAGATGACTCAGTCTAATATGCAGCTAGAGGCAACTGTAATGCAAGCCAGCCCACTGAATGTGGTGAGCTGGTACACCTGAACAGTAGCTGCTATGAATAGAGACTGCTTGGCACTGTGGAAAACCTACTTTCTGATCGAGTGAAGGGAATCTCTTCTTGCAGCTGTTACTCAATGGTACTAGGACCTACAGTCTTAAGCTAACTTTTTTGTGATTCAGTTATGGACCAGGTCAAACCCCTCAAAATATATTAAAACTGCCTTGATCCTAACTAAAGATAAGTTATTAGGGTTCCAGATGCAACTCGACTGGTCAAACTACCAGTCTTGAAGCAAAATACACTTCATTTATATTATTAAAATACAACAGAAGGAGGAAGAGATTGGAAAAACTTAACTCTATTGGACAACTTAACAGAACAATACAATATTTTACTACTAAATAGTAAATGTTCCAATATAGTAACATCCTATAGCAGCACAGATTGTCTCACATACAATTCTAGCAGTAGAAAGAGAACCCGCAACTTTTAGCTGTAACAGAGAGAGGAATAACACTTGTACATTTAGCTTCGAGACCCAAACAGCAAATGCTGCTGAAAGCTAAAACTAAAAAAAGAGAGATTTACCATGGTGCTGCCTGGACTGGAGGGCATGTCTTATGAACGAAGGGTGAGAGCACTCCAGCTTTTCTCATTGGAGCAAAGGAGGATGAGGGGTGACTTGATAGAGATGTACAAGACGATGAGAGGCATAGATAGAGTGGATAGCCAGACACTTTTTCCCATGGCAGAAATGCCTATCACGAAGGGGCACAATTTTAAGGCAACTGGGGAAGGTTTAGGGGAGATGTCAGAGGTATGTTCTTCACACGAGTGTGGTGGGCGCATGGAATGCACTGCCGGCAATGGTAGTAGAGTCACATCCATTAGGGACATTTAAGCAACTCTTTGATAGGCATTTGGATGATAGTAGAATGAAGGGTATGTAGGTTAGGCTGATCTTAGAATAGGATAAAAGGCCGGCACAACATTAAGGCATTCAGGCTGCTTGTACTGTTCCAACTTGTTAAAAAAAATCCAAGGCCTCACATGCTGTTTTATTAGCTTTGAGCAGAATGCTCGTCACCCTATAAAAACAAAGCAGGACAAAATAACTTCTTAAAGCCATAGTATTGTCACACTCATATCAGTCAAAATACTCTCACTGGTCAGCTGCTCTATGTCCACACTGGAGATGGTCACGTAGTTAATGTCCGATGAAAATGAGGCTATTATCCTATTGAGAATAGCAAGACCGAGCAGTTACTCATGGAAAGAGACTGCCTAAAGCTAATGGATTAAGATGTCCTGGGCTGTAGCCAGCATCTGGACTCACTTTGGCTCATCCATAGGTCGCCATTCGACAGAATGGTAAAGTGCCTGTACATTCACCAGCCACTCCCTTAGTATAGCCGTGGTGTTATCCACATTGTGGTCTGTCGCTACCCTAAAGGAAAGGAAAGAACACAAATGTAATCAACCTCATTAATTGTGTATAGCATCTTCGCCAAAAGTGAAAACTGACCCTGTTTTCATCTACCAGAAAAACTGCCTTTCAAATTCATAGAACATAGAACATAGAACAATACAGCGCAGTACAGGCCCTTCGGCCCTCGATGTTGCGCCGATCAAAGCCCACCTAACCTACACTAACCCACTATCCTCCATATACCTATCCAATGCCCGCTTAAATACCCATAAAGAGGGAGAGTCCACTACTGCTACTGGCAGGGCATTCCATGATCTTACGACTCGCTGAGTGAAGAACCTACCCCTAACATCAGTCCTATATCTACCCCCCCTTAATTTAAAGCTATGCCCCCTTGTAATAGCTGACTCCATACGCGGAAAAAGGTTCTCACTGTCAACCCTATCTAACCCCCTAATCATCTTGTACACCTCTATCAAATCACCCCTAAACCTTCTTTTCTCCAAAGAAAACAACCCCAAGTGCCTCAGCCTTTCCTCATAGGATCTTCCTACCATACCAGGCAACATCCTGGTAAACTTCCTCTGCACCCGTTCCAGTGCCTCCACATCCTTCCTATAGTATGGCGACCAAAACTGCACACAATATTCCAGATGCGGCCGCACCAGAGTCTTATACAACTGCAGCATGACCTCAGGACTCCGGAACTCAATTCCTCTACCAATTCCTCTACCAATTCCAAGGACATTGCAGCAATACACGATCATGCTTACGCCCAAAATGTAGACTCTCTTGCTCTCGGATGCTGCCTGACCTGCTGTGCTTTCCCAGTGCCACACTTTTCAACTCTGATCTCCAGCATCTGCAGTCCTCACTTTGTCCTACTTTGGTGTTCTACAATTAATGTTCGTTAAGACACTGAGGACCCCGCTTGTGGGATCACTTGTATCAAATCTAAATGAGCAGATTGCACCTTGGTTTAATGTTTCGTCTGAACAACAGCACCTCTGACAGTGAGGGCTCCTTTGGTACTACACTAGAGAGTCAGCTTGGCTTGTGTGCTAAGCTTGTGAAGTGACACTATAACTTTCAAGGGACTCAGGTGTTACCAGCTGTCTCAAGGGGCTGGAAAAAAAAACACATTTTGATTCAAGTAACCGTTAAGCACGTTTTGGTTTCTGACTGAACAATGCCAATTCTTCAAAACACAATCAGAGGATCATCTGCAGATCTTCATATGAGGTATAATCAAACCTCCGAGTCATGGCTAGAGTATCCAGAGGAACATGTGAGCCTTCTCGGATGAGATGGGCTTCCCTGAAATATCTGCCATGTCATGGATACACGAGTGAAAAAGTAGTAACAGGAGATGTCAGTATGAAGCAGCAACTAACTGCTGCTACAACTGTCCTTCCCACACCCACTCCCAGTGAGATGGCTTTTCAGCTCAATCTTAAAAAATTCTGCCACATGATTATGTAAACTGCACATTTTTAAAAAAAGTCACTCTGAAAATACGCGCCGCTATCAAAGCCAGCATTTTTCTCACTCCTAGCTGCACGACAATATTGTAGTGAGCCACCTTCTTGATTTATTGCAGTACCTGTGGTGAAGACCCTGCTAGGCAGATAGTTATAGGATTGAGAATCAGTGGCAATGAAGGATTGTGGATATATGATTAATTTGGGGTGTCACATGGTTTCAAAGGGAATTCAGGGATAGAAACGTCATCAAGTATTTTTCTTTCTATTCCTGGGTAATGGTTGTCATTGGCTAGTGATATCATTCACTGCCTATCCCTAACTGCCCTGGAAAAAGTAATGACAAGCTGCCACCATTGAACCGTTGTAGACATTGGGGTGAAGGGCAGCACAGCGGTTCAGTGTCCTTCACAGCACCAGGGTCCCAGGTTCGATTCCAGCCTCGGGTGACCGTCTGTGTGGAGTTTGCACATTCTTCCCTCCAGGTGCTCCGGTTTCCTCCCACAATCCAATGATGTGCAGATTAGGTGAATTGGCCATGCTAAACTGCCTCTAGAGTAGGTCATTAGTCAGGGATAAATATAGGGTAGGGTATGGTTCTGGGTGGGTTACTCTTCAGAGAGTCAGTGTAGACTTGTTGGGCCAAAGAGCCGGTTTCCACACTGTAGGAATTCTGAACAAAAAGTCCCACTCGGTGCTGACAAGGATGGTGTCCCAGGATTTTGACTTGGTAACAGCAAAGCAACGGTGATGCAGTTCCAAGTTGGAGGGGAACTTGTAGGTGTTGGTGCACCTATTTATCTACTGCCTTTGTCCTTCTAGGTAGTACAGGTCAAGTTTAAAAGACACTATTGAAGGAGCCTTGGTGAGGTGATGCTTGTATACGGCTCACTATCAGTATTGGTGGGCGTGAATGTTGAATGAATATAAAATGAACAAGAATGAATGCACTTCAAAACACAAATGGATGGCAAGTCAAGAGATTTTAGGCAATACGGTATGTTTAAACAAAGAAAATCTCCAACTGTATTGGTCAGCACACTGAGTATAGGAGATATCATGTTGAGGCTGTAGAGGACATTGGTTAGGCCACTTTTGGAATAATGCACTCAATTCTGGTCTCCCTGCTACAGGAAAGATGTTGTTAAACTTGAAGGGATTCAGGAAAGGTTTACAAGGGTTGGTAGGAAGAGGCTGAACAGGCTAGGGCTATTTTCCCTGGAGCTAAGGGTGACCGTATAGAGATTTATAAAATCATGAGGGGCATGGATAGGGTGAATAGACAAGGTCGAAACTAGGAGTTCAAAACGAGAAGGCATAGGTTGATGGTGAGAGGGAAAAGATATAAAAAGGACTTAAGGGGCTATGTTTTCACACAGGGCATGGTATGTGTATGGAATGAGCTGCCAGAGGAAGTGGCAGAGGCAGATACAATTACAACTTTTAAAAGGCATCTGGATGAGTAAATGAATAGGAAGGGTTGAGAGAGTTATGGGCCAAATGGAACTAGATTAATTTAGGATATCTGGTTGACACAGATGCATTGGACCAAAGGATCGGTTTCCATGCTGTACATCTCTATGACTCTAACTGCACTGAACAATGGAAGTCTTAAAGTCCGAAACAACAGCCTTCTCTGTCTAAGGCACACAGGCCATGAAGGATAACAAAGGCTTCTTGCATCAGAGAGAGCAAACCCTCGACAACATTGAAATAAATTTAAAAGACTGGAAAAAATAAGGCATTTAGCTGGAGATCTGTGCTTCTCTAGTGCATGGAACTCCTCACTGCTCTTCCAAACTTATTTGGAACATAGCACTTAAAAATCAGAAAACTGAAAACTAAATAAATACTTATATTTCTATTACATTATTTCTTCAAAATGCAGATGAGAAAAAGAATGCGCTTATTTTGTCACTGCCAACATTTTTATTATATGTTAATAGATCCTGTTGTATAAACTTTATGAATTCCTTGAATAGATCATTATTTTTGTCTGCAAGCAGATCATTAAACAGCATCCACAGATTCTGAACGAGGGCATTTATCCCATCGACCTGCACCAGCTCTTTAGCAGGACTATCCAATTAGTCCCATACCCTTGCTCTTGCCTGCAGTGTGTCAAAACTTTTTCCCTCTCATCTACGCAATTCTTTTTCAAAATGTCAAGTCTACTTTCCATTATGCTTTCAGGCAGCTGGTTCCAGATCATAACTCAATGCAGAAAGAAAATTCTCTTCTCATCTTACCTTTGGTTCTTTTTCCAATTACCTCAAATCTGATCACTCCATTTCCATCTCCCCTGCCAGAAAAAGTGTTTTTCTTTATTCACTCTTTCAATTCTCTTCATGATTTTTCACACTTTCATTTTCTCTTATCTTCACTAAGAAAATCTGCTTCTCTCTACCCCTACTTAACTGAGGTTATTTGATCAACTGAGCAAAGACTTTACATTCAAAAACCCTGATCATAATCATTCTTTTCGACTAATACTTTAGGGCTTCCCCACACGCTCTCCCTTTCCACACTTATAAGGATCCTATCTCCAATGTAGATATATATTTTGCATGATGTAATATACAACGTTGAGCACAGACTTCCAAATATGATCTGCCCAGTGCATTGTAAAGTGTAACCTTTCTTGATTTGAACTCTAATGCTGCAGTAAAGGAACATTTATTTTCTCTAGTTTCCTTCACCAACGTTATAACTGTTGTGTCTGCAGCTTTTTCCTTTCTAATGTTCCAGTGAAGTTCTATTTAGAGCATTTTCACAACTCGCATCTGTTAGACTGACATGCCAAACTTCTGTAAGGTTAAACATCACTCTCAACATGTCCATACAACAGTGCAAGCGTTTTGAATCCTTTAGCTGCCTCAGCACCTACTGCTCCAGTGATGATAGTTTTCACAAAACTGCTATGATGCAGGTGGTGGCCATTTGGTCCATTGTGCCAGCACTGGCTCTCCAAACAACCATCACAACTTGGTGTCACTCTCCCACTCCTACCCCTGCACATTGATTTATATTTAAATAATCATCTCTTGAATGTTTGGATTGAAACTTCCCCCACCAGAATTCCAGGGAGTGTATTTTAAATCCTAAGCACTCGCTGTGTGAAAATTCCTCACTCGTCTTCTGTAAATCACAAACTATGCCTCTTATTCTTGACCCTTGTACACAGGAACCATTTCTCCCTATCTCTGTTTAACCACCTTGTGATTTTGAAAACGTCTATCAAATCTCCTCTCAGCTTTTTCCTTTCCTCTGTGAACTTCATAGGTGCTCCAGTCTAAATTCATAACTGAAGCTTCTCATCCGTGGAGCCATTCTTGTAAACTAAAATTAATTAATTACACCATAAACACCTGACATACATTAAACCCTAGCCCAACAATACCTCAAAATTTAAGATCTGTTCTTGTGCTTACAACTTTAGAAGATCTCATTCACGCCAACTCTCTTGGCAACATTGTTAATAATGATTAGAAACTCTGCCCTGATCCTGTGGGATTCATCCCAACATACTTACCTTCATCCAATCTAAAACTCAACTTACTCTCACACAACTTTTTTTTTATTTCTACACAGTCCCAAGTAATTGACCATGATTGAATGCCACTTTTTATTTAATGAAGTTGTGCACGTGGCAATTTGCCAAAGCTTTCCGAGTAAACTACAATCCAGGAAAGAACACCAACAATTTTGCTCAAAACATTCTGCCAGAGGTTTGCCAGGCAGTGTAAGTTTTTTCTAAATGCATTTGTTTAACGGCCAAGAATTTGTGACCACAGCTTGCCATTATTGCCAGCTAAAACTGTGAGCAACTGCTGGCATCTGAAAAAGCACAGCTAAACCAACTTTGCCAATGCCAACCTCACAGTAAACTTATCACAACCAACCTGTGGACTGCACAGTCCGAGGGAAGTGAAGTTACGATGATAATGACTGATTATTTTCTTATCATTTAATCGCTACTTCCTGTTCTGCTCAGCGATGCATTAAAAGGGGTATTGATCTGCTAATTAAGCAACAGAACAGGAGTTAACGCCCAAATGGCAACAGTGAACCTCAATGGCATGTGAGTTGCATTTATCCTGATAGTGGTCAATGAGTCAGAATTGATACTTCGTTTGGCTGCTGTCTTCTTGAATGCAGTGGATTGCTGATCTTAAATACTTTGTCAGTTTACTTCGCAACAGCAGGTCATTCGATCCATCATGTCTCTACAAGCTCTTTCCAGTTTATCCTATTCCTCTCAGCTCAGCCCCATAATTTTGAAAATTTACCTTTTCAAATATACACCCAATTGTCTTTTCTAGTTCATACTGAATCGCCTTCTATGGCCTGTTCAGCCAAATCATTCAAGATCACAGCAACTCCTGCTTTAAAAGGAATTTACTCTTGGTCTTTTACCCAATCTGTTTGAAATCTCCTTCATGTTGCAGCCGTCCAGGACAACAGTTAGGCCACATTTGGAATACTGTGCGCAATTCTGGTCTTCCTCCCATCGGAAGGATGTTGTGAAACTTGTAAGGGTTCAGAAAAACTTTACAAGGATGTTGCCAGAGTTGGAGGATTTGAGCTACAGGGAGAGGCTGAATAGGCTGGGGCTGTTTTCCCTGGTGGGTGGCATGGTGGCACAGTGGCTAGCACTGCTGCCTCACAGCGCCAGAGACCTGGTTTCAATTCCCACCTCAGGCAACTGTCTGGTAATCCTAACCTAATCTAGTCCCATTTGCCAGTACTTGGCCCATATCCTCTAAACCCTTCCTATTAATATACCCATCCAGATGTGATTTACTTGTGTAATTAGATTAGATTAGATTCCCCTACAATGTGAAAACAGGCCCTTAGGCCCAACAGGTCCACACCGATCCTCTGAAGAGCAACCCACCCAGATCTTTCCCCTACATTTTCCCCTAACTAATGCACCTAACATCACAGGCAATTTAGATTAGCCAATTCACTTAACCTGCACATCTTTGGACTGTGGGAGGAAACCGGAGCAAACCCATGCAGACACGGGGAGAATGTGAAAATTCAACACAGACAGTTGCCACTGAGCCACCGTGCCACCCTTATACTGTGCAGTTTTGGCCACCCTGTTATAGGAAGATTATTATTAAGCTGAGAGAGTTCAGAAGAGTGGGATGTTGCTGGGCATGGAGGCTTTGAATGAGAAGGAGAGGCTGGATAGGTTTGGACATTTTTCACTGGAACATAGGAGGCTGAAAGGTGACCTTAAGAGATTTATAAAACCATGAGGGATATAGATAAGGTGAATGGCAGGTACTTTTTCTCTAGGGTGGGGGATTTCAAGACTAAGGAAAATATTTTTAAGGTAAGAGGAAAAAGATTTGCCCAAGGGCAAATGTTTTACAGAGAGTGTGGGCGTACATGGAATGAATTTCCATAGAAAGTTGCACACGCAACTACAGATTAGATTAGATTAGATTACTTACAGTGTGGAAACAGGCCCTTCGGCCCAACAAGTCTACACCGACCCGCCGAAGCGCAACCCACCCATACCCCTACATCTACCTCTTACCTAACACTACAGGCAATTTAGCATGGCCAATTTACCTAACCTGCACATCTTTGGACTGTGGGAAGAAACCGGAGCACCCGGAGGAAACCCAAGCAGACACGGGGAGAATGTGCAAACTCCACACAGTCAGTCGCCTGAGGCAGGAACTGAACCCAGGTCTCTGGCGCTGTGAGGTAGCAGTTACAATGCTTAAAAGACATTTAGATAAGTACATGAATAAAAAATGTTTGAAGGGATATGGGCCAAGTGCAGGTAGGTGGGACTAGTTTAGTTTGGGATTATGGTTGACGTGGACTGGTTGGACTGAAGAGTCTATTTCCATGCTGCATGACTGTATTACCAACTCGGCAAGAGAAAGTACAAAATAGTTTCAAGAATCAGGCTGGGTCTTAACTCTGGATTGACTCTACCTCACATTAATACTGAAGGAGGTTGACAGCCTTAAAGCACACAGAGGGAGGGTGATGAAGTGAAACCAAGTTGGAATTTACAGAAACAGCACTCTACCCAGTATTCAAAGTAGTCTGTAAGGGAAGAAAACAATCAGCCATTAAACAGCACACACATTTGTTGAGATAGGTACTGCTACTGACAGCACAAATTTGAATTTATATAGCATCTCCTACACAGTAAAATGTCCTACTTCAGAGAAGCATAATTAAATGTGGAGCCACTTAAGATGATATGAGGTGGTGATCCAAAGCTTGGTCAAAGAGTTGGATTTTAAACAAATTCTTGAATGAGGAGAGCACAATAAAGTTATTTAGGGAGGCCGTTGCAGAGAAGCAGTATGGACACAATGAGCCAAAAGGTCCCCTTCAGAGTTAAGTGCCTTGGCAGCCGAAGGAATGGCCACCAAGAACACCACATTCTCAGAATTGCCTGCAGTTTTGAACACTGCAACTGATCCAGGTGCAAAGACTTCTACAGGTCAGGAGGCCCAGTCCTGATTATGGGGAAGTGCTTAATGGGTGTGTACTTCAACCAAAGTCATGGCACAGTGCTAGCACTGTCTCAATCAGTGCCTGCCCCACATCACACCATGCTGCAGACAAAGGCAGCTTTAATGCAGGCTCATACTCAAACCAACTCCCCCGACAGATTCCGCGATGCACAGAGTTATACAGAGCTCCTGAAAATCTGAAAGATTTCAGAAAGAACCTCTTTAATTCTACTGCCACTACTAAAGTACTTTCATATAGATTTGGGGCTCAGTTAACAGGATTAGAAGGCAGGGGATGACTATGGCACTCATTGCTATTCCAACACTCTGATCGCCTGATGTGCAAAGGGAGTGCTACAGAGAGCTAAGTAACAGGAGGTTAGAGGGCTGTTAGCACCATACCACAGTGTGTTACCTGTAGAAGAAAGTAATGTGATCCACATTATGTCTATCCATGAGAGTAATCAGCTGCAACTTAATGCATTTTCATTTCTTAGACAGAAATAGACTGTGGATTCAAGACAAACTCAAGACACTCACCACAGATTCAGTCAGATGTCTCACCGAAGTACTGAGTGAGTGTTAGCTTGTCAAGGAAGACAATTTTGTTTGAACTTCGTTAACATTGCATGTTAAACCCACACCTCATCCTCCTCTCAGGTGGATGTAAAAGATGCTGCAGCTTACAAGCATCTTGCTTGGTGTCCAAAGCAATCGTTTATCCCTCAACCAACATTACCCAAAAGCTACAGATGGTGAGGCAGTGTGGGGGATATTCTGTGGGAGCGGTCAGACACCACAGAAAGGTACACCTTTGCCAGCTGTATCGATTTTCAGGATCTGAAGACCTTGTGGTCAGCACACTCTTCAAGCAAGTGCAACTAGAGAACAGTGTACACTCCCAGTCTGCTTCAACAGAAACCACCTTCATGCTCACTACGTAGTATAAAGATTGTATGAACACAGTAGCAATCAGACAGCCACACGACCTTCCTGCCAACGTGCAATGAAAGTAAACAGTGGAATAGGCCTCGTGCATGCCAAGAAAACTTTCCAACAGCTTTCAGGTTCCTCTTCTTATCTCCTAACACACTCCGAGGTCTCTGTGCATCTTCAGTTCTGCCCCTTGCCTTTGGAAGTCTGGGCCTAGACTCTAGCATTCTGTTCCTAAGCCTCTTGAGTACTTCCCTCTAAGATATTCCCTGCCTCTATAACCAAGTTACCAATCTTAATGACTCAAGTCTTTGGATCCCAGTCACTCTTTTTTGTCAAATAATGTTCCTGTGAAGCTGTGGGAAAAGATTTGCTAACCCACTATAGGCCCACAAAAGCAAATTGGCCAAATTGTACCAGGACACCCAGAATTCCCGAGCAGCTCACAAACTGGGTCTAACAGCATGCAGACAATGGAATACGCTTTAAGCTCCCATGGACATGACAGAGATCTCAAAGCCCTAAGGGCAGTTTCACAACCCAGCAATACAAAAGCCACACAAAGAGCAGGACAGAGGGGCACCAGCAAGGACATGCTCCAGGAACAGGACAATGGAAGCACCTCAGCACTTCAGAAAAGTATTTAATACCTACTTGTGAAGATGAATGTCAGAATGCTGCATTGAGTGAAGGAACAGGTCATTCATCCGATAAACTGTTTTCCAATTAGCACCCTTGCAACTAAATTACTCCATTTCCAGAAACATTGTAGTTTCCCGTTTCTTAATCAGTGTCATTGTGCAGCATTACTATAAAACTGGTCTCATCCTCAGCTCTGGGAGGAGAACATCTGATCTGTCTGTGCAGACTGTCAGTTCTGTGTCAGCCTGGGTCAATTTCTCTTCCAGCGACATCGCTTGCAATAAACTGTCAATTTCACTTCGAGCTGTATTTTGTGATCTCTAACTTATTGGGAAAGTTTCTCCGATAGAAGCATCTTGAGATGTTTGACCAGACTAAAGGCGGTACAGCGGCACAGTGGTTAGCAACTGTCTGTGTGGAGTTTGCACATTCTCCCCGTGTCTGCGTGGGTTTCCTCCGGGTGCTGCGGTTTCCTCCCACAGTCCAAAAATGTGCAGGTTAAGTGAATTGGCCAATCTAAATTGTCTGTAGTGTTAGGTGAAGGGGTAAATGTAGGGGAATGGGTCTGGGTGGGTTGCTCTTCGGGGGGTCAGTGTGGACTTATTGGGCCGAAGGGCCTGTTTCCACACTGTAAGTAATCTAATCTAATCAATACATGATGTTGTTGAACACCTTAAACCTTCTCAAGAGTTGAGGACTTTGGAATGTTCTTCCCTAAAAGGCCAAGTTAGAGTATTTAAATATTTTTAAGGCAGAGGTAGATAGATTCTTGACTATCCTGAGGGTGAAAGATCATCGGGGACATGCAAGAACATACAGCCAAGGGTAAAATCAGATCAGCCACCATCTTATTGAATGGTGGAGCAGGCTCGAAAAGCCTAATGGCTTACTCCTGTCCCTTGTTTGTACCTTACAAGCAATATGACTGAAAAATGGAGTCCTCATTTTGGAAGCTTTGGCATCGTGACACTGAATATACAACAGAAAAACCTTTTGGCAGACAATCAGCCGAAGATTTCAATTATAGCTTTCAGAGACCAACACTGAGCCATAAAAACTTCTCTGAAAGTGTTTTTTCATGGAATGTAAACATTGCTAGCTGGGTCAGCATTTATGACCCTTGCCTAACTGCCCTCGATACGGTCGTAGTCAGCTGCTTTCCTGAACTGCTATAATCCTTGGGGGTCACAGCACTGTTAGGGAGGGAGCTCCAGGATTTTGACCAAGCAATAGTTAAGGAATGGTGATATAGTTTTAAGTCAGGCTGGTGCATGGCTTGTAGGGAAACTTGTAGTTTGATGCTGTTACCATATATCTGCTGCCCTTGTCAGCCTAGATGGTCATGGGTTTGGAAGGTATTGCACATTAAAGAAGAGTGAATTTCTGCAGCGTGCATCTTGTAGATAGTGCACACTGCTGTCACTGAGCATCGGTGGTAGAGGGAGTGAATAAAGTGTTAAAACAACACTTGGTGATGCCAATCAAGTGGACGACTTTAAAATGCATTGAACTCTACCCATCCATGGAAATGCTAAACATCCCATCACCCTCCTGATCTGCAGATAGCATACAAGCTGTGAAAGCTGAGGTGGTGAGTTACTTGATGCAGAACTTCTGGCCTCTGATCTGCCCTTGCAGTCTCAGTATTTATATGACCAGATCCATACAGTTTGCTTTGAGAGTGTGTTGCTGGAAAAGCACAGCAGGTCAGGCAGCATCTGAGCAGAAAAATCCACCTTTCGGGCCGGAGCCCTTCATCAGGAATGAGACTCTCATTCCTGATGAAGGGCTCTGGCCCGAAACGTCAATTTTCCTGCTTCTTGGATGCTGCCTGACCTGCTGTGCTTTTCCAGCAACACACTCTCAATTCTGATCTCCAGCATCTGCAGACGTCACTGCCTCCATACAGTTTCTGGTCAGTGTTATGGCCCAGGATGCTGGACTGCTGGGAAAGGAGCCAAGGAGAAATAAATCATCCCAGCTTCCCAGCTACATTGCAATCTTTGGACTTCAAACTTAAAATGCTGGGGACTTGATGTTAAATTTCCTGACCTCACTTTCCTGCTCAATTCACATTAATTGAGAGGAGTGGGCAGCAGGAGACCAACCAACAGGATTCCTCAAGAACCAAAGTTGAAAATAAGAAAAGCATTTATTTAGTAACTCTCTCAACCTCAAACAGTCCACAGCACGTCTTAACCGGTGAAGTGTTGTTGGAAGCATACAGTTACTGCTGTCATCCGGGTTATGCAGCAGACAAACAAACTTGTGCATAGGAAGATTCCTCAACAGCATTAAAACAGTCTCAAAATCAGGCGTTTTAGCGACATTGGTTGAGAGATAACTAATAGTCACAGCACAGGGAGGAAAACCTACCCTTCTTTAAAAAGGCATCATGGGATCTTTTACGATCACTTGAGAGGTGACAGGGCCTCAGTTTACTGTCCCAAGTGAAAAGACAGCACTCTGACAGTGCAGAACTCCCTCAGTGCTGAACTCGAGAGCCAGCTTTTGACTTTTATGCTCAGGTCCAATTACCTGAGCCATGATACTGAAAGGACTGACAAAACAGCAAAAGTTGTCAATAAGCCAATTCAGGATTCTTTTCAAAAGACACACATTTGCAATTCAAGAATTTTCAGACCACCCTTTGCCTTGCCTGCCAACAGAGCAATGACATAAATAATTTTGTAGAGCAAGTCAGAAAGCAAGAAATAAAGAAACCTTTCTAAAAGCAAGCTGGGACATAGAAAGTGATTTAGATTAACCAACTATTCCTACACATTCCAACTGCCCTGCCAGCAAGACAAAATATTTGTTCCTAGATTTTGAAACATTTCTCTTTAAAGTTTGTGGATTGAAGAGGGACAACGAACCAAAGGAATTCTAAACCTAGAGATTCCCACTAGCCCAACATACCTGAATCCCTCATTGCAACCAATCAGAAAACTAACATACTGAAATAAACAGGAACTTTACTCCCTAATCAAAAGATCCCAAGCTTCTTAAAAAGAAACATTTCCAGGATGTGGGCATCATTGGGAAGATGACAGCTATTGCTTGTTTCCAGTTATTCAGTAAAGGTAGGAGCTGAGCAGCTTACGGGCCGTTTCAGAGGCCAGAAATAATCATCCAAAGAGTACTACTGGAGTCACAGAGACCAGACTTGGGTAGGGTAGAATGGCTGCACAATGCAATGAAGTCAAAAGGCTGACATTTATAAAGCACTTTTCCTGATCTTAAGACAACTGAAATGCCAGTGAAAAAGTGCTGTCAGTCATACATAACCAACCTGCATTCAGGAAGATCCTTTTGCTACAATTATTTCGATTTGGAGCAGGAATGAGCCATTCCATTCCTTCAGCCCATTCTGCCATTCAGTAAGATCCTGGCTGATGTTATTGCCTCGACAACCAGTCAAGAATCTCTCTGTTTCTATCAAATCCACAAAGGTTTTGCGGGCATTAAAAACCAATTTTCAGTTCCAAATTTTATGAACTGAATTTAATATTTGCCAGTTGCCACAGAGATATGAACCCATATTCCCTGATCACCACCTCTGGATCAATAGCCCAGCTACACTACCACCGTACGCCTATCTCAACCCATCCCATCAATGCTGATGCTAGTTCATAAATACCTCTGCAGAAAGGGTAAATAAGAATGGGAGCAGGCCATTCAACCTGCTCAACTGTTGTACATGTGGAGTTGGTGACATAGTGGTAATATCTAGCAATCTAAAAGCAGCAATGGCCTAGTAGTGTGATGACTGGACTGTTAATCCAGAAACATAGGTTCAAATCCCACCACAGCATATGGCAGAATTTGAGTTCAACAAAAAAATCTGGAATTAAGAGTATAATAATCATGAATCCATTGTTAATTGTTGGAAAAACACATCTGGTTCATTAATGACCTTCAAAACTAATGAAACTGCCATCCATCCCCACGTGACACCAGACCTACTGCAATGTGGTCGACTCTTAATTGCCTAGCCAGCAATGCCCTCATCTTGTGAATGAATAATAAAATCCAGAAGCCTGGGCTAGTATCCTATCATGAGAGTGGTGAAATTTGAATTCAAGAAAAATCTGGAGTTAACAGTTGGCGCAGTTGCGAATATATAACCACTGACTGTTCTAATAACCCACCTGGTTCACTACTGCTGTTTAAGGAAGGAAATCTACCATTCTCACCTGATCCAACCTACGTGTGATTCCAGACTGTCAGCAATATGAATGACTCTTAACTGTTCTCTGGGCACTTCGAGATGCATAAGAAACATTGGGTAGTCCGCATACTTACATTCCACGAAAGAGTAAAGAATTGATAACGGCAATACCACAAGTCCATCTCCATCTACCTGATTTTGACCCCAACTGCTTAAATTTGTCCATTCAACATACATTTATCAATCTGTCTCAAAAATTCACACAGATGCATAGCATCCACAAACTTTAGCCAAGTTACAAGATTCCCATTATTCATGTGAGTGAAAGAGAAAGCACCTTCGAATGAAACACAACTCAATCTAAAGACAGCTTCTCAAGGCAACTATACCACCCCCATGCTCAAAGCAGTGGCACTAGGCAGGTGGCATGCCGTAAGGCCATTAAAAATGGGGCCAATAGACTACTCGGCCCATCTAGCCTGTTCCATCATTCAACAGGATCAAGGCTGATCTGATATTCCTCACATCCACTTTCCTACCTGCTTCCTTTAACCTAATATCTTTCTCAGCATAAAATATATAAAAGGACTTGCACCCACAGCTGTGTATCAATGACACATAAACCTCAAGGAATTCCTCCTTATCTCAGTCTTAAATTAGTGTCCCTAATTCTGAGAATATGCCCTCTGATCTTAGACTCTTCCATGGGGGGAAAAAACATCCTTTCAGTGTTTACCCTGTTAAGGCCATTAAGAATCCTATACGTTTCAATGAGATAACCTCTCTTTCTTCTAAACTCCCACAAGTTAGCTTTTGCTCAGAAGACAATCCCTCCATATCAGGAATCATTCTAGTGAACTTTCTCTCATCTGCATCCAATGAAATGACACTTCTCTTTAATAAGGGCCATACCACACCCTCTCTAGCCATCACCCAACACCATGATGCAAAGGTGTCAGCATTGGATTCGGGTGGACAAAGTCAGAAGTCACATGACACCAGGTTTTAGACCAATAGGTTTACTTGAAATCACAAGCTTTGAGTGCTGCTCCTTCGTCAGATGAAGCATTCATGTCAGCCCCACCTTCCTGCTGAACTTTATCTGCTAACAATTTGCCAGGTGATGGCAAACTGTCTTTTCGGTTGGGTTGGGGGGGGGGTTTACAACATTGTATATGGTCCAGTGTCTCCAACATTCCTGAGATCAAAGTGATTACAAAGTAAGCCAGGATCAACGCCTAAGTGACAGCTTAATTTGTCACCACTTTAAGACAGATAGAGGAATGCATTTTTGGGCAATGAATTGTTTTAGTTATGGAAGGCACAGCTTGTAAAGGCAGTGGCAACACATTTAATAGTAATATCCAAACGGGAATTGGACATGTACTTGGCATGTAGTTCTTGGGGGGAGATGTCATCACGTTATATAAAAGTCTTAGGAAAAGAGCAGAGATGATTTATAAAGAAGACATAAAAAATGTGAAGATATACAAATCAGGAAAAGACTGACAGGCTGCGTCAATTTTTCTTGGAAAAAAGCAACTGAGAGTTGACAAGTAGAGATCATAAAACAATGAAAGATTTTGATAGAGTCGACCCACGGAGACAATGCTTTCTCTTGTGGGGGAAAGACAGAACGAGATGCCATGAACATAAAATGATCACCAAGAAATCCAACAGAGAATTCAAAATGAAACTTCCTTATCCAAAGGGTGAGGAGAACGTAGAACTCACTAACCCGGGGAGTGGTTGAAGTGAACAGCATTGATATGGTTAGGGGGAAACTGGACCAGCTCATAGCAAGTAGGAAATCGAGAGACATAGTAATAGATTCAGATATAGGAACTTGAGTGGGGCATAAAAGAGTTATAGACATGGACTAGTTGGGTCAAATGGCCTGTTTCTGCAACATAAATCCGAAGAATAGGGGATAAGAGAGAGAAACAAGTAGAGGTACAGCACTGAATAGCTCTTTCAAAAACCAGCATGGGCATAACTGGCCACCATCTATGTTTTCCTTATCCCACCCCTCACCAGCCTTGACCAATCTTGCCCATCCAGCCAACTGCTAATCCATTGCTCACAACTGATCCTTTGGTTGCATTAGTCCTTTTCTTAAACCTTTAACAAATTTACCATTCCTTCCACACTTCCTAAACAAGTCTTGTTCCTCCCACATTCTGTAATTGTCTCAATTCCAACTTGGCAAGTCACCTGTCCCCAGTGCAAATACGTTGGTAATGTCCCTCCATGGAATAGATATCAAAAACTAGTAGTTAAATAACAGTTCATCAGCCACAGTTTCCAAACTCTCTCAGATTCTGTTACTGGCAATGAATGAGTTAACGGCACTCAGCATTAGCACTTTTTGGATCAGATGTCACTACTCTAAATGTGACCTCAGAGGAATAATCCACCTAAAGTCGGGCCCCCAATAATTCCATGAGACAGTACCATGGAGCAGTCTGAACTTGTGTGAACATATGCAGAACTAATACTGTATTGCAGTATCAAATGAAGTCAAAGTCATTGCTAATTTGGGATGTATGCAATTCCTTTTCAGATTAAGAAACATGCGTAGGCAGGAGCACAGTTATTTAAATCCCATTTATTGGTTTGAGAAATTGTCTGTAAACCTTATTAAGAGAAGCTTCCAGACCTGATTCTCCCATCCTCATTTGGGATGCATACTCTAGCACTCAGAGGGAGGGCGAGAATAGAGACAATTCATTCCAACTCCAAGAAGCTTTGTTGCACAGACTGCAACTATGCATAATGATGTTAAGGATTTAGTGTAAGTAATTCTGCCTCTTTCTCATGTCAAAGAATGAAGACTTCTATCTCCAAATAAGACAGTGTCGTGAAAGCAGGGAAATGGGACCAGAAGAGTTGCTCTTGCAGAGAGCCAGTAAAAATTCTGTGGGCTGAATGGCCACCTTTGGTGCTGTCAACTTTGTCATTTCACATCTGGCTTTCACATAACACTTTGCTCCAGAAGGAGTACAATGGAAGTTCTATCGACTCATATGTGGGATGGCTGGATTGTCTCGAGAGAACAAAGGGCCTGAGTCCAAATTCTACAGTTCTGGAGAATTACAGCTGACATCATTCAACCTTATAAATTTCTCACAGGGCATGATAAAATGTGGTCCAAGACATAAATGGCTTACCCTTCAATCTGAGGTTAAGACTGAGATGAGGAGGAATTTCTTCACTCAGAGGAAGGTGAATCTGAGGAAATCTTCACAACAGAGACTTGAAGAAGCTCAATTCATGTTTAGGTCATAAGAACTAGAAGCAAGACTAGGCCACTCAGCCCCTCAAACCCGCTCTGCCATTTTACATGACAGTGACTGATCTCATCTCAGCCTTGGCTGCATTTTCCTACACACTTCCCATCACCCATTATGAATTAAAAATCTCTTTTCAGATTTATTTAGTGCCCCTGCATCCACCACACTCTAGGGAAGTGAATTTCACACATTCACAACTTTTTGAGAGAAATAATCCCTCAACTATCTTAAATCTGTTGTTCCTTATCCTAAAACTATAACCTCACATTCTAGATCGCCCCATGATGAAACATCCTCTCTACATCTCCATTGTCAATCTCTTTTAGCTGCATATATACCTCAACTAGATCTCTCCTCATTCTTCTAAACTCCAGAGAGTTCAGGCTTAAACTGCTCAATATGGCTTTATAAAACAAACCCCTCAACTCTAGAATAAATCAAGTGAACCTCCTCTGAACTGCCTCCAGTGCAAATACATCCCTCCACAAGTAAGGGGACCAAGCATGCAGTCTCATTAATACAGGGGCAGCCACACTTGCCTACTTTTACACTGCTCCTATAGCAATAAATACCAACATTCCATTTGCCTTTCCTATTACCTGCTATACATGCATGCTGCAACAGACACTGATAAGATTCCTTGAAATTAATGAGATCCAGGGGCATGAAGGTAGCAGTGAGGCAGATGGTCAGCTATATCTGATTGGTGGAGCAGACTCGATGTGCTGAATGGACGCCTCTGCTTCTATGATGCTACTTCTCACTTCAGTACAAGGTTCTGATACATCAGCCAGATGTTTGGAATGAAAGTCTGGAGTGAAATTGCAACTGAAAAGACCAAGATCCTATATTTCCATGGGCAGCCCTCTCTCCTGTGAATCACAAGATCGTGTAATCAAGTCTAACTCCAGAGATTTGACCACATGATAGAGTTAGGCACTTCAGTGCAAGATAGATAGTGCTGCAGTGTCAAGATAGTCATAGAGGTGTACAGCATGGAAAAAGACACTTTGGTCCAACTCGTCCATGCTGCCCAGATATCCTAAATTAATCTAGTTCCATTTGCCAGCATTTGGCCCATATCCTGCTAAACCCTTCGTATTCACATATCCAACCAGATGGCTCTTAAATGTTACTGTACCAGCCTCCACCACTTCCTCTGGCAGCTCATTCCATACACGCACCACTCTCTGTGTGAAACATTTGCCCTTTAGGTCCCTTTTAAATCTCTCCCCTCTCACCTTAAACCCTCTAGTTTTGGACTCCCCCATTTTGGGGAAAAGTCCTTGACTGTTCACCCTATCTATGCCCCTCATGATTTTATAAACCTCTATACGGTCCCGCCTCAACCTCTGACGCGCAAGGGAAAGTAGCCCCAGCCAATTCAGCCTCGCTATAGCACAAACCCTCTAACCTTGGCAACATCACTGTAAATCGTTTCTGAACCCTTTCAAGTTTCACAACAACCTTCCTATAGGAGGGAGACCAGAATTGCACGCAATAGTCTAAAGTGATCTCACCAATATCCTGTGCAGCCACAACATGACCTTCCAACTCCTCTTCCCAAATGCACTGACCAATAAAGACAAGCACTATCCTATCTATCTGCAACTCCACTCTTAAGAACATAAGAGCTAGGAACAGGTGTGGGCCATCCAGTCCTTCGGGCCTGTTCTGCCATTCATTAAGATCATGGCTGATCTTTTCGTGGCCTCAGCTCCACTTACCCACCCTCTCACTTATAACTCTTAATTCCTTTTCTGTTCAAAAAGTTATTTTAGCTTTAAAAGCATTTACGGAGGAAACCTGAACTACTTCACTGGGCAAGTAATCCCAGAGATTCACAACCCTCTAGCTGAAGAAGTTCCTCCTCAATTCAGTGCTAAATCTGCTCCCCCTAATTTTGAGGCTATGTTGCATCCCGTGTTTATCTAAATTAAACTCCATCTGCCACTCCTCAGCCCACTGACCCATTCAATCAAGGTCCCATTGTAACCTTCTTAGCTGTCCACTACACCTCCAATTTTGGTGTCATTTGCAAACTTACTGACCACATGTACTATGTTCACATCGAAATCATTTATATAAATGACAAAAAGCAGTGGATCCAGCACTGATCCTTGTGGCACACCACTGGTCACAAGTCTCTAGTCTGAAAAACAACCCTGTGTCTTCTACCTTCGAGCCAGTTCTGTACCCAAATGGCTAGTTCTCCCTGTATTCAATGAGATCTAACCTTGCTAACCAGTCGATCATGAGGAACCAGTCGATCATGTCAAATGCCTTACTAAAGTCCATTTAGATCACGTCCACTGCTCTGCCCTTATCAGTCCTCTCCGTTAACTTGATTTGAGTTTTTTGTAAAAGCAGTGAGACATGATTTCCCACACACAAAACCACGTTGACTATCCGTAATCAGTCCTTGCCTTTCCAAATACATGTAAACACTGTCCCTCAGGATTCCTTCTAACAACATGTCCAACACCAATGTCAGGCCCACTGGTCTATCGCTCCTGGCTTTTCCTTATTACCCTAAATATTGGCATCAATCTTCAGTCTTTTGACAGCTCGACTGTGGGTATCAATGATAGAGATATCTCAGCAAGGGGCCCAGAAATCACTTTCCTAGCTTTCCACAGAATCCTAGGGTACACGTGATGCTGTCTTTTGATTGAGATACTAAACTGCCTGTCAAATAGGCATGAAAGACTCCATCGCACTGAGGATCAGATATAAGACGACCCAAGACATTGTGCCATTTTGACTTGGTCTCCTATTAAACATGGTGAAAGTGAGGACTGCAGATACTAGAGATCAGAGTCAAGCTTAAAGTGGTGCTAGAAAAGTGGTCTTGCTGTGCTTTTCCAGCACCACTCCAATCTCGACTCCTATTAAATATATCAGCTGATCACAGCCGCCATAAGCGTCCACTGCGCTATCTATATAGCGTGAACTCCATTACCAGAATGAAAAGCCGATGGGTGAGGTGATGCCTTTCAACAAGCTCTGTGAAGCAATCAGAAGTTTCAGCTCCACTGTCTACTGTCCTCACCTAGGGACCTTGGAACTGCTCAGTTGGCTTTGGAGGCTGCTTGATTCCCCAGATTACCAACCTGCCTTCACGTAGCAACGTGCAGCAAAACGTGCCAGGACACTTCACAAGAAATTTTGTCAGAGCAAGTCTGACATTGAGCTACATAACCAAAAGCTTGGTCAGAGAGGTAAGTTTTAAGGAGCATTTTGACAAAGGGGGAAGGGCTACGTGGAGGGGTTTAGGGAGGGAGTTTGAGAACTTCGAGTATGGACGGTTGAAAACCAGGCTGCCATTGGTGGGAATAATTGAAAATCGGGAGAATGCAGGAGTTCAAATTTGGGAGGTTGCAGAATATTGGGCAGTTGAAGACTCAGATCATGAGGGATGAGACATTTGAGCTGTAAAGTGCTCTTAAAATTAAACCAGCTAGCAGATTTAGTGAACATTGATGTTAACAAACAGTAGAACAGGGCTCTACCTCTTGTAGTCCTTCAAAGTAAGAGGTTGCTTACCAGAGTATAGACCATGGCAAGAACCTATACTATACAGCATGGAAACAGACCCTTCTGTTCAACGAGCCCCTGTCAAACATTACCTCAAACCAAACTAGCCCCATTTGCCTGTTCCTGGCCCAAATCCCTCCAAACCTTTCTTATTCATGTATCCATCCAAATGTCTTTTAAACATTGTAATTGTACCCACATCCACCACTTTCTCAGGAAGTTCATTCCACACGTGAACCATGCTGTGTAAAAGATTTGCCTCGTGTTGGATTTAAATCTCTCTCCTCTCACCTTAAAAATGGACTCCCAGTCTTGAAATCCCCAATCCTCGGGAAAGGACAATTACCATTAACTCTATTTACACCTCTCATTATTTTATAAACTTCTTTCAGATTGCCTCTTAACCTCCTGCTTTCCAGTTGAAAGAAGTTCCAGCCTTTCTTTATAACTCAATCCTTCCATATCCAGCAAGATTCTGGTAAATCTCTTCTGAACCCTTTCCAGTTTGATAATATCCTTCCTATAACTGCGAAATCAGCACTGGGCACAGTATCCCTGAAGAGGACTCACCAATGTTATATACAATTGCAACATGACAAGTGGAGTCTTTTAAGGTGGGAAGGCTCTTGCACTGCAGCTAGCATACAGTTAGAGCTGACTAGGAAACTCTCTGGTTCTCACTACCTCCATAAATGTAACAGACGATTTGCAAACTGAACCTGTTTGGCCATGTCATGAACTTACTTTCCTTGGTCTTCAAGTGTTGGGATAGGACTCTGACTCAGAAACATGGACACTATCCACTGTGCCTCTTGGGAACCACATGATGTAGATCACTGACTGATACTCCTAAACTATTACAAACCTTGTATAGGGTTCCTATCTCATTAGAGAGACTGGCGGTGGTTTAACCTGAGGGTCACCACCCCTCAGGCAAGGAACAAGGTCGAGAGGCGTGGGACCTCCAATGTAACCTGGGATTTGAACCTGCATTGCTGGTGCCACTGCAAAGCAGCCATCCAGCCAACAGAGCTAAATGACCACCTCTAACTTTGTCACACTTAGTTAAAATGATATGCCTGACACCAACAACTCTCTGACAAAGCTGGAAACTCTGCAATGTATGTCAGACAGCTTCTCTGCTCCCACATCCTCACTTGAATGTGGGAGGGATGTGTAAATTGTATCAAGTCCCATTCACCAACCATCCCTGTGCAGTGATGTTAGTTAGCTCCTGGATGGCAACAGTGCTATTTTAACATTTTCATCTTTGCTTTCAAATTCTTGGTGCCTCACGCTTTCTTTTCCTTAATCACCTTCAGCCCCACAACCCTCTAAGATCTCTGCACTTCTCCAAATCTGACCTCCGAAACATTCCCAATTCAAACCACTCCACTATTTGATGACTGTGCCTTCAATTGCCTGGGCCAGAAACTTCTTTTAACCTGTTAAAAACTGTTGGTCACTTACCCTACAATCTTCTTGTATGGCTCAACTCAAATTTTGCTCAATGAAAGTTGAGTCGCAACCTTGCACCTTCACTATATTAAAGGCACTACACAAATGCAAATTATGGTTACTGTGATCTCATTGAGCTTTACAAACAAGCTGGAAGCTTCTCTGGCTTCAGCCCACAAAGGTCCAGATCTACATAACGCAAATGCATCATTTTATCCCAGTGGGATGATAAGAGTGACAAACTGATTACTCACGGCATAAAGAAGAATGTTGGGAACTTACATAATCATGCCTAGCTGTAGCCACTAACTATCAGCTGAAAATGTTTTCTATCCCAATTAGCTCCTGAAACGCAACATCTAATTGTGGGAAGAAACTATACAGTAGATCTATTAGGGGAAAAAAAAACAATCCTGAACAACCACATCTGCAAAATCAGAAGTCACACTTCATCACCCGACGAAGGAACAGTGCCCCTAAAAGCTTGTAATTTCAAATAAACCTGTTGGACTACAACCGGTTTTGTGACTTTTGACTTTGTCCGCCCTAATCCAACATCGACACCTCCATATTACATCCACAAAAGGTGGCCGATATGAATTTAAAAGTCCTCCACATCTTTGTTTTACCTGTTGGGGATTTTTGGCTCTAAATTGTGTTTCCTTTATAAGTAGAAAATGCCTTTTGTTTTTGCAAATACAGAGAAGTTCTCAGAAATGTCAAAACTCCATTTTTTCCCCTCTGCAGAGCAGATTTTGAACATTTGCACATACTTATGATTTACAGTCAGAGTCATATAGATGTACAGCGTGGAAACAGACCCTTCGGTCCAACTCGTCCATGCCAACCAGATATCCCAACCCAATCTAGTTGCATCCGGCCCATATCCCTCCAAACCCTTCCTATTCATATATCCATCCAGATGCCTTTTAAATATTTCAATTGTACCAGCCTCCACCACTTCCTCTGGCAGCTTATTTCATACACGTACCACCCTCTGCGTGAAAAAGTTGCCCCTTTGAATAAAGTATATTTTTGAAATAAAGACAATTGCTCAGTACAATGATTTAGTGGATGGATGGCTGAATTTTCAGATTCTAGTTAGAAGGTACTGAGCAGTTGGGTAACATGCCATCCATCCCTGCAGGCTAGGAAATCCGACAGCAGTGGAACATTGCTCAGGTTCCACGAGTAAAACATCACTGGCTAGGCCAGCATTTATTGCTCATCTCCAGCCTACTCCTATTTTGAAGCTTCTCAAATTTAGAGATTACTTCTGAGCAAGAGTCACTGGGCCCAAAAATGTTAACTCTGATTTCTCTCCACAGATGCTGAGCTTTTTCAGCAATTTCTGCTTTTGTTTTAGAAATTACTTGCTTCTCAGTTTACAGCTAGTTTGCTAAACAAGGGACTCTTGTACAAATATACAAAAATGATACTTTGTGGAATCTCCCATAAGTGTTTTGAACTAATTAAGTGTATAAGTGTGCATTACGGAATTCCAGTTTTAAAAATAGAGCCTGACCTCAGGGAGACTAGCATGTTCACACTTGTGTGGAGTATTTTATCATAGGTCTCAAAGCAGCAAGAAAAATATAAAGTGTTTATAAAATATAAACACAGACAGCATCAAAGGCCCACGTAAACTGCAAGCTGAATCCTGCATTATATGCGCTTTGGAAGAGACAGTTGCCACACTGCTAACCTTTATAGTAGAAAGTGAAGACCGCAGATGCTGGTGATCAGAGTCAAGAGCGTGGTGCTGGAAAAGCACAGCAGGTCAAGCAGCATCCAAGGAGCAGGAGAACCGACGTTTTGGGCATAAACCTTTCATCAGGAATGCTCCTCAGATGCTGCCTGACCGATGTGCTTTTCCACCACCACACTCTCGACTCTGCTACCATGATACTAACCACCAGTAAGCTTCCCATTTTGAAAGATAATGAAGCGTGAACCCATGAACTTCAGGCTAAAGTTAGCAGCTGAATTTAATACATACAATTATAAAAAAACAGAGAAAATGAAAAATACTTCGAGTGCAGTATAGGATATAGGTAACAAAGGTGCGAATGAACATCGGCTTATGGAAGATAGAGGCTGAATAGAGGCTGTAATGGGGGACACTTGAAGGGAATGATCCTATAATGGAAAGTTATGATATGGAGGAGTCAGTGTTGGACTGGGATGAACAAAGTTAAAAATGACAACACCAGGTTATAGTCCAACAGGTTTATTTGGAAGCAGTAGTTTTCAAAGTGCTGTTTCTTCATCAGGTGGTTATGAAGCAGGACCATAAGGTACAGAATTTATAGGAAAATGTTACAGTGTCACGCACCTGAAATATATTAAAAATATATTTCCTCCCCAATTTGCCACACCCCTCTCCCCACCCAGCACCCCCCCATTCCATTCCCACCCTCGCCTCATGGTCCCGTGCCAATCCTCTCACTGCCCCCGCCTCTCAATCTCGTACCATTCCTCACTGCCCCGCCACCTCTCGCCCCCGTGCCAATCCTCTCACTGCCCCCCGCCTCTCGCTCCCATTCCATTCATCTCACTGCCCCCCCGCCTCTCGCTCCCGTGCCAGTGCTCTCACTGACCCCCACCTCTCGTTCCCATACGATTCCTCTCACTGCCTGCCCCGCCTCTCGATCCCATGCCATTCCTCTCACTGCACCCCGCCTCGCTCCCATGCCATTCCTCACTGCCCCGCCTCTTGATCCCATGCCATTCCTCACTGCGTGCCCCGCCTCTCGCTCCAATATCATTCCTCTCACTGCTCCCCGCCTCACTCCCGTGCCAATCCTCTCACTGCCTGCCCCACCTCTTGCTCCCGTACCATTCCTCACTGCCCCCCTCCGCGCTCCCATGTCATTCCTCTCACTGCCCGCCCACCTCTCGCTCCCATGCCACCCCTCACTGCCCCTGCCTCTCGATCCCATGCCATTCCTCTCATTGCCTGCCCCGCCTCTCATTCCTGTATCATTCCTCACTGCCCCCCACCTCTCACTCCCATATCATTCCTCTCACTGCCCCCCGCCTCTTGCTCCCGTGCCATTCCTCACTGCCTCCCGCCTCTCGCTCCCGTGCCATTCCTCTCACTGCCCCTCCGCCTCTCGCTCCCATATCATTCCTCTCACTGCCCCCCGCCTCTTGCTCCCATTCCATTCCTCACTGCCTCCCGCCTCTCGCTCCCGTGCCATTCCTCTCACTGCCTCCCGCCTCTTGCTCCCGTACCATTCCTCTCACTGCCCCCCCGCCTCTCACTCCCATATCATTCCTCTCACTGCCCCCCGCCTCTTGCTCCCGTACCATTCCTCTCACTGCCCCCCCGCCTCTCGCTCCCATATCATTCCTCTCATTGCCTGCCCCACCTCTCGTTCCCGTACCATTCCTCACTGCCCCCCACCTCTCGCTCACGTACCATTCCTCTCACTCCCATTCCATTCCTCTCACTGCCCCCCCCGCCTCTCACTCCCGTACCATTTCTCTCACTGCCCCCCACCTCTCGCTCCCATATCATTCCTCTCACTGCCCCCCGCCTCTTGCTCCCGTACCATTCCTCTCACTGCCTGCCCCGCCTCTCGCTCCCATATCATTCCTCTCATTGCCTGCCCCGCCTCTCGCTCCCATATCATTCCTCTCATTGCCTGCCCCACCTCTCGTTCCCGTACCATTCCTCTCACTCCCGTTCCATTCCTCTCACTGCCCCCCGCCTCTTGCTCCCATGCCAGTGCTCACTGCCCCCCGCCTCTTGATCCCGTACCATTCCTCTCACTGCCTGCCCCGCCTCTTGTTCCCGTGCCAATCCTCTCACTGCACCCCCGCCTCTCGCTCCCATTCCATTCCTCTCATTGCCTGCCCCGCCTCTCGCTCCCATTCCATTCCTCTCATTGCCTGCCCCACCTCTCGTTCCCGTACCATTCCTCACTGCCCCCCACCTCTCGCTCATGTACCATTCCTCTCGCTCCCATTCCATTCCTCTCACTGCCTGCCCCGCCTCTCACTCCCGTACCAGTCCTCTCACTGCCTGCCCTGCCTCTTGCTCCCGTACCATTCCTCACTGCCCCCGCCTCTCGGTCCCATGCCATCCCTCACTGCCGCCCGCCTCACTCCCATGCCATTCCTCACTGCCTCCGCCTCTCGATCCCATGCCATTCCTCTCACTGCCCCCCGCCTCTTGCTCCTATGCCAGCCTCACTGCCCCCTGCCTCTCGATCCCGTACCATTCCTCTCACTGCCCCACGCCTCTCTCTCTCTCTTCATTCAATTTCTCTCAGTTCCCCCACCTTGCTCCTCATTCCATTCCTTCCACCAACCCTGTATCACATCTCTCCTGTGATGATGTCGCTCCTTTAACAAGGTTGTGTTGTCTTTGCTCTGTTTTCAGAGGTGCCCTGAGTACAGAGACTCTGGGAGGTCTAGGTTTGAAGAGTTTTAGGGCCAATTTCACTATAGGTAACAGATACCACCTCAGACAAAAGGTTTTAAAGCTTAAATTAAAGGGGAGTGGCCAGTTCACCCAGTTTGGTCCGGTTTTAGTTGTGAAGCTGGTAGACCCAAAGAGGTAGGTCCATGCTGATCCTCCCTCTCTCTGATATCTCTCCCGCAGAATCTGTGTTGGATATTTCCCTTTTTTGCAAGGGGATGTTTCTGGGGGATTGTTTTAAGTATTTGGAACAGCATCATTAAGTTGGGATAATAATCTGTTGGGTTTTCAGATAGGTTAAGTTATTCTATATTCGGTACTCTTTTGTTTGTGTTTCATTTGGTAATCTTGCAAATAAATTCTGTTTTGTTTAAAACTAAGTGGTTTGCCAGCTACATCACTCCTGGCATATCCACTTTACACTGGCTTAAACCAGCTAGCAAAGTTAGGGTCATGGCTACTTTCTTCAAATGTTTGGAGGGGGTCTGGCCTAATCCATAATAATCCCTGTTGTATTTCCCCCCCCCCCCCCCCCCACCCCCCCACCCCCCCACCCCCCAACCCATTGCTACCTCTCTCCACAGTTCCCCCTCCCCTGCACCCCCAGTCCCGGCCTTACCACAGACACAGCCTGTCCTTGGGGTAGGAGAGCCACTCTCCTCACTCTCCATGTCCCCTTCTCTCACCACCAGCATCCCTCCCCATCCCTCCCAGTCTGAACATAGCCTGTCTTTGGGGTAGGTCAAAAATCACATGACACCAGATTATAGTCCAACAAGTTTATTTGAAAACACAAGCTTTCGAACCCTCACTCTTTCCTCAGGTGCTAGTGAGACACAGAATTTATAAGCAAAAGATCAAAAGATCATACAACTGATGCGAACCTAAGATGGCAGTTAAATCTTTAACCAGTTAGAATGGAGGTGCAGGTTTTGATTGATTAACTTGAAATTCCAGAATTTTGTTCAAGTCAGAGCCCCAAGATAACTTAAGGTTTTATCAATATAAAAGAGATGATACTTCAGGTCAGACAAAGGTGAGAGATCTTGTTTAGAGCCTGTGCCAAACAGATCTTATTTCCAAAGTAGGAATTATGAAAAAACACAATTTGTAGATAGCCAGTCAATGTGCTTTTTGAACAAAATAGAATGTATCTGCAAATATAAAATCACCCATAGAGATATATAGAGGCATGTGTGTGCATGAGAGCACATGTGCGTAAGTGTGCACAGGTGAGAGAGCATATAGTGTGACGGGGTCACCTGTACTACATGAACCCAAAATCCCGGTTGATGCCGTACTTATGGGTACCAAACTTGATTATCAGCCTCTGTGCAGTTGTGTACCTTGAGGTGCTCTGTGAAGGGCGTTTAGTCCAAGACATTTGGCCTTGAACCTTTGGGTAAATGTCCTCCAAGGCAGACTTCGGGATACACAACAGTGCAGTGTCACTGAACAAAGGCTGATAGCCAAGGTTGGTACCCAGGAAGATGACATCAACTGGGAACTTGGGTTCATGTCACACTACAGGTGACCCCACTCCACTATACACTGTCTATCGGTCTCTCTTCCTCTCACTCACACACACACACCCCCCCTCTTTCATATATACTCATACTCCCCTCCCCCCTCACACAGCCATAGACAGACTCTAAACAAGACCTCACGCTTAAAGAGCATTCTGACCTGAGATATCACCTCCAGATTTAGGCTTGCTCACGGAGCTGGAAGGTTAATTTTCAGATGTTTTGTCTCCACACTAGGTAACAACTTCAGTGAGCCTCCGAATGAAGCAATTGTGGTGTAGCCCACTAGAATATATGAACATCAACTAGCCTCAAAATGACATGACCCACAATCACGACTATCCTTACATACAGATGAGGAAGGACACCACTTCGACTGGGACAACACATTCATCCTAGGACAGAGACACACACAAGAATTCCTAGAAGCATGACATTCCAACCAGACCTCTACCAGCAAACACTAACTTGGATCCCATTTACCACCTCCCGAGAGAAAAAAACAGGAAATGATATCACCATCGGAAATGACTTCACCAACCCGAGGAAACTCAAAACAGAAAGCGGGCAACACCACCATTGCTTCATTCGGAGGCTCACTGAAGATGTTACCTAGTAGGGTGATGGAACGTCTGAAAATGAACCTTCTAGAGGTGATATCTCAGGTCAGACAATGTTCTTTAAGCGCGAGGTCTTGTTTAGAGTCTGTCTATGTCTTGACCTGAAGTCAGACTGGTTTCGTTTGCAAAATAAGAATGTATAAAATGCCACATTGACTATCTACAGATTGGTGCTACTGAGCTACAAATCTTCTCAAAACTCGCTCAGATATCACCTCTTTTATACTGATTAAAGTTCAAATTACCTCAGGGCACTAACTTGGAAAACATTTTGGAATTTTCATATTAATCAATTGAAATCTGCACCTCCATTCTGATTAAAAATTTAACAGCCATCTTAAGTAGAGGCCTCACCCTCCTCTCTGATCTATCACCTCCATCCCCACCCCCATTCACCGATTGTACTCCTTGCTACCTTCTCCCCAGCCCCACGCCCTCCATTTATCTCTCCACCCTGGAGGGTTCCTGCCTCTATTCCTGATGAAGGGCTTTTGCCCAAAACGTCGATTCTCCTGCTCCTCAGATGCTGCCTGATCTGCTGTGCTTTTCCAGCACCACTCTGACCTAAACTCTGGCTTCCAGCATCTGCAGTCTTCACTTTTGCCTAGCCATCTTAAGTATGTTGAATTCGTTTGCATCAGTTGTGTGACCCTTTGATCTTTTACTTATAAATTCTGTTGAAGGTCTCCCTCTAAAGGGGCGGCATGGTGACTCAGTGGTTAGCACTGCTGCCTCAGCACCAGGGACCTGGGTTTGATTCCCGCCTCGGACTGTGCGTGGAGTTTTGCACATTCTCCACATGTCTGTGTGGTTTTGCCGGATGCTCCAGTGTCCTCCCACAGTCCAAAGATGTGCTGGTCAGGTGAATTGATCATGCTAAATTGCTCACACAGTTAGGTGCATTAGTCAGAGGTAAACATAGGGCAGGAGCCAGCCCACCAGCCAGCAGGCTCTGGGTGGGTTACTCTTCAGAGGACCAGCGTGGACTTGTTGGGCCAAAGGACCTGTTTCTATATTGCAAGGGATCTAACCTAATCTCTCTGACTAGCACTAAAGTAGGAGTTAGGCTCCAAAAACTTGCATTTTCAAATAAACCTGTTGGACTATAACCTGGTGCTGAGAGATTTTTGGCATTGTCAAATCCAGTCTAACTCTGGAGCTTCCACATTAGAGTAGGAGAGCCCCTCTCTTCACACACCCCCCCCCCCTCCCTTTCCCTGACTCTCCTCTCTCTCTCTCCCCCTCCCTATGCTCCTTTTCCCCCCTCCACCGCCCCCTGCTCCTCCACTCCCCTACCCCATCCTCCCCCACCAGCCAGCCCCCCTCCACTCCCCTACTCCACCCCTCCCCCACCAGCCAGCCCCCCCCTCCACTCCCCTACCCCAGCCCCCCCCCTCCACTCCCCTACCCCAGCCCCCCCCCTCCACTCCCCTACCCCAGCCCCCCCCTCCACTCCCCTACCCCACCCCCCCCTCCACTCCCCTACCCCACCCCTCCCCCACCTCCACTCCCCTACCCCACCCCTCCCCCACCAGCCAGCCCCCCCCTCCACTCCCCTACCCCACCCCTCCCCCACCTCCACTCCCCTACCCCACCCCTCCCCCACCAGCCAGCCCCCCCCTCCACACCCCCAATTCCCTTCTCTCCCTCATTCCCCCCCCCCCCTTTCCCCCCCGGGGCCTTACCAGAGACACAGCCTGTCCTTGGGGTAGGAGAGCCGCTCGACGCGGCCAAGAAAAGCGGGCAGTCCGTGTGCGCTGTTCCGGGCGATGATGGCGATCTGGACCCGGGGCCGGAGCAGCGGGGACTCCTCAGCCCAGCGCTCCTCCGGGAAATATCCGGATCCCGGGCCGCCCAGGGCAACGATAACGGCGGCCACCAACAGCCAGGCGGGCCGAGGGCGGCGGGGGACACGGGGAGAAACACCAAGGGAAACCATCACGGACCGGGGGGGAAAGGGGGCGTGACTTGGAGGTGGGTGGGGTCTGATGGTCTGCGGGGCGGGGCTACCCGATAGGGGCGGGGCCTGGTGACACTGTCGGGCTGGGGTTTCTGGGTGGAGTCGGAGGTTAGGGGCGGGGCCTGGTGACACTGTCGGGCTGGGGTTTCTGGGTGGAGTCGGAGGTTAGGGGCGGAGCCTGGTGACACTGTCGGGCTGGGGTTTCTGGGCGGAGTCGGAGGTTAGGGGCGGGGCCTGGTGACACGCTGTCGGGCTGGGGTTTCTGGGTGGAGTCGGAGGTTAGGGGCGGAGCCTGGTGACACGCTGTCGGGATGGGGTTTAGCGATTGGGCCGCGGGTTAGGGGCGGGGTCTTGGGATCACGTGTGTCTTGAGTCTTAGGGGCGGGGCCTAGTCATCAGGTGCCGGAGTTCGCGTTTATTGGAGGGGCCGGGGGATCAGGGGATTCAAGACTGCCCTGGGGCTTAGGGGAGGAGCCGGGCCTGAAGGACTGGGATGAAGAGGCTATGCGTTGGTTGTCGGGATAGGGAGGCTCGTATCTGGTGATCGGGAGCGGAGCTGCTGGGTCTGGGTGGATGTGGGGTCTAAGGGGTGAACCCAGGATAAACCCTGGGGTGAGGCGGTGTCTACGCTGGGGGATGGTGGTGAAGAGCTGGGAAGAGGTTGGGGAGGGGATGGTTGGGGATGGGATGGGGGAAGAGGTTGGGGATGGGATGGGATGGGATGGGGGAAGAGGTTGGGGATGGGATGGGATGGGGGAAGAGGTTGGGGATGGGATGGGATGGGGGAAGAGGTTGGGGATGGGATGGGATGGGGGAAGAGGTTGGGGATGGGATGGGATGGGGGAAGAGGAGGATCTAGGGAGAGGAGATGAAACGGGGTGGGGGTGTCGGTGGGTCTGGAGGTCTAGGGAGAAAAGGAGGGGCTGTGGTGAGTGGTAGGGGTTGAGAAGGAGGAGGGGTGTTGTGAGCCTGGGTTGGGCGGGGGGGGGGATGGGACGAGTGAGAGCATGGAGTGTGGGGCAGAGGATGTGCATTTGAGGTAGTGGGAATGGGAAGTGAACTGGAGTTAGGGAAGGCTGGGAAGATTCAGAAAGACTGGCCAAAAGTGAGACAAGATGAACTATAGGAAACCAAAGTTTTAAAAAAAATCACACAACACTAGGTTATAGTCCAACAGGTTTATTTGGAAGCACTAGCTTTCAGAGTGCTGCTCCTTCTGCCTGATGTGTGATTTTTAACTTTGTGCATCCTAGTCCAACACCGGCATCTCCAAATTACGGGAAACCAGGATTGGGCAGCTGAGGTCATTCCATGAATACTGTGACGGCTAACTCATCTCCTGACTCCCCAAAGGCACATCAGTAATGTAATACTCCCCGCTTGTCTGGATGTGTGCATCTCCAGCAACACTGAAGCAGCTTGATACCATCCTGGATAAAGCATCTCACTTGATTGGCACCACATTCAAAAACATGCAATTAAAAACCTCTACCAATGTAATAGCAGTGCTGTACCAATCTACAAGATGCACCTCAGTAATTCAGCAAGGCACTTAGACAACACCTTCCAAACCACATGACATTTTCATCTGAAAGGACAGTATTTACATCGGGACACCACCACCTATAAGTTTTTCTCCAAGCCACTCACCATCTTGATTTGGAAATATATCACTGTTCCTATTGTCACTGAGTCAAATTTCTTAACTTCCTTTTAGCAAGGCATTTGATAAGGTTCCCCATGATGGGCTCATTCAGAAAGTAAGGAGGCATGGGACACAAGGAAATTTGGTTGGGTGGATACTGAATTGGCTGGCCCATAGAAGACAGAGGGTGGTAATAGATGGAAAGTATTCAGCCTGGAGCTCGCTGACCAGTGGTGTTCTGCAGCGATCTGCTCTTTGTGATTTTTATAAATGACTTGGATGAAGAATGGGAAGATTAGATTTGATTCCTGACAGTATGGAAACAGTCCACAAGTCCACATCAACCCTTGAAAGAGTAACCAACCCAGACCCATTCCCCTACCCTATATTTACCCCTGATTAATGCACTTAACAGTATGGGTAATTTAGTATGGCCAATCCATGTGCAGGTTAGGTGAATTGGCCATGCTAAATTGCCCATAGTGTTAAGTGCATTAGTCTTTGGTACATGTAGCGGAATGGATCTGGGTGGGTTGCTCTTTGAAGGGTCAGTGTGGACTTGTTGGGCTGAAGGGCCTGTTTCCACACTGTAGGGAATCTAATCTAATCTAAATCATTTTGGGGGGGAGGGGGAGTTGGTGGTGAGGTGTCAGAGGTAGGTTCTTTACATAGAGAGTGGTGGATGCGTGGAAAGCACTGCCAGCATTGGTAGTCGCATCAGATAGATTAGGGACATTTAAGTAACTCTTGGATAGGCACATGGATGACAGTAAAATGTAGGGTATGTAGGTTAGGTTGATCTTACAGTAGGATAGAAGGTCGGCACAATATCTCAGGGCTGAAGGGCATGTATAGTGCTGCTTTGATCTATGTTCTGTGTGGCAGTATGGGTCTACCTACAGCACATGGACTGCAGCTGTTCAAGAGGCAGCTCGCCACTACTTTCTCAATGGCAGCTCGGGATAGACAATAATTGCTGGCCCGTTCATTGGCCCCCACATCCCATGAGTGAATTTTAAAAAGTCTCCCAACAGTCTTGGTGACAATTTCTAATTTGGTAATATAATGTACTTAATTACTCTCATGCAATAAGCAATAGCTTGTTAAGGGCCTCTTCTTGTTCAGACTCACTGGTGGTTGCTCCTCTATCAGAGTAAACCAAAGGCCCTTTCACCCAAAGGAGAAAGAATTGTCGGTAACTTGCACAAATATAAGCTCAATTTCAGAATTAATTTGGTGAATTATCATTGCACCCTTCCTAAATGACAAATATATCCTTCCTTAGATATAGAGACCAAAGCTGTGCTCAGTATTCCAGGTGCAATCACACCAATGGAGAAAATGAGGACTGCAGATGCTGGAGATCAAAGTCGAAGAGTATGATGCTAGTGCAGGTAGTATCGGGGGAGCAGGAGAGTCGACATTTCGAGCATAAGCTGTTCTTTCCTGATGAAGAGCTTATGGTGAAAACCTCGACTCTCCTGCTCCTTGGATGCTGCCTGACCAGCTGTACTTTTGCACCCTTAGGCAATCATACCAAAGCCCAATATAATTGCAGAAAAACGTCCTACTCCATATAAACCCCAATCAAGACAATATACTTCCAATCCTTAATCTTGTTTGAAAACATCTCATATGACATGATATTGAATTTTTTTGAAAATCTAATCATAGGACTTGTACTGTGTCTCCCTTACCTACCTTTCTACTAAAATCTCACAAAGGTCTATCAAACATGATAATTCTTTCATAAATTCATATAGACTCTGACTGTAGTTTTCTAAATGACAGTTAACACATCCCTAACAATAGATTTTCATGCATTCCACCAAGGTCATAGTCTTAGAGTTGGGGCAGCACAGTGGCTCAGTGGTTAGTCAGGTTCAATTCCAGCTTCAGGCAAGTGTCTGTGTGGAGTTTGCACTTTCTCCCCATGTCTGCATGGGTTTCCTCCCACAGTCCAAAGATGTGCAGGTTAGGTGAATTGGCCATGTTAAATTGCCCATAGTGTTAGGTGCATTAGTCAGAGGGAAATGGGTTTGGGTGGGTTACTCTTTGGAGGGCCGGTGTGGACTTGTTGGGCTGAAGGGCCTCTTTCCACAATGTAAGGAATCTAATATAAAGTCATATAGCATGGAAACAGGCTCTTCGGTCTAATTCATCATGCTGACCATAATCCCAAACTAAACTAGTCCCACCGACCTGCACTTGGTCCACATCCCTCCACACAAAGCCTAACAAGTGATGTATAAATTTATAGGTATCTTCCTCCCTTTAACTTGTGTTTCTTTACAACAATACAATCAAGGAATCAACTAGGCAACAGGGTATTTTAAGTGGAGCATTGTGTAATGAGGCAAGTTAATTAGTAATCTTAAATGGAGTACAAGAGCAATGAAGTCTAACTTCAGTTGCACTGGAGTTTAGTTAGACTGTATCTGGAGTACCATGTGTCTTTCGAAAGATTTAATTCCTATCGAGGGAATGCACCTAAGGTTCACCAGACAGTTCTCTGGATGGCCTTTGAGTAGAGATCGGACAAACAGGCTGTAGACTCTGAGTTTCAAAGATTGAAAGGTGATCTCATTGATTGTTACAAAACACTTAGTGATGGACAGGATGGACGCAGGAGGTACAATTTAAAAATAAAGAAGGATCTCATCGAAGTGAGGATGTAAATGAGATGCATTGCATTTTGGTAAAATAAACAAAGGCAAGACTTATGGTCCTTTCAGACGAGACAGAAGTTCACCTGCTTCTCCTCCAAACTAGGCAGAAGTGGGTACTGCTGATGCTGGAGATTAGAGCCAAGATTAGAGTGGTGCCGGAAAAGCACAGCAGGTCAGGTAGCATCCGAGTAGCAGGAAAATCAACGTTTTGGGAAAAAGCCCTTCATCAGCCATTCCTGATGAAGGGCTTTTGCCCGAAACGTCAATTTTCCTGCTCCTCAGAAGCTGCCTGACCTGCTGTGCTTTCCAGCACCATTCTAATCTTGACTCTCCTCCAACCTAGTTTACTGTATCAGGTGCTCCCAATGTGGTCTTCTTTACATCGGGGAGACCAAACATAAACTAAGGGTACATTTCACTTAGCATCTCAGCTGGGCCCCATGTGGCCATCCTGACCTCCCAGTCGCTGCCCGTTTCAATTCTCCTTCTCATTCCCTCTCCGATATGTCTATCCTCAGCCTCCACCATTTCCACGGAAACCAGACTGCAAATTGGCAGCCTACATCCCGGAAGACTCAACACTGAGTTCTCCAGTTTCAAATAACCTCTTTTCCCATTCCCCCAAATTCCTTTCCAGCTCCTCCTTCTCACTTTCATTCTTCTGACTGACCCTTCCTTCCAGCTACCAACCAGATTCATTCCTCCCATCAACCAACTAAACTGTACCTTCTATCTGTGTTCACCTATCACTACATCGCCAATCAGCCCTTCACCCCCCCAATCTCTTCTTACACCCATCACCAGTCCTAAAGAAGGGTTACACTGGAAATGTTGACATCTCCACATACTGATGCTGCCTGGCTTACTGTGTTCTTCCAGCCTCCTGCTTGTCTGCCAGGGTTCCCTGATCGGTCCAGGTTAATAGCCCCAATCAAGAATCTCATAGTCAATAAGATCCACCTGGTCCCAATTATTACAAATGGTTTATGTAGGGGTTCCATAGGCCATTTCAGAGTCAAAAGTCAACCTCAATGATGTAACAGAAGTGGGTACTGCAGATGTTGGAAATCAGAGTCTAGATTAGATTGGTACTAGAAAAGCGCAGCATCCAAGGAGCAGGAAAATCAATATTTTGGGCAAAAGCCCTTCATCAGGAATGAAGGCAGGGAGCCTCAGGGATGTAGGCCTCACATCATTGTCTTTGATTAGGTAAGGTCAGTCCTACCCAGGCCTACCTTGTGTAAAGAGCAGATGAACTGGAATTATTTATGAAATATTAAAAAAAGGAGTTTCATTGTCAACAGTACTGACTATGAAACTTCAGGTGTAATTAAGTGAAGCTGAAGTCCTCAGTTACACAATGGGGTTATTGGTCTACTAATAGAACAACTATGTGCTATCCATTAAGCCACAGCTAATATTCTCATAATAAATAGAACAATGAGGTTTTATAGGCTGCAGGAGCCAGAGCATTTATTTGTGACTTAAGCATGAGTCAGTGAGGACTGTACACATGGTTTTTATTACTCTGCACAGAAAGTTCAGTTAAGCATTAAAAGTGCTGTGCCTTCAGCTAAAATTGCTTGTCATTAGTGCCTCCAAAAGATGTACAGTATTTGAACTGACTTAGTTGTGATTTGACAAGTCTCTCAGGAGCGCTCTTTCTGCAACAAGCTCATATTTCTCAAGGTCAAACTCCCTTTTAATTTCCTTAACAAAAGGATTGTATAGCTTAACGCTCGACTGGATAAGGATATTGAGTGATCAACGACAATGTGATCATATTCAGAAGGCCCATCTGTCCCCAAGCTGTGAACAGCTTGTTTAAAAAGAAAAGATCCATTCCAAGGAACCAGACACCTGAAACACAATGAGAACTACAGCTGACTATTGAATGCTGAGTGAGTAATCAGTGCACCTTGTTGTCACTGGTGTGTGTGTGTGTCTGTCTGTGTGTCTGTCTGTGTGTCTATGTGTCTATGCACAACTTGCCCCAGTTATGTTTCCAACACTGCTCATTGAAACTAATTCTTGCTACTTGACACAACACATCAACTTTTGGTTGCAATTAATTTTCAAATGTCTTAGGTGCAATGCCAAAACCTATTTAACTTTAACCAAATAACATTTAAGTCACAGACTTTTGGACTCACTGCCTCAGATAGGCCTCCCAATCTTCTCATGGACTCCGACTCCCGGCCTCAATGTGGACTCAGACTCCCAGCCTCAGCACGGACTCCCAACCTCAGGGTAGACTTGAACTCCTGGCCTCAGCATGGACTCAGACTCCCATCCTCAGCATGGATTCAAACTCCTGGCCTCAGCGTGGACTTGACCACCTGCCCTCAGCATAGGGACTTAACCTCGGTCTCAGTGTTGACTCAAACTCCTGGCCTTGAGGTGAAGCAAGGCATTGTCTGGGTTGGATGGGCTGTTATTCTGAACTCTTATTTTGCTGTTTTTCTAATTCATTGTTGGACTTCTTATTTCTTTATTTTTCTCATGTTTTCCCTAAGAATTTGTACTTAAGAATCTGTACCTAGGTAATTAAGATGGTGTCATAAGTGACGGTTTGTAAACTTTTCACTATGCGCATGGAAGTACATATGACATTAAAGCTAATTCTAAGAAGGAGGCCTTTGGCCCATTGAGTCGATGTTCACCCCCTACAGAGTGATCCAATAAGTCCACTTCTCCCACTCTATCCCACTCTAAGTTTATTACCCCAAGTGTCCATCTGATTTTCTTTTGAAATCATTTGTTGTCTCCACTTGTACCAGCCTTAGGGGCAATAAAGTCCATATTGTTATCAGTTACTGCTGAAAAGTATTCTTCCTCTCGACCGCCCCACAGCTGTTTCCCCAAAACCTGAAATCTATGCCCCAGAATATATTATTAAATTAATTGTATAAATTAAAAATAAATTGCAACAGGACAAACACTATAATTTATCATCATAATTATCTAATAACATAAGGGACATTACTTCCAAATGTTACCTTTACCCTACATGGCCTCTGTATGGGGTCAGTAGGAAAGTGGAGTCTGCAATTAGATGTTGCACAGAGTTTGAGGGGCCAAATGGCCGCCTCCTGCTCCTAATTCTTATGGGACAGGTTCCCCACTTTACCTTTGACCTTCTCAGCCCTCCTGTCCCAGCCGATCCATTTAATCTGATACAGGGTTATAATTATCTATGAGATGTTGGGAGTCCGCCACCATCAGTTACTACACAATATCCTTCATGTCACCAATTTCTGGCTCATAGGATTGAGCTGTAGGTCTCGATGGATCTTCATTGTCTATTCAGCTGATTTGCTCTCATCCAAAGCCTGATTGGCAACATCCCAATCCTTTTGCAGACACTGCCATTCATCCTGCACCTCACTCAACTTGCTGTTTTCCAAGGCTGTAAGCAATCCCACTGCTGAGGCTGGCTCTGGTGATTCCTCAGGACTTGCTGGGATGGTGGCTTTGGCCAGAGATGTCCTGGGATCCTCAGCAATGTCCAGTTGGGCTTCATTGTTCCAAAGACCACCCATACTTTCATTGTACAAGCTGTAGCTTGGCTGAGTGGAAGTCTCCTTCATAGCTGCAAAAGAAAGATATCGAATGAGAGGGAAATGGTAAATAGGTTTTAGATTGATGAACATAAGCAAACTAGACATAGTATTCTTAATCAGGTGAGGTACGTCATGGAATTAATATGGAGTTCATGAGAGATAAACATTCAATCCTGTGTTCAGTTCTGATCTCCCTGCTATGGGAAAGATGTTGTGAAACTTGAAAATGTTCAGAAAAAGATTTACAAGGATGTTGCCAGGGTTGGAGGGTTTGAGCTATAGGGAGAGGCTGAATAGGCTGGGGCTATTTTCCCTGGAGCGTTGGAGGCTGAGGAGACCATATAAAGGTTTATAAAAACATGAAGAGCATGGATAGGATGAATAACTAATGTCTCTTTCCCATGTTAGGGGAGTCTAAAACTAGATGTTTAAGGCGGAAAGGGAAAACATTAAAAAGGGGCCTAAGTGGCAATGTTTTCATGCAAAGGATGGTGTGTTTATGGAACAAGCTGCTAGAGGAAGTGGTGGATGCTGAAACAATTACAACATTTAAGATGCATCTGGATGGGTATATGTTTGGGAAGGGTTTAGAGGGCCAGATGCTGAAACATTAGATTATCTGGTTAGCATAGGCGAGTTGGATCTGTTTCTGTACTGTACATCTCTACAGAGGGGGTGGGATGGTTGCTCAGTGGTTAGCACTGCTGCCTCACAGCCCTAGGGACCTGGGTTCCTCCAGATGCTCTGGTTTCCTCCCACAATCCAAAGATGTTCAGGTTAGGTGAATTGGCCATGCTAAGTTGCCCAAAGTATTCAGGGATATGTAGGCTAGGTGCATTATAAAGGTGAATATAGTATAATAAGGTGAGAGGGATGGGTTGCTCTTTGAAGGGTTGGTGTGGGCTTGTTGGGCTGAAGGGCCTGTTTCCACACTGTAGGGATTCAATGATTTTATGACTCTAAGCATCCCTCCTTTCCCCTTATGTGCCTTCTTTCTCCTCTGTATGCCAAGTGTGGTCAATGGTGGATGGTCTCCTCCATTTTTTTTTTGCTCAGATCCAGGGCCAGACTTCCCCGCTGGGGATTGGGACTTTAAGTTGAAATCAGATTTGGGTCCAGCCTCTTCAGCATGTTGGTGATTATCAGCTGAGAGGATGTCGGCAGATTGGTGAATTTGTGGCCAGGTGTCACCTCCTTGCCATCCAATGAAAGATGTTAGGTGCTTAGTTTTTGAAGCCAGATGGCCATTTGGTAAAAGCTGAAACCTGCCATCGTGGATAAGAACGGGGAGGGCATGGGTTTTCATCCAGATGCGCCCCCTTTTGCAAAATTGAAAGAGGGAGTTAGTCATAACTGCCAGGATGGTGAGCCCCTTCTTGGGAAGGTAGCCTGCAGCAATATCCAATAAGTGGTTGTGGGCCTGTTTCCTCGTGATCCCAGGTACGCAGTGCCTCTGATCAACATCTTTAATTGGCATCTTCAATGTTTAACACACCGCCCTGCCACTTGTAGGTGAGTGCTTGTTCCACCAAGACCCAGCCTTCGTGAAAATAGCTGAGGCTGTGGCAGGGTACCAGCATGCCAGTCAGGATTATCCACACTTTCCCACTACCATACCCACAACCAGGATTATCCACATCTGCTCATCTCTGTACTCACTGCCAGGATTATCTACGTCTGCCCACCTCCATACCCACTACCAGGATTATTCACACCTGCCCACCTCTGTTTCCATTCCACACTGGCACTAAAATCGTGCCTGTTCTTTCTTTACCTATCTCCTTTCCCTTGCTCACACACTACACTCCAAGTTAGGTGGATTGGTTGTGCTAAATTGCCCGATAGTGCCCACCAATGTGCAGGTTAGGTGGATTAGCCATGGGAAATGCAGGGTTACAGGGATAGGGGAGGGAGTTAGGCCAGAGTAGGATGCTGTTTGGAGGGTCAGTGCATACTTGATGGGCCAAATGGCGTTTTTCCACACTATAGGGATTCTATGATTTGCCTCTGGGAGAAGGTCTTGTGTAGGATCCCTACCGCTCAGAAGCTCCAGGTTCAAGTCTCGCCTCAGCACATGGAAGGTGTGTCATGGAGGGGCATGGTGGCTCAGTGGTTAGGACAGATTCCTCACTGTGTCAGGGACCCAGGCTTGATACCACCTGAAGTCGCACTGTAACAATTCTGTGATATACAGTACATGCAATATATATTGTATGGGAGACCAGGTGGGCACATTTGCTATGGTGAGAAGTAGAATCAAAGAGCTGTACAGCAAGGTAACAGACCCTTCAGTCCCACTTGTCCATGCTGACCAGATATCCTAAATTAATCTAGTCCCATTTGGCAGCATTTGGCCCATATCCTTCTAAACCCTTCCTATTCATATACCCATCCAGATGCATGGAGCTGCTGCTGTATTCTGAGTGGGGAGTCATGGGGCTATTACAATCTATTCTATTCAGTGGTAACAATTGACAACAGTTCAAGATATGCCCCCTAAAGGTACAAACACATCGTTACACAACATTCAACAATACCAGGCACCAGAAAGTTAACGCAATAATAAATATTTATTGATTGAAGTTGTTCCATGGATATTAAATCAGCTTTGCTTTTATTCAACTCTGTGACATAAACAACATACCTTTATTAATCTCCTCTGACACAATATGGAGGACAAGCTCGTTGTAGGTGCTTTCAATTTGTATCAGTCCATCATCATCGTCAGTGCACAGGCACCCTTCATACATGGGGAGCTCCTGTAAGGAAGTTTGCACAAAGTGAATCATTCTTCACAGCCATGCCCCTCATACCCTCAACCACCCAGGAGGTCTTCCATTTAGAGCCACAGTGCCACCTTGTAGGAGTGGGGCGAGGGCTGCCATGTCTTGTTTGGCATATAGTGGCACTATATCGCTGCCCAGTGGGCAGCTATTGTTGGTATTGTCCACCCATGTGTCACCTGTGGCTCAGTGGATACTAATCATATCCCTGGGTGACACAGTTCTGTGTTCAAATCCCACTCAAAGACCTGAACACAAAACAATCAAGGCTGGCACTCTGCAATACTGAAGGTGTTTTGTACACTTCAGAAGTGCTTGGGCAGTGTGGTGGCTCAAATGGTTAGCACTGCTGACTCGTGGTGCTAGGGACCCAGGTTCGATTCCAGCCTTGGACGACTCTCTGTGTGGAGTTTGAGCATCCTCCCCATGTTTGCATGGGTTTCCTCTGGGTGCTCCAGTTCCTTCTCATGGTCCAAAGATGTGCAGGTTAGGTGAATTAACCACGGTAAGTTGCCCCAGGGATGTGCAGGCTAAGTGAGTTAGCCATGGGAAATACAGGCTTACAGGGATAGGGTGGGGTTTGAGTCTGGGCCAGATGCTCTTCAAAGGGTCAGTATGGACTTGATGGGCTGAATGGCCTGTTTCCACATTGTAGCGATTCTACTTAATAAAAACACAGAAGAACTGCAGATGCTGTAAATCAATAACAAAAACACATAGCTGAAAAAGCTCAGCAGATCTGGCAGCATCAGTGAAGAGAAATCATGGTTAGCATTTTGGGTCCAGTGACCTTTCCTCAGTTCTGGTGACAAGAAGAGCCAGGGAAAGTCCGTGTGGGTTTTATAGATAAATAATTTTTGGCAACTTTTATTAAATTTTAGGGTGCAGACATAACTGGTTAGGACAGCATTTATTACCTGTCCCTTGTTGCCTAGATGGCAGTTATGAGTCAGCTACATCACTGTGGGTCTGGGGTTACGTGTAGGCCAGACCAGGCGAGGATGGCAGTTTCCTTTCCTAAAAGACATGAGTGAACCAGATGGGTTTTTCCAACAATCAACAATGGATTTGTGGTTGACATTGGCTTGGGGTGTGAAAGATCAACGATGACATGGGTAGGGGAGGGTGTCAGATACCTCTGAGGGAAGGGAAGGGGCTGTGATGAGAGACCAATGGCAACAGGGGAGTGGGGGAGCTGTTTAATCCACTCTGCTTTTGAGTAAAATGCATTTAAATTTCCAAGGGGTTTTGCAGAACTACAATTCAGCTTCAAGGAGCAACTAATTAGGCCCCAGCCTCTACAGCCTCTATTTTAAAAAAACAATGATCAAAAAGTGCCATACAGCCGATGACACTGACTCAGCCACTGCTGCCTGGACACTCCCAACAGAACAGCTTGCGACTCCCAGCTGGGAAGGTCTGCCAAGGGACTATAAGCCTGGCACTTACTCACCGGTTTGCAGATAGGCTCGACTGTCTTCAGCACGTATGGAAGAAACATTTCGAGGAGAGAATCCCGAACAAATTGCCTCCAGACTGCGGTACTGTCAGAGTCAAACTTCTACAGAGGAAGAGACAACAAGGTGATCACTGACCAATCCCAGCAATCAGAATTGGATCACAATCTTCGATGCTGAAATACAAAACCAGATGCAAATCCTTTTCTTAATAAAACGACAACAGAAATAGAGTCAACATAGAGTCCAAAATGACTCAAATTTTCTGAGTCGTACCAGTCTTAAAAAATTAGCTCTGGTTCTGTCTCCACAGATACTGCCAAACCTACTGAGTTTCTCCAGTACTTCCTGTCTTTCTTTCAAATTGCCAGAATCTGCAGTATTCTGCTTTTATCCTTGCCTTGATGGTTGGTTTATCTGCGCAATACAGCCTTACAGTTATCTGCCTCCTATTAACTGGTCAGAATGTCCTAGCAGTCTCTCTTTCTGTCTTTTGAGAGGATGTGCTCTCTCTCTAAGGACATTCAGGCTAGATGTAACCATGGAAGAGGGGCAGTTAATCAGGTACCATGTGCACCTCCCCTTGGCCACTGCCTGGGCCTGTTAATAACCACCTTGACTGAGCCCATGATCAGACCCATGACGAAGCTCTCCAATCTGCCCATCCCGTCTGAATTGGGTGCCCAATGATCTTGAACATGGGTTAAAGTGCAAATAAAATTTCAGATGTAGATCCTTCCCAAAAAAAATGGAAGGGAGGCTGCAGCCTCACAAACACAATCGCTCTTTATATAATTTCCTAACCAACCTGTTCAGTCACCTTCTGGAAAAGATGGGACTTGAATCTGGGCCTCCTGGCTCAAAGGCAGGGATACTACCACTGGCCACAAGATCCCCTCAATGTTGATGTGGCCTCTTCTGGAGTACTGTGTCCAGCTCTGGTGGCCCTGTTACAGGAAGTGTTGCTATTAAACCGGAAAGGGGTTCAGCAGAGATTTACCAGGATGTTGCCAGGCATGAAAGGATTGAGATTAGATAAACTGGGACTTTTTGACTAGAGTGTAAGAGGTTGAGGGTGACCTTATGGAAGTTTATAAAATCATGAGGGGTATTGATAAAGTGAGTGGCAATTGTCTTTTCCCTTGGGTGGAGGATTTCAAGACAAAGGCGCATATTTTTAAAATGAGAGGAGAAAAGTTTAAGAAAGACATGGAGGTAATTTTAAGAAAGACACGGGGGGTAATTTTTTGAAACAGAGTGTGGTTTGAGTTTGGAAGGAACTTCCAGAGGAACTGGTTGATATGGGTACAGCTACAGTGTTTTAAGAGACATTTAGATAAGTACATGAATAAGAATGTTTGGAGGAATATGGGCCCAGTGCAGGTCGGTGGGACTAGTTTATTTAGACCAAAGAATCTGTTTCTATGCTGCAGGACTCTCTGACCCTGTTTAGACTATTTTAATCCTCAAAAAGACAAATAAAGCCAACTTAGAAATGGATAATCCTTTGAAGGGCAAAACAAAATCCCTAGGAAACTTGCTTAATCAAATTAAAATGTGATTTTGGGAGCTGATAATGTGCCCTAGGCCCTGTGGCACTAACTGAATGGAGAAAGTCTCACAGGGTCCTCTCTCTCTGAGACTAACCTGGTGCGGACATAACCGTAAACAGTGTCTCTTCATACTATCTTGATTAACCAATTAAACCAAAGCAAATTAAATAAATAGGAGACAGTCCTATAGAAAGGCATTGGAACCTAACATAACTCGAAAGAAGAGTTACAAACTCTAAACCAAAATTTGGTCTTGTGGAATGATCATTCACTCCAGCCCCTGTGGGACCAACCGGTCAAAGAGGCCTGACTCATTCCAACAGGCATCACATGAACCATACCAATGTCTATCCTGTTTATTCCTGTCTGGCACAAAAGCAAAATGGGTTAGAGGGCCAATTCATGGATTACAAAGGCAATTAAAGGCAGTATCCATTCCAAGGAAGAATCATACAGATTAGCCAAGAAAAATAATAGGTCTAAATATTGGGAGCAGTTTAGAACTCATCAAAGAAGGATGAAGGAATTGATTAAGAAGGGGAAGGTACATAATAAAGAAAGTTTGCAGGGAACACAAAGACTGACACTAAGAGTTTCTATAGGTAAGTGAAGAGATAGATAGTAGTGAAGACAAATGCAGACAGAAATAGGGGAATGTACAATAGGGGTCAAAGAAATGGCTAGCCACTGAATATATACTTTGGTTCTGTCTTCACAAAAGACAGCACAAATCAAATACCAGAAATGTTGGAGAATGCAAGATTTATTGAGAGGGAAGAACTGAGGGAGATCAATATTAATAGAAAATGGTGTTTTGAAAATTGAAAGGATTGAAGGTGGATAAATCCCCAGGGCCTGATAATCTATAATCCCAGAGTACTTAAGGAAGTGGCTCGAGAAATAGTGGATGCATTGGTGGTCATCTTCCAGGATTCTATAGTCTCTGGAAGAGTCCCTGCAGACTGGAGGGTAGCTAATGTCACTCCAATATTCAAAAATGGAGGTAGAGAGAAACCAGGGAATTATAGACCAGCAAACCTAACATCGTAGTGGGGAAAATTTCTCAACTCCATTATCAAGGACTTTATAGCAGGGCATTTAGAAAGCAATGGCAGAGACAGACAGAGTCCACATGCAGTTATGAAGGTGAAATCATGCTTGACAAATCTGTTGAAGTTCTATGAAGATTTAACTAGTAAAGTTGACAAGGGAGAGCCAGTCGATGTGGTACTTTCGAACTTTCAGAAAGCATTTGACAAAGTCCTGCGTAAGAGATTATTGTGCAAGATTAAAGAACATGGGATTGGGGAAAGTGTATTGATATGGATAGGAAACTGGTTGGCAGAGAGGAAACAAAGACTAGGAATTAATGGGTCCTTTTCAAATTGGCAGGCAGTAACCAGTGGGTTGCCACAGGGATCGGTGCTGGGACCCCAGCTATTCACAATATATATTAATGATTTGGATGAAGGGACAAAATATAACATCTCAAAGTCTATGGGTGATACCAAGTTGGCTGGGAGGGTGAACTGTGATGAGGATGCAGAGGTCCTTCAGCATGATCTGGACAGTTTGGGTGAGTGGGCAAATCAATGGCAGATGAGTATAATTTGGATAAATGCAAGGTTTATCACTTTGGAATCAAAAATAAGAAGGCAAGTTACTACCTGAATGGCTGTAAATTGGGAGGGTGAGGGTGCAGCGGGACCTGGGTGTCCTTGTGCACCTATCACTAAAGGTATGCAGGTAGGTGCAGCAGGCGGTAAAGAAGGCAAGTGGTACATCGGCCTTCATTCTGAGAGGTTTTGAGTCCAGGAACAGGGATGTGTTGTTGCAGTTATACAGGGCCTTGGTGGGGCCACACCAAGAGTATTGTGTGCAGCTTTTTCTGAGGAAGGATGCTGTTGGTCTCAAGGAAGGGCAGGGAAGGTTTACTAGGCTGATTCTGGGATGGCATGGCTAATTGACTGGGTTAGGATTGCTTTCACTGGAGTTTCAGATGAGTGAGGGGGGATCTCATGGAGACTTATAAAATTCTAACAGGGATAGACATGGTAGGTGCAGGGAGGATGCTCCTGATGGTGGGTGTGTCTAGAACCAGAGGTCACAGTCTGAGGATTCAGAGTGGACCATTTAAGATGGATGAGGAGACATTTCTTCGCCCAAAGAATGGTCAGCCTGTGGAATTTATTACCACAGGAAGTAGTTGATGCCAAAACACTTAATATATTCAAGAGGCAGCTAGATATAGCACTTGGGGCGAATGGGATCAAAGGTTATGGGGAGAAAGCAGGATTAGGCTTTTGAGTTGGATGATCAGACATGATCATGATGAATGGTGGAGCAGGCTCGAAGGGCCAAATGGCTGCCTCCTGCTCTTATCTTCTATGTTTCTATGTCACCTTTATAAGTGCCCCGAGCACTTTATTAAACAGTGCTCTTCACCTCTCTATATTGACAATAGACGGAAAATACCATTAAAAAGCAAGAGCAACAGAACACTGGAGAATATCTGTTGTCCCACTCACAAACAACAATAGGGATTACAACTCCCTCCAGTTCACACAGTCTCAAAGATATTAAGCCAGTTACTCACACTGTACAACTATCAGTTGCACACCACATTTGCTCAGCAGCACCTACCTTCAGTACACGCACTTGTGTGTTGTCGAGACGTTGGCTAACTTCAGCAGACAACCCAGTGGCTGGTTGTGTAGAAACTAGCAGGTGCTGAAAGGTATAAACTGCATCTTCCAGCAACTACAAACAGAAGACAATGAGGGAGAATGCATGAAATGGGCTAAGTGAGACTCACAGTATTAGATTTCAATTTCCCTTCATTGAATGTGTCACTGGCAAGGTCAGCAGTTATTGCCTTTCCCTAACTGACCTCGGGAAGGTGGTGGTAAGTCAGCTGTAGTCCTCATTTATGTACACCCATAGTGATGTTAGATAGGGAGATGTTTTCCATTTGTTCATGGGATGTGACCATTACTGGCTGGGCCAGAATTTATTGTCCACCCTTAATTGCCCAGAAGGTCTGACTCTGAAGTCATATGTAGTTTAGATTAGATTAGATTCCCTACAGTGTGGAAACAGGCCCTTCGGCCCAACAAGTCCACATCGACCCTCAGAAGAGTAACCCATCCCCCTCTGACTAATGCTCCTAACAACTATGGACAATTTAGCACGGCCAATTCACCTGACCTGCACATCTTTGGACTGTGGGAGGAAACTGAAGCAGCCAGAGGAAGCCCACGCAGACACAGGGAGAATGTGCAAACTCCACACAGACAGTCGCCCGAGGCTGGAATCGAACCTGGGTCCCTGGCACTGTGAAGCAGCAGTGCTAGTTTAGAATGGGTTAGGAAGGCAGATTTCCTTCCTTAAAGAGCATTAGTAAACCAGATTCATTTTTAACAGCAATTGTTTCAAGGTTGTCATGAGAGGAGGTTTTTTTAGATTCTGCTTTTTAAATTCAAATTTCACCATCTGCTATGTTGGGATTCAAAACCGTGTCCCCAGAACATTAGCTTGAAGTTCGGGATTATCAGTCCAGTGATTTTGTCACTGCCTCCCCGACAGAATTTCAGGATCCTGACCTAGTGACAGTGAAGGAATGACAAGATGGTTTCAAATTGGAATGGTGTGTGGTTTGAAGGGGGACAGGTAGGCAGGGATGATCTCCACTGCCCTTGCCCTTAAATGAGGAATTTAGAAAGTGCAGTCATGTGAATAACAGTTCACATGCAGCCAATGACTTAAAGGAGTGACTAGTAGTGTTGACTGGTCCTTTACCAGATGTTCAACAAGGAAGCTGTTCTTATTGGCTTCTCTTACACTGCCAGACACAGAATAGATGGGTAGAATACTGATGAAAGGCTTATGACCGAAACATCGATTCTCCTGCTCGTCAGATGCTGCCTGACCTGCTGTGCTTTTCCAGCATCACACTTTTCGAAACTGATCTCCAGCATCTGCAGTCCTCACTTTCTCACAGAATAGGATGGGCACTCTTCAGTGTGCACTCGACTGTTCAATACATAGAGTGGGTCTACTCAGCCCATCATGTTGGAATGGGCTTTCTGAAACAGCCCCAGAATCTCTTGCTTTCTCCATTATCCTACAATAGTCGTTCTTCAAGTCTTTATCTAATTCTCCATGCAAAGTTACAAATCAGTCTACCAACCCTTCAGACAGTGGGGTCCAGATGAAAAGAATTTGCTGCGTGAAAAAGAACCTCCTCATCACAGCACTCAATCTCTAATCTCTGTTTTGCCAACACATAACTTCATTCATTCCATCTAATAAATAGAATTGATTTAATAATTATTCAATACTTCTGCGAAACCTTCCCTTAATCTTCCATATGCTGACAATCCCATCTTCCCCATTCTCTCTCCATAGCTGAAACCCTCTATCCCAACTCACATTCTAATCAATCTCCTCGGCATCTTCCGACAGCATCCTGACATTTGGTACTAGAACTTTTAAAAATTTATTTATACAACTTGGGCATTGCTGTGTATGTGTCAACATTTATTGCCTATCTCTAGTTGCCTCTGAGAAGGTGGTGGTGAGCTGTCTTCTTGGGCCGCTGCAGTCCATGTTCTGTAGGTTGACCCACAATGGCCTTAAGGAGAGAGTTCCAGCATTTTGACCTAATAACACTCCAGGCAATATATTTCCAAGTCGGAATGGTGAGTGGCTTGGAGGGAACTTGCAGACGATGGCATTCCCATGTATCTGCTGCCCTTGTCCTTTCAGATGGTAATGGTCATAGGTTTGGAAGGTGCTGTCTTGGGAGCATTTGTGAATTTCTGCAATGGATCTTGTAAATGGCACACACTACTCTTATTGAACATCAGCAGTGGAGGGAGTGAATTTTGAGGATGTGGTGCCAAACAAGCATTGTCCTGGATAATGTCGAGCTTCTTGATTGTTGTTGGAGCTGCACTCATTGAGTCGGGTAGGGATTATTCCATCACACTCCTGACTCATGCCTTGTAGATGGTGACAGGCTTTGGAGAGTCAGAAGGTAAGTTACTTGATACAGGATTCCTAATTTCTGACTTGCTTTTATAGCCAAGGATGGTTATATATGGATGGTTCAGTTCAGTTTCTGGTCAATGGCAGGATGTTGATAGTGGGAATTCAGTGATGGAATGCCATGGAATGCCAAGGGGCAATGGTTAGATTCTCTTGTTGAATATGGTTATTGCCTGGTACTTGCATGGTGCAATTGCCATATGCCATTTGTTAGCCAAAACTGGATATTGTCCAGATCTTGCTGCATTTGAATATGGACTGATTCAGTATCTGAGGAGTTGTAAATGGTGCTGAACATTGTACAATCAAAGGTGAACATCCCCACTTCTGACCTGATGATGGAGGGAAGGTCACTGATGAAATAGCTGAAGATGGTTGGGTCTAGGACACTACCCTGAGGAACTCCTGCTGAGATATCCTGGAGCTGAGATGACTGACCTCCAACAACTACTACGATCTTCCTATGTGCCAGGTTTGATTCCAACCAGAGGAGAATTTGCTTCCTGATTCCCATTAATTTCAGTTTTGCTCAGGCTCCTTGACACTACATTTGGTCAAATGGACGCGATATTCCAGCTGAGGTCGAACCAATGAGTCATAGCATCACAGAGTTATACAGCACGGAAACAGACCCTTCGGTCCAACTCATCCATGCTGATCAGATATCCCAACCCAATCTAATCCCATTTGCCAGCACTTGGCCCATATCCCTCCAAACCCTTCCTATTCATTTACCCATCCAGATGCCTTTTAACTGTTGTAATTGCACAGCCTCCACCAATTCCTCTTGCAGCTCAAATTGCCCCTTAAGTCCCTTTTAAATTTTTTCCCTCTCACCCTAAACCTATGCCCCTCTCGTTCTGGACTCCCCCACCCCAGGGAAAATACATTGTCAATTTCCTAATAATGCCCCTCATGATTTTACAAACCTCTATAACATCACCCCTTAGTCTCCGACACTCCAAAGGGAAAACAGCTCTAGCCTATTCAGCCTCTCCCTATAGTTTAAATCCTCCAACCTGGCAACATCGTTGTAAATCTTTTCTGAACCCTTTCAAGTTTCACAACATTCTTGCAATAGGATGGAGACCAGAATTGCACACAATATTCCAGAAGAGTCCTGTACAACTACAACATGACGTCTTAACTCCTATACCAATAAAGGAAATTACACCAAATGCCTTCTTCACTATCCTATCTACCTGTAACTCCACTTTCAAGGAACTATGAACCTTCACTTCAAGGTCTCTTTGTTCAATTAACACTCCCCAGGACTTTACCATTAAGTGTATAAGTCCTGCTCTGATTTGCCTTTCCAAAAGGTAGCACCCCACATTTATCAAAATTAAACTCCATCTGCCACTCCTGAGCCCATTGGCCAACCTCATCAAGGTCCCCTTAGACTCTGTCCACCTATCACCAATCCTTTTGGCACTCCACTGGTCACAGGCCTCCAGTCTGAAAGGTAACTTTCCACCACCAACCTCTGCCTTCTACCTTCAAGCCAGTTCTGCATCCAAATGGCTTGTTAGAACATAGAACATAGAACAATACAGCACAGAACAGGCCCTTCGGCCCACGATGTTGTGCCGAACTTCTAACCTAGATTAAGCACCCATCCATGTACCTATCCAAATGCCGCTTAAAGGTCACCAATGATTCTGACTCTACCACTCCCACGGGCAGCGCATTCCATGCCCCCACCACTCTCTGGGTAAAGAACCCACCCCTGACATCTCCCCTATACCTTCCACCCTTCACCTTAAATTTATGTCCCCTTGTAACACTCTGTTCTCCCTGTATTCTATGAGATCTAAACTTGCTAACCAGTCTACCATGAGGAACCTTGTCAAACGCCTTATTGAAGACCTAATAGCTCATGTCCACCATTCTTCCCTCATCAATCTTCTTTGTTACTTCTTCAAAAAACTCAATCAAGTTTGTGAGACATGATTTCCCACGTACAAAGCCATGTTGACTATCCCTAATCAGTCCTTGCCTTTCCAAATATATGTAAATCCTGTCCCTCAGGATTCCTTCCAACAACTTGCCAGCCACTGATGTCAGGCTCACTGGTCTATAGTTCCCTGGCTTTTCCTTACCACCCTTCTTAAACAGTGGCACCACATTAACCAACCTCCAGTCTTCCGGCACCTCACCTGTGAGTATCGATGATACAAATATCTCAGCAAGGGGCCCAGCAATCACTTCCCTATTTTCACTGTAACTTCCTGGCTCTTTCACTCCATCCCTCTCTTTGCAAAGGTTCAGGACATAAACTAGAATCCTTTTATTTTAAATCACCTTGCCCTGCTGCCTTCAAAGTCTACAAGTTTGGATGTGTCCGTGTGAAAATGTAACTGCTCCCTGAATATTCACCCATCAGATCGAAGCACAGCCAAGACTCGACAGCAAAGCCCTTTCTGAGGGATGCTTTCTGTGCCTCAGTTGGTAATGTTTTCATGTCTGAGTCACGAGATTCAGAGTTTAAGTCCCGATCCAGCAATTAAGTCCAAACGTCATGGCTGATACTCCTGTGAAAATGCTGCACTGTCAGTGGTGCCGTCTTCCACATGCAAGGGCCCACCTTTCCACTTGGCCTGATGTAAAAGATTCTTGGCACATTTGGAGGAAAGGGAGGGAGTTATCCCTTGTGTTCTTGCCACAACGTGTCCCTCGAAGAACATGGGAAAACCAGATTCATTATCACAGCACTGCGGAGAGGAGTGTGAGTTGGCTGCTGAGTCTCTTCATTATAACAGTAACTACATTTCCATCGACTGTAAAGCATCTAGCGATTGTGAAAGGTGCAACACAAATGCAAGTCTTTCCTTTTATTCTCGTGATCTTGCAGAAAGGAGCCACTCAGGAAAGGGCAACATTTTTCACACAGAGGGTAGCGCGGATATGGCATGAGCTGCCAGAGCAATTGATGGAGTTTGGTGCAATTACAACATTTAAAAGGCATCTAGATGGGTATGTGAATAAGAAGGGTTTAGAGGAATATGGGCCAAGTGCTGGCAAATGGGTCTAGATTAATTTAGGATATCTAGTCGGCATGGACAAATTGGACTGAAGGGTCTGTTTCTGTGCTGTACAACTCTATGACTCTAATAAGAAACTGAACCCATCGGTAATTGTGACTGAGTCAGTTCTCTGAGAGGATGGCTAATGATTTACAGTAACTCCCAAAACAATGACTATTGGGGAGCTGATGGCCTGGTGGTATGATCGCTGGATTGTTAATCTAGAGACCAAAGTAATGCTCTGGGGAGTGAGGTTCAAATCTTGCCAAGGCAGATGGTGGAATTTGAATTCAATAAACATCTGGAATTAACAATCTAATGATAACCATTGTCAATTATTGGAAAAGCTCATCTGGTTCACTAATGTCCTTCAGGGAAGGAAACTGCCTGATCTAGCCTACACGTAACTCCGGACCCATGGCAATGTGATTGACTCTTGCTTTCTGGGCAATTTCGAATGAGCAATAAATGCTGGTCTGGCCAATGACACCCACATCTTGTGAATGAATAAAACAAAACTCATGTCAGGAAAGCTGCCTGCCTTATAATTCAATTAGGTCTTTTCCAAACTTCTTTAGTTTTACCTATTTTAAATACTATTTTACACTATTGAATAGCATGTGCACGTTTGTGTCCATTTGTGTGTATTTATCTCAGTAAGAGAAGATTCACAAATCTGCAAACATGCTCATGTGTGTTCCAGTATGTCATTTGTGCATGTTGATTAGCTTATCAGTCCCTTGTGTGCATGCACGTGTGATTACCTGTTTTTGTGTCTCTACCTAAATATGTGCACGTTTATGTGTGTGTGATTGTACATGTGTACATTTCTGCATCTGTATGTGTCTGTGTATATGTCTGCCCATTTGCATCTCTAGGTGTTTGTGTGTGTCTACAGTTTTATTTGTCAATGTGGGTGTGTGATAGTTTCTGTGTGTTTGAATGTGTGTTTTGTAGCTGTCTCTGTGTTTCAGTGTTTGTGTATATGTGCACATCCGTATCACTCTGCGTATGCCTGTGTGTGTATCTGTCTGTCTTGAACACGTATTCGTGTCAGTATCTCTGTTTGTATATTTGCATGTGTCTGCATTTTTCTGTCTGCATGCATATGTCTGTGTCTCTGTGACTGTATGTTTGCCTGTATCTCTGTCTTCATGTCTGCATGTGTCTGCATATGTCGGTTTGCATCTTTGTGTATGTCAGTCTCTGTGTGTCCGTCCATCTTTGTGCATACATCAGTCTGTATGCATGTGTCAGTTTATGTGCGTCAGTCTGTGTCTGTATGTCATTCTGTGACGTGTGTGCCAGTTTGTGTGTGTGTGCATGTCCAGACGTCAGCTTGTTTGTGTGTCAGTCTTTGTGTATGTGTATGTCAGTGTGTCTGCATGTATCAGTCTGTGTGCATGTGTCAGTCTGTGTGTGTCTATGACCGTCTGTGTGTATGTGTGCATGTCAGCTTGTGTACATCCTGTATGTCAAAGTGTGTGCATGTGTCAGTTTGTGTGCATATGCTAGTTTATGTATGTTTGTGTGTTTGTCAGTCTGTGTGTATATGTCAGCCTGTATGTGTATGTGGTTCAGTCTGTGTGTGCATGTCAGTTTATGTGCATGTCAGTCCATGGGTAGGTCAATCTGTATGTGTCAATCTATGTGCACATATATAAAGAAGAACAAAGAATAAAGAAAATTTAAAGCCCATGAATAGACCTTTGGCCTCCAAACCTGAGCCAATCCAAATCTATTGTCTAAACCTGTCGCCCAGTTCCTAACCATCTGTATCCCCCTGCTCCCCACCTCCTCATGTATCTGTCCAGACGCATCTTAAATTAATATACCATGCCTGCCTCTACTATCTCTGCTGGCAACGCGTTCCAGGCACCTACGAATGCCTGTGTAAAGTACTTGCCACATGTATCCCCTTTAAACTTTTCACCTCTCACCTTGAAAGCATGACCTCTTGTTATTGAATCCCTCACCCTGGAAAAAAGCTTATCTTTATCTACCCTGTCTATAACCTTCATGATTTTGTGGACCTCAATCCCCTCAGACTTTATTTTTTCTAATGAAAACAAACCTAACCTATTCAACCTCTCTTCATAGCGAGCACCTTCCATACCAGGCAACACCCTCTCCATAGTGTCCACATCGTTTTAGACAATAGACAATAGATGCAGGAGTAGGCCATTCTGCCCTTCGAGCCTGCACCGCCATTCATAATGATCATGGCTGATCATTCCTAATCAGTATCCTGTTCCAGCCTTATCTCCATACCCCTTGACTCCACTATCTTTAAGAGCTCTATCCAATTCTTTAATAGACAATGTGTTTTGGTAATGTGGCGACCAGAACTGTACACAGTATTCTAAATGTGGCCGAACCAATGTCATGTACAATTTTAACATGACCTGCCAGCTCTTATACTCATTATCCCAGCCAGTGAAGGAAAGCTTACCATATGCCTTTTTGACCACTCTCTCCATCTATGCAGCAACCTTCAGGATACAATTGACCTGAACTCCCAGATCTCTCTGCTCATTAACTTTTCACAAGGCTCCAGCATTTACTGTATAATTCGCTCTAGAATTAGACTTCACCTTACATTTGCCTGGATTGAACTCCATTTGCCACTTCTCTGACCAAATCTCCAGTCTATCTATATTCTCCTGTATTCTTTGACAGTCCCCCATGCTTTCTGGTACTCCACCAAACTTCATGTCATCTGCAAACTTGATGTTCATACCAACAGTGCCGTTCATACCAACAGTGTCCTATTCCAGATCATTTGTATATGTTACATTGGCCCCAGCACTGACCCCTGTGGAACACCACTGGTCACCTTTCTCCATTTCGAGAAATTCCCTTCAACTACTACTCTCTGTTTCCTGTTGCTCAACCAGTTCTTTATCCACCTAGCTCGAATACCCTGCACACCATGTGGCTTCACTTTCTCTATTAGTTTACCATGGGGAACCTTTTCAAACGCCTTACTAAAGTCCATGTATATGACATTTACAACCTTTCCTTCATTTATCAACCTGGTCACTTCCTCAAAGAACTCTATTAAGTTGGTAAGGCACGATCTCCTCCGTACAAAATCATGTTGCCTATTCTTTTCCAATATAAATAGATTTTATCTCTCAGTACCTTCTCCATCAATTTTCCCACCACTGACGTGAAGCTCACTGGTATGTATTTACCTGGAATATCCCTAGTACCCTTCTTGTACAGGGGAACCACATGAGCAACCCTTCAGTCCTCCGGCACCCCACCTGTGTTTAAGGACTATGTGTGTGTGTGTGTGTGTGTGTGTGTGTGTGTGTGTGTGTGTGTGTGTCAGAATGCATGTGTATGCTAGTCTGTGTGCGTTTGTGAATTTGTGTGTATGTGTCAGTCTGTGTGTATGGATCTGTGTGTGTGTATGTGTGTGTGTGTGCACGTGCGTGTCAAACCGTATGTGTATGTCAGTCTATGTGTCAGTCTGTATGCATACATCAGTCTGTGTGTGTGTGTGTGTGTGTGTTTCTGTCAGGCTGTGTGTGTTACTCTGTATGTGTGTGTCAGGCTGTGTGTGTGTTACTCTGTGTGTCAGGCTGTGTGTGTATCAGACTGTGTGTGTGTCAGGCTGTGTGTGTATCAGTCTGTGTGTGTGTCAGACTGTGTGTGTTAGGCTTTGTGTGTATCAGACTTTGTGCGTGTCAGGCTGTGTGTACGTCAGTCTGTGTGTGTCATACTGTGTGTATGTCAGTCTGTGTGTGTGTCATACTGTGTGTGTGTCATACTGTGTGTGTGTCATACAGTGTGTGTGTCATACTGTGTGTGTGTCATACTGTGTGTGTGTCAGTCTGTGTGTGTGCATCAGGCTGTGTGTGTATCAGACTGTGTGTGTGCACCAGGCTGTGTGCGTGTCAGGCTGTGTGTGCGTGTCAGGCTGTGTGTACGTCAGTCTGTGTGTGTCACACTGTGTGTGTCAGGCTGTGTGTATGTCAGTCTGTGTTTGTGTCAGGCTGTGTGTATGTCAGTCTGTGTGTGTGCACCAGGCTGTGTGTGCATCAGACTGTGTGCGTGTCAGGCTGTGTGTGTATCAGACTGTGCGTGTCAGGCTGTGTGTATGTCAGTCTGTGTGTGTGTCATACTGTGTGTGTCAGGCTGTGTGTGTATCAGACTGTGTGTATCTCAGGCTGTGTGTATGTCAGTCTGTGTGCGTCAGGCTGTGTGTGTATTAGACTGTGTGCGTGCCAGGCTGTGTGTGTGTGTGCGTCAGGCTGTGTCTGTTACTCTGTGTATGTGTCAGTCTGTGTGTGACAGTCTGTGTGTTATATGTGAGTGTATATTATTCCAGTCTACTGGATGTCTGGCACCTGTTGGATGATATTCTGTGCCCGCTGGATTAGAAATCGAAAGCCAGTGAAAGAGAATCGAGGTTCCAGCTCGCTTAGTGACTGCTCCAGTGTTTCTGTCTTCTTGTAGCAGTGCTGCACGTGGGCAGATTGATACGGCAGGGCTTGGAGCTGGCTGCAGACCTGAGAGAAAGGTCAATGAGAAATTCAAATGAGAACGACAAAGTAAGGAACCTCAAGCCAAAACCTCATCAGTGCCAAGTGACAAATGGGACCGAGGACACAATATGGGGCAGCCACACAATCAGATAGTCATGGTGGAATCACAGGCTTCTCTCTCAGTCACTTCTGTCCAAAGTGAGGTTACATCTCCATTAAGCAGAACCTACAGTGACCTTTGACTCAGTGACTAGATGCAAATGATGTGCAACCCAAAGATCAGCCTCTTGGCCCCCACTTCCCATTGCTAAGCGCCAGAATCTCATGTTTAATACCTCCAATCTGTTACTGCCCCTGCCATGTTACCAAGCAGCCATTCTTCCTCAGACCCCTGAGAATAGATGTTTACCGTTTTTGGAGCAATTAGAATGAGAGGTCATAGTTTGAGGATAAGGGATTGCAGATTTAAAACAGAGATGATGAGGAATTACTTCTCTCAAAGGATCATGAATCTGTGGAACTCAGTCCCCCAGAGTGTGGTGGATGCCAGGACCATGAGTAAATTTAAGGAGGAGCCAGACAGAGAATCGGTAAACTAACTGGAAGCAAACCACATAAATGTGTTATTTCCAGGTTGGACCTAATGGGGTTCAGTGCTTGAACCTGTTATTTACAATCAGTACAAATAAGTCGAATGAAGGGAGCTTGCAAAACTCGCCAATTGTACAAAGACTCGTGAGAAAGTAAGTTGCGAGGAAGGTTTAGTGTGAGGGGTATTGTGGTAGGTTAAGGGAGTGGTCAAAAAATTGACCAATGGAGTATAACGTGTTGACTTGGATGTATGCAGGCATAGCAAGTGATCAGAAAGGCAAGTGGTATGTTGTCATTTGATGAAAGGGGAATGGAATAGAAGATAAGAATGTTTTGCTACAATTGTGGAGCTGGTGAGGAGCTCAGCTGGATTACTATCCTGTGACTGCACTGGTAGTTCCACTCTATGACGGCACTCTTGTTATCCAGAGAGTTGGCTTCCTCTCATAAGATCAAACTATAGTACAGCTTTGGCTGCCTCATTGAGAAAGACATTAGCAGCCACTGGGAGGAGATTCAGTCCAGGTTATTTTATAAATGGGTCTATATCAGTTGGAGCTGAGAAGGACAAATGACTGAAAGTCACACAATCCCAGGAAAACTCAATAAGAAAGATGCTGAAAGAATGTTTCTCCTTGTAGAACAGAATAGGACTAAGGGACGCAATTTAAAAATAAGACATCTTCCATTTACGACAGAGATGAGGAGAATTCTTTCTCTCTTCTGTGAAATTCTCTTCCACAGAGGACGGTGAATGCAGGGCATTTGAATGTTTTTAAGGTTGGGTTGGAGTGATTGTTATTGACAAAGGAGTTAAAGAATAGGAATGGGGAGTTGGTGCTGCAGTCAGATCAGTCATGATCTTCTCAAATGGCAAGCAGGTTTGAGGATTACTCCTGCTTCTTATGCATACGCTTGTACATATCTATTCATCAAAGACTTTGCTCCTATTTCTCTGTTCCCAGGTCCGATCCTGATTTGAAGGAGAGATTGTAGATTGTCACCTCGGCCAGAGAGCTGCTGCTTTGCTCTGTGCTCTTCACCACACTGATCACTCGGCTCACTTCCTCAGAGAACAATCTTCGAGTTTCCTCAAGGCCAGCATTCATGGGATCAGCCAGCCTGTCCCGTGCTGACTCCAGGTGGGGCCGTACCTGTGCTTCGCAGCACCATCGTACATGCTCGCCCAGTGACTCTGTGGAAAAGCAACTCACGTCAGGATCAAGCCTCATCAGCCATATCCTCTAGCCATCTCCATCCCAGGGTTATCTCTGGTCCTTGGCCATATCTGTCCCCCAGCCATCTCCATCCCTGGCCATTTTCATCCCTAGCATCTCTGACCCCCGGCCATCTCCATCACCTGGCCATATCTGTCACAGATGCATTTCTGTTCACTGGCCATCTCCATCCCCAGGCCATCTCCACCCCAGGGACATCTCCACCCCCAGGTCATCTCCACCCCAGGGCCATCTCCACCCCAGGGCCATCTCCACCCCAGGGCCATCTCCACCCCAGGGCCATCTCCACCCCAGGGCCATCTTCATCCCCAGGCCATCTCCACCCCAGGGCCATCTCCACCCCAGGGCCATCTCCATCCCAGGGCCATCTCCATCTTTTGGTCATCTCCATTCCTCTGCCATCTACATCCCAGGTTCATCGCCACACCCCTCAGCAACTCCACCCCATGTCCCTCTCTAGCCCACATCCATCTCTGTCCCTCGCCATTTCCTTCCATCCCACTGCCAGAGGGATATTCCCTGCGAGAGATGACTCACATCATAGACAATCCCTAAGTAATGATATCGGACAGATCCATCAGTTTGGTTCCTGTGTTCATTTACCTCTCTCAGGACGTAGGTGAATGAGCGGGGTGGAGGATGGACAAATGGTTGAGATGGGGTGGATTGATCAATTGATCTTGACATGTCCGTTTGCTGGATAAACATGGTAATGCAAGCAGAACTCCAAGGGTAAATGGGCGTGTGGAACTTGCACCCACCAAAGACTGGGATTTGGTGAGGCCAATAGAAATTTTCAGGATTGCAGGATTCAGGAGATCAATGTTTGCTAAGATGCAATTATTGTTGAGTCTCAGATCTGCTGGTCTCTAACCCTATGACCAGAAGAAAGTTTAAGACAGCCTCATACCTTGGAGTTTAGCCACAAGCTGCTTCTTGGAGGTGAGGATTTGATTGAAGTCTGAGCGAATTTTCTTCTCCAGTTGCAGGCTTTGCTCCTCATTCTCCCTGAGCAGAGCCTGGAACCCTTCAGAAACATGCATTTCCACCACTGCATACATCTCCCCAATCATCTATAGAGAAAAAAAAAATGCCTGATTCCATCAGACCCATTTTTATATCACAAAACCAGGCCATTTAGCCCAACTCCTCTATACTGGTCTTTGTACTTCACACAAGCCTCCTGCCACCTTACTTCACCTCGTCATTAGCACTTCCTTCTAATTGTTTTTCATCATGTGGCAGGTGGTGTAGCATTAATTTTTAAAAATTAATTTGTGAGATGTGGGCGCCGCTGGTTGGGCCCAGCATTTATTGCCTGTCCATAGTTGGCACTTGAGACAATGGTGGTGCGCTACCCTCTTGAACTGCTGCAGTCTACGTGCTATGGGTTGACCTAAAATATCACTGTCAAAATGTGTGACGCTGGAAAATCAGCATCCGAGGAACAGGACAGTCCATGTTTCAAGCATAAGCTCTTCATCAAGAATGTTGAAGATGTTCGCCAGCATCTGCAGTTCTCACTTTCTGTTACCATGTCACTGAACAAATAATCCAGAACCCCAGGGGAGGCTGTGGCCTAGTAATACTATCTTTAGACTACTAATCCAGGAAACTCAGTTAATACTCTAGGCATCTGTGTGAAAAGCGAAGAAAATTTGCCATCCTCACTTGGTCTGGCCTATGTGTGACTTCCAGAGAAATGTGGTTGACTCCCACCCTAGTCAAGCAATAGTCTGACATAGTCACACTCAGGCAATCACATCTTACTGACACCACCACTACCATCCCCAGATATATCCTGACCCATTGTCAGGACAGACCCAGTAGAGGTGGCAGCACAGGGGTATACAGTGGGGAGGTGGTTGACCTGGGAGTCCTTGACATTGACTCTGGACTCCATAAAGTCTAATGGATGCAGGTTAAACATGGGCCAAGAAATCATTTGCTGATTACTGTATATTGTCTTCCCTCGGCTTATAAATCCGTACTCTTCATGTTGAACAACTCTTGGAGGAAGCACTGAGGATGGCCAGGGCATGAAATGTACTCTGGGTGGGTGATTTCAATGTTCACCACCAAGAGTGGCTTGGCAGCAGTACATCTGATCAAACTGGTTGGGTCCTAAAGGACATAGCTGCTAGACTGGGTATGCAGAAGCTGGTGAGCATGTTTGGTACCTGGTACTTTGATGTGGCCATTTCAGAGACATGGATAGAGCAGGGACAGGAATGGTTGTTGCAGGTTCTGGGTTTAGATGTTTCGGTAAGATCAAGGAAGGTGGTAAAAGGGGGGAGGAGGTGTGGCATTATTAGTCAAGGACAGTATTACAGTGGCAGAAAGGACATTTGATGAGGACTCATCTAACTGAGGTAGTATGGGCTAGGGTTCAAAAGAGGAAAGGAGAGGTCACCCTGTTGGGAGTTTTCTATAGGTCTCCAAAAAGTTCCAGAGATGTAGAGGAAAGGATAGCAAAGATGATACTGGATGAGAGCAAAAGTAACAGGGAAGTTGTTATGGGGGCCTTCAACTTACCAAACATTGACTGAAAATGCTATAATTCGAGTACTATAGATCGGTCAGTTTTTGTCCGATGTATGCAGGAGGGTTTCCTGACATAGTACGTTGACAGGCCAACAAGAGGAGAAACCGCATTAGATTTGGTACCTGGTAAGGAACCCAGCCAGGTGTTAGATTTGGAGATAGGTGGGCACTTTGGTGATAGTAATCACAATTCAGTTATGTTTACTTTAATGATGGAAAGGGATAGATATAGACCTCAGGGCAGGTGTTATAGCTGAGGGAAAGGCAATTATGAGGCAATTAGGCCACATTTAAATGCAAAGGATATGAAAGGAAACTGCAGGGGATGGGCACAATTGAAATGTGGAGCTTGTTCAAGGAACAGCTACTGCGTGTCCTTGATAAGTATGGACAGGCAGGGAGGAAGTGGTTGAGCGAGGGAACCATGGTTTACTGAAGAAGTTGAATCTCTTATCAAGAAGAAGAAGGAGGCCTATCTTAAGATGAGGAGTGAAGGCCCAGCTCGGGCGCTTGAGAGATACAAGTTAGCCAAGAAGGACCTAAAGGGAGAGCTATGAAGAACCAGATGGGAACATGAGAAGTCTTTGACAGGTAGGATCAAGGAAAACCAAAAGATTTCTCTAGGTATGTCAGGAATAAAACAATGACTGGAGTGAGATTAGGGCCAGTCAAGGACAGTAGTGGGAAGCTGTGCGTGCAATCTGAAGAGATATGGGAGGCATTAAATGAATATTTTTTGTCAATATTCATACAGGAAAAAGACAATGTTGTCGAGGAGAATGCTGAGATATGGGCTATTAGACTAAACAGGATTGAGGTTCATAAGGACGAGGTGTTAGCAATTTTGGAAAGTGTGAAAATAGAATTGGGTGGTACAGTGGCTCAGTGGTTAGCACTGTTGCCTCACAGCACCAGGGTCCGAGGTTCGATTCCAGTCTCGGGCATCTGTCTGTGTGGAGCTTGCACATTCTCCCTGTGTCTGCGTGGATTTCCTCCGGGTGCTCCGGTTTCCTCCCACAATCCAAAGATGTGCTGATCAGATGAATTGACCATGCTAAATTGCCTGTAGTGTTAGGTGCATTAGTCAGGGGTAAATGGAGGGGAGTGGGTCTGGCTGGGTTGCTCTTCAGAGGGTCAGTATGGACTTTTTGGGCCAAAGGGCACTGTAGGGAATCTAATCTGTAGATAAAATAGGAAGCCAGGGAAGAGATTGCAGAGCCCTTGCCTTTGACCTTTATGTCATCATTGTCAACAGAAAGAGTGCCAGAAGACTGGAGGATAGCAAACATTATCCCCTTGTTCAAGAAGTAGAGACAACCCTGGTAAATGTAGACCAGTGAGCCTTTCTTCGGTTTTGGTAAAGTGTTTGAAAGGATTATAAGAGATAGGATTTATAATCACCGAGAAAGGAATAAGTTGATTAGGGATAGTCAACACGGTTTTGTGAAGGGTGGGTCGTTCTTTGAGATCGTGACCAAACAGATGGATGAGAGTAAAGCAGTTGATGTGATGTACATGGATTTCAGTAAAACGTTTGGTAAGGTTCCCCATGGTAGGCTATTGCAGGAAATACAGAGGCATGGGATAATGGGTGATTTAGCAGTTTGGATCAGAAATTGGTTAGCTGTAAGAAGATAGAGGGTGGTGGTTAATGAGAAATGTTCATCCTGGAGTTTAGTTACTGCAAGGATCTGTTTTGGGGCCACTGATGTTTGTCATTTTTATAAATAACCTAGATGAGGGCATAGTGCCGAAGGATGGTGTAGGTTACAGAGGGACATAGATAAACTGCAGAGCTGGGCTGAGAGGTGGCAAATGGAGTTTAATGTGGAAAAGTGTGAGGTGATTCACTTTGGAAAGCACAAGAGGATACAGAGTACTGGGCTAATGGTAAGATTTTTGTAGTGTGGATAAGCAGAGAGATCTTGGTGTCCATGTGCATAGATCCCTGAAAGTTGCCATCCAGGTTGATAGGGTTGTTAAGAACGTGTACAGTGTGTTAGGTTTTATTGGTGGAGGAATTGCGTTTTGGAGCCATGAGGACATGTCGCAGCTGTATAAAACTCTGGTGCGGCCGCACTTGGAATGTTGCTTACATTTCTGGTCATTGCATTATAGGAAGCTTTGGAAAGGGTTCAGAACGAGATTTACCAGGATGATGCCTGGTATGGAAGGCAGGTCTTATGAGGAAAGGCTGAGGTACATGAGATTTTTTTCATTAGAGAGAAGAAAGTTGAGGGATGACTTAATTGAGACATATAAGATAATCAGAGGATTAGATAGGGTGGACAGTGAGAGCCTTTTACCTTGGATGGTGATGGCTAGCATGAGGAGACATAGATTTAAGTTGTGGGGAGATAGATATAGGACAGATGTCAGAAGTGGGTTCTTTACTCAGAGAGTAGTACGGGCATGGAACACACTGTCTGCAACAGTGGTAGACTCGCCAACGTTAAAGGAATTTAAATGGTCATTGGATAAATATGTGGATAATAATGGAATAGTGTAGGTTAGATGGACTTCAGAATGCAACATCGAGGTTCAAAGGGCCTGTACTGTGCTGTAATGTTCTATGTACTATGTGAGGGAAAAGCATGCTTGACCTCATCCTTACCAACCTGCCAACTGCAGATAAATCTGTCCATGACAGTATCTGTAAGAGTGTCAACCGCACAGTCCTTTTGGAGATGAATTCCCACCTTCACTTTGAGAATAACCTCCATCATGTTGTGTGGCACCATCACCATGCTAAATGGGACAGACTTTGAACAGATCGAGCAACTCAAGACTGGACATTCATGAGATGCTGTGGGCCAATAACAGCAACAGAAGTGTACTCCAGCACAATCTGCAACCACATAGCCTGACATATCCCCCACTCAACCATTACCATCAAGCCAGGGGATCAACCCTAGTTCAGTGGAGAGTGCAGGAAGGCACTCCAGGAGCAGCACCGGGCATACCTAAAAATGAGGTGTCAACCTGGTGAAGCCACCAAACAGGACTACTCGCATGCCAAACAGCATAAGCAACAAGTGATAGAGCTAAGTGATCCCACAGCCAAGGATCAGTCCGAAGCTCTGCAGTTCCGACACAACCAGTGAAAAATGGTGGTGAACAATTAAACAACTCACTGAGAAGGAGACTCCACAAGTATCCCCATCCTCAATGCAGCAAGAGCCCAATACATCAGCGCAACAGATAAGGCTGAAGCTTTTGCAGCAACCTTCAGCCAGAAAAGCCGAGTGGTTGATCCATCTCTGCCTCCTCTAATGATGCCTAGCATCACAGATATTAGTCTTTACTCAACCCAACCCCATATGATGTCAAGAAATGTTTGGAGGCACTGGATATTGCAAAGGGTATGGGCCCTGACAACATTTTGACAAAGACTTGTTTTCCAGAACTTACTGCTCCCTTAGCCAAGCTGTTCAAGTGGACAAAGACATATTCCTCCCTGATCTGCTCAATGCTTTCTATGCTCGGTTTGAGCAGAATGCCAGCGGTGTGGTGTCACCTGCCATGACAGCTCCGGATGGACTTGTTCCCTCCATCCCCGCTGCAGACATCAGATTGGTCTTCCTGAGAGTCCTGAGAGACAGGCCCGTCAGAGTCCCTGACCATGCACTTAGATCCGTGTGGACCAGCTGCTAGAGGTATTCACTGACATCTTCAACCTATTTATCCTATAAACCAAAGTCCCCACCTGCTTCAAGAAGACCACTGTAATCCCAGTGCCTAAGAAAGCACTTGCAACGTGCCTTAGTGACTACCACCCAGTCACTCTGACCTCCATAATCATGAAGTGCTTTGAGTGGCTGGTCATGGTTCACATCAATTCCAGTCTCCCAGCCTGTTTCAATCCCCTACAATTTGCCTACAGGTCCACAGTGGATGCCATTTCCCTAGCCCTGCATTCATCCCTGGAACATCTGGACAACAAGGACACCTCTGTCAAACTTCTGCTCATCGACTTCAGCTCTGCCTTCAACACCATTATCTCCTCCAAACTGATCTCAAAACTCCAAGTCCTTGGTCTTGGCTCTGTCCTCTGCAACTGGATCCTCAGCTTCCTGACCCATAGTTGGCAATCAATGAGGATAGGCAACTGCATCGCCTCCACTACAATCCTCATCACTGGAGCCCCGCCCCCCCCAGGATGCATTCTCAGCCCCCCTGCTGTACTCCTTGGTCACCCACAACCATGTTGCCAAATTCCGAATGGATGCCATCTACAAGTTTGCTGACAACACCAGCTGAGAAGGATAGATATCAAACAATGACAAGTCAGAATACAGAAAGTAGATAAAGGGTTTGGTGACTTGGTGTAATGATAACAACCTCTCTCAACATCAGCAAAACTAAAGAACTGATCAATTAAAGAATGGAAGAAAGGAGGAGATCTCACCCCAATCTACATCAACGGAGTAGGAGTTAAGAGGGTGGAAAGTGCCAAGTTCCCAGGAGTGATGGTAACTTATGCACATAAACAACCAGGTCACTCTTAACCTCTTTAGAATTGTGTCTTTTATTTTATATCATAACTTCACATTCTTGCTGTCAAAATTAATCATTTTGCATTGAGTTAAATCTGCCACTTGTCCGCCCATTCCACCAGATTTTCTCCCAAGTTTTGTATCATCTGCAAATTTTCATTGGTTCATGGGTTTGTAGGACATAGGAGCAGAATTAGGCCATTCAGCCCATCGGGTCCGCTCTGTCATTCGATCATGACTGATATGCTCCTCACCTCCATTTTTCCCCCCTTCTCCTCATAGCCCTTCAACCCATTACCAATTAAAAATCTGTCTCACTCCTCCTTAAATTTACTCACTGTCCCAGCATCCACTGCACTTTGGGGTAGCAAATTCCACAGATTCACAACCCTTTGGGAAAAGTTGTTTCTCCTCACTTCTGTTTTGATATTGCTACCCTTTATCCTAAGACTATGACCTCTCATCCTAGAATGCACCTAGACTTTGTTTACATGGCTCATTGCCATGTCAAGGCTGCTAACATCATCAAAGACTCACTGCAACCCAGTAATGATCTCCTACGACCTCTTCCGTCAGGCAGAAGATACAGAAGCCTCAACACACGTACCACACACACCTGGAGTATTGTGCACAGTTTTGATCCCCTTGTTTGAGGAAAGGTGTAATGGCATTGGAGGCAATTCAGAGGACGTTCACTAGATTGATCCCAGGGATGAGGGGTTTGTTGTATAAAGAGAGATTGAACAGTTTAAGGCTATAGTCTCTGAATTTAGAAGAATGAGGGAAGATGACATTGAGGTATTCAAGATGATAAAAGATATGGATAAAATAGATGTGGAACGGATGCTACCTCTTGCGGAGAATTCTATGATGAGAGGTCATAGTCTTAGGATAAGGGGTAGCAATATTAAAACAGAAGTGAGAAGAAACAACTTTTCCCAAAAGGTTCTCAGTCTGTGGAATTTGCTCCCCCAAAGTGCAGTTGATGCTGGGACAGTGAGTAAATTTAAAGAGGAGTGAGTCAGATTTTTAATTGGTAATGGGGTGAAGGGCTATGAGAAGGGGGGAAATGAGGGTGAGGTGCATATCAGTCATGATCGAATGGCAGAGTAGACTCGATGGGCTGAATGGCCTAATTCTGCTCCTATATCCTATGAACCTATGAACCAATGAAAATTTGCCAATGATACAAAACTTGGGAGAAAGTCTGGTGGGATGGGTGGACAAGTGGTAGATTTAACTCAATGTAGAAAAATGCAAAGAGATTAATTTTGACAGGAAGAATGTGAAGTGATGATAAAAAATAAAAGGCATGATTCTAAAGAGGCTAAGAGTGACCTGGTTGTCTATGTGCATAAGTCACGGGAGATTGACAATGTATTTAATAAAGAACTAAATGGCACAGACACAAAATAAGTGGAAGCAGATTTAACATTGAGTTGAGGAGGAACTTGTTCACTGTGGAATCCCCTGCCCAGTGAAGCAATTGATGCTACCTTGTTGAATGTTTTAAAAGCAAAGATAGATTTTTGAACAGTAAAGGAATTAAGGAAGTGGAGCTGAGGCCATGAAAAGATCAGCCATGATCTTATTGATAGGCCGAGCAGGCTTGATGGCCTACTCCTGCTTCTATTTCTTATGTTCAAGAATACCCTTGACATTCATGCATAGAGTACAAAAGCAAGGAAGTTATGTAAAGTTTATATTGACAGTGGCTTGATCTTGGCTGGAATATTGCAATTCAGTTTTGGGGCATCACACTTCAGGAGTGATGTGAAGGCATTAGAGAGAGAATGCAGAAGAGATTTGTGAAAGTAGCTCCAGGGATGAGGAACTTCAGTTATGTGGACTGAATGAAGAAGTTGGTACTGCTTTCCTTGGAGAAGAGGCAAATTTGATACAGGTATTCAAAATTATGAGTGCTCTGGACAAGGTAGATTGAGATAAACAGTTCCTAATGGTGAAAGGATTGAGAAGGAGAAGATACAGGTTTAAGATAATTGCCTAAAGAATTAATGGTGACCCGAGGAGAGGCCTTCTCATGCAGCAAGTGTTTGGGATCTGCCTGAGAGTGTGGCAGGTTCAACTGAGGCATTGGAAAGAAATTGGATTTTATCAAAAAAAGAGTAGTGGCAGGGTTATAGGAACAAAGGGCAGCCAGACAAATCATTCATTTAGTGAGCCAATACAGACAAGCTGGGCTGATAGTCTCCTCATGGCCTGTGTCCAAACTGTGGTCTACCACACTCCTCTATTTCGATGCTAAACCAACCAGCTTGTCTATAATAATTACAGTGGCATGTTTACCAACATCAATGTGGGTCAGGACAGGGTATTTGGTGAAACATGTGAAGTTTCCCACATGCGTTTTAAAATCTTTTCCTGATCTTGACCCATGGCTCAGTTTTCTCAGCACAGTGCTAACCAGCACCTGGAGTCTTTCCCTAAATATATCCTCACTTGGTCCCTGTCATTATCTTGATTAGGTCATAAAACAATCACAAGAAACTGAAACATAAGGATTTGAACGAACCAGAGAGGTTGTAACCTAGACTCAGGCTCTCAAACCATTGGGCCACACTACTCAATGACCCATTATGTGTCTCCAAATATCAAAATCTTTCCCTCAGGTTTCTCCAATTTGTTCCTCATCCTGACTTAGTAGCCCACCACCCCCTGTAGAGGGGCCAATTGTCCACGACTTTACACGACCACATTGTTTTGGAGGTGGTTTGCCCACATCTTTACCCCCAAGGTTTCTGTCATATATTTTTGACATCTGTCTTTCCACACGAGCAGTATAGAGATATCCTTGTAAACAGTGATCAGCACTGCTGCCTCATAGTGCCAGGGACCTGGGTTCAATTCCATCCTTGGGCAACTAGTCTTTATGGAGTTGCACATTCTCCACGTGTCTGTGTGGGTTTTCTCCCACAGTTCAAATATGTGCAGGCCAGGTGGATTGGCCATGTTAAATTGCCTGAAATGTCCAGGGATGTGTAGGTTAGTTGCATTATCCATGGGAAATGCAGGGTTACTGGGACAGGGTGGGGCTAGGTGGGATGCTCTTTAGTGAGTTGGTGAGCTGAATGGCTTGTTTCAGCACTGTAGGGATTCTATTCTAACACCAACTGCCATGGTGATATTTTTAGGCTGGGCTGACTGGGGGATTACAGGGGGAGGGGTGTTCATTGTCAAAAATGGAGTCACAAATATTGCACGTGTAAAACAGCATCGATCTCAAGAGCAATTGGAAGTGTAATGGATAGCAAACAAAGTTACCTCAGAGTACAATGACCTTGATCACATCAGCCAATGGGCCGAGGAGTGGCAGATAGAGTTTAATTTAGATAAATGTGAGGTGCTGCATTTTGGAAAGGCAAATCAGGGCAGGATGCATACACTTAATGGTAAGGTCCTGGGGAGTATTGCTGAACAAAGAGACTTTGGAGTGCAGGTTCATAGCTTCTTGAAAGTGGAGTCTCAGGTCGATAAGATAGTGAAGAAGACATTCTGTATGCTTTCCTTTATTGGTCAGAGCACTGAGTGGAGGACTTGGAACGTCATTTTATGGTTGTACAGGACATTAGTTAGGCCACTTTTGGAATACTGCATTCAATTCTGGTCTCCCTAATATAGGAAAAATGTTGCAAAACTTAAAAGGGTTCAGAAAAGATTTACAAGGATGTTGCCGGGGTTGAAGCTATAGGGAGAGACTGATTAGGCTGAGGCTGTTTTCCCTGGAGGATATGAGGCTGAGGGGTGACCTTATAGAGATTTATAAAATCAAGATAAAATCATAGATACGGTTAATAGACACCCCTTTTTCCCCGAATCCAAAACTAGAGGGCATAGGTTTTAAGGTGAGAAGGGAAAGATTTAAAAGAAACCTAAGGGGCAACACTTACAAACAGAAGATGGTTCAGGAAATGAGCCACCAGAGGAAGTGGTGGAGGCTAGCACAATTATAGCATTTAAAAAGCATCTGGATGGGTATATGAATAGCAAGGGTTGAGAGGGATATGACCAAGTGCTACCAAATAGGACTAGATTAGGTTAGGATATATGATCAGCATGGATGTGTTAGACTGAAAGGTCTGTTTTTGTGCTGATTCTAAGTAAAATGATCTTTAATAGTCATATTTTGCACAATTGTGTAGCCAAATGAACATTTGCTTGAGGTACAATTAGTCTCACATTTCGATCTGTAGGTGACTCATCAGGCTGGATTATTTATGTTCTCACATAGTCATAGAGTCATATACCACGGAAACAGACCCTTCGGTCCAACCAGTTCATGCTGAACATTAATCCCAGACTAAACTACTCCCACAAGCTTGTGCTTCGTCCATATTCCTCCAAACTTTTCCAGTTCATGAACATATACAGATGTCTTTCAGATGTTATAATTTTCCTGCAACCACCGCTTTCTCTGCCAGCTCATTCCATAAATATACCTCCCTTTGTGTGAAAAAGTTAGCCCTTAGGTCCCTTTAAATCTTTCCCCTCTCACCTTAAACCTATGCCATCCAGTTTTGACTCCCCTGTCCTGGGGAAAAAGACCTTGGTTATGCCCTTCATTATTTTATAAACTGCAATAGGGTTACCCCTCAGAGAGGGAGCATGCAATTTTCTCTGGTGCACGTGAGACTTTCTCGTTCAGTTAGTGCCACAGGGGCTAGAGTACAGTATCATCTCCCAGAATCACATTTTAATTCAATTAAGTTTCCTAGGGGACTTTGTTTTCCCTTTAAAGGATTATCCATTATTAATTTGGCTTTACTTGTCTTTATAAGTTCTTAAAGTAGTGTCAAGAGAATCATAGAATCACACAGCACAGAAAACGGACACTTTGGCCCAATCAATCCATGCCAACCATTTCTCCAAACTGAACTAGTACCCCTGCCTGCACTTAGCCCATATCCCTCCAAACCTTTCCTCATCATGAATGTATCCAAATGTCTTTTAAACGTTGTAACTGTACCTGCATCCACCACTTCATCTGGAAGTTCATACCACACATGAACCACTCTGTGTAAAAATGTTGCCCCTCACATCGACATGGTTTCCTCCGGTTTCGTCCCACAGTCCAAAGATGTGCAGGTTTGGTGGATTGGCCATGCTAAATTGTTCATAGTGTCCAGGGATATGAAGGGTTACAGGGATGGGGTAGGGGGTATGGGTCTGGGTGGGATGCTCTTCGGAGGGTCAGTGTGGACTTGATGGGGTGAATGGCCTGCTTTCACACTGTAGGGATTCTATGAAATGCAAGTCCTTCTTTCTTTATGTTGGCTAGAGACCACCTGAACTGGTCAGCTCCTTAACTGGATTCACTAATTGGATTTGGAATTCAATCACAGGCAATAACTGCCTTAGAACATTGGCACATCACAGTGAATCCCAGAAAAGCGATTTTGTCCAACAGGTTTCATTATTTTCTTATGCTTTAACTGAGTCATGAAATGAAGGGAATAACTGCTGCGGCAGCACAGCTAAGGACATAATCGAATGAGAAATCTGAAACATGATCCACTCGGCAAAGAGGAAAGGAAATTTTGTGAACTGTGTGGAATGCAGTAGAAGCTAAGTTCCTCAGCCTTTTGGGAAAATAAACTGAACACGTGGCAAAATAGAGTTACGACAGAAAAGAGCAGAGGAGACTGACAAGAGCTGGCAATGGAAAAGAAGTTCAGTAATTTCAGGCAGATGTCTGAACCACTCATCAGCAAGTTTCACAACAGAGGCTAAAGGGGCGTGAAAAACAGGGGAGAGTTGGAAAAGGTGCAAAAAGGAAGCCCAGGGACAGAAAGAGAGTGGGACTGATACACTAAGGCAAAGAGAAAGAGCACACACAGGAATAGGACAGGGCGAATGACAGACAGGGAGGGAGTGACAGGGCAAAAAGGGAGGCAATTGAGATAGAGAAAGACATTGGTGGCTAGAAAGGAAGAGGTGACATGGTGGTTCGTGGTTAGCACTCCTGCCTCGCAGCACCAGAGACCTGGCTTTGATTCTACTCTCAGGTGAATGTCTGTGTGGAGTTTGCATATTCTCCCCGTGTCTGTGTGGATTTCCTCCGGTTGCTCAGGTTTCTTCCCACAGTCCAAAGATGTGTAGGTTAGGAAGTATTGGCCATGCTAAATTGCTCACAGTGTCCAGGAATGTGCAGGCTAGGTGGATTATTCATGGGAAATGCAGTTCCAGGGTTGGGGTGGCAGGGGCGGGGATGTGGTGGTGGTGGGGACCTGGGTGGGAAGGTCTTTGGATGGTTGGTGTACTTGATGGGCTGAATAGCCTGCTTCCACACTGCAGAGATTGAGACATGGGACTAGAGAGAGCGAGATATTGGGCAATAGAGGAGACAGCATAGAGTGAGAGAGGCATAGGGTGATAGAGAGAGATGGAAGTTCAGTGACAGATAAAAACAGGGAGATATAGAGAGAATCAAGCACTAAAAGAATAAGGGACAGAGACAGTGATGAAAGGGGAAATATTGAGTGAGAGAGGAGCATAGAAGGAGGGAAAAAAGGACAGAGACATGAAGAAAAATGGTGACTGAGAGAAAGGGGAACAGGGAACAGACAGGAAAACAAAAATACAGTGAAGGAGAGAGTTAGAGAATGTCTCATGAACAGAGCATAGACAGTAAGAAAGAAACACTCACAATAAATGAGAAAGACACAGAGCCAAAGAGAGAGGGCCACGACAAAATAAATGAGTGAAAAGGGACTGAAGAGGTTGCATTATGGATTCCTAATCCAGAAACTCAGGCTCGTGACCTGGAGTCTGAATGGGGCAGATGGTAAAATTTGAATTCAATTAAAATCTGGAATGAAAAGCAAGCTAATGTAGCCATTATTATAAAGACCCGTTTGTTTCCCATGCCCCTTCAAGACGGAATTCTGCCATCCCTTACATGGCCTGGCCTACATGTTACTCCAGACCCACAGCAAATGTGGTCAACTCTTAACTCTGTCGAATAAGTTCAGAAAGGGCAATAAATGCTAGATCAGGCTACAGTGCCCACAGGTTAAAAAGGATAGATTGGGCATAGGCAGAAACAGAACGAGAGGAGAAATGGGTTTGACAGCATCGAGTGAAAGAAAGATAGAAAAAGGAGGTTTGGGTAGATGGAGAGACTTGAGGGTACGGAGATAACAAAGGACACAGAGCTGTAAAAACTGCAGAGAGCTTTTATTTTAACCTGTCGCTCAGGTAGTACTCACTTTCAGCCAGGTCTGTTTGCGTTTACTCTCTGGCCCTCGGATATGAGGTAGGAGCTGAGATTCCAACACAGGACACAAGTCCTCCATCACCATGTTACTCAGGATCTGGAGAGAGGTCAAATAACAAATTGACAAATGGAATGAGCATCACGTTGAGGCAGTTTACACTTTGCTTCCCTGCACTGAAGCTGGACAAGTGATTTGGTATGACAGCACGCTGAGCAGGGCACAGTGAAATGTTCTGGGATATGTTTGCCTGCTGTACACTGCCCTCAAAAATAGGTCATAAAGTCATATTCACACAGCACGGAAACAGACCCTTCTGCTCATCTCGTCCATGCCAACCAGTTATCCTAAATTAATCTAGTCCCATTAGCCAGCATTTGGCCCATATCCTTCTGAACTCTTCCTATTCATATTGCTATCCAAATGCCTTTTAAATGTTGTAATTGTACCAACCTCTACTACTTCCTCTGGCAGCTCATTCCATACATGCACTACCCTCTATGTGAAAAAGTTACGCTCAGGTCCTTTTTAGATCTTTCCCCTCTCACCTTAGACCTATGCCCTCTAGTTTTGGACTCCCCTACCCTGGGAAAAAGACCTTGGCTTTTCATCGTATTCATGTCCTTCGCTATTTTATAAATCTCTATAAGGTCATCACTCAGACTCCGACCCTCCAGGGAAAATAGTCCCAGCCTCTCCCCATCCTTCTAAATCTTTTCTGCGCCCTCTCAAGTTGAATAACATCCTTCCTCTGGAAGGGTGACCAGAATTGTATGCAGTATTTTAAAAGTGGCCCAACCAACGTGGAGTACTGCTGGAATATGATATCCCAACTCTTGTATTCAATGCACTGACCGATGAAGACAAGCGTACCAAACACCTTCTTCACTACCCTGTCTACCTATGACTCCACTTTCAACGAACTATGCATCTGCACCCCTTGGTCTCTTTGTTCGGCAGCACTCCCCATTTACTGTATAAGCCCCGCCTTGATTTGCCTTACTAAATGCAACACCTCACATTTACCTAAATTAAATTCCATCTGCCCATTTGATCAAGGTCCAGTTGTACTCTGCGATAACCTTCTTCACTGTCTATTACGTCACCAATTTTGATATCATCTGCAAACTTACTAACCATACCTCTTACAGTCACATCCAAATCATTTATATTAATGACAAAATGTAGTGGACCCAGCATTAATCCTTGTGGTACACCACTGAACTCAAGCCTCACACAAGAGATTGCCAAGCTGCTTAGTAGGGCAGAAAAGCTCATGTATTTTCTGCATAGTTTATATCGAAGAGAAGGAGTCCATAAATAGACTCCAAAGAAGGTTAAACAGCTGCCCCACCCAGTTTACAGCAGAGTGCTACCTATTGGACATAAATACCAGGACATTGAGCTATTATATCTAACCCAGTTCTTTGGTCACTGAAAGCAAGAAAGGTTTGAAATCACAGCAGGTCAGGCAGCATCCATGGAGAATGGACAAGCTAATGTTTTGACTCTAGGTGACCTTTGGTCACTACTCGCTAGAGCTGTCTTGTGTGAACTGGAGATGAAGGACTTGCGGCAATGTCTCTAGCTTTGTAATGAGAAAGACATTCAACAGTAATTGGTTCAAATCCCACAATGGCAGATGGTTGGTGAAATAACTCCACAAGATGCCAGTATCCTGTCACTGAGTCACCCTATATTTGCATGTGGAGAATCCTTTACACTCAGCCATCTCTCAGAGTGAGCAGGATGTCTGACACGTGTGACGATGCTGTCATTTTAAAGAGTTTATTTTGTTCTTGGTTTTTTTTGAAGAGAGGTCAGAAAGGCAGAGGTGTTGAAGGGTCTAGTTTAACAATGGAAGGGGAGTGGCCAGTTCTCCCAGTTCAGGCTTTTTTTAGTTTGTTTTTAGCTGTAGCAGTCACTAGATGTATGAGTCCAGGGGAGTTGCAAGCTTCAGTAAAGAAGGGCAGCACTGCTGCCTCACAGTACCAGAGACCCAGGTCCAGTTCCAGCCTCAGGCAACTGTCTGTGTGGAGTTTGCACCTTCTCCCCTGATCTGTGTGGGTTTGCTCCGGTTTCCTCACACAGTCCAAAAAAAATGTGCAGGTTAGGTGAATTGGCCATGTTAAATTGCCCATAGTGTTAGGTGAAGGGGTAAATCTAAGGGACTGGGTCTGGGTGGGTTACTCTTCGGAGGGTCGGTGTGGACTTGTTGGGCCGAAGGGCCTGTTTCCACACTGTAAGTAAAGTAATCTAATCTAATTCCTCTGACTTTCTTCTGAAATCTCTCTTTGGATGTTGTTCTCTCCTGCCTGTAAGAATCCATGTTTGAATTTACCTTTTTGACAAAGGGTCTGTTTATGGGATGTTACTGAATTAGAACAATTACTTAGTAATAGTTACTGTATTGGGTCCATTAAGTTTTCCAATAATTAAGCCAATCTAAATTCTGCTTTCTTTTATTCATGTTTCAACTGCAGTGTTTAAATAAATTCTGTTTACTTAGAGCTGAGTGGTTTAACCAGCTGCATCACAGCTGGAACACCCACTACATATCTGCCTTTAACATAGGAAAAGGTTAGGATCTAAGCTACCTTCTTAAAATACTTTGAGAGGGTCTGGCCTGGTCTATATCACACTCTTGTTTATATCTGTCAGCCATGGCTCCCCGATTGGACCAGGTCAACAGCCCAATCAGGGAACTCATATTCTATGACAGTTACCTGGCTGACCTTCTTACATTCACCACATCTCTCCCTGACTAAGTCCAGGGATCTGTTCTTTTTCTTGTTGCCTTTTCTGGTGCGTTTTTTCACTGAGTCTGGTTCCTTGGCCTCAGATACAGGTGGCGTCTACCAGACTGTAGCCTGTCTCTTGCGCCTGGGGCATCTCGGAAGAAAATTGTCCTCTTCTTCAGACAGTAAAGACGTTGAGGCTGTGACATCCACCGTGTCCATCTCAGACTTGAGGTTTCTTTGATGCTAGACAGATGGGGAGAACCATAGGTTCAGTCAGCCTATCCAGCTATTCTTAGGGGCCGGGTACATTTTGATCCTGTCCCATTTGTGAGGTTGCAGCTTTCAAGTGGTCCACATACCTGTTCAGGGCCACCTCACGAACTGAACTTATACTTCACAGGACCTGGCCTTGCATTGATTATGCCTCTTACCCATGCAGGGCCATTCCATGGTTTCTACAGCAAACTTTGTCCTCTGAAGTAAATTGTCTCTCTCCCCTAGAGGAATATTGTGTCAAGAATTGGCATTCCTGATTCCATTTAACCCCTCCACCTCTACCTCGCCAAGGTCCAGGAAGATCAGATTTAACCTAGTGTGGAGTCTTTTCCCCTTTAGCAACTCTGCTGGACCCATCCTTGTAATTGCTTTATGGTTGGTCTGATAATCAAACAGGAACTGGGACAGTTTGGTCTCTGGTGAAGCTGTTGAAAAGAGTGATACTGGAAGACACAGCCAGTCAGGCAACATCCGAGGACATTTGAGGCATAAGCCCTTCATGCGGAGAGTGGAGGGAAGGGGGCTGAGAGATAAATGGGAGGGTGAGGGTGGGACTGGAGGGAAGGTAGTTGTGAAGGTGATAGGTTACTGTGTTTTTCTGCACCACATGTTTCAACTCTGATCTCCAGTATCTGCCATCCTCACTTTTCCTATCCAGTGAAGCTATAGGCTGTTTCTTTTAGCCTGGCTTCAAACTTTGGACTGCTCTTTCTACCAAACCATTGGATAATGGATGGTATGGAATTGTCCATATATGCTAAATTTCATTTGACTTTAAGAAATACTCAAATTTCCTGCTGGTAAATGATGGCCTGTTGTCTGTGACCAGCACTTCCGGAAGATTGTGTACTGCAAAAGATAGTTGCAGTTTTTCTATTGTCATTGCCATTTTTGACAAATGAACTCTATCTGGGAACAGCCATTCTGAGTGGGCATCCACAATGGCTAAGAACATTGAGCACATGAAAGGACCAAGGTAGTCGATGTATATCCGAGTCCGGGTTTACCCGGCCATTTCCACATATGTAAGGGAACTGCCAGAGGGTAATTTTCCCTTTGTTGGCACTCTGGGCACTGCCACATCAATGCAGCTATGTCTGCATTCGATCCTCTTCACCAGCCTTAACTTCTTGCCATGCTTTTGGAACCAGCATCTGGCTGAATTCCTTTTCTTGGGATAATAACTCTTGCTCCCCATAACAAAGTCCTCTACAGTGAGCTGGTCTCACTGGATTTCAGAAAGGTTTCATTTCTGATTGTGATGACCCTTTTGTTTTCCCCATCACTACTAGCTGTTTTACTTTTGCTAGGATCAGATCATTTTGTGTCCACTGTTGGATATTGTCAGCGATGTCCAGATAGTTTAAAACCAGGAGGCCTGTGACCAGTGGGGTGTCACAAGGGTCAGTGCTGAATCCACCAATTTTAGTCATTTATATAAATGATTTGGATGCGAGCATAAGAGTTATAGATAGCAAGTGTGCAGATGACACCAAAATTGGAAGTGTAGTGGACAGCGAAAAAGGTTGCCTCAGATTACAACGGGATCTTGATCAGATGGGCCAATGGGCTGAGGAGTGGCAGATGGAGTTTAATTCAGATAAATGCGAGGTGCTGCATTTTGGGAAAGCAAATCTTAACAAGACTTATACACTTAATGGTAAGGTCCTAGCAAGTGTTGCTCAACAAAGAGACCTTGGAGTGCAGGTTCATAGCTCCTTGAAAGTAGAGTTGCAGATAGATAAGACTGTGAAGAAGGCGTTTGGTATGCTTTCCTTTATTGGTCAGAGTATTGAGTACAGGAGTTGGGAGGTAATGTTGTGGCTGTACAGGGCATTGGTTATTGCGTGCAATATTGGTTATTTTGGAATATTGCATGCAATTCTGGTCTCCTTCCTAGCGGAAGGATGTTATAAAACTTGAAAGGGTTCAGAAAAATTTACAAGGATGTTGCGAGGTTTGGAAGATTTGAGATATAGGGAGAGGTTAAATAGGCTAGGGCTGTTTTCCCTGGAGCGCGGAGGCTGAAGGTGACCTTATAGAAGTTTATAAAATTATGAGGGGCATGGATATGGTAAACAAGGTCTTTTCCTTGGGGTGGGGGAGTTGAGAACTAGAGGGCATAGGTTTAAGGTGAGAGGGGAAAGATATAAAAGAGATCTAAGGGGGCAACTTTTTCATGCAGATGGTGGCGTATGTGTGGAATGAGCTGCCAGAGCAGCCTGGTGGAGGCTGATACATTTGCAACATTTAAAAAGCATCCGGATGGGTTTATCAATAGGAAGGGTTTGGAGGGATATAGGCTGGGTGCTGCCAGGTCGAACTAGATTGGGTTGGGATATCTGGTCGTCATGGACGAGTTGGACCGAGGCGTCTGTTTCCATGCTGTACATCTCTATGACTCTATTAGCAGCACCATCACTGGTGTTTCTGCCAGTGGGAGACAGCTCAAGGCATCCACATTTACTACCTAGTCTCCTGGATGGTGTTCCAACTTGCAATTGTATGCACTTTGAATGAAAACCCCTCACTGAATTCAGCCTGAAGTCTTGTCCTCTTTGAGTAAGCCTCTTTGATAAACAGGCATTTGCAATCTGTTACAATTACAAATTTACGTTCATAAAGGTATTGGTGAAACTTACTCACTGCCAAATCTTCCTTCTGTATCTGAACATATTTACACTCTGCATCAGCCAAAGTCTGAGAAGTATGCACTATTGGGTGTTCCTTTCCATTGGGCCATCTGTGAGCCGACACTACCTCAGTGCCATACGGGAAGGCATTACATTTTGCTTGAGATTGTAACTGCTTTGTCACTTCTCTAAAAGTTACATCTTGGCTACAAGGTAATTTCCAAGAAGATGTAAGGGTGCCAGAATGGAGGCCAGTTTATGTATGAACACTCCACCAATCCAAGAACAGATGAACGTTCCTGTACAGATGTGGTAACCTGGGCATGTTTGATCTCCTTCACTTTATCTTCCAACGGGTGTAACCCAGTTTTGTCAACTAAGTTGCCCAAGCAGATACTTGGGGTGCCTGTAACACACATATTTCCATCCTAAGATGTACACCTGCCTGGGAGAAATGCCGAAGGACTATGTTCAAGTTCTCTAAGTGCTCTTTATTGGTCTTCCCTGTTATTAGCATGGGTGTCGTTGGGTAGAATGATCTCCATCATCTGCTGAAAAATGGCACAGGCTGATGATACCCCAAATGGCAGTCTTGTATATTGGTTCAAACCTTTATGGGTATTAACTATTGCATACTTCTAGGAATCCTCATCGAACTGCAACTGCAGTTGTACATGGCTCATTTCCAGCTTTGTGAAGGATAGCCATCCCTGCCAGCTTTGTGTATAAATCCTCTACGTGACAGATCAGGTGTTTATCCAGCTACAAAAAGCGGTTTACCTTTTGTTTAAAATCCCCACAAAGGTGAGCTTATCTATTGAGCTTTGCAGTTGGTATGACCAGTGCTCCCATTCCACAAACTGATGATTTGATGATTCCTTCGTTTCCCAGTCTTCTGCCTCTGCAGTAAGGTAAACGGCTTTACAGAATCATGGAATTGCTTCCTGGTCAACATGGAAGGTGGTCTTAGCTCCTCTGATAGTCCCTAGACCTTCCTGAAAATCTTCCAGGTAATTAATTAGGACTTCACTCAGGCCATCTTCTGATTGAGAAATGTTGAGCTACTGAGGTGAATTTTCCTCAACCAATTTCGCCCTGTCAAACTTGGGCCCAAGCCTTATTGTACCACAACTAGTAAATGCCCCAACTGCTTCTCTTAAGAGACTACAACCAAAGTTGTACCCTTAATCTGTCAAGGTTCCCTGCTATAGGTTCTCAATCTGGTTGAGCTTTTGAGTGATCATAAGGATTGGAGTCCAGAGTGAATGTGAGTAAAGACTGATCTGCGATCACTGATATAGCCACACTGGTATTGACTTCCATGACTCAGTGGTGAGCACTCATCGCTGAATCAGAAAATTATTTAAATTTTACTCCATAAAACAGGCCACAATGTGTAATGAAGGCTGACTGAAGGCACAGCTTCAAAGTCCCACCTGCTGTGCAATCTCTGAACAGATTAACTAGAAAAATGAGCAATGCCAGTCAGACTCCAGTGTCATTGTCCAAAGTGCTGTCTTCCTTTTAAAGACTAAAAATCCACAAGCGTTCAAGAAAAAAACACTCCTGCAAAATCATCTACAATAGATTTGGTATGGCGATGTAGGGATGACTAGAAAGCATCTCCCCTGCTGAAAGTGCTGAAATCTTAAATGGCTGGTGTTCCAGAGGAAGACAAGGAACAGATCAACAGGATGATAATCGTTTTGTTCAGTCACCTGAATATTCAACATAGAACATAGAACATAGAAGAACACAGCGCAGTACAGGCCCTTTGGCCCTCGATGTTGCGCCGATCCAAGCCCACCGAACCTACACTAGCCCACTATCCTCCATATGCCTATCCAATGCCCGTTTAAATGCCCATAAAGAGGGAGAGTCCACCACTGCTACTGGCAGGGCATTCCATGAACTCACAACTCGCTGAGTAAAGAATCTACATCTGTCCTATACCTACCACCCCTTAATTTAAAGCTATGCTCCCTCGTAATAGCTGACTCCATACGTGGAAAAAGGTTCTCATGGTCAACCCTATCTAAACCCCTAATCATCTTGTACACCTCTATCAAGTCTCCCCTAAACCTTCTTTTCTCCAATGAGAACAGCCCCAAGTGCCTCAGCCTTTCCTCATACGATCTTCCTCCCATACCAGGCAACATCCTGGTAAACCTCCTCTGCACCCGTTCCAGTGCCTCCACATCCTTCCTATAGTATGGCGACCAAAACTGCACACAATACTCCAGATGCGGCCGCACCAGAGTCTTATACAACTGCAACGTGACCTCAGGACTCCGGAACTCAATTCCTCTACCAATTAAAGCCAGTACGCTATATGCCTTCTTCACTGCACTATTTACCTGGGTGGCAACTTTCAGAGATCTGTGTACATGGACACCAAGATCCCTCTGCTCATCCACACTACCAAGTATCCGACCATTAGCCCATCTTTTTATTACTCATACCAAAGTGAATCACCTCACACTTAACCACATTGAACTCCATTTCCCACCTTTCATGTGATTCAAGATATGTGATTCTCAGTAAATGTCATCCTTCAGTATGGAGACATCCAATAAATAGCAAGGCTGAAGTCCTGCCTGCTCTCTCAACTGGATGTTGAAGATCCCTTTGAAGAAGAACCCTGAATTCCCTCCAATGCCTTAGCCACTATTGGTCCTAAACTGAACCTCCATAAGGCTGCAGGTTTATCACTTTGCTGTGTGTGTGAGCTTACTGCACTAAACTGATTACTGTGCCTGTCACAAAATGAAGTATTGAATTTACTGAAAAATGCTTTGGGGAATCCTGAATCCATGTAAGTTGCTATACAAGTGAAAACTTTTCTCTCACAGCAGCCACAGATGCCATCGTGAAGATAGTTAAAAATTGGTCGATAACATTACCTCTGTCTCTGAACCGAAATACAAGTCACAGATTCCGTACTGCCCTTTCTGCATCCTGCATACTCGCACGGCTTCCAGGAACGCCCGAACTTCAAAAGAATCCTTTCTGAAGAGCACTATGATGAAAATAGCACCGTCATGTCGTCAAATTGTGAAAACTATTATCTATTTTTATTTTACACAAGCACTGCTAAAGTTCCCTCTAAATAGACTGCAGAATTAGATACAGAGTAAAGCTCCTTCTACACTCTCCCCATCAAACACTCCTAGGACAAGGACAGAGCGGGATTAGATATAGAGTAAAGCTTCCTCTACACTGCTGCCCCCGCTCCCCCCCGCCTCCCCCCCCCCCCCCCCCCCCCCCCCCCCCTCAAACACCCCTCAGGACATGGATAGCACAGGATTAGATACTGAGTAAAGCTACCTCTACATTGTACCCCCATCAAACACCCGCACCCCCCAGTACAGGGGCAGCATGGGTTTGAAAAAGAGTAAAGCTTCCTCTACACTGTACCCCCCATCAAACTGTCCCAGGACAGGGACAACACAGGGTTAAATATTGAGTAAAGCTACCTCTACACTGTCTCCAACGAAACCTCCCAGAACAGGGGCAGCATGGGGCTAGATATAGAGTTAAAGCTTTCTCTACATTTCTCCCATCAAATTCTCCCAGGACAGGGACAGCAAAGCATTGGATACAAAGTAAAGCTACCTCTACATTGTTAAAAATCACACAACACCAGGTTATAGTCCAACATGTTTAATTGGAAGCACACTAGCTTTCGGAGCGTCGCTCCTTCATCAGGTGATAGTGGAGGGCTCGATCGTAACACAGAATTTATAGCAAAAATTTGCAGTGTGATGTAACTGAAATTATACATTGAAAAATTGATTGTCTTGTTAAGCCTTTAAGCTTGTTAAACTCAAAGACTGCATGAATTTATGTAAAACTCTGTTATCTCACTTTTTAGATTAGAATCAATCTAAACATCAGGTCATAGACAGAGAACACAGGGGGCTAACACCTTTAACATATTGTCTAGCTATCACCATTGTTAACAGCTAACCCGAGAATGCAACTTAAAAAAAAGATTTTGTGATTTACACATGAAAGAAGTGAAACTATCACTGTATTCTAACAGATGAAAAGCTTAACAAGACAATCAATTTTTCAATGTATAATTTCAGTTACATCACACTGCAAATTTTTGCTATAAATTCTGTGTTACGATCGAGCCCTCCACTATCACCTGATGAAGGAGCGTCGCTCCGAAAGCTAGTGTGCTTCCAACTAAACCTGTTGGACTATAACCTGGTGTTGTGTGATTTTTAACTTTGTACACCCCAGTCCAACACCGGCATCTCCAAATCATACCTCTACATTGTCCTCATCAAACATTCCCAGGACAGGGAACTGCAAGTGGTTAGATACAGAGTACAGATCCCTCTATACTGTCCTCATCAAACACTCCCAGGACAGGGAACTGCAAGTGGTTAGATACAGAGTACAGATCCCTCTATACTGTCCTCATCAAACACTCCCAGGACATGTCTCCGGTTGACCCTCTGACTGTGTTTGGGGTAAACTGACATTTGTCCTGCTGCTACTTGAATCTCCTTTCATCAGGTTTCTGAGGAGTTGAGGGAGATGCCTTTCCCACCGCCTCACTACAGCCTGGGTTTAAACCTGAACAGATCCTGAGGTGCTGCTGAACCATGTGGCCCTTGTCTTTGGGAGTGGGCTGTGGGTTTAATGCACAGAGGTTGAAGGATCAGAGCTGCAATGCTCATATAAGGGGAAACTGGTGTGAAAGAATGTGAGAGAAAAAGTCAGGTTACTACACGGATTGGATGAGCTGATCTAAAATGGGAGGAAGCTCTCGCAGATCATAAACACTGGCCTAGAATAGATGGGTCAAATGGTCTGTTTCAGTGCTGGAAACACAACTACATTGTATTGCCAACACCAAAACAGAGCTAATAACATTGGCTATTCCAGCCTCAGACAGACAATTCTGTAGACTCATCCCTGAGTCTGCTTCTTAAAAAAAAACTTATTTTTCTAATCCAACTGTTTAGTGGTGTTATTACAGATCTCTGGAGCTGGCAGGACTTGAACATGAGTCCTTTGGTCCAGTGGTAGAGACTACACCACAAGAGAGCCTTCCTGAGTCTGCTTCCTAAAGGGCTCAGGTGTTGAGTTCCAGTTGGGCAGGCCATTGCCTGTGACCAAGGGAACTCATCGAGCCCCACAAGGACATTAATACTTGATTCCACTTGGACATGCGTTACAGTGTAAAACCCACTTCAGGGAAGCGAGTTGGCAATGTGTCGGATGTTGCTAAGGTTTGTACCAGTGTTGAGGTGGCGAATTCCATCAGAGAGGAGTGCGCTCCAGTAGCGAAGGTCATCTGCAGTGTGGAAGCAGAGAATGAGGTGTGGGCGATAGGGGTGCCACAGGAACAGAGGGTGATCCGTCGGACAGTTTGTGTACTGTTCCTTCCAGTAATTATCTGCGACACCTAAAGGGGGACAGCCAACAAAGAAAGGTCTGCATTTAGATAGCGCCCCTTGTAAATTAAAGCAACCTGAAGCTCTTATTGAGTGTTCGTGTTAAAGGGCAGACCTCGAACGGCCCATACTGATCAGGGCCCTTGAGTTATATATAGACCAGAGTGGATGATGACTTATTTTCACAAAGCAAAATGCTGCAGACATCAGATGTCTGCCAGAGGCATTTTGAATACCCAGCAGGTCAGGGGGATAGAGAAATGCACCAAGTTAACTGGCCAGGAATGTCCGGAAACATTAACACCATTTTTCTATCCACCAATGTTGCCAGGCCTGCTAAGGATTTGCTGTTTGATTTCCACCCCGTTGTTCGGCACTAGAATTCCAATCCTCAGACTGTAACAGTGCAATTTAAAGTGGTGACTGAGCCAGTAACATAACTACTGCATTGCCAGGAAGCGACAGTAGTCACTGCTGCTTACTGAGCGTCTGATATATACACAAACCTTGGGGGTGTACCCCTTACACAGACCACAGTACCTACTTCTGACTCAACCCCTCTAGTCATGAGGAACATAGAGTTTTTGGGACTCCTCCTCTGAAGACTGCACAGTATGAACCACAACTTTGAGTATAGGAATTGGGATATTATATTGTGGTTGTACAGGATGCTGGTGAGGCCTCTTTTGGAGCACTGTATGCAGTTCTGGTCATTCCTGCTGTATGAAGGATATTTTTAAATTGGAGAGGGTTCAGACAAAACTTACCAGGATGTTGCCAGGAATGGAGGGTTTGAGTTAACAAGGAGAGGCTGGACAGGCTGGGACTTTTTCACTTGAGCGTGGGAGGTTGAGGGGTGACCCTATAGAGATTTACAAAATCATGAGGGGTATAGATAAGATGAGTGACAGGTGTCTTTTCCCTAGGATGGAGAATTTCAAGACTAGGAGCTATACTTTTAAGGTGAGAGGTTACAGATTTTAAAAAAGACACGAGGGGCAACATTTTTATTCTGAGAGTGGTTCGCATGTGGAATCAACTTCGAGAGGAAGTGATGAATGCAGATAAATTTGCAATGTTTAAAAGACATTTTAGGTAAGTACATGAATAAGAAATGTTTGGAGGAATATGGGCCAATCACAGGCAGGTGAAACTAGCTTAGTTTGGGATAATGGTCGGCATGGACTGGTTGGACCAGAGGGTCTGTTTCCACGCTGTATGACTCTGTGACTTTATAAATTATAATCAGAGATCCAGCACACTTACAAAGAAATGTTCTTGGGATGTGGGCATTGTTGGTCTGTCTCTAACTGACCTTAAGGAGGTGCTGGTGTACTGCCCTTCTTGAAGTCACAGTCTACTTTTATTTTTCTTTCTGTTCATTCGCAGAATGTAGGCATCAGTGGCCAAGCCAGCATTTATTGCCCATCCCTAATTGCCCAGAGGGCAGTTAACATTGTTGTGGGTCTGGAGTCACATGTAGGTCAGACCAAGTAAGGAAGGTGGTTTCCATTCGTAAAGGACATGAGTGAACCAGATGGGTTTTTCCAACAATTGACAATGCATTAATGGTCACCATTAGATTCCTAATCCCAGATTTTTAAAAAAAACTGAATTCAAACTCCACCTTCTGCCAAGGCAGGATTCAAGCCTGGGTCCCCAGAACATTACCTTATTCTGGATTATAGTCGAACAATAATAACACAAAGCCATTGCCTACCCCATTTGGCTACCTACAATGCCATTAGGGAGGGAATTCCAGGATTTTAAACCAGCGACAGTGAAGGAACAGGGATATATTTCCAAGTCAGGTTAGTAAGAATCTTGGAGTTGAATCTGAGTGGGTGGAGTTCCCACGTACCTGCTGCCCTTGTCCCTCTAGATGCCCTGGAAGGTCCTGCAGATGGTACACACTGCTGCAACAGTGATAGGGGCAGTGAGGGTGGCTTGCGTTTTGTGCCTTACACTGTTCTGGAATCATCTGAGCATCTCTCCCTGACCCCTTACAGCCTCACCAAGAAGGCCCATTACTCCTTACCCTCATCCTCACCATCCCAGAGGAGACGGTGACATAGCAGTATCCTGTCTGGAAAAGTACTTCCAGAGGCCCAAGCTAATATGCTGGGAATATGGGTTCAAATTCAAAGATGGCACCAAGCGGAATTTAAACTCAATTAATTAAAAACATGAAGCCAGTCTCAAAAATTATCACCTGGTGCTGTTTTAGAAACCTATCTGGTTCAATAATCCCCTTTAGGGGTGGAAATCTACTGTCCTTAATCAGTCTGACCTACATGTGACTCCAGATCTGCTAAATGCGAGTGACTGCTCTTTGACAACAAGCCCCTCAGTACAAGGGTCATAAATGTTAGTTCATGAAACATCCCATGAGCAAAGGATCCTGGGATGGACAATTGGTGGGCTCACACTCTGTGACTGATAACGAGACTAAATTGTGAGGTGGAATTAGCTCCATGGCCCTCACCAGCCATTCCACACCCTCACCATTGAAGTGTGGCCAGGTCCGTTGGAGGGTTTCAGTATATTCTGTTACTGAGGTCAGCACAACAAACCCTGATAGGAGCACGGTGTCTTCTGGTTTTAGTCCTCTCTGTTCAGCCTGGAATATATTGCAACAGAATGTTGGTAAAAAAAAATTAACACCCTTCCAACATTGCAACAATACTCTCAAGCAATGCTTGGTCAAATGAACATGGCACCCACTCTCTCGCCACCGACCCAGACACACAGTCCCCTCCCATCCCAGACATTCACTCCCCCAGCATCTCAGACTCACACTTCTTCAACATTCCAGACCCACACTCCCCCAACATCCCAGAAACACGTTCTCTTCCTGTCCCAGACCCACACTCTCCACCCCCCCACCTTCATTCCAGACACACATTCCATCACGCGAGACATATATTCCCCCACTCCCACTCCATTTCCAGAAACACACTCTCCCACCATTCCAGACAAAGATTCCCTTATCCTCCCAGACTCCTACTCTGCCATCATCCTAGAACAACACATCCTCACCATTCCCAGACACACTCCCCCAGTGCAGACAGAAACCTTCCCCTACCCAGAAAAACACACCCGCCAGCCAGGAAGACTCAAACTGTATGAATAAAGTTTCCCACCTCTTTTGTTTCAAAATACTCCAAGTGGTAGCTGGCCTTCATGACAAAGTATCTCTGTTTCCACTTCCTCCTGGTGTCCACGTGTTGCAGCATGTGTCCCTGGGCAATCACCTCCTCACTGGCCCTGCATTCCTGAGAAGATGGAGTGATGAGTGAGGAGCTAGAAGGCTGCCAATGGAGGGGATATCTATTCTGGAAGTGTCACTGCATGGTGGGGGGGCAGTGTCATGGAATTTGCCCATTCTCCCTGTGTCTGCGAGGGTCTCCTTCGGGTCCAAAGATGTGCAGGTTATGAGGATTAGCCATGCTAAATTTCCCTATGGTGTCCAGGGATGTGCAGGCTAGGTGGGCTAGCCTTGGACGTTATAGGGTAGGGGGATAGGTCTGGGTGGGATACTCTTCAGATGGTTGGTGTGGACCAGTTGGGCTGAATGGCCTGTTTCACAACAGTAGGAATTCTATGATGATCCTATGGCACTGAGCTAGCAACCTAGATGGCTAGCCCAATGATTTGGGCATGGGGTGGAGGAGGGGTGTGAGATCACATTCCACCATGGGGGCTGGTGGCCCTTAAACCCTTGAATGAGTAAATCTCACAGATTCGTTCATTTTAATTGTTGTGGTAACAACCCATCTGGTAAGGAAATCTGCTCTCCTTACCTGGTCTGACCGAAATAATTCGTCACCACCCTCTGAAAAGACTTGGCAAGTCACTCAGTTGAAAAGAAGTTGGAAAAGGGGCAATAAATTCTGACCTTGCCAGTGATATCCACATCTTATGGACTTCAGTAAGGCATTCGACAAGGTTCCCCATGGGAGACTGGTTATCAAGGTTAGATCTCATGGAATACAGGGAGAACTAGCCATTTGGATACAGAGGGCAGGCATGGTGGCTCAGTGGTTGGGACTGCTGCCTCACAGCACCAAAGACCCGGGTTCAATTCCCACCTCAGGCAACTGTCTGTGTGGAGTTTGCATATTCTCCCCGTGTCTGCGTGGGTTTCCTCCGGGTGCTCCGGTTTCCTCCCACAGTCCAAAAATGTGCAGGTTAGGTAAATTGGCCATGCTAAATTGCCTGTAGTGTTAGGTGAAGGGATAAATGTAGGGGAATGGGTCTGGGTGGGTTGCTCTTCAGAGGGTTGGTGTGGACTTGTTGGACTGAAGGGCCTGTTTCCGCACTGTAAGTAATCTAATCTAATCAGAACTGGCTCAAAGGTAGAAGACAGAGGGTGGTGGTGGAGTGTTATTTTTCAGACTGGAGGCCTGTGACCAGTGGAGTGCCACAAGGATCGGTGCTGGGTCCTCTACTTTGTCATTTACATAAATGATTTGGTTGCGAGCATAAGAGGTACAGTTGTAAGTTTGCAGATGGCACCAAAATTGGAGGTGTAGTGGACAGCGAAGAAGGTTACCTCAGATTACAACAAAATCTTGACCAGATGGGCCAATGGGCTGAGAAGTGGCAGATGGAGTTTAATTCAGATAAATGTGAGGTGCTGCATTTTGGGAAAGCAAATCTTAGCAGGACTTATACACTTAAGGGAGTGTTGCTGAACAAAGAGACCATGGAGTGCAGGTTCATTGCTCCCTGAAAGTGGAGTCGCAGGTAGATAGGATAGTGAAAAAGGCGTTTGGTATGCTTTCCTTTATTGGTCAGAGTATTGAGTACAGGAGTTGGGAGGTCATATTGCTGCTGTACAGGACATTGGTTAGGCCACTGTTGGAATATTGCGTGCAATTCTGGTCTCCTTCCTATCGGAAAGATGTTGTGAAACTTGAAAGGGTTCAGAAGAGACTTATAAGTATGTTGCCAGGGTTGGAGGATTTGAGCTATAGGGAGAGCCTGAATAGGCTGGGGCTGTTTTCCCTGGAGTGTCGGAGGCTGAGGGGTGACCTTATAGAGGTTTACAAAATCATGAGGGGTATGGATAGGATAAATAGACACAGTCCTTTCCCTGGGATTGGGGAGTCCAGAACTAGAGGGCATAGGTTTGGATGAGATGAAAAGATATAAAAGAGACCTAAGGGGCAACTTTTTCAAACAGAGGGTGGTAAGTGTATGGAATGAGCTGCCAGAGGAAGTGGTGGAGGCTGGTACAATTGCAACACTTAAAAGGCATTTGGATGGGTATATGAATAGGAAGGGTTTGGAGGGATATGGGCCGGGTGCTGGCAGGTGGGACTAGATTGGGTTGGGATATCTGGTGGGCATGGACGGGTAGGACCAAAGGGTACATCTCTAGGACTCTGTGACTCCTCTGACAGAAAAATGCTCCCATGTCCTGGCATTATTTGGCTAACACTTCCTTCCTTCTGATGCATTACCTTCCCACCCTGACTGGAAAATGAATTGTCTCATTGTCCATTGTATCCATTGATCTCCTCATTCCCAATTTATTTCTCTTCAGTAAAGAGGCATCTTCAAATGATTTGGAAAAGAAAAAATGCAATCTTTATCTCAGTGGAGCCTTCCAAGTGAAGGCCTCAAGAATGGGTTGCGTATGGGTTCCTTCACATTAGCCATCGAACAGAACCTTCAGGATTCAGTATTTATAGTTTGGGTGGCTGGCTTGTGACAGTGACACCAACAGTGTGGGTTCAATTTCTGCACTGACTGAGGGTCACCATAAAGGACTCTCCTTCTCAGCCTCTCCCCTCGCCTGAGTTACGGTGACCCTTAGGTTATGGTGACTCTCTGGTCCAATAGGACAGTGGAGACTTTACCATTCTACATTCAATAGTCATAGAGCACAGCAACAGACCCTTTGTTCCAACCAGACCATGCCAACTATAATCCCAAACTAAACTGGTCCCACTTGCCTGCACTTAGCCCACATCCCTCCAACCATTTCTTATTCATGTACTTATCCAAATGTCTTTTAAACATTGTAACTGTACTGCATTCATCACACCTTCTGGAGGTTCACTCTATACATGACCCCCTCTCTGTAAAAAAAAATTGCCCCTCATGTCTTTTTCAAATTTTTCTCCTCTCACCTCTAGTCTTGAAATCCACCACCCTAGTGAAAAGACACCTGCCATTCACCTTATCTACACCCCTTATAAACCTCCATAAGGTGAACCCTCAACATCCTACACTTCAGTGAGAAAAGTCACAGCCTATCCAGCTTCTCCCCATATCGACGTTTTCCCCTTTCCGCCTTCCACAAAGACCGTTCCCTCCGTGACTACCTGGTCAGGTCCACGCCCCTCTACAACCCACCCTCCCATCCTGGCACCTTCCCCTGCCACCGCAGGAATTGCAAAACCTGCGCCCACACCTCCTCCCTCACCTCTATCCAAGGCCCTAAAGGAGCCTTCCACATCCATCAAAGTTTCACCTGCACATCCACCAATATCATTTATTGTATCCGTTGCTCCCGTGCGGTTTCCTCTACATTGGGGAGACTGGGCGTCTCCTAGCAGAGCGCTTTAGGGAACATCTCCGGGACACCCGCACCAATCAACCACACCGCGCCGTGGCCCAACATTTCAACTCCCCCTCCCACTCTGCCACTCCCTCACCACCTGACGCCTGGAGGAAAAACGCCTCATCTTCCGCCTCGGAACACTTCAACCCCAGGGCATCAAGTTTCCTCATTTCCCCTTCCCCCACCTCACCCCAGTTCCAAACTTCCAGCTCAGCACTGTCCCTATGTCTTGTCCTACCTGCCTATCTTCTTTTCCACCTATTCACTTACCCTCCTCCCTGACCTATCACCTTCATCCTCACCCCCACTCACCTATTGTACTCTATGCTACTTTCTCCCCACCCCCATCCTCCTCTCATTTATCTCTCCAACCTTCAGGCACTCTGCCTGTATTCCTGATGAAGGGCTTTTGCCCGAAATGTCGATTTTCCTGCTCCTCGGATGCTGCCTGAACTGCTGTGCTTTTCCAGCACCACACTAATCCAGAATCTGGTTTCCAGCATTTGCAGTCAGATTATTAAACTGGAAAGAGTGCAGAAGAAACTTACAAGGATATTGCCAGGATTCAAGGGTCTGACTTCTAGGGAGAGGTTGGACAAGCTAGGAGTTTTGTCTTTAGTGTGTACGAAATTGAGGTGAGGGGGGACTTTGTAGAAGTGTATAAGATCATGAGAGGCATGGATAGAGTGAATGCACTCAGTCTTTTTCTCAGGGTTGGAGAATCGAGGACTAGAGGGCATAAGGTTAGATGGGAAAGAATAAAAGGGATGGCATTTTTATTTTGAGGGTGATACGCATATGGAATGAGCTGCCAGTGGAAGTGGTTGAGGTGGGTACATTAACAACATTGAAAAGGCATTTGGACAAATACATGGACAGGAGAGGTTTCAAAGGATATGGATCAAGTGCAGGGAAATGGGGTTAGCGTGGATGGACAGTTTAGTTGGCATGGAGCAGTTTGGGCCTAAGGGCCTGTCTCTGTGCTGTAGGAGTGAAATCGACGTTTCAGGCAAAAGCCCTTCATCAGGAATAAAGGCAGTGAGCCTGAAGCATGGAGAGATAAACTAGAGGAGGGTGGGGGTGGGGAGAGAGTAGCATAGAGTACAATGGGTGAGTGGGGGAGGAGATGAAGGTGATAGGTCAAGGAGGAGAGGATATGCTGGATTAGTGGTGCTGGAAGAGCACAGCAGTTCAGGCAGCATCCAACGAGCAGCGAAATCGAAGTTTCGGGCAAAAGCCCTTCAGGAGGAGAGGGTGGAGTGGACAAGTCGGACAAGTCAAGGAGACAGTGCTGAGCTGGAACCCTCTAGCTTATCTCTCCATGCTTCAGGCTCACTGCCTTTATTCCTGATGAAGGGCTTTTGCCCGAAACGTCAATTTCGCTGCTCGTTGGATGCTGCCTGAACTGCTGTGCTCTTCCAGCACCACTAATCCAGTATTTGCTTTCCAGCATCTGCAGTCATTCTTTTTACATGTGCCGATCCAGATCCTCTATCTAAACCTGTCGCCTGTTTTCCAAGGATCTGTATCCCTCTGCTCCCTGCCCATTCACTTCTAGGGAGAGGTTGGACAAGCTAGGAGTTTTGTCTTTAGTGTGTACGAAATTGAGGTGAGGGGGGACTTTGTAGAAGTGTATAAGATCATGAGAGGCATGGATAGAGTGAATGCACTCAGTCTTTTTCTCAGGGTTGGAGAATCGAGGACTAGAGGGCATAAGGTTAGATGGGAAAGAATAAAAGGGATGGCATTTTTATTTTGAGGGTGATACGCATATGGAATGAGCTGCCATTCATGTCTAGCCCATTCATGTATCTGTCTAGATATATCTTAAATGATGCTATCGTGTCTGCCCCTACCACTTCCGCTGGCAATTAGTTCCAGGCACCCAGCACCCTCTGCATAAACAACTTTCCACACATATTTCCCTTAAATCTTTCCCCTCTGACCTTGAACTCGTGACCCCTGATAATTGAGTTCCGCACTCTGGGACAAAGCTTCTTGCTATCCACCCTGTCTATACTTCTCATGATTTTGTAGGCCTCAATCAGGTTTCCCCTTCAACCTCCGCCTTTCTAATGAAAATATTCCTAATCTACTCAATCGCTCTTCGTAGCTAGCACCCTCCGTACCAGGCAACATCCTGGTGAACCTCCTCTCCAAAGCATCCACATCCTTGTGGTAATGTGGTGACCAGAACTGTACACAGTGTTCCAAATGTGGCCGAACCAAAGTCCTATACAACTTTAATATAACTCTATGATTTTATGACTCTATAACTCAAACCCTCTATTCCCAGTAGCATCCTGGTAAATCTCTTCTGAAATGTCTCCAGCTTTATAATATCCTTCCTATAAAGGGCAACCAGAACTACACACAGTACTCCAGAAGAGGCCTCACCAACCTCAACACAATATCTCAACTCCTATACTCAAAAGCAATGAAGGCAAGTGCACTAAAGACCTCCTGAACCATCCTGTCTACGTATGACACAAACTTCAAAGAATTATGTACCTGAATCTCTAAGTGTCTCTCTGTTCTACACTACCCAAGGCCCTATTTTTCATTTTATAATCCTGCCCTTGTTTGTTTTACCAAAGTGCAATACCTTACACTTATCCAAATTAAACTCCAACTGCCACTCCTCAGCTCATTGACTAATAGATCAAGATCTCTTTTTAATTATGGTCAGGCCTGGACTTCCTCAGATATCAATTGAGGAGTACAATCTAACATTTCCTCTGGGGATGAGTCTGTGCAGGGAATTTATTTTGGGTGATCACTGGCATTTTTCTTAATTCTTTCATGAGATCTGAGCATTAATGACAAGGCCGATGTCCTGAATAGGCCTCACTTGCTCACTAGGCCTAGAAGGTGGTTACGAATCGACCTCATTGCTGAGATTCTAGCATCACATCAGGAGAAGACCAAGTAAAAATGGCAGATGACTTTCCCTAAAGGCCATTAGTCAACAAGGTGGGTTTTCACAGCAACTGATAATAATTTTAAAACAAGAAAGAAAAACCTGTTTGGACACCCCTCTATGAGAGGTGGGACTTAGACTGGCTGGCCTAGTGATAGAGACACTACCACTGTGCCTCAAGAGCCCCCATTACAGTTTATAATCAGATCTGTTATGACACATCTTGCGGCTGTGTGGGACTTGAACCCAATTTCCCGAGGCAGAGGTAGGAACACCACTATGGCACCATGAAACTCTTCGTGGTTGATAATAATTTAATGGTTACCAAAGTTATTGGCACAAGCTATTTGGTGGGATTGGAACCTGTGCAAATTTGGGCCGTGGATTATTAACACAGCAACGTTATCTGTCCACGCCTACCACCCCTCAGGGTGGGTTCACTCTTAACTAGTTACCCCTCTCCTTGCATCATGAGGCAATCAGCCAAGCCAGGACAATGCCAGTAAAGCCCAAGGTTTGGCCTGGCAGGTGCAGGACTCCCACCTTGTTTCGCAGTAATTGGGGAGCTTGGCTTGGTCGTGGCTCCACCTCATTCCAGACTTTGTTGAGAACAGCCACGATGTTTTGTCCCCGACAGTGAGGGCGTATGTCATTCAAGAGAATATCAGCCCGACCTGAGGAGACAACAGACAGAGCATAGAGTTAGTTAGTGTCACTGGAAAGCAGCCAGAATGGTTACTGGTTAGCAGCTTTCTCCCAGCCAGAAACACCAATTACACAGTGAGCCCACTGTGAAGGCAGTCCCAACAGACCCAGAGTGTTCCCCAGTGAATTACAACAATAATCCCAATAAACCCATTAGATAGCCCGACAGAAAGCCCCGCAGGCTGCTTCCAGTAAATCAGACTGTTCCCCAATAAATCAGACTGTCCCCAGTAACCCACCACAGGAATACCATTAAACACAGAAGAAAACCCCAGTAAATCCACGCTATTCCTCAGTAAACTTACCAGCACGATTCAAATAAATTCCTAGGTAATCCCCTCTTTGTAAAACTTTCTGAACCAATGATAAACAAAGTGAGGGGTAGATGACTGGGTTCTGGGAAGTCACTTTGGCTCATATATAACCCTTATACTGATTGCCTCATGATGCAAGGAGAGGGGTAACTAGTTAAGAGTGAACCCACCCTGAGGGGTGGTAGGCGTGGACAGATAATGTTGCTGTGTTAATAATCCACGGCCCAAATTTGCACAGGTTCCAGTCCCACCAAATAGCTTGCGCCAATAAATTTGGTAACCATTAAATTATTATCAACCTCTAAGAGTTTCACGGTGCCATAGTGGTGTTCCTACCTCTGCCCCAGGAAAGTTACATAGTTTCTAAATAAAAGAGGCTAAGAACAGGGCAGTCAGTGCCTCCCTGCTTAAATAAAGAAGGTCACGCGACAGGAATGAAGGACAACTGGATCCTGGTTTGTTTTGGGACAAACAGCAGTGCCTGGTCCTGTCAAAGCGGGTGGAAGCGATGCTGTATAAATGTTGGAGGTTGTCTGACTCGCTCAGTCAATGCTCCCTGAACTGATCACTGCCCCATGTCAAGGACAGAGCCACTGCTTTGACATTTATTAATGAGTAACATTACAGGTGAAAACATTCAATTCAATCCCAAAAGTTGAAGTTCCAAATGTATTACTGAGTGGTGTCACTGTGATGAAAATCATAATCTGCACTTGATTTTGTCAGGAAAGTTTAAATGTCATAAATTTGCTTTGCCAGTTTTTACGCAAGAAATACATTTTAAAAAAATTATTGGTATTAGAAGGCAGTTGTTAGCAAACTGAGCCCTCTGATGGAGAGAGATTGAGCACACTGAGCCTGGACTCTCTCGAGTTTTGAACAGTGAGAGGTGAAACATACAGCATTCTTCATGGGTATGACATGATGGATGCAGAAAACATGGTTCTAAACCTACCGTACCGTGACTCTAGGACCAGGGGATTCTGTCACAGGATTAGGGATCAGCCATTTAGCACTGAGCAGAGGAGACATTTCTTCACCCAGAGGCTGGTGATTCTTTAAGAGGGCTGTAGATGTTCAATCACCAAGCAGTTAAAGAGTCATACACAGAAACAGACTCTGGTCCAACCAGTCTATGCCAGTCATAATCCCAAATTAAACTAGTCCCGCTTTCCTATTCATGTACTTATCCAAATATCTCTTAAATGTTGTAGCTGTACTTACACCCATTACTTTCTCTGGCGGTTCATTCCACACACAACCCACTCTCTAGGTTAAAAAAAATGCCCCCATGTCTTCTTTAAATCTTTCCTCTCTCATCTTAAAAATATGCCCCCCAGTCTTGAACTCCTCCACCTTAGGGGTAAGACAACTGTCATTCACCTTATCTATGCCCCTCATGATTTTATAAAGCTCTATAAGGTCACCCCTTCACTTCCTACTCTCCAGTGAAAAACATTTCCAGCCTATCCAGCCTCTCCTTATAACCCTCCATTCCCAGAAAAATCCTGCTCTTCTGAACCCTTCCAGCTTAATAAGATCCTTCCTAAAACAGGGCGACCAGAACCGTACAAAGTACACCAGAAGAATAAGTTCAGGATGGAAATAGGTATCAAAAGGTAACAAGGGATATGGGGATAGTGTGGTGAAATGGTCTTGAGATGGAAGATCACACGTGGCCTAGTTTGGTGGTGGAACAGGCTCCTATGTTAAACCAGAATCATAAACCTAGTAAGCAAATCAACTTCACAAAGCCAGCCAAATGCAACAAACAACTCGAGCTCCACCCAATTCCCCAATGAGCCATGACAGTTGTGGTTGTCTAGAGTTATACAGTCGTAGAGATGTACAGCACAGAAACAGACTCTTCGGTCCAACTCATTCACATTGACTCGATATCTTAAATTAATCTAGTCCCATCTGCCAGCATTTGGCCAATATCCCTCTAAACGCTTCTTATTCATATATCCATCCAGATGCCTTTAAAAACTGTAATTGTATCAGCCTCCACCAATTCCTCTGGCAGCTCATTCCACACACACATGACCCTCTGCTAGTGGGAAGTTTGTACAAAGGAGCTGTGATCAGCAGGTCTGCCCGTCTTTTTTACAATTTGAACTATGTGGTTATCAACCAAGCAAATGTTAATTGTGAGTGAGATCGTGTGATGTGAGAATGACAAATGCAACCAAGATTATGTTTTTGGCAATGAGAACAATTTCAAGTACGCAACTTTGTAACTAAGAATCACAGGCTGGGGTTGAAAAACAGAACCAGCAACTATGCTTGCCGTCTAGAATCTGTCCACTGTCTGCATCTCACTGTCATAGCGATATACTGCACCTGTATCTCATGGTCACAGAGATACCCTGTCACAGATATTTAACTCACCTGTACCTCACTATTACAGAAAGACATTGCGATACACTGCACCTGAACTCACTGTCACAGAAATACACTGCACCCGTGTCTCACTGTCACTGAGATTTAGTGCACTTGTATCTCACTACCAGTGGGCTGAATGGCTGGTGTGTGATGCAGAGTGATGCACAGTGTGGGTTCAATTCCTGCACTGGCTGAGACTACCCTGAAGGACTCTCATTCTCAGGCATAGTGACCCTCAGATTAACCCACCACCAGTTATCTCTCTCTCTCTTTCTAATGGGAAAGTAGCCCCCGAGCTGGTAGAACTATGGCAACTTTACCTTTTCAATTCTGTTCATATTCCTTAGACATGCAGAACAAACAAACCCACAGCATTTATTACTTGTCCAAGACTACATTTACAGTATTACTGCTGTGCGAATCTGTGCTTCTATAAGTCACAAATGCAGTTTGGTTCAGTACAGTAAAATATCAAGGAAACGAATTTTGGAGTTTGACTCTATTCAAACAAACCAAAGACATCTCTTACTTGAACCAGACTGTAGTTACATACATTTAAGGCACTAAGTGACTGATAATGGAATAGACCCCATTTACTTTTTACTGTCACAGAAAGATCTGCATGGTGTTCTAGTCTCAATATCTGAGCCGCCCTGTGACAAACGACAGCAAAACCTACATTTGTCAGAGTGATAGTGACACTTCAATTTGTCACGGAGATCCTTGATAAAACACGAGCTACAGGTGATTAAACTGTTAAAGGTCAAAATTTAAGCAACTTCAAGATGAATGCTGGGTATTTGCCAAGAAATGGGATTTAAACACAGACAATGCTGTCAGTGCACACAATGACAGCAGGTTATTATATCAGATGTTCCACTTCTACAGCCCATGGTTTTGCTGTTTAGTTTTAACTTCCACCAGCTGCAGGTTGGCTTCTGAGTGTGGGAAAGCCGATATCCTGGAGATTATTATCTAAAAGGTGTTGGCTAACATCAGCCAAGGTTTAACAATGGGGGAATACAATGGGTGCAGTGCCCCTTTTATTCGTCCATATGCAAGAGCAGCCTCCAAAGCCCATCTGAGTATGAACTAAAGCCCTGCTCACCTTTCAGATAGTCGCGCATCCGTTGATCCAGTTGTGTGGAAAAATTCAAACCCATCGCTGTTGGGAGAGGAGTCCAAATCGCACAGAGGGCTGGGAGTGGGAAGGGGGAGGAGGAGGAGGAGGGTGGTAGGGGGTCACCAGGCGTTGCTCCCGAGCTGGTTGCTTAGTGATTCTCACCGGGAACTCCTTGGTCTCCTGATGCGTGAGGCAGAACTATTCCCCAGCATCGTTCAGAGCAACCTATCATCAGAGTGAGTCAGTTCATGAATATGTAAGAGTGTCTCACATTACTGTGAGCAGCAATCACCCCGGCACTGATTGCTTTGACGTGTTTATCTTCCCCTCCCTGCCCTCTGGACGTTTCAGGGCAGGGAATGCCAGGCATAAAATGTGACCCCGTTTACCGCTGACAGCAGACAACGCCTCTCCCTCCCTGGTCGGTGCCCAGGGTCTGTACCCCAATGTGCTCCCTGTGCTCACGGACTGCACTAACTGAGCTACCTCTGCAAGGTGGGTAGGATTAGACAACAGGAAGGCTCAACTTTCAAGTCGACCACAGCAACTGGTGGGAGTTTCTGAGCATACTTACAAATCCAATAAGCTGTAACCCCAAAGTGTAATGATGTGGATTCACATCCGGCAGTTTCAGGAATCCGCCAGTGCACCTGCTTGTGGAATGTGGCTGGTTCACATTCCCATCATCAGCTGATTTCAGGAGGTTTTGCAGACCCTACTCACATGCTGGAGTCAGGTTTATGTCCTTTACTCTGCAAGGTATGTGCTGTTTCCAATGAAATATCATGACAAGTCCTCGTTGACCTTGTAAAGAGCGACAGAGTATTGGCTCACATGTTTATATGTCACATGTTTATTATCATGAGCTTTCATCATTGTTCAGAATCCTTTTCTTGTGTCACTTGCAAGTGGTCCAGCTCTATCACAGCTTATTCAGGTGACATGGTAGCTCAGTGGTTAGCACTGCTGCCTCACAGCGTCAGGGATCTTAGTTCAATTCCAGCCTTAGGCGACTGCCTACATAGGCTTCTCCTATGTGCTCTGATTTCCTCTCACAGTCCAAAGATGTGCCGATTAGATGGATTGGCCATGCTAAATTGCCAGGATGCCAACTTGTGGATCATTTCAGAGACCATCTCTGGGACAGCCGCACCAATCAACCCCATCGCCCCGTGGCTGAACATTTCAACTCTCCCTCCCACTCCACCAAGGACATGCAGACCCTGGGTCTCCTCCATCGCCAAACCCTAACCACCCGACACCTGGAGGAAGAACACCTCATCTTCCACCTTGGGACACTGCAACCACACAGGATCAATGTAGATTTCACCAGTTTCCTCATTTCCACTCCCCGCACATTATCCCTGTCCCAAGCCTCCAACATGGCACTGTCCTCCTGACCTGTCCATCACCTTTCCCATCTATCCACTCCACTCACCTCTCCGACCTATCATCTTCTCACCCACCTTCATCTACCTCTCACATTCCCAGCTACATTCCCCCAGCATCACCCCCCTCCCATTTGTCTCTCAACCCCCTGGCCCACAAGCCTCATTCCTGATGAAGGGCTTATGCCCGAAACGTCGATTCTCCTGCTCCTCGGATGCTGCCTGACCGGATGTGTTTTTCCAGCACCACACTCTCGACTCTGATCTCTCGTTCTCACTTTCTCTTGGAATAAAGAAGGAAACTGTTAACTCCATCGGTTCACTAATGCACATTAGGGAAGGAATCCTGCTGCAATATGAACAAAAATTGTTGGAAAGACACAACAGAATTTTTCCAGCAATTTCTGTTTTTTGTTCCTGACTTCCAGTACCTCATAGTTTTTTTTTGTTTAAGGAAATTTGCCATCCTTACCTGTTCTGGCCTACATGTGACTCCACATCCACAGCAATGTGGTTGACTCGAAGCTGGGGCAATTAAGGACAGGCAAGAAATGCTGTCTTAGCCAGTGACTCCCACCTACGAAAAAAAAACACTTTGCAGAGGAGCTGTATGAAATAACTCCGCAGAGGCTGGTATCCTGTCACCGAGTGCACCCTTTATTTACATGTGGAGAGTCTTTGATGCTGATCCAGCTCCCTCAGAGCCAGCTCTCAGAGTGAGCAGAACCCCTAACACTCCTGTTTATATCTGTCAGCCAGGACTCCCTGATTGGACCAGTTTAACAGGTCCAATCAGGGAATTCATATTCTCTGAGGTCCATCTGGCTGACCTTGTTACAATCTGTACACGGTACAGATGAATGCTGGCTAGTTTTGAATGTACACATCCGTGCAACAACAGCTTGTATTTGCACAGTGCCTTTATATTTCCATCATAGAAACATGGAAAACAGGAACAGCAATAGATCATTCAGCCCATTGAGCCTGCTGCACGATTTAAAACAATCATGGCTGATCCTCTATCTCAATACCATACTACATGCTCTCCCAATGCCTCTTTCCCGACACCTTTAGTCTCTTGAAACCCATCTATTTCTTTCTTAAATTGTCTTAGCTGCCACAGTATTCTACGGTAGAGAATTCCAGAGATTAACCAGCCTTCGAGTGAAGACATTTCTTCTTATCTCAGTCAGAAGGACCTGTGCCATATCATGAGTCCAAGCTCCCTTGTTCTGGAACTCCGAGACCAGGGGAATCATCACTCTGTATCCAGCTCGTCTAGCCCTGTTGGGGTTTTATACGTTTCATTGAGATATGCTCTCATTCTTGTCAACTCCAGATCCAGATAAGCCAGCCTTATCTCGTACAACAAGCCTGCCATCCCAGGAATCAGTCTGGTGAGTATTCACTGCTCTCCGTTCATGGAAAGCATATCTTTTCTTAGGTAAGTAGACCAAAGTTATTGCCTTATTGCAAATGCCCCATGCATTTAGGTATAGCATCCTTAAACTTGTCTTCTTGACATTTTGTCACATTATTTTACACCACTAGTCCTCGTTTCCTCAAGCTTACACTTTTGCTTTTGTCTTTTCTACCTTTCTTTTCCAAATTTGTTTCCCTCCTTCTTGTGTGCCTGCTTAGATCCCAATCAGGTCAGCTGATCAAAACCTTGGTTAAAGAAATTCAGTGGTATTATCATAGCTGAATCCCCCACGATCAGCATCCTGGAGGTTACCATTGACCAGAAACTGAATTGGACTCGGCTTGTCACATACACTGTGACTACAAAAGCAGATCGGGGCTGGGTATCCTGTAGCGAGTAACTCACATCCTGCTCCCCAATCCATCATCTGTCCATCATCTACAAAGATTAGATTAGATTAGACTCCCTACAGTGTGGAAACAGACCCTTCAGCCCAACAAGTCCACACCGACCCTCCGAAGAGTAACCCGACCCCCTCTGACTAATGCACCTAACCCTACGGGCAATTTAGCATGGCCAATTCACCTGACCTGCACATCTTTGGACGGTGGGAGGAAACCGGCGCACCCGGAGGAAACCCACGCAGATACGGGGAGATTGTGCAAACTCCACACAGACAGTTGCCCGAGGCTGGAATCGAACCTGGGTCCCTGATGCTGTGAGGCAGCAGTACTAACCACTATGCCACCCTAAAGAGTTGATTAGATTACCTACAGTGTGGAAACAGGCCCTTTCGCCCAACAAGTCCACACTGGTCCTCCGAAGAGTAACCACCCAGACCCATTTCTCTCTGACTAATGCACCTAACACTACGGACAATTTAGCATGGCCAATTCACCTGACCTGCACATCTTTGGACTGTGGGAGGAAACTGGAGCACCTGGAGGAAACCCACGCAGACACAGGGAAAATGTGCGAACTCCACACAGACAGTTACCCAAGGCAGGAGTTGAACCTGGGTCCCTGGTGCTATGAGGCTGTAGTGCTAACTACTGAGCCACCATGTCACCCTATGAAGCAGTGTGATGTGAAGAGAGGCAATGGCCTAGCTAGACTATTAATCCAGAGACACAGGTAATGTTCCACGGACCTGGGTTCGAATCCCACCATGGCAGAGGATGAAGTTTGAACTGAAAAAGAGATTCCAGAATTAAGAGTCTAATAATGACCATGAAACTATTATTGTCAGGAAAAGCCTGTCTGGTTCACAAATGCCCTTATGGGAAGGAAATTGCCATCCTTACCTGGTCTGAACTACATATGATTCCAGAACCACAGCAATGTGATTGACTCTTAACTGTCCTCTGGGCACTTAGGAATGGGCAATAAATGCTGGACTAGCCAACGATGCCCACATGCCAGGAATGAAGAACAATATACTCCCCACTTGTCAGGATGATTGCAGCTCTAACAATTTAAGAAGCTTGATGTTATACAGGAGAAAGCTGTCTGCTTAACTGGAACAACTCTCTCTACCTCTGACACTCAGTAATAGCAGTGTATAAAGATGCAGTGCAGAAATTCACCAATTCACCTTCCAAACCTGTGGCCTCTGCCAGTTAGAAAAAGAATGGCAACAGATACATGGGAACACTACCACCTGCAGGTTCCCACTGAGCCACTCACCACAGTGACTTGGAAACATATACTGCTGTCCCTTCACTGTCACTGGGTCCAAATCCAGGAACTCCCTCCCTAACAGGATTGTGGGTTTACATGGAGACAGGCACAGAAATCACAGCTCTGGTGTTGTTCCTGGCCTGAAATCCTCAGCTTGGCCTCCAGGACCATGGCACCGACCACAACCAAAGCACACCAGCGCTGCACCCCCACCTCCCCTCCACCAGCACAGTGGCTTTGCCCTTGTGACCTGTGGGTAATTGCCCTGGTCCCCTTGACCCAAGTACAGCAGGCCTCTGGTTGTTGGGCCCTGATTTCCCCCCCATACCAGACCCTGGGTTTACACCCCATGGACTGCAATGGTTAAGAAGGTTGCTCACAACCACCTGCTCAAGAGCAATTAGGGATAGGGAAATACATGACATGTAGCTAACACTACTCACCTCCTGTGAATAAACTTAGAGTGGCATGATGGCTCATTGGTTGACACAGCTACCTTACAGTTCCAGGGACCTGGGTTTGATTCCAAACTCGGGTGGCTATCTGTGTGGAGTTTGCACATTCTCCCTGTGTCTGTTTGGGGAGTATTGAATGATTGGTGGAGATGGAACCTGTAGAGAGAGAGAGAGAAAGATTGAGAGAGAGAGAGAGAGAGAAAAAACAGCAGTTGGGCAGACAAAGGCATAGATAATAGTGAGCAAGGGGAGAAACTAGTTGGGGCCCATGAGTGGGTGAAATGGCTTGGCTGTCCTGACAGGATAATATTAAGCTGATGATCTGGAGATGCCGGTGTTGGGCTGGGGTGGAAAAAGTTAAAAATCACACAACTCCAGGTTATAGTCCAACAGGTTTATTTGGAATCACTAGTCTTTGGAGCGCTGCTCCTTCATCAGGTGGTTGTGGAGTATAAGATCGCGAGACACAGAATTTATAGCAAAAGTTTACAGCGTGATCTGACTGAAATTATATATCGAAAAATACCGGGATTGTTTGTTTTTTTAATTGACCATGTTGGTTTCAGTTCTTTCATATGTAAATCCCAGAACTTTTTAAAAAAGTTATATTCTCAAGTGTGCCTTAACAATATATGCCATGTCGGCTCAAATAATGCATTGAAAGTGTGAGGTGCCCTGTGTGAGGCTGTCTGTGCCCCAGTGTTCAGACTGATTCTATTTCTAAAATAGGGATTTACAGAACCTTACATGAATTCATGCAATTCTTGAGCAAAATAAAATGTAATCCGCCAGTACAAATTCATCCCACAAACTTAGATATATGTGTGTGTGTGTGTGTGTGGGGGGGGGTGTGTGTGTGTGTTGGGTGGTATGAGCATCTGTGAGCGAGTGTGTGTATGTGTGTGAGTGTGAGTGTAAAGGGGTATAAGTCTGTGAAAGGGTGCTTGTGTGGGTGTGAGTGTGGGTGGTGTGTATGTGTGTATGAGAGAGAGCTTGTGTATGAGAGAGGGTCTGTGTGAGTGTATGGTTCTGTAGGTGTGTGTGTGTGTGTGTATTCATGCAGTTTGTGAGCGAAATGAAATGTAATTCGGCAAGTACAAATTCACCCCATAAACTTATATCTGTGTGCGAGCATGTGGGTGGGTGTTTGTGGGGGTGCATGAGTGTCTCTGAGAGGGTGGCATATGTTAGTAGGAGTGTGAGTGTGTATGTGTGAGTATATGAGAGAGGGTCTGTTGGAGAGTGTGTGTGTGTGTGTCTGTGTGTGTGTGTGTATGTGTGTGTGTGTGTGTGTGTATGGTGCAGAGAGCTAACCTATAGTGTGACATGAACCCAAGGTCCCAGTTGAGGCCCTCCCTATGGGTACCGAACTTTGCTATCAGCCTCTGCTCGGACACTTTTCACTGTTGCCTGTCCCAAAGTCCGCCTTGGAGGACGGTCTAAGGTTGAATATCCTGGACCGCTGAAGTGTTCTCCAACTGGGAGGGAACACTCCTGTCTATTGATTGTTGTGTGGTGTCCATCCATCTGGTGCTGTAGCCTCTGCTGGGTTTCCCCAATGTACCATGCCTCAGGGCATCCTTGCCTACAGCATATGAAATTGGCAACGTTGGCCACACACACACACACACGTTTGTGGGATGAATTTGTACTTGCCGAATTACATTTTATTTCGCTCATAAACTGCATGAATCCATGTAAGATTCTGTAACTCCCTTTTTTAGATTAGATTCAGTCTGAACACCGAGGTACAGACAGCCTCACACAGGGCACCTCACACCTTCAATACATTATCTGGGCCAACATGGCACCTATTGTTAAAGTTCACTTGAGAACGTAACTTTAAAAAAAGTTTGGGGATTTATATATGAAAGAACTGAAACAAACATGGTCAATTAAAAGACAAGAGACTTAACAAACAATCCAGGTCTTTTTCAAGATATAATTTCAGTTGCATCACGCTGTAAACTTTTGCTATAAATTTTGTGTCTCACGATCTTATACTCCATATCCACCTGCTGAAGGAGCAGCGCTCCAAAAGCTAGTGCTTCCAAATAAACCTATTGGACTATATCCTGGTGTTATGTGGTTTTTAACATTATTAAGCTGGAGAGGGTTCAGAAGAGATTTAGCAGTTTTGGAAGATTTCAGTTATAAAGAAGCTGGATGGGCTGGGACATTTTTCACTGGAGCATGGGTGGTTGAGAGATGACCTTATAGACGTTTATCAAATAATGAGCAGTATAGATAAAGTTAATGTTTTTTTTCCCAAGGATGGAGGCTTTCGCGATTAGGGGACACATTTTTAAGGTGATAGGAGAGAGATTAAAAAAAGACATGAGGCAAATATTTTACACATATAGACTAAACTTCCTGAGGAATTATTGGATCTGGGCACAATTACAACATTTAAAAGACATTTGGATAAGTATATGAATAGGAGAGGTTTGGAGGGATATAGGCCAGGAGCAGGGATAATGTTTTCAGCATGGACTAGTTGGACCAAAGGTTCTGTTTCCATGCTGTATGACTCTATGATTCTATGAAAGCAGCTCATGTCATGTCAGGATGTGTGGGTGTTGGCTAAATGACTTGAGAGAAGGTGCTCAGGCCCTAAAGTTTTGAACTTGATATTGAGTCCTAGAGACTTGCATCTTGCGCTGAGCTTCACTGGAGCACTACAGCAAGCCTGAGACAGAGATATTGGCAAGGGAATATGGTGGTGTGATCAGGCGGCAGGCATTGGGAAGCTCAGGCTCTTTTTTGCGGACAGAACGTAGGTGTCCTGCAATGCTGTCACCCAGTCTATGCTCCTATGCTCCAAAGTATAGGAGCCCACATTTTGAGCAGTGAATACAGTAGACTAGACTGAGTGATATACAGGTAAAGTGCTGCTTCACCTGGAAGGCATATTTGGGCTCTTGGATACTGAGGAGGGAGGAAGTATTCAGGCAAGTGTTACACCTTTTGTGATTGAAGGGGAAGGTGCCATGGGGCTTTGGGAGGAGGTGTTGGGAGTGAAGGAGGACTCAACCAGGGTGTTCCAGAGGAATGGTCCCTGTGTAAGGATGAAAAGGGAGGGCAGACAAATATTGGTCTGGTGGGGGCATTCTGCTGGAGGTGATGGCAGTGGCAGCTGATGATCCTTTGGATGTGGATGCTACTGGGATGGTAGGTGAGGGCAAGGGATGAGGGCAGAAGAGGGAGAGAACAGTTGGAAACAATTGAGGACCCTGTCCGGCATGTGATGGGGAAGCGGATGGAGATTTCTGAGCAGCTCCTGTGAATGGGTGCAATGGAGACAGAAAAACTGGGAGAATGGAAAGGAGTCTTTATTGGAAGCAGGGCGTGAGGATGTATAGTTAAGGTAAGACAGCAATAGTAAAGTATGTGGGTGCCATTCCAACCGGCAATCATTGCACATTCTTTAGCATAGGCTCAACATTTGATTGACTCTAGGTTAGATTCCCTACAGTATGGAAACAGGTCCAACAATTCAACACCGAACCTCCAAAGAGTACCCACCCAGGCCCTTTCCCTACCCTTTATTTACCACTAACTAATGCACCTAACACTATGGGCAATTTAGCATGGCCAATTCACCTGACCTGCACATCTTCGGACTGTGGGATGAAACCGGAGCACCTGGAGGAAACCCATGCAGACACGGGGAGAATGTGCAAACTCCACACACACAATTGCCCGAGGCAGGAATCAAACCCAGGTCTCTGGCGCCATTAGGCAGCAGTGTTAACTACTGAGCCACTGCACCACCCTAGACCACCACAAAGCCTGTTACATTTTGCTCCTGACAAGTCGGAGAGAACATATGCGTAAATCAATAATTAGGGGTTAATGGTAAATGATTAGGACACGTTCCATAAACAAAGCATGTGTTTATAAGGCTGGGAGTGATCTAATTGAAGTCTTTAAAAGAATAAAGAGATTTAAATGGCATAGACACATGGAGACAATTTCCTCTCACGGGTCAGACCAGAAGAATGGGGAAGAAACTTAAAATTAGAGTTACATCATTTGGCTTAAGGCAGAAGAAAAGATATTTTGTAATCTGCAATCTCTTTCCCAAGAGTACTAACAACTGAAAATTTCAACACAGGGTTTGAGCTATTGTTGCTAGTTAAGTGGGTATGCAGCAGTGTGATTTTGATTTGCAAATCTGCCACTGAATGGTAGAGTACGTCCGATAGCCTGAATGGCCTTCATCTTTTCCTACGTTCCTCACTGTCAGACTTTCATTTTCATTTTATCTGAGGTGTGAGGCTGTTTAGCTGTTTAACTGAAATGGGCCAGATGCCATACATTCTTGGCAAAATATTCAAAAGCAGCTAGACCTGGACAGCATTCAGCTGATAAGTTTTTTTATTCATTCACAGGATGTGGGCATCGCTGGCTGGACCAGCATTTATTGCCCATCCCTAATTGGCTAGAGGGTATTTAAGAGTCAACCCCATTGGTGTGGGTCTAGAGTTACATGCAGACCAAACCAAATCAAGATGGCAGTTTCCTTCCCAAAATGACATTAGTGAACTAGATTTTTTTTACAACAACCGACAATGGATTCATGGATTCATGAGACTCTTAATTCCAGATTTCTTTTTATTGAATTCAAATTCCACCATCTGTCATTGAGGGATTTGAACACCTCCTCAAAGCAAATAACATTCACGCTGTACACATGCCAGACAATGATCATGTCTTGCTAGAGAGAATCCAATCTTCCCGTCCCCGCCCCTCCCTGTGTTCCGCAAAGACCGTTCCCTACGCCAATCCTTAGTTTGTGCCACTTTCCCCACCAACTCCCTGGGACCTTCCCCTGCAACCGTAAAAGATGCAAAATCTGCCAGTACACCACCCCTCTCACCTCCATCCAAGGCCCCAAACAGTCCTTCCAGGTGAGATAGAGGTTCACCTACCTCTTCTCCAAACTAGTTTACTGTATCTGGTCTTCTCTACAAACATAAACTCAGGGCATGTTTCACCAAGTATCTCAGCTGGGTCCACAGGGGCCAACTGGACCTCCCAGTCACTGCCCATTTGAATTCTCTGCCTCCTCCATTGCCACAGTGAATCAGACTGCAAATTGGGAGAACAACCTCTCATCTTCCGCCTGGGCAGCCTATTGCCCAGAGGACTCAACATCGCGTTCTCCAATTTCAAATAGCCTTTCTTCCCATCCCCAGCTCCCTTCCAGCCCCTCCCCTCCCTTCCATTCCTCTGACCGACCCTTCCTTCCACCTACCGACTGGATTCAGTTCTCCCATTGACCAACCAGGCCGTACCCTCTGCCTGTGTTCACCTAAGCCTATCTCACCACCCTGCCCCTCTGTCCACCCAAACCTCTCCCCCCCCAGCCCACCCCCCTTTATCTGCAGCTCCCCTTGCACCCATCGCCAGTCCTGAAGAAGGGTTACCCGGAACATTAACTTCTTCACCTCCTGATGCTGCCTCGCTTGCTGTTTTCTTCCAGCCTCCTGATCGTCTATCCTAAATATCAGCATCATATTTGCCATTGATCAGAAACTGAAATGGACTTGCCATATAAATATGCAATTGATGGAGTAGATCAGATGTTGGGAGTTCTATGGAAGTAACTCACTGCCTGACTCCCCAGAGACTATCCAAACTAAGTAAGGCACAATTCAGGGTAAAAACAATGACTGCAGATGCTGAAAACCAAATACTGGATTAGTGGTGCTGGAAGAGCACAGCAGTTCAGGCAGCATCCAACGAGCAGCACAATTCAGGCCTTTCTAACTGGATGAGATCTCCAGTAACACATTCTCTGCTCTATTACACAAGATCTGGTTGGAAACTGCCAAATGGATAACTGCTCATTTTGGAGAGACCTATGTTTGTTTTCTCTCTTATGAATTCTCAGTGTGCTCTCAACTGCCAAATAGAAAGCTTAGGTTCCTAAGCCAATTGCAACTTGCTCTGTATTTACATTTTGCTGCATCCTTGGCTGTTCTTGGCAGCTTCAGCCCATATGAGTACTTCTTCCAGCTAATGATTAATAATCAGGAATCCAAGTAACCCTCTTTCAGAATACTCTGAAACCTACTTTGGGCTTAAAGGGCATGTCACAAAGGAAAATACAGACTTGTTCCAGCACAAATCCAGAATTAATATAGTTCTAGTGTATTGCCATTTTAGACACTGTAAAGTGAGTTTTGTATTGAACATTCAGAGCCATAAGAGTAGCGAATGGAAGGTGCACTCAAACATGTGATTCTTGTTCAAAAATAAGCCACAAATTGCTGGGAAAACTTAGCAGGTCTGGCAGCATCTTTGGAGAGAGAAACACAGTTAACATTGACTCTGTTTTTGTTTCTGATGTCCAGATCCACAGTTCGTTGCATTTTCTTTGTTTGGTGTGATTCATGTCAGCCATTGTTACAAAGACACATAACATAAATATTACTTGGAGGACTTAAATTATGAAGGCTTGTGGAAAATGGAATAATTGCAAATATCTGGGGTGATGTCTTTAAAAGAGGTAATTCAAAGCTCAAGTGGGCAATGAAAGATTTTTTTTTAATTTGCAAGGCTTCCTGTAAATCCCATGATTGATGATATCTGCTTGTTTCCCATATTTCCCTGCTGGAGCTGATATGAGCAGCAACTGGATCGGAGAGGTGATTATTTTATTTCATTCAATTGGAGGAAAGCCTGCTAAGAACAAGCTGATATCTCCTTTCTGAAAAGTCCAGGGTGAACCTATTTGTTCTTTTGAAAAAGTGACCTGACCACACCAGCTAGAACATCTGTGTGGTACACTCCAGAACATTTCACACTTTATCCTTTTGCCTTTAAGAATAACCCATTGGCTAGTGTTTATTTCCCCTACTTGACCAACCTTAGCGGAGAAACCTGTTGTTTGCTTCTCTTTTCCTGATGAATGTGTGCGTGAGAGTGTGTGTGTTTGTGTGCTTTTGAATGTGGGTATATGTGTAGGTTTGTGTGTGTCTGTGTCTGTTTCTTTTTATCCATTCATGAGGTGAGGCATCAATGGCTGGGCCAGTGTTTATTGCCCATCACTAGCTCCTGTGGAGAATGCAGAATGCGGTGACCTGCCTCTTGAAACACTGCTGTCGATTTAATGCAGGGACACACACAATGGGTATATGAATAGGAAGGGTTTAGAGGGATGTGGGCCAAATGCTGGCAAATGGGACTAGACTAATTTAGGATATCTGGTCTTCATGGACAAGTTGGACTGAAGGGACTGTTTATGCTGTACAGCTCTATGACTCCATCATGATGGATGGTATTCTCAATGTGAAAGTGGATCTTTGTCTTCAGAAAGGTTGTGCAGTGGTCACTCTTCCTGATACTGTCATAAATAGATGTATCTATAGATGGCAGATTGGTGAGGATGAGGTCAAGTATATTTTTCCCTTTTGGTCCCTCCCCAATTGTTGCAGACCCAGTCTGGCTGTTATATCCTTTTGAAGCCAACCAACTTAGTCAGCAGCTACCAAGCCACTCTTGGTGGCAGATATTGAAGATTCCCCCAACCACATTGCATTCTATGATCTTGCCACCCTCAGTGCTTCCTCCAAGTGGTGCAATAGATGATCTTGGTGATGGCATGGATGTGACAAATGACTCCATATTTGTAAGTTTGGAACAGTGATGAGGGAATGGTCTATGCAATGCACTGATTCAGACTATTTGCAAGAAATACCATATGAGAACAATACTTACTTTGTATGACAAGAGAATGCTGATTGGTTGGCTAAAGCACTCTGATAGATAGAGATGCAGCTATTGTGATATACTAGTTAATGATGGCTGATATTGGATTAGTGGTGCTGGAAGAGCACAGCAGTTCAGGCAGCATCCAACGAGCAGCGAAATCGACGTTTCGGGCAAAAGCCCTTCATCATGAATAAAGGATGAAGGGCTTTTGCCCGAAACGTCGATTTCGCTGCTCGTTGGATGCTGCCTGAACTGCTGTGCTCTTCCAGCACCACTAATCCAGTATTTGCTTTCCAGCATCTGCAGTCATTGTTTTTACCTCAATGATGGCTGACAGTTAACTACAAGTTTTTAAAATCTTAAACCAGGAAGGTTGACACTGATTAGTCAAGAAATTGCCCAAAAATAAACCAAGGAATAGTTGTCATCTAATTTATGGAGTTGAAACACGCATCTTTCTTTCCATTTGCAAACAACTGGTTCCTGTGTATTAACATGTGCAGCTTTGGTACACAAAGTCTGTGAGCTTCACTTATCATCTGAAACCGGTTGTGTCAATGTAATGTTTCACACATTCAGGATTGTTTAGCATACATTATAAATGTTGTTTTCCCTTTAGTATTCCTTGTGAACTATCCTGATGAGTGCAAGATGAAAAGCCTCAACAGAATGCGTCTTTTCTTTTCAATATTAAATGTCAACATTAAAGACAGATGATATGGGAATGGGATTGGGTGGGCACATATTCAAACTGCTTGAAGATGATAGGGCCGGTACAACAATGTTGCTATTTCATCAGAAGGCTAGGGAAATTCGGTGTATCCATTAAGATGCTGACCAGTGCTTACAGATGCGCCATAGAAAGTATTCTATCTGGATGCTAGCTTGGTGTGGCAACTACTCTGCCCAGGACCGCAAGAAACTACAGAGAGTTGTGAACACAGCTCAAGCCAACCTTCTATCCATTGACTCCTGCTGCCATGGGAAAGTAGCCAACATCATCAAAGACCCCTCCCGCCCCGGTTATACTCTCTTCCAATCTCTTCCATTGGGCAGAATATGCAAAAGCTTAAATGTACGTACCAACAGGTTTAAGAACAGCTTCTTTCCCTCTGTTATTAGATTGCTGAATAGACCTCTCCAATTTCAAACTTAATGCTGATCTTGCTTTTTGAGCACCGTCTCTGCGGCTGTAACATTGTATTCGTTGCCCTGTTCTATCATCCTATCAACTTTGCACTGTAGGACCTGACTGTGTTGCATGCAAAAAGAACTTTTCACTGTACCTTTGCAGGGACGGCAATAGCATAGTAGTATTATTGCTAGACTGTTAATCCAGAGACCCAAGTAATGTTCTGGAGACCAGGTTCGAATCCCACTACGGCAGATGGCGTAATTGGAACTCAGTAAAATCTGGAATTAGGAGTCTAATGATGATCAGGAGGTTGATTGTTGGGAAAAACCCATCTGGTTCACTCATGTCTTTCAGGGAAGGAAACTGCTATCCATATCCAGTCTGGCCTACATGCAACTCCAGGGCCATAGCACTGTGCTTGAATTTTTACTGCTTTCTGGGCAATTGGGGATGGGCAATAAATGCTGGATGAGCCAGTGCTGTTCTCATCCTATGAATGAATAATAAAAAAAGACAATAATAAATCAAATCAAAACAAAACAAGCTAATTGGTCAGTCAAAAAAAGTGTATCCAAAGCACTTTGCAAATGGGGACTGTGAATATAAAATGAAGGGAATTAAGTGAAAACTTTACACTTCATTAGTTAAGGGAAACCTCTTCACCCAAACAGCAGTGAGACTGTGGAACCCAGGAGTGTTTGAAGTGAATAATCCAAATGTATTGAAGGAGAAATAAAACAAGCACAAGGCAGAAGGGCCATTGGGCTGCAATCGTAGATTTAGTTGAGAAATGGCTGGAGGAGACTCAAGTGGGGCACAGTGGTTAGCACTGCTGCCTCATAGCACCAGAGACCCGGGTTCAATTCCCGCCTCAGGCGACTGACTGTGTGGAGTTTGCACATTCTCCCCGTGTCTGTGTGGGTTTCCTTCGGTTTCCTCCCACAGTCCAAAGATGTGCACGTCAGGTGAATTGGCTATGCTAAATTGCCCGTAGTGTTAGGTAAAGGGGTAAATGTAGGGGAATGGGTGGGTTACGCTTCGGTGGGTCGGTGTGGACTTGTTGGGCCGAAGGGCCTGTTTCCATACTGTAAGTAATCTAATCTAATCTAGATTGGTTAGGCCAAATGGCCTGATTCTGTACTTTATATCCTATGAATTTCTATGTAAACCTTTAACCTAAGCATTGCAATCAATTCTGGGCTCCAAATTTTAGGAAGAATGTCATGGCCTTGGGAAGAGTACAGAAGAGCTACCGGGGATAAGGGAGTTTGGTTCCATGGAGAGATTAGGGAAGTTGTGGTAGTTCACCCTGATACTAAACAGGTTAAAGGGAGCCCTCAGAGATATTCCAAATGAGGAGCAGGAACCACATAAAACAGGACTAAGAGAATTAGCATAGAAATAAGAATAAATATTTTCACACAGAAATCTGAAAAACTCTCTGAAAAAAATGGGGAGTCTGGTTCTTTTAGAAGTTTCAAAAGGATAGGTATTTGAAGAGAACAAATTTTAATTTCAATCTTTCAAAGAGGAGGGACGAGCTGAGTGGCCTTCTGTGCACCATCTCTGGTTGAATCTTCCAGACATATTACATGCTCATAGGTTGGGCACCATTTCCAAGTCCTGGCCTCACTTATCACAGCCATGTGCACTTAGCACTATGTTCTGGGAGGTGGTAAATTAACACACACTCTGCCCAGTTCGGAATGGTGGGATAGTCACCAGGGTCAGCCAGATACTAAAATGGACCTTCGCTGCCTTTATAGTTTATTCCCTGCCCTCCCATCAATACCTGTCCCATTTCACAGAGCTCAATGCTGGAGTTTAAAAGGGATTCTCTGAAGAAGTGGGCGGCACGGTGGCACAGTGGTTAGCACTGCTGCCTCACAGCGCCTGAGACCCGGGTTCAATTCCCGCCTCAGGCGACTGACTGTGTGGAGTTTGCACGTTCTCCCCGTGTCTGCGTGGGTTTCCTCCGGGTGCTCCGGTTTCCTCCCACAGTCCAAAGATGTGCAGGCCAGGTGAATTGGCCATGCTAAATTGCCCATAGTGTTAGGTAAGGGGTAAATGTAGATGTAGATGTAGGGGTATGGGTGGGTTACGCTTCGGCGGGGCGGTGTGGACTTGTTGGGCCGAAGGGCCTGTTTCCACACTGTAAGTAATCTAATTTTGAAACATTATGCATCTAAGTGTAATGCCATATTCAATGTGAGTTCTGTTCCAAAGTGAACATGCAAAGCCACGCCAAGAAACTGACAAGAATCGTTTTGAATCAACAAGTTTATTAAACACTTTTCATTTCAACATTGTTACTTATTGCTGGATAACATCTTGTTTAGCAAGGACAAGCTCTAAAAACCTATATCATTCATTTTATGCATTCGATTCAAAACACATGGCTTTTAGTTACTCCTTTATTATAAAATAATTAAATTTAAACACACAAAATATTCTGTAAAGCGCATTGACAGCTGCTGTTTGCAGGGCTGTGTCTCAGCACCAGCCTGGAATGCCATCCCTACACAAAGGGAACAGTATCCGTGGACGATTCCACAAAGGTCCAAGGGGTCATGTGGAAGGCCATTGTTGCAGGCGTGTACCTTACTGTCCCTGCCGCAGCACTCCTGAGCAATGAAGTTCAGCATGAAAAGACATACCTGTGTGAGCACCTGGGATAGAGCCCTACTACCATAGGAATTCAAGTATGGAGGCTGAGAGCAACAATTCTGAAAACAGCACAGCACACGTGGAGTGCAAATAGAAAGCTGATCTTTCTCCAGCTAGACAAGGCTTTAATGCACAGGAATAAATGCAGCAAACTTTTCATTTCGAATCCCTTTCAACAATTCCTAAAATATGTGTGCAGTTTTTCAACTTGGTCTCCTACCTTTAAAACACCCACCTCCAGCCTGGGTCCTAACTTTGGGTCAGACTGCCCTCATTGGTAAAAGTCATGACCACCATGACTACATTCTCTGCTGGCGAATGTCCAGAACAAGGGATTTTGTTAACATCAGAGTGGTGACGTTGAGAAGTAACTCTTCAGACAAAGGGTGGTATAAATTTGGAACTCGCTCCCTCAAAAAGCTCACTGGGGACTGAAACTAAAGGAGACATTAGTTGATTAAAATTATTAAGTGACGTGGAACCATGGTGGGTAGATGTGGGTCAGGATACAGATCCATTGTCATTTAATTGCACAGCCTCCGCCTGTTCCAATGCAGTCTGACTAATGAGATATTAGCTGCCCCATGAACCCACCAACAAACAGCCCCTGGCTTAGCCATACATCGTGTCACATCGTCATGTGCTGTACAAGCAGAGTGCTTGCTGCCATAAAGATGCTAAACGGTGTGTGTACCTGAACCCAGTTGGATTACTCTCAAGTCAAGATCTTCCCTGCGCCAGTCCAACTCCATGGATTCTGCAAATGTACTGTGAGGAAACCTGTGGCCCTGACACCACACATTGGTTCCCCATTTCTGTAGCTTTAAAGAAGCAATTCCCACATAGGACAGTTGATGAACAGCAGCCAGTTAAATCGAACGTAACAAAATACCCTGTAATCTTCAACTTTTACAAGCTGAACGAGCAAAGGCACCTTCTGGTTTAGTAATTTTCAAACCCATTCCTCGGATTTGCAAATGAACCACCGCCCGAGGTAACAGCCTGTGAAAGGGTTTCTGCTGCAATGTAAGTAGAGAATAAGCCAAAACGTGTGGAAAGAACTAATGGGGAAATCAGTGGAAGGTCACAGAATAACTTGTTCAACTCAAACGTTTACTAAACAGAAAAAGTCTAAAACAAATGAGTCACACTTTCAAACGAACATCTCAACATAGGGTAGAAATCATGCACATGAACAGAACCACTTTAAAGTCAAATTTTGCTCAGGCATGGTTTAAAATTTAAAATGGCTCCTCACGCCAAAAATAGACTTATGAGAAATTAATCCCTAAAAAACAACGAAGTGGCTATATCAGTTACTTTCCCCGAGCAAAACTGAATTCAAGTTCATCCACCAGATAACACAAGAGCTTAGTTTTTAGTTTCAAACTGAGCAGGATGAGAGTCTAGGAGAAAGCTGAGGACTGCAGATGCTGGACATCAGAGTCAAGAGCATGGTGCTGGAAAAACACAGCATCCGAGGAGCAGGAGAATTGATGTTTTGGGCATAAGATCTTCATCAGGAATGAGACTTATGGGCTGGGGGGCTGGGTTGAGAGATAAACTGGGGGTGGTGGGGGGGTGCTGGGGAGCATGCAATAGGCAAATGAAGATGGGGAGAAGGTGATAAGTCGGAGAGGAGGGTGGAACGGAAGATGGGGAAGACGATGGACAAGCCAAGAAGGTGGTGCTGAGGTGGAAGCTTGGGACTGGGATAAGGTTGGTGGAGGGAAATGAGGAAACTGTTGAAATCCACATTAATTCCATGTGGTTGCAAGGGGGAAGTTGAGGCATTCTTCCTCCAGGCGTTGGGAGGTTAGAGTTTGGCAATGAAGGAGACCCAGAACCTCCATGTTCTTGGTGGAGTGGAAGGGGGAGTTGAAATGTTCAGCCACGGGATGTGGGGTTGGTTGGTGCGGGTGTCCCAGAGATGCTCTCCGAAACGACCTGCAAGTTGGCATCCAGTCTCCCCGGTGTAGAGGAGACCACATCAGGCTCAATGGATACAGTAGATGACATTTGCAGAGGTACAAGTAAGTTTCTGTTGGATATGGAAAGATCCTTTGGGGCCTTGGACGGAGGGGAGGGGGGAGGTGTGGGCGAACGTTTTGTACTTCCTGCAGTGGCAGGGGAAGGTGTCAGGAGTGGTGTGTGGAATGGTGGGGGATGTGGATCTGACAAGGGAATTGCGGAGGGAATAGTCTCTCCGGAATACTGATAGGGGACGGGAGGGAAATATCTGCCGCATGAGGAAGGATCCTTTGCAGCCTTGGATGGGGGTGAGGGGGGATGGTGTGGGCACAGGTTTTGCACTTCCCACTGCCCCATGTTGAACACTTTAACTCTCCCTCCCACTCCAAGGACATGTAGGTCCTGGGCCTCCTCCATCGCCAAATCCTAACCACCGGATGCCTGGAGGAAGAACGCCTCATCTTCCACCTTGGGACCCTGCAACCACACTAGATTAATGTAGATTTCACCAGTTTCCTCATTTCCCTTCCCCCTACTTTATCCTGGTCCAAGCCTCCAACTCGGCACCACCCTCTTGACCTGTCCACTGCCTTTCTCATCTACCCGCTCCACCCTCCTCTCCGACCTATCACTTTCTCCCCCACCTTCATCTTCCTACTGCATTCTCAGCTACCTTCCCCCCAGTCACAGCCCCCTCCCAATTATCTCTCAGCCCCCAGGCCCACAGGTCTCATTGCTGATGAAGGGCTTATGCCTGAAACGTCGATTCACCTGCTCCTCGGATGTTGCCTGACCAGCTGTGCTTTTTCAGCACCACAGGGTGAGCGTCTGGAGGATTAACAGGATCAGAGCACACAGAAGTTAACGCAGTCCCCAATACAGAGTTAATCTTTTCTCTCTGAGGCAAACAGAGGGACAGATACTGCGCGTGGACAATATGTAGCGGGTCTATGTAATGATTAGGAATCAGTAAAGGCTTAATGGGCTGAAGGGCCTGATCCTTTGCTGTATTTTATTGTATTATAAATTCTTATGCCCACACTTACAATGGAAACTGACTATGTAAACATGTCACATTGTAATCACATCTCCCTGCCAGTGGTGATGCTGCAACACAAGTGCACACATACGTTAACAAAATGACTGGATTACATCAGCCAAGATTCTCTGAAAGCACGGACAAAAGAATTTTTGAATGTAAAAGTTGACCTGAAGTGCAAAGTCCTGAATTAAATAGTCTTTTTTGTTCTGCAGATTCATTTGCCAATATACGAAGTCCTGCAAGTGTGAGCAAGCAGTTAGAACTCCAGCTCACAGGATTACAAGTTAAGGCTTTTGTTGCATCTTGGAACATACAAATAATGTCTCATATAATAAAACCTTTAAAGTATACAACATTCCTAGCACCAGTAACAACTATACAGCTTAAAGCAAAACTCCCACGTGATTAATTCAAGAGGGTGCAATTGTAATAAGACAGAACATGGGGACAACATTTATAACAATCCAACTGTTCCATAAGCTATGGGCTCAACAGTCACCTTGGGAAGCTACAACTGAACTGCCAGTTACTACCCAAGTGCACGGAGTTGCTCATTGTTTTCCAGTACTTATTGCTGAATCCCTTCCTGCTTCTTTTGAGCTTTTCAAAAACCTTTGCTTCTTAGTTTCCAATCCTCTGGACGCGTGCAAGAAAAATACATATTCCCTCTTCATGTGAACCATGGTGCTTCTTGTATCCTGTCAAACAGGATGAAGGGCGAGTTTTGCTGACAGCCCCACTCCTTTGTTTGAGCAGCATTTCAGTCCCATTGCAGAATGGCACACTCGCGTCACACTGGGGAGCAAGGTCATTTCTTCCCGTCAGGCAAGGTGGCAAGGTCCTGGAATAAGCCCGGCACTCAGAGCTCAGCTACACCGTGGGGGAAGGGAGATTTGAGTGCAGGGTGGGTCAGACAGTGGTAGAAAGGCTTCAAACAACGCCCCAGCCCTACTTTATACAAGACCAACACTTTTACTTCTTAAACAAACATCTCATTCCAGCTGGCATTCCTCCGTTCATTTAAAAAAAATAAAATGAATTCAATTTGGGAATATGTTAAAGTGAGGCTGCAGTGGAATGTGTACAGATGGAAGCTGGGTGTGCAGGACATATAATCTGCTACCAAAGGCAGTCACTCATCAGGACGAAGGAGCCTCATTGTTAAAATGATGTAACTGCAACACCTTGATGTGATATTCATATATCTTTAGTGCAGGGCCCAGTTTAATCGCCAATCCCGTCAAAACATCATTCCTCTTCATCAGGAGCAGAGACTTGCCATCAATCTCCTGGAATATGGAAGATGAAAGATTTTCCATTAATTGACATTATTAGTTTCACTGGAATCAGCTGCTCACTAACTTCCCCAGGCTTAGTGTACGTTTGCCCTCAGTTATAGCATCAAACTGTTTCAGGATTCCTGAAATGTACACGCAAAGAGAGGTTGGAGATCCTTTCAGTGGAAGCCTGACATCTACTGTCGGGGTACCAGATTCCTCCAATTTCCCAAAAAGAGAATGGTCATTTAAAAAATTTCATACTTGGAAATCAATGTACTGGACTACCGTTTTGAGGTAAACATGGCAACTCGGACCTGCATGCATCATTCACAAGTCTTATTTTTGCTTCCTTCCAGATCGGGAAGCCTACATTCACTTCTGGGAGTATCAGACCCCTCTAAAAGAGTGGTCCAATGGTTACTGACAGTGCCTGGAGTCCAGATGGTGGCCCCGTTTGGTTTACTGTACAACCACAGCTAATCCACCTAGCTTGCACATCTGTGAACACTACGGGCAATTTAGCATGGCCATTTCACCTAATCTGCACATCTTTGGACTCTGGGAGGAAACTGGAGCAGACTGAGGAAACTTACGCAGAAATGGAGAGAATGTGCAAACTCCCCACAGACAGTCGCCTGAGGCTGGAATCCAATCCAGTTCCCTGGCGCTGAGGCAGCAGTGCTAACCATTGAGTCACCATTCCATCCTGTCAGCTTTTGCTAGGTTCAACATGCTGCTCTGTTTCTATTTGACCCAGCAACTGTTATTTACCACAAAGGGGTCAGTTAGCTCAGTGGTTGGATAGCTGGCTTGTAATACATCGTGATGCTGACAGTGTGGGTTCAATCCCACACCAGCCAAGGTTACCATGACAGACTCTCCCCCTGAACCTTTCCTCTCTCCTGAGGCGTGGTGACCCTCAAGTTAAACAACCACCAGTCATTTCTCTCGGTCTCTCTCTCTCTAATGAAAGAGCAGTCCAGCAGAAAGATGCCGACTTTACTTTTTACCAACCACAGAAAAATAATTGATTTATTTCTGACATATGGTCCCTTGGCCAAGTAAGGCAGCGCTGAGACAATGAGTCAAAAACCAATTAAAAACTTGGGCAAGTTCAGACGGTCAGCCGGAGCTGGATGGAATCCTGGCTACATTTACCAAGAGCCAGCTCCCAAGAAAAGCCATTTTGTTAGCTGTCTTTATAAACGCTGTATTTAGAGTATGCAGCAGGTTGGCTCCTGGAGTTCCATGCAGCTACGTGGGATCCACAATCAGAACCAGTGGCTCAAATCCTGGAAGTAGAGATTACTGAGAGCTGGAACCCTTCATTCTGGAACTTGACCTGCAGGAAATCATTGTCCCAAACAATGCCACATGGAGACAGCATTCCACTGTTCAGAATCCTACTGGAGTTAGTGACAAATGTGGGACACGTACTTTGTTGTTAAAGCTATTTCAAACACCCATTTTTAAAAAGTATGCTCTTCCACATTACAGAGCTCGGATTCAGAAATGTAGACTTAATTAAAATCAAACTGATATGCAGGAATACAAGGCACCAGAGTGGTTCCACACTCACCTGATCCTCAAAAGCAACAGCCTGCTCTGGGAATCCTGCCTCTTTAAAATAATTCACCACATCAGCAATGCTCCATTCAGTCGGATCGACAGGCTTCCCATTCTCTTCCAAGCTGTTAACAAAGACACACCATCACCCCCTCCTCAAGCTGTTAAACAAACACACACCATCATCCCCTCCTCAAACTGTGAACAAACACAGACCACCATGGAAATTACAGACCAGTCAGTTTTATGTCTGTGATCAGCAAGGTACTGGAAAAGACTCTGAGAGATAGGATTTATGACTATCTGAATAAACATAGTTTGATTAAAGATAGTCAGCATGGCTTTGTTAGGGGCTGGTAATGTCTCATGAGCTTTATTGAGTTCTTTGAGGATGTGACAAGACAATTTGACGAAGGTCGAGCAGTGGATGTGGTGTATATGGATTTCAGTAAGGCATTTGATAAGGTCCCCTACAGTAGGCTCATTTGGAAAGTATGGGATACAGGGGAATTTGGCTGTCTGGCTACAGAATTACCTGGCCGAAAGAAGACAGTGGTAGTAGATGGAAAGTCACCTGGAGCTCGGTGACCAGTGGTGTTCCACAGAGATCTGATCTTGGGCCTCTCCTCTTTGTTGTTTTTATAAATGACTTGGATGAAGAAGTGGGAAAGGTGCGTTGGTAAATTTGCTAATGACACAAAGGTTGGTGGTGTTGTAGACAGTGTTGCAGGCTACAACAGGACATTGACAAGATGCAAAGCTGGGCTGAGAAGTGGCAGATGGAGTTCAACTGGATAAATGCGAAGTGATTCATTTTGGAAGGTCGAAGTTGAATGGCGACTACAGGGTCAAAGACAGGATTCTTGGCAGTGTGGAGGAACAGTGGGATCTTGGGGTGCACGTACATAGATCACCTAAAGTTGCCACTCATATTGATAGAGCTGTTAAGAAAGGGCATGGTGTTTTGGCTTTCGATAACAGAGGGATTGAGTTTTAGAGCCGCAAGGTTTTGCTGCAGCTCTATAAAACCTGGTTAAACCACACTCAGAATATTGTGTCTAGTTCTGGTCACCTCATTATAGAAAGGATGCAGATGCTTTAGAGAGGGTGCAGAGGAGCTTTACCAGCATACTGCCTGGATTGGACAGCTTGTCTTATGAAGAGAGGTTGAGTGACCTAGGGCTTTTCACACTGGAGAGAAGGAGGAAGAGAGGTGACTTAACAGAGGTGGGAATTGAACCGGGGCAGGGGGAGCTGGGCGGAAGTGAAGTTGGAGCACAGAGCTGGTCGGGAAAGTAAGTGATTGTTATTTAAGAACTTATCTCGACGCCAACGGTCTTTTTGCAGCAGAGAGTGGCGGGAGGTAGGCGGAAGTGAAGTCGGAGTGCAGAGCTGGTCCGGAAGGTAAGTTATTTTTATTTAAGAACTTACCTCGACGCCAACGAAGAAAAAAGTCAGAATCATTGGTGGCCTTTAAGCGGCAATTGGATAGGTACATGGATAAGTGCTTAAGCTAGGACAAATGTTCGGCACAACATCGTGGGCCGAAGGGCCTGTTCTGTGCTGTATTGTTCTATGTTCTAGGTGTACAAGGTAATGAGAGGAATAGATAGAGTAGATAGTCATGACTGTTCCCCAGGGCAGAAATGGCTGTCACTAGGGGTCATAATTTTAAGGATTGGAAGAAGGCATAGGCAGATGTCAGAGTTAGGCTCTTTATGCAGAGAGTGGTGGGTGGAATGTGCTGCCAGTGGTGGAAGTAGAGTCCGAGACATTAGGGACATTTAAGTGACTGCTGGACAAGCACATGGACGGCAGTAAGTTGAGGGATGCGGAGGTTAGGTTAACCTTAGATTAAGATAAATTGTAGGCCGAAGCATTCCTGAAGAAGGGCTTATGCCCGAAATGTTGATTCTCCTGCTCCTCAGATGCTGCCTGCCCTGCTGTGTTTTTCCAGCACCACATTTTTCAACTCTGGTACTCCAGCATCTGCAGTCCTCACTTTCTACCCGAAAGGCCTGTACTGTTTTACGATCTATCACTCCCTCCTCAAGCTGTTAAAAAAGATACACCGTGGGCGGCCCGGTGACACTGTGGTTAGCACTGCTGCCTCACAGCGCCAGAGACCCAGGTTCAATTCCCGCCTCAGGTGACTGACTGTGTGGAGTTTGCACATTCTCCCAGTGTCTGTGTGGGTTTCCTCCGGGTGCTCCGGTTTCCTCCCACGATCCAAAAATGTGCAGGTTAGGTAGATTGGCCATGCTAAATTGCCCGTAGTGTTAGGTGAAGGGGTAAATGTAAGGGAATGGGTCTGGGTGGGTTACACTTCGGCGGGTCGGTGTGGACTTGTTGGGCCGAAGGGCTTGTTTCCACACTGTACGTAATCTAATCTAATCACTCTCTCCTCAAGCTGTTAACCAAGACACACTGTAATTTCCTCTTCAAGGTGTTGAAATATAATGGCTGCACTTCCTTCAGCACTAGGCAGTCAGTTAAAATGTAAAGAGGAAGGATTGCCAGGGTAGGGAGTGGGAAAAAAAGGGTAGAGCAACTGTCTTTGTGATGATTATGATCCTGAAGGAGAATGGTTTTAATTAGTATATTTTTCTGAACCGAAAGTAAGCAAGTCAAACTATTTTATAACAAATGCATTTTACAGATGCACGGTATTGATGTGCCACTGCAGTGCAGTTGTGTTCTTGTGACATATCCCTTTAAGAATAACTTTAGATGTTAATTGGTGTTGAAGAAAGAAGTGTGAAAGCTACTTGTAAATTCCTGGCTGTGGGTCAGAGGAAATCAGCTTGGTTTGCTCTGAGTTTTCATGTTGATTACAATTAAGTTGGGGTATCTGCTGGAGCCACTGTAGTTTTCTTGATGTTGTGTTGGAACTGTCACCTTTAAGGAGAAGGAAGATCAGAAGGCAGAGCAGAACGTGCAGTGAACAGGAAGCTTCTGGACCAGGTTATGAGGGATCAAGCACAGAAATGGAGGGACTGGACATTGTGGACAATCCAAGTCAGGTACTTACAGGCTTCGGTCTGTGGGACCATGCTCTTCAGGGATCATGTCTATTGGCGATGCTGACGGTGTTAGAAGACACGAGGCTCCACTAACCTCAGGAACTGTTCAGCAAGAGTAAAATACATATATCATACACTTACAGCCACAGGACAATGATAAAACACAAAACTTATACCTGGTAGAGACATTTTTTCAGGCAGCAACTTATGATCTGGATAGCACTGCCTGAAAGGGTGGTGAAAACTCACTCAAAAGTTGTTTTTTTATGAGGAAGTGGGACAAATACTGGAAGATGAAAAAACCTTCATGGCAATGAGAGGAGAATAAGGAAATGCAACTAATTCAGAGCTGGACTGAGTGGTTGTTTTCTTTGCTGTTCCTCTTCACAGCCTCAGAAAAATGATTTGCAGGAGCTGGTGTTGGACTGGGGTGTACAAAGTTAAAAATCACACAACACCAGGTTATAGTCCAACAGGTTTAATTGGAAGCACACTAGCTTTCAGAGCGTTGCTCCTTCATCAGGTGATAGTGGAGGGCTCAATCCTAACACACACAATTTATAGCAAAAATCTACAGTGTGATGTAACTGAAATTATACATTGAAAAATTGATTGTCTGTTAAGTCTTTCATCTGTTTGAACACCATGATAGTTTCACTTCTTTCATGTGTAAATCACAAAACCTTCTTTTAAAAGGTTGCATTCTCAGGTTAGCTGTTAACAATGGTGATAGCTAGACAATATGTTAAAGGTGTTAGCCCCCTGTGTTCTCTGTCTATGACCTGATGTTTAGATTGATTCTAATCTAAAAAGTGAGATAACGGAGTTCTACATGAATTCATGCAGTTTTTGAGCAAAGTACAATGTAACCCTGAAAGTACAAATTCACCCCACAAAATATATATAGCTAAGTTTGGTACCCATAGGGAGGGCCTCAACAGGCATCTTGGGTTAATCACCATTGCACTATACACACACACACACACACACACTTCTATATACACACACACACACACTTCTATATACACACACACACACACACAGACTTAAGACACTCTACACTCACTACACACACACACACAACCTCCAACTCAGACAGACAGACACACAGACAAAGACCCACATGCACACACATATTTTGTGGGATGAATTTGTACTTGCAGGGTTACATTGTATTTTGCCCAAAAACTGCATGCATTCATGTAGAACTCTGAGCTAGTGTGCTTCCAATTAAACCTGTTGGACTATAATCTGGTGTTGTGTGATTTATAACTCAGAAAAATGGTACTGGATCTCAATAAAACCAGATTAGATGGGGTAAAAATACTTTCAATCTCCGCACTCTCCTGTTGATTTTTAAACTGTTTACTATGAGGCATGAACATTGCTGGCAAAGTCAGTATTTGTTGAAGCTGGTGGTTTTGATGATGGTGGACCACATTCTTGAACCAATACAGTCTGTCTGGTACAAATGAAGTCTGGTACACTGAGCCATTTTAATGGATAGCTAAGAGTAACCAGACCAGGAAAGGACAGCAGATTTCCTTCCCGAAAGGACTGTAATAAGAGCAGAATGAGGGCATTTGGCCTACTGAGTCAGCTCCGCCATTCGATCATGCTTGATGTGTTTCTCAACCCCATTCTCCTGCCTTCTCCCTGTAACCCTTGGTCCCTTCACTAATTAAGAATCAAAAACATTAGTGAACAAGATGGGTTTTATGATTATCAATGGTCATGGCAATCAATTTGCTTATAGCAAGCCGTTTGAAACAGTAATGAGAAATGATCAGAATATCTTATTTTTAAAAAGTAAGGTCGTATTTAACAAGGTGATATTGAGTGAGGGGTATATAATGGCCAAAGTAAACTCTTTTGCTCTTCTTCAAACATTACCATGGAGTCTTTCACACTCACCCAGAGGGGAAGCGAACTCTCCACCTAATATCTCATTGAAAAGTGACACTTCTGACAGTGTTCCCTCAGGATGACCCTAGTACTGGAGTGTCAGCCTAGGTTTTGTGCTCCTGTCTATAAAGTGGGATTGAACCCACAACCTCAGATGTGAATGCACCACCTCCTGTGCCGAGGCTGACACTATCGAAGTATGAAGAGTATGAGTAAGTCTGGCATGTGTCAGCAACCAAGCAAGTTTTGAATCTCAACCACATTCCAATGGCAAACAAAATACTAAAGGTAAATCAGAAACACAGGGGAAATCACACTGGGCTTTTTTGTATCAGTTCACAGGCTGGAGTCAATGTTGGCTACATCATTTATGTCCACCCCTATTTACCCTCAAACAGTCAGCCACATTGCTGTGGGTCTGCAGTCATAGATACGCCTCAATGGGATGGGATACCAGACTTACCTCCCACTGACTAGGTTTTTATGACAATCTGGATAGTTTTGTGGTGACCGATGCTGAAAGGATGTCTCTCCTTTGTGGAAGAGACTAGAACTAGGAGAAGCTTTAAAAATAAGGGATCTCCTACTTCACATGAAAATGGAACAGAATTGAACATTGCAGATCCATGGCGATTAACAACAACAACAACAACAACTGTTTGTGTCAATATAGTACCGTGAATTGAATGAAATGCTTCAAAGCAAACTTTAACAATGAGTCATATAAGGGTGGATTTATAAGAATCTTTGTCAAAGAACACACTTTTTCTTCTTTAACAGCGCAAGAAAGAGCAAACATTTGCAGGCCCATGGCTAAGGAAAGACTGTTATCTTTACTTTTTCAACTTCATATTAAGAAGGACTATTACGATTAACTTTTAACTTATTTATTTTTCTATATTGTACCTAAGATTTTGTACCTTGATACCTTTGTAGCTAAGAATGGCAACAGGAATTGCGGCTTTGTACTTTTCACTGTACTCCCGTCTCCCTGCACTTGAGTACATGTGACTATAAACATAATTCCAGTTCTTTTTCTCTCAGAGGTGTGTGGAATTTCTTTTCCCCAGACTGCAGGGTCATGGAATATTTTTAACACTGAGATAAACAGATTTTTGACCAATGAGGGAGTCACAGGGTAATGGATGTCAGGCAAGGAAGTAGACTTGAAGCCACCATTAAATCTGCCAAGGCCTTACTGACTGGTGGGGCAAGCCCAAGGGGCTGAACAACCTACTCCTAATGCTCCCGAGGATAGGCAAAGGTCTAGTGGTATTATCGCAGAGACCCAGGAAACATTCTGGGGATCAGTGTTCGAACCCCGCCACAGCAGATGGTGAAATCTAAATTCAATAAAAAACCTTAAATTCGGAGTCTTGTGACCACCATAAATCCATTGCTGATCGTTAGGAAAAACCCATCGGGTTCACTAATGTCCTTTAGGGAAGGAAACTACCATCCTTACATGGTTTGGCCTACACATGACTCCAGCTCCACAGCAATGTGGTTGATTCTTAACTGCCCTCTGGACAATTAGGGATGGGCAATAAATGCTGGCCCAGCCAGTGATGTTCCTCATTCTGTGAATGAATAAAATAAAGTTCATGCTCCAGATTCCTTTAATGAACTGAATTTAAATTGGGGAGCTGCTCTGATGGAAATGGAACTCACAGATTAGTCCAGGTTTCCAGATTACCAGGCCTTTGACATAACCACTGCGCTGCCTTACTGGTTCCTGTATAACCATCAGTGGAAGGTCACACTCAGGCCACAGATTAGGTCACTAGGTCACTGTTTCAAGCCGTGAGAACTTTGGGGAAGATGAAGGCAGGCCCAAAGAGTAAGGCAATAATTAAAAGCATTGAATTAAATTGAATTTATTGAATAGAATGCACAAATTGAATAACCTGAGCTCAAAGTGCCAACCTACACAGATATTCAAATCCCAGTTCTTAAAAATGTATAATTCGGCTCAGAAGTTAATGAAATTTTGCACGACATCTGTTGGAAAAATCAAGCACTTTCAGTTGAATACTGCCTTCCAATTCTCCTGCAGCATAGGCTTCCTAACACCAGTGTAATAAACCCAATGGTTGTGGGCGGCACGGTGGCACAGTGGTTAGCACTACTCCTTCACAGCGCCAGAGACCTGGGTTCAATTCCCACCTTGGACAGACTGTCTGTGTGGAATTTGCACATTCTCCCCGTGTCTGCGTGGGTTTCCTCCGGGTGCTCCGGTTTCCTCCCACAGTCCAAAAGATGTGCAGGTTAAGTGAATTGGCCATGCTAAATTGCCCGTAGTGTTAGGGCAGGGGAATGGGTCAGGGTGGGTTGCTCTTTGGAGGGTCGATGTGGACTTGTTGGGCCAAAGGGCCTGTTTCCACACTGTAAGTAATCTAATCTAAACATATCACTTCTTGCTCAACAGTGGGTGACAGGCCATTTGGACCACATCTAAAACTACCAAGAGAAGTACTAAAGAGAAATGTTTGTCACTTACACAGTCTGCTATAGAAACACAGCTTTATTTTAATCTGCTCTAAAGCTGTCATTATTAATCAGAGACAAATACTCCGGATGCAGCAAGACAGAAGTAGAAGAAACGATCAAACACTGTTACTGACTCAAAAGCTTCTAATAATAGCTGGTAACCTTCTTTGCTCAAGAAAGCTGTGTATATGGCTAGTTTTATATCATATTCAATTATCATCAAGTAATGGGATCAGAAAGGAACCTCAGCTAAAGAGAAAGTCACAAGAGGAGAATAACTACAGAATATACAACAACAATGATAACAACCTCTCTCTCAATGTCAGCAAAAGAACTGATCATTGACTTTAGGAAGAAAGGAGGAGAAACACGCTCCTATCATCATCAATGGAGCGGAGGTGGAGAATAGTCGAGAGCATTAAGTTCCTAGGAGTGACAATAACCGACTACCTGTCTGGACCATCCATGTTGATATAATGGTCAAGAAGGCACAACAACACCTCTTCTTCCTCAGGAGGCTTAGGAAACTCGACATGCCCATAAAGACTGTCACCAACTTTTAATACATGCATCATAGAAAGCATTTCACTTGGGTGCATAATGGTCTAGTCTGGCAATTGCTCTACCCAGGACCGTAAGAAACTGCAATAAGTTGTGCGCACAGCCCAGACCATCGCAGAAGCCAATCTCCCATCCACAGACTCCATTTACACTTCTCATTGTTGTGGAAAGGCTGCCAATATCATCAAAGGCCCCTCCCACCCTGGTAATGCTTTCTTCCAACCTCTTCCGTCAGACAGAAGATATAGAAGCTTGAACACACGTACCATCAGGTTCAAAAACAACTTCTTCTCCGCTGTTATTAGACTGCTGAATGGATCTTTTTAATTTCACATCTAATGTTGACCTTGTTTTGTGCAGCTCCTGTGCAGCTGTAACCGGTGTGTCTCGCTGTCTCAGCACCCAGTGATCTGTATGTGCTTGTTTGCTATGATCTGCCTGCACTGCTCACAAAACAAAACTTTTCACTGTACTTGGGTAATGTAACAACAATAAATCAAATTTAAAAAATAACTTGCATTTACAAAGTAATCCAAATTTTGTAATGGCAGCACGGTGGCTCAGTGGTTAGCACTGCTACCTCCCAGTGTCAGGGACCCGGGTTCGATTCCAGCCTCAGGCGACTGTCTGTGTGGAGTCTACACATTCTACCTGTGTCTATGTGGGTTTCCTCCGGGTGCTCCGGTTTCCTCCCACAATCCAAAGATGTGCAGGTTAGATGAATTGGCCATGCTAAATTGCCCATAGTGTTCAGGGATGTGTAGGCTAGGTGCATTAGTCAGGGAAAATGTAGTGTATTAGAGTAGGGGAATGGGTTTGTGTGGGATACTCTTTGGAGGATCGGTGTGGACTTGTTGGGCTAAATGGCCTGTTTCCATACTGTAGGGATTCCATGACTCTTATACTGCATTGAAACATCACAAGGTACTTTACAAGAGAGAGTTCTATCAAAATGTGACACTGAACCACATATTATTATAGTTGATCAAAAGCATGGTCAAAATGCTAGGTAGTGTATTAAAGAGAGAAAGAAAAATTGGGGGGGGGGGGGGTGCATGGATTCCAAAGATTACGATCTTGGCAATTGAAGGCATGGCAGCCACTGAGAATAGATAAAGGCCAGAACCGAGATTGCGCGTTGATTTTGGAACAGTGTAGGTCTGGAAGAGATGGGAGGAGATGTGATAACAAGATGATAACTGAGGCACCTGTTCCACTCCCAGTAACAATCTGGCATAGCATTAATATTTCCAAGCATATTGCATCATCAAATGAACTGATAAGGGAATTCAGTAGCCTGCTCAGTCAGGTATATCCCACTGAAGCATAACAGTGAGCAAGACTGTCTGTTCAATGCTGTTCCCCCACAGGTTATGGTACAGGGCAATGTCTGAGGCTGCAATGCTGATTTGTGGGAAAGACCGGTTACATGCTAGCGACACTGGGATGGACAATACATAAAGAATGCCGATTGATTGGCAAACTTGGTTGGGGAATGGGGAACGGCTGATTTATGTCTTTGCTACGTAGTCCATTATAGAAAAGTCAGCCACAGGTAGGTCAGTCAAGGTAAAATTTACCCTGCCTCGCACAAGTGTCTGTTTATTTGATTGTGATCGCCAAATAAGAAGAGCAAGCTGAAAATTGTAAAAATGCAAAAGGTCTGCGGAGGCTAGAGTGATCGCTGTCTCTTCTGAATATCTGGGAGAATATACAACCTCCAGCTCTGTGCCACTATGGAACCTCTTCCTTTCTGGACTGAATTAAGATTCACAGAATTTCTTGACCATAGTGGGTCAAGTTCAGCATGCAGAGGGATTCTCAGCAAAGCCCTTTGAAGAGGTGCAGGTGGAAACACTGCCGTATAAACTCGTGAAGGGAGCAGGCTGCAGAGACAAAGCCTCCAAAAGCCATTCTTAATAGGAAAGTTGACATCAATTTTCTCTTTGGATGTTGAAGTTCTAAACAAGCAGATGCGAGAGCCCCTTCAGCTGCCTCGGTACATTCCAGACCTTCACAAATTGTTACATAGAAAGTTTTCTTTCCTGTATTACTTTTGCTTCTTTCACCATTCACATTAAAATGATGTCTGCTCATTGTTAATCCTTTCAAGAGTGGGAACAATTTCACCTTACATACTCTGTCTGACCCAAGAGAGGGAGAGAAACGAGAGAAAAGAAAGAAAGACAAGCAGCCAGAAAGCAAGTGAGGAGGCCAGCACAGTTATAAAATGCCTATCACCTCAGGACATCATAAGCATTTTATAACTAATGAAGCATACCTCTGAAACGTGGTCACTGCTGTAATGAAGGAAACAGCCAGTTTGTACACGTCAAGCTCTCACAAACAGGAAAGTGGTAAATAAGCAGATAATCCCTTCCTTAGCAATGTTGATTGAGAGATAATGAGTCAAGATACTGGAAACATTTCCTGTTTTTCTTGCTGTGGAGTAGTTTACGTGCACCTGATTTGCCAAATAAAGCATTAATTTAACAGCCCTTCACATAACAGTGCAGCACTCTTTCAGTACAGTTGTGGGCTCAGGTCTTTGGAGTGGGACCTGGATTTGAATAGCTGAATATCTAAAGTGACAAATTAACGTATGGTATTATTGGTTCCATGTTTGAATCTCTTACTAGGGTAGACCAGGAACAACGTACGTTGATATTGCAACTTATTATAATGAAATGTCCCAAAGAGTATTATAAAGCAAAGTATGGCACTGTGCGGCATAAAGAGATATTAGGTTACATGGTTGAAAGTTCAGTCAAAGAAATAGGTTTTAAATTCTAAAGGAAGAACACAGGTGGACTCTCCTGAAAAGTCACTAAGCTATGGGCTAAATGACCCGATAATCCCTCCATCTCAGTGTCAACACCCTTTTGCACAGCAACTTTGAATGTTTCATTGCATAAAAAGGCACTATATAAATGCAAGTGGTTGTTGTTTGCCATTCACAATTTCTTTGCAACAGTCCATCTATAAAAGTACTGCAACTGGACTTTTCTGCTGAATTTAAATCTGTCAGCTACTAAGGCTGACATTCATCATTCACACAGCTGTACCAATAGACACTTTAAATCCAGCAACAGGGAAATGTCACATAGTAACAGCGTGGATTACTGAGCAAAGGTAACTGAAATACAAATTTATGAATTAGGAGAAAAGTAGTCCATTGGGCCCTTCATTCCTGCTCCACCATTCAATAAGTTGGTAGCTGACCTGCTAGTGCTCCAAATTCCAGTCCGGGGAATCTTTGATTCTGCTGCTTTACAAGAATCTATCACCTCTGCCTTCAAAATATGCAATGATCCTATTCCCACTACCTGCTAAGGCAGAGAAGTCCAAAATTGTATTGCACTGAAAGGAACAAAGATTCCCACATCTCTTTCCTAAAAGGGCAATCCTTAATTTTAAAACAATATCTCTTACTTCTGGCTCACTTACATCCTTATCTACCTTATCAATGCCATTCAGGACCTTATAAACCCTAACCAAATCACCCCTTCTTATGAACTCTAATGAAAACAAAGCCAGCCTGTCCAAACATTCCTCATAAATTCCAGGCATTAATTCAGTAAATGCTCCCTGAACCATCTCTTATGCATTTACATCTTTTGTTAAATAAGGAGACCAAAACTGCACACAAGTGTTCAAGATGCTGTCTCACCAATGCTCTGGTTAATTTTTCTTTCATTCAAGAGATGTAGACTTCGATTTGATTTGATTTATTACTGTCATATGTCTAGGTACAATGAAAAGTTTCGTTTTGCATGCAGTGCAGATAGATCATACCACAGATCATCGCAAAGGGTAACAGAGCAAGGAATATAATGAATATGGCTGCCGAGAAGGTGTACAAAGAGCGAGATCAACATCAAATTTAAAGTTTGAGAGAATGCTGGGGGCACCAATATTTACTGCATCTTTATTATTATTATTATTGAAAAGGTGGTGGTGATCTGCCTTCTCAAAATGCTAAACTCCATTTGTCTTAGGCACACCAATAATGCAATTAGGGAGGGAGGTCTAGGAGTTTGACCCAGCGACACTGAAGGAACGGCAATATACTTCCAAATCAGGATGGTGAGTGGCTTAGAGGGAACGGAGAGAAATAGCGTTCCCATGGATCTGCTATCCTTGTCCTTCTAGATGCTCATGTCTGTAAGTTTGAAAGGTACTGTCAAAGGAACCTTGGTGGATTTCTGCAGTGCATTCTGTAAATAGTACACACTGCCACTAATGTTGGAGGCAGTGAAGGTGTATGGATGTTGTTGTGTTAAAATTGGCTGCCTTCCTGCCAGAAAGCCGTAAGCTGGTCACCTGACTCTCCATTCGGGTGATGAGATGGTGGCGGCACAAACGGGTATTTCACTCACTTCCTGTTACCCCTCCTTTACCCCACAGGACACAGTAACACGCAGTACTAAAAGCAGCTCACCAGCAATGTGCCTCAATCCTGAACCACTAACCAGAGGTAATCCAGCTGTTTCCCAAAGATACGATACAAAGACAAGATATGGATTCTCATATCAAACTGTGTGGAATTTACCATTTTATTTGTAATTAAAAATTAGCAATCTCTTTTGAGTCTAGATCAGATTTATGCATCCACATTGCCAATCCTCATATCAGCTTGGGTTGCTTTTGTCCAAAGTGAAGGTCTTGTTAAACATTAGCTAGTCATCTCAGAAAAGATGGAAAAATTGGTTCTTGGAAAAGAAAAGAACAAGGGGGATTGCCTGCACCTGAAATTTGTTGGGATCTACACTTAAATGCAGTAATTCAGATATTTCAACCAAATAAATTCATTTATGAATGTAGTGATTATCAAGTTCCTTTAAATGCTTATTTCTAAGGGAAGTAAAGGATCAAATTCCACTCTCTGAGATTATATTAGAATCCTGGAAGACCCTTTGGCCGGTTGGCCGGAAAGCTAATTTTGCAACAACCACACAACCTACAATTCATGTAGCACCTTTAATACAGTAAACTGATCCAAAGCACTTCATAGGAACCTAAACAAACTTTGTTCAAGGTAGAGGGCTCTCAAATACATAAAATGTATGAACAGATGTAGACCATTCAGCCCACTGAAACTGCTCCCCATTCAATGGCCAGTCTGCTGATCCTCAACTCCACTTTGCTACCCTTATTGATTAAAGATCTGTCTTTCTCAAATTTGAATACTGACTTAATGACCCAGCTTCTACAGTTGTTTGCAGTAAAAACAATTCCAGAGATTCAGTACGCTCTGAAAGAAACCTGCCTCACCTCTGTCCTAACTGGATGACCCTCACTCTGAGACAATACCCTCTGGTTCTAGACTTTCCCTTTCCACAATGACCTGACAAGTGCCCTAAGAATCTTGAGTGTGTGTGTATATATGATCACCTCTCATTCATTTAAATTCCACTGAATACAGGCCCAACCTACTCAGCCTGGGGCAGCACTTTAGTTCAGTGGTTAGCACTATTGCCTCACAGCGCCAGGGACCCAGACTTGGTTCCAGCCTTGGGCAATTGTCTGTGTGGAGTTTGCATATTCTCCTCGTCTCTGCATGGGTTTCTTCCATGTGCGCCAGTTTGCTCCCACAGTCCAAAGATGTGCAAGTTAGATGGATTAGCCATAGGATATGCAAGGTTACAGGGATAGGGTCAGGGGGTGGGTCTGGGTGGGATGCTTTTCAGAGAGTTGGTGCAGACTTGATGGACCTGCTTGCACACTGTAGGAATTCTATGTTAACCTTTCCATGTACCTGGGATCAACTTAGTGAACCTTCTCTGGACTGCCTCCATTGTAGCGCTTCAGATTCCTCACAGCAACTGACAAGGTTCCACAAAGATCAATGAAATGGCAGGCCAGTGGATCTGAACCTTTGCCAAAAGGAATGAGAGAGCAATATTGGCAGGAATCTTGGAAAATTCTCTTCTTTGAGCAGTATCACTTGAAATTCTTATGTGCACCTACACAGGCACATTAGATTCAGTTCAAGGGCTTATCCAAGAGATTTCGCAGGGGACGGTGGTGTTGTGTAATATGATGAGTAATCCAGAAGCCCAGACTAAAGCTTTAGGGAACATGGGATCCAATCTTACCGCAGTAGCTGGTGGAAATTAAACTTAATTCATTTCAAAAATCTGGAATTGAAAGCTCATTAATAATGACCATGAAACCACTGTCAATTGTGGTATACATTCATCTGGTTTACTAAATATCTTTTAAGGAAAGAAATCTGCAGTCTTTATCCAGTCTGGCCTAAGTGAAACTTTGATGGCACTATCCAAACCCACAACCTCTAACTTTTCACTGAACTCCTGTACGTGAGTACACATGACAATAGGCTTCACCCGCCAGTGGAAACAACCTCCCTGCTTCTACCTTATCCATTCCTCTAAACTCCATTCCAATCCTTCCTGTTTTCATTTATAATAATGTGGTAGGAACAACATGCTTTGTGAAGCATAATGCATGATGCTACTTCTAGAAAACATTTCATGCCGCTCTTTAAGACCTTAAATTGGTGCAAAGAGGTAGATCTCTATGTTTTAAGAACAATACAAGAGGTAATTTCATACCTTGATACATCAATTCCAAAGAACAGAGGATTAAAACTCAGCTGTTAATCCGAGAGTCCAGCAATGGAGAATGTGCAGCTTCTGACTTGCAATGAACAAAGTTTAATTTCAGGAAATGCTATAAAATCCAGGGAAGAATGGAATGCAGTGGGGGAAAAAAAAATCAGCCTTGCTTAATGCTTTGAAGTCTGGAGATAACATTGTGGGATTTTTTTCTCATGAGCCAATCAACCTCACATTCCATCTGAAATGCAAGTTGAACATATAAACCTGGGCTAGTCTTTGGCTAAGGCAGCTTTAGTTTCGCAGCTTTGGTTCTTTTAGTAAAATCCAAATCAAAAGGTCATAGGTTCTATTCCACATCAGGACTAATGCACAAAAATCCAGATTGATTCTCGTCCAGTATGGATGGAGTGGCCCAATGTGGAGACGTTGTCTTTTGGATGAGAAAATAAGTGAAGGTTCTGTCTACCTTATGAGGTAGAGGTAAAAGATCCTGTGGCACTACTTTGAAGAGGAGCAGGTGAGTTCTACCTGGGATGATGGTCAAATATTTATCCTTTAATAAACACCAAAGAAACAGATTATAAAGTCAAATCACATTGCTGTTGGTGGGAGCTAGCTGTGCACAAATTTGCTGCCATTTTTCCTACAACACAATAATGACTGCACCTCGAAAGTATAGGATTGTCTGTGAAGTGGTCGTCGACATCTTTAAAAAGGTGTTATATAAATGAAAGTCTTTCCTTTCTTTCTCTTTGGACAATGACCTCACCATGCTGGTAATTATTATAATGCAATAAGTTTGGGAGAGTGGTCCAGGAAATGGCTGATGGAATTCAACGTGAACAAATGCGAGGTCTTGCACTTTGGCAAAAAGAATAAAAGCACAGACTACTTTCTAAACGGTGAGAAAATTCGTAAAGCCAAAGTACAAAGGGATCTGGGAGTGCTAGTCGAGGATTCTCTAAAGGTCAACATGCAGGTTGAGTCTGTGATTAAGAAAGCGAATGCGATGTTGTCACTTATCTCAAGATGGTTGGAATATAAAAACACCATTGTGCTACTGAGACTTTATCAAGCTCTGGTTAGGCCCCATTTGGAGTACTGTGTCCAGTTTTGGTCCCCACACCTCAGGAAGGTCATACTGGCACTGGAATGTGTCCAGCGGAGATTCACACGGATGATCCCTGGAATGGTAGATCTAACATATGAGGAATGGCGGAGGATCTTGGGATTGTATTCATTGGAGTTTAGAAGATTAAGGGAGACTTAATAGAGACGTACAAGATAATACATGGCTTGGAAAGGGTGGATGCTAGGAAATTGCTTCCGTTAGGTGAGGAGACTAGGACCCGTGGACACAGCCTTAGAATTAGAGGGGGTAAATTCAGAACAGAAATGCGGAGACATTTCTTCAGCCAGAGTGTGGTGGGCCTGCGGAATTCATTGCCGCAGAGTGCAGTGGAGGCTGGGACGCTAAATGTCTTCAAGGCAGAGATTGATAGATTCTTGTTGTCTCGGGGAATTAAGGGCTACGGGGAGAATGCGGGTAAGTGGAGTTGAAGTGCCCAGCAGCCATGATTGAATGGCGGAGTGGACTCGATGGGCCGAATGGCCTTACTTCCACTATGGTAAAACCTGCAGTTTCAATCCACAAACCATTGATATTTGACATGAGCCTCCAGCCACCCTTCTTTATCAAACCGCATCAATTTATCCCACACTCCTTGCTCTCTAATGTGTTTATCTAGCTTCTCGTTAAAAACAATGTCATCTTGGTTCACATTATTGTCACTCAAACTGGGAAAGATTTTCTCCTGGAATTCACAATTGAGGTTATTACCTTAAACCCTCAAGTTTGGATTAGCCCAAGATGGTAGCATTTTATCTTATGTGTTCCCCCCAAAAAAAACCCTCCTTAACAACTTCAACTTTTCTTTTCTGTAGAAAACTGCTTCAGCTTGTTCATGTATTCCAAATAAGTATAAGCGTTGTTTCCTCAGTTCTGCCACCAATCTTGTAAATCTTATATACTTCCTCTTCTGTGCCTCTATATCCTTGTTATACCCCAAACATAGATTAACCAAGGTTGCAAGTTCAATATAATCTCTCCGCTTTTCAACTCTAACTCTCTAGAAATGAATTTCAGCTCTTGGTTTATTTACAAAAGGCCTAAATAAACCGTGTTCAGGTCACACTTTGAACATCCTTTCCATTTGTCCTCACACATCGCAGCCATGTTGCAATATTTTCTAAGATTATCTCCGATCATGAGCATATTCTTCCAGCCTCAAGATGGCAAGAGGTGCCTGTGACTTTCTGTGCTGCAATGTTGGCCAACAACATCCAGAAAACGACATACTGACCACGGAAAAAACACATTCCAAAGAAGAGTCATATCAGACTCGAAACGCTAACCCTGCTTCTCTCCCTATGGATACTGCCAGTTTTGCTGAATTTCTCCAGCATTTTCTGTTTTTATTTCAAATATCCCAGCATCTACAGCTGCTAATTCATTGTCAGAGTGGAGTTTTTAAACTTACCCGAGTCTCTGGGGTCAGTGCTTAAATCTACCACTTTCTCCACTGTTTCATGTTTCGGGTTTGGATTGACTGCAGGAGTCTGGTCTAGCAGCATAGTGTCCAAGCAATTGTCTGCGTTGGTGGAACTGCAGTCTTTGGACAGCGAAGGATCTGGGCAGAGACATACATCATAGATCAGTCAATATGTGCATGATATTTGGAAATCAAGCTCTCTAAAAGCAGCTCAGGCTATCTCAGCTATAAAGAGAAGTAGGCTATGTAGCTCCTTCTAGTCTGTTCTGCAATTCAATATGGTTGAACCTCCGCCTCAACTCCACTCTCCCCACCTCCTTTGCCTTCTCCCTCAGATCCCTAGAAGATCAAAAACTTTGACCCTGCCTTGAATATACTCAACAGAAGAGTAAGCACACAAAATAAATTACACAGTCAATGATAGGGCCTGGGGAGTGTTATAGAACAGACGTCAAGGAGTACAGGTTCATAGCTCCTTGAAAGTACAGTCACAGGTGGTGAAGAAGGTTTTTGGCATGTTAGCTTTCATCGGTCAGAGCACTGAGTATAGGGGTTGGGGTGTCTTATTGCAGCTGTACATGACATTGGTGAGGTTGTATTTGGACTACAGGTTGCAGTTCTAGTCGCCCTAATATAGAAATTATTAAACCACAAAGAGTGCAGAAAAGATTTACTAAGGTGCTACCTGGACTGGAAAGTTTGAGTTCTAAGGAGAGGTTTGATAGGCTGGGACATTTTTTTCACTGGAGCGTAGGAGACTGAGGGGTGACCTTGTAGAGGTCTATAAAATCATGAGTGGCATAGATAATGTAGATAGCTAACAGCTTTTCCCCATGGTTGGGGAGTCTAAAACTAGAGGAGACGGGTTTAAGGTGAGAGGGGAGAGATGCAAAAAAAGTCCAGAGGAGCAATTTTTTCACACAAAGGGTGGTGAATGTCTGGAACGGGCCGCCAGAGGGAGTGGTGGAGGAGAGTAACATTTTGTCATTTAGATAGGTACATGGATGGGATAGGTATAGAGGGAAATGGATCAAACATAGGCAAATAGGACTACTTTAAATTGTGAGAACTGGGTAGTATGGGGAAGTTGGGCCGAAGGGCCTTTTTCCATGCTGTAGATCTCTATGACACTAAATCAGAAAAATTATTTCTCGCTGTTTACAAAATGTGTAAGCTTCAAAAGACAGTCAGTATGCAAAAAGATTAAGGTGTTCCATTTTGTTTCTGGGGTGAGAAAGTTCCAAAGATTCATAACTCTCCGAGTGAAGAAATGTTTTCTAATTTCAGCCCTAAATAATTGGCCCCATTTCCTGAGGCTGTGTCCCCAAGTCCCAGGCTCCTCAGACAGGGGGAAACAAACTCACAACAAGCTTCTCAGAATCTTGTACAGTTTAAATGAGATCATGCTACTGAGCTCCAGAAGATATCAGATGTGGCTATTTAACCCCTCATCATAAGCCAAGCTCTAATTCCAGGAACCAATTTAGTGAATTTTCTGAATGTGATCTCGAGACCAAAGCTGCACACTACTGCAGGTGTGATCTCACCATCGTCCGCTGTGCTTATACCAAGATGATGTGCACGCACATATATATGACTGAATGAATGAAAAGAGCTTTTATAATCCACCTTTCACACCCGCAGCATTTCCCAAAATGCTTCAGAGCCAATGAAGTACTTTTTGAAATATGCACACACAAACAACAATGAGGTAAACAACACATAATTTTTTTTTATTCATCGTGGCAAATGGGCGTTGCTGCTGGGCCAAGATTTGTTGCTCATCCCTCATTGCCCTTGAGAAGGTGGTGGTGAGCTGCTTTCTCGCACCACTGCAGTCTATGAACTGGAGGCAAATTCACAATGCTGTTAAGGAGGAGGATTTTGACTCTTTGACACTGAGGAACGGCAATATATTTCCAAGTCAGGATGTTGAGTGACTTGGAGGGAACTTGCAAGTAGTGACAATCCCATGTATGTACTGCCACTTGTCTTTCTAGATGGTAGTGGTCATGTGCCTGGAAGATATGCTTAAAGAACTTGGTAAGTTTCTCCGTTTTGTAGATGGCACATTCTGCTCTACCGAGCATTGATGATGGGGGGGGGGTGTACATGTTTGTGGATGTGTTGACAATCAAGTGGGCTGCTTTGTTCTGGATGGTGTCAAGTTCTTGAGTGTTATTAGAGCTGCACTTATCTAGGCAAATGGGGGGTATTGTTTCACACTGCTGATATGCACCTTGTATGATGGACAGAGTTGGGGAAGTCAAGAGGTGAGTTATTCACTGGTATACTGGGGAGATATAATTTTCATCTGATCTGTTCTTGCAACCACTGTATTTATGCGGCTATTCTGGTTCAGTTTCTAGTCAGTGATAATCTCCAGGGTGTTGCTAGTGGAGGACTTGGTGATGGCAAGGCCATTGAATGTCAAGGGTGATGGTGAGATGGTTTCTTATTGAGAGAAAGTCATTGCCTGGCATTTATGTGGTGCTAATGTTACTTGCCACTTGTCAGCCCCAAGTCTAGATCTTGTTGCATTTTGACACGTACTATTTCAGCATTTGAGGAATCGCAAATGGTGCCAAACTTTGTGCAATAATCAGAGAATGTGCCCACTTCTGACCTTATGATGGAGAGAAGCAGCTGAAGATTGAGGGTAGGACATTACTTCACTTGTCGGGGAAACCAGAAGTAGAGGCCACAATTGTAAAGACAGTCATTAATAATTTCAATGGGGGAAGTCAAAAGGAACTTAATTTAGGGGCGGCACAGTGGCAGTAGTTAGCACTGCTGCCTCACAGCGCCAGAGACCCAGGTTCAATTCCCGCCTCGGGCAACTGTCTGCGTGGGTTTCCTCCGGGTGCTCCGGTTTCCTCCCAAAGTCCAAAGATGTGCAGGTTAGGTGAACTGGCCATGTTAAATTGTCCATCGTGTTAGATGAAGGGGTAAATGTAGGGGAATGGGTGTGGGTAAGTTGCTCTTCAGAGGGTTGGTGTGGACTTGTTGGGCCGAAGGGCCTGTTTCCACACTCTAAGTAAGTAATCTAATCTACCCAGCAATCGGAGTGCTACCATAGGGAGCACTCTGACGAGACAAGGAGACAGGAAGAATTAGAGGTTTACATGGATAAGGTGAGATGAAGTATAAGTGGAGACGGCCTGTGTGGAGGATACACCACTAGATGCGGTGGCTTGACTTATCTCTCTCTGTACTTCATGCTCAGCATATTTGTGGGGAATGGTGGTGCACAGTTAACGTCATGGGGCAAAACCAGGGGACAAGGAATCTTTGGAAACAAGGGTTCATATTTCACTGGGCAGCTGGGTATATTGGGGAGACAGAATTTTCAGCCAGTTGGTCCCATTGGAATCAGAAACATGTATCAATCTCCTTCTGATACCCAGCTTACTCGATACTTGTTTGAACGGTTCAAGGAGGCAGTTCACCACTTTATCAGGGATGATTAGGGATGAGCAATAAATGCTGCCCAGCCAACAGCACCACACCTTGAGATGGAGTTATTTAAAGATGCAACTGCTATTAAAAACAAATCGCGGATGTCACAAAGCGAACAATAGTGCTGGGGGAGTCCTTCTTCTTCCGCTGTGGCACTTCAGCACCATTTAATCACACTCTTAAACGCAACCTTTTAATTCCAAAGGGCCCACATCCCCCACCAACCCAACCTCCATTCCTGGCACCTTCCCCTGCAACCGCAAGAAATGTAAAACTTGCGCCCACACCTCCCCCCTTACTTCCCTCCAAGACCCCAAGGGATACTTCCATATCCGCCACAAATTCACCTGCACCTCCACACACATCATTTATTGCATCCGCTGCACCCAATATGGCCTTCTCTATATTGGGGAGACAGGCTGCCTACTTGCAGAACGTTTCAGAGAACACCTCTGGGACACCCGGACCAACTAACCCAACCACCCCATGGCTCAACACTTCAACTCCTCCTCCCACTCCACCAAGGACATGCAGGTCCTTGGACTCCTCCATCGCCAGACCATAGCAACACGACGGCTGGAGGAAGAACGCCTCATCTTCCGCCTAGGAACCCTCCAACCACAAGGGATGAACTCAGATTTCCCCAGTTTCCTCATTTCTCCTCCCCCCACCTTGTCTCAGTCAAATCCCTCGAACTCAGCACCACCTTCCTAACCTGCAATCTTCTTCCTGACCTCTCCGTCCCCACCCCACTCTGGCCTATCACCCTCACCTTGACCTCCTTCCACCTATCGCATTTCCAACACCCCTCACCCAAGTCCGTCCTCCCTACCTTTTATCTTAGCCTGCTGGACACGTTCCTCATTCCTGAAGAAGGGCTTATGCCAGAAACGTCAATTCTCCTGCTCCTTGGATGCTGCCTGACCTGCTGCGCTTTTCCAGCAACACATTTTCAGCTTTTAAATTCCAAAGGCAGCCTTCCAAATCCCTAGACTGTGTACAGTCATATAGCACAGAAACAGACCCTTCAACTCCAACCAGTCTGTGCTGATCATGTTCCCAAATTAAACAAGTCCCACCTGACTGCATTTGATCCATATCCCTCCAAGCATTTCTTATTCATTTACTTATCTAAAATGTCATTTAAACATTATAACTGTACCTACATCCACCACTTCCTCTGGAATCATCAAATCCCTACAGTGTAGAAACAGGCCCTTTAGCCCAACAAGTCCACATTGTCCCACCGAAGAGGAATCCACCCAGACCCATTCCCCTACCCTATTATCCTATAATCCTATATTGACCCTTGTCTAATGCACTTAACCTACACACCCCTGAACACTATGGGCAATTTAGCAAATCCACCTAAGCTGCACATCTATGGATTGTGGAAGAAACCGGAGCACCCGGAGGGAACCCACGCAGACACCGGGAGAATGTGCAAACTCCATACAGTCAGTCACCAGAGGCTGGTCCCTGGCGCTGTGAGGCAGTGAACGTCTCATCTTCCGCCTCGGAACACTTCAACCCCAGGGCATCAATGTGGACTTCACCAGTTTCCTCATTTCCCCTCCCTCCACATTACCTCAGTTCCAACCTTCCAGCTAAGCACTGTCCTCATGACCTGTCCTACCTGCCAATCTCCCTTCCCACCTATCCCTTCCCCCCTCCCCTCTGGCCTATCACCTCCATCCCCGCCCCCTTCACCTATTGCGCTCTTTGCTACCTTCCCCCACCCTGCTCTCTGACCTATGCCTCCATCCCCACCCCCATTCACCTATTGTATTCTTTTCCAGTACCACTCTGATCTAAACTCTGGTTTCCAGCATCTGCAGTCCTCACTTTTGCCTTAACCACCCTGTCTACACATGACGCAAACTTCAAAGAATTGTGTACCTGAACCCTTAGCTCTCTCTGTTCCATACTTTGGAGTATGTTTTTGCACTACACCAACTTGTGCCTTTGGGGTCTAGCGGGTTCTCAGAGATTTTGACTCAAGCACTGGGAACCATTAAATCACGTCAGAGGTTGGTGGAAATAGCCGGGACTGTTTACTTTGCATTATTCTTTGAAAACGTATGCACTCTTTCGAAGTCATTCTGGCAACAAGTGTGCTTTCTGCGAGAGGGGGCACTTCAGTTTTGAAGGGCAGGTAGTTTAGAGCTCTCGGGGGGAGGGGGCATCAACCAAGCCACGAACCCATTTTCTGACATAGCAATATAGAACATTACAACACAAGGATAAGATTTCAATTGATTCTTTAAACAGCACCACAACAGACTTAAAGTGGAATTTAAATCCAGCCAATTACAGGGAATTGGCTCCTGCAAGCACCAAACTGCTTGGGAAAATTCACACACCAAAGAAACACTACCCTTGTACGTCAAATGGAAGAAGCAGTGAGGAGTCACAAGCTGCTTTGCTCCTGAACTTGCTGCTGAGCCTATTAACAGCAAATCAGAGAGGAACGACCTGCAACTGGAGGCGCACTGAGGAAAGGCATCACAGAAGTCATCAGGTGTGTCAGCGCCTTTATTTGGAGGCTGGGAACGGAGGTTCCTGGAGGCGCTAGAGCTGGATTGGGGAACGGAGAGCTTGCAGCGTACCAAACAGTCTAGAAGTTTACACAGAGTGGAATCTGGGAATTTATGGAGAGGTGTCTGCGTATAAGAGGCAGACTGAGGTCACAGAGCTGCCGCTGGACAGGGCCACGAGGAGTTCCATCTGCTGGTCCCAGGAAGGAGTACAACCCCACTACCCTATGGCCAACCACTTCAACTGCCCCAAGGACACAGGCCGCTTCCATCTTCAAATCAAAGCCATCTGCCAATGGGAGGAAGAATGCCTCAGGATCCTACAACCACAAGGCATCAAAAATTGACTTCACCAGTTTTAAAATCCTCCACCCCCCCCACCTCATCCCAGATCTAACCCTCCAATTCAGCATCGCCCTCTTGACCCGTCCTACCTGTCCCTCTTCCTTACCATCTCCCCTCTGCAACCTCCCCACCGAGCCATCACAATCACCTCCCACCTGCATCCAGCTACTGCTGGCCCACCTACCTACCCCTAGCCCTACTCCCCTTTTTATCTGAGTCCCCTTCCACATTCCTGAAGGGCTTTGCACAAAACGTTGACTCTCCTGCTCCTCAGATGCTGCCTGACCTACTGTGCTTTTCCAGCACCACACTTTATGACTTTGACTCGCCAACATCTGCAGTCCTCACTTTCTCCCAGGTAGGAGTGTCAGTCAAAACAGGTGGGGCTATTGTAGGGTGATTTGGGAAGGTCAGAGGCTGCTTTGGGTTGCAAGGAGGTGGCCAAGGGAAGGGGGAGGAAAATGGAGGAGGCTGCAAGATGTTTGAGGGGTCTGATAAGAACATCGAACTTTGGAGCAGGAGTAGGTCATTTGATGAGATTGTGGTTGATCTGGTCATGGTTTCAACTTCACTTTCCTCTCTCTCCCCTCATTTCCCCTCCCCCCACCTTACCTCAGTCCAGGCAGCATCCTGGTAAACCTCCTCTGAACCCTCTCCACAGCATCCACATCTTTCCTATAATAGGGCGACCAGAACTGGACGCAGTATTCCAAGTGCGGTCTAACCAAAGTTTTATGGAGCTGCAACAAGATCTCACGACTCTTAAACTCAATCCCCCTGTTAATGAAAGAGAAAACACCATATACTTTCTTAACAACCCTGTCCACTTGGGTGGCCACTTTAAGGGATCTATGTACCTGCACACCAAGATCCCTCTGTTCCTCCACACTGCCAAGAATCCTATCCTTAATCCTATACTCAGCTTTCAAATTTGACCTTCCAAAATGCATCACCTCGTATTTCTCCAGGTTGAACTCCATCTGCCACCTCTCAGCCCATCTCTGCATCCTGTCAATGTCCCGCTGCAGCCCTACAACAGCCCTCTATATTGTCAACGACACCTCTAACCTTTGTGTCGTCTGCAAACTTACTGACCCATCCATCAATCCCCTCATCCAAGTCATTAATAAAAATTACAAATAGTAGAGGCCCAAGGACAGAGCCTTGTGGAACACCACTCACCAGGATGCTGCCTGGATTAGAGGGTATGAACTATAAAGGAGAGGTTAGAAAGTCTAACCTCTAGTGACAGAAGCTGAGGGGAGACCTGATAGAAGCTTATAAAATTATGAGCGGCATAGATAGGGTTGACAGTCAGAATAGTTTTTCAACTCTGGGGAAAAACTAAGGGACGTGCATTTAAGAGGGGAAAGTTCAAATGAAATGTCAGGGGCAAGTTTTTTTTTAAAAAACAGAGTGGTAGGTGCCTGTGGTGGTGACAGGGGCAGATGTGATAGGAACATTTAATAAGCCTTTTTAATAAGAACACAAATAAGCAAGGAATGGAGGGATATGGACCATGGGCAGGAAAAAGGGTTTAGTTTAACTTTGCATCATTTTCAGCACAACACTGTGGGCCAAAAGGACCTGTTCCTGTCCTTGTTCTAAAGCACCCTAGCAAGGTAAGATAAGTACTTTATCTGCGCTTTGGTCAATGTAATGCTTCCCAATACGTCACCAGTTCCATGAGCATGGATCACGTCTCTGTCACAGGACGGAAGCTGCACCTTTCTGACTCGGATTAAGCCAGGTGGGCGAGCTACTAAACAACTCAACTAAAACCAGGATAAGCTGATCATTACCATGCTGTCATGGGGACGGATGGTGCGGTGCAGAAACCAATTGCCACACTTGTGCAGTAAAACATTGACTATTGCAATTTTAAATAACTAATTGGCTTTGGAAGTCATAGGGTTATTCAATTTGGAATGGAGTCTGCTGAGTGTGTTATTTGCTTCTTCTGGGGCTCCGGTGTATGACAGGGAGTCAGAACAGGTCAGGGATAATGTATGACCAACCTCCAGTGCCAGTCTCTTCAGTACAAAACTCTTATGCATTTGTGGAGACAGAACCAACATTGCACTTTATAAAATAATGTCTCTCCACAGATGAGAGACTCAGTCATACAGCCTAGAGACAGACCTTTTGGCCCAACTAGTCAATGCTGGCCATGTTCCCAAACCAAACTAATCCTACATGCCTGTGTATAGCCCATACCCCATCAAATCTTTCCTATTGATGTACTTTTAAATGCTGCACCTGCAGCAACATCCATCACTTCCTCTGGCAGTTCATTTCACACATGAACCACTATGTAAAAACAAACTACCCTCATGTCTTTAAAGCTTTCTCCACTCACTTTAAAAATATGTCCGCTAGTTTTGAACCTCTCCAACCTAGCAAAAAGACCCTTGTTTTCACTTTATCTATCCCCCTTATAAACCTCAACTTCCCATACAGTGAAAAAGTCCCAGACTACTTTTATAACTCAAACCCTGCATTCCTGCCAACATCCTGATTAATCTTTTCTGAACCCTCTCCTGCCTGGGAGACCAGAAGTGGACATGGTACTCTGGAAGTGGGCTCACCAACACCCTGTACAATCTCATCATGACATTCCAACACCTATACTTAAAGGTTTGAGCAATGGAGGTAAGCATGCTTCTTAAACACCCTGTCTACCTATGATGCAAATTCCAAAGAATTACCTGAACCCATAGGACTCTGTTCTACAACACTACCATTAATTGTATAAGACCTGCCCTGGTTTGTGTTACTAAAATGCAAATTCTCTCATTTATCCAAAATAAACTCCACCTGCCACTTCTCAGGCCATTGACCCAATTGATCAAATGCAAGTGACAACAATGGCACAGTAGTATTATTGCTAGACTGTTAATCCAGAGACCCAAGTAATGTTTTTGGGACCAGGTTCGAATCCCACTATGGGAAATGGTGTAATTTGAACTCTAAAATCTGGAATTAGAAGTCTAATGATGATCGTGAATCCGTTGTTGATTGTTGGAAAAACCCATCTGGTTCACTAATATTTTTTCAGGGAGGAAATGGCTATCCATACCCGGTCTGGCCTACAAGTGACTTCAGACCCATAGCAACGTGTTTGAATCTTTACTGTCCTCTGGGCAATTAGGGATGGGCAATAAAGGTCAGCCTAGCCAGCACTGGTCTCATCCCATGAATGAATAAAAAAGTGACAATAATAAAAATCAAGTTTACCAGGTGGCATGGTAGCTCAGTAGTTAGCGCTGCTGCCTCACGGCGCCAGGGACCCAGGCTCAATTCCCACCTCAGACAACCGTGTGTGGAGATTGCACATTCTCCCAGTGTCTGTGTGGGCTTCCTCCCACAGTCCAAAGATGTGCTGGTTAGGTGAATTGGCCATGCTAAATTGCACAGAGTGTTACGGGCATTAGTCAGGGGTAAACGTAGGGAAATGCGTCTGGTGGGTGGCTCTTTGGCAGGTTAGTGTGGACTTGAAGGGCCTGTTTCCACACTGTAGGGAATCTAATCTAATCAAATCAAGCTAATTGGTCATTCAAAATAACGTATCCAAAAGCACTTGCAAATGGGGACCGTGAATATAAAATTGATCAAGTTCACTTTGTACTCTTAGAAAACCATCTTCACTGTCTACTATACCCACCAACTTTGGCGTCATCTGCAAACTTACTAACCATGACTTCTTTATTCTCATTCAAATCATTTATGTAAATTACAAAAAAAAGTGGACCAAGTACCGATCCCAATGGAATCTCACTGGTCACCGGCCTCCAATTCGAGAAACAACCGTCCACACCACCCTCTGTCCCCTCCCAGTCAAGCCAATTGTGTGTCCAATTGGCAAACTCATCCTGAATCCTATGTGATCTAACTTTAAAACTTAGTCTATGATTTGTGACATTTAACTTATTAAACTTATTAGGGACAAACAAAAACACAAATTGCTGGAAAAGCAATTCAGGATACTTAGGGGACTTGATTTGCCTTTGTGGAAATGTCTAGGACCAGAGGGCATCTTCTCAACATAGGAGATCACCCATTTAAGTCTTCTCTTAAACAATAAATTTATGGAAGTCTTTACCATAGGGGAGCTACAGAGCCTGGGGCCTTGATAAATTTAAGGCTGAGATAGACTACTTACTGATTTAAAAGTAAGTCTATGGAAGTAAGGCAGGAAAATGGAATCAAGGATAATCAGATCAGCATTAATCTCAAATGAATGGTAGAGCAGACCTGAATGGCTTCAAGGCCTATTTTTGCTCTACACATCTTATGGTCTAATTCAGCAAGTGAGGGTAGGATGCTTACTCCAAAGAATTTGCATTTGAAGAATCTGACGTGACGTGCAAGAGCAGCATGGTGGCTCAGTGGTTAGCGCTGCTGCCTCAAAAGCACCACAGACCCGGGTTTAATTCCAACAATCGGGCAACTGCCTGTGTGGAGTCTGCATTGTCCCAGCGTCTGCTTGGGTTTCCTCCGGGTGCTCCAGTTTCCTCCACAGTCCAAAAGACGTGCAGGTCAGGTCTTGGCCGCACTAAATTGCTCAGTGTTCAGGGGTGTGTAGGTTAAATGTAGAGTAATAGGGAAAGGGAATGGGTCTGGATGGTTTACTCTTTGGAGATCGGTGTGGACTTGTTGGGCCAGTTGGCCTGTTTCCACACTCTGGGATATAAAATCAATTGCCATACATGATGATGTGGGGGGTTAGGTGAGCAAAAAGGTATGGAGTGTTTGACCTGGTTTGATGGACTGACTGGCTTACTCCTGTACATAGGATATTTTTTTGGTTTAAGTCTGATATTAACAAATATGGAGGAGAAAGTGAGGGCTGGAGGTACTGGAGATCTGAGTGTAAGCACGGCAGCACTCAAGGAACAGTAGAATCAACATCAGGAGGGGCTTATACCCCAAACGTCGATGCTCCCGATCCTCAGATGCTGCCTGACCTGCTGTGCTTTCCCCAACAACACATTCAATGCCCACAACACTCCAGGTGCATTTAACCCCGCCTACTGGAAATGCCCGCCACATTGGGGCACGTTCCCCCGCCCACCGACACTTTACCGCCCGTCAGTCAACAACCCGCCCTTTCATTGGTTGTACGGGATATTCACTAATTCATCATCCCATGGATTGATTGGTCTCTCGAACTGCCCATCAAGCCGATCACCACCTTGTTTGGTCACCGAGGCTGCCATTTGTTCTGACAGCCCATCCGTATTGACCACCCGAGCTGTCCATCAATCCATCTGCCACCCGATTAGAGCACGGGCTGTCAATCAGACAACCCTCGTCCCCAATTGGCCATCCGGGCAGTCCCTCACGCCGTTAGGGGCCGGTCAACCATCACGAACCCACCCTCAACACGTTCCCGGCTCTCCGCCGCTTCCCGGTCGCTCAGCAGCCGCGCTGACAATACCCCCCCACCCCGGACAGGCCACCGCCGGTATTTCACCTTTACCTGAATGGCGCCCGGTCACCCTCCGGCGTCAGTGCGTCCCCGCTTGCAGCCGGGGAATGGACACCGCCCCCAACCGTTACTTTCCCCTCCCCTCACTTCCCTGGCTACCCGGCACACAGCGCGGCGGGCCCTTGCGCGCATGCGTGCCCCCTCAGTGCCTGTAGATGCTCCCTCCAAACAAGGGAGCAAGCACTTCCCCAAAGGTTGTAGCCAGTATTACATTCTCACTGAAAAAAGGAAGAAAAAGACCCTAACATTACACCTTTTTGATAATATGTCATCTTGGTATCACTAGCCAAGCCAACATTTATTACCCATCCCTAATTGCTATGGATCTGGAGTCACATATAGCCCAGATCAGGTAAAAGATCACAGAACACCACCAGATTTCACCTGACAAGGGAGCAGCACTCAAAAAGCTTGTGATTTCAAATAAACCTGTTTATAGTATAAATTGGTACGATGTGACCTCTGACTTTGTGCCACCCCCAGTCCAAAACTAGCACCTCACCTCAGATTAGGGAAGGACAAAAGATTTCCTTCCATTAGTGAATCAGAGGAGAGTATGGAGGCAAAAAGTGAATCAATTCTCCAGCATCAACTTAGTCTCCTTCAATTTGCATTCTATACTTCGAGTCATATACTGAAAATTATTGCTTTAAAAGGACTCCAGGTGTCCCTACTTCTGAGCCAGGGGGGTTAAGTTGAAGTCCCACCTGTTTCTGAGGGATGTCATGATGTGACCCTTAGGATCGTACTTTTTCCTTACTTCTGGACTGAAAAAGGCTATTTAAAAGAGGCAAATTTCTCATCCACTCCACTACTTCTTTTAAAAGAAAGATCAGGCCATCCTCAAGGAGAATGTACAACCAATTTGTTGCTCCATTCATCTCCACAAAAACTGCTGGCCACAAGCTGGACAGTGGTTGCTGCTTTGGAATAGAGAACGATCACCCTGTTTTTGTTAGTGACCTTTCTAAAGAACAGTTCAAGTGTACATCAAGGACTTTGACCCAGATTGGGTCAAAGGAACAATATCGGAGCAGTATTGCTTAAAAAAAAACTCTAAAAACGTTTTATATTGCATTCATCAGGACGCTTTGCATGACTACAAATTCAAGTGGCAAACCAACATTTATACTGCACGAGATGGTAGTGCTGATTGGTTGGCAAGTGGACTCTGGTTAGTAGCAGTGCTACAGAGAATGCAGTAAATAGTAGTGATTGACAATATTTTTAACAGCTTTGTTTAAATTTTGGGTGCATTCTTCATGTCATTGCTATGAACAATGCCAACCAATCAACATATTACTCAGTAGTATAAATAAGTGTTTGTTTATTCTTTAAGTTATTTTATAAAACCTCCTGATGGGTACAAGATGAAAAGCTTCAAAGTCTCCATTTTCAAGTCGTACTCAGCTTCTGTACAACCAAAATGGCTATCAAAACACATTGAAGTCAAGCGAGTTCCTCCACTATTTTCTTATGTATAATGACAGACATGGGAGTATTTCAACATTTGCAGATGATACAAAAATAGAACTGTTGTGACTGTGAGAAGTCTAGAACTTCAAAATGACAGACAGGTTAGTGGAATGGGTGAAAAACAAAATAGGGCAAATGAAATTTGATGCAGAGCATTGTAAAACATGGCCATAAGAAAGAGAAACAAGAGTAAGCTGTCCAGTTGAAAATACAGCTTTCCAATATTCAATAGCATTATGGCTGATCTGACATTCCTCATGTTCACTTCCCTCCCTCTTTCCCCATAACCCGATCAAGATCTATCTCAGCCTTAAAAATACACAAGAACTCTGCCCCCATAGCTCTGTGGTAATGAGTTCCAACTCTCAACCCTCAAGAAATTCGTCATCTCAGTCTTAAACTGTCTGTTTTGGAAAATGTAGGGGGTGATGGATACTCAGGGGTACGTAGCACAAACGGCCAAGTTTCTGATATTGAGACTGGCTGTAATGCAACAAGGGGTACGTCGGGTTCCTAGCAATTGATTGTGTTAGGGGACGCTCCAGTCTGAGGTACAGACCGATGTTTCTGTGGCCAACAGCGAAAAATCAGAATGGTGTGTTGCTTCCCTGGTGCCAGGATCAAGAATGTCTCAGAGGGTGCAGAATGTTCTCAAGGGAGAGAGGGATCAGGAGGTCATTGGTTCCAATGTGTACAATGAAGGGAAATGGTTGAGATTCTGAAGGGATATTATAAAGATTTAGGCAGGAATTTAAAAAAGGAGGTCCTCGAGAGTTTTAATATGTGGGTTATGTACGGTGCTACAAGCTAGTGAAGGCTGGAGTAGGAGAATAGAGCAGATGAATGCATGGCTGAGGAGCTGGCATACAGGAAAAGGATTCACATTTTTGGATCATTGAAAGCTGTTTCAGGGTAGACGTGGCCTGTACAAAGACATATTGCACCTAAATTGGAAGGGGATTAATCTACTGGCAGGGAGATTTGCTACAGCTGCTCAGGGGATTTAAACTAGTGAGGGGTGGGTGGGACTCAGATAGTGAGGAAAGATTTCAATCAGACTGGTACAATTGAGAACAAAAAAGCGAGTCAAACAGTCAAGGACAAAGCAGAGAACGAGATAGGACTGACAAATTAAACTGCATTTATTTCAATGCAAGAAGCCTAACAGGGGAGGCAGATGAACTCAGGGCATGGTTAGGAACATGGGACTGGGATATCATAGCAATTACAGAAACGTGGCTCAGGGATGGGCAGGACTGGCAGCTTAATGAACCAGGATACAAATACTATAGGAAGAACAGAAAGGGAGGAAAGAGTGGACAGGGAGTAGAATTTTTGATAAGGGATAGCATTACAGCTGTACTTGGGGAGGATATTCCCAGAAATACATCCGCGAAAGTTATTTGGGTGGAACTGAGAAATAAGAAAGTGATGATCACCTTACTGGGATTGTATTATAGACCCCCTAATAGTCAGAGGGAAATTGAGAAACAAATTTGTAAGATCGCAGCTATCTGTAAGAATAATAGGGTGGTTATGGGAGAGGATTTTAACTTTCCAAACATAGACTGGGACTGCCACAGTGTAGGTCACACCTCAGCCTCAGACGCTCCAGGGAAAACAGCCCTAGCCTATTCAACCTCTCCCTATAGCTCAAATCCTCCAACCCTGGCAACATGGTTGTAAATCTTTTCTAAACCCTTTCAAGTTTCACAACATCTTTCTGATAGGAAGGAGACCAGAATTGCACACAATATTCCAACAGTGGCCTAACCAATGTCCTGTACAGCCACAACATGACCTCCCAACTCCTCTACTCAATACGCTGACCAATAAAGGAAAGCATACTAAATGCCACCTTCACGATCCTATCTACTTGCAACTCCACATTCAAGGAGCTATGAACCTGCACTCCAAGGTCTCTTTGTTCAGCAACATTCCCTAGTGTAGAAGTCCTGCTAAGATTTGCTTTCCCAAAATGCAGCACCTCACATTTATCTAAATTAAATTCCATTTGCCACTCCTCAGCCCATTGGTCTATCTGAGCTATGGGGAGCGTCAGAGGTTGAGGGGTGACCTTATAGAGGTTTACAAAATTATGAGGGACACGGATAGGATAAATAGACAAAGTCTTTTCCTTGGGGTGGGGGAAGTCCAGAACTAGAGGACATATGTTTAGGAAAGATACAAGAGACCTAAGCAGCAACCTTTTCACACAGAGGGTGGTACGTGTATGGAATGAGCTGCCAGAGGAAGTGGTGGAGGCTGGTACAATTGCAGCATTTAAAAGGCATCTGGATGGGTTTATGAATAGGAAAGGTTTGGAGGGTTATGGACCAGGTGCTGGCAGGTGGGACTAGATTGGGTTGGGATATCTGGTCAGCATGGACAAGTTGGACTGAAGGATCAGTTTCCGTACTGTACATCTCTATGATTCCCCTTGATTCTAAGACTGTGCCCTCTGGTCCTAGACCGAGGGGAAACATCCTCAGCATTTACCTTGTCAAGCCCCTTAAAGAAAATCAAAATTTCTTATAGTTTGGGAGCAGACCATTCAGCCCATGGAGACCAGTCCATGACCCTCCGAAGAGCATCCCAACCACACCCATCTCCCTACACTATCCCTGTAATCCTGAATTTCCCATGTCCAATGCACTTAACCCGCACATCCCTGGACTGAGAGGAAACCAGAACACCCAGAGGAAACCCACCAAAACATGGTCAGAACATGCAAACTCCCCACAGACAGACAGTCACATAAGGATGGAATTGGTCCTTGGCACTGTGAGCTAGCAGTGCTAATCACTGAGCCACCATGCTACCCATAGAATCCTATATGTTCCCATGAGATCATCTCTCATTTCTTCTAAACTCGAGTGCAGTCCCAATAGCCTTTGCTCATAATACAATCCCTCATTCCAGGGATCATCCCAGTGAATCTTCTCTGAACTTCCTCCAATGAAGTGATACCTTTCCTTTAGTGGGCAGCACAGTAGTGCAGTGGATAGCACTGCTGCCTCACAGCGCTAGAGATCTGGGTTCAATCCCTGCCTCAGGCAATTGTCTGTGTGGAGTTTGCACGTTCTCCCAGTGTCCACGTGGGTTTCCTCCGGGTGTTCCAGTATGCTCCCACAGTCAAAGAATGTGCAGCTTAGGTGAATTGGCCATGCTAAATTGCCCGTAGTGATAGGTGAAGGGGTAAATGTGGGGGAATGGGTCTGGGTGGGTTGCTCTTCGGAGGGTCAGTGTGGACTTGTTGGACCGAAGGGCCTGTTTCCACACTGTGTAGTCTAATCTAATCTAGTCCTCAAACAAGGGGGACAAAAACTGCTCACAGTACTCCCAATCTGGTCTCACCAGCACCTTGTACCGTTGCTGCAAGACTTCCCTACTCTTATACTTCACACCCCTTGAAATAAAAGCCAAAATTCTATTAGCCTTCCTCATTACCTGCTCGGCAATAAACAAAGTGAAACAGTAGGTAAAGGTTACACAATTCTACAGTGTGCATAAATCACTGAAGATGGCAGGACAGTTAGAGAGTGTAGTTAAAGTAAACAGAATCCCAGGCTCTATTATTAAGGGTATGGAATACCAAAGGAACACAGGTTTGGAGAACTGTATTCAGTTCAGTGCCATACCGGGAAGGATGACAATGGCATTACCGTACAGTGTAGAAAGACTCCTGAGAATGGTTCTAGGGATGAAGAACTTCAGTGACTCGGATAAAATTGTGACAGTTTTCTTTGAAATAAGAAAAAAAGATTTTCTTGCTGTTCAAAATCATGAGGGGTCTGGACAATGTGATTAGGGAAAAAATTAATCCCCTTAGTGGAAGGATCGAGAACAAGCAAGAATTGGGAAAAGTAGTGATGGAGACAAGGGAAAAAAAAACAAACAATGGTAGACGGAGATAAATTATTTTTGCTGGTTGGGTGTCTAAAATTAGGGGCAGTGTTTAAAAATTGAATAGAATTACAAATTAAATTTGCAATACCTCTACACAAAAATGGTAGAAATCTGGAATCTTTATACCATCTTCAAGATGTACTGTAGAAAGATGCTAAGGTTCCTTTGATAAAAACATTTCCAAGCACACTACCTCTGTCTAGAATGGGAAGGACAATAGAAACATGGGAGAAAAATCCCCCTTAGCTTTACATCATGCTAACTTGGAAATATATTTTGTTCTTTCACAGTCACTGGCCCAAAATCCCAGATCTTGTCCTGTCTCTCGGTCAGAGAGACACAGACAGAGGTCAGAGTCACCTCTTCCCACCCCACCTCCTGCAAAAAATGCCATCCCGTATTCCCAATTCCTCCACCGTATCTGCTCCCAGGAGGGCCAGTTCCACCACAGAACACACCAGATGGCTTCCTTCTTTAGAGACCGCAATTTCCCTTCCCACGTGGTTAAAGATGCCCTCCAACGCATCTCATCCACATCCTGCACTTCTGCCCTCAGACCCCACCCCTCCAACCGTAACAAGGACAGAACGCCCCTGGTGCTCACCTTCCACCCTACCAACCTTCGCATAAACCAAATCATCCACTGACATTTCAGCCACCTCCACACCCCACCACCAGGGATATATTTCCCTCCCCAACCCTTTCCGCTTTCTGCGAAGACCGTTCCCTCAGTGACTACCTGGTCAGGTCCACGCCCCCCCCTTCAACCCACCCTGGCACCTTCCCCTGCCACCACAGGAATTGCAAAACCTGTACCCACACCTCCTCCCTCACCTCCATCCATGGCCCTAAAGGGGCCTTCCAAATCCAAAGTTTTACCTGCACATCCACCAATATCATTTATTGAATCAGTTGCTCCCAATGCTGTCTCCTCTACATTGCTAGGAGGTGTCCAGTCTCCCCAGAGCGCTTTAGGGAACATCTCTGGGACACCCGCACCAATCAACCACACCACCCTGTGGCCCAACATTTCAACTCCCCCTCCCACTCTGCCGAGGAGATGGAGGTCCTGGGCCTCCTTCACCGCCACTCCCTCACCACCAGACACCTGAAGGAAGAACGCCTCATCTTCCGCCTAGGAACATTTCAACCCCAGGGCATCAATGTAGACTTCACCAGTTTCCTCATTTTTCCTTCCCCCACCTCACCGCAGTTCCCAACTTCCAGCTCAGCACTCCGACCTGCCTATCTTCTTTTCCAACTATCCACTCCACCCCCCCCCGACCTATCACCTTCATCCTCTCCCTCACTCACCTATTGTACTCCATGCTACTTTCTCTGCACCCCCACCCTCCTCTCACTTATCCCTTCAGACTCTCTGCCTGTATTCCTGATGAAGGGCTTTTGCCCGAAACATCGATTTTACTGCTCCTCGGATGCTGCCTGAACTGCTGTGCTCTTCCAGCACCACTAATCCAGAATCTGGTTTCCAGCATCTGCAGTCATTGTTTTTACCAGAGTCATACAGTCACAGCATGGAAACAGACCTTTCAGTCCAACCAGTCCATGCCAACTATGATCCTAAACTAAACTAGACCCATGTACCTGCATTTGGACCAAACCTTTCCTATTCATGTACTTCAAAACTGGTCATGGCCAGTAACTGGATCAACAACTGCATCAAGAGATAGATCTTAAGTTTGAAGAAGTCCTTCCTGCACAGTACAGCCAATAGCAACAATATTTGGCCTGGCTGGGGTATGTATGCATCACAGGAACGCAGGATTACATTATTCTTGGTTACTCGATTATCCTTAAAGAGGGTAAGATTCATTGACATGTCCATATACAGAAGAAGGCAATGGAAGGAGTCACGTTCCTATGTTTATTTATATTCCATAATTTCCAGTGTTTGAGTAGCAACTGAGCATGTAGTGTCATCAGTTACTTCTTGCCTCAGCTACTTGGGCTTTGCCTATAGTGTTCAGCTTGGTATTGAACAGACCAGTAAGCAACACACAATACTTTGAAAATCTAACATAACTGATCTAGATCAGTTTCAAAAATATAGTGAGACAAAGTCAGAGTCAGAGATGTACAGCATGGAAACAGACCCTTCGGTGCAATCCGTCCCACCTGCCAGCACCCGGCCCATATCCCTCCAAACCCTTCCTATTCACATACCCATCCAAATGCCTCAAAAGTTGCAATTGTACCAGCCTCCACCACATCCCCTGGCAGCTCATTCAATACATGTACCACCTTCTGCGTGAAAAAGTTGCCCCTTAGGTCTTTTTTATATCTTTCCCCTCTCACCCTAAACCTATGCCCTCTAGTTCTGGAGTTCCCCCACCCCAGGGAAAAGACTTTGCCTATTTATCCTATCCATGCCCCTCAATTTTGTAAACCTCTATAAGGTCACTCCTCAGCCTCCAACACTCCAGGGAAAACAGCCCCAGCCTGTTCAGCCTCTCCTTATAGCTCAGATCCTCCAACCCAGGCAGCATCCTTGAAAATCTTTTCTGAACCCTTTCAAGTTTCACAACATCTTTCTGATAGGAAGGAGACCAGAATTGCACGCAATATTCCAACAGTGGCCTAACCAATGTCCTGTACAGCCGCAACATGACCTCCCAACTCCTGTACTCAATGCTCTGACTAATGAACGAAAGCATACCAAACACCGCCTTCACTATCCTATCTTCTTGCGACTCCACTTTCAAGGAGCTATGAACCTGCACTCCAAGGTCTCTTTGTTCAGCAACATTCTCTAGTGTAGAAGTCCAGCTGCCACTTCTCAGCCCATTGGCCCATGTGGTCAAGATCCTGTTGTAATCTGAGGTAACCCTCTTCGCTGTCCACTACACCTCCAATGTTGGTGTCATTTGCAAACTTACTAACTGTACCTCTTATGCTCTCATCCAAATCATTTATGTAAATGACAAAGTAGAGGACCCAGCACTGATCCTTGTGGCACTCCACTGGTCACAGGCCCCCAGTCTGAAAAACAACCCTCCTCCACCACCACCACCCTCTGTCTTCGACCTTTGAGCCAGTTCTGCATCCAAATGGACGGATTGCACCGAAGGGTCTGTTTCCAAATTTGCCAAAGCTATCTCATGTCCCCATTTTGCCCTCCTGATTTCCCTCTCAAGTATACTCCTACTTCCTTTATATTCTTCTAAGGATTCACTCGATCTATCCTGTCTGTGCCTGACATATACTTCCTTTTTCTTAACCAAACCCTCAATTTCTTTAGTCATCCAGCATTCCCTATACCTAACAGCCTTCTCTTTCACCCTGACAGGAATATACTTTCTCTGGATTCTTGTTACCTCATTTCTGAAGGCTTCCCATTTTCCAGCTGTCCCTTTACCTGCGAACATCTGCCTCCAATCAGCTTTTAAAAGTTCTTGCCTAATACCGTCAAAATTGGCCTTTCTCCAAATTAGAACTTCAACTTTTAGATCTGGTCTATCCTTTTCCATCACTATTTTAAAACAACTTAAGGCCTTTTATGAAGTCGATGGCCTCAGGAGTCTTAATGTTGGGACATCTCTGGTCTCCAATGTTTAAAACTGTGATAGATCAAAGGGAATGGTCTCAGGCCCACCCCTTCAGGAGTTCCCATTCTCATGCTAGCCTAAATGAAGAATCTGGCAGATGAGAGTATATGGTAGGAAAACGTGAACTTGTCAACTTTGGCAGGAAGAACAGAAAAGTAAGATGTCCTTTAGAAGGAGATTGGCTGAAGAAGTGAGGTACAGAAAATCCTGGTGTCATGGAAAATGAATCTCAAAAGTTAAATCTGCAGACACATAACTGATTCTGATGGCCTTCACAATGTTGTTTATTACAAGAGGAATGGAATATAAAAAAGGTAAGAAAGTTTATTGTAGCTGTACAGGGCCTTGGTAACACTGTGTCTAGGAGGATAGAGTAGAGTTTTGGCCTTCTTAGTTGAAAGACTGCAGTTCTCAGAAAGTTCACTTGACTCAACCCGAGATAAGCAGGATTAAACCTTTGAGGCTGCACCCATTGGAGTTATGAGGTGCAATTTTACTGAAATTGCGAAGATTGAGTGAACTGGATTGCTTCTGAGATGGAAGATGTATCTTCTTGGTGACTAGAGCAAGGGAACGCAGTTTAAGAATAAGATAAACAGAGGAGAAAAATGTCTTCTTTTAGAGGGTTGTTAGCCTGTGGGATTCTCTTTGTGAGAAACTAGAGGGACCAGTGGGTCATTGAGTATATTCAAGGTCGAGTTGGGTTAATTTTTAATAGATAGGCAGCCAAGGGTTACAAGGTGGTGGTTCAGAGAGAATAGTACAGTTAAGACCCCAATCAGATCAGCTAAGCTTTTAAAATAGTGTGGTGGATTCAAAAGGCCAAAGAGCCTAATCCTTCTCCAAAATCTTCAGAAATTATAAAATCAGTGGGTGGCATGGTGGCACAGTGGTTAGCACTGCTGCCTCACAGCGCCTGAGACCCGGGTTCAATTCCCGCCTCAGGCGACTGACTGTGTGGAGTTTGCACGTTCTCCCAGTGTCTGCGTGGGTTTCCTCCGGTTTCCTCCCACAGTCCAAAGATGTGCAGGCCAGGTGAATTGGCCATGCTAAATTGCCCATAGTGTTAGGTAAGGGGTAGATGTAGGGGTATGGGTGGGTTACGCTTCGGCAGGGCGGTGTGGACTTGTTGGGCCGAAGGGCCTGTTTCCACTCTAATCTAATCTAATCTAAACTTTGCCTCACTGCACCAGGCACTGATTCTATTCCAGCCTTGGAGGATTGTCTGTGCAGACATTCTCCTAGTGTCTGCATGGGTTTACTCCAGGTGCTCCAGCTTCCTCCCACAATCCAAGGGTGTGCAGGTTCGGTGGATTGGCTATGCCAAATTGCCCAGGCACGTGTAGATTAAATGGATTGGCCTTGGGAAATGCGGGGTTTAAGGGTCAGGGTAGTATAGAATGAGCTGCAGAGGGTTGGCTTGTTTCAACTCTGTAGGAATTCTTTGATTCTAAGTTCCCAAACAAACCAATGACCAATGGGAACACTGGTCAGGAGGAAGTCATCCTTTTGGATCAGTGGGGAAGCATGGAAAGGCACCCCTTGGAATATTGGAGATTTAGTGGAGGAACTGACTGATATCCACGGAGTTCCACATTAGGGTGCAAAGCAAATGTTAAAGTGTTTCACCAAAGGTCAGGTTAACGGATATGGAGTGGAACAATTCCTACCTTCAGTCATTTTGGCTACTCCCTGCTGGCAGGTCAGTTGGTCACATTCATTGTGGTGTCTCTGAAAAAAGGAGGAGAAATGTGTCATAGCAGCTTAGCACCATCACTGCACAGAGGGAGCTGATCTTGTTTCCTTAGATACTCACATGGACCCGACCTCTGACACCTGTGGCTATTTCCCATCCACTAACCTGACTTCAATCCCCTTCGGTGTCTACAGTCTGACCCTACCCTCTTTGGACTCAAAGGCCATCTACAGGTTGGGAATTCTTGAGAGGGGAGGCAAAAATCAAGGCCACTTTGGAAGAGGCAGACAGAGGGGGAATGATCATGTTTCAGAGGAAAGGAACGATGGGTTCTCGTGCCTCACCAGCACCTAGTCACCCACATTCACCTCCGCACAAAACTTCCATGCCTTCGTCTCCCACCTCCCTGAAACTTCCATCCACTGGAACACCTGTACCATTCACATCTCCCTCCTGTGCTCTATCCACCTGATCCATCTCTCCATCTATGCCATATATTCCCTCAACTCCCTCTCAAACAGTTCCATCCAGTGCTTTGCCCAAACGTCCATCTCATTTAGTGAACCGTCTCCCATGGGTGGACAGGGGTAAGCAGAATTATAGGAGATAGTGGAAAGACACCACCATTCATTCCCAGCCAAGCGACAAGTGAATCACAAATCAGTGAACCAGTACTCACATCCTCCATCTGCTGTGACCCCTCACCGGAATCAGAGAGCTCAGGTCTCAGTTGTTCACTTGGCACAGGCTCAAGTTCGGATTCCCCTGTGACGTGAAAGAAAACAAACGTAAGATGCAGAATGTGGACCCTTGGGTTTACAGCACAACCAAGTGTTGAAACGTGGCAACACGTGTTTCCAGGCACAGGAAGGTCAGTCAGGAACACACGAAATGAATCAAATCTCGACTGCTCAGGCCTGCGAGGGAGGAGGGTGGATCTTATTCTTTGGACCGTAGCGCTTTTGTTCAAAACTTCCAGGGGAGTTCCACAGAACACTGTTGCCCTTCATTTTGTAAGGAGGTGGTTAGAGAGTTAGAATACTTCCAGATTGACAGGTCATTCAGCCCACATTAACCTTCTCCCACAAATCCTATTGTTTCCCCCTTCCCCAATATTGTTAAGGGTTGCATCATTTTATCTCCCATCCCTAGCTTCTCTTCAGGTGATAGTGTGGAGTTGAGTTTTTTTTTCAGTATTGCTAGGCCAAGATCCTAGAATTTCATTCTTAATAGCCCAGTGTCCCTATGGCACATGGACTTCAGCAATATAGTTTCAGATCAGTAAGGAGCAGGGCTGGGAGGGAAACTATGTAGAATCCCAACAGTATGGAAAGAAGTCATTCGACCCTCTATGGAGCATCTCAACCAGACCCAAACCTCTACCCTAGCCCTGTAACCCTGCACTTCCTATGGTTAATCTGCACATCTTTGAAAAGTGGGAGGAAACTGGATCACCTGGAAGAAACCCACACAGACACTGGGAGAGAATGTGCAATCTCCACATGGAGTGTTGCTGGAGGGTCATGGTCCCCTGATAAAAGGAACAGTGCTCCGAAAGCTAGTGCTTCCAAATAAACCGGTTTGATTAGAACCTGGTGTTGTGCCATTTTTTAAAAACGTTGCTGGAGGGTGGAATCAAACCCAGATCACTGGCACTGTGAGGCAGCAGTGCTAACTACTGAGCCACTCTGCCACCCCCTGACCTCAGGATGCCACAAACTATTTTACATAGTCAGCACTTGATTGAAATGTATTAAGTTACAGGGCAAACAGCAGTCAATTTACATACAAGGTCTCTCAAATGGCAACAGCTAGTCTGTTTTACTATTGTTTAAGGGATAAGCCGTCAGCCAGGAAAATGGGCAGCATTCTCATAAGAAACAGCAAACAGCAGCAGGTGACAAGAGTTCTTTAAGCTTGCTAGGTCACATAATAAAGATTGTAAAACCTCAGTAATGACCTTAAAACTCAAAAGGTTGTTCTGAGAAATTACCCTACACTCCTGGATAATTAATCTGAACTTCAAATGTATTTCCCAGTGGAGGCACGTGGGTCTGGAATCAATGAGTTCCTGACCTATCCAATCTGCTGTTAATTCACTCATTTAAAAGCTTGACCTGAAATTGGGGTTTAGGAGGTTGTAAGCCAAACAGCCGATTTAACAACAGGGTGTAAACTTTGTTCTGTTATTTAAAAATAAAACCTGTCTGGTTTTTCGAAGCTTGACAGCACTAACTCACTTTGCCGGCCATCCTGCCTTTAGCTATTGTAACCCCTACTATAAGGTATGTTAGAGTTCAAGTTCAGCAATCAGCTTAAATTTTGCACAGACACCAAGCCTGTGAGGGGCTCGGGGGAGGCACTGTGGAGTTTGCACATTCTGTGTCTACATGGGTTTCCTCTGGGTGCTCTGGTTTTTCCCCCCCCGCCCCCGCCATAGTCAAAAGATGTACAGGTTAGGTAAATTGGCTATGCTAAATTGCCCATAGTGTTCAGGGACGTGTAGGTTAGGTGCATTAGTCAGGGGAATTGTAGTCTAAAGGAGTCAGTCAGTGCAGGTTACTCTTTAGAAGGTCGGTGTGGATTTGTTGCGCCAAATAACCTGTTTCCACACTATAGGGATTCTATGATTCAAGATAGATTTCCCCTGACTAATGCAGCGACCTACACATTCCTGAAAACTATATGGGCAATTTTAGTGTGGCCAATTCACCTAACCTGCACATCTTTGGACTGTGGGAGGAAACTGGAGCACCCGGAGGAAACCCACGCAGACACAGGGAGAATGTGCAAACTCCAGACAGTCGCCCAAGGCTGGAATTGAACCTGGTTCCCTGGTGCAGTGCTAATCGCAGAACCACTAAGCCACACTAATGTAACAGGGTAGGGAAATGGGTCTGGGTGGGTTATTCTTCGGAGGGTCAGTGTGGACTTGTTGGGCCAAGTGGCCTGTTTCCACACTGTAGGCATGAAAGACCATTAACCCAGTAAAAGACGTTCTTTGATCTGCCCAAAACTTGGTCTTGTAGAGCAAGGAGTTGACCCCAACAGAGTTTTGCAGACTGGCACATTCCAAGATTCAGGGCTATGTACTAAAGCTTGGGGCAGCTACTGCCAAGGCACAGTGGGAAAAGACCACTGTCCGACATCCTTCTGCCAAAGTATAATGGGGGTCCATTCTGTTGACAGACTCTCTTGGTGCCTCACAATGAACATTATTAGGTTACCAACAGAAGTAGGAAATACTTTTGGTTTTTTGCAACTGTAGAGAAGTTAGAGAAATTTCAAAATTCCAATGTTTAGGTTTTTTTTCCTGCAAACACTGTACAGACAGTATTTAGAACACATACATTATTCATAAAAATCTATAAATACATAGGTTTTAATTTTTGAGACAAAGCCATAACTGACTCCGAGCAACCTCAGGACATTCCAGTCCAGCATGATCCAGTGTGGGAATGGGAATGTCGTCACTTCAGATTTGAGAGGGCCTTACCCAACATAACTCATGTCCCTGCTCTTTGCATATTGGTATTAACCTTCAAATGGAATTCGCTAGTTGTGGAATGGATTTTAACTTTCTATGAGGTTGAGCTGGGTTCAAGACCTAAGAATTAGGAGGAGTAGGCCATTTAGCCCTACAAGCCTGCTCTACCTTTCAATGAGATCATGCAGAATCTTCCACTTCAAATCTTTCCCTCCGCTCTCTTGATATTTTTAATATTTGAAATTGATATACTTTGAATCTTAAAAGTATTCAGTGACTGAGGCTGCACAGCCCAGTGAAGCACACAGAGTGAAGTTAGTCTCATATCTAGTCAGAGCACAGAAACAAACCTTTCAATCTAACCAGTCCACACCAGCCATCATCCCACCAGCTTCGGCTTGGCCCATATCCCTCCAAACATTTCTTAGTCATGTACTTGCCCAAATATCTTTTAAATGTTGTAACTGCACTGGATCCACCACTTCCTCTGGAAGTTCATTCCACAGTCAATCCACTAAATATTGCCGATGACTTTTAAAAAAAAAATTCTCCACTCACCTTAAAAAAAAATGCCCCCTAGTTTTGAACTCCCTATCCGAGGGAAAGGACCATTGCTATTCATCTTATCTATACTCCACATGATTTTATAAACCTTTATGAGGTCACTCCTCAACCTCTTACACTTCAGCAGCAAAATAAAAAGCCTCTGTCGATAACTCAAACCTTCCATTCCAGATAACATCTCCTCTGAACCCTCTCCAGCTTAAGAGGGCAACCAAAATTGGAGACAACTCCAGAAAAGGCCTCATCCAATGTCCTGTACAACCTCAATATGACATCCCAATTCCTCTGAGGCAGAGTCAAGATTAGAGCAGTGCTTCATCAGCCCTTCATCAGGAATGGCCCTCCTATACTGAAGCATCTGAGCAATGAAGGCAAGCATGCTAACCACCCTTTCTACCTGTAATGCAAACTTCAAAATCCAAGTGGTCTGCCTCTTACTCAGAGATTGCATTGTTATATTACATCTGAACAACGTTAAGCCCAAGTTACCTCGAATAGTGCAAGTTTCTTGGGAGCGTTCTTCACTGTAGTCCTCCTGTATAGCAGCTGGCTCTTCAGAAGAGACAGTATCTCTGGCATCATCTGAAGAGAGTCGCTCTTGCATAGTCTTGAGATCCTCAGCATTGAGCATCATCTCAGCATCAATAACATCCTTGCACTCAATGGTGGGATGATACGAAGGGCTCCGCTCCACATCCAAAGAGGTTTCAGCCAGTTTGCCAGTGGACAATTCCTCAGCAATCTCTTCAGTGGGACAACCTTGAGGCAATTTGTCAGGAGTCTCTTTGGTATTATGGTCTTCGCTCACAGAGTCAGCAATAGACTGTTCCATGTTGGGACCATCAAAAGCTTGGTCCCAGAGTTCCTGATCCTCCACGGAAGCATCGTCATCGGTCCCTTCATCTGTCAAATCAGCTTCTTTTGATCTCCTGGTCTTCTGTTAAGATACAAAGCAACAAGCACTCAGAGGATTCAGTGAGGACACCCAATTCACTCTTCAATGCCTGTCACTGAATAGCCGGTGTGGGTTCAGTGACTAATAATTAAAGAGTAATTTAAATTGGAGGTAGAGAGAGGATTGAAGGATTTGACAAGGCGGATGGGTGAAATGATTTCCTCTAATGGGAGTCCAGAATAAGAGGATATAAGTGCTAAAATTAGAGTCTAAGAGGGTATGTCAACAAGCACTTGTCATACAAAGAACATTTACAGCTTAGGAACAAGCACTTCGGCCCTCCAAGCCTGTGCGGATCCAATTCCCCAGTCTAAACTTATCGCCCAATTCCTAAACATCTGTATCCCCCTGCTCCCCCCCCTACTCACGCATCTGTCTAGACGCACCTTAAATGAATTTACCGTGCCGGTCTCTACCACCTCTGCTGGCAATACGTTCCAGACACCTACTACCCTGTGTCAAGTACTTGCTGCATGTATCCCCCTTAAACATTTTGCCTCTCACTTTGAACATGTGACCTCTCATTATTGAATCCCTGACCCTGGGAAAAAGCTTGTCTCTATCCACCCGGTCTATACCCTTCATGATTTTTATAGACCTCAATCAGGTCCCCCCTCAATCTCCTTTTTTTCGAATGAAAACAATCCTAACTTCCTCAACCTCTTTTCGTAGCTAGCACCTTCCATCCTCTTAAACCTTCTCTGCACCCACATCCTTTAAAGTAATGTGGTGACCAGAACTGTACACAGTATTCTAAATGTGGCTGAATCAGTGTCTTGTACAATTTTAACATGACCTTCCAGCTCTTATATTCAAGATCCCATTCGATGAAGGCAAGCCTTCTTGACCACTCCATCCACCTGTGCAGCAACCTTCAGGGTACCTGAACTCCCAGATCTCTCTGCCCATCAACTTTTTCCAAGGCTCTTCTGTTTACAGTATAGTTCACTCTAGAATTAGATCTTCCAAAATGCATCACCTCACATTTGCCTGGATTGAACTCCATCTGCTACTTCTCTGCCCAACCCCCCAGTCTATATTCTCCTGTATTCTTTGACAATCCCCTATGCTTTCCGCTACTCCACCAATCTTTGTATCATCTGCAAACCTAACTGATAAAACCAATGCCCTCTTCCAGATCATTTAGATATATCACAAACAACAGTGGCCCCAGCACTGATCCCTGTAGAACACCACTGGTCACCTTTCCTCCATCGAGAAACTCCCTTCAACTACTATGGTCTCTTGTTGCTCAACCAGTTCTATATCCACCTACTAGAACACCCTGCACATCATGTGACTTCACTTTCTCCACTAGCTTACCATGGGGAACCTTATCAAACACCTTACTAAAGTCCATGTAGTTACAGCCCTTCCTTGGTCTATCAACTTGGTCATTTCCTCAAAAATCATTTATTAAGTTGGTAAGGCACGATCTCGCCCACACAAAACCATGTTGCCTATCACTGATAAGCCTATTCTCTTCCAAATGGAAAGAGATCCTATCCCTCAGTACCTTCTCCAGCAGCTTTCCCACCACTGATATCAGGCTTACCGGTCTGTATTTACCTGGAATATCCCTACTACACTTCTTGAAAAGGGGGACAACATGCGCAACTCTCCAGTCCTCCAGCACTTCACCTGTATTTAAGGATGCTACAAAGATATGTCAGGGCCTCAGCTATTTCCTCTCACCTCCTTCAGCAACTTATGATAGATCGCATCCAGTCCTGGGGATTTGTCCACCTTAATATCCTTTAGTCTACCTAACATATTCTCCCTCTATGTCAACAAGGTCCAGACTAAACAAACTTCTATCTCTAATCTCAACATTCATCATATCCCTTTCCACCATGAACACTGATGCAAAGTAATCATTGAGAATCTCACCCATTCTCTCTATTTGTTCTTCTACTTTGCATTCATTGTTGGGAGGCCTGTAGTACAGCCCCAACACTAACTACACCCTTATTTCTCAGCTCCATCCATAATGCCTCACTGCACAAGCCCTCCATAGTGTCCTCCTTTAGCACAGCCATAATATTATCCCTGACCAGCAATGCAACTCCTCCCCCCACACTTCTTCCCCGCCCTTTGCTTCCCTCCCTGTCCTGTCTGAAGCATCTACATCCTGGAACATTTAGTTGCCAATCATGCATCATGCCCTTCAACCAAGTCTCTGTGATTGCAATAACATCATACTCCGAGGCATCAATCCAAGCCCTAAGTTCATCTGCCTTATCCACTATACTCCTCGCATTAAAGCATATGCACTTCAGACCATCAGTTCGTTTGTGTTCATCTGCTCTCTGCCTACAAAGGATCATGGAACTCTGGAACTCTTTCTCCTAAAATCCTGCTTGGGCAGTGATGGTGAAGGACCGGGTTGAGTGAGCCTCAAGTGAAAATTTCCAGATGTAGATAGATACAGTTTTATTGGGTAAGGTGGTGAACCCAACGAAGGTAGATAGATAAAAGATAGCCATGATTTAAACTCCAGGCTTAAAACAGGCTTGAATAGCCAATAGTTACTGCATTCATACAGAGAAGGATTTCTTTACAAAATTTAGCTGACCACTGACAACAAATTGATCCAAACTTAGTTAAACATCACTTTTCTCATTGCCAGCCAATCACTATTAAAGAAAAAAATTGCAGATGCTGGTGACCTGAAATAAAAGCTGGAAGCACTGGAGAAACTCAGGTCTGGTGGCTTCTGTGGAGAACGAAAGAGTTAATGTTTCGAATCCAGTAATCCAAAGAAGAGCCAAATTTAATATTTGAAGTCAAGTATGTCTAACTTCCCTCCTCTTCTACAGACCTTTCAGTCCAATTCATCCGTACTGACCAGATATTCTAAATTAATCTAGTCCCATTCGGGCCAGCATTTGGCCCATATCCTTCTAAAACCTTCTTATTCATAAACCCATCCAGATAACTTTTAAAATGTTGCAATTGTACCAGCCTCCACCACTTCCTCTGGCAGCTCATTCCATACATGCACCACCTTCTGCGTGAAAAAGTTGCCCCTCAGGTCACTTTTAAATCTTTCCCCTCACCTTAAACCCATGACCACTAGTTTTGGGTTCCCCTACCTGGAGGAAAAAAAGACATGTCTATTTACCTTATCCACGCTCATGATTTTAGAAACCTCAAAAAAGGTCATCCCTCAGTCTCTGACCTTCCAGGGAAACTAGCCCCAACCTATTCAGCCTCTTCCTATAGCTTAAACTCTCCAACTTCTGCAACATGCTAGTAAATATTTTCTGAGCCCTTTTAAGTTTCATAACATCTTTTCTGCAACAGGGAGACCACAATTGAATGCAATATTTCAAAAGTGGCCTAACCAATGTTCTGCACAACCAGAGCATGACATCCCAACTGCAATACTCAATGCACCGGCCAATAAAGGCAAGTGTACCACACACCACCTTCAGTATCCTGTCTACCCACAATTCAACTTTCAAGGCAATATGAACCTAGGTCTCTTTGGTGAGCAATAGTGTCTTTGGTTACTTCCACATCCACTTGAGGGGACAGACAAATTTATTGTCTTACTAGATGGACACATCATGAGGCTTCATGGAATCAATCAGCAAACAAAATTCAACACCAAACCACACATGATGATACTGGAACACGTGACAAAAAGCTTGATGAAACAGGTCAGTTTTAGGAACAGTCATAAAAGGAGGAAGGAAAGGGAAAGATGATCTTAGGGCAGCAATTTCAAAGCCTGAGATACAGCCACCATCAAGATATGGTGTCTAAGAGGGTTGTGTTTGGCTAAAGTTACGAAGGCAGTGAAAGTCCAGGCTAGGAAGGCATTTGATAACAAGGATGAGCATTTTAAAAACAAGACGTTGATGGCCTGAAGCCAATGCTGGTTGCTGTGCAAAGGGACAACCAGTGGATGGAACTTAGTGAAAGCAAGGGCAAAGAGGAGAGATTTGGGAGAGTTCAAGTTTATGAAGGGTGCAGGATAGCAGGCTGGCAAGAAAACAATTTGAATAAAACACATTGAAGGCTAAAAATAGCATGAAAGAGTTTCAACAGGAGGAAAGCTGAGGTGGAGTATCAAACTGCAATGACACACAAGTGAAAAGGACAGTCTTTGTGATGGAACAAAAACAAATTGCTGGAAATGCTCAGCTAATCTGGCAGCACACACAGAGAAATCAAAAAGAGTTAACATTTTGGGTCCAGTGATCAGAGGAAGGATTACCAGACCCAAAAGATTAATTCTGATTTCTCTTCACAGGTGCTGCTCGAGCTGCTGAGATTTTGCAGCAGTTTCGGTTTCTGATTTCCAGCATCCACATTTCTTTCAGTCTTTGTGGTGATTTCATCATAAGCTCAACTCAGAGACAGAGACAAGGATGCCAGTTTGCAGACAGAGTCTTATTCTGCTTCAATGGTGGGGACTGAATGGAATATCTTTCATTGGACAAGCATATTTTTTAAAAAATTCTTTCGTCAGATGTGGATGGAGTCACTGGTGTCCTTCCTTCATTGGCTTCTAGGCCATTTCGGATGGCACACTCATGGGGATCTGGAGTCACATGTACCAGAGATCCAGATAAACATGGCAAATGCCCAACTCTGAGTGAACCAAATGGGTTTTTACAACAATTGCTACATAAAGTCTCCATAATGGTTACCAGTCCTTTACATTCCAAATTCATTAGTTGAATTTAAATTCTACCACAGAGTATTTGTACCAACGTTCCTGTGATAGTAGGATTACTGGTTAGTTAATAGTTTGTCAAAGACTTCGATAGATTCTTGCAGATACTAGTGGGCTATTTGAAGTCAAATCTTTAGTTAGATACAGCCTTCCGTTACTAGCGAGCATTGTCTGGCACTAATCTTTAGTTAGCTAAAAATAGACACTATCTATGGGGATCTAGCTAGTTAGTTGAACTGCAATATCTAATATGCTCAATGCAACATCAAATCTGTTCAATATAGTCTGGCATCAACCATTACTTAAATAACCATTAGCTTGCTAGGTTTAAAAAAAAAAAGCAGCTTCTTCCATTGTAGGCCACAGATTGGAGGTCATTTAAGAGATAATATTTATTAAAAATGTAAGTGCAGTAAGGACCTGCAATTTGGAAAACCCCACTTTAGGGAATGGGTGGAGGGGATTAAAACAGGACAAACTGAATTGTTCTTACACTAGAAAGTCCAACACTAATCATTAGTTGAGCCTAAATATTTAAACACAGTCTGCCAATGTCATAATGTCCCTCCTTTTCAGCGTCAGATTTGGCATCCGCTATCTGTTAGATAGTCCTACGTTGACTAGATGATATAGACTGGCACAAATCATGCGATGTGGTCACACATTAATGAATGTAACATTTTGATGTTAATCAATAGGGAGGCTTTGAAAGTTTTGAGAAGGGATAGCATCACACCTATACGGAGGTAGGATATTCCCGGAAATGCATCCAGGGAAGTTATTTGGGTGGAATTGAGAAATAGGAAAGGGATGATCACTTTAAGGGGTCTATAATACAATCCCAGTAATGTCAGAGGGAAATTGAGAAAGAAATTTGTAAGGAGATCTCAGTTATCTGTAGGAATAATAGGCTAGTTATGGTAGGGGATTTTAAACTTTCCAAACATAAACTGTGACTGCCATAGTGTCAAGGGTTTAGATGGAGAGGAATTTCTTAAGTGCGTACAAGACAATTTTCTGATTCAGTATGTGGATGTACCTACTAGAGAAGGTGCAAAACTTGACCTAATCTTGGGAAATAAGGCAGGGCAGGTGACTGAGGTGTCAGTGGGGGAGCACTTTGGGGCCAGCGATCATAATTCTATTAGCTTTAAAATAGTGATGGAAAAGGATAGACCAGATCTAAAAGTTGAAGTTCTAAATTGGAGAAAGGCCAATTTTGATGATATTAGGCAAGAACTTTCAAAAACTGACTGGGGGCAGATGTTTGCAGGTAAAGGGACGGCTGAAAATGGGAAGCCTTCAGAAATGAGATAACAAGAATCCAGAGACAGTAAATTCCTGTCAGGGTGAAAGGAAAGGCTGGTAGGTGTAGGGAAGGCTGGATGACTAAAGAAATGGACGGTTTGGTTAAGAAAAAGAAGGAAGCATATGTCAGGTATAGACAGGATGGATCGAGTGAATCCTTAGAAGAGAGGAGGAGGAGTACACTTAAGAGGGAAATCAGGAGGGCAAAAAGGGGACATGCGATAGCTTTGGCAAATAGAATTAAGGAGAATCCAAAGGGTTTTTACAAATACATTAAAGACAAAAGGGTAACTGGGGAGAGAATAGGGCTCCTTAAAGATCAGCAAGGTGGCCTTTGTGTGGAGCTGCAGGAGATGGGGGGAGATTTTATGTGAGTATTTTGCATCAGTGTTTTCTGTGGAAAAGGACACAGAAGAATTAGAGTGTAGGGAAATAGATGGTGACATCTTGAAAAATGTCCATATTATGGAAGAGGAAGTGCTGGATGTCATGAAACACAAGAGTGGATAAATCCCCAGGACCTGATCAGGTGTACCCTAGAACTCTGTGGGAAGCTAGAGAAGGGATTGCTGGGCCTCTTACTAAGATATTTATATCATCGATAGTCCCAGGTGTGGTGCTGGAGGACTGGAGTTTGGCTAACATGGTGCCACTGTTTAAAAAAGGTGGTAAGGACAAGTCAGGGAACTATAGACCAGTGAGCCTAACATTGCTGGTGGGCAAGTTGTTGGAGGGCATCCTGAGGGATGAGATGTACATGTATTTGGAAAGGCAAGGATTAATTAGGAATAGCCAACATGGCTGTGTGTGTGGGAAATCATGTCTCACAAACTGGATGGAGATTTTTGAAGTCGTAACAAAGATAATTGATGAGGGCAGAGCAGTAGATGTGATCTATATGGACTTCAGTAAGGCATTCAACAAGGTTCCCCATGGGAGACTGATTAGCAAGGTTAGATCTCACAGAATACAGGGAGAACTAGCCATTTGGATACAGAACTTGCTCAAAAAAGGTAGAATTCAGACGGTGGTGGTAGAGGGCTGTTTTTCTGACTGGAGTCCTGTGACCAGTGGAGTGCCACATGGACTAGGTGCTGGGCCCACTACTTTCCATCATTTATATAAATGATTTGAATGTGAACATAAGAGGTATAGTTAGCAAATTTGCAGATGACACCAAAATTGGAGGCGTAGTGGACAGTGAAGAAGGTTACCTCAGATTACAATGGGATCTTGATCAGATGGGCCAATGGGCTGAGAAGTAGCAGATGGAGTTTAATTTAGATAAATGTGAGGTGCTGCATTTTGGGAAAGCAAATCTTAGCAGGATTTATACACTTAATGGTAAGGTCCTTGGGAGTGTTGCTGAACAGAGAGACCTTGGAGTGCAGGTTCATAGATCCTTGAAAGTGGAGTCGCAGGTAGATAGGATAGTGAAGGCAGTGTTTGGTATGCTTTCCTTTATTGGTCAGAGTATTGAGTACAGGAGTTGGGAGGTCATGTTGCGGCTGTACAGGACATTGGTTAGGCCACTGTTGGAATACTGCATGCAATTCTGGTCTCCTTCCTATCGGAAAGATGTTGTGAAACTTGAAAGGGTTCAGAAGAGACTTACAAGGATGTTGTCAGGGTTGGAGGATTTGAGCTATAGGGAGAGGTCGAATAGATTAGATTACTTACAGTCTGGAAACAGGTCCTTTGGCCCAACAAGTCCACACCGACCCGCCGAAGCGTTAACCAACCAGACCCATTCTTCTACGTTTACCCCTTTACCCAACACTATGGGCAATTTAGCATGGCCAATTCACCTAACCTGCACATTTTTGGATTGTGGGAGGAAACCCACGCAGACACGGGGAGAATGTGCAAACTCCACACAGTCAGTCGCCTGAGGCAGGAATTGAACCCAGGTCTCTGGCGCTGTGAGGCAGCAGTACTAACCACTGTGCCACCGTGCAGCCCAACAGGCTAGGCTGGTTTCCCTGGAGCGTCAGAGGCTGAGGGGTGACGTCAGAAGTTTATAAAGTCATGAGGGGCATGATTAGGATAAATAGACAAAGTCTTTTCCCTAGGGGTGGGGGGAGGAAGTCCAGAACTAGAGGACATAGGTTTAAGAGTGAGAGGGGAAAGATATAAGAGAGACCTATGGGACAACTTTTTCACGCAGAGGGTGGTACATGTATGGAATAAGCTGCCAGAGGAAACAGAGGAGGCTGGTACAATTGCAACATTTAAGAGACATTTGGATGGGTATAATAGGAAGGGTTTGGAGGGATATGGGCAGATGGGACTAGATTGGGTTGGAATATCTGGTCGGCATGGACGGGTTAGACCGAAGGTCTGTTTCCGTGCTGTACATCTCTATGACTATGACTCTAATAGTAAGGTTCCCTCCATCGCTGACAGTCCAACACCAAGCTCTGAACAGATGCAGCATGATACTAACTGGTGCCACAATCCAGCTGGAACCAGTGTTTGGCTAGAATCCAACATTAATGATTCATTAAATATGGACTAATACAAACACATAGAATCTGACATTAGCTAGATTAGACACAGTGACATGCTAACTATCAGGTGAAGTTCAACAATAACCATTCGTTATATATTGACTAATTGGCAGCGTCTGATACTGAACAACAGACACAATTTGACACTAGCTAATGGGCAAAGTCCAACTGAACCACTGGTTAGACATATACCAACATTAACCATCTGGGTCCAGTATGGCACCAACCACTAGTTACAGTCTTACCACTACCCATAAAAGTAGATACAGTTCTGTACTAGACATTACTTGGACATAGACTGACACTGACTATGGACAACGTCTTTGACGAACTACTGAGCCAGGACGATTATGAACCATTATTTAGGCATGTACTGGCACGAATTAGACTATTGGGTCTAATGGATAGGTACAGGTGGTCCTTTACTAATTACTGGGCCAATGCTAGACAGTGTCCAAATCTAATAGGACAGAGTCTAACACTAACCACTGATTAGGCACAGTCCTGCTCTAACCATTAGGTAAGTACAGCCAGAAATTAACCAACAATTTATTATACTAACTATTTTGTATTCGGACCATGTATAAGTGCAGGGAATTGGGATTAACACACCTTTCATGGTAGTTATACCGGTGCAGACTTGATGGGCTGAATGGCCTTTTCTGCACCAAATAAATCAATGTTCCAGTCTAACCAACAGTTAAAACACAGACCAACTGGTGGGTATGCATCAACAGCCACCAGGAAACATGCTCCAGTACCCACTTGCACACAAAATCAGTAACAAGCTCCACTCTAAAAAGGAACTGGAGGCCAGAATTTAATATTACTGGTTATGGTTCTAAACTAGTGGGCATGGCCTGAACAATCCCCAACAAACTAATGGCCTAATCTAACTAGTTAACTGTCACACAACAGGCAGACACTGTTTGACACTAGTAGGCATTGTCAACTAGTTAATGTCAGACAATCCTTCACTCCTTGGTGGCATTGTCAGACTAACCAGTATTCGTGTTACAAAACCGACTAAAAGGCACTCACACTAGCATAGGGCTTAGCTTGGAATAAAGTAATGGTGCCCCACACTAACTAGCAGTCAATGGTATGACACGGAGCAGCTGGGAACAGCTTAACACATGCCAGATAGCATTCCTGTAAAAAGGAAAATGGACTCAATATATCCTGAACCACCTGACATTCCCTGAGCAATCAGTGGGCATAGTCTGATGCCAACTGGCATTGAATAACCTGTGGGCATGTTTGACACTAACCAGCTGGTCCTTCAACACTATCTCTTAAGCTATCCATATAGGAGTCCAATAGTGACTGCTGACTGATGCTCACTAGCTGGCCTGGTACAACATTGGTGAGCATGGCACTGACCCTAACTGTTTGGCACTCCTTGACTAGCTGGCAAGTATGAGACAAGTAGGTGTACTCTGATGCTATCTACTGGCACTGCCACATTAATATTATTATTTGGAGATGCCGGTGTTGGACTGGGGTGTACAAAGTTAAAAGTCACAACACCAGGTTATAGTCCAACAGGTTTAATTGGAACCACACTAGCTTTCGGAGCATCGCTCCTTCATCAGGTGATAGTGGAGGGCTCAATCCCAACAGAAGTTATAGCAAAAATTTAGTGATGTAACTGAAATTATACATTGAAAAATTGATTGTCTGTTAAGCCTTTCATCTGTTAGAATACCATGATAGTTTCACTTCTTTCATGTGTAAGTCACAAAACCTTTTTTTAAAAAGTTATATTCTCAGGTTAGCTGTTAACAATGGTGATAGCTAGACAATATGTTGAAGGTGTTAGCCCCCTGTGTTCTCTGTCTATGCCATGATGTTTAGATTGATTCTAATCCAAAAAGCGAGATAACGGAGTTTTACATGAATGCATGCAGTTTTTGAGCAAAGTACAATGTAACCCTGAAAGTACAAATTCACCCCACAAAATATATGTATGCATGTGAATGCAGGGTGTCTTAAGTATGTGAGGGGGTGCATGTGAGAGTGTGGGAGTGTGTGTGTGTGTGTGTGTGTGTGTGTGTGTGGGTGCATGTTCGTGTCCGTGCAGGAGTATCTGTGTGTGTAGTGCAATGGTGGTCACCTGTAATGTGACATGAACCCAAGGTCCTAGTTGAGGCCCTCCCTATGGGTACCGAACTTAGCTATCAGCCTCTGCTCGCCCACTTTTCGCTGCTGCCTGTCACACATGCACCCCCTTACAGATTTAAGACACTCTGCACTCACTAAACACACTTTCTCACACTCTCAACCCCCAACCCAGACAGACACACACACACACAGACGAAGACCCACATGCACACACATATTTTGTGGGGTGAATTTGTACTTGCAGGCTGACACTGTACTTTGCTCAAAAACTGCATGCATTCATGTAAAACTCCGTTATCTCACTTTTTAGATTAGAATCAATCTAAACATCATGGCATAGACAGAGAACACAGGGGGCTAACACCTTCAACATATTGTCTAGCTATCACCATTGTTAACAGCTAACCTGAGAATGCAACTTGTTAAAAAGGGTTTTGTAATTTTCACATGAAAGAAGTGAAACTATCACAGTATTCTAATAGATGAAAGGCTTAACAGACAATCAATTTTTCAATGTATAATTTCAGTTACATCACACTGTAAATTTTTGCTATAAATTCTATGTGTTAGGATTGAGCCCTCCACTATCACCTGATGAAGGAGCGACGCTCAGAAAGCTAGCGTGGTTCCAACTAAACCTGTTGGACTATAACCTGGTGTTGTGTGATTTTTAACATTAATATTAGGCACAGTCTGACACTTCGCTTTCACTCTTACACCAACTGGTGGGTACATTCTCACACTACCCAAGTGAACACAGTTCTACAAAACTGGCACAGCCCAACACTAACTGGCTAAAACTAACTCAAGGCCATTAACCAGTCAGCTGTCCAACAAGCTATTGACGTGATCCAATATTCAGTAGATTGCAATCCCATGTTGACTAGTAAGCAAGATCTGACATTAACTTGCTGAAATTGGTCATTCGAGGGTTCAAAGACTACATTGCGGGCACAATCCAAAACTGAATAATAGCGTTTGCACATTAATTGAAGAGTGGTTCGGTGGGCAGCACAGTGGCTAGCACTGCTGCCTCACAGCGCCAGAGACCCGGGTTCAATTCCCACCTCAGGTGACTGACTGTGTGGAGTCTTCCCAGTGTCTGCATGGGTTTCCTCCAGGTGCTTCGGTTTCCTCCCACAGTCCAAAAATATGCAGGTCAGATGAATTAGCCATGCTAAATTGCCAGTGTTAGGTGAAGGGGTAAATGTAGGGGAATGGGTCTGGGTGGGTTGCGCTTCGGCGGGTCGGTGTGGACTTGTTGGGCCGAAGGGCCTGTTTCCACACTAAGTAATCAATCTAATACAAACCACCCAGCGGTAACTAGTTAAGACTCCCACACTAATGAGTGAGAATAATTCAACACTAACTAGACAGTACTCGACAGTCTGACAGTGAGGTTGTCCAGGTATTTAGTCCAATTTTAGTGGAAGTGTGTGGCACTATGTTCAATAATTAGTTTGGATCGCTGGTGTTGAACTGTCCCCTCTCTAGTTAGACAGTATACAAACATATGCACATTACTTTGAGAATGCTGTCTATTTCGCTTCAGATAATACCAGCTAGTAAGTCAGGGAGTGACACTAACTGGGCATTCTCATTCTAACTACTGTGCACAATATGATACTAACCAGCTGGCCCTGTTGCTTTAGCCAACAACACCAACCAGTCACTCTTTGGTTAACTACAGGGCATGTTCTATCATCAACTAGCTGGCATTCCCACTTTAACAGCTGAAGTTAAACACAAAACATCACATTACAGTAACTAGTGAGCACAATCACAGTATTTTGTGACTTCCAAAGTAACTAGCTTTTTCCCCCTCACTGATTAACTAGCTGTCACACCCAAAATAATGAGTTATTACTCCCTGATCAACTAGTTGTCACTTCTAGTGTGAAAGTTTAACTCACCCAGTAACCAACGAGTGCAGTCTGACATTATCACTCCATAGTAACTTATTGCTCGCTGATTAACCTGTTATACCCATGACTAGTTGTCATTCTGATTAACTCTCACAGTAACTAATTATCCCCTAATCAAGTGTCACACCCAAGTAATTAGTTGTCACTCTCATAGAAACTTACTACCTAACTAGATGTCACTCCCATAACTAGATAATTATCTCTATCACTCATGACTAGTTATTATTCAGTGAATAACCAGCTGTAAGGCCCACAGTAACTAGTCATTACTCAGTGATTAAGCAGTTGTCACTCCCATTGTAACCAGTTAACTTGCTATCACAGTATCTAGTAATTACTCAGAATAACCAATTATCAGGTTCACAATAACCAGTCATTATTCCATGATTGACCACTTGTCACTGACAGGAAGTAGTTATTAACTTTGTCACAGTAACTAGTCGTTACTATAAATAACCAGTTGTCAGGCCCACAGCATGAAGTCACTCCCACTGGAACTAGTTATTAACCAGTGACTCTCACTCACTAACATGATTAGCCAGTTGTCAGGCCCACAGTAACTAGATCACCCCAACAGTAAGTGGTTATTAACTCACTCCCACAGTAACTAGTCATTACTGCGATTAACCAGCTGTCAGGCCCGTAGTAACTAGTAAAGAGGCATTACTGTGATTAACCAGTTGTCAGGCCCACAGTAACTAGGTCACTGACAGTAACTGGTGATTATCTCCCTCAGTAAGTAAGGGAGACGCTCTGACAGTCCCTGGTTGTCACTAACTCGCCTTGCGCTCGGAGCTGGTGCCTGTCTCCGGGACCACCCTCCTCCTGCCCGCGGGCCGGCGGAGGAGCTGCTGCTGCTGCTGCTGCTGCTCACGGGCTCCCCGGAGCCGCGCTCGGGTCAGCACGGTGCGGGTCTGGGGCTGGGGCTGGGGCTGCGGCTGCTCCCGCTCCCGCTCCCGCTCCCGGCCGTGCCCGGCCCCGGGCTGCCACTGCGCGGCGATGCGGTAAGAGTGGGAGCCCTTGTAGCTGACTCGGAGCACGGTGCGGGAGCGGAGCAGCCGGTCCAGCTGGCGCCGGGTCCGGCTCGGGGCCAGCCCGTGTCTCCGCTGCACCATCTTACAGATCCGTTCCAGGTCCGGCCGAGCCTTCCGGCTCCGCAGAGAGTCAATCGTGTCCAGGATCCACTGCCTGCACTCGGCCTCCGACATCCCCGGGGACAGACGGAGCTACCCCCCTCTTCACCCGCCGCTCACTTAAAGGCGGAAGCGCCGCTCCCTGACAGCCTGGAGCGGGCGGAGCTCCCCGCATGGGACAGCCTGCGCTGGGGTAGGGGGGTGGAGGGGACAGATAACATCCTGTCCCGGAGCCCCGGCAGCAGCCAGCCTCTTCTCCCCCAGCGCTGGGCAAAGGTTCACCCCAAACAAGTGGGATACTGATCCCAAACAGGAGGAATATTAACCGCAGATTGCAAAATATTCGCCTCAAACCAGAGGGACGCTGACTCCAAACACTGAGCGGAAACTAGAAAACTCTAAAACCCCTGATATCGATCCTAAATCGGAGAAACAATAATTCCGAATATTGACCCTAAACAGGCGAAGTACTAACCCTAAATGGGAAACCATTCTCTCAGCCCGGGGTGTGATTAACTCCAAATACAGACCCCACAAATGACAAAGCATTCGAATCAAACAGGGGAAATGTTAACGCCAATACAGACCCTAAATAGGAAAACATTAGTCTCAAACTGGGATATATTAATCCCAAATATTGACCGAAATAATAAAACATTAGTCTTAAAAGGAGGAATATTAACCCTAAATAAGAAAATATTAATTTCAATATTAACTCTACATAGGAAAACATAGGCATAGAGTCATTCGGCATAGAAACAGACCCTTCAGTTCAAACAGTCCATTCCAATCATAATCCCATATTAACCTAGACCCACCTACCTGCTCTTGGCCCATAGTCTCGAATACTGGGAATGTTAACCCTAAACATTAATGATAACTAGCAGAAACATTGACTTCAAATAGAAATTGACTCAGTGATTAGTACTGCTGCCTCACAGTGCCATGGACCCAGGTTTGATTCCAGCCTTGGGCAACTGTCTGCGTAGAGTTTGGACATTCTCCCCGTGTCTGCGTGGGTTTCCTCCAGGTGGTCTGGTCACCTCCCATAGTCGAAAGATGTGAATTGTCCATTCTAAATTGCCCGTAATGTTAGGTGCATTAGTTAGAGGGAAATATGTTTGGGTGGGTTACTGATCAGAGGGTCGCTGTGGACTTGTTGGGCTGAAGGGCCTGTTTCCATACTGTAAGGAATCCAAAACAAAAATTAGGACCAGGAGTAGGCTATTCAGTATGATCATGGCTGATCCTCTGTCTCACAGTCACATTCCCGCTTTCTCTCCACAACACTTTATGTCTTTAAAATATAACATCTATTTATCTCTATTTGAATATATTCAATGACTTGGCCTCCCCAGCCATGTGTAGTAGAAAATTCCATAGGTTCACCACCCTGCGAATGAAAACAAGTTTCCACATCTCAGTCCTAAATGGCCTTCCCCGAGACTACGTCACTTTTTCTAGACCCCTTAACCATGGGGAGCACCCTCCCCATATTTAATAGGAGGGAACATTAACCCCAAACACATGAAATGTTAAAGGCGGCACCCCAAGCACAACTACTGACCTCCAAATAGAAGAACCATTAGTTTCAGAAAAAGGAACCATTAACTGCAAATATTGAACCTAAATGGGAGAAACATTAGTCTCGAATAGGGGGAAGCTATCAATCCCAAAATATTAATTCAGTTTCTCTGTCCTCAGATGCTGCTAACTTTCTCCATTTCACTTTTCCAGCATCCACAGCACTTTCCTTTCAGTATTCTACTCCTAGTTGCCTGTTGTTGGCCAGTGCTCCTGCTGTAATGACTTAACCTCCAACTTGTCATCTCAGAAATGCCCCTAAGCTCAGTCCTTGGGCCATTCCCACACTTTAAACCTTGGGAACAGTATCCATTGAAATGAGGCTAGGTTCCAGGTCAATGGTAGGTTAAACCATGTGATTCCCTGACCACCACTGTGCAGTCTGGCAATAATTCAGGAATGAGTTATAACCTTCCTCCACCTAATGTATCACTAAATAGATTGGTCATCTTTTTTGGCACAAACCTTCATGATAGTATGCAGGGATGACAGAGCAGTATGTGCTGCTGCTGTTGTTTCCAATGTCTTGGATGATTCCAGCTAGAACCCTAAGACCCACTAGTGACCTCTGACTAATGCTGGTACAATACTAGTGAGCATGACACTGACTAACTATTTGTCACTCCTTGACTAGCTGGTGAATATGAGACAAGTAGGTGCGTTCTGATGTTGACAATTGGCACTCCAACACTAATATTAGGCACAGTCTGACACTTAACTGTCACTCTTTGTGGGCGGCACGGTGGCACAGTGGTTAGCACTGCTACCTCACAGCGCCAGAGACCCGGGTTCATTTCCCGCCTCAGGTGACTGACTGTGTGGAGTTTGCACGTTCTCCTCGTGTCTGCGTGGGTTTCCTCCGGGTGCTCCGGTTTCCTCCCACAGTCCAAAGATGTGCAGGTCAGGTGAATTGGCCATGCTAAATTGCCCGTAGTGTTAGGTAAGGGGTAGATGTCGATGTAGGGGTATGGGTGGGTTACGCTTCGGCGGGGCGGTGTGGACTTGTTGGGCCGAAGGGCCTGTTTCCACACTGTAAGTAACCTAATCTAAACCAACTGATGGGTATATTCCAACACTACCTTGGTAAACACAGTTCTACAAAACTGGCTAAAACTAACTCATGGCCATTAACTGGTCCGAAGTCCCACAAGCTGTTCGCATGATCCAATATTTGGCCAGATTGCAATCCCACATTAACTAGTAAGCAAGTCTTACATTAACTAAGTGAAATTGGTAATTAGAAGGCTCAAAGACTAATTAGTGGGTACTGTCCTAAACTGACTAGGTAGCATTTGCACATGAACTGGAGAGTGTGGTTCGAAACACACTAGCCCAACAGTAACTAGTTAAGACTCCCATACCACCATATAAGAAGGACAGTTTGCACCTGAATTGCAAGCAGACTAATATCCTGGCAGAGAGATTTACTAGAGCTCCTAATGAGGCTTTAAACTAGATAAAGGGGGGCATGGTTGGGGCGCAAAGAGATAGTGAGAAAAGAGATCAGTCTGAGACTGGTGTAGTTGTGAAAAAGAGCAAGTCAAACAGTCAAGACAGGCAAGAGCAAGGCAGAGAATGAGATAGGACTGATAAACTAAACTGCGCTTATTTCAATGCAAGAGGCTGACAGGTAAGACAGATGAATGGAGACCATTGTTGGGAACACGGAACTGGGATATTGTAGCTATTACAGAAATGTGGCTTGGGGAAGGGCAGGACTGGCAGCCCAATGATCCAGGGTATAGAAAAAACGATGGTGAGTGATGTCTTTGGTTAGGGATAACATTATGACTGTGCTTATGGAGGATATTCCTGGGGATATGCCCAGGGATGATATTTGGGTGGAACTGAGAAATATGAAAAGGATGAACACCTTATTGGGATTGTGCTATAGTAGTCAGCAGGAAATTGAGAAGCAAATTTGTAAGGAGATCTCAGAAACCTGTAAGAATGATAGGGCTGTCATTTTAACTTCCCAATCATAGACTGGGACTGCCAATGTGTTAAGGGCTTGGATGGACAGGAATTTGGTAAGTGTATACAAGAAAAGTTCCTTATTCCAAATGTGGATGTATCTACTCGAGAAGGAACAAAATTTGACCTTCTCTTGGGAAATGAAGCAGGGCAAGTGATTGAGATGTCAGTGGGGGAGCACTTTGGAGCCAATGACCATAAATCTGTTAGTTTTAAAATAGTGCTAGAAATGGATAGACCTGATCTAAAACTTAAAATTTTAAATTGGAGTAAGGCCAATTTTGACGCTATTATCCAAGAACTTTCCAAAATTGATTGGGAGAGGCTATTCGCATGAAAAAGACAGTTGGAAAGTGGGAGGGTGTATGGAATAAGCTGCCAGAAGAAGTGGTGGAAGCTGGTACAATTACAACATTTAAAAGGCATCTTGGTGGATACATGAATAGGAAGTGTTTAGACAGACATGGGCCAGACGTTGGCAAAAGGAACCAGATTAATTTAGGATGTATGGTTGGCATGGACGAGTGGTGAGGATTTCCTCTCTTCTTATCAGACTTTGTCATAGTATGTGGCTTCTTACTCTCCTATGAGAATGAACTATGAGATTCTCCTGCTCCTTGGATGCTGCCTGACCTGCTGCGCTTTTCCAGCAACACATTTTCAGCTCTGATCTCCAGCATCTGCAGTCCTCACTTTCTCCTATGAGAATTAACAAGCCAACTACATTGGATTTGGCGTTAAATGTCAGCCAGACCAGGTAAAAATGGCTGATTTCCTTTCCTAAAGAATTAGGTAGGGTTTTATTTAATGGTAACCAATTCGTGATCACCATTATTTCATTGCAGATTTATTCCCCGTGTCTGCGTGGGTTTCCTCCGGGTGCTCCGGTTTCTTCCCACAGTCCAAAGATGTGCAGGGCAGGTGAATTGGCCATGCTAAATGTTAGGTAAGGGGTAAATGTCGGGGTATGGGTGGGTTGCGCTTCGGCGGGTCGGTGTGGACTTGTTGGGCCAAAGGGCCTGTTTCCACACTGTAATCTAATCTAAAAAAAAAATCTGTTTCAATGTTTCCAGCATATACAGTTAGGATGTTGTCAGGGCCCATAGCCTTTTCACATCCAGTGCCATCAGCTTGGTATCAACAGGGAGTGAATCTAATTGACTGAAGATTGGTACCTGTAATGCTGGGAACTGCAAGAGGAGGCACTTCTGAGTTAAATTAAGGTTTTGCACAAAGGATAATGAAATCTCTCATCGTCTCATAGAACACAGAACATAGAACAATACAGCGCAGCACAGGCCCTTTGGCCCTTGGTGTTGCACTGACCTGTGAACTATTCTCAGCTCATCCCCCTACACTAACCCACCATCATCCATGTGCTTAATCCAAGGATTGTTTAAATCTCCCTAACGTGGCTGAGTTGACTACATTGCCAGGTAGGGTATTTCACTCCCTTACCACTCTCTGAGTAAAGAACCTGCCTCTGACATCTGTCTTAAATCTATCACCCCTCAATTTGTAGTTATACCCCCTTGTACAAGCTGACATCATCATCCTAGGAAAAAGACTTTCACTGTCTACCCTATCTAATCCTCTGATCATCTTGTATGTCTCTATCAAATCCCCTCTTAGCCTTCTTCTCTCCAATGAGAACAGACCGAAGTCTCTCGGTCTTTCCTCATAAGACCTTCCCTCCAGACCAGGCAACATCCTGGTATATCTCCTCTGCACCTTTTCCAATGCTTCCACATCCTTCCCGAAATATGGTGACCAGAACAATATTCCAAGTATGGCCACACCAGCATTTTGTATAGTTGCAGCATGATATTGCGGCTGCGAATCCCTCTGCGAATGAAATCTAACACACCATATGCCACCTTAACAACACTATCAACCTGGATGACAACTTTCAGGGACCTATGTACATGGACTCCAAGATCCCTTGCATATCCACGCTACCAAGAATCTTTCCATTGAACCAATAGTCTGCCTTCCTGTTATTCTTCCCAAAGTGCATCACCTCACATTTCCCACCATTGAACTCCATTTGCCACCTCTCAGCTCAATTTGGCAGTTTATCCAAGTTCCCCTGCAACCTGTAACATTCTTCCAAACTGTCCACTAATCCACCGACGTTAGTGTCATCTGCAAATTTACTAGTCCATCCACCTATGCCCGCATCTAAGTCATTTATAGAAATGACAAACAGATCCTTGTGGCACACCACTAGTAACTGGACTCCAGACTGTATATTTTCCATCAACTACCACTCGCTGCCTTCTTTCAGAAAGCCAGTTTCTAATCCAAACTGCTAAATCACCCTCAATTCTATGCCTCCGAATTTTCTCCATTAGCCTACCATGTTGAACCTTATCAAAGGCTTTACTGAAGTCCATGTATACCATGTCAACTGCCCTACCCTCATCTACATGCTTGGTAACCTTCTCAAAAAATTCGATGAGGTTTGTGAGATACGACCTGCCCTTGACGAAACCATGTTGACTATCTGAAATCAAATTGTTGCTTGCTAGATGATTATAAATCTCATCTCTAATAATCCTTTCCAAAACCTTTCCTATAACAGAAGTAAGGCTATCTGGTCTATAATTACCTGGGTCATCTCTACTGCCCTTCTTGAACAAGGGCACAACATTTTGCAATCCTCCAGTCTTCGGGTACTAAACCTGTAGACAATGACGACTCAAATATCAAAGCCAAAGGCTCTACTATCTCCTCCCTAGCTTCCCAGAGAATCCTCTGATAGATCCCATCTGGCCCAGGGGATTTGTCTACTTTCACTCCTTCTAGAATTGATAACACTTGTCTCTCTAGTTGCTGTAAATGCTAACTGAATTGAAATTTCAATCTGAGATTGAGATGATTTTTATTAACTAAAGCTATAAAGGGATAAGGATTGAGGGTGGGAAAAGGATGAGTTGACTATGGGTTATCCATGATCTAAAAGAAGAGTGGAATGACCTTGAGTGGCTGATTGGCCTCCTTCGCTTACTTGAGTTAAGACACTAGAAACTCAACAAGGGACAACTGTTGAAGGAATCCACCTCATAGGTGAAACCGCCCACGGTAGTTACTTGGATAGAACCTCCGTCCTGTGCAATCTTCTAACACTGAGACGGAACTTTATTGCCTTTAGCTTCTCCACCAAGCTGCTGTGTCATTACTTCTGGATCAAATCCTAAAATTCTCAACCTAATATCATCACTTCAAAGACTCAAGGAGTCACCAGTATCTCAGTGGCAGGTAATTCATGTCACTTTGCCAGTGTCATCCCAATTCTGAGAACATTCATGGGTGGAGCAAATTGGTGCTTTTTCCTTCAATGGAACATTACATTGAGAATATTATAAGGATCTGAATCATAGGAAATGCATAAAATATAACCAAGCAATAAAAAGGCCCTTTAGGAGCCAAGAACGTACACTCTAAATGAACCAAAGGTACACTGTAACAAGTATAGAAGGACATAATTAGAGATTAACACAAGAACATAAGAACTAGTAGGCCATCTGGCCCCTCGAGCATGCTCTGCCATTCAATAGGATCATGACTGATCTTTTCATGGACTCAGCTCCACTTACTGTCCGCTCGCCATAACCCTTAATTCCTTTACTGTTCAAAAATCTATCTATCTTTGCCTTAAAAACATTCAATGAAGTAGCCTCAGCTGCTTCACTGGGCAGGGAATTCCACCGATTCACAACCCTTTGGGTGAAGAGGTTCCTCCTCAGCTCAGTCCTAAATCTGCTCCCCCTTATTTTGAGGCTGTGTCCCCTCGCTCTAATTTCACCCACCAGAAGAAACAACCTCCCTGCTTCTATCCTATCTATTCCATTCATAATTTTATATATTTCTATAATATCCCCCTTCTTCTAAATTCCAATGAGTATAGTCCCACTCAACCCAAACTCTCCTCATAAGCCAACCCTCTCAACTCCAGCATCAACCCAGTGAACCTCCTCTGCACTCCCTCCAGTGCCAGTACATCCTTTCTCAAGTAAGGAGACCAAATCTGTACACAGCAGTGAGTTATTATTTTAAGTTTACATGAGATTAGGTTAGATTTCCTACTGTGTGGAAACAGGCCCTTCGGCCCAACTAGTCCACACCGACCCTCTGAAGAGCAACCCACCCAGACCCACATCCCTCTGACAAATCCACCTAACACTATGGGCAATTTAACATGGTCAATTCACCTGACCTGCACATCTTTGGACTGTGGGAGGAAACCAGAGCACCCAGAGGAAACCCACACAGACACAGGGAGAATGTGCAAACTCCACACAGATAGTCGCCCGAGGCTGGAATCGAACCTGGGTCTCTGGCGCTGTGAGGCACAGGATGCTGAGACCTCAAAGGACATTGTCTGTATTCACAAGGGTGCTGCCTGTGGTATGACCAAGTTAAAAACCACACAACAGGGGATCCAAGATGGCAGCGATCTAGGAAGATCACGTTGCAGAGCTCTGCACTGCAGGACAAAGTCCTAGCCTGCCGTACCCGGACCACTGGAATATCCTGGGACTCTGGAGCCCCAGGAAATGGTTAGAGAGCAACTTACCTTGGTTTTCACCACCCAAGGATGCTGAAGAAGGGAGGAGGTATGTCCAAGGCCGGGCCTGCAGCCCAGTCTGCAGGATCCTCAGACTCGATTTCTTACCTGGTCCTGGTGAAGGAGCTCGCAAAATCTCGCGAGATGTTGGTCAAACAGGTAGAGGGGAAGCTGGCCCTGATCTCTATCATGCTACAGAAGCATGAACAGCAGTTGGGATACCTGGAGAAAAGGACGGATGAAGTAGAAGACAGAGTCACGGTGGTGGAACCTGATATCGATTCGTTCAAGGATAGGATCCAGGCCCTGGCAACAAAGGTCCGTAATTTGCTTGACCAGCTTGATGACCTCAAGAACAGGGCAGGAGAAAAAATATTTGCATCATCGATCTGCCAGAGGGTAAGGAAAGTGACTGGCTGGTGGAACTTATTGAGGACTGGTTGCCGAAATTCCCTAACTTGCAGGCTGGAATGTGAGGCTCGAAGATTGAGAAGATTCACCAGGTCATGGCGCAGAGGTCAGGTCTGGACCAGCGTCCTTGCCCTCTCTTGGTGCGGTTTCATCACTGTAGAGATAAGGAGAGAATCATGGAAGCTTCCAAAATCCAGGTGAATGATCCAAAGGCCCTAGTTTACGAAGGGCTCTAAGATCATGTTCTTCCAGGACTTTTCAGCGGCAGTGATCCGGAAAAGAAAATCCTATGATGGCATAAAGAGAAGACTGAGGGAGCTTGGGATCCAGTGCTCTCCGAGGTATCCAGTGGTGCTCCGATTCACCTTAGGTGGATCTGTACATCTCTTTGACATGTCAGAGAAGGCAAGAGACTTTGTGGACAAAGTAACTTAATCTGAACAATTTAGTATGTACAAACAGTAATGTTGTTTGTGGATGTCTATGTTTGTCTTTACAAAAAAAAAGGAAGTCCAGTCTGGGCTTTCTTTTCCTTTTCTTTTATTGGTAATAATCCGGTTTAAACTATGTTCAGGGACAGTTAGGATGTGTACTTTCAATTTCTAAGTTAAATTATACCAAAGGATGGGTGGCATACTTACCCTTTTTTTTCAAAATTGTTTTGTTCACATGGTTATTTCATGGTGTATATTCTTTCTTTTCTGCTTTCGTTTGTGGTGCGGATCTAGCTAGAGACAGTAAAATGGTTGGGATGGCTCCCTGCCTACTTACGGGCAGTTTATGCCAGGTTCAGGTATTTAAATGCATTGGCTGCTGTATTGGCAGCGGGATGGGAAGTTGGGTCCAGGGATGTATAGATGCCCCCTTTGGGCAGGGGGTGCGTTCCCCTATTCAGCGCTACTGGTGCTTTATAGGTTGGTTTGTCTTTTGTTTTTTATTGTGTATAGTCTTTGATAGCTTTATTGGTTTGTTAACTGTAGTGGGTTTAGTTTATGTAGTCTTTAAAAAATATTCGATGGATCATGTGACACTAAGGCTCAGTGATATGTAATTCGAGTTCCTCCTCTCTGGAATCTAAATGTTACTGCAGAAGGTTATGGCTAATGACTTGATTAAATGGTGTACCTGGAACATCAAGGGGAGTCACTTACCAATTAAGAGGAAGAAGGTACTTTTGTGTCTTAGAAAGGAAAACATGGATATTGCTTTGTTGCAGGAGACACACTTGGATGATAAGGAGCGTTTGAAATTATAGCAGAATGGTTTTGTTTGGGTTTACTTTTCATCTTTTAACACCAGAAGTATGGGAGTGGCTATATTGGTCAGGAGGAATCTCCCATTTAGGTTACTAGAGTCTGTTAAAAACACATATGGACGGTTTGTAATTCTCAAAGCTCTGATAAACAGGGAAGAATATGGTGTTTTAAATGTCTCTTACCCTCTGGCCCATCCCCTCAAATTTCTGGTAGATGTGTTCTCTAAATTGATCAGTCTTGAATCCCGGCATATCATTATCGGGGGGAGATTTTAACTGTCTCATGGATCCCACAGTAGACAGATTGCCAAAGGCACCCTGTTACCCTCCGTACAAACTAAGCAATTAGTGGATCTGCGTATGGAGCTAGGGTTGGTGGATGTCTGGAGGTGTCTCCACCCTACAGACAGGGATTTTACGTTTTTCTCAACTCCGCACAGATGTCACACCAGGATCGATTTTTTTCTGACTCCTGTGGCAACCCTGGAACTGTTGGCATCTTGTATGATTGGTAATTTACCATCTCTGACCATGTTCCAGTGTACCTACTGGTTAAGATTAAGGACACTAAGTGGGCCTGAGGCACTGGATATCCTTTATCCTTAACAATAACAAGTTTATGGAGTACCTCTCTAAGTAATTTAGGATGTTCCTAGACATTAACTCAGGCTTAGTTAGCAGTCCATCTGTCCTTTGGGAAACTGCCAAAGCCTGTGTGGGGGGGTTAGTTATCGCCTACTCTGCCAGTTGGAAGAGGCAGAAGAGTGAGCAGCAATGTCTCCTCAAAGCACGGTCGAAGGCAGCTGAGAAGGCTTACTTTGACAGGCCCTCGTTGGTCAAACTACAGAGGATTACGGTGCTATGGTCTGCATTGAAGTCCATGCTCATGCAGACAGTGAAGAAGGAACTTGCTTTTGCAAAGCAAAGGTTATATGAGCATGGTGACAAGCCAGGCAAATACTTAGTATATCTTGCTAGGAAAGGGAGCACCGCTCAAGCCACTACGTCGATTAGGGAAGGGTCTGGGAACTTAACGTGATTCCAAAAAGATTAATGTGGCATTCCAGAGATCTTACTCTGAATTATACTAATCTGAGGGTTGTGAGGAGGGGTGGGCCAAGATGGAGTCCTTTTTGAAGGATCTGGAGCTCCTGGGTGTGACCCCCGAACAAGAGTCTTTTCGCAATGTCCCCTTATCAGAGCAAGAGGTTCAGGAGGTTGTGAAGCAGCTTCAGAGTGGAAAGGCGCCTGGTCCTGATGGATTTCCCAGCGAATTCTATAAGGAATTTATAAACATGTTGTCAGGCCCGATGCTCAACACATTCAATGACTCGTACAGTCATCATTGTCTCCTGCCATCTCTAAGAGAGGCCAATATTTTGCTTATTCTTAATAAAGGGAAGGTCCTAAAGGACTGTGCTTCTTACAGGCCCATTTCACATTTAAATATGGACTTCAAAATCCTCTCTCAGACTCTTGAGTTAAGGCTGGAGACTGTCTTACCTTCTATTGTTAAAGAGGACTAGATGGGCTTCATAAAGGGCCATAAATCCTCCAATAATGTTAGGAGGCTGCTTAATGTAATTCAAGCGTGCCAACAACAGGGATTGGTGATTTCCTTCGGTGCAGAGAAGGCATTTGACTGAGTTGAGTGGCTGTACCTTTTCTATACTCTAGAACATAGAGTGAAGGGTGAAGCCTTTATAAGATGGGTAAAGGTTCTCTACAGTGACCCTCTCACTGCTGTCATTCACCAATGGAGTATGATCAAGCAATTTTAATATTTTTAGGGGTAGCCGACAGGGCTGTCCCCTTTCACCATTGCTTTTAATGTTGGTGATTGAACCATTGGCGGAGGTCATTCGTAGGGATCCTAATAGATTAACTTCAAAAGTGGGCTCAAATTAAATAAGATACTATGTCCTCATTTTTTTTGTCAAATCTAACAGTTTCAGGTTCCTCACCTGATATAATGCACCTACTTGTTTGGCACCTTTTCGGGGTACAAGATTAATTGCCTATGGGTGGTCTAATGAAGGTGCTTGGTCGTGAGGGTGTATATTGATTCCCATTTAAGTGATCACAGCCGGGTTTTATGGGCATTTGGGCTTATTCATTACTCCAGTTCTTGATCAGTTGTTTCAAAATCAAACAAGACCTTAAAAGATGGGAGGCGCTTCCGGTCTCATGGTTAGGTCACATAGCGCTTATTAAGATGAATATTCTCCTCCGTTTGTTGTACTCTATACGGATGCTCCCCCTGATTATCGATAAGCAAACATTCAGGAGACTGAACGGCTGGTTCAGCTCTTTTATCTGGAGTCGCAAGCTGCCCCTTATTAAATTAGCTAAACTGCAATTGCCTCACAGACTGGCAGGATGGGATCTCCTGGACATTAAAAACTATCAACTAAGCTCACTTTTATCTTACGTGAGTGATTGGCCTTGTGGGGGACCCTCTTTCAATATGGTTAGATATCAAAACCTCTCAGGCAAGGTGACCCCTTAGTGGCTTGCTGCTTTTGGACAAAATGAGGGCAGTTAAGGAAGATTGCCATAACCCAATGGTTATCAATACTGTTAAAGCATGGAGGGCAATTTGGCAGGGGGAAAGCAACATTTTTTTACACCTATAGTGGGTATGCCTGGTTTTCAACCAGGGATAATGGATTCAGGATTCAAACATTGGGCAGCAAGGGGTGTGTCTTGCATGGGTGATTTATTTGAAGGAGACACAATGATTTCCTTTGATCAGTTAGCACGGACATACGAGCTATCTAATAGGGATCTCTCTCACTTTTTTCAAGTTAGGGATTTTATTCAAAAAAAAAGACTACACTTTTGACTGATCCCTACAAATCTGACATAGAGAGGAGGGTACTCGGTGCTAAGATTACATTTTCTGTCAGCACTTTATATCATCAGTTGAGGGGGGCAGCTCCTCAGATGAGTTCGATTGACTCTACAGGGTGTGGAGAGAGAGCTAGGTGTTGAGGTCTCCTCAGAGGCATGGGAAGATATTTGCGAAAACGCAAAAAAGATATCAGTTTGCAATGGGACCCATGCTTTACAGATGAAAATTCTCCACAGGGTCCACTCGACTCTGGACCATTTGTCAAAACTTAAACCAAGGGTATCTTCAACATGCCCCAAGTGTAAAGTTGGTACAGGCAATCTTAATCATTGTCCCTGGTCCTGTGATAGGCTTCAAACATACTGGAGTGCTGTGGTGGGTGCAATAGAGGGGATTTTGGGTGGAGAAGGACCCAATCTCTCTGCTTCTTGGCCTGCCCATTGTGATCCTTGTAGATGCACATAAGAAAAAACTTTTCAATATCCTTACTTTCTGTGGAAGAAAGAATATCTTATTAGGTCGGATATCCGGAAATCCCCCAAGCCTGGCGGGTTGGCGGAAAATTATTAGGGAGCATATCCCCTTGGATTTTCTCTCACGAGTATGGTACACCACAAAACTGAGAACTTCGATAAGACATGGCAGCCCCTTTTGGAATACCTGGACACAGATTTGTCTGCCTCACTAATAAGGGCTTTTATATAGCCATAACAACTGTTCTTTACTAGTCCAATATCCAGAGAGGGGAAACTGTGAACGTATGAATAGATGAAAATTAATGCTCTCGATATTCGAGAGTTCGTGTTTTGTTTGGCTAGCTGTGTTGTTATTATTTATTAGTTAGTTGTTAGTTATTATTTATTTAGTTAAGTAGTTGGATTTTTTATTACGCACATTTATATATATGTTTATACGTTTGTACATGAGGGTGGTTTGGTTTTTTAACTTTTTGGCGTTCTTTCTTTGAATTGTTTTGAATTGTATTGTTTTGTATTTGTTGTAACATAAAAAATCTATTTTTCAACAAAAATATATTTTTTTAAAAATCGCACAACACCAGGTTAGAGTCCAGATTTATTTGGAAGCACTTGTTTTTAGAGCACTGCTCCTTCATCAGGTAACTGTGGAGCAGGGGTGTTTCCTCCCAGTCTGGGAACACTTCAGCAGTCAGGGACATTCGGCCACGGATCTTCGGGTGTCCATCCTCCAAGCTGGACTTTCAGGATACGCAACAACGCAGAGTGGCCGAACAGAGGATGACAGCCAAGTTCGGAACCCATGAGAATGGCCTCAACTGGGACCTTGAGTTCATGTTACACTACAGGTGACCCTACTACACTGTACAAACTCTCACTCACACAGACTCTCTCTCATACACATAATGTGTCTCATACACACACACATGCACCCCCACACTTACACCCCTGCAACACACCCTCTCACAGGCTTATACTCCATTACACTCACACACACTTTACTAAGCATGCATACAGGTAGACACACACTCTCTTATAGACACTCACACACTCACACTCATGCACTCACATACAGATATAAGTCTATGGGGTGAATTTGCATGTGCAGAATTATATTTGCAGAGACATTCTATTTTGCTCAAAAAGCACACAACCTGCAGGCAGTCAATGCAGGCAGTTAATCCATGTAATATTTTATAAATTTCTACTTTGGAAATAGAACCAGTCTGACTCAAAACTGGGATACAGACAGACTCTGACCTCACACCTTTAATACATTGTCTGAGCTGAGATGTCTCTTGCTTTTTATAAAACCTTAAGTTATCTTGAGAATGTGACTTGAAACAAGTTCACAGGAATCCGATTCACTAGAGAGGAAGAAAAGGACAACCAACTCCCATTCCTAGGTGTGATGGTACAGAGAAGACCGAACGGAGAATTCACCACCAAGGTATACAGGAAAGTCACGCACACAGACCAAGTCCTGAACTACAAAAGCAACCACCCCAACATACACAAAAGAAGTTGCATCAAGACACTGTTCAAAAGGGCCACAACACACTGCAGCACACCAGAACTGCAAAAAGAGGAAGAAGAACACCTATACAATGTATTCGCCAAAAACAGATACCTGCGCAATTTCATCAACAGATGCCTAAGGAAAAGACAACGGAATGATGACATGCCACAACCCAAAGGACTAGCCACACTACCATACATCAAGAGCATTTCCGAACTGACAGCCAGACTACTGCGACCACTAGGACTCATAACAGCACACAAACCAACAGCCACTCTCAGACAACAACTCACCAGGATGAAGTACCCAGTACCCAGCATGAGCAAAACCAATGTAGTGTACAAAGTCCCATGCAAGGACTGCACAAAACACTACATAGGACAAACAGGAAGACAGCTAATGATCCGCATCCATGAACACCAACTAGCCATGAAACGACACGACCAACTATCCTTAGTAGCCACACACGCAGATGACAAGCAACATGAGTTTGACTAGGATAACACTACTATTATAGGACAAGCCAAACAAAGAACAGCCAGGGAATTCCTAGAGGCATGGCACTCATCCACACATTCAATCAAGAAGCACATCGACCTGGAACCAATATACCGACCACTGCAGCAGATAGCTGGAACTGACAACCGGAAGCGGCAGATTCAAACCACTACAAATGCCGGAGGAAAGATCACAGAAGCGCTTCACAGGAGGCTCCCAAGCACTGAGGATGTCACCTAGACAGGGGACGAAACACCTGCAACACAAATTCCCAGCTCGGCGAACAGAACCACAACAACGAGCACCCGAGCTACAAATCTTCTCACAAACTTTGAATCTGGGATTTACATATTAATGAACAAAAACCTGCAACCCATTCTAAAAGATGAAAGACTTAACAGTAATCTAGGTTTGTTCAATATATCATTTCAGCTATATGACACTGTAATCTTTAGCTATAAATTCTGTGTCTTATGGTCCTGCTCCACAACCACCTGATGAAGAAGCAGCGCTTTGAAAGCTAATGTTTCCAAATAAACCTGTTGGACTATAACCTGGTGTTGTGTGATTTTTAACTTTGTACATCCCAGTCCAACCTTGGCTCCTCCACATTGTGGTATAAATATAAAGAGATGTGAAAATTTGGGACAGTTTTTGTTAATGGGGGTGTTTTAAGAAAGGCATTTCAAAGTATGAAATGAGAGGGAAAGATTGGCATCTTAGATGATTAAAGCAAGTTGAGGCAGGAATATTTATATAAGACAATAAGTCTGACAGCAGGTGAAAGGATTGTGAATGCATGATCGAAGTTAACAATTGAAATGGTGATCATGTCAGCAGTTATGAATATGTTAGGTGGACAACGTTTTTTATGATTATGATGTTGGCATCGCTGGCAAGACCAATGTTTATTGCCCTTGGAAAGCAGGAAGGAGATGCCTTCTTCAATATAATCAAGAGCTTTCAGAAAATAGTCGAGAGGCAGCAACACCATTACAGCTTTAATGTGGAGGTGCCAGTGTCGGGCTGTGATGGACAAGGTCAAAAGTCACATCACACCAGGTTATAGTCCAACAGGTTTATTTGAAATCACAAGCTTTCAGAGTATTCCCCCTTCATCAGGTGAAATAAAGAGAAGCACCCAGCCTTTATAATCAGAGAGATCAGAAGATCATACAAATGGTGTGAATGGAATATTGATAGGACTCTGTAGGTGATCAAAAGTGTCAGACAGCGTGAGTAAAATGTCAACAGCCGAATAACAAGTGAAGGAATGACCCAAATTCCGATTAATTGAGGCAGAGAGATAATTACAAAGAATTAAGAATAAGGTGGTGCTGGAGGCAAACTAAATGACTAGAACGATATGCTGGGTGTAAGAGTCACATGCCAAGGGTCTAACCAAAGTAACAAGTAATCCAAAACTGTACAAATTAATAAATTAGAGAGATCATAACACGTTATCAAGGTGATGGTGTCAAAACAGGAGAGTAAGGAAGGTTTTATGGAACAGTTTGGTGGAATCCCATGCAGCACAACATGAACTCTGGACACACGTTTATGCCAGGTCAGGTAAAGATGGCCAGTTTTTCTTCCCTTAAGGGCATTGTGAACTAGCTAGGATTTTTATGGCAATCTGGTAAGTTAATGGCCTCCATGACTGATACATTTTTTTTAATTGCACATGAACAGAATTTAAATTCTCCAGGTACTGTGGTTGGACTTGAACTCACGTCTCAGGATCATTAGTCCAGAGCTCTGAATTACTGGTTCAGTAACACAACCAGAATAGTACTATACTCCCTTGAAGAGAAGGGACCTTGGAAAAGAGGAGACATTCTGGATGAGGCCTGCTGCTTATGGAACAATGGCTGCAAGGTAGTAACTTGTGGGCTTCTAATGCCACTCCAGTAATTCAGCACAAACATTGAAGCTGACACAACAGTGAACTATGAAGGGAATTTCTATCAGATGAACATCAAGTGCAGGATGTTTGTAAGGCCTCTTCTGGAGTTCTATGTCCCATTCTGGTTGGCCTGCAATAGGAAGGATATTATTAAGCTAGAGAGTGTTCAGAAGAGTGAAGAGTGTTCCCGACGTTGCCTGGAATGGAAGGTTTGAGGATAAGGAGAGGCTTGGTAGGCACGGAGCTTTTTCACTGGAGTGTAAGACGTTGAGGGGTTACCTTATAGAGGTTTATAAAATCATGAGGGGTATTGGTAAGGTGAATGGCAGGTGTCTTTTCCCCGGGGTGTGGGGGAGAGGGGAGTGGATGTCAAGACTAGGGGGCATATTTTTTAAGGTGAGATGAGAAAGATTTAAAAAAACCATGAGGGGCAATTTTTTACACTGAGAGTTGTTCATGTGTGGAATGAACTGCCTGAGGAAGAGGTGGATGTGGATACAGTTACATCATTTAAAAGACTTTTGGCTAAGGTCATGCTTAAGATGGGATGTGGGCCAAGCGCAGGCAGATTGGACTAGTTTAGTTCAGGATTATAGTAGGCACAAGACTCATTGGACCAAAGGGCCTGTTTCCATGCTGTATGACCCTATGACTCTATGATTCAGTGGAGGTAAAAGATGTTACGATTTCTCCCTTATGTCCTGACTTTTACATATAGGCAGAAACAGGTTATCAGGCTAGCACATTGCTCTTTATGACAGCTTACTGTGTTTAAATTGGCTGCTGTATATTTTCCACCTACATTCTGACAGTGCCTACACATCAAAACACTTCTTTGGTTATTATCACTTATTCAGCTTTTATTCTAGCTGGCTTGTTATCCATTATTTACTTACTCCTTTCATCTCTCTCTCTCTCTCTCTCTCTCTGGGTTCCATCTCCACCACACTGCTCACCTCTGCCCTTCCCTCTCTAACTGGCTGCAGCATAAATACCACTTTTTCCCAGCTGCTAAGTTCTGATGAAGTCACCAGACTCCAAATGTTAACTCTGTTTTTGTCCCACAGAACAATACAGCGCAGAACAGGCCCTTTGGCCCTCGATGTTGCGCCGACCTGTGAACTAATCTAAGCCCATCCCCTACACTATTCCATCGTCATCCGTGTGATAATCCAAGAACTGTTGAAATGCCCTTAACGTGACTGAGTTGACTACATTGGAGGCAGGGCATTCCAGACCCTTACCACTCTCTGAGTAGAGAACCTGCCTCTGACATCTGGCTTAAATCTATCACCCCTCAATTTGCAGCTATGGCCCCTTGTACAAGCTGACATCATCATCTAGGAGAAAAACTTCCACTGTCCACCCTATCTAATCCTCGGAATCATCTTATATGTCTCTATTAAATCCCCTCTTAGCCGCCTTCACTCCAATGAGAACAGACCCAAGTCTCTCAGCCTTTCCTCATAAGACCTTCCCTCCAGACCAGGAAACATCCTGGTAAGTCTCCTCTGCATCTTTTCCAATGCTTCCACATCCTTCCCAAAATATGGTGACCAGAACTGTACACAATATTCCAAGTGAGGCTGCACTAGCGTTTTGTATAGTTGCAGCATGACATCACAGCTCCGGAACTCAATCCCTCTACCAATGAAACCTTCACACCGTATACATTCTTAACAGCACTGCCAACCTGGGTGGCAACTTTCAGGGATCCTTGAACATGGACTCCAAGATCCCTCTGCACATCCACACGAGCAAGAATCTTTCCATTGACCCAGTATTTTGCCTTCCTGTTATTCTTCCCAAAGTGAATCACCTCACATTTATTTGCATTGAACTCCTTTTGCCACCTCGCAGCCCAATTTTGCAGTTTATCCAAGTCTCCCTGCAACATCCTTCCATATTGTCCACCACTCCACTGATTTTAGTGTCATCTGCAAATTTATTAATCCATCCACCTATGCCTGTGTCCAAGTCATTTATAAAAATGACAAACAGCAGTGATCCCAAAACAGATCCTAGTAACCAGACTCCAGGTTGAATATTTTCCATCAATCACCACTCGTTCCCTTCTTACAGAAAGCCAGTTTCTAGTCCAAACCACTAAATCTCCCTCAATCCCATGCCTTTGCATTTTCTCCAAAAGCCTACCATGTGGAATCTTACTAAAGGCTTTACTGAAATCCATGTACACCACGTCAACTGCCCTATCCTTATCCACATGTTTGGTCACCTTCTCAAAAAACTCAATGAGGTTTGTCAGGCATGACTTGCCCTTGACGAAACCATGTTGACTATCTCCAATCAAATTGTTGCTGGCGAGATGATTATAAATCCTATTTCTTATAATCCTTTCCAAAACTTTTCCTACAACAGACGTAAGGCTCACTGGTCTATAATTACCTGGGTCATCTCTACTGCCCTTCTTGAAGAAGGGCACAACATTTGCAATCCTCCAGTCCTCTGGTACTAAACCTGCAGACAATGACAACTCAAAGATCAAGGCCAAAGAGACTGCCATCTCTTCCCTAGCTTCCCAGAGAATCCTCGGATAAATCCCATCAGGCCCAGGGGACTTCTCTACTTTCACACCTTCTGGAATTGATAACACCTCCTCTTTACTAACCTCAATCCTTTTAAGTCTAATAATCCATATCTCAGTCTTCTCCTCTACAATATTCTCCTTTTCCTGAGTGAAAACTGGTGATAAATATTCGTTTAGCATCTCTCCGATCTCCATAGGGTGTAAACACAACTTCCCATTTCTGTCTTTTGATTGGCTCTATTCCTATCCTCATCATATTCCTCATATACCGATAGAAAGCTTTAGGGTTCTCCTTTATTCTACCTGCTAAAGACTACTCATGTCCCTTCCTTACTCTTCTTAACTGTCTTCTTTAAACTCATCCTAGCTAATCTATAACTCTCCATCGCCTCGCCTGGACCATCTCGTCTCAACGTCACATAAGCCTCCATCTTCTGCTTAACAAGAGATACAATTTCTTTAGTAAACCATGGTTCCCTCACCTTATCCCTTCCTCCTTGCCTGACAGGAACAAACCTATCAAAGACATGCAACATCTGTTTCTTAAACCAGCTCTACATTTTGATTGTCCCCACCCCCTGAATTTTGCTACCCCATCCTATGCCTCCTAGGTCTTGCTCATTGCATTATAATTGCCCTTCCCCCATCTCTAACACTTGCCCTGTGGCATCTAACCCTTTTTTTTTGCTAAACTAAACATAACTGAATTATGGTCACTCTCCCCAAAGTGCTCACCTATCATTAAATCAAACACCTGACCTGGTTCATAACCAAGCACCAGATGCAGTGTGGCCTCCCCTCTTGTCAGCCCTTTGACATATTGTGGCAGGAAACCCTCCTGCACACATTGGACAAAAACTGATCCAGGTGACCTTATAGAGGTTTACAAAATTATGAGGGGCATGGATAGGATAAATAAACAATGTATTTTTCCTGGGGTCAGGGAGTCCAGAACTAGAGGGCATAGGTTTAGGGTGAGAGGGGAAAGATATAAAAGAGACCTAAGGGGCAATTTTTTCATGCAGAGGGTGGTACGTGTATGGAATGAGCTGTTAGAGGATGTGGTGGAGGCTGGTACAATTGCAACATTTAAGAGGCATTTGGATGGGTATATGAATAGGAAGGGTTTGGAGGGATATGGGCCAGGTGCTGGCAGGTGGGACTAGATTGGGTTGGGATATCTGGTCAGCATGGATAGGTTGGACCGAAGGGTCTGTTTCCATGCTGTACATCTCTATGACTAGAGTTAGAGCATTTTCAGTCAATGTTAGGGAAGTCCCCCATAATGACCACCTTGTTCCTTTCACTCCTGCCCAGAATCGTTTTGCTAATCCTCTCCTCCACATTCCTGGAATTTTGCGGAGGCCTATAAAAAACTCCCAGCAGTGTGACCTCTCCTCTCCTGTTTCTAACCTCAGCCCATACCACCTCAGTAGATTAGTCCTCATTGAAGGTTCTTTCAGATACTGTTCTCCTGTCCTTGACTAATAAAGCCACACCACCCCCTCTTTTACTGCCTTCCCTGATCTTGATGTAGGTTTGTTCACTGAGCTGGAAGGTTCATTTTCAGACATTTCATCTCCATACTCGGTAACATTTCATGTGAGCCTCCGGACAAAACACTGCTATTGTTTCCTGCTTTCTATTTATTTGTTTGGATTTCCTTGGGTTGATGATGTCATTTCCTATGGCGATGTCATTTCCTGTTCTTTTTCTCAGGGGGTGGTAAATGGGGTACAAGTCAATGTGTTTGTTGATAAAGTTCTGGTTGGAATGCCATGTTTCTAGGAATTCTCGTGCATGTCTCTGTTTGGCTTGTCCTAGGATGGATGTGTTGTCCCAGTTGAAGTGGTGTTCTTCCTTATCTGTATGTGAGGATACTAGTGAGAGAGGGTCATGTTGTTTTGTGGCTAGTTGGTGTTCATGTATCCTGGTGGCTAGTTTTCTGCCTGTTTGTCCAATGTTGTGTTTGTTACAGTCCTTGCATGGTATTTTGTAAATGACATTAGTTTTGCCCGTTGTCTGTATAGGATCTTTCAAGTTCATTAGCTGCTGTTTTAGTGTGTTGGTGGGTTTGTGCGCTAGCATGATGCTAAGGGGTCTGAGTAGGCCAGCAGTCATTTCCGAGATGTCTTTGATGTAGGGGAGACTGGCTCAGGATTTTGGACAGGTTTTGTCTGCTTGTTTGGGTTTGCTGCTGAGAAACTGGCAGACTGTGTTCATTGGATGCCCAGACAAATCTTCTACAAACTTGCTTCCCTTATCTGAATGAAAGGTCTAAACCCTGGAAGCTGCAACATCCATTCCTGACCCTGCTCTATCTATGTCTCAGAAACGGCCACAACATCAAAGTCCCAGGTAACTATCCATGTTGCAAGCTAGATTCTGGATACTGCTGGCGTTCAAGCAGATACACTTCAAACCAACTTGCTGGGTGCCAGCACACTCCTGTGCCCATGAAATCCTATCCATGTCCTCCCTACTCCCATCCTGCTGCGTACTGGTAATACACCACAGGTTCCCATCCCCCAGCTGAGCTAGTTTAAACCCACCCGAATAGCACTAACAAATTTCCCACCCAGGATATTAGTACTTTTCTGGTTCAAGTGAAGACCATCCTGTTTGTAGAGGTCCCACCTTCCCAAAAATGAGCCCCAATTATCTATGTACCTGAAACCCTCCCTCCTGCACCATCCCTGCAGCCATGTGTTCAGTTGATATCTCTCCCTGTTCCTCGTCTCGCTATCACATGGTACGGGTAACAAACCAGAGATAACAGCTCTGTTTGTTCTAGCTCTCAGCTTCCACCCTAGCTCCCTGAAATCCTGCCCTACATCCCTATCCCTCTTTCTACCTATGACCATTGGTACCTATGACCACAACTTGAGGCTGGTCACCCTCTCCTTTCAGGACTCCAAAGACACGATCCGAGACATCATGGACCCTGGCACCTGGGAGGGAACACACTAACTATGAGTCTCTTACGTTCCCAACAACCCTTCTATCTGACCCTCTAACCATTAAGTCCCCAATGACTAACACTCTCCTCCTTACCCCCCTCCCTTCTGTGCAACAGGGATAGACTCTGTGCCAGAGACCTGCACCCCACTGCATACCCCAGGTAAGTCATCCCCCCCAACAGTATCCAATACAGTATACTTGTTTTCCAAGGGAATGACCACAGAGGATCCCTGCACTGACTGTTTTTCCCCCTTTGAATAGTTATCCAGCTTTCTTCATTGCCTTGGAGTAACTACTTCCCTGTAACTCTTATCTATCACAGCCTCTGCCTCCCGAATGATCCGAAGTTCATCCAGCTTTCGCTACAGTTTCCTAACGCGGTCTTGGGGGAGCGAGAGTTCAGTGCACTACCTGCAGATGTACTTGGATGGGGCACTCAAACATCCCTCACCTCAAACATCTTGCAGGAGGAACATTTCTCTCCCTGGACTGCCATCCCTGCTAGTCCCCTTATCAGAAAGTTAAAAAAAAGAAGAGAAATTTGCCTGATGTGTCCCTTGTGTATAAGGTTAGAGGAGGTGGTTGGGTGGGAGGCCCTACAAGGGTAGGGTCTCTGGTTTAGAAAACACTCAGTTGAGGGGAAAAACAAAGTCCCTTCTTTCCCAGAAACCTCTGCTCTCTGAGGTAAGCTCTTAAAGATTTAAATTAGTGACTCACTTTTCCCAGCAGGCCCCCGGTCCAAGTTCCCACTCTTTCTGCTGCTAAAAACAGAAATGGAGGGCTCTGATGTTTGAGGTAAGCTTTTAAAGATTTCCGTTTTTGTTTCAGATCTCCAGCATCCAGTGTTCTTTGCAGGCTGTGTTTTGTGCCATTTTGAGGACGATTGCTTGACAAACTAATCGCTAAATAGATCACTAAAAAGAGACTCAAAGTCCAAGCTTTTCATTCAGTACTCAGCAGTACAGGGACACAAGAAACGAAACTTTGAAAGGGAAAACCAACTTATACAGCATGGGAAGAGGGTGCTGATTGGTTGGACCCTGGCTGACAGGGAGATGAGGAGGTGGCCTAGGGGTTAGGAAGGCAAACACCAATGAAGTGCTGTTGGCTGGGTATTGAGCTCTTTTGTCCATGTCTGGACCAAGGTGACAATGAGGTCAGCAGCTGAATGGTCCATCCAAAGCCCATATTGAATGTCAGTCAGTAGATTATTGTTAAACAAGTGCTGCTTGATGGTACTGTTGATGACCCCTTCTATTGCTTCACTGATGAAATGAGGAGACTGATAAGATGATCATTGGCCAGGGGAGCGACGTTGTAGCTTGACTAGCAGCTTAGCTAATTCTGGAGGACAAATCTTCCATACAATTGTCCGGAATGTTATCAGAGCTCATAACCGAGGCAACTTCCAGTGTATTAAGCCATTTACTGATATCACTTGGAATGAAGATGATCGGCTGAAGCATTTGTGAAGCCGGGCACCTGCAGAGGAGGCCAAGATGGAGTATCCACTTCTGGCTGAAGCTGGTTGCAAATGTTTCAGCTTTGTCTTTTGCTGTTGCAAAAGTCACATCAGACTCCGAACATTAACTTCCTTTCTCTCTCCTTGGTTGCTGCCAGATCAGCTGAGTATTTCTGGCATTTTCTGTTCCTATACCGAAAAGTTGGTGTTAAGTGTTTACTTGGTGCTGACTTCCATGTTTCTGCTTGAAAGCACCTGATCTCATCTGACTTTGAAAAAAAGCAGATTAAATTTTGCCAAGATATTGATTTAAAGGTCTGTGATGGGTCTCTCTCTCTCTCTCGCTGGGGGGAATGGCAGTGTAGCCTGGAATATGTGCCTGTATTCCTCTACATCTCTCTCTATTCGAGGTTTTTTGTGATGTTGGTAGTATTATTATTCAGTTGGTTCAGTTTTGGTAGATCTTTGTTGCTTATTTTCATACTTTTAGCTTGATTGCATCATAAATATACGCCTCGTAGGTTGGCAGGACTGCTGGCAGGGGATTGGTTAGTTGACTGGATGGCTGCCGTGTGATTGAGGCAGTATTATGGCTTTTAGAGGTGTATTTTATCCTGTGTTTCTTAATGAGGAAAGGTTGAGATCAGAGGTACTGACTGGTCAGTTCCAAGTCAATAAAGTAAACAGCTTGGTATTTTTAAAAGTTGGAACAATAGAAGCAGCCCGAATGGGTGGGGTTAAACTCCCACAGACCCAGGATTTTGGTTTAACTTTAAGTAGTTGTTGGGGTTTGCAAGCTGCTATGCATCTCTCCCTGCTACAGCAAAACACTTGGGTTCTCTCTTTCTCGGTGTCCCTTTCTCAGAGTTTTGGTATAGAATCCCACGGTGTACAAACAGGCCCTTCAACCCAACAAGTTTACATCAATCTTTTGAAGAGTATCTCACCCAAACCCATTCCCCTATGCTACCCTATTACTCTACATTTAACCTGACTAATGCACCCAACATACACATTCCTGGACACTATGAGCAATTTAGCATGGCCAATTCAACAAACCTGCATATCTTTGGATTGTGGTAGGAAACCCACACAGACACGGGAAGAATGTGCAAACACACACAGACAGATGCTCAAGGTGGGAATTGAACCCAGGTCTCTGGCGCTGTAAGGTAGCAGGGCTAACCACTGAGCCACTGTACCACCAGATGTTTTCTCTTGATGTTTTGTCCTCCTGGACTGGAGAATTGCCTGTGAGACAATCCATTTTACTGAATTTTCATTTGCCTAGGGTGTGTTTATGGGATGTTTTTCCAATTCTTCTTTCTTTGTTGTATTTTAACTATAGTGTAGAAATAAAATGTGTTTTGCTTCAAACCTGGTAGTTTGACCAGTGTAATTGCATGTGGTATGTAACAACAACACTTGCCTTTAAAAAAATAAGAAAACATAGGGTCTAGGCTATCGTAATGTATTGAGAGGGTTTGATCTGGTCCATAACATGTTGCAGAGTGATGCCAACAACATGGTTTGAGTCCAACAGTGTGGGTTCAATTCCTGCATCAGCTGAGGTTACCATGAAGGATTTTCCTCCTCAACCTTACCCCTAGCCTGAGGCATGGTGACCCTCAGAATAAACTCCCACAATCATTGCTGTCTTATGAGACAGCAGAACTATGGCATCTTTACCTTTTCGGCTTGGTGATGGCCTTAAAAGAGCGTTTGTGGTGCTTATTATTGCTGGGTGATTTAGCGTCAACCTTACTAATCAATTGCAATAAGCCTGTGCACCCAGTGGAAGGATACAACAATCTTTTTAAAATTCTTCCATGAGATGTGGGCATCGCTGGCTAGGATTTTTGGCCCATCCTTAACTGCCCTCGAGCAGAGTCGCTCGTTAAGCCATTTCCGAGGGTAATTAAGGGTCAACAATATTGCTGTGAGTCTGGAGTCATATGTAAGCCAGACCAAGGAAGGGAGATGTAAAGATCACTTTATTTATATTTCTCTTATTTTGGACTGAACACTAAAAAAAAGGAATATTTCTTCTCTTTGTTTACTGCAAGAAAGACATGAAGATTTGGGAACTTGGGGAAGTTAGTGGTGATATCTTGGGGAGAGTCCATATCACAGTAGAGGAGGTGTTGGAAGTATTAGAATGTATGAAGGTCGATAAACCTCCTGGTCCTGATCAGATATATCCAAGAACCCTGCAAGAGGATAGAAAAGAAAATGCCGGGGCCCTGGCTGATATTTTTCATCATTGTTAATCACAGATGAGCTCCAGGAAGACAGGAGGATAGTGAATGTTGTGCATTTATTCAAGGAGGGCTGCAAAGAAAAACCTGGGAACTATACAGAGGAATTTCGATTATCTGAACGAGATGGGTGGGCACTATTTTGTTTGGATAACTAATTATTCAGATAATTGATTTTACCTTAAACAAGGGAAGCCATGTGGATCTAACGCTGTACTGTCCTGGAGAATTGTATAAATCTATAATTTTATTGTATTGAGTGCAAGAGGACACAGATTTCACATGATGAACAAAATAAAGCAATGGTAACACAAGAAAACTTTGTAAAAATGCAGCAGTAGTTAGCATTTGGCAAGGAGTGGTGAAGACGGCATTAAACAAGGTCCCGAACAGCTTCTATGATCACAAGAGCATTTGTCAGTTTCCGGGAACTTAGTCTTGCACATGCGTTTAGGTTCTCGGCCATTTCTTTTCATGAATGACCCGGTAAAGTGACGGGAATACCCTGTACTGTCAAACACTTTTGCAAAGGACTGTGTAACTAACCCGTACCTAAATAATATCCAGTTGCTGATGCTTGAGCTGCTTGTGTTTCTTTGTCTTTGCCAGTGTTTTCACATCTCCTTCAATACAGGCAAGTCGATTACACTTACCTCTTTGATGTGACATTTTTGCGGGACCTTGAAATCTTCTTCAGATAATCCGAAATTCGGATAATCGATATTTGGAAAATTGAGGTCCTTCTGGTTAGATCAGTAACCTTGACATCTGTGGTAGGTAAGTTTACTTGAGAAGATTCTGAGAGGTAAGATACTCATTCATTTGGAAAGACAGGGTTTGAATAGGAATACTGGATTAGTGGTGCTGGAAGAGCACAGCAGTTCAGGCAGCATCCAACGAGCAGCGAAATCGACGTTTCGGGCAAAATCCCTTCATCAGGAATAGTCAGCATGGGGCTTTATGCATGGGAAATCAAGCCTCACAAATTTGTTAGAGTTCTTCGATAAAGTGACCCAGAGGATAGATGAAGGCAGGGGCAGTAGATGTTGTCTATATGGATTTCAGTCAGGCCTGTGATAAGGTTCCACATGGGTAGGCTGCTCTGGAATCCAAGGGGAGCTGGCAAATTGGATACACAATTGACCTGATGATAGGAAGCAGTAGAGGAAGGATGCTTGTCAGACTGGAGGCCTGTGACTAGTGGTGTACCTCAGGGATCGGAGCTGGGCCATTGCTGTTTGTTATCTATATCAATGATTTGGATGAGAATGTACAAGGCATGATTAGTAGTTATGCTGATGACACTAAAATAGGTGGTGTTGTGAACAGTGAAGAAGGTTCTCAGGAATTGCAGCAGGACCTTAATCAGCTGTGGGAGTGGGCCGAGAAATGGCAAATGGAGTTTAATATAGATAAGTGTGAGGTCTTGCATTTTGGAAAGTCAAATCAAGGTAGGAATTTCATGGTGAATGGTTGGGCCTTAAGGAGTGTAGTGGAACAGAGGGATTTTGGAGTTCAGGTGCATGGTTCTCTGAAAGTGCAGTCACAGGTAGAAAGGGCAGTGAAAAAGGTTTTTGGCCTTCATCAGTCAGGGCATTGATTATATAAGTTGGGGAGATATGTTGCAGTTGTACAGGACATTGGTGAGACTGCACTTGGAGTATTGTTTTCAGTTTTGGTCACTTTGCTAAAAGAAGGATGTTATTAAACTGGAAAAAGTGCAGAAGAAATTTACAAGGATGTTGCCAGGACTCGAGGTTCTGAATTAGAGGGAGAGGTTGGACAGGGTAGGACATTTTTCTTTAGAGAAAGTGAGGACTGCAGGTGTTGGAGACCAGAGTTGAAGGGTGTGGTGCTGGAAAAGCGCAGCAGGCCAGGCAGCAACCGAGGAGCAGGAGAATCGACGTTTCGGGCATAAGCCCTTCTTCAGGAAATAGGTTGGTGTGCCAAGAGGGCTGAGATAAAAGGTGGTGGGGGAGGGGAATTTGTGGGGAGGGGGGTGCTGGGAATACGATAGGTGGAAAGAGGTGAGGGTGAGGGTGATAGGCAGAGAGGGGGTGGGGGCAGAGAGGTCGGGAAGAAGATTGCAGGTCAAGAGGGCGGTGCTGAATCCGGGGGTTGGGACTGAGATAAGGTGGGGGGAGGGGAAATGAGGAAACTGGAGAAATCTACATTCATCCCGTGTGGTTAGAGGGTTCCTAGGCGGAAGATGAGGCGCTCTTCCTCCTGGCATCGTGTAGCCAGGGTCTGGCGATGGAGGCGGCCATGTCCTTGGCGGAGTGGGAGGGGGAGTTAAAGTGTTCAGCCACGGGGTGGTTGGGTTGGTTGGTGCGGGTGTCCCAGAGGTGTTCTCTGAAATGTTCCACAAGTAGGCGGCCTGTCTCCCCAATGTAGAGGAGACCATATCGGGTGCAGTGGATACAGTAAATGATGTGTGTGGAGGTGAAGGTGCAGGTGAATTTGTGACAGATATGGAAGGATCCATTCGGGCCTTGGAGGGAGGTGAGGGGGGAGATGTGGGCGCAAGTTTTGCATTTCTTGCGGTTGCAGGGGAAGGTGCCGGGAGTGGAGGTTGGGTTGGTGGGGGGTGTGGACCTGACAAGGGAGTCGTGGAGGGAGTGGTCTCTCCGGAACTCTGATAGGGGAGGGAAATATATCTCTGGTGGTGGCATCTGGTTGGAGGTGGTGGAAATGACGGAAGATGATACGATGTATCTGGAAGTTGGTGAGGTGGAAGGTGAGGACCAGTGGGGTTCTGTCCTGGTGGCAATTGGAGGGGCGGGGCTCAAGGGCAGAGGTGCGGGAAGTGGAAGAGATGCAGTGGAGAGCATAGTCGACCACGTTGGAGGGAAAATTGCGGTCTTTGAAGAAGGAGGCCATTTGAGCTGTTCGGTATTGGAATTGGTCCTCCTGGGTGCAGATGCGGCAAAGGCAAAGGGATTGGGAATATGGGATGGTGTTTTTACAGGAGGCAGGGTGGGAGGAGGTGTAGTCTAGGTAGCTGTGGGAGTCGGTCGGTTTGTAATAAATGTCTGTGTTGAGTCGGTCGCCCGAGATAGAAATGGAGAGGTCTAGGAAGGGGAGGGAGGAGTCTGAGACGGTCCAGGTAAATTTGAGGTCAGGGTGGAAGGTGTTAGGGAAGTGGATGAACTGTTCAACCTCCTCGTGGGAGCATGAGGTAGGGCCAATACAATCATCGATGTAGTGGAGGAAAAGGTGGGGGGTGGTGCCAGTGTAGCTGCGGAAGATGGTCTGTTCCACATATCCGACGAAGAGGCAGGCATAGCTGGGGCCCATGCGGGTGCCCATGGCTACTCCTTTGGTTTGGAGGAAGTGGAAGGATTGGAAGGAGAAGTTGTTCAGAGTGAGGACCAGTTCAGTCACTCGAAGGAGGGTGTGAGTGGAAGGGTACTGGTTAGGCTGGCGGGAGAGGAAGAAACGGAGGGTTTGGAGGCCTTCGTGATGGGGGTTGGAGGTGTATAGGGACTGGATGTCCTTCGTGAAGATAAGGCGTTGGGGACCGGGGAAGCGAAAATCATGGAGGAGGTGGAGGGCATGGTGGTGTCCCGAACGTAGGTGGGGAGCTCTTGGACTAAGGGAGACAGGACAGTGTCATGGTATGCAGAGATGAATTCGGTGGGGCAGGAGCAGGCTGAGACAATGGGTCAGCCGGGGCAGTCAGGTTTGTGGATTTTGGGCAGGAGGTAGGAATGGGCGGTGCAGAGTTGTGGGACTATGAGGTTGGAGGCGGTGGATGGGAGATCCCCTGAGGTGATGAGGTTATGGATGGTCTGGGAGATGATGGTTTGGTGGTGGGAGGTGGGGTCATGGTCAAAGGGACAGTAGGAGGAGGTGTCCAACTTGCGGACACCTCCTCCTACTGCCCCCTTTACTATGACCCTACATCCCACCACCAGACCATCTGTAACCTCATCACCTCAGGAGATCTCCCATCCACTGCCTCCAACCTCATAGTCCCACAACCCCGCACCGCCCGTTTCTACCTCCTGCCCAAAATCCACAAACCCGACTGCCCCGGCCAACCCATTGCCTCAGCCTGCTCCTGCCCCACCAAACTCATCTCTGCATACCTCGACACTGTCCTGTCCCCCTTAGTCCAAGAGCTCCCCACCTACGTTCGGGACACCACCCACGGCCTCCACCTCCTCCATGATTTTCGCTTCCCTGGCCCCCAATGCCTTATCTTCACGATGGATATCCAGTCCCTATACACTTCCATCGCCATCACGAAGGCCTCCAAGCCCTCCACTACTTCTTCTCCCGCCGTACCAACCAGTACCCTTCCACTGACACCGTCCTTCGACTGACTGAACTGGTCTTCACTGTTGGATTAGTGGTACTGGAAGAGCACAGCAGTTCAGGCAGCATCCAACGAGCAGCGAAATCGACGTTTCGGGCAAAAGCCCTTCATCATTCCTGATGAAGGGCTTTTGCCCGAAACGTCGATTTCACTGCTCGTTGGATGCTGCCTGAACTGCTGTGCTCTTCCAGCACCACTAATCCAGTATTTGGTTTTCAGCATCTGCAGTCATTCTTTTTACCTGGTCCTCACTGTTAACAACTTCTCTTTCCAATCCTCCCACTTCCTCCAAACCAAAGGGGTAGCCATGGGCACCCGCGTGGGACCCAGCTATGCCTGCCTCTTCGTCGGATATGTGGAACAGAGCTGAAAAATGTGTTACTAGAAAAGTGCAGCAGGTCCTGTCCCCTTAGTCCAAGAACTCCCCACCTACGTTTGGGACACCATCCATGCCCTCCACCTCCTCCATGATTTTCGCTTCCCTGGTCCCCATGAATTGATGTTTTGGGCATAAGCCCTTCTTCAGGATATGTGGAACAGTCCATCTTCTGCAGCTACACTGGCACCACCGCCCACGTTTTCCTCCGCTACATCGATGATTGTATTGGTTCTACCTCGTGCTCCCACGAGGAGGTTGAACAGTTCATCCACTTCCCTAACACCTTCCACCCCGACCTCAAATTTACCTGGACCATCTCGGACTCCTCCCTCCCCTTCCTAGACCTCTCCATTTCTATCTCGGGCGACCGACTCAACACAGACATTTACTACAAACCGACTGACTCCCACAGCTACCTAGACTACACCTCCTCCCACCCTGCCCCCTGTAAAAACGCCATCCCATATTCCCAATTCCTTTGCCTCCGCCGCATCTGCACCCAGGAGGACCAATTCCAATACCGAACAGCTCAAATGGCCTCCTTCTTCAAAGACCGCAATTTCCCCTCCGACGTGGTCAACGATGCTCTCCACTGCATCTCCTCCACTTCCCGCACCTCCGCCCTTGAACCCCGCCCCTCCAATTGCCACCAGGACAGAACCCCACTGGTCCTCACCTTCCACCCCACCAACTTCCGGATACATCGTATCATCTTCCGTCATTTCTGCCACCTCCAAACAGATCCCACCACCAGAGATATATTTCCCTCCCCTATCAGAGTTCCGGAGAAACCACTCCCTCCGTGACTCCCTTGTCAGGTCCACATCCCCCACCAACCCAACCTCCACTCCCGGCACCTTCGCCTGCAACCGCAAGAAATGCAAAACTTGCGGCCACACCTCCCCCATCACCTCCCTCCAAGGTCCCAATGGATCCTTCCATATCCGTCGCAAATTCACCTGTACCTCCACACACATCATTTACTGCATCCGCTGCATCTGATGTGGTCTCCTCTACATTGGGGAGACAGGCCGCCTACTTGTGGAATGTTTCAGGGAACACCTCTGGGACACCCGGACCAACCAACCCAACCACGCCGTGGCTCAACACTGCAACTCCCCCTCCCACTTCACCAAGGACATGCAGGTCCTTGGCCTCCTCCATCACCAGACCCTGGCCTCACGACGCCTGGAGGAAGAGCGCCTCATCTTCCGCCTAGGAACCCTCCAACCACACGGGATGAATGTAAATTTCTCCAGCTTCCTCATTTCCCCTCCCCCCACCTTATCTCAGTCCCAACCCCTGGATTCAGCACCACCTTCTTGACCTGCAATCTTCTTCCCGACCTCTCCGCCCCCACCCCCTCTCTGACCTATCACCCTCACCCTCCCCTCCTTCCACCTATCGTATTCCCAGCGCCCCTCCCCCAAATTCCCCCCCACCCACCTTTTACCTCAGCCTGCTTAGCACACCAGCCTCATTCCTGAAGAAGGGCTTGTGCCCGAAACGTCGATTCTCCTGCTCCTCGGATGTTGCCTGGCCTGCTGTGATTTTCCAGCATCACACTTTTCATCATTTTTCTTTAGAGCATAGGAGACTGAGGGGGAACCTTATGGAAGTGGATAAGATCATGAGAGGCATGGACAGGGTGAATGCACTCAGTCTTTTTCCCAGGGTTGGGGAATCGAGGACTTCAGGGCATCAGTTTAAGGTTAGAGGGGAAAGAATAAAAGGGAACCTGAGGGGCAACTTATTTACACACACATATGGAATGTGCTGCCGGCAGAACTGGTTGAGGCACGTACATTAACAGCATTTAAAAGGCATTTGGACAAATTCATGGCTAGAAAAGGTTTAGAGGGATATTTGCCAAGTGCTGGGAAATGGGGTTAGTGTGGATGGACACTTTGGGCTGAAGGGCCTGTCTCCATGCCATAGGACTCTGTGATTCTGTACTGCTTTCAACCAAGGAGAGTGTACAAACGGATGGCTGCAATTTTACATGTCTCACTACCGGAGCACATTGTGAGTTGTAGACGATGTTGCAGTTTTCTCAGAACAGGGAGACACCACAGGGTTAACGGGTTCTGAACTAAGGGACGATCGCTCAGCAATAACAGTTTGGTTAGCTCCTGACTGGGCGACCATGGCTTGTATGGGGTCAGTTCAGCAGAAACCCAGCCAGTCTGCAAGGGAGGAAGCATCAAAACAAATCTCGCTAGATCTCTCTCTCTCTCTCTCTCTCTCTCATTTCTGGGCAGGCATATCAGGGATGCTTTCTACTCATCTTACTCTGCAAATTCCCTGTTGAAGGACAGATATAACATCTCTGAAAATGATGAAAGGACAAATTCTGAAACCGTGTGTGTCAGTGTGCACACAACCTGGGGCAATAACAAAGAAGTAAACATTCAATGAGTTGTTTTCTTTCTTTCAATGTTGTGGTGTTTTTGAACTATGCTTTCCTAAATTTCTGTCGATATTTTCCCATCCTCAATATTCACGCCTTGTCTGACTTTGTGCATCTATGTCTGAGAGGGGGAGATTTTTAAGAGGGTTGCATTTAAGTTGTAGAGAATTATAAGTTAGGAGATAATGAGAACTGTAGATGCTGGATAACTGTAGGGTGGATAAAGAGTTGGGATGGAACAGCAGGTCAAGCAGTTGAAGGGGAGCTTACAACCTTACGGCCTTAACATAGAATTCGCCAGAGGAGAAGGGGAGTCAACGTTTCAGGTCAGAACCTTTCATCAAGATTGGGAGACGGAAGGCGGGCTGCAAAATAAATAGAGGGAGGGGGTGGAGCTGGGGGAAAGGTGGGTCGGATAGCAATATGTGGATGCAGGTAGGAGGTGGTTGTGATTGGCCAGGAGGAAGGGTAGAGTGGATAGGTGGGAAAGAAGATAGACAGGTTAAGGGGCCAGGGTGATGAGGAGGTCTGGGCCTGGCCTGAGGTGGGGAGTGGGGAGATTTGGAAGCTGGCGAATTCTATGTTGGCCGTATGGTTGTAAGCTTCCAAGGTGGAAGATGAGGTGGTCTTCCTCCAGTTTACATTTTGCCTTCTGTTGATGGTAGACAAGGCCCAGGATGTCATGGGGGGAATGGGAGGGGGAGTTGAAATGGATGGCAACCAGAAGGTGAGGTTGCTTGGAGCATATGACCATGAATGTTCCTTGAACCAATTCCCGAGTTTGCGCTTGGTCTGTCCAATGTAGAGGAGGTCACATCGGGAGCAATGGATGGTTAGACGAAATGTACGTGAATCTCTGCCACACTTAGAATAATTATTTAGGGCCTTGGACGGAGGTATGAGGGGATGGGGGAGGTATGAGGGAGGTGTGGGGGCAGGTAGGAGGGGAGGTGTAGGGACAGGTGTTGCACTGCCTGCAGCCACTAGGTGTGGAGGATGGGTTGGTGGGGATCTAATGAGGGAGTTGTGGAGGGAACAGTCCCTGCAGAAAATGGATAGGGAGCCTGAGGCTGCACCAACATAGTCATCAATGTAGCAGAGGAAAAGGTGGGGCATGGTACTGGTGTAGCTGTGGAAGATGGACTGTCCCACACACCCTATGAAGAGGCAGGCATAGCTCAGACCCAGGTGGGTACTTATGGCCACCCCTCTGGTTTGTATGAAGTGGGAAGATTGAAAGGAGAAGTTGTCAAGGGTGAGAACCAGTTCCACAAAGCAGATGAGATTAGTAGTTGAAGGGGACTGGTTGGGTCAGCAGGAGAGGAAGAAACAGAGGACCTTGAGGCCCTCCTCATGGGGGATACAGGTGTAGAGAGACTGGGTGTCCATGGTGAAGATGAGGTGTTGGTGACCGGGAAACTGAAAGTCGTCAAGAAGATGGATGGTGTGGGTCGTGTCCTGAACGTAGGTGGAGAGTTCCTGGACCAAAGGGGACAGGACGGAGTCAAAATAAGAGGTGAGTTCCATGGGGCAGGAGCAGGCGGAGATGATCAGTCAAACAGGGCAGTCAGTTTTTGAATTTTAGGGAGAAGATAGAACTGGGCGGTGGGGGCTTGGGGAACAATGAGGTTGGAGGCTGTGGATGGGACATCTCCTGAGGCAATGAGATTGTGGATGGTCTGGGAGATAATGGTTTGGTATTGAGAGATGGGGTCATGATCGAGGTGGCGGTAGGAGGAAGGGTCAGCAAGTTGGCATGTGGCTTTGGCAAAGTAGAGGTTGGTGTGCCAAACTACCACAGCGCTTCCCTTGTCAGCTGGTTTAATGTAAGGTTGGGGTTGGAGTTGAGGGAGCGGAGAGCTGCGTGTTGAGATGGGGACAGGTTGGAGTAGGTGAGAGGGGTGGAGAGATTCAGGCAGTTGATGTCATAATGGCAGTTGGAGGTAAAGAGGTCAAGGGAAGGTCGGAGGGCAGGATGGGGTGTCCAGGAGGATGGAGATAGTTGGAAGCGGTAGAAGGGGTCTTTGGAGGGTGGGGGAGTTTCACATCTGAAGAAGTAGGCACGAGTCAGAGGTAGCAGAAAAAATGTTCAATATCTAGACATGTGCAAAATTCATTGATATGTGGGTGCAGTGGAATAAAGGTGAGTCCTTTACGGTTAAACATTCATATTTCCTAGTTATAATAATGTTCATAATTTTTTTTCTTCTTAAGCACAGAAACCTGTTGAATATTTCCTTTCACCCTGAATTAATAGTCAGGTGAATTAGGGACTTTGGATGTGAATGAATGACTGGATGATTTTATTGCCATGTGTATTTTACATAGAGAGAAACAGGAAAATAGAGTGAAAATAGATCCGGCGTCATCTTGATGACTAGTTTGACCAATTCATATTTGTGGTGACTCTGGGAATATTGGGGCTTCATTTCTACTGCATTTCTCAATTGTGCCGTGACAAAGACGGATGAAATGATATTGATGAAATAATGGGCTTGTACAGCAGTCATTGGTAGTCCCGTGGAGTGGAACCTTCATAGCACAGAACGACGTGGACACTGACAAAAATAGTTAGGAAAATCGGGTGAGATCAGCAGAAAGGAAATTCTCGACATCAAGAGCAAAGCATCTGATTCTCAGAGGCAAGTAAAGTTTCTGGCTGCTCATTTACTGCTCACTTTGACTGCCTGCTAAGTAAATACAGCAGAGAACATAGAACATTACAGAGGCCCTTCAGCTCTCGATGTCGCGCCAACCTGTAAAACCAATCTGAAGCCCATCTAACCTACATTATTCCATTTTCGTCCATATGTTTATCCAATGACCATTTAAATGCCCTTCATGTTGATGAGTCTACTACTGTTGCAGGCAGGGTGTTCCATGCCCTTACTACTCTCTGAGTAAAGAACCTCCCTCTGACACCTATGCTAGATCTATCACCCCTCAATTTAAAGCTACGTCCCCTCGTGCTAGCCATCACCATCTGAGGAAAAAGGTTCTCACTATCCACCCTCTCTAATCCTCTGGTCATTTTATATGCCTCCATTAAGTCATCTCTTAACCTTCTCTCTAATGAAAATAGCCTCAAGTCCCTCAGCCTTTCCTCATAAGACCTTCCTCCCACACCAGGCAACATCCTAGTAAATCTCCTCCACTCTTTCCAATGCTTCCACATCTTTCCTATAATGCAGTCACCAGACCTGTACGCAATTTTCCAAGTGCGGCCACACCAGAATTTTGTACAGCTGCTTCATGACCTCATTGCTCCAAAACTCAATCCCTCTATTAATAAAATCTAACACACTGTACTCCTTGTTAACAATCCTATCAACCCAGGTGGTAACTTTCAGGGATCTATGCACATGGACACCGAGATCTCTCTGCTCATCCACACTACCTACCAAGAATCTTACTATTAGCCCAGGAAACTGTATTCCTGTTACTCCTTCCAAAGTGAATCACCTCACTTTTCTGCATTAAACTTTATTTTCCACCTCTCAGCCTAGCTCTGCAGCTTATCTATGTCCCTCTGTAAACTGCAACATCCTTCCGCACTATTCATAACTCCACCAACTTTAGTGTCATCCACAAATTTACTAACCCATCCTTCGATGGCCTCATCCAGGTCACTAATGAAAATGACAAACAGCAGTGGACCCAAAACAAATCCTTGTGGTACACCACTACTAACTGAACTCCAGGATGAACATTTCCCATCAACCACCATCCTGTGTCTTCTTACAGCTAGCAAATTTCTGATCCAAGCCGCTAAATCACCCATGCTCCTGTATTTCCTGTAATAGCCTACCATGGGGAATCTTATCAAACGTCTTACTGAAATCCATACACACCACATCAACCACTTTACTCTCAGCCACCTGTTTGGTCACCTTCTCAAAGAACTCAATAAAGGTTTGTGAGGCATGACCCACTCTTCACAAAACTGTATTGACTATCCTTAATCAAATTATTCCATCCTAGATGATTATAAATCATATCTCTTATAATCCTCTCCAACACTTTACCTACAACCAAAGTAAGGCTCACTGGTATATAATTACCAGATTGTCTCTACTCTCCTTGAACAAGAGGACACAATTTGCTAACCTCCAGTCTTCTGGCACTATTCCTGTAGACAATGATGACATTAAGATCAAAGCCAAAGGCTCTGCAATCTCCTCCCTGACTTCTCAGAGAATCCCAGGATCCCATGCAGACTTATCTATTTTCACATTTTCCAGAATTGCTAACACCTCCTCCTTATGAACCTCCATCCAGTCTAGTCTAATAGCCTGGATCTCAGTGTTCTCCTCGACAACACTGTCTTTTTCCTGCGTGAATACTGACAAAAAATATTCATAGTGCTTCCCCTATTTCCTCAGATTCCACGCACAACTTCCCACTACTGTCCTTGACTGGCTCTAATTTTACTCCATCATTCTTTTGTTCCTGACACACCTGTAGAAAGCTTTAGGATTTTCCTTGATCCTACCCACCAACGACTTCTCATATGCTCCCCCCAGCTCTTCTTAGCTCTCACTTTAGGTCCTTCCTGGCTAAATTTTATTTCTCAAGCAACCTAGCTGAATCTTCATGCCTCATCCTTACATAAGCCCACATTTTCCTCTTGACAAGAGATTCAATTTCCTTAGTAAACCATAGCTCCCTTGCTTGACCACTTCCTCCCTGCCTGACAGGTACATACTTATCAAGGAAATACAGTAGCTATTCCTTGAACAAGCTCCACGTTTCAGTTTGCCCACCCCCTGCACTTTCCTTCCCCATCCTATGCATCCTAAACCTTACCTAATTGTAGCGGCGTGGAACACATTACCTGCAACAGTAATAGATTCGCCAACTTTAAGGGCATTTAAATGGTCATTGGAGAGGCATTTGGACAAGAATGTAGGCTAGATGGGCTTCAGATTGGTTCCACAATTTGGTGCAACATCGGGGGCTGAAGGGCCTGTACTGTGCTGTAATGTTCTATGTTCTATGCCTCACAATTGCCTTTCTCCCAGCTATAACTCTTGCCCTGTGGAATATACGGATCCCTTTCCATTGCTAAAGTAAACATAACCAAATTGTGGTCGCTATCACCAAAGAGCTCACCTACCTCCAAATCTAACACCTGGCCTGGTTCATTACCCAGTACCAAAACCAATGTGGCTTTGCCTCTTGTTGGCCTATGTATATACTGTGTCAGGAAACCCTCCTGCACATATTGGAAACAACTGACCCATCTAAAGTATTCGAAGTATAGCATTTCCCGTCAATATTTGGAAGGTTAAAGGCCTCCATAATAACTATCCTGTTACCTTCGTTCCCATTCAGAAGCGTCTTTGTACCCCTTTCCTCTACATCGCTGGAACCTTTCGGAGACCTATAGAAAACTCCAAGCAGTGTGACCTCTCTTTTCCTGTTTTTAACCTCAGCCCATACTACCTCAGTAGACAAGTCCTTACCAAACATTCTTTCTGCCACCGTAATACTGTCCTTGACTAACAATGCCACACCTCCCTTTCTTTTACCTTCTTTGACCTTACTGAAACACCTAAACCCCAAACCTGCAACAACCATTCCTGTCCCTGCTCTATCCATGTCTCCAAAATAGTCTTCAAATATTGAATGTTTGAAGCCTTTCCTTTACCTGACGGTTTGCCATAGAATAATGGCAGGGTAGAGGGCTACATTGTGGAGCCCTTAGACAGGGTTCAAAATTGGAATGAGGTTAAGGATGCATGAGTTGCCTGGGTCAGTTCTTAAACAGCTATAGATGTCTGAATGTATGTGCAATGAGTTGTCGGCCTCTATGCCCTGAGAAACAATGGTGTTTGGTTCCCCTCCTACCGTTACCTACATGGTCAAGGACAATAAATAGCATCACTTGACCTGGGGCACAGCTGAGTTTTTAAAATGAGGCTTTGTCAGTGGCTAGTACTTCAGCCTGAGGTAAGAGGAAAGATCAGAGAAACAGAGCACCGTCAGGCACAGGTAATGAATTTCAGAAAGTGGTGTGGGAAAACCCACCAGGATGCACCGAAAGAAAACCCTCCGAAGTTGACACTTCAATTTCTTATAAAATTCACCTCGTGGTTACCATCCCTGAGGTCAGTTTTCAATTCCAGATTTTCTCCCCCAGTTGTGTAGCATGGTGGCTCAGTGGTTAGCTCTGCTGCCTCACAGCACCAGGGACACGGGTTTGATTTTAGCCTTGGGAGTCTGCGTGGAGTCTGCACATTCTACCTGTGTCTGCGTGGGTTTCCTCTGGGTGCTCCGGTTTCCTCCCACAATCCAAAGATGACCTAGACATCCCTGGACACTATGGGCAATTTAGCATGAAGAAAGTGAGGACTGCAGATACTAGAAATCAGAGTCGAAATGTGTGGTGCTGGAAAAGCACAAGAGGTGAGGTAGCATGCGAGGAGCAGGAGGATTGATGTTTCAGGCATAAGCCCTTCATTGGAATGCCCACCTTAAAGTTCTCCTCCTCCCTCCTGATGAAGGGCTTATGCTCGATTCTCCCCTTGTTCCTCAGATGCTGCCTGACCTATTAGAATTCGAATCCCTACGGTGTGGAAAGGCCCTTCAGGTTAGGTGGGTTAGCCATAGGAAATGCAGGTTTGGGGTGAATGAGTGAGTGGGATGCTCTTGATGGGCTGAATGGCCTAATTTCGCATTGTATGACTGAATTCAAACTCCACCAGCTGCTGTGGTGTGGTTTGCCTAAGCATATGGATTAATAATTCAGTGATATTACCACTCCGCCACCATCTTTAGAGCTATGGGATTGAGTGGATTTTTCACTTCCACACACACGATTAATAAACTTACTCTTGTTTACATTGTAATCTCTCTAATCTGACTTCAATGACATCCCCTGACATAGAGGCCAGGGTTTTGGGAGGCTGGGTGTGCTGTTCTCTACCTGAATATATATGATGGTACTGGCAAAGGGCACATTGAGTATGAAAAGATAATTCATTATTCCTGCCTGTTTTATCAGTCGGATTTAGGACAGGGGAATTGGCCATTTAGGACTAAGGGGAGGAGAAATCTTTTCACTCATTGGTAGTGGGGTGATTTATGATGAAACTTCAATCATTTACTTCAGACTGAGATCAATGACGCTGTGGGATATGGAGAAAGTGCAGAGAAATTGGTTCGGCTACCCCTGTCTTTCCAAATACATGTATTTCTTATCTCTCATTGAGTTGTATTTCTCTTATCGCACGGTGGCACAGTGGTTAGCACTTCTGCCTCACAGCGCCAGAGACCCGGGTTCAATTCCCGCCTCAGGCGACTGACTGTGTGGAGTTTGCACATTCTCCCTGTGTCTGCGTGGGTTTCCTGCGGGTGCTCCGATTTCCTCCCACAGTCCAAAAATGTGCAGGTTAGGTGAATTGGCCACGCTAAATTGCCCATAGTGTTAGATGCAGGGGTAAATGTAGGGGAATGGGTATGGGTGGGTGCGCTTTGGCAGGTCGGTGTGGACTTGTTGGGTCGGAGGGCCTGTTTCCACACTGTAAGTAATCTAATCTCAGAATTTTCTCAAGTAACTTACTTCCCACAGATGTTAAGCTTACTGGCCTATCGTTCCTATGTTTTTCTTTGCAGTCCTTCTTGAATAATGGCACATTCACTAAACTCCAGTCTTCTGGGACCTCACCCTTGGCAAACAATGATGCAAAAATATCAGCCAGAGCCCCCACAATTTCTTCTCCTCTTGCAGTGTTCTTGGATATATCTGGTCAGGACCAGGAGATTTATCCACTTCATACATTCTAATACATCCAACACCTCCTCTACTATGAAACGGACTATCCCCAAGTTATCACCTCTAACTTTGTCAAGTTCCCAAGTCTTCATGTATTTCTCCACAGTAAACACAGAGGAGAAATATTCATTGAGAATGCTGCCCATCTCCTGGAAGATTACTATGAGTGCATCCACTATCTCTGTAGCTACTTCCTTTGTCGAGCTTCTTGAGTGTTGTTGGAGCTGCACCCATCTAAGCAAGTATTCCATCACACTCATGACTTCTGCCTTGTAGATTGTTGACGGGCTTTTGGGAGTTGGGAGTGAGTTACTGGCTGCAGAATTCCTAGCCTCTGACACTTTCTTGTAGACACAGTGTTTAGGTGGCTAATCCTCTTCAATTTCTGATCAACGGTAACCTCCAACATGTTGATAGCAGGGGTGATGGTTCGATTATTTCTTTTTGGTGATAGACATTGCCTGTCACTTGTGTGGCATGAATATTATTTGCCACTTAACAACTCAAGCCTGGATATTATCTTGGTCCTGCTGTATTCAAGTGGTGACTACTGCAGAGTCCCTATTAATCTCGGGTTGTATTCTATTGAATGAGATTTTTATGTAACAAATTAAGATCCAGAAGAATATGAAATAAAAATTGCAAGAGGTCATTCGGTCCATTTGAGTCTGCTCTGCCATTCAACACAATAATGGTTCCCTTCAGAATCTAAACAAATCCAATGCTCTCATCCTTTGAAATCCTGGTTCTCCAGGCTGTGGAAAGAGCTTTCTTCAGTTCTCTCAGAATGCTGTCTTGAGGTCACATCTGTTGACATCACAACAGCAGAGGCTACGTTTTCTGAGAGGTTGATAACTGGGATGCAAATCAACATGTTTGTTAACAGAGTTCCAGTTTAAATGCCAGGCCTCTCGGAATTCCTGTGCATATCTTTGTTTAGCCTGTCCCAGGATGGATGTATTGTCCCAGTTGTACTTCATCTGTGTGTATAGGTACTGATGATAGTTGGTCATGTCTTTTGGCGGCTGGTTGGTGCACATGTACATGGAGGCTAGTTTCCTGCCCGTGTGTACAAACAAATCAATGGGACATCTATGGGATCACCAAACTCAGGACTCTTAGCAGAAGAAGTTATACAGCGGTTAGAACAAACAGCCCTTCCCACGATTCAGTCCAAGCTTGGGGTCCGCTATGTGGATGATACCCTTGTCATCACGAAGCACAACAAATTAGAAGAAACCCACAAACACATAAACAACATCCTTACTGGTATAAAGTTTACCGAAGAGGAAGAGAACAATAACAGAATCCCCTTCTGTGACAATAACAGATGTCACAGTAGAATGAAAGGCAATGGAGAGCCTAAGACCAGCGTCTACAGTAAAGCCACACACACTGACCGGATACTTAACTACAGGAGCAATCATCCCACCACCCACATACAGAGCTGCATCAGAACATTATTTAAATGAGCCACAACACACTGCAGCACCCAGGAACTAAGAGAAGCTGAGGAAAAACACCTGTACAATGTATTCAGGATCAACGGGTACCCGATAAGCGCAATCTGCCAATTACGAAGCAACAGACTTAAACAAAAAGTCAACATGCCCAGAGACTGTAGCCACCCTGCCATACATTAAAGATATCTCCGAGATGACAACCAGACTACTCTGGCCCCTAAACATTATGGTAACCCACAAACCTACTACCACACTGAAACAGCTCCTGATGAAGTTACCAACAACCAGCAGAACGAATGTCATACATAAAATACCTTGCACAGACTGCAATAAACATTATATTGGACAGACAGGCAGGAAACTAGCCACAGGATACATGAGCACCAACTAGTCACAAAAAGACATGACCAACTATCACTGGTATCCATACACAGACAGGAAGAGGGTCACCAGTTTGACTGGGACAATACATCCATCCTGGGATGGGCTAAACAAAGACACGCGTGGGAATTCCTTGATGCCTGACATTCAAACTGGAACTCCATTAGCAAACATATCGATTTGGACCCCATTTACCAACCTCTCAGAAACAGAACAGGAAGTGATATCATCCACCACAACAGACCAAGACATATAAATAGCAAGTGGGACAGAACACCAGCGCTTTATCGGATGCTCACTGATGATGTTACCTAGCATGGTGACAAAATGTCTGAGAACAAACCGACCAGCTCAGTGAGCATCAACTTACAGCCTGATCCACAACCTGTGATTCTTTCAAATAACAATCTATGTTTGAATTTACCTTTTTGCCAAGGGGTGTGGGAAGTTACTATATTGGAACAGTTAATTAAGTTACTCTATCAAGTATTCGGTGACTTTTTCCGATATTTGTTATTCTAAATCCTGTTTCCTTTTGTTTGTGTTTTAACTGTAGTGTTTTAATAAAATGTGCTTTGCTTAAAGCCAAATGGTTTGACCAGTTGCATCACAACTAGAACACCCACCTCACACCTACCTTTAAAATGAGAAAAAAGGTACGGTTTATACTACTTTCTTAAAATATTTTGAGGGGGGTCTGGCCTGGTCCATAACAGTAGATATTCAATTAGACATTTGCTATCTTTGTCTCATGAACACTAGCAGTATGTTTTGCTTTACAAAGATCATTGTAAATGCGAACTTGCTACAACATGATTGACGAATTGGGGATATTGTTTCTAAAGTGCGAACTTTTAAAACATATATTGGTTATAATGCGATTCTGACCCCATTAGTTTAAATGACGGTGCTATTATGTGATTTTCTTATAACATGGGATTGCATGAGAATAGAACTACAATGTTACAACAGAACTGACTGTACTCCTTCTAGATATCGTACAGATTGTAAATATTTAATCCTCCAGTTTTTGCATAATACTATTTATTAATTATGATACACATCAAGGAATGTGCATCATAATGCAGCAACAACATGACTTATATTATTGCTGTTTGTTGTATATTGAGCTTGCTGTTCAGAAATTGGTAACTACATTTTTCACAATACATCAGTGACTACACTTCAAAAGTGCTTTGGAATGCTCTTTCCTTGTCAAAGGACTCTTTTTATAACACCTCACATGGAAAAGCAAGAAAAAAGGCTAAAGGAAACCAAGGCTGCTCTTGGATCGGCTGAAAAAAAAAGCAGGAGAATCGGCTCAGACAATCTCCACTCTGAGTGAGATGGGACAGCTACTGCTAGAGAACCAAGCCTGTATCTTTGACAACTTGTGGGAATTTTGGGATTGGATGTAGCTTCAAACTTTTTCAGGTTATAGCACACAGCAAGCTTTCCCACAAGGTTGAAGCCTCAAGTATTAATGGTAATATACTGAGCTGGACTGAGAACTGGTTGAAGATCATAGGTCAGTTCTTCCAGAGGCTTTAAAATTGTTGGAAAACCCCTCTATGAGAACTGTGGAGGAGGATTACAAAATCTGCTTCAATGAGTGGGGACTGTCTGTTAATCCAAGACACAGTTGTTAAGAATATGTCAGAGCTCCATAGTGGCCATAGCTGCTTCAGGCTCCCAACCCACTTTGGGAAGCCCTGTCAGAGGCAGAAGTTAGTTATAAAGGGATTTGGATAAATGAAAACCAATCAGCTATGTTCACCCACAGGTGTTGGGGACCTTTGCTGTTTACTGTTTTAATCATTTATATCACAGCTTCCCAAAGTTGGGGTTGGGGGTGGGGTTCGGGCAGGACCCCAAGTGAAGCTGTGAGCTCTGCAGTGGCCATGGCATCTGTGGACGTCTGACCACACAGCCGTACCCTCACTCTAAGAGATTTTAAACTCCATTCTCTCAGTTCTCACTGAGGGGGTCTCAACAGTTTTGAAGTCCAGAAATGGGGTGACGGTAGGGAAAGATTATGGAAACACTAATCCAGACAAAGTCATTAAGGGTAGCATCCGCAAGTTTGAGGGTCTGTGCTAGAGTCAGCATTGTGGAGGGTGTCTGAGTGTTGAATATATATTCGATCCTTTGTGCAAACGTCTCACAGTCAACAGAGAGAAAGAGTAAAAGTAGGAGACAGAGAGTGAGAGGGAGAGAGAGAGAGAGAGAGAGAGAGAGAGAGATCAGCAAATTACATTGATTTCTAAAGGTACTTGAGCAGTGCTGTGACAAGATAGCTAGTGTGACTTGAATGCAAGGGTGTATGACAATGTGTTTTAACTATTTTGTGCTTGTACTTTGGCTTGGCCTCAATTAAAGAAATATGTACCATTTTAATCTCTTCCCATTGTGGATAACAGAGTGGATTCAGAAGGAGTCCAGAGGAGAATGAATGGATTAATCCCCAAATTAAGGTAAAAGAGCTGAGATTCTACACTTCAGAAAAGTACAGACGCAGGGTTTTAAAAGCACAACGTTATGGAGGTAACTATTTCAGTTTTCAGCAATATTTCAAAGGACACAAAAAACACTTAGCAGATCTGTCAGTATCTGAGGAATGGAAAACAAGTTACCATTTCAGGTCAAAGACCTTCCATCAGAATTAACCTATTTAAGATTATGTTTGTGTAAATTACCTTATTTAAACTATATAAGTTATGAAAGGATACTAAACAAGGTTGGACATCAGGAGGTGAGTCCTTTTCCATTGAAGAAGTTGCATGGAGTAGATTACTAGCACGTGAAGTGAAAAATCAAACTGTCGAAGTAGTTTACTCTCGGGTTGGACCAGTTTCTACTGGGGTGGATACCTGTGTATTTGTTCAATTATAAGACCCACTACAGATTCCTGGGCTAGTTTTGATACTAAAGGAATGGAAGAGGAATTTTGCAATTTTTGGCTTGGGTTTTCTGGTTGGATTTTAATCTCTCCCAAATCACAGAGGTTCAGATGCTGCGGAGTGGTGTGGGAGAGGCTGGGTGGTGCAAGAGGACCTATTTCCTTTCAGTTATTGTCCTCAAGTACTCCTTCTCTTTGATTTATGTTTCAACTGCGAGTTGCTAAATCATTCCTTGTGGATATTTTGACTTTGCCAACCTTCTTTGTAGGTCTATTCTTGCAACACCTTGCGCACAGCCAATGAGTGTAATTCAAATGTGCAGTATTGCTGAACTCAAACAATCTACTCTTTCATATACCCTCAGTTTTATCCTTTCACTCGTGTTTGCAAGTAATGTTATTATTCTGTTTGGCTGCAAGTCTATCCAATGGTTCTTCTTTTAGTGCTCATTTCTCAGTTGTCCCAAGGCATAGAATGTAACAAAAACAGAAATTGCTGGAAAAGCTTAGTAGATCTGGCAGCATCTAAGGAAAGAAGTCAAAATTAACATTTCGGGTCGAGTGACCCTGATGGTAGCTAGGAAAAAGCGTTTTTTTATGCAGAAGATGGGATGGAGGGAAAGGGTAAAGCTTAAACAATAGGTGGAGATAGAGCCCATTCTCCCAGTTCCTCTGTCTCCATTTCATCTATTGATGATGCTAACTTCAACAAGAGTCTCCGAAATGTTCAACTTCTTCCTCAACTGAGGATACCCTAGCACCATTATTGACACGGCCTTCCGGGTCCAATCCATCTCCCACACTTTGACCCTCATTACCTCTCTTCCCTCCCACAACAGTAGTCGGGTCCTCCTTATCCTTACCTACCATCCCACCAGCATCCACATCCAGAGGATCCCTTGCCAGCCTTCCACAGGGACCATTCCCTCTGGGACACCTTGGGTCCTCTTCTCCTTTACTTCCAACAACTCCTCATGGCACCTTCCCCTGCAACGACAGAAGGTGTAACACTTGCATGTTTACTTTCTCCCTCCTCATTTTCCAACAGCCCAAACACACCTTCCAGGTGAAGCAGCACTTCACTGAATCTGGTCTACTGCATTTGCTGCTCACCGTGTGGTCTCCTCCACATTGGGGAAGCAAAACATGGACTGGGTCACCACTTCATAAACACCTATGTTCTTCACAAACATTTACGTTCTACGTAAATATGGCCCTGAGCTTTCAATTGCCTGCCACTTCAACAACACCACCCTGTTCCCGGGTCGACATCTCAGTCTCTGGCTTGCTGCAGTGCTCCACCGAAGCTCAGTGCAAGCTGGAAGGACAGCATCTCATGTTTTCCTTGGGAACCCTACAGCCTTCTGGACTCAATAGCAAGTTCAACTATTTTAGGGCTTGAGGCAACTTCTCCCATGTCCTTACCCCAATCCCCACACACCAGGCCTGTTATCACAGGTTCTGCTATTATACATAGGGTGAAAGTGAGGACTGCAGATGCTGGAGATTAGAGTCAAGATTAGAGTGGTGTTGGAAATGCACAGCAGGTCAGGCAGCATCCAAGGAGCAGGAAAAATGACGTTTTGGGCAGGAGCCCTTCATCACGAACGTCAATTTTCCTACTCCTCAGATGCTGCCTGACCTGCTGTGCATTTCCTGCTATTACACACAACCCATTGTTAGCCACTATTTGCCCCAACTAGCAGCTACTCATTCTCCCAGGCTGATCGCTATCCACTCCTTTGTCTGTCCAACTGTCTTCCTCTCTCTTTCGGTTCTATCTCCAGCTATCATTTACTTCTTACCCCCTTCCCTTATCCTATCTTTTGCATAAGAAACAATCAGCTACAATCAGTTCTGAGGAAGGGTCAGTGGCCACAAAACTTTAATTCTGATTTCTCTCCACAGATGCTGCCAGACCGGTTGAGATTGTCCAGCAATTTGTGTTTGTTTCTGATTTCCAGCATCAGCAATTCTTTCAGTTTTTATTGAGCAAAAGAATGTATCTAACATGGTACTGACTGTATCAGTGAAAGCTGATGTCTCTATTTCCAAGACAATATCTCTTGCAGCTTTTAGGATTGGAAAAACGTTCCTGTAACATTGCATTCATTCATTTGAAGATTAAACATTGGCCAGGACCCTGCTGAGAACTCCTACCTTTTGACATGGAATCTTTTACCTTCACCAGGGGATTAATGAATCTGCTCAAGATTGTTGGAAGCAAGAAGAAAGTCACATTATGAGGCAAGTACCCATTGTGCCTAAACACTATATTGCTACATAACCCACCCTGTTATCTGTTGCTCAGATTGAGACACTAAATGTGTTAAAAGAGTCTTATAATTTACCAGTCTTGAATGAGTGCATAAAGGAATCAACTCCAGAGATGGTGCCCATCCAACAATACAGATTTGTTGCTGGGATGATCTTCTTTCGCATCAGGCAATAATTATGTTCAGCTTTTCAACAAATGACATACCTTTGGAGCACTGTGACATTACACAAACGTAATTTGATAACGCTTATTACATAAAATCATAAAACAAAAATATGATGATTCTGCAACATTCTTCACAGGTGAGGGTTCTTGTTACTTTGAAGGAACTCAAACGAGAGATCCAACGTGAACAACCCACAACTAAACATCGGCAAGGCCAGCAGACTGAAATATATGGATGTTTACAGAAGTATGACTTTCCAATATATCTGAACTGTTATTCTAATACAACTATGCAGAGAATACAATACCTTTGTCTGGCTGAGGAACAGTTTATCACAGATTATTAATCTGCAATGCTAAATGAATAATGTCTTAGAACAAACTTTAAGTAACAGCTGGTTCAGTCATCCTCTCATCCTATTTGTAGATGGGATTCATGACCTGTTCTAACACTAAGTTTCAGATACAGAGATTTATTTCTTCTTAAGAGATTACAATTTAAGAGCTGTCTATTTCTCATTTACACCTTTAGTTCAGTACATGAGTGAAGGTGAAATTTACAAGGGACAGCAATAGAGTCACTGCTCCTCTGAAAGAGGATCAGGCACTTGGGCCCAAAAATAAAAAAGTTAGTTTTTAATTAGGTTTACTATCACATTTACTCACATGAGTCCAGTGAAAAGTTTACAAGTCGCCACTTACAGCACCATCTTAGGTACAAAGGATACCCCTGTACAGAATCTTGGTACAAAGCAGGAAAATAAAGAAAATAAAGTTAAGTAGTTAAACATTACAGTCTTTCTTACTAAAAAGTGGAAAAACAAAGAAACGTAGTGAACAGTTCAACACCACAGTCCAAAAGCACCTAGCGGTGCTGTGCGTGCACAAATCAAGGGCTCGATCTCAACTCCACCACTGCCCCGGGCTGCCTGTCCTCGCTGCCTTGCAGACTGTTCCTGCTCCCGCTGGCTGCCTTGAGCTGTCTTCTTCAGCTCTTGCCTCAGGCTGCCTGTTCTCATTCTCACCACCGGCCACCTCAGGCTGCCTCCTCCTGCTCTTGCTCTCGCCGCCTTGTCTTGCGACATTGAGGTAGGAGAGAGAGGGAAAGAGCCAGTGTTGATATTCCAAATGGCTTTTGTTGCTGGGCTCTGTATGTTTGGTACTAGGGGTTTGGTACTAGGATACAAAATTGTTTATTCTACCCTTTGTTTAAAAAAAAGACCTGTATTTCCATAGAATCTTGACAATCTCAGGAAGTCCCAAAGTGCTTTACAGCTGATGAAATACTTTTATTTTGAAGTGTAATGTTGCAATGTAATAAACATAGCAGCCAATTTACCCAAAGCAAGTTCCCACAAGCAGGAATGTGATAATCAGGTAATCCGTACAGAAACATAAACATTGGCTGTGTCACTGTGGAGAACTCCAGTATTCTGTTGAAATAATGCCGAGGGGCTGTCTGTCTCCACCAGTGGAATCTTAAAATAAAGCAAGCACTTCAACTTGGAGGTTACTGAAGAAATGTGAAAGCCACATAATTGGGCTGGCATGTACTGTGGTGAACACAATAGTACTACATCATCCATCTAATTCCGCTTTACTTAAATGTGAGATCCTAAAACAATACAGAAGCTAATCATTTCTCAGTCTTCAGTGAGTGCAGGGAATCAATTGCAGGGATGGTGCACAGTTAACAATATACCTGTGCATGCCAGCCCTGTAGCTGCTTGGAATGAGTGAGACAGGTGAGTAACCAGTTCAAGCTCCTAATTTAGTTACTCTGCAGTCAGATCAGATATGGAAAAGTAGTCCCTTCACTCGGAAATACATTTTAAAAAAGAAAACTAAAGGTCTTTAATGTATAAGTAAAATATCTTTTAAAACACAGAACATATATAACATTCAGGCACAATGAGATACAAACGCTTATTGGAAGGCGGCAAAAAAAAAGAGAAGTTTAGTGTGTCATTGGGAATAGTGACTGTCTGGAGAACCTCAGGATTTGCAGGAGCAGTCTGTGTAAGGGAAAGAGGGCCAGGCCCTTCGAAGTCACGGCAACGCAGGACTCCACCTGGTGGAATGCACAGACTCAACACAAAAGTTTTCAGTAAATACAACAGTTTGGGCTCCCCTCCAAACACTGCCTCCTTTCCTTTCCAGCCGTGTATCAAGTTTCCCAGTCATTTTACAGCTTTGTCTCATTCCCTTCTCTAGAAATCAGCAAATTCCTTTGAATATTTCTCTGTGAGAGATATGCGGATTGCCTCCTCTTCATACTCGTCAAAGTTACTCGTGTCCCCGGGGCCTCTAAACTTGGGTTTAAAAGGAGGCTCCTCCTGAGGAAAGGAACAGAAACTAAATTAAGTTGCTTTAGAGTTACAGAATCATTTCGACATGTATCCTGAGAGCTGCTCACCAGGTTTCTCTAGCATATTGCGTTGCAGCGCCATGTCAAAGCAAATGCTTGGACACTGCATATTGGCCGCAACACCACAATTTAAAACAAAAATTCTTGGGATGTTGCACAGACAGCATTTACTGCCCACCTCGAAATACTCAGATCAAGAGTGGCTCACTGGGCCATTTCAGAGGGTAGCTAACTGTCAGCCACATTGCTGTGGGCTTGATGTCACATGCAGGCCAGACCATGGAAGGATGGCAGATCTTCTCCCATAAAGGACATAAGTGAACCAGAACACTCCACAATCGCTGTCACGGTCACCATCCCCAAGATTTTAGTTCATATTTTTAAAAATATTTAATTGAATTTAAATTCCACCAGCTGCTGTGGTGGAATTTGAGACCATGTTCCAGAGAATTAGCCTGGATAACCAGTCAATGACATTATTACTATGTCATCATCTCCCCCACCTTCCCACTGAGATGCAGCAAAACCCACAATCCATATTCTCTCCACCATAACAACCCTGACATTACAGCCCTGAATACAAACACTACTTGGTGCTCCCTTTCAACACAGAACCATCATTATCTTTTGAGCAGTACTATAGCACTGCTGCCTCACAGCGCCAGAGACCCGGGTTCAATTCCCGTCTCAGGCGACTGAGTGTGTGGAGTTTGCACATTCTCCCCGTATCTGCGTGGGTTTCCTCTGGGTGCTCCGGTTTCCTCCCACAGTCTAAAGATGTGCAGGTCAGGTGAATTGGCCATGCTTTTTTGCCCGTAGTGTTAGGTAAGGGGTAAATGTAGGGGCATGGGTGGGATGTGCTTCGGCGGGTCAGTGTGGACTTGTTGGGCTGAAGGGCCTGTTTCCACACTGTAAGTAATCTAAAAACATTAGTCCTTTGGGTGCAGAATATAAATGTGACATTGGTTGCTTCTGGCTAGTTGAAGCTAACATGTAGGATAAATATGACAAATGGAAAATTCAATGCTAATTCTGCATTCTGAATATACAGGAGTTTATATTGGGACTTACTTCACTGAAACAAAGACCCAGTGTTGGCTGAGCCACATATATGGGGTGTGTCTGCATAGGGAGTTTATCCACACTTTGTCATTCTGAACAGAAACTCCTATCCATTTTAAAAACAAGGGAGTGCTCAATGTGCACTCGATACCCTCTTAAATAGAAACAAAATGCTTGTGCCTATATGTGTAGAGAAAAGAGTTTGAGGCTAATGGGTTGATGGGTATAGAGAGTGGTGAGAAGACTGAGTGGGAGAGATCACAAGAACATTTGTGTGTGTGTTGCTGTGGCTGAGCTGGTCACAGAAAGTCTCTCCTGGTACTACCCAGTAAACAGCTGCACCAAGTCCTCTCTCGGGAAATAGATTCTGACTGGCTGGAGTCACAGTACCTTTCTTTTGTAGATGGATAGCCAGTCTGTGTTGGCAAACCACTTGTGGTTCTTGATGTCATTGACACCGTTTCGGAGATTACCAAACCGTTTGGTCAGATCAACCTGCAACAGGTTCCGGAGCAGATCTTTTAGGTCAGAGCTGAAATGAGATGGAAACCGCACCTGAAAAAAAAAGATCTGTTACATAAGAATGACTCAGGCTCATAAGACATGAGAGGTTCAGCAAAGATTAAGTTTAAAGGTAGAATTTCTGATTTGATAACTACACACAAATATACTATAAACTCAGTAGATACAAAATTGCGTGCATCGTTCCTGCAACTTGGATATTTGTTTATGATGAGTACTGGGGGGTATCTTGTTGTGGTTGCGGATTCACAAACTACAATCTGCTTGGGGCCAGTGCTGCTTCAATGCCTTACCTTAACACTGTGTGTAGTTCCAAAGATTGGACATAAGCGTAACAATGTGAGTATTTTCTTTCAAGCCAGACTGTCGTTTATTATATAGAGGGGGTTGATGAGCTAATGGTAGCTCCCATCAGGGTGAGTTATCCAGTTTGGGGTAAATAGCATAGACCCAGTGGGCTGAACAGCCTCCTTCAGTATTGTGAACACTATGGCGAGAGCAAAGGATATTTTTTTGAAAAGGAGTGTGCACTTCTCATTAGTTTCACGAAAACATACCACCTCACATTTATTCACATTGATGCTCATTTGCCATTACCTATTCTGCAAGCTTATAAAGATCTTTCTATGTTTTGGACAGTTCTTTTTCCAATTCTTCCAATTGCATCTCCGATTTGGTGCCACCCGTTGAATTTTGAAATTGGACATCCAAATCCCAATTCCAAATATTGATGTAACTGGTGTATAGCTGTGGTCCTGGCACCAATCCTTATGGAACATTACTTCCTAGCTTCAAGCAGTCTGATTAATTCAACACAAGAGTGGACTATACGGTAGCTTATCAAAGGCTTTTGAAAATCTAAATATATTATGTTCACTGCATTACCTTTATCTACTCTTGCTGTTATTTCTTCAAATAATACGGTAAGATTAGTTAAGCATAATCTTCCTTTTAAAAATCTGTGCTGATTATCATAAGTTCTGTTTTTCAATGTTTTCCTATTACCTCTCTTCAGTAAGTGTAGCATTATTTTTACTACCACTGATATGGAGTCATTACTGTATGCAGTTAGCTCAATGTATTAACACAGTTTCCTGGACTTGTTCCACCTCCCTTTTATAAGTATAGGAATCATGGCAATTATCTGTCAGTCCTCAAAAAAAATTTGTATACATATGTAATGGTGCTTCTGCTACCTTTTCCTTAGTGTCTCCCAGTCTTAGCAAGGCATCTTCTTGTGGGATTTGAGTCGTCTAAATCAAATATCCTAATGATTTTTATTAATGAGGTTGGGAATATAGTAACAATTGATGCCAATTTATAGATAAGTCATTAAATTACTCTAAAAGAAAACACATTATGAATGCACAAACTCATCAAACTCAGGTGAAAGACTGTAAAATTCAATCCCATCAAACAAAGCTCCCATATGTAAAAGGACAATGCTCATACTCCTTTTTCTCGGTCCTGAGGAGTAAGCATTCTGCAACATATCCCCTAATAAGGGATTCAGCATTCAATGTTCTAACATACTGACAAGCAGCAGCAATTCATGCACACAACAGATACATGAGCAGAAATGTATTCCTGGACAAGTGCCCAACCAGATGGACCTAACGCATTTTCTCACCTCTTTGAGGCAAAAAAATGACCCTTCAGGATAATGAACTTCAGTTGACTATTAGGGTAACATCAGGTAGTCAGAGAGATTAAAGTAGTCAGAGAGATTGTGTTTACCTCAAAGGCCATTTCTTCCAATTTAAAGAATAAAATCATATTTATACTGTGCCAATCACATTCCCATAGTGTCCCTAAGTACTTTGCTGCCAATGTTAGTCACTGCAGCCAGCATGGCTCCACAAATAAGAATGAAATAACAGAGCAGTTAAATATACTTTAAACATAGTTTATGATCAAGGTGTAAATGTCAGCTAGGAGAACTACTCTGGTCTTCAAATCTTTTGGGTTCAAACACCACAAAATATTTAACATCTACCTGAACAGACAAACAGGCTATTAGTTTAATGCTTCATTAGAAAATTGGTTCAAAAAAACACTTAGGTAAGTATATGAAAAGGAAAGGTTTGGAGGGATATGGTCCAGGAGCAGGCAGGTTGGAGTAGTTTAGTTTGGGATTAAGCTCAGCATGGAGTGGTTGGACCGAAGGATCTGTTTCCATGCTGTATGACTCTATGAATCTATGGTGTGCCTGACATGAAATACTCCAAGGCACAAACTGTCCCTCACTACGACCATCTAACATTATTATCTTCCCTCCTTGTATGTGATTTGTAATTAGGATATGACTGACTGTTGATTAGTGAAAGCGTCCAGTTGAGTCCTGAACAAAAACAGTGTCAATGTGGTTCAGATGTTAGCTTTCTCCAATTAGAAGTTTTATACTAGAGCCCCAATCCATTGTCCAGACTGTTACTCCACATTGACACTGAAGGAGTTGTACATTATACCTTAGAAACATTAAACCATGTAATATTCTTCATGGCCCAATAGTCTGAGTGAATATTAAGGATCACAAAATACTACTAAAAAAAAAGCAGAGTTCTGCCAGATTCTGGCCAACACTCCTCCTGTAAAACCAATTAACTCTGTCATCTCCTTGCTCTTTGTAAGATTTTGTGATTGCCACATTTGCTCACATAACAGTGACTTGCGATTGTCAAGATGTTTCTATGATGGGAGGCGGTACTGGTTAAATTCAAATCTCTTTATTTAATCACACAGGATCAGAAAAACAATATTTCTTTGATATCGATGCTTACCTTCCCCGAGACTATTTTTTCATAAATCTGAATTGGCTGGTCTGCAAAGAATGGAGGATATCCAGCAGACATTTCATAGATTAGGACCCCTAATGCCCACCAATCCACAGCTTTGTTATAGCCCTGGAAGAACAAGAGACATGGATCAAAAGACAGATTCAGATCCATTTCTGTCAGGTTAGCTGAGCTTGTCGAAATAGTAATTTGGGTTTTACAATTGCTTCAATGAGGTATTTGTGGCAGAACAGTCAAAGAAAGCTGCTGGTTAAAACAATCCCTACTGGAAGAGTGCAAAGTGAGTGTAGGCTTTGACACATGATGGCAAAGCTATCTTTGTACATTGAGGTCCAATAATTGTCAGCTATCTCTCTTGATGGTGATGGTGGCCTCTTGGAAATGCCATTTGTATATTAGCTTTAAATTATTTCCAAATAGCTAGTCTAATACACCATTTAACCAGAAATCTGTAGCTGTCCCAGTACTTATCCAAATATATTTGACAGAGAGTCATTGTAGAACTCCTGTTGTTGCAGATCTGTGTAGACATCTGCCTACAGTGATCTAACAACTGAATCTCTAGATTTGTAAACCATAAGATTGCGTTGGTAACCTAACTGGGTAGCTTACGAAATGGTGACAGCATATTTAACGTGACAGCATTTCTAACATACTCCTATTGTGAACATTTTGGTATGTGTACAACACTGAATACCAAAGAAACAAAGACAAGGGGAGAGAACATTTTGACACTAGATTTACAGGATATGAATAGATTGCATTTTCCATGAACTGGAAGGAGTTGAAAGGTGCTGCAGTCTGTAGGGAAAAAGAAGCAGTTTCATACCTTACTGAGGATGATCTCAGGAGCCAGGTATTCGGGAGTCCCACACAGTGTCCAAGTTCTACCCTTTACCCTCTTGGCAAATCCAAAATCTGTCACCTGGAGATGAACCAGATTTTAAAATCAATCTGAGATGAAACACATTGGAGAAATTGCATGTCTTTTTATCACTTTAATTCACCATTTTCATTTAACTTCAATTATTGTTTGATGAATTAGTCTATATAGGCTAGATGATCTTGAGTCTTCTCCTCTTTAAGGGGAACCATAAAAATCTGTAAGTTTTCATGTGCTGAGCCTCAGAATTTTAATTACCCATTTAACATAGGACCTGACTCCTCTGTTCTGTACAAGGTTCACACTTCCTGTTTAACATTTGTTGCTTAACAGATATCTACATTAAATCCCACCTGCCTCTCCTTAGCCATTTCTACTTCCTCTGTTTAAATATCTTTTCTGCATGAAGGTTCCTTACATTTTTCACATAAGCAGAATCCTTTGCAACTGACAAATCTGATTAGTAATGATTCCTCCCACCAAAACAACAAGTTAACAGTATCAATGCAATCAATCCATACTACGAACACTACACGGGCATGAAGTGAAAATCAGTACCATTCTTCCACATCTATAATCTTGTGATCACAGCATCCAACTGTTTTCTGAGAAAAATAAGCTACAAATTGCTACATCCTTTTTTTCAACAAAACTATTTCCTGCATACACTTTACCAAACTTTGGTGCTGGTTCATATGTTTGGACATTTTGTTTAAGTTTCATTTGTGGCCACATTAATAGATTTAAGTTACCTGGCCTTTCGGTGAATATTTGACCGAAATCCTTATTGCAAGACTGCCAAAAGAGGTCTAAAGTTCAAGTAGAGGGTGGTGATATGTAAGAAATGCTGTGAATTTGCCATCTTGGGCTCACAGATGTTCAATCTATTTGTAAATAACCAAACAAATTTTGGTTCCCATTTCAGAGATCAGGGATTGTTGGTGCTTGAACATTACTCCTTGGCCAGTGTCACTAGGTTAAGCATATTAGGTGTGAGGAAATAGTGAGTTTCTTATGGGTGAGGCTGTTTACCATGCAGAGATCCACATCAGTCATCGAAGGGATAAGACAAATGGAGTGCATACGTTTTAACCTGAATTAATATCCAGTTCACATAGAAAAAAACAGTAAATAAGTACAGAATGCAGATACCTCAACATCATATGTTAGTTATTTTAAAGTATTATGAAAAGTAGTCCATTGGCTATGCCCATTCTGACTCAATACCCAACACGTAGCAGGATTGAGACATGAAATGGACATGATCATTGATCGGATTCCTAATATTGGTAGCTAAATGAAGAAGTTGCTGCAAAGAAAATTGGGATTCTGATTTCATCTGGAAAGTAGTGGATGCAAGTTTCAAATTGTAATGATGTTGTATGAATCACAGGCATCTAATCTTGGACTAAGGAATTCAGTTTGGTCATCTGACCTCAAAAACAGTAACTGATATATTTTGGAAAACTTCAGGAATAGAATGAAGAGTGATTCTTCAGAATAGGCTCTCAAGTCTGGGAGGAACTGAATTTAATACTGCTGGAGAAAAAGATTAAAACATAAAATACTTCAAGGATAGTTGAAGTAACTCTTTTCCTAATCATATGCTAATTCTTAATCAATTGACATTTTCAAAGAAAATTGACAGGAAAAGGAACTGAAGATTATTAACAAATCTATTTGGTTCACATTAGAATTCAGGAACGTGAAAGTAGTGGGCTTTATGGGATTAACAGTCTTTCAGCATTCCAGCCTTTTTTGCATTGAAAATGATGGACGTAGAGTTGGAGCTAGCGTACCTCTGTATTACTGAGTGGTACCTTAGTAAGATAATAGCATATGCGGCATGGTGGCTCAGTGTTTAGCACTGCTGCCTCACAGCACCAGGGACCCAGGTTTGATAGCAGCCTCGGCCAACTATCTGTGTGGAGTTTGCACATGCTGGTTTCCTCCAGTTGCTCTGGTTTCCTTCCACAATCCAAAGATGTGCAGGTTAGGTGAATTGGCCATGTTAAGTTGTCCAGTGTTCAGGGATGTGTAGGTTGAGTGCATTAGTCAGGGGGTAAACATAGGGGAATGGGTCTGGATAGGTCACTCTTTGGAGGGTCGGTGTGGACGTGTTGGGCCAAAGGGCCTGTTTCCACATGTGGGGATTCCATGATTTGCACGTCACACAGTGGAAAGACCGCAGGGACAATTGCAGGAAATGACGAGAAAGTGTAATCTATAGTTGCAGATGGAGAAAAACAACTTTGGTACAAAGTTGAGAGACAGTAGTAAAGTCAGGACTTAAGCAGATTAGCAATAGAATTTCCTCAAATATAATTATTAATTGTAACTCTGCTTCAATCCACAGTGGAATTTATTTTCTCTTCAGTGATAGCATTGAGCCTTGGGCAGTGAAAGCAGATATTCTCTAGAATGGAGGATAACTATGCAGCCCTTCCATTGCCCAATGTGTAATTATTGATCCAAGTGCTTGTTCTGGATTGCCACAAATCCACATCCTTCAATCACCCTAACATTGCGCTAGTACATCCAATATTATTTTTGCTGGTAAAACACTACTCCCTCACCTTTAAAAAAAACCTCTTTCTAGTGCTGCACTTACTATATAGAACATTACCCCCTCTACCTAACCCTGTGCTCATACGCAAGTCATTTCACTGAACTGTGGCCAGTGCATATCTGTGGTATCCCCTGAATGGCTCCTCCCTGCCCCAAAATTGTGGTATTTGTTTGATGTATGAAGTAGTCACATAATCTGGGATTCGCCTGGAGTAAGGCAGATACCCTTTTCTCAAGTGCGCCCTCGAAGTTGGTACTTGATACTGAAAGATTTAGGCCATTCCTGGGGCAGTCTGCCATACCTGGATGTATCCATTCTGATCAATCAGTATGTTTTCAGGCTTCAGGTCCCTGTAGACAAGGTCTAGTGAATGGAGGTATTCAAATGCGAGGACAATCTGTGCTGCATAAAATCGTGAGTGAGGTTCACTGGAAGGAAGAGATTTGTAATTAAATTCAGATTCAAAGGCAGAGAGATAACAAACATGTTATTCAATGTGGAGGAATTTCAGAAAGAAATGCAAAATTGGTTGTGCACTGGTGCCCAAACACCTTCACCTGAAAGAAAAGGGCTGGAAGACAGTAACAGAGGACAAGAGAAAAGTGGTACACGCTAGGACATACAGAAATTGAGGTTTTATTTTGACCAGAAGCTCCTCCTGAAATAATCATATAACAAGTGCCTGTTACAGAATGTCACAATTAAACAAGATCTGTCTGAATTGATAAAACAGCAAATCCCATTCATGATCTCTAACATGGAAACTACAGAGCACAAAATTCATCAAAGATATGCTGTTCGTGCTTCAAGAAGAGCACAATTACCAACAATGAACTCTCCAGCTTTCAACAAGAGCATATTATTCCTATGCACCTATTAGCATTTAATCATACTGTCTGCCAAAGGAACTCTGTGACTTAGAATTGTTTTTCACAAGCTGTCTGGTGTTCATTGTTGCAGCATTGTGCCAGCTGGTGGAGCCCTCTGCATTTTCCTATTTCGTTCCATCAACTTGCACCCCATTATTTGCTAACTTCCAGCTTGCTCAACACCTGAGGCATTAGCAGGTAACATAGATTTTGTGTAAATTAATAAAAAAAGGTACAAGACTTGATTGTACAAAGGGAGGCACATGTGGCACAGTCAAAAGGGAGTTGACTTTTGAGTACTTGACTCTTGACTCTGAACCCCTGGCATCAGGTTAAACATGCACCAAGAGACGGCCTGTTAATTACCATCTACCACCCACCTCAGCTGATGAGCTAGAACTCCTCCAGGTTGAACACCGAGAGTGGAAAGAGTACAGAATGTGATCTGGATGGGGAAACGTTAATGTCCATCCACCAAGTCAGGGTTGGTAGCACCACAACTGATCACATCCCATGATTCTCCAGTGACATATCTGCCTGACTGGGTTTGTGGCAAGCAGCATGGAGCCAAGAGGGAAAAACGTACGAGACCTCATCCTCACCAATCTATCTGCTGCAGAAGAATCTGTCCATGATAGTACTAGGAGGACCACTACACTGCCCTTACAAGTCAAAGTCTAGCCTTCACACTGAGCATACTATTCTGGAGTGCGGCAGCACCACCGCGCTAAACTGGAGACTTTCACAACACACTTAGCAGTTCAAAACTAGACATTCGCTGGAGGGGGGGGGGGGGGGGGGGGCTGTGGACAGCAGAATTGTATTCAATCTGGAATGTCCCGCACTATAACATTAATATGAAGTCAGGAGATCAACCCCTGGAGAGTGCAGGAGAGCAAGTTAGGAGCAGCAACAGGCATACCGAGAAATGAGATGCCAACCTGGTGAAGCTGCTACACAGGGCTACTTGCATTCTAAACAGCGGAAGCACCATGCAATGATGTTACCATCAGTGAATTCACCTACCATCAGCATCTTATGGGCTTTTATTAAACAGAAAATTAACTGGACAAGCTGTATCAATATTAAAGCTATAAAAACAGGACGGAGAATATCTATCCACAAGACACAATTTGGGAGTGTAGATGGAAGTGGCTCCAACAATAGTCAAGTTTAACATCACCCAGGTCAAAGGGGCTCATTTATACACTATCCCAACCTCCAACGTAAACACTCAGTCCCTCCACACTGATTGACAAAAACAGCAGGGTGCACAACGTCCAAGATTCACTGCAGCAATTCACCAAGGTTCCTTTAACAACATCTTCCAATCCCACAACCACAACTATCTCAAAGGACTAGGGCAATAGATGCATTGGATCAGGACTACTTACAAGTTCCCCTCCAATCTGCACACCATCCTCACTTTGAACTACTTCTCCAATTCCTTCACTATTTCTGGGTCAAGGACGTGAACTTCCTTTGCAGTGGCATTGTGGATGTCCCTACACCACATGGACTTAAGCAGTTCAAGAAATTGGTTCACTAGCACGCACTGAAGGTTAACCGGCGATGGGCTATTTACCAGCGATGCCCTCGTCTTAAGAAAGAATAAAACAGCATCCTGCCTTGCCCCTGCTAATACACCAGTAAGGAGACATTGTAGCTCTGGCTCTGTATTAGTTCCAACTCTTGTTTCAAACTGAGATGTCAAATGTGACTTTTCATGGACTAACATGTATAACAACTCTCCTATGGGGCAAAACAAAGACAGAATAACATAATTAACACAAATTGTTACTGTCTTCCAGCTAAGGGTTTGGCCATTTCTCCTACACTTTGTGCAGCCATGGTGTGTTTAACAGTGAGGCTTAATGCAATATTCAATCAGAATCCTTTGTCCTGAATAGTTGTTGATCAGTTGCATTACTTCTTACAGCTTTAAGAGACTAACCTGAACCTTCCGCTTCTCCTTAAATGTGAAAACATTTCTCCACCTTGAATATATTCCATCACCATATACAAATTAGTGTTATCCTGGAAAGAAAGAAGAGAATGTAAGCACAAAAACAGTGGAGGAATTGTATTGTTTACCACTAATGATAAACAGAAAACATTGGTGTTATGGGCAGAAGGAAAATCTGTAAAAGGTAGTCCACAGGGTTAGCTGAAATGCTCCTTTTGCTTGTCAGAATTTGCTGTTTGTTGATCTCTCACTCTGTCGCTCTTCAAGTGCTTTCCACCTCCTTGCAGAAGATGAAGTCTCTGACTTATTGGTTGAAAGCCTCAGCTTACAACAACTGGTGAGAGAAAATAAATTGGCTTCCTTCAGGCTTTTAGTACTTTATTTTTAAAACTGCAGAGAAAAGGAAATCACCTTCCCTTCCAGAGGTCCAAATGTTTCTGCCTATCTCATTCACAACCAACAGTGTGCAGCTACCTGTGAGCCAGTTATGTTGTTGCTGGTAGGCAGAAAGCTTTTGTGATCAACAACTGGTCGCTCCTTCACAAGCAGCCAGCAGAATTACACTTTGTATACATTCCAATCATGCCAGTTCCAGTTGGACTTCCACAATCCTTTTTTAAAACTGCCAGCCCTTTACCCATTTCAGTCCACAATAACTAGTGGGCCTAGGCTTAAGGTGAAAGGGGAAACATTTAAATGGGACCTAAAGGGCAACTTTTTCATGAAGAGGGTGGTGCGGAATGAACTGTCAGAGGAAGTGGTGGAGGCTGGTACAATTACAACATTTAAGAGGCATCTGGATGGGTATATGAATAGGAAGGGTTTAGATGAATATGGGCTATATGCTGGCAAATGGGACTACATTAATTTAGGATATCTGGTCAGCATGATTGAGTTGGACCAAAGGGTCTGTTTCTGTGCTGTACATCTCCATGTCTCTATGACCTGTACTTTCAGCATACCTAGCTGATAACCTTAAACAATAATCTTTCTTACAGTTTTAATAAAAGAGACATCTTTGCAACTGCTATTAAATCTGATCTTTAAAATCTTTAAGACTGACTTTTAGCCCATGGGTATGTGGATCTAACAGAATATCACCTCTTCTACTTCATTGGAAGTGGCAAGAGTGAATACACTAGATTGGCTGCCAAACTGATCATTGAGTATGGCAGTAACGCATACTTGTTGATATATGTTGACACACTAAACAAGTATTGTGTCTTGTGCATTAAATCAAAAGAATTTGTCTCTTTGAGCAGTCTTTTAAGTTACTCTGCCCCGCCTTTGGCTCAGTGTTGGGGAGGTGACAGCATAGTGGTATGTCACGACACTGTTATGACATGGGGTAAACCTTGCAGCTCAGCAAGCAAACCTAGATCCAAAACCTAAACCTGAGCTACAAATCTTCTCAAAACTCACTAAGGTAAACCCCTCTGCTGACTTAAACAGAGAAGCTCACCCTGTACCATAATCTGTTACATTTCAAGAGGCAAAGAACTATCCCAGAGGTCAGTATTTAAAATTTAACATTAAAACAACAGCTATTTACAACTCCTTTCTCTTAAACCTATCTTTTACCTCTCACTCTATAATACTGGTCCAATAAAAATCCCAATTAAGATTTACAAAAAAAACCTCATGTTTTAAAACCAGTCAGCTTTGTAGCTTTTCCTCTGTAGATTTTTCTCTAGGTTGGTTTTGAAGTTTTGCTGCACAAACTTCTTCCAGACAGGTACCTTTCAGAGAGCTCTTCAGCTAGTCGTCTATATTTGTTGGTGTCCTTGGCAGTTCTCCATCTCTGTCATGTATGTTCATTCATTGTTATTACAATTGCATATCTTTTCCTTGAAGATTTTTGGCTGCCTGGTTGAATCTCTGTAACTTTAACTCTAGATCTATATTTGCATCTTTGCCAAAAACATCAGTTCTTCCTTGGCACATATTTCATCTGCCTAGCCAATTTTTCAAATGAAATAACATCTTTCTCATCAAAATGTAGCAGAGATTTGACATATTTGTATATATCAGTACCTTCTCTTTTAATCTCCATGCTGTTAACTTGACTTTGCTGACTAAGTCGCAAATTCACAGTTCAAATCCTCCCTTTTTGCTCAGCTAAGAACTTTCTCTCTCTTTCTCTCTTCGCTCAGCTAAGAACCTTCTCTCTCTCTCTGTTTATCTTTTAAATTCTTTTTCCTCAATTGTAACTTAAGTTTTTCCAACTCTACTGCACTTGCCTGTTTCTCTAAGTGTTTGAGTAATTCTCTTACAATTTCAGCTTTAATTTTGTCCTTCGTTAAACCCAATTCTAAACTCTTTGCTAATTCTAAGAGTATTTTTTTTTTCTTTTCTTTCTAAACTGATAAATTTGGGAATCATCTTCAAACCCCAGAACCACTTTAGCAATTTCAAGAGCCATTTTTCTCACTTTTAATATAATCAACCACAAATAAACAAAATTAAACAAACTGTCTCACCTACATTTTATTAAAGGTCTAGGACACTAACCTGCAATTGTTTAGATCTACTGGGCTTTTTTGTATTCTATTTTATCGATTCAAAACTGGCCAAATCTCAGACTGGATATGTCTAAACCTGTCCAAATTGCAGATGAAAGCTCCCATATCCATAGCTGGGCTGTTAATCCAGAGACCCAACCCAGAGAGTGTTCTGGGGATTCAGGTTTAAATCCTGCCATGGCAGGAGGTGGAATTTGAATTCAAATAATATTTGAAATTAAGATTCTGATGATGACCATGAATCCATTGTCAACTGTCGAAAAAACCCATTTGGTTAGGGAAGGAAACTGCCATTCTTACATGGTCTGGCCTACATGTGACTCCTGACCTCAGCAATGTGGATGACTCTTAACTACACTCTGAGCAATTAGGGATGGGCAATAAATGCTAGTCTAGCCAGTGACACCCTCATCCCACCAATGAATATAAAAAAATGCCTGATCATGCTACTCCAAAGTGCCTTGTAACTTGCAACATCAAAGCCTCCAATAAATACAGGCTGTTGTTGTATTAATAAAATAAAACAAAGTGGCATATTGGAATCCTTCTCAATCCTACTAAGGCTAAATGGAGAGTGATACTAAACTGTAACTATAATCCCATGACTAGTTAAGCTGTGACTGCATTTTAGAAAAATTAAATACTGTTTGTTTTGACTGTTTCAAAGCTGCCTTACTGGTTTCCCAACCATAAATCGAAAGTGTCTTATGGCTAAGTGATACAGTTCACAGAAAGCGAATTTTGCCTTCCCTGGGAAAAAAAACATTAATAGATATCAAATTTGCAGTCGAATTAACTCTGGTCAGATTGGAATTATGTGCACTCAATACATAGCACCTGAAATACTCATATCAACTGTACACAAGCAGATGACTTCAGGACATCAATTGTATTCAAAGAGAACAATTCCCTTTTAAGAATTACTTTCTTTAAAGTCTCGGATTTGCAATGACACTGATAGCCTCAGCCGGTTACACACCCTGCACTATGCCTTTATATTTATTTTTCACATTCTACCTGGTATTCAATTTAGCTTCAGAATTGCACAACACATGAGAAGGTAAAAAAAAGGCCTCTGTTTCAGTGCTTCATAATTCTGAACATTTTTTGAAATTTTCTCTCAACTTTCATTTTGGAGGACAACGCCAATCTATCTACGATCTATCCACTTAATTGAAGTCCCTCATCCACTGAACCATTTTCATAACTATTTTCTGCACCGTCTCTAAAGTTTTCTCCTCCTTCCTAAAGTGCAGTGCCCAGAGGTGAATATAGTACTTCAACTGAAGGCGAACCAGTGTCTGGGAGAGGTTCATGGATGGAGGACTGGGAAAAAGAAACGTGGCTGTAAGAACTGCTCCTTTTTTAGAGATATTTTCAGTGTTGGAGCTGATTCCCATGAATTCTGGAAGCAGTAATTACTGTTTTATAATCTGGTGTATTGTTTTGGAACTTTGGGAAAAAAAAGATCAAAACAACGGCACTTTGAAAAGGAAGAAGAGGGACAAAGGCAATGACCACATGGGAAATGGTTCAAATGATCAGTAAACCTGCACAGCTGACTGCCTCTGCTGTTTATTTAAGTGTCTCTAGACATTTGAGTTCATCTAAGAAAATTCACAGTCAATTGGAGAAATGTGTATTGTGGGAGCTCACAGCAGTGGGGGTGGGGGGGGGGCAGCTAAGTGGATAGTTCATACAGTATGGCTCTACTGTTTTATTTGTAACTCTACAATAGTGAGTAGAGTGGGCTTGATTTTGATTATATGTTTTCATTGAGGGCTGTCTCTTGATTAAACTTTAAAAATGTAAAAACATAGGTACGAAGTTAGCCAGGAGCAGTGTTTTTTTGGTGAATGACTGGGCAATTTTCTGCGTGTGTAGGTTGTTAAGGTGCAAAGATGGTCTTTAGTAGAGTGATGTGCTCTTCCTACTGGATGTGGGAGGTTAGGGAGAGTTTCAATGTTACTGATGATTATGTGTGCAGCAAGTGTGTTTGGTTGCGAATCCTACCAGATTGCACAAATTGGTTGGAGCAGCAGATAGAGGTCATGAGGAATTTACAGGAGCTGGAGGGTGTGATGGATGGCAATTGCAGGAAGGGAGAAACCACAGATACAGTTTGGTCAATGGGTTATCTCCAGGAAAAGTAGGGGAGGAAGGAAGGTAGTGCAGGAGTCTCCTGCGGTTATCCAAATCTCGAACAAGTAAGCTGTTTTGGAAAACATGAGGAGTGATAGACTCTCAGGGGAACGTAGCACTGACAGCCAGCTTTCTCGAGCAAAAACTGGCTCGAATGTAATGATGAGTATGTCAGGTTCTAGGTGATCTATTGTGACAGGGGACTCTCCAGTCAGAGGCCCAGACAGATATTGTTGCGGCCGACAGCGAAACATCAGAATAGCGTGTTACCCTCGCTGCTGTCAGGATCACAAATATTTCAGAAAGAGCACAGAATATTCTCAAAGGGGACAGGGGCCAGCAGGAGTTTGTTGTACACATTGAAACTAATGACATAGGAAGAGAAAAGGACAAGATTTTGAAGAGAGAATATAGGATGTTAGGCAGGAATTTAAAAAGGAGACCCTTGAGGGTAGTAATATCTGGATTATTGCCGGTGCCATGAGGGACAGGATTCACATGGATTTGGAAAGGCAAAGATCAATTAGGGATAGTCAACATGGCTTTGTGCGTGGGAAATTGTGTCTTGATTTAGTTGATTTAGTTTTTTGAAGAAGTGAAGACAGCATTTGGTATGCTTTCCTTTACTGTTCAGTCCATTGAGTATAGGAGTTGTGAGGTCATTTTGCAGCTCTACACATTATTGGTTAGGCCACTTTTGGAATACTGTGTGTAATTCTGGTCTCCCTGCAACAGGAAGCATGTTGTGAAACTTGACAGCATTCAGAAAAGATCTACATGGATGTTACCAGAGTTGGAGAGTTTGAGCATTAGAGAGAGGCTGGATAAACTGAGACTAGAGGACTTAGATTTAAGGTGAGCTAGAAAAGATTTAAAAGGGATATAAGGGTAAGTCTGTTCACGCAGAGGATGGTGCATGTACGGACTGAGCTGCCAGAGGAAGCAGTGGAGGCTGATGGAATTACAACATTTAAAAGGCACCTGGATGGGTATATGAAGAGGAAGGGTTTAGAGGGATATGGATCAAATGCTGGTAACAGGGCCTAGATTTATTTAGGATATCTGATCAGCATGGAAGAGTTGGACCGTCTGTTTCTGTGCTGTATGGCTCTCTGACTCTATTATAACTTGTTGCTTTCATACTCAGTGCTCTAATTATGATTCTAAATGTAGGATTTCTTCACTTGCCCGAACCACCTTCAACAATTTGTGTATATTTTCCATCATATTTCTCTGGTCTTGCACCACTTTAGACTTATACTTTTATAAAATATTGGTTCTCTTCAATCCTTTTACCAACATATCACTTTGTACTTCCCTGCGTTAAATTTCATTTGCCATGTGTTCACCCAATCCTTTTTTTGGGTTCTGCCCTCTTTAAATATTTCCCTATGCCCTCTTGAAATCTACTATCTCAGTCTTCATAGTTTTCAATACGTCCACATTTTGTATCATCTGCAAATTTTATCAATGTGTCATGTACACCCAATTGTTGACAATTAATATATATCAAGAAAAGCACTGTTTCAACAAACAACCCTGGGGGGTCTCACTGTAGGTCTTCTTCCAGTTCAAAGGTATCGTGTTCAGTGCTTCTTTCTGTCTCCTGTTGCTCAGTCAATTTCTTATTCATACTATCACTGTGCCTTTCACTCCATTAGTTCAATTTTGCTGGCAAGCTGGTTAAGCTACAGTTATCAAATGCCTTTTGGACATCCACATACATATCAATTTCATTACTATCATCAATTCCCCTGGTTACTTCAACAAAATTGCAATCAGATTAGTTAAACACACATCAGTGTTGGCTTTCCTTATTTAACCCATACATGCCCAAATTGTTAAATTTGTTTGGAATCATTTTTCCCAAAAGCTTGCCTACTACTGCGTTTAAACTGACATGCCTGTTATTGCTAGGTTTATCACTATACCCTTTTAAAACAAGGATGTAGCACTTGTCATCCTCCAGTCCTCTGGTACTACTCCTGAATCTATGGAGAAATGGATGATTATGGCCTGTGTCTCTCCAATTTCCAACTTATTTTCCTTTATACCTTTGGATACATTCCATTCAGTCCTGGAGGCATATTAACTCTAATTACAGCCACTATGTATCTAATACTGCCTTTATTAGTTGTTAACTCACCCATTATCACAACTACTTCCTCTTCTACTAGGACTTCTACAAGTGAACTATTCTCTTCCCAAGTTAGGTCTTCTCCAATTAAGTAGTTTTACCTAAATTTCTCCTTTTGCCTTTCCCACAACTAACCAAAATCTCATGATACTATGATCACTGTTCCCTAAATATTCATCTCCTGACACTTGATCTACTGAACCCACCTCATTCCCTAGACTCAATGATGTCTCCTCCCTCATTGAGTTGGAAAGAGACTAATTCAGAAAGGGCCCCTTGAATACACTTCAGAAGGTCCTTCCCCTGCTCTGCTCTTTACACTGCTCTATAATTATTGCACCTTTCTTTTTTCTTTTTATTGTCTCGTTCAGTATTTATCCTGGTTCTTTCCCTTACATATATAATGCAGAGAACAAACTGTATATTTGATCCTGTATCTACAGGATTTATTGTAGGCTCTGAATGCAACGTAACTATTTCTAATACTAACTTGCACGATTGTTTCTTCACATTTGGTTGGTCAAAGTTCAGAACTCTCTGCTTAACGTCATTCAACACAGAAACTGCAGCGGTTCAAGAAGGTGACCCATTACCATTTCCTCAAAGATTAACTAGAGATGGGAAACAAATGCTGTCCTTGTCAGCAATGTCCTCACTCCAAGAATGAATTTTTTTTAAAAAAAGAATAACAACAAAAGAAACGTTTCTGCTGTTCTGAGCTTCATGTAATGAACTTAGATTATAGGATCACCAAAATTCTTCACCTATTTCAATGCCCTCTTGTTCACTTCCCAACCATTAACGCATTGAAATTAATCTTTAATTTGAAACTTACTCTTTTTCAAATCCAAACTTTGCATGATATTCCCCCTTATTTGACGTTATGCATGACATTGCTTAGATCAGATCCACTGATGATTTGGCAGACAAGCAATAAAGTATTCCTTACACATAAAGTATTCCCAAAAGTACAGATTTTCCTTGGGAACATTCCTCTGCCAACACCACTCTATCTTTTCATTCAATTAAAATCAGAATTTAGGAACAGAATAAGGACAACCTGTTCTACCACTCAACGAGATCATGACTGATCTGTGACCGAACAGACTTTGCCCCATACCTTTGATTTTGTTTTAAGCATTCTCAGAATTACAATCACCAACTAATCCAGTATCATTCACCATTTGTGGAAAAAAAATCCAAGTTTCTAATACTTTGTACTATTTTAAGGATAGATTAGATTACTGATTAGATTAGATTACATTACAGTATGGAAACAGGCCCTTCGGGCCAACAAGTCCACACCGACCCGCCAAAGCACAACCCACCCAGACCCCTACATTTACCCCTTACCTAACACTACGGGCAATTTAGCATGGCCAATTCACCTAACCTGCACATCTTTGGACTATGGGAGGAAACCGGAGCACCTGGAGGAAACCCACGCAGAGAACATGCAAACTCCACACAGTCAGTCACCTGAGGCGGGAATTGAACCCGGGTCTCTGGCGCTGTGAGGCAGCAGTGCTAACCACTGTGCCACCGTGCCGCCCACAAATATAGTTTAAAAAAAGTCTGAAAAACATTGTGATCAGGTTCAAACAACATTTATAGGAAGCGATGTCACTTCAACTACATGAGTTATCTACAAAATTATTGCTAAGGTGTTTTATGAGTTGAATTTTATGACAGAGAGAAAGAGCAAGAGACAGAGTTTGAAATTAGTGGGAAGAAATCTTCAGAAGCAGGTGTCAAAGAGGAAACATCTTACAAGGCTGTTACTAGACATGCATCTGGACAACCCATGTAGATAGGATAGTGAAGAAGGTGTTTGGTATGCTTTCCTTTATTGGTCAGAGTATTGAGTACAGGAGTTAGGAGGTCATGTTGCGGCTCTACAGTCAGAGGGGCATTGGGTTACTCTTCACAGGGTCGGTGTGGACTTGTTGGGCAGAAGAGCCTGCTTCCACACTGTAGGGGATCTAATCTAATCTAATCTAATCTACAGGACATTGGTTAGGCCACTTTTGCAATATTGTGTGCAATTCTGGTCTCAAAAAGGTGTTGTGAAACTCAAAAGGGTTCAGAAAAGATTTACAAGGATATTGCCAGGGTTGGAGGATTTGAGCTATAGGGAGAGGTTGAATAGGCTGGGGCTGTTTAGGGTGAGAGGGGAAAGATTTAAAAGAGACCTTTTTAAAAGAGACCTAAGAGGCAACTTTTTCACTCAGAGTACGTGTATGGAATGAGCTGCTAAAGGAAGGTGGAGGCTAGTACAATTGCAACATTTAAAATGGGTATATGAATAGGAAGGGTTTGGAGGGATATGGGCCAGGTGCTGGCAGGCAGGACTAGATTGGGTTGATATATCTGGTCGGCATGGATGAGTTGGACCGAAGGGTCTGTTTCTGTGCTATACATCTCTATGACTCTATGTTAAGCAGTAATAGCGAACTAAGTTAGCAGTTTGTTTTCAGTGTCTTCGAGAGAGAAGAAGATAGCATTGAGTAAATGCCCAGATGTTTGTCAAATGGAATTGGAATACAGGCATTCCAGCTGAGCAAGAAGCTTTATTGTGGAGACATGGGCGACTCCTCACTGAAGTTTGATTCTATGAAAAATTATTGCTGGATTAAAATGGATGAATTTTGATGACTCAAATGTGGAGCTGGGCCTATAGGGAACCCCCTGGCAACACCATGTATTTGGGCACTCAGCATGTTACTAAAACTGAACCCAAGTGCATGAATTGCTGAGTTCATAAGTTCAATGAATACTGATTCGTACAATGGTGGCAGGTCTTTTATATAGATACAATGCAGATATCTACGGTTTTCCTTGAGTGGTACTCTAGTGAAAAAACTAGCAATGTCAAATGAGCACATGGACACTTACATTGTTATGCAAACCCTGTGTGGTCTTTGCAAATGCGAAAGGAAACCTTAAAAAGGTGTGGAAACCTTCTTAAAATTGATTGCAGGAATCTAGCTCTTCATTTGAGCAGCTCATGTTGTGCAGAACCAATCATACACGAGACAGGATGTAAAGGGACACCACTTTATTGGGTTCCATGAGAAACATGTCTTAAATGAAATAACATCTAACCTACCACATCTCGATACATAGATGATATGTCTGCTGTACTTGAATCTGTAGCTAGATGTATGACAAATGAAGACATTCTTAATGGGCTCCATCCTGTATTCAAATTTATCCTTGAAATGTGGCAGCCAAATGAGCTCTCTTTCCTTGATGAGAAATCACCTTGGGGATACTCTACTACTGTCTACCACAGACCTACTTTCCTGGTCAAAACACATGTTGGGATTCTTACAGTTCCATGTGGTCCAAGATTGGCCTTAATGGCAATCTTTGAAATAGGCACCGAGCCACTTGTTCACGATGAAAGCTCGATGTTGTAGCCACCCTGCAGGATAATAACTAGCCTGATCAGATAACTTTTCACACAAAATATGACCAGGCCAATGGCTAGCACATTTGGTCCTGGTAAGTGCCCAGTAAACCTTAGATTGCCCTGGAAGTGCAAGATATCTGAGAAGTTTGAGCAAAAGGTTGCCACTAACAAAATGCTTCCCATCAAGCAAACAGGTTCTGCCTATCACACAAATGAATAAGGTGGCATATAAATTTCAGTATTGGTGTGATATTAGACCATATGTTCCAAAGACTAGCAGATGTTATCAAATAATACACCCCTTTGGCTGTTCACAAAAAGCAATGTACCATATCTATCCAGTCTATGCTTGGAAAACTCCCACCACAGTGTCTAACATTAGATGCAATTCTGCAATTAGATGGCATTTGCTACATAATCCTGAGTGCAAAGAGAATTATGCTGACAACCAGTTCAGGATTGCTCATTGTGCTCTCCCTATGGTGCATGTGTGAGCACTGGAAGCTGCAAACATTTCTGTTCTTTCTGAATGCAACGACCATGTACATACATTACGTCTGTTTCAACACAAGAAAAAAGCTAACAGTCACTCTCCGGTTTCCTTCTGAGAGTAAAGCTTTGACCAATTAGGGTCAACTTATCTTGTTTAGGATTTCAACAAAGCCTGGCAAATAACTGTCTGTCACCATTAACTGGGACATTCTCCATGACAACACATGGACCAATCAGAATCCACTTGCAAATCAGTACTCTTCTCTCATAAGGCATTAATTTGCTTTCCCTTTGCTTTGTTAATTCTTGTGAATTATCCTTAGGAGCACAAAATGAAAAAATTAAAATATGTGAATACTCATTCTGTACTACCAAATGACTATTTGTTTCAATAGTTCTTATATAACACAATGTAATGCATTTTTTTTTGTGCAATGTACTTTATGTTATAAGTACATTCGTTGCATTTTGTGAAGATGTTCAGTGATTGACCTCCGTGATAAACTAAAAAAGAAAATAAATAAAATTATGGTCTATTAAGCCATAAATCACTTTGGGATCAAAATGTTTCAGTTTTACCATCAGTTGGGATAACAATAGCTTTGATCAAATCACCCACAATTCTTTCATGTTCTCGATGATACCACCCTGTTATGATAGCAGCTGATAGTAATTCTAGATGAGTCAGATCCCAGAACGTAACCTGTCTTGATAGACCATAACAAAGATCTTAACATGTGCATCAAAGCAAAATTTCAAGCTATTCTGCAATGTATCCATTACAGAGACTCGATCCTAGAGAAACATTAGTTGTATTGCAGATTTTAAAAGATCATTATGCAGCTGACACTTTCCAGTTTCTTTCCTTTGGACAGTTGAGACCACTTTGTTTTTTTTTTGCCATTTCCCTGGCATGTCCCTCTCGATTCTATTTTCCCAAATCTTTCTTAGTTTTAACAACTTTAAGATCGCTATCTGAACTCTTCTGTCTTGGAAGCTTCACAGATTACAAAACCACTTATGATAAGGCTGTGCCAATGCACCCAGAACTAAGGGTCCACAGCATGATCCCACAGGGCAAAGATGCTCCAAGTAACTGCAAACCAACAACAGGTCAAGAATAGATTCTTAGGAATGCCTAAAGGGTTTCAGGGCATTTAAGAAAATGGTCTAAGCTTGAGTAGATACTGAAGTGAGGGTCTGGGGAAATGCAGTGGACTGATTCTGCAGTGGATTAAGAAAGAAGGAAAGACAGGCATGGAACATGTAAGTGAGAGAAAGAGACAAAGAGAGAGAGAGATGTGCACAGACACAAAAGACTAAGTGTCAGTTCTGTCATTCACTTCAGGAAAAAACCTATACTATGACCATATAACTTGTCCATTTAAACAAGAGCTCATTCCTTGACATCACATTATACCAGAACAGGATTTCAAAATTGTAAATAGTGGAGGAGGAATTCCATAGTAGCAGTAACATCATTGTTTTAGCATATTGATAAAATTACAAGTTAGGACTCTTCTCTTTGCAGTTGAAGCTTACAGCAGCACCTCTTGTCGAAGCCAACAGGAGACATCTTCCATATAGAATGAAGCAGCTTCTTTTCCAGGCTTTTCTCCATAATTAACAAATCACCATCAAGTCTATGGCAGCATTTACGACTTTGGTTTTGTTTGAATATCAATTAGAGAGGAATAGGCAGCACCTCTCACAGATGAGCTCACTGCACTCTTTGGTGTGGCCCATCCTAAATTGATCCCCACCTTCGCTGAGTTCTCATTTGCAACTCCGTGTAGTTATTAACATACAACAGCAGCCACACCCCAGTAAAGCATTTCAATAGATAGGGTACAACAGCTCTTCTACCCTGGTTGATTTAATGAATTGTTGATCCTGGTGTCCAAAGACAGATTCTAGTGGACTAGGTGGCTGAGCCTAAGCTGAAGCCCATTGGTCTTGAAGATGATCAGTAGTGGTGTTGTGGAACATGTAAAATTTGACAAGAAAGGGAACAATGTCCTCGCCACCCTCAGCATCTACATTCATCTCCAGCCATCTAGACTTGTCCAAGATTTGTCAGGACGAGAGAGTAAGGTCACAATAATATTCCTTCACAATAATCCAACTTACACGTACGTCATCTTTTGTCATCCATTATCTGATAGGATAATGTTGTCAGTGTTAGAAATGCAGATTCCTTTAAGGGCCAACCACAACATATCCAGAGCTGATGCTCATTGGACTTTGTATTAGGGTGCTGGGCTCTTAGGGTCTTGTGGTGATGGTGATCCTAACGGAGTTAGGAGGCCTGGGTTCAGGTCCCACCTGCTCCAATGGTTTACAATAACATCTCCGAACTGGCTTATTAGAAAATATCTATAACAGAGAAGGCTTGGTACTAGCCCAGTGGTGATTTGATTTCTGGACAAGGAAACGGGTTTATAGAGTCATGCAGCAAGGAAACAGACCCTTCGGTCTAACCAGTTCAAGCAGACAATGTGCCCAAACTAAACTAGTCCCACCTGCCTGATCTTGGTCCATATCCCTCCAAATATTTCTTAATCATCTATACATTTTTCAAATTTTGATACTGTACCCGCATCCACCACTTCCTCTGGAAGCTCACTGTACTCCACACGAAGCACTCTCTGTAAAAAGAATTTCCCCTCACCCTTTTTAAATCTTGCTCCTCTCTCCATAAAAATATACCCCACAGACTTGAAATCCTCCACCTCAGGGAAAGGACTCCTGCCATTCACCCTATCCATACTTACGATTTTATTAACCTCTATAACGTCACCCCTCAGTTCTGAAGAATCATCGTCCCAAACTCAAAATGTTAACACTGTTTCTCTCTCCACAGGGGCTGCCAGACCCGCTGAGATTTTCCAGCACTTTCTCTTAGGATTTCAGATCTCCAGAATCTAAAGTAATTTACTTCCATTCCCAGACAATGAGCCATGGCCTAACAATCACCTGTCCATTGTGTTCCCTTCTCCCTGATGCTCAGAGCAGGGTTGGGGTTAAAGGAGAACTAAAAGGGTGGGATTTTCAGAAAGAGGTGACTGAGATCGAGACAGAAGGTGCTGAGGATGAGAATTCAATCAGCTCAGAGATAGAGGAGAATGACCGATCGTTTGTTATTGGGCATTTGGTGCTCATTGCTGAAAATGTGTTGCTGGAAAAGCGCAGCAGGTCAGGCAGCATCCAAGGAGCAGGAGAATCGACGTTTCGGGCACGAGCCCTTCTTCAGCATCCGCAGCCCTCACTTTCTCCTCGAAGAAAAAATCTCCTGCTCCTTGGATGCTGCCTGACCTGCTGCGCTTTTCCAGCAAGACATTTTCAGCTCTGATCTCCAGCATCTGTAGCCCTCACTTTCTCCATTTGGTGCTCATTACCATTTCCAGTGCAGAGAGCTGAGAAGGCACTACTTGCAACTAGTTAATTGCAATAGGTATCTATGTGAAGTGCAGGAGGATGAAACTTTACCAATGTAATGCCCCTATAACAGAGGCATGTAACACTTATCGAATGCCCCCAGGCTTTCGAGCCAGAGATTAAATGCAAGGACGACAGCAGAGCAATTATTCAGAGAAACCAAATCCATGATTTGGTATTTTATTGTCAACATCATTGAAGCAGTTTAACTGCTCGCCCCTTGTGGTAGACTTGACACATTAGCAGCACTATTCCCATTAATCAGTGCAGGAGACAGTCAGGAAACAGTGGTGGTTTGAAATTATAACTCGGTCACTGCTCTTTGTACATCAAACAGATTCAGGCCTACTCTACCATTCAACAAGATCACGGCTGATCAGATTTTAACTTCAACTTTATATGCCTGCATTATCCTCAATAAGCTTTAATCAAAATCAGATGCGTGAGGCCAGTAACAGAAGTGTGAGGCAAGTTTTTTTTAACACAGAGGGTGGTAGGTGCTTTGAATGTGCTACCAGGAGAGGTGAGAGAAGCAGATACATTAGTAATGTTTAAGAGGCATTTAGACAGACGCTTGATCAGGCAGGAAATACAGGAATTCAGACCATGTGCAGCCAGATGGATTAGTTAGAATGGAATCATGGTTGGCACAGACATGGTGGGCCGAAGGACCAGTTCCTGTGCTGTGCTGTAGTGCTCTATGTTCTAAAGTCATGCAAAAATTGAGGTGAAATGATATGACAATTTCTTTGGGTTTCTGAAGATTTTTTCATGAATACTGTGGTCAACAGACACAGAGTTACATCAAATTTACATCATAGAAATAGGCCATTCTGAACCAGGACATGCAGGTTCAAATCCCACCTGTTCCCAAGGTATGTTGCAGCATGTTTGAACGTCTCCTATCCAGAGACGTCTCCTATCCAGTGACGTCACGCTAATGTTGCTGTACTGGAGGTGCATCACCATCCAGAGAGCCAGGCTAATGCTTATTTGAGAGCTTGAATCAAGGCAATAGTGGCTTGGTGGTTAGCACTGCTGCCTCACAGAGCCAGGGACCCGAGCTCAACTCCAGCCTTAGGCGACTGTCCGTGCGGAGCCTGCACACTCTCCCCGCATCTGCGTGGGCCTCCACCTGGTGCTCCGGCTTCCTCCCACAGTCCAATGACGTGAAGGCTAGGTGAACTGGCCATGCCAAATTGCCCACAGTGTTCAGGGATGTGTAGGTTAGGTGCATTAGTCAGGGGTAAATATAGGGTGGGGAATGGATCTGGGCGGGTCACTCCTCAGAGGGTCAGTGTGGCCTAAGGGCCTGCTTCCACACTGTAGTGGATTTTGAACTCAATTAATAAATCTGTAATTTAAGCCAGTCTTGGCAATGGCAGCCATGCCAGCTATCATTGAAGTTTTTTTATAGAAACCTATCTGATTCACTAATGTAGAGAGAGAAAATCTGCCCTCCTTACCTGGTTTGGCCTACACGTGATTCCAGACCCACAGTAATGTCACTTACTCTTAAGTGCCGTCTGAAATGGTCTCAAGGACGAGTAGGCAGGGGCAACACATGCAGATACCAGTGATGCCTACATCCCCAACAAAGTCATACAGATCTACATTACAGAGAAAGGCCTTCTGGCCCATCCAGTCTGTGCCAGTCAAAAACAGCCACCTAATTCTAATCCCATCACTTTGCTCACAGTCTTGTATGCCTTGGCATCTCAAGCGCGCATCCAAATACTTCTTAAATGTTGAGGGTTTCTGCCTCTACCACCCTTACAGGCAGGGAGTTCCAGATTCCCACCAACCTCTCTGTGTAAATGTTTTTCCTCACATCTCCTCTAAACATCCCACCTCTTAATTTAACTCTATGCTGACTGGTCATTGAACACACATCAAGGGATACAGTTCCTCCCTGTCTATCCTATCATGGGTATGTTAAACACGATGACCCATGTCTACGAAATGTAATAGATATTCCGATATACGTCCCACTTATCTTAAGGTAAATTTCTAGCAATTTGTTAAATTCCTAAGCTATCCTATCTTGAGAATAGGGCTTTCTATTTCAGAGCCAGGAGACCTGCGTTCAAATCTCAACTGAGTGTAATAACATCTCTGAACAGGCTGAACAGAAAACCTCTCTCCTGAAAGAGTAAACAAAGTAAGATGCCTATTGTGTTTGGGTTAAACTATAGATTTGTCATGAAATTCTTGTAAATCTCAAAGTCTTTTGTTGTTAACTTAACATGTGAACATCAGTCTGTTAAATGTGGTCGCAGAAGATTAATCTCAAATCTCTTCAGATGGAAGATCAGGAAAGCAGATGACATTGCGATGTGATGTCTGTATTAACTATCAGAAGATACCATTAACCGAGTTGCAAGTGCTCTTTTAGCCTGGGAATTTTAACAAATTGCTAGACATTTATCTTAAGATAAGTGGGACAGAGATTAGAATATCTATCTTTTACATTCTGTAGACATGGTGATTAAGTTTAGCATATCCATGATGATAAACGATAAGGACAAATGCATAATAACGGACAAAGTTGGGGAAAATAGGATGATAAAGCAAGAGGGTAAAGCAAAAGTTATAGCACAGTAAAGAATTAATAATATATTCAAAAGTTGATGGTGAAGATCCACCTGTTTTGTCACACAGGTGGATCTGTATGGAAAAGGTTCGACCTGATGGGATCTACAAGGCCAAGGATAGGTTGGCAGCTAGGGCCTTTGAGGAATATATTTCAGGGAAAGAAAGATTATGGTAGATTTTGCCATGTCTGGCAAAATAACTTTGAACATCCTTTTAGCCATTTCAACAACCTTTTCTTGAAACTGTAACTCTATAAATATCTGCTGGAGAGGAAGTATTCTTACAGTCCCAATGGAAGGACCAGAAATAGACAGAACATAGAACAGTACAGCACAGTGCAGGTCCTTTGGCCCTTAATGTCGGGCCAACCTTTTATCCTAATCTAAGATCAAACGAACCTACATGTTCACATTTTACTATCATTAATGTGTGTATCCAAGAATCACTTCAATGTCCCTAATGTAACTGACTCACCTATCACCGTTGGCAGTGCATTCTACACATCCACAACTTTGTGAAAAGAACCTACTTTTGACATCTCCCCTTTTCCTTCCTTCAATCACCTTAAAATTAAGCCTTGCGATAGCCATTTCTGCCCTGGGGAAAAGTCTTTGACTTTTTGCTCTATCTATGCCTCTCATCATCTTGTAGACCTCTATTGAGTCACCTCCCATTCTTCTTTGCTCCAATGAGAAAAGCCCCAGCTCCCTCAACCTTTCTTCATAAGACAGCCCTCCACTTCAGGCAGCATCCTGGTAAGTCTCCTGTGCACCCTCTCTAAAGCTTCTATATCCTTCCTATAATGAGGTGACCAGAAGTGAACGCAATATTCCAAGTGTGGTCTAACCAGGGCTCTATAGAACTGCAGCATAACCTTGCGGCACTTAAACTCAATCCCCCTGCTAATGAAAGCCAACACCCCATACGCCTAACAACCCTATCAACTTGGGCGGCAACTTTGAAGATCTATGGACATGGACCCCAAGATTCCTCTGTTCCTCCACACTGCCATAGATCCGGGCTTGAACTCTATATTCAAATTTTACTTTCCAAAATGAATCACTTCACACTTTTCCAGATTGAACTCCATCTGCAACTTCTCAGCCCAATTCTGCATCCTGTCAATGTCCCATTGCAACCAACAACAGCCCTTCACACTATCCACAACTGCACCAACCTTCATGTCATCGACGAACTTACTAACCCACCCTTCCACTTCCTCATCAAAGCCGTTTATAAAAATCATGAAGGGCAGAAGTACCAGAACAGATCCCTGCAGAACACCACTGGTCACTGAGCTCCAAGCTGAATACTTTCCATCTACCACCATCCTTTGTCTTTGATGGGGCAATCAATTCTGTATCCAGACAGCCAAATTTCCCTGTATCCCGAGCCTTCTTATGTTCTGAATGAGCGTCCCATGGGGAACCTTATCAAGCACCTTACTAAAATCCACGTACACCACATCCACTGCTCTACTTTCATTAATTTGTTTTGTCACATCCTCAGAGAATTCAATAAGGTTTGTGATGCATGACCTGCCCCTCATAAAGCCATGCTGACTATCTCTAATCAAACAATGGTTTTCCAAATAATCATAAATTCTGTCTCTCAGAATCCTCTCCATAATTTTCCAACAACAAACGTAAGACTAAGTGGACTGCAATTCCCAAGATTATCCCTATTCCCTTTCTTGAACAAGGGATTAACATTTGCCACCCTCCAATCATCTGGCACTGCTCCAGTAGACAGTGAGGACGCAAAGATCATTGCCAAAGGCACAGCAATCTCTTCCCTCACCTTGGGTATTTCCTGTCTGACCAAGGGAACCTACATATCTTTATGTTTTTCAAAATTTTCATCTCGTCCTCCTTCTTAACAAACACCTATTCGAACATATCAGTCTGTTTCACACTGTCTTCACAAATATCAAGGTCCATGTCAGTGGTGAATACTGAAGCAAAGTATTCATTAAGGACCTCTCCTAACTCCTCTGATTCTAGGTACAAGTTCCCTCCACTATCCCTGATCAGCCCTACCTTCACTCTGGTCATCCTGCTGTTCCTCACATAGATGTAGAATGCCTTTGGATTTTCCTTAATTCTACCCACCAAAGCTTTTTTCATGCCCCCTCCTAGCTGTCCTAAGTCCATTCTTCAGTTCCTTCCTGGCTATCTTGTAACCCTCTAGATCCCTGTGTGATCCTTGCCTCCTCAACCTGAACTAAACTTTCTTCTTCCTCTTGACTAGATGTTCCACATCCCTTGTCACCCAAGGTTCCTTCAACCTACCATCCCTTCCTTGCCTCAGTGGGACAAACCTGTCCAGCACTATCAGCAAGTGCTTCCTAAACAACCTCCACAAACTGCATTTCCCTGGAACATCTGTTCCCAATTCGGCATCCCAGTTCCTGCCAAATAGCATTGTAATTCCCCCTCCCACAACAAACACTTTCCCACGCCATCTGCTACTATCTACCCCCATGACTATAGTAAAAGTCCAGGGAGTCGTGATTACTATCACCGAAATGCTCTCCCACCGAGAGATCTCACACCTGGCCTGTTCGTTGCCAAGCAACAAATCCGATATGGCCTCCCCTCTAGTTGGCCCACCGACATATTAAGTCAGAAATCCTGCCTGGACACACCTGATAAAAACTGCTCCATCCAAACAATTTGAACTATGGAGGTACCAATCAATATTAGGAAAGTTAAAGTCAGCCATGACAACAACCCTGTTACTCTGCACCTTTCCAAAATCTGCCTCCCAATCTGCTCTTCTGTCTCTCTGTTGCATCTGGGGGCCTGTGGAAAACTCCAAAGAGACTGCTCTGTTCCTGTTTCTGACTTCTACCCAAGCTGACGCTGAAGAGAAAGCCTGCACGATGACTTCCCCCATCTCTTTTATCTCCCACAATACTCTCTGAAAACTCTGGAAATTGCAGAGTATTTGTGGGTTAAAAGATTGTTTCTGGTATATTTCAGCAAAAATTGAAGATGGACTTGGAGATGTTCTCTTGGGCATACTAATGGAAAATGTTCAGGCACCTTTATGACGCATGACAGTGACTTTTTCTGGGGTAGGCACCAATTACTTTGAAGAAAATGTTATCACTCAAATTAGAAAGGAATTCAAAATTTTCAGATAAATTCCTAGCGCCTTGAAATGTGAATCAAGCAAGACAGATCAAATTTAATTCCACATCAATGTCAAACCTATTGTATTCTATCTTATCAGATCTGGACAGAAAGATGAGGCTGCTATCAAGGATAAGATTGGACAAATGAGGAGTCTCAACAGACAACTTAATTGGTTGGGCACACAGACCAAATCAATTACACGTTTTGATGTGCTGGAACTTAGTCTGGCTGTGAAAAATCCAAAGGTAGAGAATATTTTGAGAACAAATAAAATTTTAAATGAAATTTGCATGCTGAATTTCTCAGCTTTGGGCCATCCTGAAAATAGTACTTTAATATATTTATTAATCATTTTTAATAATGAACAGTAGGTTTGGTGATAATCCTCAGGGAGAAAACAGAAAGGTTGTCACTTAGCAAAGAAATAAAAAGAGTGGTGAAGAGCACACTAGCTACTGAAACTCTGGCTTTCATTTATGCTGTTGACATGCTGTTCTGTTGTTGAAGATCCTGGAAGAAATGCTATATGTAAAAGTTGCAAACAACAATAATATGAAAACAATATTATATGTCTTTTGTGGGATAATGTACATTCTACAAAGATATGAGAAAAGACTTAGCACAGATAAAATTAGCTTAAAGGAGAGGAAAGGAATCTCTAAGCTCAGGGGTGTGGATACTAGTCATCAATTATTAAATTGTTTTGCTTAGAAGAATGCCTCTGAAGAAAAACTGTTGAATATTCTAGAAGAAGGATATCAGCGGAAAACAGTATATGTAATGGTAGGAAATTTTTTTTTAAGGTGGAAACATTTATTTTCTTCTTCTTAAAAGTAGTAGTAGAAATGCGGGTTCCTTTAAGGGTCAGACAGAACACCAGAGTTGATTGACAGTAAAGTGAAGGCAAAGTCGCCACAGACATACAGCTGGTTTAACAGGAGGGTCACCACGTCTCAGGCTAGGAGTGAGGTTCAGAAAACTCATAGTAACCTCAATCAGTATGAAAATTTAAACCACACCATTGGCTTTACTCTGCATCACAAACCAGCCATTCAGTCAACTGAGCTAACCATTCAGTGAGTCGTCCTCACCAGAGCTGGTGTGACACGCACCACACAGTACTAAGACAAATACATCCAAGTAGAACTGGTAATATGAATAGAATGCTTGGGACTTGCTTGTCAAAGTGACACTTCTATGGAGAGTTTGTATCTAGGATGCACTCTCATAGCATTCAGAGGAGGGGATGTAAGAACACTAAAAACCTTAGCTTAAGGGTTCTGATATCAATTTTGAGTTCTGGAAGAAACTTGATCAGCATCACTGCATTTGGCAGATCCAAATAAAAGAAAACATATAGCCTACTTCAAAAACACGTCAGAAACAGAGAACACGCTGAGCCAACAATCCTTGCAGTGTTCTGTCCTATTCCACTGTGCCTGAAGAAGGGGCTGCGCTCAGAAAGCTTGTGTGATTTCAAATAAACCTGTTGAACTTCTGTTGTGTGACTTCTGACTTTGTCCTATTTGCAGCAGAACATCAGCCTCAGCGGTTACCCTTGTACTCACCGTAATCTTATTGAACATCATGGAAAATGATATTGTATTTTTATTTCTAATAATGACCAGGAGTTACAGAAGGAAATAGACAAGTTGCTGCTCTGTTTATCACAGGAAATTATCTCCCACGCCACACGTTTCAAGTTTCCCAACACAAGTGAGAACTAGGAATGTGAGCTCAAGTGGCACTGAACACTCACCTTGAACGAGAATACTAGCCGCACCAGAAAAGGGAACCTGACAGCCTGTAGAATCTTTTTCTCATTCAGTGTGTGCTCGATCTGTTTCAGCTTGACCACCTGGGTAGGAAAGACAAGTACTAAATCAGCTGAAAACACAACTGCTTTTTTACATAGTTTAGATCAGAGTGGTGCTGGAAAAGTACAGCAGGTCAGGCAGCATCTGAGGAGCAGGAAAATCAATGTTTAGTGCAAAAGGCCTTCATCAGGAATGAAGGGTTTTTGCCCAAAACGTCGATTTTCCTGCTCCTCGGATGCTGTCTGACCTGCTGTGCTTTTCCAGCACCACTCTGATCTAAACTCTGGTTTCCAGCAGCTGCAGTCCTCACTTTTGCCTTTTTTTTTAACATATCAAGACTGATGTATCAAGTTCATGAAAGAAAACATGTTCCTCTTATCAATCTATTACACCTCTTTATTCATCAGTCAAGTGGTTGCTGGCGTTGTGGGAGGTTGGGAGCTCAAATGGCCAAAGTCTTATATATGTGACTGTACTTGACCCAACAAATTCACGTGGCTTGTTGTAAGATCTTAATTTATGCTGCTTCTATTAAGGACCAAACTCTAGTCACACCAAACCTTGGTTGTCTCAATATTTATAAAGTCAAGCACTTCAATTACATAGTCAATAACATCCTGCTGTCTGATACACGTTTTCCTTCCTCAGAGAGGGGTTTCCATTATTGAAGAAACTACTTTACTGCTTCCCATTGTGGTCAATGCAACTTAGAAAGAGAGTGGAGGGCAAATCCTTCTTTTAAAAACAGCAAGTGGTTAGGGTCTGGAATGCACTGCCTCAGAGGAAGGTGCAGGCAGCTTCAATCGAGGTTTTCAAAAGAGAATTGGATAATTATCTGAAGAGAAATAAGTAAGGGGAAAATGCAGGGGAGTGCAACTAGGTAAGTTGTTCTTGCATTGAGCCAGTAAAGTTATGAGAAGTTACTGTGTTGTAACCATTCTGTGATACTATGAAAACAAAATCTGTTGTTGTGCCAGTCTGCTGGGCTGTGAGCGAGTGGCTGGGTGCAAACATGCAGGGTGCAGTTGGGTGTTGCATAATTTGAAGAGATGTATCACCTGTGGCTCAGTGAGTTGCATGCCCCCCCCCCCCCTTAGAGTCAGAAGAATGTGAGTTCAAGTCCCAGTCCAAGACATGGCCACAAAAATCAAGGCTGCCATTCCAGTGCTCTGTGGCAAGCTGCACTCTCAGAGGTGCCATCTTTTAGATGAAACTTTGAACCTAGAAGTTCCACCAACACTATTTTGACGAGAAGCAGTTGAGTTATTCCATGTGTCCTGGCCAATAATTATCCTTCAACTAATATTACAAAACACGTTACTGTGCTCCAGTCTGATTCTTGGTTGAATAGTATTCATGTGTGGATACATGTAGTGTGTTTACATATACATGTTCATTTACATGTGCATGCCTTTAAGTATATGTAATGCGTACTAGAGGGTGAATAGAACTTATTGTTGGCTTGGTTCTTGGATGCAATGGCAGGAATAATATTCAGGCTATCAGCTGACAGGGTAAATCTAGCGGCAACATCTGGCATTCATGCATGCTCCGTTAAACACAGAAGTTCACATATTGCTGTCAAATACCCTGGTCCATCACAGAGTGCAGCATTGGTGCAGTCCTTGTTGATACAATTCAGCATTAAAATCACTGAAATGGGGAACACTGCCTCAGAGTTATCCATCCTTATCCATCAGTTCTGCCTCTGAAGATCATTGAAAAAAATTAAGGATAGTGCGTTTATCAGTCAGTGAATTTTAAAACTGTACAGTAAGTAACTATGATTGCTTAACAACCACCCTGACCCTGAAAAATCAATGTTACCAATGTAGAGTCCTTCAGAAGGAAACTCAGGCTGCAGATTCAAATTTTTTTTAAAATTTACTTTTTGTGTTTTATTCCTTTATGTCTCTAATCCAAACTATATCTTGCTTCCTGGTACATGATGTTTATTTGCTGTTTTTTGTTTCTACACTGGGTCTGCTGCTTTTCATCATTTGTACAAATGATATGGTTAGTACGTTTGTAGATGACACTAAAATTGGTGGTGTAATGGACAGTGAAGGTCATCTCAGAGTACAACTGGACCTGGATCAATGGACCAGTAGGCCGAGGAGTGGCAGATGAAGTTTAATTTAAATAAATGTGAGGTATTGCATTTTGGGAAGGCAAATTAGGGCTGGACTTATACAGTTAATGGTAAGGCCCTGAGGAATGTTGTGAACAAAGACACCTAGGGTTGCAGGTTCATAGTCCTTGAAAGTGGAGTCACAAATGAAGGAGGAGTTTTTGGCACGCTTGCCTCCATTAGTCAGTGCTCTGAGTATAGGAGTTGGGATGTTACTTTGCAGCTGTACAGGACACTGGTAAGGCCACTTTGAGAACAGATTAGATTCCTTACAGTATGGAAACAGGCCCTTCAGCCCAACAAGTCCACACCGACCCTCTGAAGAGTAAACCACCCAGACCCTATATTTACCCCTAACTAATGCACCTAACACTATGGGCAATTTAGCATGGCCAATTCACCTGACCTGCACATCTTTGCGATTGTGGGAGGAAATCGGAGTACCCGGAGGAAACTCACGCAGACATGGGGACAACGCGCAAACTCCACACGGACAGTTGCCTGAGGCTGGAATCAAACCCGGGTCACTGGTGCTGTGAGGCAGCAGTGCTAACCACTGAGCCATCGTACTGCATTCAATTCTGGTCTCCATGCTGTAGGAAAGATATTGTTACACGGTAGTGGGTTCAGAAAAGAGTTACAAGGATGCTGCTGAGATTGGAAGATTTAAGTTACATCAGAGGCTGAATAGACTGAGGCTTTTTCCCCTGGAGTTTCAAAGCCAGAGGGGTGACCTTATAAAGGTTTATAAAATTATGAGGGGCATAGATAGGATGAATAGCCAAGGTCTTTTTCCCGGGGTAGGGGAATCCAAAACTAGACGGCATAAGTTTAAGGTGAGGGGGAAAGATGAGAAAGGGACCTGAGGGGCAAGTTTTTCATGCAGAGGGTAGTGTGTGAATGGAACAAGCTGCCAGAGGAGGTACATTTACAACAGTTAAAAGACATCTGGATAAGTACATGAGTAGGAAGGGTTTAGAGGGATATGAGCCAAATGTTGGCAAATGGGAGTAGATAAGTTTAGGGTATCCGGTTGACACAGACGAGTTAGGCTGAAGGATCTGTTTCCGTGTTGTAAAACTCTGTGACTCTAGGTGAGAATACCTCAATCTGAAAGAAAAGCCTCACCATTGCTTGTCCGATTTCATGCAAAGGAAATCCCCACTAATACATCACCATCAAGGCCTTAATCTCCTAACGTTTCAATTACAAGGTCCAGGTTAAAACATAGACAACACAAGATGACAATGGACAGCCAGCACTGAGTTAAATGGGATGTTCGAATGAAAAAGGACAGATTGTACTTGCACAATAATAATGATACTTGTGGATGGAGTTGCAGGGCATGATCTAATTATAGGATTCATGGGATCTTTAAATACCTGAACACTGAGAATATTGTCCTACATTGATAGTTTATGGTTCTGACTGTTCATGTACTCCAATCCTTAATGGTGTCTGACATTAACAATAGATTCAGTGTAGATTCCCCAGCTTACTTATGGAATTCTGGATATAAATTGCATTTATAGCAAATACTTACATCTTAAAAAAGAATATTTAGGTGTGTACGATAATGCAAACTAGCGAACATTGTGACGATTCAGTCTGAAACCACCCAAAACCACCTTGAGCAGCTAAAATCTGCCTGTGGTGCTTGGATTCTCTTTAAAGTAAGTGCGCAAAACAAGAGAAATTAAGTCCTTTCACCTTGTGTTTGTCCAATATCTTCATCGCATAGTGTTCATTTGTAACTTTGTGCTTCACCAACATCACTCTACCAAAGGACCCTGTGCCCAGTGTTTTTGATCTCTCAAAGTCATCCAGACATGCTGTGTTCTGCAAGAGAAGGAAAGTCAGTGAGCGGTCAGAAGTCTAATGGCCAATTGGCCTGTTTATTTTGAACATTCCAATTCTGTTCTACATATGATGCCTCTCACACAGAGTTCTCTGGTTTTAGAATATGTTATTCAGAAGCAATGCTGGCTTTTGAAAAAATATTCCTTCATGGTATATAGGTGTTGCTGGCATTGCCAGCATTTGCTGTCCATCTCTTAGTTGCTCTTGAAATGAGTAGTTTGCCATTTCTAAAAAACAATTAAGAGTCAATCACAATGTTGAGCGTCTGGAGTCATAAGACTTGAAACAAACACATAAAATGCTTTAAATGCTCCCAACTATAAACTTGTGCTTTATGAACTTTTCAAATTTAAATTTCTTAAAGAAACAGCTTTCACTTATAAAGCACCTGATACTGTTCTAAAATCCTTCAAGGTCAATAAACTGAGAGAAGTTCAATTACACTTTCATTGGTTTCAGTTGCATTGGCATCACAGACTACTGTCCAGGGTCAGCCAACATTTATATGGGTCGCTAAACAGGGCATGGGCTGCTGAGATGATAGTTCTGATAATTCAACTTTTCAATGGAATCAATCTAAAAATAGGTCTTCAGTTGGGGCTGCGAATACTTTCTTCAGCAGTTTGTTCCATTGAGGGATTGTTCTTGGGAAGACAGTCTTGTTCCTACAGTGTATTGGAAGTTTGTGTGTTAACAGATGTTAATAACAAACAGTTAATAGATGAGTGAATAACTGATTGATTAGCTTTTGATGATGGCATCAGATAGAAGAATGTCAGCCAGAAAAAACACTGTGAGAAGTTCCTCCTTTTTGAGTACTGTGATAGGTTTTTTCTTTATGTTCATTTGAACATGCAGACCAAGAAGGTTTGGTCCCTATTTGAAAGATAGTACTTTGTACAATGGAGTAAGATTTGTGTAGTGTTATCAGGTATTATCAGAGCTGCAGTATCATCCTAGACTTGTTCCAAAAAATTCAAGAGTGCAGTTTTGAGCTTGCTACTCCTGACTTGCTTTCTATAAACTGAGTCAGAGACCAATGACGTAAATGTCATTTTTAATCCAGCGTTAGCTTGGCAGAGGCCAGTTACAACAGAGAGGTATGTTAAATTTCAATAATTAACAGTTAATATTCATGCCTCAAGTTAATTCTATGTTAGAATACAAAGTTTAGTTTGTCTGATCAGAGCAGGCAGTAACAATAAAAAGGTTCAATGAGACAGTCATTGGTAGACTCTGGTTTTGATGATGACATCTACTGAGAGTGCAGATATCTGTCATGGATCTTCAAGAGTCTAAGGAGGCCAATTCTTGACCTCAGATCTTTGGCAGCTTCATCATAATGTGGATTCAAATTGCAGAATTTGTTTGCTTTAATTTTCTTTTCTACTGCCTCAGTACATTATCATTAAAATGTTTGGACTCAAAGCATGATGCAGTTTAATGAACAAGTTGCCTTTACTTTGAATAACTGGTCACAAGCTTACCTCAGCCAATAATGTCAACACTGCTGTGCTTCAAGGAGAATTTCAGTGTATCTTTGTAGCATTTCCTATATCCTCCTCTGCCATCTGACAGTTGAGTAAAGAGGAAGTGGCAGTGGAGATGCTTTCCAGCTGTCTGGACATGGTGTCTAGACCATTGTAGTTGACTTTCCAGAGTTTTGCATTCAGATGCTTAAACTCTGTCTCCTGCCTTTTTAAATTTTAATTTTGATTTTGATTTAAGAATTTATATCAACATCCTCAATTAATTTTGATTCTTCCTGTTAACTGATAGGTACAATTCTCCTGCTATACCAGCTGGTGTTGCTGTGCATCAACGTGAGTCATTAATTTCAGCTCATTGTTTTAGAAAAACAGAAAATAGGCCTTTCAGCCATTTGAGTTTGCACCACCATTCGATATGATCATGGCTGATCAGCTAATTCCAAGCTGCTCCTGCCCTCGCCCCATATCCTTTTGCCCCAAGAACTATCTCTACCTTCTTCTTGAACACTTTTTTTTATTCATTCATGCAACGTGGGCATCACTGGCTGGGCCAGCATTTATTGCCTGTCCCAATTTGCCCTTGAGAAGGTAATGGTAAGCTGCCTTCTTGAACCACTGCAGTCCATGTGCTATCGGTAGACCAACAATGCTCTTAGGGAGGGAATTTCAGGATTTTGACTAACTGACAGTGTAGGAGTGTCAATATAATTCCAAGTCATGGTGAGTGGCTTGGAGGGTAACTTGCATGGGGTGGTGTTCCCACGTATCTGCTGCCCTTGTCCTTCTAGATGTGTTTTTGGAAGGTGCTGTCGAATGTCCTTGGATGAATGTCTGCAATGCACCTTGCAGACAGTACACACTGCTGCTGCTAAATTGTTGGAGGAGGAGGGAATGAATGGGATGCCAATCAAGTAGGCTGCTTTGTCCTGGATGGTGTCCAGCTTATTGAATGTTATTGGAGCTGCACCCACTCAGTCAAGCGGGGAGTATTCCATCACACTCCTGACTTGTGCATTGCAGATGGTGGACAGGCTTTTGTTGAGTCAGGAGGTGAGTTACTTATCGCAATATTCCTAGCCTCTGACCAAGCCTGTGGCCACTGCGTTTATGTAGCAAGTCCAGTTGAGTTTCTAGTCAATGGTAACACTTCCCTTCCCTCCCATCCCCACTCCCCCCTCCCCTCGCACCACCATCACAGGTTATTGATAGTGGGGGATTCAGTGATGGTAACACCATTGAATATCAAAAGGCAATAGATAGATTGTGTGGCATTAATATTATTTACCACTCGTCAGCCCAAACCTGGGTATTGTCCTGATTTTGTGGCATGTGAACATGCCTGCTTCAGTATGTGAGGAGTCGCGAATGGTGCTGAACATTGTGCAATCATTGGATAACATCCCCACTTCTGGCCTTACGATGGAGGGAAGGTCAAAGAACAAAGAACAAAAGAAGATTACAGCACAGGAACAGGCCCTTTGGTTCTCCAAGCTTGATCCAGATCCTCTATCTAAACCTGTCGCCTACTTTCTAAGGGTCTGTATCCCTTTGTTTCCTGCCCATTCACATATCTGTCCACATACATCTTAAATGATGCTATTGTGCCTGCTCTACCACTCCACTGGCAATGCATTCTAGGCACCCATCACCCTCTGCATATCTCCCCTGAACTTATCCCCTCTCACTTTGAACTTGTGACCCCCACTCTGGGAAAAAGCTTCTTGCTATACACCCTGTCTATACCTCATGATTTTCAATCAGGTCCCCCCTGCAGCCTGTCTTTCTAATGAAAATAATCCTAATTTACTCAACCTCTCTGCGAAGCTCCATATCAGGCAACATCCTGGTGAACCTCCTCTGCACCTTCTCCAAAGCATCCACATCCTTTTGGTAATGTGGCAACTAGAAACATACTCAGTATTCCAAATGTGGCCAAACCAAAGTCTTTTGCAATTGTAACATGACCTGCCAACTCTTGTACTCAGTACCCCGTCCGAGGAAGGAAAGCATGCCGTATGCCTTCTTGACCACTCTATTGACATGCGTTGCCACCTTCAAGGAACAAAGGACCTGAACACTCAGATTTCTCTGTACATCAATTTCCCCAGGACTTTTCCATTTACTAGGTAGAAACAATGACTGCAGATGCTGGAAACCAGATTCTGGATTAGTGGTTCTGGAAGAGCACAGCAGTTCAGGCAGCATCCAAGGAGCAGCGAAATCGACGTTTCGGGCAAAAGCCCTTCATCAGGAATAAAGGCAGTGAGCCTGAAGCGTGGAGAGATAAGCTAGAGGAGGGTGAGGGTGGGGAGAAAGTAGCATAGAGTACAATGGGTGAGTGGGGGAGGGGATGAAGGTGATAGGTCAGGGAGGAGAGGGTGGCGTGGATAGGTGGAAAAGGAGATAGGCAGGTAGGACAAGCCATGGGGACAGTGCTGAGCTGGAAGTTTGGAACTAGGGTGAGGTGGGGGAAGGGGAAATGAGGAAACTGTTGAAGTCCACATTGATGCCCTGGGGTTGAAGTGTTCCGAGGCGGAAGATGAGGCGTTCTTCCTCCAGGCTTCTGGTGGTGAGGGAGCGGCGGTGAAGGAGGCCCAGGACCTCCATGTCCTCGGCAGAGTGGGAGGGGGAGTTGAAGTGTTGGGCCACGGGGCGGTGTGGTTGATTGGTGCGGGTGTCCCGGAGATGTTCCCTAAAGCGCTCTGTTAGGAGGTGCCTAGTCTCCCCAATGTACAGGAGACTGCATTGGGAGCAACGGATACAATAAATGATATTAGTGGATGTGCAGGTAAAACTTTGATGGATGTGGAAGGCTCCTTTAGGGCCTTGGATAGAGGTGAGGGAGGAGGTGTGGGCGCAGGTTTTACAGTTCCTGCAGTGGCAGTGGAAAGTGCCAGAATGGGAGGGTGGATCGTAGGGGGGCGTGGACCTGACCAGGTAGTCACGGAGGGAACGGTCTTTGCGGAAGGCTGAAAGGGGTGGGGAGGGAAATATATCCCTGGTGGTGGGGTCTTTTTGGAGATGGCGGAAATGTCGGCGGATGATTTGGTTTATGCGAAGGTTGGTAGGGTGGAAGGTGAGCACTAGGGGCGTTCTGTCCTTGTTACGGTTGGAGGGGTGGGGTCTGAGGGCGGAGGTGCGGGATGTGGACGAGATGCATTGGAGGGCATCTTTAACCACATGGGAAGGGAAATTGCGGTCTCTAAAGAAGGAGGTCATCTGGTGTGTTCTGTGGTGGAACTGGTCCTCCTGGGAGTAGATACGGCAGAGGCGGAGGAATTGGGAATATGGATGGCATTTTTGCAAGAGGTAGGGTGGGAAGAGGTGTAATTCAGGTAGCTGTGGGAGTCGGAGAGGTCAGGAAGAAGATTGCAGGTTAGGACGGCGGTGCTCAGTTCGAGGGATTTGACTGAGACAAGGTGGGGGGAGGGGAAATGAGGAAACTGGAGAAATCTGAGTTCATCCCTTGTGGTTGGAGGGTTCCTAGGCGGAAGATGAGGCGTTCTTCCTCCAACCGTCGTGTTGCTATGGTCTGGCGATGGAGGAGTCCAAGGACCTGCATGTCCTTGGTGGAGTGGGAGGGGGAGTTGAAGTGTTGAGCTACAGGGTGGTTGGGTTGGTTGGTCCGGGTGTCCCAGAGGTGTTCTCTGAAACGTTCCGCAAGTAGGCGGCCTGTCTCCCCAATATAGATGAGGCCACATTGGGTGCAGTGGATGCAATAAATGATGTGTGTGAAGATGCAGAAGAATTTGTGGCGGATATGGAAGGATCCCTTGGGGCCTTGGAGGGAAGTAAGGGGGGGGGGGGGGGGGGGGAGGTGTAGGCGCAAGTTTTGCATTTTTTGCAGTTGCAGGGGAAGGTGCCGGGAGTGGAGGTTGGGTTGGTGGGGGGTGTGGACCTGACGAGGGAGTCACGGAGGCAGTGGTCTTTTCAGAATGGTGATAGGGGAGGGGAGGGAAATATATCCCTGGTGGTGGGGTCCGTTTGGAGGTGGCAGAAATGGCGATGGATGATACGCTGTATATGGAGGTTGGTGGGGTGGTAGGTGAGGACCAGTGGGGTTCTGTCCTGGTGACGATTGGAGGGGCGGGGTTCAAGGACGGAGGAGCGGGAAGTGGAGGAGCTGCGGTGGAGGGCATCGTCGATCACGTCTGGGGGGAAATTACGGCACAACCCAGATGACCTACGTCTCCGCCGCATCTGCTCCCAGGAGGACCAGTTCCAAAGCAGCACAACCCAGATGGCCTCTTCTTCAAAGACCGCAATATCTCCCCAGACGTGATCGACGATGCAGTCCTCACTTTCTCCTTCAGCTGTGGGAGTTGGTGGGTTTGTAAAAAATGTCAGTGTCAAGTCGGTTGTCATTAATGGAGATGGAGAGGTCCAGGAAGGGGAGGGAGGTATCAGAGATGGTCCAGGTAAAATTAAAGTCAGGGTGGACTAGTCTGCTCTTGCATTGGATCTTCCAAAATGCATCACCTCACATTTGTCCAGATTGAACTCTATCTGTCATTTCTGTCTCCAATCTATCTATATTCTGCTGTATTCTCTGACGGTCCCCTTCACTATTTGCTACTCCACCAATCTTAGTATCATCTGCAAACTTGCTAATCAGACCACCTGTACCTTCCACTAAATCATTTATGTATATCACGAACAACAGTGGTCTCAACATGGATCCCTGTGGAACACCACTGGGCACAGATCTCCATTTTGAGAAAGTCACTTCCACTACTAGTCTCCTGTTGCCCAGCCAGTTCTCTATCTATCTAGCTAGTATACACAGGACCCCATGCAACTTCACCTTCTTCATCGGTCTACCATAGGGAATCTTATCAAACGCTTTACTGAAGTCCATGTATATGACATCTACAGCCCTTCCCTTATCAATCAATTTTGTCACTTCCTCTAAGAATTCTATTAAGTTGGTAAGACAGGACCTTCCCTGCACAAAACCATTTTGCCGATCAATGATAAGCCCATTTTCTTCCAAATGGGAATAGATCCAATCCCTCAGTATCTTCTCCAGCAGCTTCCCTACCACTGATCTCAGGCTCACCGGTCTATAATTACCTGGATTATCCTTGCTACCCTTCTTAAATGACCTCACCCATGTTCAGGGATGCTGCAAAAATATCTGTTAAGGCTCCAGCTATTTCCTCTCTTGCTTCCCTCAGTAACCTGGGATAGATCCCATCCGGACCTTGGGACTAATCCACCTGAATGCCTTTTAGAATATCAACACTTCCTCCCTTCTTATGCTGACTTGACCTAGAGTAATCAAACATCTATCCCTAACCTTAACATCCATCATGTCCCTCTCCTCGGTGAATACCGATACAAAGTACTCATTAAGAATCTCACCTGACTCCACGCATAACTTTCCTCCTTTGTCCTTGAGTGGGCCAACCCTTTCGCTAGTTACCCTTTTGCTCCTTATATGCGAATAAAAGACTTTGGAATTTTTCTTAACCCTGTTTGCTAAAGATATTTCATGACCCCTTTTAGCCCTCTTAATTCCTCATTTCGGATTGGTCCTACATTCCCAATAGGCAGAAGTGGGTACTGTAGATGCTGGAGATTAGAGTCAAGATTAGAGTGGTGCTGGAAAAGCACCAGGAATCCTGATCAAGGGCTTTTGCCTGAAACATTGATTTTCCTGCTCCTTGGATGCTTCCTGACATGCTGTGCTTTTCCAGCACTACTCTAATCTTGACTACATTCCCGATATGCTTCAGTCACCTACACCTTATGTATGCTTCCTTTTCCTTCTTAGCTTGTCTCACAATTTCATCTGTCATCCACGTTTCCCTAATCTTGCCATTTCTATCCCTCATTTGCACAGGGACATGTCTCTCCTGCACTCTAATCAACCTCTCTTTAAAAGCCTCCCACATATCAAATGTGGATTTACCTTCAAACCACTGCTCGCAATCTACATTCCCCAGGTCCTGCTGTATTTTGGGATAGTTAGCACTATGTTTAGCACTCTACATTTAGCACTCTTTCTTTGGAACCACTCTTGTCTTTGTCCATGAGTATTCTAAAACTTACAGAATTGTGATCACTATTGCCAAAGTAAGCTCCTTCTGAAACTTCAACCACCTGGCCAGGCTCATGCCGCAACACCAGGTCCACTGTGGCCCCTTCCCGACTTGGACTATTTACATGCTGCTCTAGAAAACCCTCATGGATGCTCCTTACAAATTCTGCTCCATCTAGACTTCCAACACTAAGTGAATCGCAGTCAATGTTGGGAAAATTAAAATCTTCTATCACAACCACCCTTTTGCTCCTTCGTCTTTCCATAATCTGTTTACATATTTGTACCTGTATTTCATGCTCGCTGTTGGAGACCTGTAGTACAGCCCCAACATTATTATTGCACCCTTCCTATTTCTGAGCTCTGCCCATATTATCTCACTCTCAAGTGGTACCCTCCTTCAGCACAGCGGTGATATCCTCTGACCAGTAATGCAACTCCTCTACTCCTTTCACCTCCCTCTCTATCCTGTCTGAAGCATTGATATCATGGGATATTTAGTTGACTTCTCTCAACCAAGTCTCAGTAATAGCAATAACATCATACTCCCAGGTACTAATCCAAGCCCTAAATTCATCTGTCTTACCTACTACACTTCTTGCATTAAAACAAACACATCTCAGATCACCAGTCCCTTTGTGTTCATCATCTGCTCCCTGCCTACTATTCCCAATAGTCATGCTGAATTCCTTATCTAGTTCCTTACAGGCTTCAGACCTCCTTACTGTCCACTAACCTCCTCAGTTGGTTCCCATCCCCTGACACATTAGTTTAGATCATTAATGAAGCAGCTAAAATGATTGCACTGTGCAACTCTTGCAGTGATGTCCTGGAGCTGAGATGACTAACCTCCAACAACTATAACTATCTTCCAATATGCCAGGTATAACTCAACCAGCGGAGTGTTTGCCCCCAATATTCACTGATTCCAGTTTTGCTAGGGCTCCTTTACGCTGCACTTAGTCAAATGTGGCCTTGATATCAAGGGCGGTCACTCTGACCTCACGCAGTTTCTTCACTCAGAGTAGTAGGGGCCTGGAGCACACTACCTGCATTAGTAGTAGACTCGCCAACTTTAAGGGCATTTAAGTGGTCATTGGATAAACATATGGATGAAAATGGAATAGCGTAGGATAGATAGGCTTCAGATTGGCTCTAGCGATCGACACAACATTGAGGACTGAAGGGCCTATACTACGCTGTAATGTTCTATCCTCTAATATAACCTTCTTGTTATTTAAAAAGTGTTTCCATGATAGATATTCTACAGTGGTACATCCTCTCTCCATAATCAGCAGATAGGCCCTGAAATAGCACCGCAGAGGCCAATATCCTGTCACCAAGTCACCCTTTATTCGCACGCGCTTAGTACTTTACACTGATCGAGCCCCCTCACAGTCAGCTGAACCCCCAACACTCCTGCCTATTTCTTTTCGATGTGGGGCAGCTGGTCCAGGGACAGTCCCCTTCCTCTCAGACACAGTCCTGTTTTTTTTTAAACCCCCACACTACTGCCTAACTGCGGTAGTGCTTATTTTTGACACTTCTGTTTTTTTCTTTTTTAAAAAATAAATTTAACCCCCACACTACCGCCTAACTGCGGTAGTGATTATTTTTGACACGCCTGTTTACTTTTTTTCTGATTTAAAAAAAAATTTAACCCTTTTTTTCCCCAGCACCCCTGGTGTGTGTGTGCAGGTGTGAGACACAGTGAGAGACACAAGGTGCACGAATCTTTATTCAATTCACTCCTGTTTATCTTTTTTCGTTCTCCTTTTTTTCTCTTCCTTTTCTGTTTTTCCCCCCACACTACCGCCTAACTCACTCCTGTTTATTTTTTTCTTTTTTTTCCCTTTTTAAAAATAATTTTTTAACCCCACACTACCGCCTAACTGCGGTAGTGCTTATTTTTCCCCAGCACCCCTGGTGTGTGTGTGCAGGTGTGAGACACAGTGAGAGACACAAGGTGCACGAATCTTTATTCAATTCACTCGTTTTTTTTTTCCTTTCTCCTTTTTTTCCTCTTCCTTTTCTTTTTTTCCCCCCCCACACTATCGCCTAACTCACTCCTGTTTATTTTTTTTTCCAAGGACACCCGGGCTCTAACGTAACTCCCCTTTTTATTTGTTTTTAACCCCCACATTACCGCCTAACTGTGGTAAGGTGGTGCTTCTATATTTTTTTTCTTTGGGGAAGCTCTGGTTTTTTTTTGACAAACCAAAGGGCAATGACACTCCTGTTTTTTTTCTAACCCCCACACTACCGCCTAACTGCGGTGAGACACAGTGAGAGACACAAGGTGCACAAATCTTTATTCAATTCACTCTTGTTTATTTTTTTCTTTCTCCTTTTTTTCTCTTCCTTTTCTTTTTTCCCCCCACACTACCGCCTAACTCACTCCTGTTTACTTTTTTAAAAATTTTTTTTTACTTTTCTTTTTTTTCCTTTCTTTTTACCCCACATTACCGTCTAACTGCGGTAGTGCTTATTTTTTCCCCAGCACCCATGGTGTGTGTGTGCAGGTGTGAGACACAGTGAAAAAACACAAAGTGCACGAATCTTTATTCAATTCACTCCTGTTTATTTTTTTCTTTCTCCTTTTTTTTCTCTTCCTTTTCTTTTTTTCCCCCCACACTACCGCCTAACTCACTCCTGTTTACATCTGTCAACTAGAGCTCCCTGATTGGTTAATAGCCCCAATCAGGGAACCTGTATTCTATGAGGTCCACCTGTCTGACCTTGTTACAATCACTATAGGCCCAAAGCAGAGACAAAGGAGGGTTTGGTAGCAGCAATATACCTCAAGGAACTCTTACCACATAGTGGTAGAAATGGAAAATACCATAAAGTAACAGGAGTGGTCCTCTGGGAAGATAAGGAACTCGAGGAGCTTCTTGCAGTACCACAATACTATATGTTGATCACAAATAAGAAAAACTTTAAAAGCAGGTGTGCTAAATGCAATGTAACAGAAGATTAATTTGTACGATTAAAAATTCTGAAAAGTGCACGTATTTCTGGTCCACAATTCCTCGTCATTACTTTCCTTCAGCAACTACCATAACAGACCAATATATTCATACTTCACATTCAAGTTAAAAATCACACAACACCAGGTTATAGTCCAATAAGTTTAATTGGAAGCACTAGTTTTTGGAGCGCTGCTCCTTCATCAGGTGGTTGTGGAGGACATAATTGTAAGACACAGAATTTATAACAAAAGTTTACAGTGTGATGTAACTGAAATTATACATTGTGTGTGCAAGGACTCTCCTCCTTGACTGTGTCTGAGAGGAAGGGGACTGATTGTTTGTTGAGTCTTTCATCTGTTCGAATACCATGATAGTTTCACTTCTTTCATGTGTAAATCACAAAACGTAACTTTTAAAAGTTACGTTCTCAGGTAAACTGTAACAATTGGTGTTAGCCAGACAATATGTTGAAGGTGTTAGCCCCTTGTGTTCTCTGTCTGTGCCATAATGTTTAGACTGATTCTAATCTAAAAAGTGAAATAAGAGTTTTACATGAATTCATGCAGTTTTTGAGCAAAGTACAATGCAACTCCGCAAGTTGTACTTTGCTCAAAAACTGCATGAATTCACGTAAAACTCTGTTACCAATTAAACCTGTTGGACTATAACCTGGTGTGGTGATTTTCAACTCTGTGCACCCCAGTCCAACACTGGCATCTCCAAATCATGACTACATTCAAGTTGTGATGCAAATAGTTACAAACTTTGGCCACAAGGTGGCAATACAGGGCACATTTCATAATCTTCCCAACTTTGCCACTATGCTGTGTTCAACAATATTATTACTGTCATCGACTAATGATAGAAAAACACCACAGTTACAAAACTCTTCTGGCACTTCATTCCAGCCTCTGTGACATGTTTATTTGCTGCTGACACTTTCTTTAGCTATAAGTTGTCTGATCTATGTATTCAATCTTCTCTAATTTCTGTTCCGTCATATTTTTCAAAGTACTCCTGATTTTTTAGGTCACTTCTAACCTGCTTATTAACTCATACATACCCTGCTGTGTATTTCTTAGGCTCATTATACTTTCTATTCTTATCCTGTACAATAACCTTAAAATAGAAAAAGGTAATGCTTTATATCTCAATTCCAAATTAGTTTTCTGTACAACTTTCCCTTTACCTCTGAAATCAGCTCTTTGACAACAACAGTCTAAAAATACAACAATTCAAACACTTCAGGTTACAAAGAAATAAAAGCAATTTGAATTTACGTAGAACCTTTGTCATCCTTAGCTCTTCTGTAATTAAACACAACAAGACACACGAAATACAAAAGTAAATGTTTGTCAGTTAACCTGTTCTAGTGATGTAGATTAGTGCAGAAACTCTGGGCAGTTCACAAGAATAATTTTGAGTTGTTCACGTCCATCCCATGGGCACATATACCAAGCTACACTTTACTGTTCTCATTTGAAAGACAAAACCTCTGACACTGCAAGTCTCCCATGGTGATATACTGATGTCTCAGCTTTGTACATGTACGTATACCCTGGAGTGGTATTTGGACTCAAAGTCTGCTAACTCATGGGATGACAGTGCTACCACTGAGCCAAGCTGAGATTTCCATATCAGCAACAATTCTGATCAATTATTGACCATGAAATCCAATGCAGCTTCTGCTTGTGTAGCCTACCTGACATGCCGAAATAATGTCTGTATCTCAACTAATAGGCTTCCCTTACAATTTTCCTTGAAACTGTCTTTTCAATATCCAGGTTGTTAAATGCCAACGTTTATTGTATATGGATTTGGCTAAAGCCCTCTATCCTGATCAAATTGTGGTGTAGTCTATAATAGTTAGTAAGTACTTTATCATTAATAATTAGTGCTATCCTTATTAATATAACTTATGCACTTCTGTTGGTTCATGCAATCTTTCTGTTGCACTTCTGAAGTTTTCGATCATAACTCCTATGTCTCATTACAGGTCTATCTTCTTTTAAGTTTCAGCTCATAGTCAGACTCAACTACTTATCATGTTTCTAAGGTGCTAACAAAATGTATATTCTTCCTAGATGTTTTCATATACTCTATGAACTAGTGCTTGGTTAGTTGGCTACGATTAGTTGGCTACTGTCTTGCTTTTAAAATCTGGCCTATCCCTCTGAGGGAATATAGACTTGTGAGGAGCACACGGGAAACTACATTCACCACTCAAGTACAAAGATAAGGTTCAACCCCTGGAGTGGTGCAGGGAAGATTGCACTGTCAAGAGAACTCAATTATGTAGAAACTGAAAGGTTGGGCTTCAAAGGAGATGACTGAATAAAAACCTTTATTTCGATTTTATAAGACATTAAATGGAATGGGAAACCTCAACTGTGAGCGTTGTTTCAAATCAAAAAGCTGCAAGACAGTGGAACAAAGGGATAAGCTTGTGAAAGGCAAGCTCAGGATTGATAGTGGGAAATGTACCTGTGACTATGAGACCCACAGGATGTACGTCCTCTAAAATGGAGGAAAGTCAAAATAATGGAAAGTATGTTCCACTTGAAAACAATTAGGTGCACAAATAGGTGATATACTTAAGAACTGAGCTTTGGGTCAGAAGTTAGAACATAGAACATTACGGCGCAGTACAGGCCCTTCGGCCTTCAATGTTGTGCTGCCCTGTGAAACCAATCTGAAGCCCATCCAACCTACACTTTCCATTCTCGTACATATACCTATCTAATGACTATTTAAACACCTGTTTGGCGAGTCTACAAATGTCGCAGGTAGTACGTTCAACGCCCGTACTACTCTGAGTAAAGAAACTACCTCTGACATTGTCCTATATCTATCACCCCTCAATTTAAAGCTATGTCCCCTCGTGCTAGCCATCACCATCCAAGGAAAAAGGCTCTCACTGTTCACTCGATCTAATCCTCTGATTATCTTAGATGTCTCAATTAAGCCACCTTTCAACCTTCTTTTCTCTAATACAAATAGCCTCAAGTCCCTCAGCCTTTCCTTGCAAGACATTTCCCTCCATACCAGGCAACATCCTAGTAAATCTCCTCTGAACCCTTTCCAAAGCTTCCACATCCTTCCTATAATGCGGTGACCAGAACTGCATGCAATACGCCAAGTGTGGCCGCACCAGAGTTTTACGCAACTACAGCATGACCTCATGGTTCCGAAACTCGATCCCTATACCAATAAAAGCTAACACACCGTATGCCTTCTTAACAGCCCTATCAACCTGGGTGGCAACTTTCAGGGATGTATGTACATCTCTCTGCCCATCTACACTACCAAGAATCTTACCATTCGCCCAGTACTCTATATTCCTGTTACTCCTACTATGTGGATCACCTCATACTTTTCTGCACCATTTGCCACCTCTCAGCCCATTTCTGCAGCTGGTCTATGTCCGAGGTAACCTACAACATACTTCGGCACTATCCACAACTGTACCGACTTTAGTGTTGTCCACAAATTTACTAACGTCATCCAGGTCATTTATAAAAATTACGAACAGCAGTGGACCCAAAACAGATCCTTGAAAAGGTTGTGGATTGAAAGCTTGATGCTATAATCCAGATAAATGCACCAGTGGAATACTGAGTGAGATCATTTGAGATGTTGGTTTTATCAATTTGTGTGAATTGTGAAGAACTCAGGCCATTGTTTAAGGAGGAAGATCAACCAACATCTACAGAAAGAAAAGCAGGTTGACTGATGATTCATTTATTGCAATTTATGGAATGCCAATCAAGTAATTGATTGTGCAAGGCACTTCACTATATTTAAACATCATAATGTGTTAAAGAATACAAGTCTCAACAAATATACTAAATGGCGTGCATGTTTTGGTGGCAGAGGGTGAATTTTCCAAATGGTTACACAATGAATAGCTACAAAGTGGGAGTAACTATTTGGAAAATGGGTGCAGACCAGTTGTTTCCAACTACTTAACACCTTCGAAATGTTTCAGTTGACTTGTCTATTGGGTCAACACTGGGATCCAGCTCCAATTGTATAATTTAGATATTATCTATTGTGCCATGACATAATAATCTCCTTACTTGCCAATTATAAATAGTTCCTGGGCAAATTGGGGACAGGAATGTGACTTCTGAGTTCCTTCCTTTGTTGTTTCCCATTTCCCCAAAGTTGGTAAGTAGGCTTTGCCCCAAGTTTCTGGGAATGTAACATTTTAAGTATAGCCATAATATTGGGAAATTCTCCTGCATTTACCTTTGGAGAGATGCCAGACCAAACAAGCTCCAACAAAGGTACACTATATCAATGTCTTTCATACCACATTTATAGGCAGAGATAAATTTATCTAACTCTGTTCAACTGCCTAAATTTGTTTGCTTGTCAGTCCATCCCTTCTGTTTCTTATTTCTGATATTTAACTTCTGAAACATTGACTCCAAATGGGTACTGCATATCAAATCCATCTCATTTGGATAAAGCATCCCAACCTGATAACATTGTGTTGATTGCCTGCAGTAGTTATCGGCTGTTAGCCTCTGAGTGCGCTTACAATGCCAGCACAATACGGCAAGGAGCTATTGCTTCCTACATTGTTGAAGCCAATCCTGTAATAGGAGGCAGATCAGCAGATTAACAGTTGGGCAGATGGTAACTTGCAAGACTAACACTGGAACAAAAAATTGTATGTTCCTACTGAGCTTCAGCACAGTCACTCTCCTAACTTGACTGTCACCAGATGTTAGCTTTAGCAACTCTGCAGCCATTGAGTTTTTTAGTGTGTTAATTTACTTCAAAACCATAGTGGGCTGTTCGGTTTACTTTCTTTTCAGATGGTGGGGAGAAATTCCAACATATTTCATTTTCCCTTCTTCAAAGGAACTTCCCATTGACCGATTAAAGTAGAGGACCTACCCAGATCACAAACAATTCTATGGCCTGTCTTGTTGACTTGCTCAAAAGGATCATACAACACAATCTTTATTCAAAGCAACACCCGGCCTGACAAACAGAAACACACCCACAAAGGCAGTAACCTTTGCCTTAAATACCAAGACAGCAAATGTACAAATATTTATCTCTCTACTGAACTGGCAAAACGCACCCTGGTGTCCATTAGTTTCTTTGCTCTCCTACAAAAAGGACAAATAATAAAATTCACCTGTTATTGTCTATGTGCTGAAGAAACAAATGCTTAAGCACTTTTAATTTCTCAAATCACAATTCCTCATTCAATAGAAACAGACTAACACTTGAAGCAAACAAATGTTTTAAAAATGCTGATAACAAAAGGTTAGATTTGCTGTAAGCAGTGGATTGCACTTTAGTGACTATTTACTGACTAAGCCAGCTCACTAGTACCAAACAGCACATTCCTTAAACTAGGTCATCAACACACAGCATACTTTCAAAGCTGAGCTACACATTATCACTGACTGTTTTGTATTTTTAATCACTATCAATAAATGTCCATGGTTATTGATTACTTGTAGTGCTGAATCTAGATTGTGGACTTTGATATTTACTGCAGTTCTACTGCAATGGTATTACAGCCTGTTGACTGAGGCAAGATTAGCACATGACAGACTTGAAAATGCTTTGTATCATTTACTGGAAGTGAAAGATATTGGGGTAGGAAATATTGGAAAAACAAGCAGGAGAAGCTCAAGGCCAGTAAAGTAGGCAGACTCCCTGAGAGCAAGTGAGCATTCTGGTTATTATTCTTAGGAATTATTCTTAGATCCAGGAAAAGGAAAATACGTCCTAAAATATCTGCAGCACTATTCACCTATCACTTTACCAAGCTAGCTTAAGATGTAAACAGTCGAGAGTGTGGTGCTGGAAAAGTATAGAAGGTTCAGATGACTATTGCTCAAGTACTCCCTGCTGGAATCCAACAAATGATAGCAATTTCTGTTTGTAATGTCCCCATCTTCAGTAAATTATAAGAAATTGGTTGTGATGATTGCGATGAACTACATTATTTTGAATTTCCAGGAAATCTCCCATTGGATTTCGAACAGTAATGTGGTGCCTTGTACATTATAAGGCATAATCTACTACTCCAGTCCTGCAAATTTTATTTGTTGTTAAGCAAACACTTGATATATTCAGAGTTTGATTCCTGTGCCTTTGATTATTGTGGGTCATAATTTACACTTCTCTAGGTTTAATGTGGAATTAGCCACATGAGGTTGCAGACATTATGGATCCATGTATTCTTGACTCTGCAGGGTTTCTCATCATCTCCTACCTCACCATCTTTGTTTCTTTAGAGTGAAATGGAAATTTGTGGAATGGCAAAAAAAGCACCAAAGGGTAGGGTGAATACTTGATGTGTTTTCTTAATGCAACTAATAGAGAAGTCTACATTAAATTAAACCCTCCTCCATCCACTCTGAATTTGCGATATTGGTTTAGGTGCAATGTCTATCAGAGCCGACTGTTCTCAAAAATTTTCTTCTCCTTATTTAAGAAAATATAAAATATATCCTCACCCCTCCCTATATGCCTCTGAGGATTTATGATTCTTACTGAGGAAGCTTTTAGTATAGGACTGCTCTAGGAGGTTTTAGCTACCATGAAATCTCTAACGAGCAGCAGTTGACCAGGTGGGCATTGGCATGTTTGAGAATTGCCTGGCTGACTACGAACATAAGAACAGGAGTAGACTACTTGGCCACTTGAGTATGTTCGACCATTTAATGAGATCAGGGCTGATCTAGGGTCTAACCTTGCTCCACATTATATTGCCTCAAACAGCCCTCTGGGGCCCAATGCAAGTATCAGTACCCCTCAGCAAAAAGAGGAAAATAAATTCCTTGCAACACGTTTTGCCTTCAATTGCTCTAAAACAGCAATTGCAAAAAAAAAACAAAAGCCATTCTGGTCAGGGTTGGACCGAAGGGTCTGTTTCCATGCTGTAAATCTCTATGACTCTATGGTGTTTAGTGCTGCTTCTCCTGCTTCTTATGGGGAGGGATTGTTGGCATGTCAAACTCCCCAAGCCATCTGTCAAGCCATTATTCAAAGAATAGTGTCACCATTTGTGTCCTGGTCAAAATTTACCCTCAAGTGAACATCATCAAAAAAGAAACCTGGTCTTGTCTTAAGAAATTGCTTGTCGAGTTTCACAACATCACAGTAGTGACTGCACTGTCTGCATAAATGCAAAATCCTTCCTCCTGTTTAACAAATATAATTCCTCAAAGCTGTCCACCAAGGCACAAGTCAGGAGTGAGATGGAATACGCCTTGGTTGCTGGATGAGTGCAGTCCCAACAATACTTAAGAAACAGGACAAAAAGCAGCTGACTTGATGGGCATCACATCTACAAGCATCCATTGCCTCTGCCACTGATGCTCAGTAGCAGCAGCATGTACTATGCAAGATGCATTGCAGAGATCTGCCAAAGATCCTTAGACAGCACCTTCCAAACCCAGGATCATTTCCATCTAGAAGGACAGTGACAGCAAAAATTTGGGAGCACCACCACTTGTAAATTCCCCTCCCCTAAGTCACTCGCCATTCTGAGTTGGAAATACATTGCTGTTCCTTCACTGTTGCTAGGTCAAAATGCTGGAATTCCTGTCTAATGGCTTGTGGGTTAACCTACAGCACATGAAGTCCAGCAGTTCAAGAAGGCAGCTCACCATGTTCTCAAGGGCATTAGGGATCGGCAACAAATGTTGGTCAGTCAGCAACACCTACGTCCCATGAGTGAGCAAAAATGGGCAAACTACCACAATCCATCAGGAATCGATCTCTAAGAGCCCACTGCCAGCATAAGAATAGCAAAACACCCAAGGAGTAGCAAGCACTTTGACTCTTGTTTTCTCCTTTGAACTTTCAAATCAAACTGACCCATGTTCTACTTTCTTTTTAGGTGGCCCTTCATATCGGAGATAATTTCTTCCACTCTGATATTGTGGTTCCAAGGCGACTAAGTAGTCCAACTGTGCAAATCTTGCAGTCTTTGGTGAAGAGATGCCCACAAGTTGGTGTGGTTCATGAATTTTTAAGGGAGATTTCATGGACTTCCTTGAAGAGTCTCCTCTGCCCTGCTAGTGACCGCATGCCGTGTCAAAGGTCAGAACAGAGACTTTGGTTTGGAAGTCTTGTGTCAGGCAAGACAATGATGTGGCCTCCTTGATGCAGCTGATTGAGCAGAACCATTGGCTGATAATGAGGAATTTGACCTGGGAGAACACACTGATAGTGGATCACCTATCCTGTAAGTGAATCTGCAGGTTTTTACAGAGGCATCACTGGTGATATTTTGTGAGAGATTTGAGGTATCTAGTGCATACTGTTCACATCTCCATGCATGCAGACATTTCATGGCAGAAGGCCAAGATATCACTCCAAGTTCTCCAGTGCAATGTGGGTTGTTGGACCTATTGTGCAAATGGCTCTCTCTCTGGGATATGGTCAGATAGGTGGACGAAGTTCCATCCTGCTACACCTTCACAAAAATAACAATGTGCAAGGAATTTCTAGGTCAACAGTTTTGAAATCATACAAACATCTCAGAAATATTGCTAACTTTCTGGGCTACTGACAATCTTAGATGAAATTCTTTGAAATTCTGCCAATAGGGAATGGCATTGAGTTCCTGTTGAATTACAGCACAGGCCAACAGACGTTTAGGGGAAGCAATCAGTCAGATGAGAGAACATGTATAGCAAGTACATTCTGCCACATTTTTCCTTATCAATGCTGCACTCCCAAAGGAAACATCTCAGTCCAATTCAATTGGATTATTTTACGCTAATGAACTTGTGGATTACATGACCTACCTATTTCAGGCTCTCTTGAAAGAAATCTATGACTTACCTGCGGTGGGGACTCCCATTTTTCTAAGAACTCCTCTCTCGCTTTCTCTAAGAAATCTTTCACTGTAATGAAAGAACAGAAATATATTACTCCTGACATTTGGACAACTATCGCAATTCACAAAGCTTCTAGCCTGTGGGACGAACAATTTAAATGCAGGATTTAAAATGTCAGTGAATTGAGTTGTGGGTTGGCTAGCTTTTGAATTTTAGAATTGACAATTAGTCTCTGTCTTTAATGTCACAATATGGTTCAGGCCAAGAAGACTGACTAAACATAACCTAACGCAGATTGCTTTGCTGTTAAGCAAAGATTGTCATAGTTACAGAGCCTGACAATGTGTTAGATTATGGTGATGCTTCAGTGCGTTGGTGTGAATGACTAATAATACCAATTTCCAATATACACTGAGCCGTTGAACTAAAGCAACAATTTTGAATTTGAAACCACCCCACCTGTACTTTATGTTATGAAGGAACATCTGTTTACAAAGGAGGGTGTAAATTTGGAGACTTGCAGAATACCAATTCCACTGGCAAACCACAGATATAATCTAATTTCAGCACAAGCTGAACTGCATTGTGAACAGTAGCTCAGACACAGTCTCGACAAAGCAGCATTGCTTCACCCAACATCTCAAGCAGGGTAACACAGGACTTAAAAAGATGGTGACTTATGAATGATTTAGCTTTTGAAATCATGTAGATACTTTATTTTTTTCTTCTACAAAGAGGATTTAAGATGTTTTCGGGAATCTTTGCACAATACCCCAAAAGGAACAGGACCACACTCTGAAAGGTCAGCCTGTAGAAATTTCAGTTAGCAACAGGCAACTGCGCTCATTAGTGACAAAGTCATCCAACGTTTAATGCTTCATTCTGAAGTTAACTCAGTCACCTCATCACACAATAATTTAACATCTAACCGATTGCACCTTGGGTATACACGCATGCTCAAAACAGCCTGTCCAGCGGCATAAATAGTGTAGCCTTGTCCCTGGGATGTTGGTCATTGACATGGGCAGACAAGACTATCTGCCTACTGGAGAAGACAAATTGGCCTCTGTCCATAACGTAAATTTTTGATGCATCAGAACAGGATGCCAAGGATCTCTCATTTTGGACATTCAGCTGTACAAATTGCAAAGCAAACTGTTACCTTTCTGGGCTATTTGTTTGCACTCAAACTCCAGCTGTATCTCAAACACAGGGGACACAGACATTTCAGTTAGATCTCCAACAAAACACATTCATGGCATCCCTCTATAAATAGAATCATGGTACCTAAAACAACTTACTAAGCTAAACAATTCACCTTGATTTACAGAGGGAACCCAAGATAGAGCATTCTTTAATGGGCATTACAGCAGCTTTTTTGAGATTTGGTTCCAAATTGATTTGTAACTCAGCACAGGGGAGCTTTGAGACACTAAATGACAAAACTTTCTCATAAAGAATGACGAGTAACAACTTTCAATTTTGTCCAGCCAATTAAATACTCAATAAACCAAAGTGATAAATAAATATTGCAAAGAAATTAAAACAAAAATTCATTGGCATCAGGTAGGAAAGTTCTGCAGCCAAGTCCTACAAAACAGTAATGAGAAACACCACTTCTTCTAAAGGCAAATGCATGTTAAATGTTAGATGTCTGCAGAACTCTATCATTCATTACAGGACCACTAACTTCTTCTGCAGTCCACGAAGCTCCCTTCAAGATCACGGCTCACTGACATCCAATAGGTTCTACCAGCTGCATGCAGCACTATAAATATTCAACTTGCTAAACAACCTTGACAAAGTGTTGCACTGTACAAAAACATAAGAGATTTGTAACATTAAAAGTCCATAATTTGGAAAGGAAGATTCAGGTATTCCCAGGCACTCATCTTTATCACAGCTAAAGGCTAAAGGTAAATACGCAAAGAGTAACCAGCACTAGGACTTTAAAATGATCAGAAAGTGTGAGAGTAGCATATTACATCTGCCATTACTTCAGTCGGAGAATCAAACTTTGAGCTTCTGCTTACAAAGCGGAAGGTGGTATTGTTGATTTAAAAAAACAGCTGAGCTGCCCTGATAGTTCAGATAGTTAATCTAGGTCAGAAAAGATGTGGTCTGTGATGAATTAACTGATATTGGGTACAAAGGGAGTGCAAAAACAATTCTCAGCTCACTTCTGATAAGGGTAGAGAAAACAAGCCAGAGTTTCCTGTCCTGAATGTATTCAATGTTCTCTCCCAGAATGTGAACGGATATGTTAAAGGATATAATTAGGCCTGACAATGATGCTTTGTGGTCATACAGTGGTTTATCGACATCCAATGCGTTAGGGTCACATGATTTTCTTTAGTGAGCCAATTGATCCAATCTGGAAATTCATCCATATTTGTCAAAGTCTCCCAATTAGTTTGCTGTGTAAGCCTCATTGCATGATATGGGGTGCCTATTCTAAATTAGCTAGATTGTCATGGTGGCATATTCGGGTAGACAATCATTAGCACAAACAAGCTTCTCATTATTCATTACTTTTGGATCACTCTACCTCTAACTCTGGTATGCAAAGTTATTTTGAGCACAATATAAAGACTTCCATGTTTGAAACCAGAAAACCAATCAAATGATGCCTTGAAGGGCCAAGGATTCAGGAATTAGATTACTGGGCCAAGACACACTTGACAGGTGGATCTGGTTCAACTTTTAATGAAGTGCACGCACGTCAAACTTAAAATAACCCAACATAACTTGTTCCACACAACAAGGGCAATCATCAACTTATAAGTGTGGTTTTGAATAACCTCTTGAAAGTCACTAGGAACACTAAGAGGAATAAAATGAGCAATAGAACTCACCATGAACTCTGAGTGTTTTGCTACTTTATGCCTAACTTTAATATGGACACATGTCACACCCTATCCACCAGGTGGAGATATGAAGCATTGTAACAGCTAACTGTTTCTACAACCCATCCATGGATATAGATGTAGGAGAGGGTGTTCCCATGCTCCGCATTCAATTGAAGTCTTTCAGCAGCTATTATTCCAAGGCAGATTTTCCATTAGCATCATTGACAACTCTTTTGTTTCCCGAACAGAAGGTTGTTGGCTCAAGTCTCACCCCAGAAAACAAATATGTAATCAATGTAGTGGTGAGTGGGTGCTATGTTACTAAGAGCCCAGTACATCAATGCAAAAGATAAGGCTGAAGCAGTTGCAGCAATCTTCAGACAGAAGTGCCAAATGGATGATACATCCTGGCCTCCTCCACTGGTTCCCAGCATCACAGATGCACAATCTTCAGCCAACTTGATTCAATCCATGGGATATCAAAAAACGGTAAGAGACACTGGATACTGCAAATGCTATAGGCCTTGACAACATTCCAGTAATCGTGAAGAATTGTCCTTCAGAAGTTGCCGCTCTGCTAGCCAAGTTACAACACTGGCATCTCCTTAACAATATGGAAAGTTGCCTAGGTATGTCCTGTACATAAAAAGCAGGACAAATCCAACCTGCCAATTACCACCACATCAGTCTACTCTCGATTTTTAAAAGCCAAAGAACTGTGGGTGCTCAAAATCATAAATAAAACAAAAATAGCTAGAAAAGCTCAGCAGGTCTGGTAGTATCTGTGGAGAGAAAGTAGAATTAACATTTTGGACCCAGTGACCCTTCTTCAGAACTGATTGGTTGGCATATATGCTAATGAAGGAATGAGGTTGGTGGAGAAGGAGTAAAAGATAGGTGGGCATGGAGCCCAGAGACAGAGAGAGAAAACAGTTGGGCACACAAAGGCTTGGGTAAAGGTCAGACTGGGAGAATGAATAGTTACTAATGAGGTAGCAGCACCTGTGAATGACAAGGTCTGGTGTGTCAGGGTTGGGGTAGGATATGGGAGAAGGTGCTCAAGCAATAAAACTGTTGAATTCAATATTAAGTCCAGAAGACTGCACAGTTCCCAAGCTGAAAACAAGATGTTGTTGTTCTAGACTGAGGTTGGTTGGAGCACTGCAGCAAGCCCGAGACAAAGATGCTGACCAGGGAACATGGTGGTGCGTTGAAATGGCAGACAACTGGAAGTTCAGGGTTTTTTTTGCAGCGGTCGTCCAATTTGCATTTTGTCTCCCCAAAGTAGAGGAGACCACAATATGAGCAGTGAATGGAGTTGACTAGACTGAGTGAAGTGCTGGTAAAGCACTGCTTCACTGAAGGTGTATCTGGGACCTTGGATAGTGAAGAGGAAGGAAACAATGAGTAGGCCTTACACCTTCTGCAATTACATGGGAAGGTGCCATGGGGATGTGAGGTAATGTTGGGAGTGGAGGAGGAGTGGACTAAGATGTTCTGGATGGAACTGTCCCTGTGAAAGTTCGACAACGGAGGGGAGGGGAATATGTGTCTGTTGGTGCCATCCAACTGGAGGTGATAGAAATGGCAGCTAATGATCCTTTGGATATGGATGCTGGCGGTGGAATGGCCAGTGAGGATTAGGGGGACCCAATCGCTGTTGTGGGAGAGAAGAGAGGGAGTTAGGGTAGAAGTTCGGGAGATTGGTCAGATGCGGCTAAGAGCCCTGTCAATCACGGTGGCAGGGAATCCTCGCTTGCGGAAGGAGGTGGATATTCTGGAGGCCAAGTTGAAGTTGACATCATCAGTACAGATGGAGGAACTGGGAGGTTGGAATAGAGTCTTTACAGGAAGTAGGCTATGAGGGTGTACAGTCAAGTAACTATGAGAGTCAGTGGATTTATTTTGGATATTACTGCCAACCTATCCCCAAAAATAAACAGAGATGTTGAAGAAGGAAAGGGAGGAATCTGAGATGGATCAGGTGAAATGAGAGTGGGTTGGAAATTAGAAGAAGCGAAATAGACAAACTTTTCTAATTCTAGACAAGAGAAGGAAGCAACAAAGATGATGTTATCAATGTATCGGAGAAAGAGTTGTAGATGGGGGCCAGAGTAGGGATAAAACAAGCAATGCTCCATGTACCCCATACAGAGCCAGACATACCTGGGGCCTATGTGAGTACCCACAGCCACCCCTCTGACCTGAAGAAGATGAGAGGTGTACTAGAAGTTGTTGTTCAGAGTAAGGACGTGCTCAAACAGATGGAAGAGGGTGGTGGCGAATGGGGACAGTTCGGGTCTTTTTCCAGGAAGCAGCAAAGAGCCCTGAAACTATCGTGATGGGAGACCGATGTGTAAAGGGATTGCACGTCCATGGTAAAGAGAAAGGCAGCTGGAGCCTGTGAACTGAAGCATCAGATGAATTACTTCAGGGGAAGTGGGAAGGGAATGGACAAGGGAAGAAAAAAACTGAATTGAGGTAGGAAAGTTCAGTGGGGCAGGAGGAGGTAGAAATAATGGGTCTGCCTGAGCAGTCCTGTTTGTGGATTCTGGGAAGGAGGTAGAAGCAGATTGTGCAGGGGTTGGGAGACTATGGGGTTTGGGGTGGGGGAGATCACCAGATGAAATAAGATTAGTGACCACTGTGGACACAGCAGCCTGGTGTTCCATGGTGGGATCATGGTCCAGGGGGAGATAGGAGGAAGTATCTGACAGGTGGTGCTCAAACTTTACAATGTAGAGGTCAGTAAAACAGCACCACCCTTCTTGGCTGGCTTGATTACGAAGTCATAGTTAGATCTGAGAGTAGAGTGCAGTCAGTTCAGAGGGAGATAAGCTGGAATGGGTAAGGTGGGGAGAGGGGTGGCTGCTGAGAAATTGAGACTGTGTCGACAGTTCTCGATGAACAGGTCGAGTGCAGGTAATGGCACAGGTGGAGGGAGTGTTGAATGTTGTTGAAGGTAGGAGAAAGTGTTGTTGGAGGTAGTCTTCTCACTATCAAGCAGCACCTGCTCAGCAATAACCTGCTCACTGACTCCCAGTTTGGGTTCTGCTTGGGTCACTCAGCTGCTGACCTGATTACAGATTAGTTCAAACACAGATAAAACAGCTGAGGTGAGAGTGACAGCCCTTGACATTAAAGTTGCACTTGACAGTGTGGCATGAAGGAGCCCTGGCAAAACTGGAATCACTGGATATTGGGGGCAAACTCTCCACTGGTTGGAGTCATACCTGGCACATAAGACGACATCATAGCTGTTGGGGTCAGTCACCTCAGCTACAGGGCATCACTGTAGGAGTTACTTAGGGTAGTGTCCTATGCCCAACCATTTTCAGCTGCTTCATCAATGACCTTCCTTTCATCATAAGGTCAGGAGTGAGGATATTCACCAATAATTGCACAATGTTCAGCAACATTCACAACTCCTCAGATACTGAAGAAGTTCCTGTCCAAATGCAACAAAATTGGGACTATATCCAGGCTTGGGTTAACAAGTGCTAGGCAATGATAATCTCCAATAAGAGATTATTTAAACCACTGCTCCTTGTCATTCAATGGTGTACCATCACTTAATCCCCCACTATCACCATCACCATCACAAGGTTACCATTGAGCAGAAATTTAACTGGACTCACCTCATAAACAATGGCTACAAGAACAAGTCAGAAACGAGGAATACTGCAGCAACTAACGAACCTCCTGACCCCCCAAAATCTGGACCACCTACAGGGTGTGTGATGAGATATCCCCATTTGTCTGGATGGGTACAGCTCAAACAACACTCAAGAAGCCTGACTGGCATCACATCCACACGCATCTACTCTCTCTACCCCGAATGTTTTGGAGGTGCAGTTTGTTCGATCTACAAGATTCAGTGCAGAAATTCACCAAAGATCCTTAGAAAACACTGTCCAAATTCACGACCATTTCTATCCAGAAGGACAAGGGTCAGATACTTGGGAACACCACTACCTGCAAGTTCCACTCCCAACTGCTAACCTGCTTTGAAAATATATTGCTGTTTCTTCACTCTCATGGGGTCAAAATTCTGCAATTCTCTCCCTAAGCGCATTGTGGGCCTACCTAGAGCATATGAGCTGCAGCGGTTCAGGAAGGGAGCTCACTAACACCTTCTCAAGGGCAACTAGGGACAGGGAATAAAATGCTGGCCAGCCAGTGAAGCTCACATCCCAAGAGTGAATAAAAACAAGAGTCCAATGAGACAATAGCAACAGAATTGATCACTCAGCCCATTGAGTCTGCTCTACCTTTTTGGGTAATATCTTCTTCAACTCTATTCTCCTGCCTTTGCCCTGTAACCCTTGATCCTGAGACCTGATCCAAAACCCCAACTCCGTAATCCTGAGGTTTGGCATAGATTCATTGCAAATAAAGTGGCAGGTATTTCGATTTCCAAAGCCAAAGGGGCAAATTGAGTCACTGGGAAAAAAAATCACATCGTTTTTCAATAGAAGCTTACACAAGTCAGAAACTCTTAACACATCCAAGAAAGGGAAACATCAAGGAGGCACCATTGCTGAAATATTGTATTGTGGCCCAGTACGTTGGTTAATAAACTTCCTTCCAATTAGAACATAGAACAGTACAGCACAGTACGGGCCCTTCAGCCCACAATGTTGTGCCATGCATTTACCTTAATCTAAGATCAACCTAACCTACACATCTCTCAATTTATTGTCATCCATGTGCTTGTCCAGCAGTCGCTTAAATGTCCCTAATGTCTCTGACTCTACCACTACCACACACCCATCATTCTCTGCATAAAGAACCTCCCTCTGACATTTCCCTTAAACCTTCCTCCAATCACCTTAAAATTATGACCCTTCGTGACAGCCATTTCTGCCCTGGGGTAAAGTCTCTAGCTACCTACTCTATCTATGCCTCTCATTACCTTCCACACCTCTATCAGGTCACCTGTCTTCCAAATGTCTCCTACTTTTCATCAAGCCAACAGAGAAGGAAAAATGAATCACTGCTTTATCATTGTCCCTCACATTAGTCAAATTAAAAGAGGATGACCTTCATTTATTTAGCTTGTTTAAAGTTAAGACATGCATGCATTCAGACACGCAAGTAACACCCACTCCCTTTCTTACGCACATCACTGAGGCAAAGCTATGCTGCAGTCAGTCTGAATATGCAAGGATGAGAAAGGAATTGTTTCTGCCCTTACTGCATGTAGTCTTCCTGCAGGAGCCACTTTTGAACAGTGTGCAGTGTTTATTCAGTAAAACAGCGGGGATCATAGTGACAACCACAGCAAATCACTAGAGAGGTCATTGGGCATCTAAAATTAGAACATTTGAACTGAAATCCATCCAAAGGCTTTGACTCGATAAACACTTCCCAGCACACAGCGACAGAAGATATTAAAACTCTACCGATCTCACACCGCCCACTTGGGAATTAACACAAACCTGGGAAAGCAGCCATCACACTGATTCCAAAGCTGCCCTGAGTTCATTAAATAGGCAAATCATGTACTTACAGGCAAAAGTGAGTGGTTTAGAAATTTAGTTCCTACAGGATATAGAGTGAGCTTGTGCTTGGAGGCATTCAGTCTGTGAAAATACAGCTTCCACTCTCCTTAACAGTCCAGTTACAAAACTGGTGCGAAGGCAACTGAACGCCCTATGAAACAGTTCTTCAGGATTCAGGACCAAAGGTCTTGTTGGGGTACAAACAGGTATATGTTTACACTGAGCATATTATAACATTTCCATTCAATTTGCACACTTCATCCGCAGGATGTCATCTTTTAATGCTTTACAGTAAAGGGGCAACATAAAGGGGAATGGAGAATTCACAACATGATCGAAGAGGAATGACATTTAAAACTGAAAGAATGAGGGTGCTGCAAATCAGAAACAAAATAGAAATTGCTGGAAAAAGTCAGTAGGTCTGACAGCATAGAATCATAGAATCTCTACAGTGTGGAAACAGGTCCTTCAGCCCAACAAGTCCACACTGACCCTCCGAAGAGTATCCCACCCAAATCCATTCCCCATTACTCTACACTTACCCCTGACTAATGCACCTAACCTACACAACCCTGAACACCATGAGCAATTTAGCATGGCCAATTCAGCTAACCTGCACATCTTTAGATTCTAAATCCCAGACTGAAACCTGGTTTGAAAGATCATATTTTGTCTGGTTTGATTTTACCAAGGTTGGTACTGTGAAGATTTTGAAGCAAAAGGTAAAGTTAAAGTTATATTCCATTAATCCCAAAAGCATCCCATTACAATTCCCAAACAACCCAGAGAATCTGTGGAGAGAAATCAGAGTTAACATTTCGGGTCCTTCCTCAGAATGTATTAGAGGAGTGACATGGGAGGGGAGCTGGCATTACGGAGATTAAAGTGTGGTACTGGAAAAGCACAGCAGGTCAGGCAGTATCTGAGGAGCAGGAGAGTCGATATTTTGGGCAAAAGCCCATTCCTGATGAAGGGCTTTTGCCTGAAATGTCGACTCTATTGCTCTTTGGATGCTGCCTGACCTGCTAGGCTTTTCCAGCACCACACTCTCGGCTCTAATCTCCAGCATCTGCAATCCTCACTTTTGCCATTAAGGAAACTAGACAAGCAGAAGGCTGGGAGAACACAGCAAGTCAGGCAGCATCAGGAGGTGGAGACGTTGACATTTCAGGTGTAACCCTTCTTCAGGACTAGGGGTTGGGTGCAATTGGAGCTGCAGAAAAAGTGGGTGGGGGGGGGGGGGGGGGAGTGGAGGGTGGTGAGGTGGGGACAGGTGAAGAAAGGTAGACGGTTCAACTTGATTGGTTGATGTGAGGGATGAATCTGGTAGGTGGCTGAGAGGAAGGGAGGGGGAAGAGGCTGAGAAGGGAAGTTATTTGAAATTGCAGAAATCAATGTTGAATCCTCCAGGCCACAGGCGGCCCAGGCGGAAGATGAGGTATTGTTCCTCCAATTCGTTCTGACAATGGAGGAGGCCAAGGATGGTCATGTCGGACAGGGAGTGGAGGGGAGATTAAAATGGGCGGTGACTGGGAGGTCTGATCGGTCCCTGCGGGCCTGACTGAGATGCTCAGTGAAACGTTCTCTTAGTTTACATTTGGTCTTCCTGATGTAGAGAAGACCACATCAGGAGCACTGGATATAGTAAACTAGGTTGAAGGACAGGCAGGTGAACCTCTGTCTCACCTGGAAGGACTTGCAGTCCTTATATATGTCCATATCACACAAGGAATTGCCTTCAGGCTCTCAGCTTCTTCTTCTCCATCGGTCACTATTCAGCACCTTGCCGAATTAATTCTCACCCTTAATAAATTTGCTTAACTCCTCCCGTTTCCTCCAAATCCAGGGGCTGGCCATGGGTACTCAGCTACGCTGGCCTCTTTGTTCACTACATCAAACAGTCCCTCGTCAATACATACACAGACACTGTGCCTCAACTCTTCCAGCGTTACATCAATGACTGCATTGGTGCAGTGTCCTGCACCCAGGCTGAACTGGGGCAGTTCATCGACTTCGCCCACAACTTCCACTCCGTCCTCAAATTTACTTGGTCCATCTTGGACACCTCCCTTCCCTTTCTTGACCTCTCCATTTCCATCTCTGGTGACAGTCTCTAGATGGACATTTACTATAAACCCATACTCACAATCACCTGGATGACACCTCCCCCCACCTAATATTGTCCATCCCATTCTCCCAATTCTTCTATCTCCGCTGCATCAGTTCAGACAAGGAGACATTCCACCCCCAAGCATCCCAGAGTCCACCTATTTTGAATAACATGCTTTTCCCCCTCTGTCATCCAGACAGCCCTCCACTGCACCACCTCCATTTCCTATTCCACTGCTCTAAAGTCCCAACCCTCTAAATGCAATGAAGACAGAGTCCCCCTGCCCTCCCCTACCACCTCACCAGTCTCCTCGTCCAAAGCATCATCCTTAAACACTTCTGCCAACTCCAAGTAGACCCCACCCCAAGGACATCTTCCCCTCCCCACCTCTCTCTGCTTTCCGCAAGAACTGTTCCCTTCACCAAGCTTGGTTTGCGCTACTCTCCCCACCAACCCTGCCCCGGGTACCTTGCCCTGCTACCATGAAAGATGCAAAAACTGACAGCACGGGCCCTCCTCACGTTCATCCAGGGCCCCAAACAGTCCTTCCAGGTGAGACAGAGGTTCACCTGGCTCTCCTCCAAGCTAGCTTACCGTCTTCAGTGCTCCTGATGTGATCTTCTCTACATCGAGGAAGACAAATGTAAACTAAGGAATGTTTCACTGAATATCTCAGCCAGGCCTCCCAGTCACAGTCCATTGTAATTCCCCTTCCCACTCCCTTTCCAACATAACCATTCTTGGCCTCCTTCATTGCCACAACAAATCAAACTGAAAACTGGAGGAACAACACCTGGGCAGCCTATAGCCTGGAGGACTTAATACCGACTTCTCCAATTTCAAATAACCTACATTCCCAGTCCCTCCCCTTCCCTTCCTTTCCTCTCAGCCCGTACCAAATTCATCCCTCCCATCAACCAACCAAGTCCTACCTTCTACATGTCTTCACCTATCCCCACCTCACCACACTGCCGTCTCTCCACTCAGTTTATCTGCAGCATCCCTTGCATCCACCCGATCCTGAAGTGTTATACCAGAAAAGTCCATTTCTCCGCCTCCTGATGCTACTTAGCTTGCTATTTTCTCCCAGCCTCCTGCTTGTCTACCTTGGATTTCAGGATTGCAGTTTTTTTTGTCTCTAACCGGCAGTATGGAGAAGGCATTGCAGTGGTTGAATAAGTGAACACAAAACAAAGAAAGCAAGAGATATGAAGGATGAGGAAGAAGAAAGTATGTGATCGAGACAGAGTAACAAACAGAACTGTTCAGAAGTCATTATATATCTGTACTGAAGCAGAAGTAGAGCAAATGGGTCTGCTAATTGTACATTAGATTCAGGGATGAAATTGGTTCTTTCTTCTCCTCAATCAGTGCCTTGAGACTGAGGATCACTTGATTCCATTCTGGGGTTGTAAGTCCTAAGGCGACTAAACAGCCCATTTGCTGGATCACACACCCTGCCACAGCCTGAAGAGTGCTCAGGTTTTTGCATTCTCCTTCCATTGTTAATGCTTGACCTCCATCTGGACCTGTCAGAGATAGGTGGCATATTCAGCAATAAAGTTTACACATTAGTCTAGAGTAAGCTGGTTATGAGATGGTCAGAGATTGACAGCTCATTTTTAGAGAGACCATGCTCAGGGAATCGTTGGATTGGCAGAACTGACATATGAAGAGAGACTGGATCGGTTAGGGCATGTATGTCTGGGCGTGTGTGTAGGAGAGCAGCTATATTCTAATGGGAACATTCTAATGGGATAAATGAGGGAAGGATGTTCCCAATCATCTGGAAGCTCAGAACACGGGTCACAGATGAAAGATATGGAGTAGTCTATTCAGGACTGAGATGAGGAGACATTTCTTCATCCAGAGAGTGGGGAGCTTTCAAACGTGCCTGCCACATAAAGTGATTAAGGCCAAAACATTGAACATTTCAAGGAGGAGTTGGATATAGCTCTTAGGGCTAAAGGGATAAAAGGGTAAGGGAGAAAGTTGGAACAGGATAATGAATGGTCAGCCATGATCATACTGAATGGTAGACCAGACTTGAAGGGCTGGATAGCCTACTCCAGCTCCTATTTTCTATGTTTATGTTTCAGTGCCTTTTTTTGAATGCCTATCCACAACATATGTTGCTCTCTAACAGGAGTGGCAGCATGGTGTCTCAGTGGTTAGCACTGCTGCCTCACAGCACTAGGGTCTCAGGTTCGATTCCAGCCTCGGGTGACTGTCTGTGTGGAGTTTGAACATTCACCCCGTGTCTGCATGGGTTTCCTCCCACAGTCCAAAGATGTGCAGGGTAGGTGAATTGGCCATGCTAAGTTGCCCATAGTCAGAGGGAAATGGGTCTGGGTGGGTTACTCTTTGGAGGGTCACTCTTCGGAGGGTCGGTGTGGACTTGTTGGGCCAAAGGGCCTGTTTCCACGCTGTAGGGAATCTAATCTAATCTTTACCACTCAGGGCAGAGTGAAGCTACGATACAGCAGCTGTCTTCTGCTCTGAAACTGCAAAATCTCTCTTTTATTTGTTCAAGAAGTCTCATGGCCAAATTGTAGAGTATAGGTTAGCTATAAGTTGTAGCTATGGTAATTCTGGTGGTATAAATAAACATTACTGTTCGACTTGCTGATCATTACTGTTCAAGCAGTCCTTAGAGACAACTCCCAGGAAAAACCACAGCTCTATTTTGACATCTTGACAAAGTGCACACTCAGAGCACAGCGAGCTCAGCTGGCATCACTCCTTGCAAAGCCTTTGACTTATTAAGTTCAGAGTCCTGAAATGGCAGATTAAACTTTAATAACCTGCTTTACCTCCATTATTTATTCCTCTCAAAATGTTCAAAGCCTGCATCTGGAATCTTTGAAAGCCTTGCCTGTAACCTTAGTCAGAAGCTAACATCATGGTCCATGGATGGTGATGATCCTGTCTTATCCCTGAAGACTTTATAGTTCTTCTTTTCCAGAGCAGTTATTTAGAGGGACAAAATTAGCAAGTGACAACACCCTTTTATTTATTATATCTTCGACATGCTTCACTTAAAGAATTATATGACTCAGTACATTTTAATTTCCTTCCCAAATTAAACAATCTGAGGCAGTGTTTTGGTTGATTGGTAACCAGGGTTGGGTGGGTTGTGTGAAGTAAATACAACACTGCTGCTTAGGCAGGGCTCCACCTGACAGCATGTAAGACCAGATAACTGAACCTAAACATATTTTGGATTAGTGGTGCTGGAAGAGCACCTGATGAAGGGCTTTTGCCCGAAACGTCGATTTTGCTGCTCCTCGGATGCTGCCTGAACTGCTGTGCTCTTCCAGCACCACTAATCTAGAATCTGGTTTCCAGCATCTGCAGTCATTGTTTTTACCTACCTGAACCAAAACATAGTTCTATGATTCCGGTTGCTCAAGGAAATCTGTGCACAACTAACCCTTTACAGTGATTCCATAAATCAAATGCTGTCTCAGCATTTCTTTTTTCTGAATCCAGAAACAGGAGAAATTGAAAGAAATGGGGTGGGCCGAAGGCAGAACAGGTTACTCAGTTGAATGTTCAGCCGTGACTATACTGAATGGCAGAGCAGGCTCAAAAGCCCAAATTGCCTATGCCTGTTCCTATATTCTATGGTTCTATTGCGTTTTGCAGGGAACATATTTGGCCATTTAAAGAATTATTTATTTTGTCATGGTGACTGAATATTACTAATTTTAACATGGGACTAATACCCAGTGTTCTGGGTAATCACAATCCACCTCTTTGCCTATTAAATCAGAAATCTGTGATGTTGTTAAAAGTTCCTCTTAATACTTTGTTGTAATCACTCAGATAGGCAACACAGCATCATTAGGGCAACAGATCAGACAACACAGTGCTGCTCAATATCTCACTCTATGCCTTAGGATATACTTCTAGAATCAAACAGTTCAGAAGAGGCACTTTAACCCATTGAGTCTGTACCACCAAAACTATACTAGCTTTGAATGTTATGACATGTCAAGTGCTCATCCAAGCAGTTTGTGAGGTTTCCTGTCTCAACCATTCTCGCAGGCAGTGCATTCTAGTTCATCATCATTCTTTGTGTTCAAATATTTTTCCTCGAATCCCCTCTAAACCCCCTATCTTTCACTTTAAAATGATACCTCTTTGTATTTGACCCTTTGACTAAGAGGAACAGCTGCTTTCTAGTCACCATGAGCATGCCCCTCAACCCCAAGGTACTAACTGCACCATCCAGCAAAACATGGCCAATCGGAATGTTTTCCCTGCAAAGAAATTCTGGGCATTCATCTGCACGTATTTTTCTCCCAAAGGCACATCTGGCAGATCACAGAGACAACAAATGGGATCTTAACGTCTGATTTTAACCATTAACCCTCACTTTCTAAACTGGAATACAGTGTATAAACTCTGCACTGCTTGCCAGTATAGACAAATGGACAAATAGTTCATTTCAGTGCTGAGAAAGTCAAAGCACTAAATCAGTCAAAAATGTGATGGCACCCACCTTCTCCAACCCTAACCAATTAGGGGTGCCTTTGGTACATCTGAGTTTTGCCAGGATATAAAATTAATGATGGCACTTAGAAACGTTTGGGGATGAAATGGGAACGTTCAGCACTATGTGCAAGATCCTAATGGGATTTGACAAAATAATTTCCCCTTGTGGGAGACAGTAGAAGAAGGGTGTCTCCCATTTAAGCAGAGCAGAGGAGAATGTTTTTCTCTCAGAGGATTGGGAACTTTTGGAACTCTTCATCTGACAGCAGCGAAGGCAAGTCATTGAATATTTGTAAGACTAAGTTACATTGAGTCTTAACCAACAAAGGAAGAGAAAGGTATCAGGATTTTGGAGGAAAGTGGAGTTGAGGCTAGAACCGGATCAGCCATAACTGTCAAATGGTCACACAGGTTTGAGAGACTGGACGGTCTATTTTTGCTCCTAAATGTCATGCTTGTATGTACCCTTCATGATCTTCACTGTTGGACAAAGCCAGGGAATGGAATATTCTAGCATTCTTTGGCAGCTGAAGAGACAAACCACCTTCAGTTTGGGTTGAAATGGACAAGGTTGTCTGTTTATACACAGCCCACTCATTATGATTCTAAAATAAAGCATTCAGTCTGACACAGCAGGTACAGCACCAGAATTCCTAATGGTTAAGTTACACTATGTTAATACCATGATTGGGGCCTCATTAAACTCTCAACTTTGTTTGCAGAAGGTAAATTTTCTTATATTCATTCATGGGATGACTGCATCACTGACCAGGCAAGCTTTTACTTCCCATTCCCAATTGCTCAGAGTCAGTTAAGAGTCAACCACATTGCTGGCAGTCACATATGGGCCGGACCAGGTAAGGACAGCAAATTTCCCTCCAGTGAAGACATAAGTAAACCTGACAGGTTTTTAACCACAATTGACAACAATTGTATGGTTGTCAGTCGGCCAACTTTTTAATTAATTCAAATTTTACACCTGCTATGGTAAGATTCAAATGCATGGATCAAGAGCATTAACTTGGGGCTCTGGATTACACTGCCATCAACACATTTCAAACTCCCAGTGTTACTCAATGAACGAGACTTATTTGGAGAACACATGAATAATGTGCAATTTTTCTACTTTTAACCTAATTTACTTTATCTGGAAATACATAACAAACAACTTCCTCAGTGCAGTCATCTTTGTCTGCACCCTTTAGCTAAGATGCAAAATTTAAGATGCAAAATCTTCTTCTTCCCTCAGGATGACTTCCCTCTGGTCTGTTTTAAGGGATTCTGAGAAAAGGCCACTATGGGATCTGCAAACTTTGACACATATGGTGCTTGGAGAGCTGGCTATATTTAACGTTTGGACACTTGGGGACTCCCTCTGATGCTTTCATTTCACCTCTGCATGCTCCTGACTAAGTTGATCAACGTATGGTCAGTGCTTTCTAGACTGAACATTCACAAGCCAGGGTCTCTCATGAGTCAATGTTGATGTTTCACATCTTCAGAGATGATTCTTCTGCGAGACTCTTTGGTGACTGAGTTTCAGGTAGAACAGTTCATAGAATCATAAAACAGAATGCCTGCAGTAAAGAAACCGTTCAGCCCTTTGGGTCTGCACTGATCCTCCGAAGAGCATCTCACCCAGACCCTGTAATCCCGCAGTCTGGTGTCAGGTATACAAGTGAGATGTCCTGCTCCTGCCCTGGTTTTGAGGGATTTGCACCTGAAAGCTGAGAAAGTTGGCTTGGGAGGGGATGTTGCTGTTGGGCCACCTTTGTCATTGGATTTGAAAAATGTTGTGAAGGTGCCACCAATGATACTTCTTTCATGCTTTGTGGAGTTTGCTATAAGTTGTTTGTCTCCAAAATACAGACTTGAGGCATGACACACATTTCATAATTCATAAGTTCATGTGCCAAAGCGCCATATGTTTGAAAGATCATTCAAAATGAGTTTTGAGAAGATTTGTAGCTCAGGTTGAGGTTCTGGATGTTGATTTGCTTGCTGAGCTGCAATGTTCATTTTCAGATGTTTCATCACCACACTAGGTAACATCTTCAGTGAGTTTCGTCTGGAGGCTCAATGAAGATGTTACCTAGTATGGTGATGAAATGTCGGAAATTGAACTTTCCAGCTCAGCGAGCAAACCTACATCCATCATTCAAATTCAGTTCAGGAAATGGAGTGACTTACTTAAACTTTCTAAATCAACTTTACAGCTAAATGTTGCAATTTGACAGCTAAAGCAAACACAACAATCACAGAGCAAATCATAAATGATTAGTCTTCATCAGGATCTCATTGTAAACTTCAATAATTAAGTGACAAGCTGCTGTCCAAGTATTTCATTGCAATTGCTTCACCAGTCACTGAATTGTGCAGGTTGTCTTTCCTGTATGAAAGTGGCACAGGCAACTTATGCTTTGCTTATTACAGCTAACGAACATTGTATAATTTGACCTTCCCATCAATTTTGCAAGGGCCTGAATCCTGAGATTTCAGTTGATAGTTCTGCCTCAGCACAGTCACCTCCTAAGGATAAGGTCCATGCCCTTGAACAAGAACAATGTTCGCATGGAAACTTTCACTTCACAGAGGCATGACTGATCTCAGTACAGTAAAGCATTCTTGAAAACCAAAACTAAGATGTTCAACAAAGATCACTGGAGAAGAGACTGATGAGGAGAAAGGTTGAGCACTCTGAGTTCAGGAACAGTCACCTAATAAAAGTACAGACACAATGTGGAATCACTCCAGAAAATACTGGGGGATTATGATATTGCAACAAGCAAATAAATGTCAAACCAGAGCTTTATGTAAAATCATGAACGGGGGTGGCACGGTGGCACAGTGGTTAGCACTGCTGCCTCACAGCGCCAGAGACCTGGGTTCAATTCCCGACTCAGGCGACTGTCTGTGTGGAGTTTGCACATTCTCCCCATGTCTGCGTGGGTTTCCTCCGGGTGCTCCGGTTTCCTCCCACAGTCCAAAGATGTGCAGGTTAGGTGAATTGGCCATGCTAAATTGCCCGTAGTGTTAGGTAAAAGGGTAAATGTAGGGGAATGGGTGGGTTGCGCTTCGGCGGGTCGGTGTGGACTTGTTGGGCCGAAGGGTCTGTTTCCACACTGTAAGTAATCTAATCTAATCTAATCTAATCTAATCTAACTCCATGGTCAGTGGTAGAGTTTAAATCTACCCTTTCCTCTTTCACATTTTGGACAGACTATAATAATAAGCTCTCCAAAAATAACTCACTGCTTCTGGTCATCCGATGCTATAGCAATAAGTGTGGAAATTTGACTACTGAATGTTGTGCTAAAGTTCCATACAAAGCTCAGCAGCTATCAAATGTGTGGCAATGCACCAAATTCAATAAGCTCTGCCCAATCTATTTTTAAAGCACAGGTAATGTAATGAAATTTTTCTCTGGCATATCAAAAACCAGAAACCCAAACTTACAATAAGTAATATTGAAATATCCTACAGTTTACATCATACAAGTCATTAACAAACATTTTTCAGAATGTATAGCATAATTGGCAAATTAATTTCCTGCAATTTTCAGTAACCTTGTCCTTGCCTTCCTCTCTAGACTTTTTCAGACCGATATCCCAATGCAACCCTCCGACTCACTAATATTGACCAACTTCTCAATCCCAGTTCGAGCATCAATGGCTACTCCCGCCTATTCTTTCCTCCATTATGTTCATCTTTCTAGGTTCTAAGCTCTGGAACTTTGTTCTTGAACCTTTCTGTCTATTTCCCTTCCTTTAGGAGGATCATTAAGGTCTACATCTTTGACCAAGTCTCTGGTCAGTGGGTGGCATGGTGGCACTGCTGTCTCACAGCGCCAGAGACCCGGGTTCAATTCCCACCTCAGGCAACTGCCTGTGGAGTTTGCACATTCTCCCCGTGTCTGCGTGGGTTTCCTCCGGGTGCTCCGGTTTCCTCCCACAGTCCAAAAATGTGCAGGTTAGGTGAATTGGCCATGCTAAATTGCCCATAGTGTTAGGTGAAGGGGTAAATGTAGAGGAATGGGTCTGGGTGGGTTGCTCTTTGGAGGGTCAGTGTGGACTTGTTGGGCCAAAGGGCCTGTTTCCACACTGTAATCTAATCAGATGATCTGAACCTTACTTTAATTCCAATTTTCCATGTGATTCATGTATCTCTCAAACACAACAAAATCCTGATCAACCTTTGCCTTGAACCCCTAAATGATTAAGCATCCAGTGTCATGGGATACAAATGCTAAAAACACAACCCTCCAAGTGAGGAGAGTCCTCTTCAGCTCAGTTTGAAATGGTGACTGCATGCCCTTTGTTCTAGACTCTTCATGTATGGGTAAAGGCCTTTCAACATTCACCATGTCAAGCCATCTCAGAATCTTGTGATTCAGTGAGAAAACTCTATATTCTAAACAACCAATTAACTTGCTGCACATAACTGCATAATCACCTTTATGTGTAATACACTACTTCTGGACTTATGCAAGTCTCTCCAAATTCAGTATGAAATTCTATCATACTGTGATCATTCTCTCCCATGTGATCCTTTACCATGAGATTAATCTTGTCTCACTACACAAAGCAAATCCAAACTTAGCCTCTTTCCTCGTTGATTCTGTGACATGCTGGTTTTAGGAAATTGCTTCAAATGCATTCTACAAACTTGCCCTCCAAACTACAAACATGTGCACAAGGAACAACAGCAGGCCACTCTCACTCCTTCAAGACTGTTCTGCCATTCAATAAAATCATGCCTGATCTCCCCAGCCGCTGCACTCCCCCCAACCAACACACACACTTATCTCTCCACCCTGGAGTCTCCCTGCCTCCATTCCTGATGAAGGGCTTTTGCCTGAAATGTCGATTTTCCTGCTCCTCGGATGCTGCCTGACCTGCTGCGCTTTTCCAGCCCCACTCTAATCTAAACTCTGGTTTCCAGTATCTGCAGTCCTCACTTTTGCCAAGATCATGGCTGATCTTACTTGAACGTCAACTTTGCATTCCTGCATTTCCCAATAATTTTTCATCTCCTTTTTAATCGATAATTTCTCTCTGCCAATAATTTTTCATCTCCTTTTTAATCGATCATTTCTCTCTGCCTTAAAAAAATACTTAAAGATCCTACATCCACTGCCTTTGAGGAAGAGAAATCTAAAGACTCACAACCCTCTGAGAAAAATAAGTTTCCATGTCTGTTGGCACAGCCGTGATTTTAAATGATGACCCCTCGTTCTAGATTATCCCACAAGAGGAAGCATCCTTTTATCATTCACCTGGGTCAAGTTCCCTCAGGATCTTACATGTTTAATTAAGTTACTCCTGATTCTTCTAAACTCAGGAGAATATAAGCCTAACCTGTCTAGCCTTTCCTCATAACTGCTCTGTGCTTACAATGCACTAACACCCTTCTCCAAGTATGGTGACCATCACTGCACACAATATTCCAGATGCAATATTACCAATGTTCTGTATAAGTGATGCATAACCTCCCCATTCTTGCATTCAGTCCCCCTCATAATACAACATAACACTTTATTAGCTTTCCTGAGTACTTGTTGTACCTACATACTAACCTTCAGTGATACATTCACTGGGACATTTATCTCTCTCTGTAACCTCTCACCACTTAGGTAAAACACTTTTTTATTCTTTATGCCAAAATGGACAATTTCCTACTTTCACACGCCGTGCTAATTCCTTTGTAAGTTCCTTTTGTCCTCTCCACAATTTTCTTTTCTAATTATCTTGTTCATCGGCAAATTTAGCTACCATACCTTTAACACCTCATCCAAATCATTTAGATAAACTGGAAAGAGTTCAGGCCTCAGTAGCAACCCCAATGTCATAACAATTGTGACACCCTGCCAGCTTGAAAAAGACTACACTGCTTTTTGTTAGCAAGCAAATCTTCAACCCATGCTAATATGTTACCCCACATCTGAACTTGTATTTTTGCAACAACCTGATCAAATCCCTTCTGGAAATCTAAATACAATACATCCACTGGTTTACCAGTAGTTATTCATTCAAAGAAATTCAATAAATTAATTAAACATGGTTTCCCTTTGACAAAACCATTTTCAATCTGCCTGATGACTTTGAGCATATCCAAATGCCCTGTTATGTCTTATAATAACAGCTCCAACCATTTTCCCTATGATAGATATTAAGCAAAATGGCCTTAGTTTCATGCTTTCTGACCCCTTTTTAAATAAACTACTTTTGCCAATTGGGTTTGTCTAGTTTATACAAAGATTCAAGTCCTGCACAATAATTACACTGCTTTTGTCACAAGCTCTTCTAATTTCTTGATTAATGCTCTAACCAACAGTTTGGTTACCATACAGCAGTTCCACCAGCGTATTGTGGTTCCTGTTATTTCTTATCTTCATTCACACTGACTGTTTTTCCTGCTGTTTTGAGCTAAAAATCATAGAACATGACAGCGCAGTACAGAACCTTCAGCTCTTGATGCTGTGCTGACCTGTGAAATTAATCTGATGCCCATCTAACCTACAGCACTCCATTATTATCCATATGTACGTCCAATGCCTATTTAAATGCCCTTAATGTCAGCAAGTCTACTGCTGTTGCAAGCAGTGCATTCCACACCCCTACTACTCTCTGAGTAAAGAGCCTACCCCTCATGTCTATCCTAAATCTATCACCCCTCAATTTAAAGCTATGTCCCCTCATGTTAGCCTTCACCATCCGAGGAAAAAGGCTCTGACACCCTATCTAACCCTCTGATTATCTTATACATCTGTATTAAGCCACATCTCAACCTTATTCTCTCCAATGAAAACAGCCTCAGTTCCCTGAACCTTTTCTCAGAAAACCTTCCTTGCATACCAGGCAACATCCTAGTAAATCTCCTCTGAACCCTTTTCAAAACTTCCAAGTCCTTCCTATAATGTGGTGGCCAGAACTGTATGCAATATTCCAGGTGCGGTCTTACCAGTGTCTTGTACAGCTGAAGCATGACCTTGTGGCTCCGAAACTCAATTCCCCTACCAATAAATGCCAACACACCATATGCCAACTTAACAACCCTATCAACCTGGGTGGCAACCTTCAGGGGTTTATGCACCTGGACACTGAGATCTCTCTGTTCACTGCCAAGAATCTTACCATTAACCCAGTACTCTGCTTTCCTGTCACTTCTTCCGAAGTGAACTACCTAACACTTTTCTGCATTAACCATTTCCACTTCTCAGCCCAGCTCTGCATCTTATCTAAGTCCCTCTGTAACCCACAACATCCTTCGGCACTATCCACGACTCTGCCTAGCTTAGTGTCATTTGCAAATTTACTAAGCCATCCTTCTACATCTACACCCACAATCAGATCATTTTTAAAAATGACAAACTGCAGTGGCTCCAAAACAGATCCTTGCAGCTCACTGGTAACTGAGCTCCAGGATGAACATTTCCCATCAACCACCACCCTCTGTCTTCTCTCAGCTAGACAATTTCTGATTTAAATAGCTAAATCACCTTCAATACTGAAACTCCATATTTCATGCAATAGCCTACCGTGTGGCACCTTATCGAATGCTTTATACACCCATATACACCCCATCAACTGCTTTACCTTCATCCACCTGTTTTGTCACCTTCTCGAAGAACTCAATAATGTTAATATGGCACAGCCTCCCCTTCACAAAATTGTGTTGACTATCCCTAATCAAATTATTCCTTTCCAGATGTTTATGAATCCCATCTCTTATAATCTTTTCCAACACCTTACCCACAACCGAAGTTAGGGTCACCAGCCTAAATTTACCAGGGTTGTCCCAACTCCCCTTCTTAAACAAGGGAACAACATTTGCTACCCTCCAGTCTTCTGTACTACTCCTATAGACAATGATGACATAAAGGTAAAGCCGAAGGCTCTGCGATCTCCTCTCTGGTTTCCCAAAGAATCAGAGGATAAATCCCATCTGGCCCAGGAGTCTTATCTATTTTCAGGTCTTCCAAAATTGCTAAAACTTCCCCTTTGTCAACCACAATCCCATCTAATCTAGTAGCCTGTATCGCCATATTCTCACTAACACCACCCTTTTCCAATGTGAATACTGACAAAAAGTATTCAATAAGCACTTCCCCTATGTCCTCAGATTCCATACTCAACTTCCCACTACTATCTTTGATTGGCCCTAATCTTACCCTCGCCATTCTTTTATTCCTGATATACCTTCGGGTTTTCCTTGATCCTATTCACCAACAACTTCTCATGTCCCCTCCTGGCTCTTCTTAGTCCTCTCTTTAGATCTTCACTGGTTAACTTATAACTCTCAAGCCCCCTAACTGAGCCTTCACACCTCATCCTCACATAAGCCTTCTTCTTCCTCTTGACAAGAGCTTCAACTTCTTTCGTAAACCATGACTCCCTCTCTCGACAACTACCTCCCTGCCTGATAGGTATATACTTATCAAGGACCCGCAGTAGCTGTTCCCTTCCCTAATAACTCCTTCTAGGGTTTGGTTACAAATTATATTTGATAATACCGGTGAAGCACCTAGAACATGTTACGATGTTAAAAAGACATTATAGAAATATTGCTGTTGAAAATGGATACCTTGCTGAAAATGAAACTTGCCAATGTAACAGCATTTCCTGCATTTCAAAAGCTAATCTCAGTGATGGTGACCATGAAACTAGCATCAATTGCTCTAAAACCCATGAGGTTCAGGAAAGTCCTTCAGGAAAGGTAATCTGCCAATTCTTACCAAGTCAAGGCTACACGACTCACAATGATGCTGACTTTAAAGTGACCTTGTGAATCATAAGGACATGAGTTGGAATAGGCAACAAATTGCCAGTAATGTCTGTACCTTATGAAAAGCTGAAGAAAAAAAAAATCTTGGAATCAAGTTTTTGTTCATGCAGTGCTTTTGAACAATTGGAGAGATGTGATAAGGCATTACCATAAGTGCATGCCATTCCTTTCTGCATTATCACCTCAGGTCTGCACAGTCGCATAGCTTACAAATCAAGATCTTGATTAAAATTAGGTTAAAAGTTGGATTAAAACTAACATCTTTTTACTCATTACCAAAGCGATGCTTGGTATCTTGCCAGTGAAAGTGTGCGCTGAACTAACCCATCTTGAAGGATATCTTGCAAGGTTTATTGTCAGGTAATTTTCCGTTTTATTCTATGGATCAGTTAAAGGGAGAAACATGTGGGTGCTAGAATGAGCTTCTTTTTGAGAGGGGAGCACCAAACGTGGTATCGTCACAATCTCATTCTTTTGCATCAAGTTCCAACATGAATTACACAGTTCATTCAGACACAGCAAAAGGATTCACAAAATATGCTTCAACAAAAAGTGCTTCTTCTTGTAACACAATCTGACAGTGAAATGGGGTTGTGTGCTTTTCAGAATACATCACAATTACAGCATTCACTATTGCAAGCTACCTCAGAATCTAGTGTTTCAACGAGAAACTCAGGCAGGTGTCGGGTCAGAGTCTGGTTGGTGTAATTGGTCTGGTCAACATGGAGTTGGGTATGTCTGAGCCCTGTATGGGGTTAGCTGAATATTTACTCAGCAGTTAGGCTAGGTAATAACGTAGCTTTTCCTGACCTGAATTCTCTGATTTAAATGGAGACTTTAGGAAAGGTCCCAATGTAGACAGATTACCCAGCAAAATTCTTCAATTTCCTGGGCAATTCCTTTGGAATCTGGCACAGTGGGATTCCACAGGTTCCCCACGCATAACTCCCATCCATGTCAGAATAACAATTGTCTGGCCAGCGGAAAAACAGGGCCTATTCTGGGTGCAACAAACTGTTCATCTCTGCACTAATTTTCAACTCTCGCTGTGTCCAAAACAAAAACTCAGTATGACTATGTGACTGAACTCTACACGAAGCAGATTCTGATGTGTAAGAGATGTGCTAATTATATAATGGCTAAATTTCTGGTTTATGCCAACAGCAGAGCTTCTTAGCAAGGACCCTTCTGGGGCCATAGCTATTACCACAGCATTTAGAAATTTCACAAGTGCTGTTTAATGAATTCTATCAGAGCCTGCACATTGGTGAATGCTGATACCTTGACCAGTATTCACACAGAGCCTGGAAATTAACCTGCACAGCAAGGTGCAGGATTTCTACATCAGAGCAAAAAGATATCTTCCATACTAAGTGAGTATTGAGGATAGCTGTGGAGCATAGAGGTGGCATGGGCAATGAGGAGAATACAGTGGTATGTAAAGTGCCCAGGATGTGACGTTTGTGTGGAAAACAGTGCCATTTAATAATATAAATTATGTTTTAAAATAATTGCAGCTTGGAATTGCCTGAGCCATGAAAATACAGGCCATGGTTTTGATTTGAGACAAGTGAAGACATGACAGATCCTAATGTCCAAGTAATTTGCATAAACAGCACCCCACTGGGTGTGCTAGCACAACTTACAAACCATGCTGAATAAATCAGGGACAACAGATACAAGTGTAAACAGAATTAGGCTTTGAATTAATTTCAAAGAGAGTCTAATACTCATACATCGAAAATATGCTTTAGTCAGGCATACTGCACTTAATGTTAGGCACCTAAAATGTGAGATGGAATGTTAAGATTGAGTCACCCCATCTGACTCTCCTCCCGATCCCGAATCTGTCGGACAATATTACAAAATGAAGAAAAACCTACATAAAGGGATTTTTTGCTAAATACTTTTCCACAATTTCCACTAGAGATTCAGGAGCCTGACTGATCTTATATGGGAGATCTGTAAGAACTCAGATTAACCAGATTGATGCAAAGAAATCAAATAAACAAATGATGTGAGGAAGCCACAAAGATTCTAGAGTACCTGCAAACAATCTCTGGTTGGAATATATGATTATACTTGCAGAAATTGGATCAATTTCTCAAGGAATATGAACTGTTCTAATTGGGGAGAGATACTTTTGTTGGCAGCTCCTAACATTTCCTGCATTATTACTAATTTTCAAGTACTTTGACAATATCAGCAACAGCAGACTCTGTTGCCACCTGACAGCCACCTCTAATCTTTACATTGGTAAAATGAAAGGCATTTGCTTGGCTCAAAATAAATTGAACAACAGTTTTAATAATCACGTAAAGTGTCTAGGATGAATATTAAACAAAATATGCAAATGGGCCAAGATTAATAATATTGTGAGCAACTGAAAGACTAATTTCAAGTACCAATATTCTAAATACAGACAAACTTGAAATAGCTCATCCAGAGCATCAGAGTGACTCAGATCATGGGTGCTAGGAAACAGCTTGTAGTAATAAATCGGTACTTTGAAGTTTAATCGAAGGAATTCATGATGGTGTGACAACATGTGCCTTTTGAGTATTTTATAGCCAATTGATACTTGGGCTATGCTCAAGGCACATGTTATTTTCATTACTCTCCACTGAGGAATTAAACTAAGAAATTCATATTCAATGTTAGAAGGAATCTTCCACTTTTTCACAAATTACTAATCATCAAATATCTACTGTGTGAAGTTTTGGAAAACTGAGCTTGCACGGTCTCATGTGGCTTCAAATATATTGCATAAATCTAATTTTTTAAAAAATAGCTTGATGAAACTGTGTCTCTGGGAAACCAGTAAGAGGATCCCATTCTTCTCTGGTAAAGTTGTCATGCATTCAGTAGCATCATTATGATACTGAAGGAATCCATTTGGCCTCTTGAGAACGATCCAGCTCTACTCAGTTCCACTTCCCTACTCTATCCCTATAGCTTTGCAAGTTTATTTCCTTTAAGTGCTTATTCAATTTCCTTCTGAAATCACTCACCTTCTCTGCTTTCAACTCCTCAAAGGCAGTGATTCCCAGACATTACAACTAGCATGTAAAAATTCTTCCTCACATTCCCCTTAAACCTCTTGTCCAAAACCATAATGGTCCTTGTAGCTAATGAGAATGGTTTTTCTTTATCTACCTTACCTAAACCTATCATAACCTTGTATACCTTAATCAGATTTCCCCTTCAACACCTTTTGATCCATACAGATCAGCACCAACTTATCTATAGCTAAATTCTCTCATCTTTAGAATTATTCCAGGAAATCTCCTCTACACCTTCTCAAGGTCTTTCATATCCTTTCTAAATTGTAGTAGCCAGAACTCCCCCCAATACTCCCATTGTAAATAATTCATGTAATTAATTTAATGTAATTTCCCTGTTTTTGTACTGAACACCTTACCTTAGATTCTCTACAGTGTGGAAACAGGCCCTTTGGCCCAACCAGTCCACACCGATCCTCCGAAGAGTAACCCACCCAGACCCATTTCCCTTCTGATTAATGCACCTAACACTATGGGCAATTTAGCCAATTCACCTAACCTGCACATCTTTGGACTATGGGAGGAAACCGGAGCACCCGGAGGAAACCCACACAGACACAGGGAGAATGTGCAAACTCCACACAGTCACCTGAGGCTGGAATCAAACCTGGGACCCTGGTGCTGTGAGGCAGCAGTGCTAACCACTGAGCCACCGTGCTGCCTCACCTTTATCTATGATTTCCATAAAATCATGCCCTTTGGGACCTATCTCATTCACATGAACCCCAAGTTGGCTCCTCCTTTGCAGACTGTTTTGGGTGAAGTTTTCATTCTATCTTCCCACCTGCTAAAATACATTAATTTGCACTTCTCAGTAGTAAATTACATTTGCTGCTGCTCTGCCCTTTTTTTTGTTTATTCATTCAGAGGATTGGGGCTTTGCTGGCTGCACCAGCATTTATGGCTTATCCATTAGCTGCCCTTTAGAAGGTGAACAGATGAACTGTCTGTTTGAACTGTTGTAATTGATTCTTGGTGTGGAGGTGCTGGTGTTGGACTGGGGTGGACAATGTTAAAAATCACACAACACTAGGTTATAGTCCAACAGGTTTATTTGGAAGTACTAGCTTTCAGAGTGCTGATCCCAGCCACCTGATGAAGGAGCAATGCTCCAAAATCTAGTATTTCCAAATAAACCTGTTGGACTATAGCCTAGTGTTGTATCATTAATTTAGTGTAAGTACACCCACAGTGCTATTCCTAGGTTGATGCTGGGTGGTCTGTCCAGTTCCATTCCTTTGAGACTTTCCACTCATTTGATACAACTGCTTCCTATGGCAGTTAAGACTGGTATACCATTACACCATTGTCTCCCTTCTCCTGTTAATGTCAACTAATAGTACCCTCACTGTTTTCCACACCTTGTAGCTTGGTATCATTGACAAATTTTGAAAGCGGGTAGTTGATTTTCTTACGATAGATTAAGTAAGGAAAGACAGCATTCATTGCTGGAGGGGTTCATGGAAAAGCACCATTAATTGTCACTAAAAGTATGGAGAGAGTTCAGAAATGCTTTGCACTGACAATATGCAATCATCGAGTGCTCTGTCAAACAAAATGTTTTAAGCAAAGGCTCAGTGCATTTGGTAAGAGTAATTCAGTCATAATCTACATGCAAAATATACAGGCCATGGTTAGGAAGCAAAGCAGTAGGTTTCATTTTGCCTAGATCTAGCACTGACATATGTTGCCTTCTCCTGAACTGAAACTTCTATGGCTTTTTGTATGAAAGGTGTCGCAGCCCTGGCAGAAATTATTTCAACACCATGTGCAAACATCTTGAAGCTCTAACAAGAGACCAAGCTGCTTTAGTCACAGAAGTTGTGCGTGTAGAATGAAAGAATATCAACCCTGGAAAGGGTCTAGTTTCATTGCCATTTCTGGCGCTCTTAAAGTAGCTTATATACAATCTAACTTCTGATATGCAAGTCAATTGCAAGAAATATGCAAGTAAATTCAACTATGTAGATTTAATCTGCACTCATTGACCTAAATAAATATTATGCTCTATAGTGGCAGACCATTCATTTTTGCTCACTGCTAACCCTACTTTGCTCTTTGGTAACAGTGAATGAATCAAAATGTTCACAACCTTAGTGTAATATTTGATCCAACATGAACTATCAACCATCTACTAACTTCATCACGAATATCAGTTGCATAAAAATTGTTTAATTGCACATAGGTGGTGGTATTGACAGATAATTTACTTGAATTCCTACAAACAAACAGGAGACTGAATGATTGAGGAAGTATATGCTTACAAGTGCAACTGTAAATAAATATAATTGTCCACCAAGATTGGCTCCAGTTTTATCCTTCACAAATGGCTTTCTGTATAAAAACAACTAAAACTATCAAGTTTTGACTTTATAATATTGCATGACTGTACCCTTGCCTTAGCTCACCTACGGTGAAATGATCACTTAAAAATTTTACTAAACTAATGTAAGAGTGTTTTTGGTTTCAAGATCCATGCAGTTCAAGTGATATTTGTACAGAAAAGATTGTTGGAAGCAGCCCTTTCCTCATGGAAACAAGTGCATGGGAATTACCACAGAGTGTACCAATATTTAAGGCCCTAACGGGGACAGCTCCAGTCTAATTTGGCTCAGAGTTATCTTGTCCGACAATCGAGGCTGGAACAGTTCAGCAATCCTATGTGGGCGGCATGGTGGCACATTGGTTAGCACTGCTGTCTCACAGCACAAGAGACCCGGGTTCAATTCCCGCCTCTGTGTGGAGTTTACACGTTCTCCCGTGTCGGCGTGGGTTTCCTCCGGGTGCTCCGGTTTCCTCCCACAATCCAAAAATGTGCAGGTTAGGTGAATTGGCCATGCTAAATTGCTGGTAGTGTTAGGTGAAGGGGTAAATGTAGGGGAATGTGTCTGGGTGGGTTGCGTTTCAGCGGGTCGGTGTGGATTTGTTGGGCCGAAGGGTCTGTTTCCACACTGTAAGTAATCTAATCTACCTGTCATAGCTTTTGTGATCCTCCTGTAAGGTACAAGAGTAATTTTGATTTCCTAGCACTGTCCAGGCTTGGGGTTACTTGTCTTATCCTGAATGATGGCTCTCATCTCTGTTGAAGCCAAATGTCAGAATAAAGGGAGAAAACATCAGAATTATTTTTCACTCTGATAGGAATGAATAATCCCAGAGTTTGCTTATGCATAAGGTGACAATTTGGTGCAATTAATACATAGTATTAGCATGTTGTGGATCTTCAATAGGCAATAAATTGAAAAATAATAATGTAAGTACAACAGCTTCAACTCGTGTATTCTATTTGGCAGCGGTCTGTGCAAATGACATACCACCAGCGATGCAACCTTGAATACAGTTCTGATTATGTTTGGTCAGCGACTTTCATCAGGATGGCTTGCACGACTGAATCACTAATCTGCCATTGCTTTTGAGGTACTAATCACTAACCTACCAAGAATGATAATAATTAGAGGCTCTCAACTTGTGAATGGAATATAAATTTTTGTCTTTTTTGATTTTGACCCAGTATCAGTGAAGCAAAAATCATACAGTTCCTTAGTCTTGATGGTATGTAGCTTGAATGGGAACTTGTATGTAGTGGAGTTTCCGTGTATCTGCTCCCCATATTCTTCTAGGCAGCAGAGGTTGTACAGGTAGAGTGTGTTAAAGACACCTTTGAGATTGGTTACAGTCTATGTGGTTTACACTGCAGCTATAGTGAGTGGCAATGGAAGCAGTGAATACTTAAGGTGGGGGAAATAGGGTGTCAATCAAGTGGGTATTTGCCATTTAGTAAGGGAGGTAAAAACAATGACTGCAGATGCTGGAAACCAGAGCCTGGATTAGTGGTGCTAGAAGAGCACAGCAGTTCAGGCAGCATCCAAGTAGCTTCGAAGCTACTTGGATGCTGCCTGAACTGCTGTGCTCTTCCAGCACCACTAATCCAGAATTTGCCATTTAGTGTTGAGTTTCTTGATTGTTGCTGGAGCTGCACTCACCCAGACCAGTGGGGAGTATTCAATCACACTCCTGATTGATACTTTGTAGTTGGTGGACAAGCTTTGGGTAGTCAGGAGGTGAGTTACCAACTGCAGCCTCTGACCTATTCTTGTAGCACAGTATTTATATAACTGCTTCAGTTAACCTTCTATCAACTATGGACCCAGAATAGTGATGGTGGTGAATTCAGTTAGGACATTGAAGGTTAAAGGGGTTGGGCTATCTTGCTGGAGATGGTCACTGCCTGACACTTGTGTGGAACTGAACATTTTGGCACTTGATACACAAACCTGAGACTACGGCTTTGTGTTTCAGTAAAAATAAAATTGTGAAAATGCAAAACAGCAACTGAATTATTATTTACAGTAGGAATATCGGGGAAGTGAAATGTGTGTTTGGAGCTGCATTCCAACAGAACATCAACAACTTGTGTTATTGTGCAATTGTGCAAGCCTTGGAAATTTGTAGGTTAAGTTTTAGAACATGCTTCTTCAGCAGCGCAAAGGCAAACTTTTTGGTGCACTGAATTTTAGCTTCTCAGTGACTGGTTGAGATCATGTTTGAGTGATATTGCATAAGGTTTCAAAATAATAATTGCTTACAGCTTTTCACTCCCCGAAAACTGTGAAATCACTTTGGCCTCTGGTGCTGTTTATCTCTTGCACAAAATATCACAAGATGCAGCAGGCTAGGTCAGTGAACAGGCTATGATGTAACTATAAAGTGCCTATAACAAATAACTTCTTGTACATATTGAGTGGTTTTAATGTAGCGAAAACCCTAATGTTTACAGGTCTAAATCAATTCCTGCTTCAGTAAATGACTCAATGTAAAACTTTACCATTTCTACAATCCTGGGAGAAAGGGAGAATTGCAGCTGCTGGAGATCAGAGTCAAGAGCATGGCGCTGGAAAAGCACAAGTCAGACAGCTTCTGAGGAGCAGGGAAATCGATGTTTCGGGCATAAGCCCTTCATCAGGAAAGGTGATGAAGGGCTTATGCCCAAAACACCAATTTCCCTGCTCCTTGAATGCTGCCTGACTTGCTGTGCCTTTCCAGCACCACAATTTCTACAAATCCTGAATCCTCTGCTATTTCTGCCTTCCTTCAATTCTGGTCTTGTGCATGTGTGCAATTTTAATTGCTCCACCACTGGATTTTGGGCTTCAACTGCTTAGGCGCAACCTTTGTACTGTCCCAAATTGTCTCTGTTTCTCTCTCTTCCTTTAATATGCTTCTTAAAAGACCTCACCCGATGTGGCATCCTCTACATTGGGGAGACAGGCCGCCTACTTGCGGAACGTTTCAGAGAACATCTCTGGGACACCCGCACCAACCAACCCAACCACCCAGTGGCTGAACACTTCAACACCCCCTCCCACTCCGCCAAGGACATGCAGGTCCTTGGCCTCCTCCATCGCCAGACCATGGCAACACGATGCCTGGAGGAAGAGCGCCTCATCTTCCGCTTAGGAACCCTCCAACCACACGGGATGAATGCAGATTTCTCCACCTTCCTCATTTCCCCTCCCCCCACCTTATCTCAGTCCCAACCCTCGGACTCAGCACCACCTTCTTGACCTGCAATCTTCTTCCCAACCTCTCCAGCCTATCACCCTCACCTTAACCTCCTTCCACCTAATGCATTCCCAACGCCCCTCCCCCAAGTCCCTCCTCCCTACCTTTTATCTTAGCCTGCTTGGCACACCCTCCTCATTCCTGAAGAAGGGCTTATGCCTGAAGCGTCGATTCTCCTGCTCCTTGGATACTGCCTGACCTGCTGCGCTTTTCCAGCAACACATTTTTCAGCTCTGATCTCCAGCATCTGCAGTCCTTACTTTCTCTTAAAAGACCTCTCTCAATACCTTTGATGGCTTAGCCTAACAATGTCTTATTTGAATGCTAGATGTATATAATGACATCCTTGTACAGTGCCCTGCAACATTTCATTATGTTACCAGCACTTAAATAGATGCAATAATTGGTATTTCAGAAGAGAAGAGGGGGTAAAAATAGGACAAATCAGTATCGCAGCCAAACTCCTGACCTGCTGCACACAATATTCCCAGTGAGAAGTGACACACTTCCTGATATCACTTTACGTAAGAGTCTTCCATCCATTGATACTTCAAACACCCTTGTTATTCCGAGCAGTCACAGTTTTCAAAGCAAAGGTTAGCAGACTTAACTTTCTACATGACACACCCATAACACAGCAGCCGTACATGTGATAATTGCTCTTGACCAGGCATGAGAAATGGCTGCCAGTGTGCAAGCCCAAACAAGTTTCTTTACCTCCCACCAAACCCCTCCCTCCCAAACACTCTGTCTGCTCCAATGTGCTGAAAACATATCTTATGACTCTCACCGGTCTTAAGCTCATATGCTTTATGATAAACAGAAGGAAATTATGCAACAACTTCTTAAATTGTAGGCTAACTGATTATCCAGGGATACTACTTGCCATAGTGAACCCTGAAGCAAAGCCTCTGTATTCTGTACTATTGAAATGGAGCCCAGGTTGGTTCACATTCAGTTACTGACAATCTCCAAATGGAGCATCCATTCATGTATCTGGATCTTGTCTATGCTGAGAGATACTGACTAGCAGTTTCATTAAATTCTGTTGATAGCTAGCAAATACGTCTGGTACTTTAAGGGTTTCATTCTTGCTCTCTTTCATATACGACATCATAGTACAGGTGCTGGTCTTCACCACACAGTGGTGCCTGGACGTTAAAGTCAGCCAATATTTTGCATGGGTAGCTCACAGTACTCCTATGCAAAATCTTTTCTAGTAATCTGGGAGTGAGATATTAATCTTCCTATCAACTGAAAATAGAGACTTTTGTTTTTTTTGAAATTCTACCACCCACTAGCTGCCAAACTAAATTTCACAGCAGTCCTTGAACTGAGTGATTAGAGCTTCTGTAGTGAAAGGACCGCTGCCTTGTTTTACATTGGGGTTTTACATAAGGGTTTTACATTGATTGTCAGGCTTAAGTTGTAGTTTCCACATCTGATAATGTGGTGTGTATGCTGGCACTAGTCACACTGCTGCTTATTCAACAATACTTGAAAGCCTGCTCTGCAATAGGTCTGGCTAACTTTTACACAGTCAGGGGTCGCATGCATTGAAACCAACTCACCCGATCTCTTCACAATTCCTACCCTCATCCTTAAAAGGTTCAAATTTCGGCTACCCACTTTAGAGGAGCCATTGATTTACTGACTCCAGACCACAACTTGGCAAATTGGATTCAAAATTGGATAAGTGGTAGGAGAGAGAGGGTGGTATTAGAAAGATGTTTGCATGAAGAGGTTGGTGTCCAGTGGCATACCACAGAGATCAGTGCTAGGTGCCTTATCATTCCTAATTTAAAATATATAGATAAAAATTTCTTTTTTTTAGGGGGGGTGGGGTGGAATGACACAAAAATTAGCCAAGTGGTTAATAGTGTGGAAGGTCTTAGATCACAGAAAGATATAGGTAGGTTGAATACCTTGCAGAAGCTGTGGAGCTGTGCTTGTGAGTCCAACTTGAACAGAAGATGAAGTCTTATTTAAGTAATTTTTTTATCCTTATTGTAACTCAAAATGATGCTGACTGTGGGAACAAAACACTTTTCACTATATCTTCAAGATGTATGTGACAATAAATGAATTATTCAGTCATTCAAAGAATGGCAGGTCACTAGTAAGCTCAGAAGAACAGAGGAATCCTTGTCCACAGATCCCTGATGATAGGACAGATTACAGGGTGGTTAAGGCTACATACTGGACATTTGCCTTTATCAGTTGTGGTGTAGATTTAAAGAGCAGAGAGGTTATGTTGGACCAGTACAAAACTTTGGCTAGGCTGGAGTACTGTATGCAATTCTAGTTATTTTATATGATTTGATTTGCTTTATTATTGTCACATGTACCTAGGTACAGAGAAAAGTCTTCTTTTGCATTCAATATAGACAGATCATTCCATACAAAGATAATAGGGTGATTGAACACAGTGAGGAATGCAAAGTTATGGTTGCAAAGAAGGCACACGAAAAACAAGATCAACATTAGATTTGAAATTTGAGAAATCCATTCAGATGTCTAATAACAGTGGGAAAGAAGCTGTTGGGACGCCTTTGCATCTTCTGCCTGACGGAAGAGGTTGGAAGAGATTATAACTGGGATGGGAGGGGCCTTTGATGATATTAGCTGCCTTTCTGAGGCAGCAAGAAGTGTAGATGAATTCAATGGATGGAAGGTTGTCTTGCGTGATGGACTGGGCTGTGTTCATGACTGTCTTTAGTTTCTTATGGTCCTTAGCACAGCAAGTGCCATACCAAGCTGTGATGCATCCAGACAGAATGCTTTCTATGGTACATCTGTAGATGTTAGTGAGAGCCCTTATGGTCATGCGAAATTTCCCTAGCTTCCTGAGGAAGAAGCGACATTGTTGCACCTTCTTGAACACTGCATCAAGATGGGTGGTTCAGGAGAGACTGTTGGCGATTGTCACTCTTGAATCACAGTGTGGAAGTAACTAGAAACTTGATGCTTTCAACAACCTCTACCTCAGCTCCATGGATGTAGATAGGGGCATGCCATCCAGGGGCATGCCATCCTGTTTCCTTCCTGAAGATGATGATCAGCTCTTTCGTCTTGCTGACGTTGAGGAAGAGATTGTTATCTTTACACCATGCCATCAAGCACTCAATCTCTTTCCTGTATTCTGCCTTGTCATTGTTTGATATCCGGCCTACAATGGTGGTTTGGTCGTCAATTTCGAAATTCTCGATGTACACAGAGTCTATAATATGTGGATGTAGCAGATAAAACAATAATGTTTTATCTGGAAATAGGGTATCTATCTGAGTCAAACCTCAAATGTGGTTGCAAAGTAAATAACACGTGGAAAGGTTCAGAGACATTTATTTTCCTTTTAAAAAGAAAATGCATAAATTAGAGGCGAAGGGCAAGAGGTTTCGAAGGGATCTGAAGAAAACTATTTTCAGCCAGAGGCAAGTGGGAACCTTGAAGCACTGCCTAGAAGGGTGGTGGAGGCAGGGAACCTCGCATCCTTTAAAAAAATACATGGACGCGCATTTGAAATGTCATAACATATAAGGCTGTGTGCTAAGTGCTGGAAAGTGGGATTAGTGCAGATAGGTTGGAGTAGACTTAATGGGCTGAAGGGCTGACTCTACGACCCTGTGTTGGTGAGCTGTCTGTCAGCACCTCACGAGTATCTGCTGCTCATGGAAGACATTCAAATGAGGCCCGAGCACACATGCTGTTTGTCCTCTTGTTTTGCCAAAGGCTGGATTGTGCAATCATTCATTTTGCTTTCTCTAATGGTGTTACGTCAGTCAAGTAAAGTGAGCCCATGACCTTCCATCGGACAGGCTGAGGCGTCACAAGCATGTTTCTGCTGCTCAGTAATGTGCGAAGAATCAGGGGGATTCGAGGAGATGGCTGAAGGCGTAGGTGGAAAGATAGGTTTAAAAAGGCATACTTAAAAGTGGGAAAGATGTGGAGGTATTGAGGAGGAAGTTGCAGAAATGGGGGCTTTGAAAACTTTGATGGTTCAGGATAGGGAGGTTGGGTTTGAAGACTCAGTGTTGGACGAAGTGTTGCAAGTTATGGGGGAGTTTGGAGTGGGGGAATAAAGCTAGGCAAGTTTGGTGGTGGTGGGGGTGCTTATCTGAACTGGAGACATAGTATTTTAATATTCTGTAGAGAAAGGATCAAATGTGGATGAGGAAGGGGTGCTGGGCGTGTGGGAAATACTGCAACTGCAGTTTGTGGATATCCTGGAGCAGATGGTTGAAGGAAGACAAATCAGTGAGGATCGCAACAGAACATTTGAAATGCAGGTGATGTAGGATAAAGCTTCAGTATCAAGGGGTGGAGTTTGTGGTGGGAGCTTGGGCTACAGGCTTCGGTCTTTCTGATTTACTCAGCTGAAAGAAGTTGTGACTCATTCTCAAAGACTTGATTATAGAACTCCCAGAAATCTGTGGGTGGATAACCATCTGGGTGGATATAAAGAAGCTATTTCTCTAGCGACTCACACCAGAATAAGAGGTATAATTTCAACATTGAAGCTTGGCTATATACTACTGAAAGATGGAAGCACCTTTACAATAAAGAGCAAGTTCGCATCTACCCCATACTCTCCTCTTACCACTGCCAGTCTGGGATTTTGTCTTGAAAACGGTAATTGACCCAAGACTGGAGGAGTGCCAAGGGTTATGGTGTGAGGGGACAGTTCAGCCATGATTGAACTGAATAGTTGAATAGATTTGAGGGGCTGAATGTCCCCACCCTTATGACAATGTGCTCAGCTTTTCCTTTAGCAACAGAGCCCTATAAGATTCTAAAGATGAGATTGCATCAATTCCCAGGCTCTGGAAGCTACAAAGTTCAATTTAGCAACAGATTCCCAAAATTTCCACTGGAGGCAAATCTATACAGGTGCCCCTACTGGAGACATGTTGGTTACTGCATTCTGAGGTTGCCCTTTGGCAGGCCCTATTAAATCTGGAGCTGAGTTTCTCTTCCTATCAGGTGTATCTAGTACCCTTAGCAAGGTTGGATGTAGTATTGCAGGCTGATATTTAAGACAGCTAAGGACTGACACAGTTAGGAAGTTGGTTATGGAGAAATATCTGTAGCACCATACCAAGTAAGGTCCATGAAAGGGTGCATAGGAAAATGGTTCCAAGGTTGGTGTGATTTTAGTTACAAGGTTAGCTTTAAGATGCCGGAGTTCTTCTCTTTGGAGTAAGGGAGGTCTTTGAGAGATTTGATAGAAGTGGATAACGACTTAGATAAAGCTGGTTTAGATAAAGCAGATAAAGAAAGGCTGTTCCAAATTACTAATGCTGCAAGGACCTTGGGACACAAATTTATGGTTTTGAGCAATAGATGAAAGGGGGACAGTGGGAAAGAACCTGCTCATGCAGTGATCTTAAGCATGCTGTCTATATAAATGTTGTGACTCAGAGGGTCAAACCCCTCTGCTATTTCAAACTAACATCCCAGAAAAGCCTGCCCTGCCTTGTAATTTACTAAAAGACTGAGTGAGTGAAAGATTTCCACTGTTTAAAGAAAAAAAATAACAATTTAGTTTTCTAACTCTAACAGTGAACACAAAATAAAAACTATTAACAAATCAAAGCCCCCTTTTTCTTAACTAATGACTTAACTTTTCTTAACTTCTGACCCCAACTCTATAAAATGCTGCTCCAATAACACTATTATGAAACACTAAATCAACTTAATCCCTCAAAGTCCATACAGTCTCTCATGTTTTCTTCCTTCCAGTCTTCTGAATCTGTTGCTTTCTTCCGTCCATCTGATTGTGCTGTCTTCTCCCTGGGTCAACTTCTTACTTTTTACTGTTTTTATTGGAAAAGGTACCTTTGATAAGACAGTGCCTTCTGAGAGATTTTGTTTTGAGAGCCACTTTCAGATGACATGCTCTAAGGTTTGATGGGCAGTAAGCTCTCAACAATTTCAAAACACCCTTCCTTTTCATATCCCAAGACTCATACCCCCTCACTGGTCCGAGGAGGTTAATACAATCAAAATTCAAATTCAATTGTTTTTTGGTATACTGGGCATAATTTAAATTAATTGGTTAAATTCAAATCTGGTGCCTTAACATCAAAATACAACCCCAGGTTAATTGTTAGATATCAATTCTCAGTACTCTCTGCACCTGTCAACCACTTGCTGTCAAAAATCACTCAGCTCAGAAAAGCACTTTCTATCTTAAAGGGTCATACATTCTTTTTGACTTCATAACAATAAGGGAGACGTAAATGAGTTCAAAAGGGGAAGTTAGATGGGCGCTCAAGGGAAGTATACTTTAGGGCCACAGAGATATAGCGGGAAAACCGGACTAATTGGATTGCTCCACACGGAGCTGTAATGGACTCATTAGTGGAATTATGGTCTAGTGGAATTATTGCGAGATTATTAATCCAGAAGCTCAGCTGATGTTCTGGGGACCGAGGTTCAAAGATAGTGAAATTCAAATTAAACAAATATCTGGAATTAAGAATCTATAGATCCATGAAACCACTGCTAATTGTTGGGAAAACCCATCTGGTTCACTCATGTCCTTCAGAGAAGGAAATCTGCTGTCACCACCTAGTCTCGCCTACATCTGACTCCAGAGTCACAGCAATGTTGTTGACTCTCAACTGTCCTCTGCAATGTACTAAAAAACAGTTACATCAATTGCTAGGAAGAATCAACTAAGAAATGAAACTGGACTGACTACCTGACATCTAGCTAGACAACTGATATGACAGCAAAACCAGCTCTGTTGACCCTGCAAAGTCCTCCTTATTAACATTTAGGAGCTAGTGTCAAAATTGGGAAAACTAACTCACAGACAAAGAAACAGTTGACATTGCTTGTAAGGTATGACTCAGTGAGTATGGCTATGTCACCATGATCACCATCCCTGGATATGTTCCATCCGATTGACAGGACAGGTCCCAGCAGAGGTGGAGCCACAGTGTTGTACACAGTTGGGAGGGAGTTGCCTGGGAAACCTCAACGATAACCCCAGTCTCATGGCTCAGGGTAAACAAAGGCAAGGAAATCACTTGGTTACCACGTACCATCCTCCGTCAGCTGATAAATTGGTATTCTTCCATGTTGAAAAACATGTGGAAGCAGCACGAAGGGTGACAAGGATGCAAAATGTACTCAGGGTGGGGGAATTTCACTGTCCTCCACAAGAGTGGGTTGGCAGCAGTACTACTATTGATCAAGTTGGTTAGGTCCAAAAGAGCATAGCTGCTAGACTAGGTGTGCAGCAGGAGATTTGGGGAACAAGAAGAGGGAGAGCCATACTTGACCTCATTCTTACGAATCTGCCTGCTAGGAATGCATCTATTCATATTAACATTGGTAAGAACGACCGCTGCACAGTCATTATGGAGATGGAGTCCTGCCTTCATATTGAGAATAATCTCTATCTTGTTTGCGTAGCACTCATCACCATGCCAAATGGAGCAGACTTTGAACAGATGTAGCAACTCAAGACTGAGCATCAATGAGGTGCTGTGGGCCATCAACAGCAGAAGAATTATACTCCAACTCACTGAAATTTCATGGCCTGGCATATCACCCACTCAACCATTACCATCAACCCAGCGGATTAGATTAGATTAGATTAGATTATTTATATTAGATTACTTACAGTGTAGAAACAGGCCCTTCGGCCCAACAAGTCCACACCGCCCCGCCGAAGCGCAACCCACCCATACCCCTACATCTACCCCTTACCTAACACTACGGGCAATTTAGCATGGCCAATTCACCTGACCTGCACATCTTTGGAGTGTGGGAGGAAACCGGAGCACCCGGAGGAAACGCACACAGACACGGGGAGAATGTGCAAACTCCACACAGAGAGTCGCCTGAAGCGGGAATTGAACCCAGGTCTCTGGCGCTGTGAGGCAGCAGTGCTAACCACTGTGCCACCGTGCCGCCCACAGGATTAACCCTGTTTCAATGGAAAACGCAGTAAGCCATGCCAGGAGCAATGTCAGACATACCTAAAAATGAGGCACCAACCTGATGAGCTACCAAACAGGACTACTTGCATGTCAACGGTATAAATAGCAAGTGATAGACAGAGCTAAGCAATCCCACAACTAATAGATCAGGCCTAAGTTCTTCAGTCCTGCATGGTTGTAGACAATTAAACAACTCCCTGAGTGAGGAGTCTCCGCAAATATCCCTATCCTCACTAATGGAAGAGTCCAACACAACAGTGCAAAAGATAGTTCTTGCAAATGCTACTGCATTTTCAGACAGAGGTGCAAAGTGGGAGATCTGCCTTGGCCTGCTTCAGTTGGTCCCCAGCATCACAGATGCAAATTTTCAGCCAATCCAATTCACTCTACTTAATATCAAGAAATGGTTGGAACCACTGGATATAGCACCTGACAACATTCCAGCAATAGTACTGAAGACTTCAGAACTTGCCACACCTCTAGCCAAGCTGTTTCAGTGCAGTTACAATGCTAGCATCTACCTGACAATGAGGACAATTCCCCAGTTACATCCTATGCACAAAAAAAGGATAAATCCAACCCAGCTAATTACCACTCCATCAGTCTACTCTCGATCTTAAGTAAAGTGATGGAAGAGGTCATCAACTAAGCAGCACGTGCTTAGCAACAATAACTGACACTCGGTTTGGGTTCTTCCAGGGACACTCAGCTCCCAAGCTCAACTTGGGAAAAAAAAGAGCTGAATTCCACAAATAAGGTGATAGCCCTTGACATCAAGACTGCACTTGACTAAGTGTGCATCAGAAAACACTAGCAAAACTGGAATCAATGGGAATCAGGGGGAATTGGAGGACAGTTCTCATCTGGTTAGTCATTCATGATACCTGGAAATGGTTATAGTTGTTGGAGGTTAGTAATTGCAGTTCCAGGATATCTCTGCACGAGTTCCTCATGGTAATGTCCTCAGCCCAACCATCTTCAGCTGCTTCAAATGACCTTCCCTCTATCATAAAGTCAGAAGTGGGATGTTTGCTGATGATTGCACAACATTCAGCATCATTCGTGATTCTGCAGGTGCTAAAACAGTTCATGTTCAAATGCAGTATCCAGGCTTGGTCTGACAAGTAGCAAGTAACATTTGCATCACAAAAATGCCAGGTAACTCCAATAAGAGACAATCTTACCACTGCTCCTTGACATTCAATGGCATTACAATCACTGAATCCTCTATCAACATCCTGTGGGTTATCCCCAGCCAGAAACTCAACTGGACTTGTTCGATAAATACAGTGGCTACAAGTGGTCAGAGGTTAGAAATACTGCAGTGAGTAACTCCCCTCTTGACTCCCCAAAGCCTGTCCAACATCTACAAGGCACAAATCAAAAGTACAACACAATACTCCCCACTTGTCTGGATTGTTGTAACTCTAAAAACACTCAAGAAGCTTGACAACTAGGGAGAGAATAGGGCTCCTTAACAATCAACGAGGCCACCCATGTTTGGAATCACAGGAGATGGGAAAGATGCGTAAATGAATATTTTGTGTTAGCTTTTACTTCAGAGAAAGACATGGAGGCTAGGGAACTTGGAGAAACAAATACTGATGTCTTGAAAACAGATAACATTACAGTAGTGATAGTGATGGAAATCTTAAACAACAGCAGGTGTATAAATCTCCAGGACCTGATGATGTGGGATGTTCAGGAAGAAATTGCAGGGCCCCTAGCTGAGATATCTATCATCTACAGCCATGGGTGAGGTACCAGAGGATAGGAGGGTGGCTAATGTTGTACATTTATTTAAGAAACGCTGTAAGAAGAAGCTTCAGAACTGTAGACCAGTGAGTCTGACATCGATAGTGCGTAAGATATTGGAGGGGATTCTGAGATATAGGACCTACATGCATTTGGAAAGAGAAGGATTGATTACAAGTAGTCAGCATAGCTTTGTGCATGGGAAATTGTATCTCACAGATTTGATTGCACTTTTTGACAACATAACCAAAAAGATTGATGAGCAGTAGGCATTATCTACATGGACTTTAGTGTAGCCTTTGACAAGATTCCGCATGGTAGACTGATTAGTAAAGTTAGATCACATAGGGGTCAAGGAGAGCTTGTCAACTGGATGCAAAATTGGCTTGCTGGTAGAAGATAAAGGGTGGACAGTTGTTTTTCAGACTGGAGGCCTGTGGTCAGCGATGTTCCGCAGGGATCAGTACTGGGTCCACTTTTATTTGTCATTTATATAAATAATTTGGATGAGAATATGGAAAACATGATTAGTAAACTTGCGGATGTCGCCAAAGTTAGTGACATCGTTGACAGTGAAGAAGATTACAAAGGGATCTTGATTAATTGGGCCAATGGGCTGAGGAGTGGCAGATGGAGTTTAATTTAGATAAATGAGAGGTATTGCCTTTTGGTAAAACAAACAAGGGCAGGATTTATACAGTTAATGGTAGGGCTTTGCTGTCAAACAAAGAGACCTAAAGGTTCAGGGACATAATTCTCTGACAGTTGTGTCGCAGCGAGATAAGAAGATGTTTAGCACGCTTTCCTTCATTGATCAGAACACTGAATACAGGAATTGGGATGTCATGTGAGGATGTACGGAATGTTGGTGAGGCCACTTTAGGAGTACTATGCACAATTCTGGTTACCCTGCTTTTGGAAAGAGTTTAGAAAAGACTTACTTGGATGATGCCCGGACTGGAGAGTTTAAGTTATAAGGAGAGGCTCGATTGGCTGACAGCTGTTTCACTGGAGCATAGGAGATGGTGGGGTGACCTTATAGAGGTTTATAAAATCATGAGGGGCATAGATAAGGTGAGTATCAAAGGTCTTTTCCCCAGGCTGAGGGGATTCAAAACTGGGGGCATATTTTTAAGGTGAAAGGAGAAAGATTCAAAAGGGACCTGAGGAGCAACATTTTCACACGGACGGAGGTTCATATGTGGAATAAACTGCCAGAGGAAGTGGTAGATGCAGGTAGTTACAACATTTAAAAGACATTTGGACAGGTACATGGATAGGAAAGGTTTAGAGGGATAGGAGTTAAATGCAGACAAGAGGGACTAGTTTAGTTTGGGGAACTTGGTCGGCTGAAGGGTTTGTTTCCATTCTGTATGACTAAGACCATCCAGGATAAACAGCCTGTTTGATTAGTACCACATTCACAACCATCCACTCCCTCCACCACCAACACTCAATAGCAGCAGTGTGCATTATCTCAAGATGCACTGCAGAAATTCAAAGATCTTTAGACAGCACCTACAGAACCCATGACCATTTCCATCTAGAAGGACAAGGGCAGCAGATACATGGGAACACCACCATCTAGAAGTTCCCTTCCAAGTCACTCACCATCCTGACTTGGAATTGTATCACTGTTCTGTCAGCTTCACTGAGTCAAAATCCTGGAACTCCCTCCCTAACAGCACATAGACTGCAGTAGTTTAAGGTGGCAGCTTCATATCACCTTCCCAAGGGCAATTAGGGTCTTGCCAAGTCCCATGAGAGAACTTTTTTAAATGGGCAAGATAGCCTCCTTCTGTGGCCTTATAACTTTATGCCATTAAACTCTGGTAACTTCTAAGCTTTTCTGAAAAATGAGAATTTTAGACTAACAGCTAATAAGGAGCTAAATGGTTGCCATGCAAATCTACACTCTGGGATATCACAAGTCCTTAAGATGTGATCACTGCAAAACCAGATTTCAAAGATTTCAGTCACAAAAATCATGCATATGTTCACATTCATCAGAAGTGCTTACAAGTTTCAGACTATGCTTAAGTTTACAAGTCTTAAGACTGGAATTGAAAAAAAAATGTTAACCCTTCAATGAATTGATGGAACAGATTAGGTTAGATTTGCTACAGTGTGGAAACAGGCTCTTCGGCCCAACAAGTCCACACTAACTCTCTGGAGAGTAGCCCACCCAGACCCATTTCCCCCTTACTAATGTACCTAACACTACCAGCAATTCAGAATGGCCAATTCACCTGGCCTGCACATCTTTGGACACAAATGCAGCATGACGAACCCACCTCAGTAAAGGAAATAGACTCAAACACTGCAGTCATTTAACATCACATAATGTTTCACCCTACTCAGCACACATTGGATTGTGTTTGAAAAGAAAGGACTTTTAAAAAAACAAAGATATCGTAAGTACACAATAAGGATTTACACTTTCCAAGAATAATTTATTTTATAAATTACATACTTTTGTGCAGATCCTCAGTATGAGTGGAACTGGCACAAAACAATGCAAGTTTGTGTAACCCTATCACAAACCACTGCCCATTATTCTTCACTACTCAAACTTAAACAAACAAGCACTCGAAGGGGCTACTGTCATAGTTGGTACATTTGAACATTAAGTATGAGGCACCATCACATATATTGCACTGCTGAATTCAGTGATTTTAGGCAGGAAACACAGATAAGTACAATGACGCAGGCAGAGAAGCAGTGAAATATAAATTGGCACAGTCCTTGGGAGTTTAACATACCATTTACCCTCAAGTACTGGAGAAGTCTCTTTAAACAAATACAAAAGCTCCGTTCACAGGATCTGGGAGACTGCTCTTACACAAACACTCTTGGCATTCCGTGTACAACTGGAACACAGTGTGACACACAAATTGCTCGGCTGCACCCTTGCTTACCATCCCAACCGTCTTCAGCCATCCCGCTTTCCTGACTTGCCTTGAGTCAGTGAGGTACCCTATCGTCAGCTCTTCTATAGTGTCCAGTGGGCTGCTCTGCAGCTGGCTCAGAGGCTGAGCCACACTAGTGCAAACATTTCTTTAAGGTACACAAGCTTGAGCACCCACTCCATGGTTCACACCTGGAAATCAGTGCAGTTTAGTTACCGTCAGAGATACTTCCGAGATCAACCACTTCAAACTTTTCCAAAACAAACAAGTCAGGCCATGAAGGGAGGGGAGCTGGCAAACAGTTAACAACACTTCAGTAAATAGTTGCACTCTCTCTTAAGGGTATACTGAGATACTACATCACGGCCAATATAACATGCTCAGCAGAGACGACAAGAAGCTGTTACAACACTGGGGCCCCTGCCTTCAGCAGTCGGGGCAATACAAATCAGCTCACGTGATAGTGACCCAAGGACGTCAACCTTACACTCCACTAGCTGTGCTGGATATTCACATGGCAACATTGATAGAGTTACTATATTTACATTGGACTTCCTGGCTTTGCATAGCCACTGCAGGCTGCCTGAAGCAAAGAAAAGAGCGAGCGAGGGTGGTCTTGTAACAACCAGTTTCACTAAACCTCTTATTACAAGGGCATTCATTCAGTCCAGATAGTAGGAAGCAGTTTCTGAACACCACAAAAATGTCTTCATTAGCAAACTTGCTTTCTACTAAAATGGCTTTGCAATCCTGCTGCAGTACTGAAAACTTGGAATTATAAAAAGGTGCTGTAACAGTGAAATCATGCTACAATATTTTTCACCCTGGCGGGTAAGTTGTATTCTGTATTGAACTCGTGCTTACCTGCTCTGCCAGTGTTTGATGGGACACTGTGGAGTGTGCTTCACTTTGAATTTAATTACGTGCTTTACATCATGAACATTTGGTGTAGACAGTGCAGTGGGAGCTTTACCCTGTGTCTGCCTCAGGTTTGCTTGATGGGACATTGTACACAGTGCTATGCTTTGTACCTTGCATCCTTCATTAAGTTGAGATCCAAAACTCTGTTGCTCTGTATCCTAAAATGAAATGTTCCATTCACACACAAGCCATGTGTGCTTATAGTGACTTATAGTGCTTATAGGCATATAGTGACTCCCTTCCTTCCAATACCCTATTTTTAAAATTATCATCTTTGTTTTCAACTGTTTCCATAATTCTGTCTCTGTAACCCACTCCAGTCCCACAGTCTTCATAGATCTGTGCTCCTTCAACAACAGCTATCTCCCCATCCTTGAAATTCCATCTCTCCACTACGGGTTTGGTGGCATTTTCAGTTGCCTGAACCTCAAGCTCTGGCATTCTCATCCAAGATCTTTAAGGTCCTATTTCCTTCACTGATCAAGCTTTGAGATGTTTGGATCACTGATAGTCACAGCTGAGGTGCTGAAAAACTGGAGGTTGGCTAACGTGGTGCCACTATTTAAGAAAGGTGGTAAGGTTAACCAGGGAGCTCTAGACTGGTGAGCCTGAGATTGGTAGTGGGCAAGTTGTTGGAGGGAAGCCCGAGGGACAGGATGAGAGTTCATGTTGCGGCTGTACAGGACTTTGGTTACGCCATTTTTGGAATAGTGTGTGCAATTCTGGTCTCCCTCTTATCGGAAGGATGTTGTGAAACTTGAAAGGGTTCAGAAAAGATTTACAAGGATTTGCCAGGGTTGGAGGATTTGAGTTATAGGGAGAGGCTGAATAGGCTGGGGCTATTTTCCCTGGAGTGTCGGAGGCTGAGGGGTGACCTTATAGAGGTTTATAAAATCACGAGGGACATGGAAAGGATAAAGAGAAAAGGACTTTTCCCTGCGGTGGAGAAGTTCAGAACTAGAGGGCATAGGTTTAGGGTGAGAGGGAAAAGATAGAAAAGGGACCGAAGGGGCAACTTTTTTTAAGAGAGTGTGGTGCATATTTGGAATGAACTGCCAGAGGAAGTGGAGGAGGCTGGTACAATTGCAGCATCTAAAAACATCTGGATGGGTATATGAATAGGAAGGGTTTAGAGGTATATGGGCCAAGTGCTGGCAAATGGGTCATGATTAGATTAGGATATCTGGTCGACATGGACGAGTTGGAGTGAAGAGTCTGTTTCTATACTGTACATCTATATGACTCTTATTTGATTCATAGAATAGATTCATAGAATCCCTTTCGGCCCAGCAAATCCACACTGACCCTCTGCAGAGTATCCCACCCAGACCTTTTTACTCTACATTTTTCCCTGACTAATGCACCTAACCTACACATCCCTGAACACTATAGGCAATTTAGTGTAGGCAATCTGCCTAACCTGCACGTTTGGATTGTGGGAGGAAATCAAAGCACCCAGAGAAAACCCATGCAGACATGAAGAGAATGTGGAAACTCCACACAGGAATCGAACCTGGATCCTGGCGCTGTGAGGCAGCAGTGCTAACCAGTGAGCCACCGTGCCATCGTGCTTGGAAAGGCCAAGACTAATTAGGGCTAGTTAGCATGGCTTTGTACGTGGGAAATCATGTCTTACCAACTTGATTGAGTTTTTTGAAGAAGTAACGAAGAGGATTGATGACGGCAGGGTGGTGGATGTGATCTATACAGACTTCAGTAAGACATTCAACAAAGTTCCTCATGGTAGGCTGGTTAGCAAGGTTAGATCATATGGAATGAGAAGTAGCCATGTGGATACAGAACTGGCTCAAAGGTAGAAGACAGAGGATGGTGGTGGTGGAGAATTGCTTTTCAGACTCGAGGTTTGTGACCAGCGATGTGCAACAAAGATTGGTGCTGGGTTCACTGCCTTTTGTCATTTATATAAATGATTTGGATGTAAACATGGTAGGTGTAGTTAGTAGGTTTGCAGATGACACCAAAATTGGAGGTATAGGAGACAGCGAAGAAGGTTACCTCAGATTACAACAGGATCTTGATCAGATGGGCCAACGGACTGAGAAGTTGCAGATGGAGTTACAGATTAATGTGAGATACTGCATTTTGGGAAAGCAAGTCTTAACAGGACTTATACACTTAATGGTAAGGTCCTAGGGTGTGTCGCTGAACAAAGAGACCTTGGAGTGCAGGTTCATAGTTCCTTGAAAGTGGAGTCATAGGTAGACAGGATAGTGAAGGCGGCGTTTGGTATGCTTTCCTTTATTGGTCAGAGTATTGAGTACAGGAGTTGGGGGATCATGTTGCGGCTGTACAGGACATTGGTTAGGCCACGGTTGGAATATTGCATGCAATTCTTATTTCCCTCCTAGTGGCAGGGTATTGTGAAATCTGAAAGGGTTCAGAAAAGATTTACAAGGATGTTGCCAGGGTTGGAGGATTTGAGCTATAGGGAGAGGCTGAATAGGCTGGGCCTGTTTTCCCTGGAGCATTGGAGGCTGAGTTTTATAAAATCATGAGGATCATGGAAAGGATAATTGGACAAGATCTTTTCCCTGGGGTGGGGGAGTCCAGAACTAGACTGCATAGGTTTAAGGTGAGAGGGGCAAAATTTAAATGGGACCTAAGGGCAACTTCTTCCACACATAGGGTGGTGTGTGTATGGAATGAACTGCCAGAGCAAGTGTTGAAGGCTGGTACAATGACAACATTTAACCAGCATCTGGATGGGTATATGAATAAATAAAGGAAAACATACCAAACACCGCCTTCACTATCCTATCTACCTGCGACTCCACTTTCAAGGAACTATGAACCTGCACTCCAAGGTCTCTTTGTTCAGCAACACACCTAGGACCTTACCATGAAGTGTATAAGTCCTGCTAAGATTTGCTTTCCCAAAATGCAGTACCTCAAATTTATCTGAATTAAACTCCATCTGCCACTTCTCAGCCCATTGGCCCATCTGATCAAGATCCTGTTGTAACCTGAGGTAACTTTCTTCGCTGTCCACTATACCTCCAATTTTGGTGTCATCTGCAAACTTACCAACTCTACCTCTTATGCTCATATCATGTGTGTTCTTCTGCACATTCTCCCCATGTCTGCTTGGGTTTCCTCCGGGTGCTCCGGCTTCCTCCCACAATCCAAAAATGTGCAGGTCAGCTGAATTGGCCATGCCAAATTCCACCTAGTGTTAGGTGCAGGGGTAAACATAGGGGAATGGGTCTGGGTGGATGCGCTTCGGTGGGTCGGTGTGGACTTGTTGGGCCAAATGGCCTGTTTCCACACTGTAAGTAATCTAATCTAATCTAATCTAAATATCCAAATCATATATATAAATGATGAAAAGTAGAGGACCCAGCACCGATCCTTGTGGCATTCCACTGGTCACAGGTCTCCAGTTTGAAAAACAACCCTCCACAACCACCCTCTGTCTTCTACCTTTGAGTCAGTTCTGTATCCAATTGGCTAGTTCTCCCTAGATCAAACCTTTCTAATCAATCTCTCATGGGGAACCTTGTCAAACGCCTTACTGAAGTTCAGAAAGATCACATCCACTGCTCTGCCCTCATCAATCCTCTTTGTTACTTCTTCAAAAAACTCAATCAAGTTTGTGAGACATAATTTCCCACACACAAAGCCATGTTGACTATCCCTAATCAGCCCTTGCCTTTCCAAATACATGTTCATCCTGTCCCTCAGGACTCCCTCCAACAACTTGCCCACCACCGACATCAGGGTCACTGGTCTATAGTTCCCTGGCTTGCCCTTCTTAAACAGTGGCACCACGTTGGCCAACCTCCAGTCTTCCGGCACCTCACCCGTGACTATCGATGATAGAAATATCTCAGCAAGAGGCCCAGCAATCACTTCCTTAGCTTCCCACAGAGTTCTAGGGTACACCTGATCAGGTACTGGGGATTTATCCAACTTTATGCATTTCAAGACATCCAGCACTGGCTCCTCTGTAATATGGACATTTTTCAAGATGTCACCATCTATTTCCCTACATTCTATATCTTCTATGTCCTTTTCCACAGTAAACACTGATGCAGCTCCACACAAAGGCTGCCTTGCTGATCTTTGAGGGGCCCTGTTCTCTCCCTAGTTACCCTTTTGTCCTTAATGTATTTGTATTTTGGATTCTCCTTAATTCTATTTGCCAACGCTATCTCACATCCCCTTTTTGCCCTCCTGATTTCCCTCAAGTATACTCCTGTTGCCTTTATATTCTTCTAAGGGTTCACTTGATCTATCCTGTCTATACCTGACATATGCTTCCTTCTTTTTCTTAACCAAACCCCCAATTTCTTTAGTCATCCAGCATTCCCTATACTTACTAGCCTTTCCTTTCACCCTGACAGGAATACACTTTCTCTGGATTCTCGTTATCTCATTTCTGAAGGCTTCTCATTTTTCAGCTGTCCCTTTACCTGCAAACATCTGCCCCCAATCAGCTTTTGAAAGTTCTTGCCTAATACCTTCAACATCTACCATCCTCTGTGCGAAAAACTTTCCTTGCACATCTCCTTAAACATTCCCTTTCTCAACTTCAATCTATGCCCCCTTGTATTTGACATTTCCACCTGGGAAGTAAATTCATTCTATCCATGCCTCATTTAATTTTAATACTTCTATGAAGTTGCCCCTCAGCTTCCAATGTTCTTGTGAAAATAATCCACGTTTGTCCAACTTCTCCTTCTCACGAAAACATTCCAAACTGGGCAACATCCTGTTAAATCTTTTCACACCTACTCCAAAACGTCCACATTCTTCTCATTATGTGGTGATCAGAACTGCACACAATACTCCAAATATGACCTAACTACATTTATACAGCTGAAACAAGACATGGCAACTTTTGCACTCAGTGCCCTGACTGATGAAGGCAAGCATGTCGTACACCTTCTTTCCCACCCTATTCACTTGTGTTGCCACTTCCAGGCAGCTATGTACTTGCACTCCTCTGTATCTCAATGCACCTAAGTGTATAGTATACTTACCTTTGGCATTAGACCTCCCAAAATGCATTACATCACACTTAATTGGATTAAACTCCATCTGACACTTCTCCAATCCATCCTTTTATCCTGCTGTACCTTTGATGGTAGACAAGGAGGCTGGAAAAACACAGCAAGCCAGGCAGCATCAGGAGGTGAAGTCAATGTTTCAGGTATAACCCTTCTTCAGGACTGGGGTGGGGTAAGGGGAGCTATAGATAAGGAAGTGAGAGACAGGGTTTTGGGTGGGAAGAGGGGCAGAGTGCTGAGGTAGTGATAGGTGAACACAGGTAGAAGGTACAGCCTGGTTGGTCGATGGGAGGAATGAATCCAGTTGGTAGCTGGAAGGAAGGATCGGTCAGAGGAAGGGAGAGGGGTGGCTGGAAAGGAGAGTTGGGGAATGGGAAGTGAGGTTATTTGAAATTGGAGAACTCCATGTTGGGTCCTCCAGACTGTAGGCCGTCCAGGCAGAAGATGAGGGGTTGTTCCGCCAATCTGCAGTCTGATTCACTGTGGCAAAACAGGAAGCAGAGGATGGTCATTGTTAGAAAGGGAGTGGGAAGGGGAGTTAAAATGGGTGGTGACTGGAAGGTCAGGTTGGCCCTGGTGGGTCCGGCTGACATGCTCGGCAAAACATGCTCTTAGTTTATGTTGGGTCTCCCTGATGTAGAGAGGACAATATCGGGAGCACCAGATATAGTAAACTAGGTTGGAGGAGAGGCAGGTGAACTTCTGTCTCACCTGGCAGGACTGCTTGGGGCCCTGGATGGAGGTGAGGGGGTGGTGTGCTGGCAGGTTTTGCATCTTTTATGGCTCCAAGGGAAGATACTGTGCATTCGCGGGTTGATGGGGAGAGTAGCAGAAACCAAGGATTGGCGAAGGGAACAATCCTTATGGAATGAAACTCTAATACAAGTAATTTATTGTTATCCTTAATGTAACTTAAAAATGACTTTGGATTGTGGTGACAAAACAGTTTTCACTCTATCTTCAAGATGTATGGGACAACGAATAAATCTTTTATTCATCCCTCGCTCCCTCCCTCATGGTCTTATGTGTGGTTGAATTGCAGCTCGAAGCTCTCTCTCAACCCGAATTGAAAATATTTTTGCTTTGGATGGTAATACATCTGAATTCTCTTAATTTCAAACCAGGCAGACTTTTAATTCGCTGGATCCAAATTAGTAACTTTTGAAGGACATTATCTCTCCATTGCGCTAGTTGTGGTCTCTGACTAGGAAGTCCTGTGCAAGTGATGTGCTTTGTACATAAACGATCACTGCTCTTTTTTGTATTGTATTCATTCTCCCAAAGATGGGTAGACACTTACTGCTGCTAGGCAAAACTGAGGACTACAGATGCTGGAAATCAGCATCTAGATTAGAGTGGTACTATTATTCTTAATGTTCTGCACTTAAAGTATTAGCATTGTGTCTGGAGATTTTCTGATACTTTGGATCAGTGATGAAGGTTATTGTAAAGGGAAGGTGTTTCTCTATGCCTCTTCCAGCATCAACATTATGCAGCCTGGGTCAGTGGTACTGATTAGACACATAGTAGAGCAACCTCTACTCTGCCCCTACACAGGTTGAGCTGTACAGCATTTTAAACGTAGCACCATGTCTCAGGGGCTCTTATCTTATGACTTTTTGAGATACCTTGCCGAACATGCTCTGGAAGTCCAAATACAATACATCTACTAGTTCTCCTCTATCCACTCTGGCTGAGACTTCCTTGAAAAGCTCTGACGAATTAGTGATGATTTCCTATCGTCACATAATTTGTTAGGTTTGCCAACCCAGAAACACTGAGAAGAAGTGTTAAACTTTAGGCAACCATCATAAAAACTAGGATGTGGTACTAAATTACATGTAAAATTTGACATGGTGACTCTCTCATCTCCTAATTAGCTGGTGCAACTTTAGCAAAACCATCTCATTGCATTTGTGGATGTGTTTGTACCAAAGTTACTGTGGTTAACTGATTGAACATTTCCCACTTTAAAGAAAATTCTTGATGGCTACACAGTTGGTAAGCCCACTTCAACATTACATGAATTCAACAGCTTAAGTTGCTCCACAGCTAGTGGCAGACTTGAAACTAGCTGTATGCACACTGGCATTCCAGAAGCATCCCAAGTTCTTTTAATAATATGGGAATATGCACCTCAATTTTCGAGTTCTATCTGTGTCTTTCCCATCTGCATTTAAACGAGTCAGATTAAACTGACTGGCCAGTATGACTTCCTGCTGGTGATTTTTCATTATAAACCAGTTAGTCCCTAATGTAATTGGGGAAAAAAAAATACCCAGTTACCAATCACACGGCTGACAATCTGACAAAATCCAAGTACTACATGTGGAGTGCGCAAAATACGTACGTAAGTTCCATAAAAAGATATACCAAATCCTTATTACCTGAAAAGGAAGTCTTCAGCACACTAGAAATTATGTTGTTCAGTTTACAGGCTGAATCAAATAGTTTAGAGATACATTTGCAAACTATAGGAAGAGCTATTGGTACAATGATGCACACTTTATACTTTAACCCTTCCATTGTCCCAAACACCTTACCATGTATAGTTCAACAAAATGGATGAGAAACCAAAGGAGGAGATACTGAGACAGATCAGAAAAGCACATCACTTGCACAGGACTTCCTAGTCAGAGACCACAACTAGCACAATGGAGAGATAATGTCCTTCAAAAGTTACTAATTTGGATCCAGCGAATTAAAAGTCTGCCTGATTTGACACTAAAAGATAGGACATGTGGAGGTTTACAACTTCAAATCTTTAACAATGATCAGCACACAAACTAGTATTATTGATCCAGGAATACATGTCTTGTGAACAGATGACAAAACTAAAGTTTAGCTCATTTTTCAATTCATATCAGATTGTTCTACAGTTTTACAAAACTAGAGCCCCAAATTCGATTAGATCAGAAGATGTGTTATTCATTCTAGACCTCACTGTGGTTTCATGAACATTTAGACTTGATAAAACTGCATGAATGTGATAGTGAACGGCAGCTGGCTGTCTATCAGCAAACTCTGCAAGCCTGCAGCAAAAATATTCAACTTTTTTTGGATGATTGTACATCCGAATTCTCTCAACTCCAAATTAGGTAGACTTTTAATTTGCGATGGCACAAGTGTGAAATGAACAAATGGCCATCCTGCAGCGCAGGACTGCTGCAGTTTGCATCCACTAAGTATACTGTACAGCTCTTCCACTCTGCCTGCCTTATATCATTCTGAAATTAAACCCCCACTGCTACAAACAGTATCCACGCATCTGATGGCTCAAACTCGTCACTCTGACAATTCCCAAATCATTCCGTACTGCTGCACAAAAGAATCCTGACTAAAGCTGCACCCATCAAAAGATGATTTAGCATCCACAGTAATTAAACGCTGCTAGTGAGCCGAAAGCTGAGGAGAATAGGATGAGCACTCCTCAGGCATTCGCAATTTACTTACTTTAATAAACACTCCTGAATACTCACCAGCAGGTTTTCCTGCCCCCAGAACCACACGATTCTTCTATATTAACATGACAAATGTATTCAAGAGGAATGGTCTTACCTCCACCTGAGAAAGTAACAGAACACTGTAGGACTGTGGAACTTGCTCTCGTAACTTCTTAAATGGCACCAGTTACTGGCTTCAACATGGAGGTTTTTTTAGAAATCCCAATCTATTGAAACATGGAAAAACTACTCACAGGCCTCATTTACAGTTGAATCTCACCGTTCAAATTCCAAACTTGCACCCTTTCTTGTGCTCTGTCGCCCAAAATAACGATTACTTATAATGCGTAGTCAATGTAATTTTGTTGGCAAGTCCAAACAGCGATGAGATGAGTGACTAGTTCAGTTGTTTTAGTGGTAGTTCCAAACCATGGAACATAAGAAATTGGAGTTGGTCATTTAGCCTCTGCAGCCTTGTCCACCATTCAATAATCATAGCTGATCGCTACCTCCACCTATATCACTGTCCCTGTATCCCTCAATCCCTTCTGCATCTAAAAATCTATCCAGCTGTGTCTTAAATATACTCAACAACTAAGTAATCACTGCTATCTCGGTAAACTGCTGTTTTCTTTTATTTGAATAGAGTCTTGGGACCTTTTAAATCTACCTTAATAAAAACATGGGTCATCTAGTTTTAGTTTCTCAATGTAATGGGATCTCAAATGTCGGTACTGCACTGCAGAGTCAGCCTTGATTCTGTACTTTGGGTCCTGAGTAACTGGCTGACTCACAGGCAACTAAGCTGAGACTGTCAGTCAGACCGTGATGGGTAAGATGACAGTCTGATAGACTATGAGAAAACTATTGAATCTATGCAAAATGCTACTGCCAACATATTGCTTCATCATCGCTGTGAAAACTGTCTGATGCAGGAGTTCTACCATTTAAAAATAACACTTCAGTCAAGATGCAAATGACATTGGAATTTGCCAAGATATCAAACTCTAAACTGAATGCAGGTGCAACTGAAACAATAGCGTTCTGCAGTATAATCTGTGAGCACCGTGGACAGAGCACTGCAATAGAACTAAGCGTTGATATAGAATTGCTGCTCTCCATGGGTTTTGGTGACTGAGAGCTTGAAACATGAGAGGATTCCATGCAGCAAAGGAACACTACATTGCAAATTTCACAACAGCAACAATTCTCTTTGAATCCACAATTCTAGCTGTTTCACTAATCAATTTTGAAAAATAAATCTGTTTACTTAAAAAGAATAATGTATATCATTCATGACCTCTACACTGCAGCATGCTGTTTAAACTACAAACTGTGTCTGAAGTTCATGAATGACCTCCCATGTGTAGATGAATTTCAGCAAGGTCTGGTTTCTCATCATCTTCACAAAAACACACATTGCAACTTTGTTAATTTAGACTAAGCAGATATTCAAGAAAATGTTTTCAAATGGCAAAATGTTGACTTTGTGTTTCCATAATTGCCATAGAAAGGTCATGTCTGATGATGACTTTCTCAGTGTCTCAGCTGCAAGTGGCACCACTACTACCAAGTGTGGAACACAGTGAGACAAATTGAGAATGTCCCAGGTTCAATGTCATTTTAGCGACATCAGCATGTTTGAGTTGCAGGATCTGAGACACACAAGTGAGAAAATTCAGTAAGGTTCCTGTTCCCACTTAAAGTCATAGTTATACAGAATGGAAACAGACCCTTCAGTCCAACTCATCCATGCCAACCAGATATCCAAAACTGATGTAGTCCCACTTGTGCCTAGAATCCCTACAGTGTGGAAACAGGCCCTTCAGCCCAACAAGTCCACATCGACCCTCTGAAGACTAACCCACCCAGACCCATTCCCCTACATTTATCCCAGACTAATGCATATAACCTACACATCCCTGGACACTACGGGCAATTTAGCAAGGTATATTCACCTAAATTGCACATCTTTGGATTGTGGGAGGAAACCGGAGCACCTGGAGGAAACCCATGCAGACACACGGAGAATCTGCAAACTCCACATAGACAACCACCCAAGGCGGGAATCGAACCCTGTTCCCTGGCATTATGAGGCAACTGTGCTAAGCACTGAGCCACCATGCCACCCCATGCCAGAATTTGGCTCATGTCCCTCTAAACCCGTTCTATTCAAGTACCCAGCCAGATGTCTTTCAAATATTGTAATTGTACCAGCCTCCACCACCTCCTCTGGCACAACTCCATATATGCACCACTCTTTCCCTTCTCACCTTAAACCTATGCCCTCTAATTTTGGACTCCCCCCTACCCTCTGGGAAAAATACCTTGTTTATTCACCCTATCTGTGCCCCTCATGATTTTATAAACCTCAGGTCACTCTTCAGCCTCCAATGCTCCAGGTTGGACTATTTTCCCTGTTCCTCCTCTCCTTATATTTCAAATCCTCCGATCCCAGCAATATCCTTGCAAATATTTTCTGTACCCTTTTGAGAACAATATCTTTCCTATAGCAGGGGACCAGAATTGGATGCAGTATTCTAAATGTGCCCTCACCGCTGTTCTATACAGCGGCAACATGACATCCCAACTCCTACACTCAATGCATTGACCAATAAAAGCAAGCATACCAAACACCTTCTTCACTACCTTGTCTACCTGCGACTCCACTTTTAAGGAACTATGCACCTGCACCCCTAGGTCTCTTTGTTCATCAACACTCACCAGGGCGTTATCATTAACTGTACGAGCCCTGTCCTCGTTTGCCTTACCAAAAAATACAACATTTTACCTTGATCTAAATTAAATGTCATCTGCACTCCTCAGTCCACTGGCCCATTTGATTAGTGTCCTATTGTACTCAGAGATAGCCTTCTTCACTACACACACCACCAATTTTGGTGCCATGCCAAAACTTACTAACAATACCTCCTATGTGTGTTCAGTAACATCTACAGTGACTGGTCAGATTCATTGATGAAGAATAAACACATGGGCATGAGCATTGCTGGTGCCCCCCATGGATCTTTACACAAGACGAATTAGTGCCCATAGAAAAGAAAGGCAATTAAAATGGGATGGAGGGAAGGACAGAGTGACTACACCAGTCATCATGACGACAAGGGTCATAAACATAAACACAAGACATTTAAACCTGCTTCACAGCCCTTTTATACTCTTGAAATGTTGAGAGCATGGCAGCCAATTTGCACAGAGCAACTTCATACAATGCGATAATGATCAGATTTTCTGCTTTGGTGAAATTGATTGTAGGATAATCATTGGTCAACCCTCCTCTTCTTTTAAATAGTGCCCCGGAATCAACGACATACACATGAGTGGGCAGACAGGACTGCTCCTTAAACTTTCACCTGAAAGACAGCAACAGCACTTCTTACAATGCAGCATTCCTTCAGAAATACAGTGGATGGCAAGGTTTTTTTGGTTGACATGCTCAAGGTTTGAGGATTAGAACCAGAGTCCCTAAACTTCTTAGTTAAAGCCTGGAGTGCTATCAACCGAGTCAAAACTGACGCCAAAGCAAAATTTGATCTTGAGATTGCTAGTTGTTTCATCACATACATCAGAACCCCGTGAAAGTGATTAGTATCACCACACAATCAGAACTGGCAATACACCTGGCAATTCTCAGCAGCAACACTCTGCATTTAACACCATTCGGTCAAGCCCAGATCAGCACTCCTATTCGGTTTTGCTGCCTTTTGGATAGTATGGCTGAGCCACTGTGGTGTTCATCAGTTTTTTACAACAAAGCTGGAACATTACTGTCACACATATAAAGTAATTGCATTTGCAGAACTTTAAAGGTCATAACTTACCAAATTATAGCATCTCTTAAAGAAAACAAACCTAAGATCCAAGGCTGATGTTAAGTCAATGGCTAGAGAACACCATGTTGTGGATATTTAAACATCTATCATGTTAATTTTGCTTAAGATAACTAATCAAGTGAGAATCTATGCATTTTCTAGCTATGATTCAAAGAAACTAGGGGACACATTTAAAACAAAAGGGTGGCACAGTGGCTCACTGGTTAGCACTACTGCCTCACAATCCCAGGGACCTGGGTTCAATTCCAACCTTGGGTGACTGCCTGCTTGGAGTTTACATCTTCTCCTCATCTCTGTGTGGGTTTTCTCCAGGAGCTCTGGTTTCCTCCCACAGTTAGGTTAGGCGAATTGGCCATGCTAAATTGCCCATGATGTTCAGGGATGTGTAGGTTAGGTGCATTAGTCAGGGAAAAGGTAGAGTACTAGGGTAGGGAAATGGGTCTGGGTGGGTTACTCTTCGGAGGGTCGGTGCAGATTTGTTGGCCCCTATTTCTACACTGTGGGGATTCTATTCTTTCAAAAAAGAACTAATGTTCATTGAAGCACTTATTTAAGAACCAGTTTCTGGAGGCTCTTGCAGCATTGTGGGAGTGTTCTTAACTCTGGACCAGAAGGCCTGGAATCAGACACATTGATCCAGAGGTATGGCATACTGCTGTATGGCTACAGAATTACAGAATCCCGACAGAATGGAAACAGGCCTTCGCCCAGCAAGTCCCCACCAACCCTCTGAAGAGCAGCCCATCCAGACCCATTCCCTTACCCTATTACTCTACATTTACCCCTGAATAATGCACCTAACCTACACATCCCTGAAGACAATGGGCAATTTAGCATGGCCTATTCACCTAGCCTGCACATCTTTGGACTGTGGAAGGAAACCAGAGCACTTGGAGGAAATCCACGCAGACACGAGGAGAATGTGCCAACTCCACACAGATGGTTGCCAGAGTCTGGAATCGAACCTGGGTCCCTGGCACTATGAGGCAGCAGTGCTAACCACTGAGCCACCCAAAGACTAATTTAACTGACTAAAGAAAATAACTGATTTCTGCACCCAGTGTGGAGGCAGGCAGGCAGGGGTAGGTGGCAGCAGGCACATTAAAGGACCTTCTCATAGACCTGATTGTGGTTGCCAGTAGGCAATGGAGGGAGTTGTGATTCCTGTCTCTTCTCAGCTATCATACTCATGCCTGGGTGTCCTTGGAGAGGGAGCATGCAGTGTCCACCACAACTGTCAAAGCCTTAAGACAGATGTGGACACTGCAGAGGCTGGAGTGCACTACCTTCCCTTCTGACACCATTTAAATTTAGCTGCCTCTCTCCCTCCTGGTAGGCAGTGCTTGTATGTGTTTGTTTAATTGAGTAATTGGGTGCTTTGAAGATAGGTTTCTCAAAACAAAAAAAATGGTTTCTTCACCTTGTGTGGAGGGGGTGAGCGGGTCATGGTAGTGCCCCTACCTGTCACCCTAGGTCAAGTCTTACTGCTTTAAAAAAACTGGTATCTACCTGGGTGGGAAGTCGATCTGTACAAGAGAATAATGGTCTACATTTGTTTGGACTAAAAAGTGTGAATAAATGAATACATAAAACAAACAAGCTCCTGCTCCACCTTCAAAAGATGAAGGTTAACATGTAGAATGAAATAACGAGACATGAGGATTTTCACATCCTGCTACAAAAAAACCAAGTTAGATTAGGAGCTGGTGCGATCGGTTCAATTTCACAAGTACAACCAAATTAAAATGAATGAGGCGACAGAGAAAGGGAAAAACTTTGGCCCAAGGGAAGGAAAGTTCTGGGTTTTTACGAGGAATGTTTTCCCAGGCAAGTCAAATATTGGACAGACAAAAGCTTCCTAGAGATTTAAAGAACTTGGCATAAAAGAGGGAAGTTTCTTTGTGGAGGCAACTGTTGAAATAGAGACGTGGGAATCCTCATACGGGCAGAATGTTAATAAATACCTACTACCAATAGTGGCTACTTGTTAGATGTGTTTAAAAAACGTTAAAAGGACATGCTTCAAATTAATTTTAACTACATTTTCAAAAATGGACTTTAAATACAAATTTCTGCTGTTCAATTCTATGTCCTGATAAAGTCCAAACCATTCTCAAACATGTAAATTAGCTTAGTGCATTTTCTTCACCAGGAGGAATTGTTGGCCTTTGGTCTTGAGTAACTGTTAATTAGGCTGCCATGTCAATTTCTGTATTTGCAATTGTTTACTGTGGTGAGGGCACTGTCAGCTGACATTAGCTGTTTTATTTAAATTCATAAAATATTAAATGGATTAGGTTAGGTAAACTTAAGAATTCATTGACATCACCATAACTGCAATTCAAAAGTAATTAATTGTTTTACATGTTTGGAGACATTTCCCTGAGATAAGATGCTTTAAATCCAAGTGGTATTTTGTCATTAAAGAAGAACTTCAGAAAAATGGGATGACAAAACAGAACATAAATTTAAACTCAAAGGGTACAAAATGTTTGGAATAATCTGGCACGTTTGCAAAATGCCATGAAAACAGAGTTAAGAGAACTGAACTTACTGTCACAAATTAATTTTTTTTTAAATCAACTGGACTTCTCACATCCTATTAACTTAAAATTCAAAAGCCCCACTTCTGAATTTCAGCACATGATTCAGATTGACAATTTAACGCAGAACTAAGTGTATGCTGCATTGGTGGAGATGCCATTTTGGGATGACTGATCAGATGCATGTGAAGGATCACATGGCACTGTACATCACCCAGAGGTTAAGAATTCTGCTTTGATTACGAGCATTGCCACCATACCAGTCTAAATGAACATAAAATTCATTAACACTCAATTTCCATTCCGGTCCCAGTCCTGGTGTTGTCTAAATTTTGACATGAATTCAGGAGCTGAACTCCAGAGTGGATGAGAGTAGCTGCCTTCGACATCAAAGCAACATTTCACCAAGTACGACACCAAGACGTTTAAACAAGACAGGTTAATGAAAATCAAACAGAAAACTCCCCAGTAGCTCAAGTCAAGCTTCATGCATAGGAAAATGGCTTTGACTCTTGAGATTCACCATTACAATCCCAGGATAATACTGGTGATTCCTCATTGAACAATAACAATGTATATTAATATAGCACTTTTAACCAAACAGAATGCCTCATGACACTTCATAGAAGTATCATAACATGTAAAATATGACATATAATCTGTCCTGCTTGTAGTTACTCTGACAAGGAGATCATGCTATTTCATTCACACTTGTCCACCTTGCACTGTCCTCACAAATCCACTGTAGCTTATCTGCAACAACACTTTCATACCCAGAATCCAACTACACATCCACTTTGCTCTCTAGAGAATATTGCTATACAAACTGAGCACAAAAGTAATGTTAATATATTATGACCAAAAGCTTGGTCTGAAGGGGGGTTTTTCAAGGAAAAGCGAGATAGAGAAGTTTATTGAAGAAAATCCATAGTTCAGGGTATGAAGCATTAGTACTGATGGAGGGATAATTTAAATTGTGGATGCTCAAGAGGACCGAATTTGAGTAGTGCAGATATTGAAGGGTGTGGAATTGGAGGAGACAGGGTCAGACGAGGCATGGAGTGATTTGACATATAAGAATTTTAAAACTGAGCTGTTGTTTTACCAGGAACCAATGCAGTTTCAGCCATGCAGGATAATTCTCAGTTTAACCACCCTCATCCACTACATCAATAACCTTCACCCAGTCATAAGATCAGGGGCCACTTAATTATGTTTTTACAATGCTCCTCTCCATTTGTAACTCCTTGGCAATGGCATAATTCATGTCAGCCCACAGTAGGCCTTAGGCAACAATCAAGTTTGGATGAAGTGCAAGGCAATGGTCACGTGAAACCAAAGAAAATCCATCCATCTCTTGAGCTCCATTAGTACTTTCATTACTGAGCTTAGCAGCATCTTGGTGTAACTACTGATGAGGAAGCTGAATTAAACTAATTTAACAAAAAAAGGATCAGGATATGTGCTAAGTCCTCTAATTCTCTGCTTAGCTCCAGACCTTTTGAAGTCATTCCATTGACAATACTCAATTCAATAGTGCAATGGAATTCTCACCATTTTCATGGATGGGTACTAGCAGTCTCATACCATTCAAGGTTAGAGTAGTTCACTTGATCGAGTCCACCAGCAGCATGGGAACAAATATTTCCTTCTTCCACTACTGGCACATGTACAACCGACAGAGGTACTGCAACTCATCAAGACCGTGTTGATAGGATCTTAGACCATTCACCCCTTCATAAAGGGCAAGGTAAGCAACGCTTGTGGGGGCAAACTTGCAACTTGTATCATTAATGCTGCAATAGCCTCGGTAAATACTGTATCTTTGCACCAACATTATGCAAACCATTAAACACAAACAGTGCAGCGCTCAAGGAGAAGGTCTACCAGTTTCTCAGGGAAACTATAGATGGGCAATAAATGCATCCTATAAGATTACATTTTTTAAAAACTGAAAGATGACCGAAGAGTCTATTTCTTTGTTGTATGGGCGTCACTCAATGAGCAGACAAATTCTCCTAGAATTAGGATCATGATTTATGCCTGAACTAACATTACTGCAACAGGTCAATAGATCATTTATTTTGTGGCTTCTATGAGGGGCCTTTCTCTACCCAAAATGGGTGCCATGTTTGCTCAGATGACAATGACTATTGTTTTGATATAATTTATTATATACAACAAACGTAAGGATATTTTGAGGGACGTGAAATAAACATAAACTGTTTCTTTATTTACAATGCAGATTTCCAATGTATGAAATTTGACCACGCTCTCTGTATGATCCCTGGGGCAGAAACATTCTTCCTATAATTAGGTGGCCACAACAGAATACAATACCCAACCGGTTGGTGTGATCACTATCAATACAGGAACAATGCAGTCTCTTCTGATTGATTGCTGTAATTGCAGCCCCTAGACGCTGGTTCTAACTGCAGTAAAGCACGGTGGCACAGTGGTTAGCACTGCTGCCTCACAGCGCCAGAGACCCGGATTCAATTCCCGCCTCAGGCGACTGACTGTGTGGAGTTTGCACGTTCTCCCCGTGTCTGCGTGGGTTTCCTCCGGGTGCTCCGGTTTCCTCCCACAGTCCAAAGATGTGCAGGTCAGGTGAATTGGCCATGCTAAATTGCCCGTAGTGTTAGGTAAGGGGTAGATGTAGATGTAGATGTAGGGGTATGGGTGGGTTACGCTTCAGCGGGGCGGTGTGGACTTGTTGGGCCGAAGGGCCTGTTTCCACACTAAGTAATCTAAAATCTAATCTAATCTAATCTAATCTACCATGTTGATGCTTTTTCCACTGTAACTCATATCTCGGCCCTGATCTCACAGGATACCACAGAGTCATAGAGATGTACAGCACAGAAACAGACCCTTTGATCCAACTCATCCATGCTGATCAGATATCCTAACTTAATCTAATCCCATTTGCCAGCACTTGGCTCATATCCCTCTAAACCCTTCCTATTCATATACCCATCCAGATGCCTTTTGGGGGTATGGATAGGGTAAATAGACAAAGTGGTAAAAACAATGACTGCAGATGCTGGAAACCAGAGTCTAGATTAGAGTTGTGATGGAAAAGCACGGCAGTTCAGGCAGCATCCAAGGAGCAGTAAAATCAGCGTTTCGAGCAAAAGCCCTTCATCAGGAATACAGGAATACCAGCACCACTCTAATCTAAATAGACAAAGTCTTTTCCCTGGGGTCTGGGAGTCCAGAACTAGAGGGCATATGTTTTGGGTGTGAGGGGAAAAGGTATAAAAGAGACCTAAGGGGCAACTTTTTCATACAGAGGGTGGCACGAGTTTGGAATGAGCTGCCAGAGGAAGTGGTGCAGGCTGGTACAATTACAACATTTAAGAGGCATATGGATGGGTATATGAATAGGAAAGGTTTGGAGGGATATGGGCTGGGTGCTGGCAGGTGGGACTAGATTGGGTTGGGATATCTGGTCGGCATGGACAGGTTGGACCAAAGGGTCTGTTTCCATGTTGTACATCTCTATGGCTCTAAATGCTATAATTGTACCGACCTCCACCACTTCCTCTGGCAGCTCAATCCATACACGCACTACCCTGTGTGGAAAATGTTGCCTCTTAGGTCCCTTTTAAATATTTCCCCTCTCACCTTAAAGCTATGTCCTCTACTTCTGGACACTCCCACCCCCAGTGAAGACCATTCCCCTCACGATGTTATAAAATTCTATAAAGTCACCCCTCAGCCTCCAATGCTCCAGGGAAAACAGCCCCAGCCTATTCAACCTCTCCCTATAGCTCAAATCCTTCAACACTGGCAATATACTTGAAAGGGTTCAGAAAAGATTTTCAAGTTTCACAACATCCTTCTGGTAACAGGAAGACCAGAACTGCACACACTATTCCAAAACTGGCCTAACCAATGTCCTGTACAGCCGCAACATGATCTCCCAAATCCAATACTCAATGCTCTGACCAATAAAGGAAAACAAAGGAAAATGCCTTCTTCACCGTCCTATCTACCTGCGACTCCACTTTCAAGGAGCCATGAACCTGCATTCCAAGGTCTCTTTGTTCAGCAACACTCCTCAGGATCTTACCATCAAGTGTATACGTCCTGCTCTGATTTGCCTTTCCAAAACGCAGCACCTCACATTTATCTAAACTAAACTCCATCTACCACTCCTCAACCCATTGATCCATCTGATCAAGATCCCGTTGTAATCTGAGGTAACCTTCTTTACTGTCTCCTACACCTCCAATTTTGGTGTCATCTGCAAACTTACTAACTATACATCCTATGTTCACATCCAAATCATTTATACAAATGACAAAAAACAGTGGACCCAGCACCGATCCTTGTGGCACTCCAATGGTCACTGACCTCCAGTCTGAAAGGCAACCTTCCACCACCACCCTCTGTCTTCTACCTTCGAGCCAGTTCTGTATCCAAATGGCTAGTTCTCCCTGTATTCCATGAGATGTGGCTTTGGGTCTACCATGAGGAACCTTCTCGAACGCCTTACTGAAGTCCATATAAATCACATCTACCACTCTGCCCCATCAATCCTCTTTGTTACTTCTTCCAAAAACTCAATCAAGTTCATGAGACATGATTTCTCATGCACAAAGCCATGCTGACTATCAGTCCTTGCTTTTCAAATACATGTACATGCTGTCGTTCAGGATTTCCTCCAACAACTTGCCCACTTAGGTTGGCAGGCTCACCAGTCTATAATGTCCTGCTTTTCCTTACCATCTTTCTTAAATAGTGGCACCATATTAGCCAACCTCCACACTTCCGGCACTTCACCTGTGACTATCGATGAAACAAATCTTTGCATGGGGTCCAGCAATCACTTCCCTAGTTTCCCATAGAGTTCTAGCATACAGCTGATCAGGTCCTGGGGACTGATCCACTTATATCCATTTTAAGACATCCAGCACGTCCTCCTCTGTAATATGGACATTTTTCAGGATGTCACCATCTATTCCCCACATTCATGTCCTTCTCCACAGTAAACACTGATGCAAAATTCTTTGGTAACTCCCTCATCTCCCGTGGTTCCATACATAGTCTGCCTTGCTGATCTTTGAGGGGTCCCATTCTCTCCCTAGTTATGATTTGGAGGGGCCAGTGTTGGACTGGGGTAGACAAAGTTAAAAATCATGCTACATCAGGTTGTAGTCCAATAGGTTTATTTGGAATCACTAGCTTTCAAAGCGCTGCTTCTTCATCAGGTGTTTGTAGAGTAGAACCATAAAACACAGAAATGATTGCAACAGGATTGCAGTGTCATGGGATTAGATTAGATTAGATTAGATTAGATTAGATTAGATTACTTACAGTAATTAAACAAACTTAGCTTATGTCTTTCATCGTTCAGAATGACCATGTTAGTTTCGATTTTTCATATGTAAATCCCAGAATGTTTTTATAGTTTGATTCGCAAGATAGCTTTTAACAATAGGTGTCATCTCAGCTCAGAGAATGCACTCAAAGTGTGAAGTTAAAGTCTGTCTGTGCCCTAATTATCCTTTTGCCAATATATTTATAGAATCCCTTTGGATTCTCCTTAATCCGATTTGCCAAAGCTATCTCATGTATCCTTTTTTCACTCCGAAGTATACTTCTACTGCCTTTATACTCTAAGGATTCACTCTATCTCTGCTGTCTATACCTGACATATGCTTGCTTCTTTTTCTTCACCAAAACCTCAATTTCTCTAGTCATTCAGCATTCCCTACATCTACCAGCCTTTCCTTTCACCCTAACAGGAATATACTGTCTCTGGACTCTCGTTATCTCATTTTTGAAGGCTTCCCATTTTCCAGCCGTCCCTTTACCTGCCTTATTTCCCAAGAGGAAATCAAGTTTTGCATCTTCTTTAGTAGGTACAGACTGAATCAGCAAATTGTCTTGTACACACTTAACAAATTCCTCTCCATCTAAACCCTGAACACTATGGCAGTCCCAGTCTATGGAAAGTTAAATCCTATACCATTAACACCCTATTATTCTTACAGATAACTGAAATCTCCTTACAAACCCGTTTCTCAATTTCCTGCTGATTATTGGGAGATCTATAATACAATCCCAATAAGGTGACCATACCTTTCTTATTTCTCAGTTCCACCCAAATAATTTCCCTGGATGTATTCCCAGGAATGTACTATTTTATATGTATATCCTCATTTAATTCTTTGCTCCCATTCTCCTACCTTTCACTTGTTCTCTTGAATTACTTTAGGCATCTTAAGAGTAAGAACCCTCTGAATCTAGCTGCATTCTTCTGCATTAATTACACTGTCTCTTACAACAGCTTACACTCATTTAGCACCACTCATGCAACAGACCATTCAATCTCCACTTCAAAGATGGGAAGGACAGTGGACACATAGGAGGAATTATAGAGAAGTTAGGGTGAGTAAGATAAGGCATGGACAATGAGAAAAATGTTGAAATAGATAGGCAACAAACAAAGAAACTTCAGAGCTCCAGCAAACCAACTAATCTGGCTGAAGAACCAGTTGTAACTGCAATTTTACCCCACTGCACCTCCCCAGTAGCAGTCACAATCTTGTTCCCTCTCGGTTGAGAGCTTTTTTGCAAAACTAAAATCACACAACACCAGGTCATAATCCAACAGGTTTATTTGGAAGCACTAGCTTTCGGGGCACTGCTCCTTCAGCAGGTGATTATGGAGAATAAGATTGTAAGACACAGAATTTATAGCAAAAGTTTACAGTGTGATGTAACTGAAATTATATACTGAAATATAAATATATTATATATTTCTGCAAAATACTTCAATCTTTATTCAGGTGTCTGCTTTCTGACAAATTTTGTTTGATTTTTCATACATTGTATATCTCTCACGGATGAAGTCATAGAAACCCTCTGTGGTTTCCCTTGGTCCATTCATTCACATGCTCATTTGGCACCCCTTCCATACACATTGTTATGTCCTACCTGTCCTGCAGGTGTGTCATAATATGTCCCAAGCGACTGATTAAAACTTCTTTATAATTCATGGTCTCTTTTTCTTCCACCCTCTCCATCTTCACTGGAAACAATAAATCTCTTTCTACATAAAGATGCAGTCAGTCTCTCATTTTCTCTAAAGTTCCCCTGGGAGTAGTCACCTCTGCTTTCTCTCCCTGTGCATCTGGATACATTCACCGGCACTCAATTTCTTTGTATTGTCGCACACACACTGATTCTCTCCCTCATATTGGCTTTTCTGGGTGCATTCAAGTCTCTTCTTCTGGCTCCCTATGACATTCCTCTATTTATTTGCTCTTCCACACACTGGTTCAGTTTACTGATTTCTCCACAATTTTCATATTTTTATGCACCTAGAGTTTCTCTTAGACATTTTAATTGACTTGTACTTCTTTTCTTTTCAACACATCCCCTTCCACCTAGGTCAAATAGTGCTTAGAGGCTTGGTATTTATGCTAGCAAGCCATTGAAACTGCAGAGATACTGTCTGACAAATAAGTTGTCATAGAGACCATCTTGTTAAGGCTGCAAACTTACAGGAACTGGAAACTGCTGAGTATTAGGAAGAAAGGAAAATACTAAGCCGTTTGAATATTTATACTTTTCTTTTTATTTCTAAGTTAAAAATCACATAATACCAGGTTAAAGTCCAACAGGTTTATTTGGACGCACTAGCTTTCAAAGCGCTGTTTCTTCATCAGGTGGTTGTGAAGCAGTACCATAAGACCCAGAATTTATAGCAAGAGATTAGTGTCATGCAGTTGAAATGATATGTTGAACAAACCTAGATTATTAAGTCTTTCATCTTTTAAAATGGGTTTGCTGGTTTCAGATCATTAATATGCAAATCCCATATTAAGTCACAAACAAAGTTTTATAACAAAAGGTGACATCTCAGCTCAGACAAAACCTTGAAGGTGTGAGGTTAGAGTCTGTCTGCATCCCAATCTTGAGTCAGACTGGTTCAACTTCCAAAGTGGAACTTACAAAATATTACATGGATTGACCGCTTGCAGATTCTGCACTTTTTGACCAAATGAGAATGTATCTGCAAATATAATTCGGCAAATACAAATTCAGCCCATAAACTTGTGTGCGTGTGCAAGAGCGAGAGAGACAGTGAGTGCGTGCGAGCGAGCTTGGTAAAGTGTGCGTGTGAGAGTGCGATGGGGTATAAGCCTATGAGAGGGTGTGTGCATGGTTGTATGTGTATGCATATGAGAGAGGGTCTGCATGAGTGTGAGAGTATGCAAGTCTGTGTGTGTGTGTGAGAGACAGAGAGAGAGAGAGAGAGCGAGAGAGAGAGCGAGAGCAAGAGCGAAAATAATGCAGTGGGGTCACCTGTAGTGTGACATGAGCCCAATGTCCCAATTGAGGCCATCCTCATGGATATCAAACTTGGCTATCAGCCTCTGCCTGGCCACTTTCATTGTGGCCTGTCCCAAAGTCTTGGAAGATGGTCACCCTAAGGTCCAAGGTTGAATATCCCTGACTGGGAGGGAGCACCCCTGCCTAGTGATTGTTGTGCGGTGTCCATTCATTTGTTGTCAGAGTGTCTGCTTGGTCTCACCAACGTGCCATGCCTTGGGGCATCTTTGCCTGCAGCGTACGAGATAGACAATGCAGGCCGAGTTACATGAGTACCTGCTACGTACATGGTAGGTGGTGCACCCACATGTAATGATGGTATCTGTGTCGACACTCTGATACATCTTGCAGTGGTTGCCATAGCAGGGTTGTACAGTGTTGTGATCGATGTTGTCCTGAAGGCTGGGCAGTTTGCTGCAAACAATGATCTGTTTAAGGTTTGTTGGTTGTTTAAAGGCGAGAAGTGGAGGTGTAGGGAAGGTCTTGGCGAGGTGCTCATCCTCAACAATAAGGTGTTACAGGCTACAAAGAACCTGTGCATGAAAATGTTGGCATATTGGGGTGTAAATTTGGTCCCCATGGCTACTCTGTGTATCTGGATGGATAACTAGTTGTGATCGAGGATGCCAACATTTTCATGCACAGGTTCGAACAAGACTTCTTCTCTGCACAGGACCTCCAACTTGTTCTAGGATTTACACAGAGTTTGCACATTCTCCCTGTGTCTGCGTGGGTTTCCTATGGGTGCTCCCACAATCCAATGATGTGCAGTTCAGGTGAATTGACCACGCTAAATTGCCCATAGTGTTAGGTACTGGATTAGTGGTGCTGGAAGAGCACAGCAGTTCAGGCAGCATCCAACGAGCAGCGAAATCGACGTTTCGGGCAAAAGCCCTTCATCAGGAATCAGCTTTATTCCTGATGAAGGGCTTTTGCCCGAAACATTGATTTCGCTGCTCGTTAGATGCTGCCTGAACTGCTGTCTCTTCCAGCACCTCTAATCCAGTATTTGCTTTCCAGCATCTGCAGTCATTGTTTTTACCTCATAGTGTTAGGTAGCTTAGTCAGGGGTAAATACAGGGTAGGGGTTGGAGTGAGTTACTCTTCGGAGGTCGGTGTGGATTTGTTAGGCTGAAGGGCCTGTTTCCATACTGTAGGGAATCTAATAAATATTAAAGAACCGAAACCAGCAAACCCATTCTAAAAGATGGAAGACTTAACAAACTAGGTTTCTTCAATACATCATTTCAGCTGCATAACATTGTAATCTTTTGCTATAAATTCTGTGTCTTATGGTCCTGCTTCACAACCACCTGATGATGCAGCAGCACCTCGAAAGTTAGTGTTCCAAATAAACCTATTGGACTGTAACCTGGTGCTGTGTAATTTTAAAATTCGTTCACCCCAGTCCAACAGCAGTTCATCCAATTGTGACATGGTGGTTCAGTGGTTAGCACTGTTGCCTCACAACACCAGGGACCTGGGTTCAATTCCAGCCTCGGGCGACTGTCTGACTGTGCTCCGGTTTCCTCCCTCAAAGATGTGCAGGTTAGGTGAATTGGCCATGCTAAATTGCCCATAGGATAGATTAGGTGCATTAGACACGGGTAAATGTCGGGCAGGGGAATGGATCCTGGGTGGGTTACCCTTTAGAGGGTCGGTGTGGTCTTGTTGGGCCAAATGGTCTGTTTTCACAGTGTAGCAATTCTAAGAAATCATAAATATTCAAGTGAGAAGGCAGGGCTGCGAGAGACCAGAATGACATGACATCGTGGAGGGAACCAAAAATGAAGTATGCTCGATAAGTATCATAATCTGAGGGTGCTGAGCAGTGGCACAGGATTGGTGACAACAAGAACATACAAAAAGCTATTGGGAAGCTGAAGTACTTTTTCCATCAACAAAAACCATGCTTTTGTCAGAATAGAAAACTGAATTCTATGGGAAGAAAGGAAGGGCTGCTGTTACAGAGCAGCTGAATTTCCAATTACAAACAAATATTTTCAACACAGTCCAATGCAGCCAGAGACACTCATTGTCCGTGTTCAGTAAACAGTAGCACATTGGAAGACATGAAACCAAAATAAATATGGAAAATCCTGTTTTAAAAAGTCTAAAAATAAATCAGACACACAGCAAGGCCTGAGATAGCAAATCAGTGGTGTCATTACAGAGAGGCTTAAAGCCTTCACCTGCTGGTTTCACACTTCAGCCTCAGGCACCCAACACTGGGGTGGGTCACTGGCTTCTCCTAAAGGCAGTTAAAAAATGCAGCAAAACCGGTGGGAACCAACTACCAACAGGCTCAAAGTTTTACTGCTGAAAAAAAAACTAAACCTTAACAAGCTAGGAATGTGCCAGTCAAAATAAATGTGCGGTTTCACATGTGACTCAGAATTGCAACAATGAAAAAATGTAGCAGTAAACTGGCACTTCTGGGACATATAATTAGTAAGAAATATTTCGCGGCTTAAACATTTTACAATAACTATATTAAGCACAAGTTCATTACAGAAACTAATAGATATTTACATTAGGAGTGGTTCCACCTGTCTGTCACAACCTTGCTCTTTAGACACTCAAACCTGCTTTTGAAACCAGCTCAGGGTGATTATTTTAGCTTGTTTCAAGGGTCCTGTATAGACTGAGAGCTCAACTCATAGACTAACTCAACTGATCTTTGTAGTGGACACAAAAACACATTGAGGAAGAGATGTCTAATTCTGCACATTCATTTCGCTTGCCACCACCTCCAGTCACCCACTCCACCCCAATCTGTGCTCTCACCTTGGGGCCATTGATTATTTCAGATTTTTGCCCTGTTGCTGGTTTGGTCAAGCCTAAACCTTATGACAAACTAGATCCGACTGATATTAAATGGAAACAGTACTGTACTTCAAACCAGTTTTTTATAACTTGCAGCACACAAGGACAGTGGAAGCAGTGGATCCAAAAAAGAATGATGGGTGACCGAGAGAGGTTAAAAAGTACAAAAGTACAATATGGAAACTGAGGGACTCTCCTAAAAGACAGGAAATCGTCTTGATGTTTTCAGCAACTATTTCCCCAGAGGTGCCCTCGGAAATTTTAATTAAACAATTTTGCATTAAGAACAGACTGTAAAGCTCTTGCAGCTTGTTTGGAATGGTAAACCATTGTCTTCACAGATTACGTAAAACTGGACTTATCCTTCCTGGAAGTGAAGGCTCCAAAACTGACGACGCTATAGGAATAAATTCACAATATGGACTTCAGTGGTTGGAAGTGCCACCAAAACATCAAAGGCAACTCAGGATGGTGTTGCGAATGACATTCATAATTCCTAAGAATGGATAATTGTTAAGAAAAAACATTTATAAAGATATAAGGTACTAAGCAGGATGCATACTAACAAAGCAGCATAATCTGTGAAGAGCAATCACGATCATATAACAAGATCACTAATGGAAAATAATGAAAGGCTTTCCTGACAAAGGGCTCATGCCCGAAACATTGATTCTCCTGCTCCTCGGATGCTGCCTGATCGGTTGTACTTTTCCAGCACCATGCTCTTCAACTCTGATCTCCAGCATCTGAAGTCCTCACTTTCCCACACCAATGGAAAATGCAAATCTCAGTTTGTCAAGGCTCAACTGGACTCACTAGTCACAGCAACTAGAGTCAAAAAGATATACAGCATGGAAACAGACCCTTTGATCCAACTCGTCCATGTCGACCAGATATCCTAAATTATTCCAGTCGCATTTACTAGCACTTGACCCATATCCCTTTAAATCCTTTCTATTCATATACCCAACCAGATGCCTTTTCAATGTTCTAACTGTACCAGCCTCCACCACTTCCTCTGGCAGCTCATTCCACACACGCATCACCCTTTGCCTGAAACAAAGTTGCCTCTTAGGTCCCTTTTAAATCCTTCCCTTCTCACCCTCTAACGAGGAAAAAGACTTATCTATTTACCCTATTCATGCCCCTCATGATTTTATAAACCTCTGAAGACACCCCTCAGCCTCCAACGCTCCAAGGAAAGCAGCCCCAGCGTATTTGGCCTCTCCCTACAGCTCAAACCTTCCAACCTTGCCAACATCCTTGCAAATGTTTTTCTGAACCCCTTCAGGTTTCACAACATTCTTCCTGTAGGAGGGAGACCAGAATTAGAGCTGAAAATATGTTGCTGGAAAAGCGCAGCAGATCAGGCAGCATCCAAGGAGCAGGAGAATTGACGTTTCAGGCATGAGCCCTTCTTCAGGAATGAGGAAAGTGTGTCCAGCAGGCTAAGATAAAAGGTAGGGAGGAGGGACTTGGGGGAGGGGCGTTGGAAATGCGATAGATGGAAGGACGTCAAGGTGAGGGTGATAGGCCGGAGTGGGGGTGGGGGCGGGGGCAGAGAGTTCAGGAAGAAGATTGCAGGTTAGGAAGGAGGTGCTGAGTTCGAGGGTTGGAACTGAGACAAGGTGGGGGGAGGGGAAATGAGGAAACTCGAGAAATCGGAGTTCATCCCTTGTGGTTGGAGGGTTCCTAGGCAGAAGATGAGGCGCTCTTCCTACAGCCGTCATGTCGCTATGTTCTGGCGATGGAGGAGGCTAAGGACCTGCATGTCCTTGGTGGAGTGGGAGGGGGAGTTGAAGTGTTGAGCTACGGGGTGGTTGGGTTGGTTGGCCGGCCCGGGTATCCCAGAGATGTTCTCTGAAATGTTCCGCAAGTAGGCGGCCTGTCTCCCCAATATAGAGGAGGCCACATTGGGTGCAGCGGATGCAGTAAATGATGTGCGTGGAGGTGCAGGTGAACTTGTGGCAGATATGGAAGGATCCCTTGGGGCCTTGGAGGGAAGTGAGGGGGGAGGTATGGGCGCACATTTTGCATTTCTTGTGGTTGTGGGGGAAAGTGCTGGGAGTGGAGGTTGGGTTGGTGGGGGGTGTGGACCTGACGAGGGAGTCACGGAGGGAGCGGTCTTTTCGGAACGCTGATAGGGGAGGGGAGGGAAATATATCCCTGGTGGTGGGGTCCGTTTGGAGGTGGCGGAAATGACGACAGATGATACGATGTATCTGGAGGTTGGTGGGGTGGTAGGTGAGGACCAGTGGGGTTCTGCCCTGGTGGTGACTGGAGGGGCGGGGCTCAAGGGTGGAGAAGCGGGAAGTGGAGGAGATGCGGTGGAGAGCATCGTCGAGCACGTCTGGGGGTAATTACAGTCTTTGACGAAAGAGGCCATCTGGGTTGTTCGGTATTGGAACTGGTCCTCCTGGGAGCAGATGCGGCGGAATCGAAGGAATTGGGAATATGGGATGGCGTTCTTACAGGGAGCAGGGTGGGAAGAGGTGTAGTCTAGGTAGCTGTGGGAGTCGGTCGGTTTATAGTAAATGTCCGTGTTGATTCGGTCGCCCGAGATAGAAATGGAGAGGTCTAGGAAGGGGAGGGAGGAGTCTGAGATGGTCCAGATAAATTTGAGGTTGGGGTGGAAGGTGTTAGTAAAGTGGATGAACTGTTCAACCTCTGACAAGAATTATACACAATATTCCAAAGGCCCTGTACAGCTGCAGCATGACCTCCCAACTCCTGTACTCAATGCTTTGACCAATAAAGGAAAGCATACCAAACATCATCTTCACTATCCTATCTACCTGCAACTCTACTTTCAAGGAACAATGAACCTGTACTCCAAGGTCTCTTTGTTCAGCAACATTCCCCAGGACCTTACCATTAAATGTATAAGTCCTGCCCTGATTTGGATTTTCAAAATGCAGCACCTCACATTTATCTAAATTAATATGGGGCGGCACAGTGGTTATAGGGTGGCATAATGGCGTAGTGGTTAACACTGTTGCCTCACAGCACCAGGGTCCCAGGTTCGATTCCAGCCTCGGGCGACCGTCTGCATGATGTTTGTACATTCTCCCTTTGTCTGTGTGGGTTTCCTCTGAGCGCTCCGGTTTCCTCCCACGGTACAAAGATGTGTGGGTCAGGTGAATTGGCCATGCTAAATTGCCCCATAGTGTTCGGTGCATTAGTCAGAGGGAAGTGGGTCTGGGTGGGTTACTCGTCGGAGGGTTGGTGTGGACTGGTTGGGTCAAAGGGCCTGTTTCACACTGCCGCTCCTTGGTCCATTGGCCCACCTGATCAAGATCCTGGTAACCTTTTACACCATCAATTTTGGTGTCATCTGCAAACTTAGTAACTATACCTATGTTCATGTCCAAATCATTTATATAAAAGGACGAAAAGCAATGGACCCAGCACCAATTCGTGTAACACACCCACTGATCACAGACCTCCAGTCTGAAAAGCAACCCTCCACCATCCTCTGTCTTCGATCTTCGAGCCAGTTCTGTATCCAAATGGCTACTTCTCCCTGCATACCGTGTGATCTAACCTTGCTAACCAGTCTATCATGAGGAATCTTGTCCAATGCCTTATTGAAGTCCATATGGATCACGTCCACTACTCTGCCCTCATCAATCCTATTCGCTAATTCTTCAAAAAACTCGATCAAGTTAGTGAGACATGATTTCCCATACACAAAGCCATGTTGACTATCCCTAATCACTCCTTGCCTCTGCAAATACATGTAAACTCTGCCCCTCAGGATTTCCTCCAACAACTTGCCCAGCACCTTTGTCAGGCTCACTGGTCCATAGTTCTCGGCTATTCCTTACCAGCTTTCTTAAATAGTGGCACCACGTTAGCCAACCTCCAGTCTTCCAGCACTTCACCTGTGACTACTGATGATCCAAATATCTCAGCAAGGGGCCCAGCAATTACTTCCCTAGCTTCCGACAAAGTTCTAGGGTATATCCATCAGACCCTGGGGTTTATCCAATTTTACGCCAATGTTTACGTTATAAACAAACCTCCTGTTACCTGACGACTCCTCAAAAATTATCAACCTATTCTTCCTTTTCTTTTGAGGATAATCAAAAGCTACTCGTTCACTTCAATTTGACAGAGGGCTCAATTGCTAAATTCTGGTCATATTTCTAATAATAGTTAATTTTAACCTAAATTCACCATTAGGGAACTAATTGGATTTTCTACCTGGCCAGTGTTTTACTACCATTATTAGCACATCATAGAGTCATAGAGATGTACAGCACAGAAACAGACCCTTCAGTCCAACTCGTCCATACCGACCAGATATCCTAATCTGATCTAGTCCCATTTGCCAGCATTAGGCTCATATCCCTCGAAACTCTTCCCATTCATATTCCCATGCAGATGCCTTTTAAATGCTGCAATTGTAGCAGCCTTCACCATTACCTCTGGCATGCACTTTTTCTCTGCGTGAAAAAGTTAGTGAATAAAATGTATGCACTAGCTGGTGGAATTAAGTCTTGGACAGTTTGCCACAGTTTTAGACCTCTAAATCTCTCAGAGACTACAAGGGGATACTTCAACAAATCAGACAGAGATTGAGCAAAGATCGAGGGAGAAAAAGACAACATGATGATTATTTGTGCAATTGCTAGAGGAGCTGTGCTGTGCTTTGCTAACAGTCCAGAGATTTTGAACCTGAAGACTTAGTCAAATGAAAAGCTTGCTAGAAATTAACATTGCTTGAATTAAAAAGCAACATAGTGTGCCCTCTCGCACACAGTTTCTGCTTATATTACATAAAGTAGGAATGATCATTTATTCGAGTAATTTGATACAGGCCCAACAGGAACCGCACTGGAGCATTTGGACAACAAATCTGGGAGCATGAAAAATGGTGAGGAAAAACTCAAGCGATTTCAATAGCACGTAGGCAAGTCTGCAGAGGCCAAATGCAGTTCCAAATGGAAAAAATGTGAACTGAAACATTTTTGAAAAAATTCAAACCCGATGATGAGAAAGACAGATATAGTACCTCTACCAAAGGTAACTGAGCAAAGGGAAGAGAAGACTGAGGATTAACTCAGGGGATTAAAAGACTCCGAAGTACTAAGACATTTTCAGGATTAGGGAAAAATCTAAAGGGGTTTCAAAACGGAGGAATTTTAAATTAAATACTGCAAGCTCGTTTTCGCTTGTTGACAATTCCAACACATTTATTTAGAACAAGAAATAGAAATTCCTGGGGAAACTCAACAGGTCATGGCAGCATCTGTGGGGAGAAAGCAGAGTTAACATTTCGAGTTCAAAAGATCTTTCTTTGAACACATGAATTCTATAAAAGGGGCCAATGAACTCAAAACATTAACTCTGCTTTTTCTCCACAGATGTTGACAGACCTGAGTTTCTCCAGCAATTCCTGTTTTTGTTTCAGATTTCTAGTATCCATAGTTCTTTGGTTTATTTTACTGACAGATTTATTTAATACCTTTGATGTAACAAAATATCTAAAGTTTCTTCACAGAATCATTTTACAACAAATCTGATTGGCAGCATAAGGCATGGACTCAGAGTTATCATTAATGGAATGGAAGAAGTAATGAGAAATGTATACATGGAAGGTGAATAGAATGAGGAAATTGTGCTTCACCATAATTGGCTATTGAGGTCTATACTTAAAATGGAACTGGCTGAGAATCAAGATGGTGAATAAAACGTAAACTAAGATTTGAAAACTTGATAACTCCACTTGGCTAGTACATAGAAAAGCATGATGGGCTGACTGCCCTCCTGTGCCGTAACTTCTTTGTATCTCTACAGCTGTACAGGAATAGATCATTGCACATATCTGGCCACTTCCAAGTTCAACAAAGTTCCATACATGACCGTATTTCTCCTATCTTTTCTCCAGGCAAATATCTATCAAGGTCCATTTGAAACTGTTGACATTACCTGTCATTGAAGGAGTTTGTCATAAGGGGTTTGCTATTATGATATTCAACACTGCCTGTGCAAATTTATTTCATCTGTTGACCTCTTTCATTAGCTTAAGTTTTACGTCACCTTGTTGTGAAAGTATCAAACAAACTTATCTACTTATGCGTACATCAATCCACTGCCCTGCGGCCGACCACTTCAGTTCCCAGTCGCTCCACCAAGGAAATGCAAGCCTTGGGCCTCCTCCACTGCCTAATCCAAGCCACCCGAAGACTGGAGAAAGAACGCCTCTACTTCCACCTTGGGACCCTTCAACCACATGGCATCAACATCAACTTCACTAGTTTTCAAATCTCTCCTTCCACAACCTTATTCCAGATCCAACCCTCCAACTTGACAACACTCTGTTGAACTGTCCTATTTGTCCATCTTCCTTCCCACCTATCCACTCCACCCTCCCCACTGACCTATCACAATCACCCCCACCTGCATCTGCCTATCGCCTTCCCAGTTACCTTCCCTTCTGCCCCACTCCCAACCTCCTATTTACCTCTCAGAATCTCTTTTCCACTCTTCCACCCACCACATTCCTGATGAAGAGCTAATATCGAAAATGTCGACTCTCTCGCTCCTTGGAAGCTGCCTGACCTGCTGAGCTTTTCCAGCACCACATTTTTCGACTCTGATCTCCAGCATCAGCATTTCTCAAATCTACATAAGGCTACGGAGGCTTTCTTCAGTAAGGTGTATGCCTTTCAAAGGATCAATTTAACTAGCAGCATTGCATCCTCTCCACTACCAGAATGTCTCTGGTGATTAGTAGAAATTATGAACAGGAAATACATATGATGTAGAGGTGACAGTGCTTGACTGGGTTGGACAAAGTCAGAGGTTTAACAAGACCAGGTTAAAGTTCAACAGTTTTATTTAAAATCACAAGCTTGCAGAGCACAGCTCCATCGTCAGGTGAAGTCCTCAGAAATACATAAAAGGTGAAACCCGAGGCAACTCATTTACCCCCTTCCTTGCCTCAACAGCTTAGTTTACCTGACTCAGCCAGTTTCAGGGCACAGGAGAAGCAAACAACATTGTGTATTTATCAGCCATGTGGGACTACTGGCTTAACCCTAACTATCACAGGTAACAATGCATTAAAAAAGTGAAATCAAAATATGTATCATCCATATTACACATTCCCCATGCCTTCCAAGTAGTTTACATAAAGAACTCAAATTTGAGTATGTTCACTTCCCTCTTGCTAGCTGACATATTTACTTCATTATTGCCTCTCTCAGATATTGTTAGGTTGTGACTGTTATCTTCTAATTTATAAATAGTTACATTTGTCAGTATTACCTCCAAGTAAATCTCCTCTCCAAAGCCTTGCTAAAGATGATATTAAAATGGGTCTCACTGGACTATCCCTTCAACACTTTTAAAAATCCTCAAATCATGTTGTCTGTAAGTAAGAGTTCTCCAAAGTAAAAAAAATTCTTACTTTTGTAGCGTGCTCTCAAAATGTAATATTTGCTCTCATCCTGTTCATTCTCAACATCTACTTACTAAACCATAATATTATTGTGAGAGACAACGAGAACTGGATAGAATACTCCAAGTATGGAAATCCCAAAGCCAAATGAAGACTAAGTACATTTTGACAAGGACTCTCACAAACTTGCACTTGCTTTCCGTAGGCTGCCACCTATGGCTTATGCACCTTTAAAAAGTGATTAGTTATTAGCAACAGGTCTCTTTACTTGATAAATTCAAATAGGTACACTTGTATAATAGGAGAAAGTGAGGACTGCAGATGCTGGAGATCAGAGCTGAAAAAATGTGTTGTTGGAAAAGCGCAGCAGGTCAGGCAGCATCCAAGGAGCAGGAGAATCAACGTTTCAGGCATGAGCCCTTCTTCAGGAATGAGGAAGCCTGAAACGTCGATTCTCCTGCTCCTTGGATGCTGCCTGACCTGCTGCGCTTTTCCAGCAACACATTTTCAACACTTGTATAATATAAATGAATTTGAAATTTCCTGATGTCAAGTGCTGGTGCTGCATTTGTCCATATTAAATGACATTTGCTATTTGAGTAAACCTGTTGAAAATAGTACAAATCACTAATTCAAATATGTTGATTTAGTTTCAATTTATAGTAATTGCATGTATTTGTATCATCCATAAGCTTCATGGTCAAAAGTTCCTCCCTCTTTTAACATCTGTTTGCACATTAACACCCCTTCCTCCTCAGTATTTTCTCATTCTCACCTAGAACTATTACTACTCCATTGGAAAATAAACTCTGATCCCCTATTGGCTGTAATTATTTTGCTTTTGTCTTGGGGAGTACTTTCTCAGATGCCACAAATCACCTGGCAGCTTCCTTAACTCAGTTGGTGGGTTCACTGGGATCAATTGCTAGCAACATCCCATAAAAAAAAGTTCACCACCACAAAATCAATGTAAAAAGTAACAATATTCGTTTGAAATCTCAACCTTGATATCTTAAAGGACCTAACTGCTATCTTAACTGCCTGATTGTTCTGCATGCATTTCTAAAGCTTTTCAGATTATGCTTCCTGTTGCCATGCAATTGTAATTAATTCAATTTTACATCAGCCCCTTCACCAACCATACTTTCCCGTATTATGTCAATCCTTGAAAGCATCTGTAAACTTACTGGTACTCCTTATTTGCCGTGTCTTCCACATATTTCACCTTCTACTGACAATGGTTCCTTTTTCTTCTGTTGCACTTGCTTATTTCTCAAAAGAATATGGGTGCTGGGTAATGTCAGCAATGCATTCTATCACTTGAACACCTCCTTTCCAACGAGTCACTGTTTTGCTTTCTTAGTTTCCTCTTCACCTCCTCAAATTCCACCTTCCTAAAGTAGAGTTTGGACTCCACCCTCTCCCAATCATGATGTGGTCTGTCCTACCAGATGTTTTCAATCATAACAGCCTTTGTATCGCTCATTGCTGCACATCATGACTCACTTGGGATACAGGCTTGTTTCCCATTTTTGATACATATCTCAATGACTGAGAATACCCTCCATCATTCAAAGTTTGAGAGAAGATTTGTAGCTCGGGTGCTCGTTATTGTGACTCTGTTCGCCGAGCTGGGAATTGTGTCGCAGACATTTCGTCCCCTGTCTAGGGGATATCCTCAGTGCTTGGGAGCCTCCTGTGAAGCTCCCAAGCACTGGGGATGTCACCTAGACAAGGGACAAAACATCTGCAACACAAATTCCCAGCTCGGCGAACAGAACCACAACAACAAGCACCCGAGTTACAAATCTTCTAGAAGCGCTTCACAGGAGGCTCCCAAGCACTGAGGATGTCACCTAGACAGGGGACGAAACGTCGGCAACACAAATTCCTAGCTCGGCGAGCAGAACCACAACAACCCTCCACCATGTTGTGTGACACTGTCAGAACTTGAACAGATCCAGCGACTCAAAACAAGACATCCATGAGGTGTTGTGGGTCATCAATAACAGCAAAATTCCTAAAAATGAGGTCTCAAGCTGGTGAAGCTACCAAACAGGACTACTCACACACCAAATGGCGTAAACTGTAAGTGGTAGACAGAGCTAAGCAATCCCACAATCAACGGACCAGATCTATGTCCTATAATCATGCGAGATCAAATCACGAATGGTGATGGACAATTAAACAATTCACTGGAGGGGTTAGCTCCATAAATATCACTTTCCTCAAATGATAGAAGAGCCCAACACATTAATGCAACAATAAGGCAGAAGTACTTGGAACAACCTTCAACATGAAGTGCCAAGTGAATGATATATCTTGGTCACCTCCAGTAGACCCAGCATCTCAGATGCCAATATTCCAGCAATAGTACCAGAGCCTGGAATCATTGGTTATCAGCAGGAAAGCTCTAATCTGATTGTTGTCATACCTGGAACATAGCAAAATGGCTGTGGCTGTTGAAGTCAGTCATTGCAGCTCAAGATGGATGTGTTGGACCAAAGGGTCTGTTTCTGCGCTGTACCTCTCTATGATTCTACAACCAAAGGAGTTCCTCAGCATAGTGTCCTCAGCCCAATCATCATCTTCAGCTTCTTGAATGACTTCCCACATCATTAGGAGATGTTTGCTGATGATTCCATCATGTTCAGTGACTCCTCAGATACTGAAGTCCATGCTCACATGCAACAAAATCTGGATAATATCCAAGCAAGGCAAGTAATATTCATGTCACACAAATGCCTAGCGATGATCATTTCCAATAAGGGAGACAATACAGTCACTGTCCCTTGACACTCAATGGCTTTACCAACATCGAATCCCCCACTATCAACATCTTGAGGGTTACCATTGCCCAGAAACAGAACGGGATTCACCACATTAATACATTGGCTACAAAAGCAGGTTAGAGGCTAGAAATCCCCTGCAGTAACTCAGCTCTTGACTCCCCAGAGCCTGTCCACTATCTCCAAGGCACAAGTCAGGAGTGTGATGGAATATTCCCCATTTGCCTGGATGAGTGTAGCTCCTGAAAAACTCAAGAAGCCTGACACAATTCAGAACAAAGCAGCCCATGTGATTGGCATCACATCCCTGAGCATCCATACCTTCCAGCGCCAATGCAGTAGTGCTTACAATCTACAAGATGCTCTGCAGAGGTTCATGAAAGATCATTGGAAAACACGTTCTAAACCCTCAACCACTTTCATCCAGAAGGACAAGGGCAGCAGATACATGGGAACATCATTACCTGCAAGCTCCCCCCCAAGCCACTCACAATCCTGACTTGGAAGTATATCACTATTCCTTCTTTGGATCAAAATCCTGGAATACTCCATCTAAGGGCATAGATGGGTCTACCTACAAAAGATGGACTGCAATGGTTCAAGCAGGCAGCTCACCATCTTCTTCTTAAGGACAACGAGGGGCAGGCAATAAATGTTAGCCAACCAATGGCATCCATGAGTGAACTAAAAAAAAAGACGTTTTTAATTTCTTTGTAACCCTTTGGAGTTATCATTCATAAATTGAAGTAATCCACAACAACTGTCCGAAACTCATGTGACTATTTCAAATATTAATTCCAGGTTCAATCTCACTTCACCAGGCAGCCATGACAAATTCTAATACATGCCAATTATATTTATTAATCATCTCAAGTCAATCTAGATTTCTTGATCCAATTATCTGTGATGCATTCCTTCTACAGTCGGCAAACATTATTATCACATTCAAGGAAAAGACACTTCCTAGGATATGCTTAATAGGACTGTTCCAAAATATTAAATTCAACATTGCCTAGGTGGGTGGGACTTGTAAGGTTCTTAATAGATCACTGATAACAGTTCAGAGATCATTGAAGAGGGGTTTCAGGGTCAGTTCGTTTGAGAAGACAGAAGAAAGTTCCACACAGAAATAAACTGTTAAGCTGTACTGCAGAAAAGGTAACTGATCTACACTCAGTCCACACAGCTTAGAATTCAGTGAGAAAGCATGAACAATTGAATGACTCTGAATGAATGAACAAACGAAGGAATGAATGATTTATTGTCACACACATCTAGGGAGATACAGTGTCCCATCACCATAATCTGGCACCAATTTGAGATGCAAAAGAAGAAAAAGAAGAAAAAGAAAAAAAATTTAAACAGAGTTCACGTTCATCAGTCAGGGTCCCAAACACTACTGCAGGACTTCTGCAAGGTTCCCTCTCCGAGCACCAACATTGCTGCAGTCGATGACCCACCACCGTCGAAACGTTTCAGGCTCCCAGCATACTGCAAGCAAGAGTTCCCGCTCTGCCACTGCCGCAGCCGGCACTCCGCCACCATGCCAGGATTTCATGCACCCGGCCTATGAAGCCGGGAGTCACTGCTGACACCGCTCCGGCCAACTCAAATCCAGTGAAACATCCACAAAGAAAACTCTGAAAATCCTAAGGTGGTCCTCAGTTAATAGGTGGTTAAAGTGTTGAGGTGAGGGGGGGCTGAGAAGAAGCTGTATGCCACTAATATATCAGTGCAGCTGTAAAAGAGGATGAAAAACCCCACAAGCTACGTTTGCTTTGTGCACGCTGCTGTCTGACCTAGCAATAAACCTGCATAGCTACTGCTTCTGCAGTTTAAGTTCAAATATCTCTGAACATTGGAGTGCGTCTTAGAAAAATGAACAAATGGTGAAATTCACAGCTGACCTTAACACAGAACATAACAGCGCAGTACAGGCCCTTCGGCCCTCAATGTTGAGCCAACCTGTGAAACCAATCTGAAGCCCGTCTAACCCACTGTATTCCATTTTAATCCATATGTTTATCCAATGACCATTTAAATGCTCTTAAAGTTGACAAGTCTCCTACTGTTGCAGGCAGTGCGTTCTACACCCCTACTACTGAGTAAAGAAACTACCTCTGACATCTGCCCTATATCTATCACCCCTCAATTTAAAGCTATGTCCCCTTGTGCTAGCCATCACCATCTGAGGAAAAAGGCTCTCACTGTCCACCCCATCAAATCTTCTGATTATCTTATATGTCTCAATTAAGTCACCTCTCAACCTTCTTCTCTCTAATGAAAATCTCAAGTCCCTCAGCTTTTCCTCATAAGAACTTGCCTCCATACCAGGCCACATCCGAGTAAATCTCCTCTGAACCTTTTCCAATGCTTCCACATCCTTCCTATAATGCGATTGTACACAACAGTCCAAGTGTGGCCACACCAGAGTTTTGTACAGCTGCAACATGACCTCATGACTCTGAAACTCAATCCTTCTACTAATAAAAACTAACACACCATGTGCCTTCTTAACAACCCTATTAACCTGGGTGGCAACTTTCTGGGATGTGTGTGCATGGACACAGATCTCCCTGCTCATCCACACTATCAAGGATCTTCCCCTGTATTCTGTATTCTTGTCGCTCCTTCCAAAGTAAATCACCTCACACTTTTCCACATTAAACTCCATTTGCCACCTCTCAGCTCAGCTCTGCAGCTTACTTATGTCCCTCTGTAACCTGCAACATCTTTCAGCACTATCCACAACTCCACCAACCTTAGTGTCATCCGAAAACTTACTAACCCATCATTCTACGCCCTCAACCAGGTCATTTATAAAAATGACAAACAGCAGTAGCCCAAAATAGATCCTTGTGGTACACAACTAGTACATGAACTCCAGGATGAACATTTCCCATCAACTACTATCCTTTGTCTTCTTTCAGCTAGCCAACGTCTGATTCAAACCATCAAATCACGCTCAATGACCTGCCTCTGTATTTTCTGCAATTCAGACCTTGTAGAAACGAGTGTGGGAGAGCTCACTGCAGGGGAGCAGCTAAGTAAATAGCTTTTAAGTGTAGCCTTACTATTCATTTGTTTGTAATTCCACAATTAGTGGAGTGGGTTATTTTATGATTGCATGTTTTATTGAGATCTGTCTTTTGATTAAATTCGAAAATATAAACCATGGGTACTAAGTTAGCCCATAGCAGTGTTCTTTCGAGTAGTAAGACTGTGCTATTTTCTTGGTATGTAGATTAAGATGCGAAGATGGCCTTTAGTAGAGAGATGTGCTCTTCCTGTCAGATGTGGGAGATTAGGGAGAGTTTACATGTTACTAATGACTATATCTGCACGAAATGTATTTGACTGAGAATCCTATCGGTTGGAGCTGCAGTTAGAAGCAATCAGGAATTTACAGAAGCTAGGGGATCGAATGGAAGGCAGTTATAGGAAGGGAGAGAAACTGCAGATACAGACAAGTGGATGGGTTATCTCCAGGAAAGGTAGGAGAGGGAGGCAGGTCATGTAGGAGTATCCTGTGGCTATGCCCATCTCAAACAAGAATGTAGTTTTGGCAAATGTAGAGGGTGATGGATTCTCAGGGGAATGTAGCTCCGACAGCCAGGTTCTGGGACTGAGACGGGCTCTAATGTATCAAGCAGTACTTCAGGATCCCAGTGATTGATTGTGACAGGAGACTCTTTAATCAGAGGCACAGACAGATGTCTCAGCAGCCGACAGCGAGAAATCAGAATGGTGTGTCATCTCCTCATATCTTGGAGAGGGTGCAGAATATTCTCAAAGGGGAGAGGGATCAGCAGGAGGTCGTTGTACACATTGTTTTCTTATTCTGAGGAGAGAATATAGCAGGATAGGCAGGAATTTAAAAAGGAGGCCCCTGAAGATAGTAACATCTGGATTACTCCTGCTTCCACGAACGAGTATGGGCAGGAATAGGAGGATACAGCAGATGAATGCATGGCTGAGGCGTTTCTGTAGAGGACAAGTGTTCACATTTTTGGATCTTTTGAATCTCGTCTGGGGTAGAAGTGACCTGTATAAGAAGATTTGATTGCACCTGAATTGGAAGGGGACTAACATACTGATGAGCTGCTCAGGAGGATTTAAACTAGTAAGGTGGAGGGGTGGGACCCAGGGAGCTAGTAAGGAAATAGATCTGGTGCAGTTGGAAAAAGAAATAAGGCAAGCAGTCAGGGCTGACAGGAACAAAGCAGAGAACAAGATAGGACTGATAAATTGGTGTGCATTTATTTCAATGCAAGGTAAGGCAGATAAACTCAGGACATGGTTGGGAACATGGGACTGGGATATCAGAGCAATTACAGAGACGTGGCTCAGGGATGGAACTGTGGCACAGTGTTATGAAAGTGTAAGGGGTTGAAAGCTAGCAAGGCATAGAGAGTCCAGAACAAGGTAACGCTTGGTCAGAACAGCCAGAACTGGCTGGGTTACTCTGAGAAAACAAAATTCAAATTTGGCCAATCAATTTAAATTATGCCACAAGATACCAAACTCCAATCAAGTTTGAATTTGGTATTTGAACAATATTAAAACCAGTGAAACCATCCAATGTTTTGGGGGCATGAAACCAGAAAAAAGATTGAACAGCTGGGGTGGAGAACTGCCAAAAGACCAACAGATGTAGGCTACTCATAAGAACTCTCTGATGGGTACCAGTCTGGAGGAGATTGCACAGAGAAAAAAGCATCGACACCGACCTGGAGGGCAAATCTACAGAGGAAAATACAAAGAGAAGATTTGACAGCTGGCTGGCTTTGAAATTTGAATTTTTCTATAAACCTTAATTGGGGGTTTTATCGGACCAGTATGGTAGAGGGGAAGGTAAAAGATAGGTTTAGATAAATGAGTTGTAAATAGTTGTTAGTTAATTATTCTGTTAGACTTTTTAAAAATTAAAGTTGTTAATTTTTATTTTAAATAATGACTTTTGGGTTGGTTCTTTGCCTCTCCAATTTTAACAGATTACAGCATGGGCTGAATCTTTTCTATATGTCGGCTTTAAATTAGTGGGGGTGAGGTGGGGGGGTGGGTTTATTGTGTGATGTAACAACAGGACTGGCAACTTAATGTTCCAGAATACATAGGAAGGATAGAGGGGGGGGGGGGGGGGTGCAAGAGAGGAGGAGCAGTGATGTTTTTGATAAGGGATAACATTACGGCTGTACTTAGGGAGGATATTCCTGGGAATATGTCCAGGGAAGTTATTTGGGTGGAATTGAGAAAGAAGAAAGGGATGATCACCTTATTGGGATTGTACTATAGACAGACAGTGTGGTGCTGGATATTAACAGCAGGTCAGGCAGCATCTGAGGAGCAGGAGAATCAACCTTTTGGGCATAAGCCCTTCCATCAAGAATGAAGCTTGTGGGCCGGGGGGCTGAGAGATAAATGGGAGGTGGGGTGGGGCTGGGGGAAGGTAGCAGGGAATGCAACAGATAGATGAAGAAATGGGAGAAGATGATAGGTTGGAGTAGAGGGTGGAGTGGATAGATGGGAAAGAGGATGGGCAGGTCATGAGGGCGGTGCTGAGTTGGAGGCTTGGGACTGGGATAAGGTAAGGGGACGGGAAATGAGGAAACTGGTGAAATGCTGGAGGGCATCGTTGACCACGTGGGAGGGGAATTTGTGGCCTTTGAAGAAGGATTTTCTAAGGTGGAATTGGTCATCCTGGGAACAGGTGTGGTGGAGGCAGAGAAGTTGGGAATAAGGGACGGCATTTTTACAGGAAGCAGGGTGGGAGGAGCTGTAGTCCAGGTAGCTGTGGGAGTTTGTGGGTTTGTTATACTTGTCTGTGGTAAGTCAGTCGCTGGAGAGGGAGAGATCCAGGAAGGGGAGGGGAAGTGTCCGAGATGGTCCAGGTGAATTTGAGGTCAGGGTGAAAGGTGTTAGTGAAGTTGATGAACTGTTCAACCTCCTTGTGGGAGCATGAGATAGCACTAATACAGTCATCGGTGTAGCGGAGGAAAAGGTGGGGGATAGTAGCAGTGTAGCTGCAGAAAATGGACTGTTCCACGTACCCGACAAAGAGGCAGTCATAGTTGGGGACCATGCGGGTGCCCATGGATATCCCTTTGATTTGGAGGAAGTGGGAGGAACAGAAGGAGAAGTTGTTAAGGGTGAGGACGAGTTCAGCCAGGCGGATGAGTGTGTTAATGGAAGGGTATTGGCTGGGACGGCTTGAGGGGAAGAAATCGAGGGCCCATACTGTGCCCACACCTTCCCCCTCACCTTCATCCAAAGGATCCTTCCACATCCAACAGAAATTTACTTATACTCCACAAATGTACTGTATCCGTTGAACCCGATGTGGTCGCCTCTACGTAGGGGAGACAGGACCCCAACTTGCAGATAGTTTCAGAGAACATCTCTAGGACACCTGCACCCCGTGGCTGAACACTTCAACTCTCCCTCCAATCCACCAAGGACATGCAGGTCCTGGGCCTCCTTCATCGCCAACCCTAACCACCTGACACCTGCAGGAGGAATGACTCATCTTCTGCCTTGGGATCCTGCAACCACATGAGACTATTGTGGATTTCATCAATTTCCTCATTTCCTCTCCCCCCACCTTATCCAAGTCCCAAGCCTCCAAACTCAGCACAGCCCTCTTGACCTGTCTATCGTCTTTCCCATCTATCCACTCCACCCTCTACTCCAACATATCACCATCTCCCACGTCTTCATCTATCTATTGCATTCCCAGCAACCTCTCCCCCAGCCCCACCCCCTCCCATTTATCTCTCAGTACCCCGGCCCACAAGCTTCATTCTTTATGCCCAACAGGTGGATTCTCTTACTTCTCAGATACTGCCTGACCTGCTGTGCCTTTCCAGCACCGCACTCGCGACTCTGATCTCCAGTCCTCACTTTCTCCTTGTACTACAGACCCCCCAGTAGTCAGCAGGAAATTGAGAGAGACATTTGTGAGGAAATCTCAGGTTCTGTAAGAACAATAGGGTGGTTATGGTAGAGGGTCTTAACTTTCTAAACAATAGTGTTAAGGGCTTGGATGGAAAGGAATTTGTTAAGTGTGCACAAGAAAACGTGCTCTTGACCTACTCTTGAAAATAAGGCAGGGCAGGTGACTGAGGTGTTAGTGGGGGAGCACTTTGGGTCAGTGACCATAATTCCTTTAGTTTTAAAATAATGATGAAAAAGGATGGACCTGCTGAAGGGAAGATATTTAAACTGGAAAGAGTGCAAAGAAGATTTATGAGGATATTGCAAGGACAAGTAGGCCTGAGTTAGAGGGATCGGACCTTATTCCTTGGAACATAGGAGTTTGAGGCGTGACGTTATTGAGATGTATAAAATCGTGAGAGGCATAGATAGGATGAATACATTTAGTCTTTTTTCCCCAGAGATGGGGAATTGAAAATTAGACGGCATAGGTTTACGGTGAGAGGGGAAATAGTTTAAGAAGGACATGAGGAACAACTTCTTCAGGCAGAGAGTTATGCGTTTATGGAATGGGCTACCAGAGAAAGTGGTTCAGGCAGGTATAGTAGCAACATTGAAAAAACAACAAGGATGGAAAGGGTTTAGAAGGATATGCACCAAATGCGGGCAATTGGAACTAGCTGAATGGGTGCCATGGTCAGCATGGACCATTTGGGCCAAAGGGACTGTTTCCATCCTTTACTACTCCATGATTCCATGACCAGATCAAAAAGCCAACGTTCTAAATTGGAGGAAGGCCAATTTTGACGCTATTAGGCATGAACTTTCAAAAGTTGATTGGGGGTGGATGTTTGCTGGAAAATGGGAAGTCTTCAAAAATGAGCTAATGAGAGTCCAGAAGCAGTGCGTTCCTGTCAGGGTGAAAGACAAGACTGGTTTGTGTAGGGAATGCAAGATGACTACAGAAATTTAAGTTTTGTTCAAAAATAAGGAAGCAAGCATATGTCAGGTATAGACAGCAGAGATTGAGTGAATCCTGAAAAGAGTATAAAGGCAACAGGTGTATACTTAAGAGGAAAATCAGGAGGGCAAGAACAGGACATGAGATAGCTTTGGGTAATAGGGTTAAGGAGAATCCAAAGGGGTTTTATAAACATATTAAGGATAAAAGGGTAACTAGAGACATAATTAGGTCCCTTAAAGATCAGCGAGGCTGAAATGCCATTTGTTTCTACACAACACCTACACTAAATTGGTATGCTGTTGACTAGAAAAAAAAAATCAAAACTAACCATGCATGCACTGCACCCAAGACAAAACTAACCACTTTAACCAAGAGAACCATTCTAAACATGCATTTTACCAGGGTTACATATTGTCATGGATGGTGCGAGAGATGTTGCCACAATGAATGCATTTGAATATTGATGTATGTGTTTCCTATCCTTGGAGTGAGTTGGTTAGAGACAACACAGTTAGAGACAAAAAAACTGCAGATGCTGGAATCCAAGGTAGACAAGCAGGAGGCTGGAAGAACACAGAAAGCCAGGCAGCATCAGGAGGTGGGGAAGTCAACGTTTCAGGTGTAACTCTCCTTCAGGACTAGGGGTGGGTGTAAGGGGAACGGCAGATAAAGGTAGGTGGGGTGGTGGTGGTGGTGAAGTAGGAATAGGTGAACATAGGTAGAGGGTATGACCTCACCCCCTTGTCCACCCTTTATCTGCAACTCCCCTTACACCCACACCCAGTTTTGACAAAGGGTTAAACCCGAAATTTTGACTTCTCTGCCTCCTGATGCTACCTGGCTTGCTGTATTCTTCCAGCCTTCTGATTATCTACCATAAATAATACAGTAACAAGCTCTGTGTATTTAAAAGGGTAAACATTAGTTTATTTTTCCCACCCTGGTGGTTACCAAGAAAGCTACATCTCATTATCTCTCTCACGCATACGCTACATCTCATCTCTCACTCTCACACACACGCATGCACGAATACACACACACACACACACACACACACACGTTAAAACCCCCAGTGAAATGTATATTGTTAAATTGAATTCAATAAATCTTACACCAGGAAAATATTACAAGAACTGGTGAACAATTATTAACTCCAACTAAATGCTCTCTAGAAGCTTGTTGCCTTTTCGTGTTCTCACTCTACAAATGACTTCGGTCTTGCACAACATGGCGAGATCTATAATGCAGTCAGGATAAGAAGTGTTACTTCATCAAAGTTGCTCATATCCAAAGAAGAAATAAAACGTTTTAGAACATTAACACCTCCCATACCAAATAAAATTGTTGTGATCATACTGTTCATGCATATTACAGTACAAATACACAGCACAGATATCACCCGAGATAGGCCCAGTGTGTCATTTTAAGCTGCTGGAGGAGCTACCTAATGTAACTATTATGCAACTATTTATTCAATGGAATCCAGTGTTGTTTTGGGAATGTTATTCAGCTGTTGTTAGGGGGAAGCAATGGCCTTGTGATATTATTGCTAGACTATTAACCAGGAGATGGAGGTAATATTTTGGGGACCTGGGTTCAAAACCTGCCATGACAGATGTGTAATTTGAATTCAATTTTAAAAAATCTGGAATGAAAAATCTAATGATGACCATGAAATTATTGCTGATTGTCAGGAAAATCCATCTAGTTCACTGATGTCCTTTAAGGACAGAAACTGCCAACATTCCCTGGCCTGGCCTACATGTGGCTCCAGACCCACAGCATCGTGGTTGACAATCAACTGCTCTCTAGACAGAGATGGGCAATGAATGCTGGCCAGCCAGCAATGCCCTCATCCTGAGAATAATTTTTAAATTCTAATGGGCTCACCATTTTCCGATATTTGCTGTTTCATTTGCATGTTTAGTAGCGAACTCCCCGACCAAAAACAGCTGTACAGCCTTCCATTACGGAGTTCACACTCCACTATTGTTAAAATGAGGAGTTCTTTGCTGAGACCGCCTTTTTTTGCAGAATGGCAAAAACCACCCAAGCTGGATTAAGAAAGAATTTGAATTGACTGTAGTGACTCATCACTTCTCTCAACAGTGACTCTAAAGACTTTATAATGAAGTGAATTATAATTTAAATATAGCCCTGTTGTTCTATTTAACCCCAGATGAATTTCGAAAGGCGGAACTGCACCAACACAAAAATTGCCTCCTTCCACCTCTGCAACATTATCTGATTCAGCCTTTACTTTACCTCATCTATTGCTGAAACTCATCCATACCTTTGCTACTTCTAGATTTGAGAGTTCCAATCACAGCTTCTCACAGCCTACCTTCCTTCCTGCTAGAGAGTCCTTCTACGTGCTAACCTTTATTGGCACCTGGCAATACAACCTTGCTTTTTAATCCCTCCATGATCTCTGCTCACCCTCATGGCTGTAATCTCCTCCAACTCTTAAATCTGCATTCCTTTAAGTCTGGCACCGTGAGCATCGCTGACCTTAATCATTCCATGACCAATGTCCTAAGATCTTAAATTCATTCCTTAATTGTGTCTTTTTTGTCCCTGTAAGACGCTCCTTCAAACTTACTTCCTTAACCCAAGCTTTTGGTCATCTTGCAAAGTGCCTCAGTGTCAAGCTTTATTTGATAACACTCTAGTGCAGTGTCTTTGGATGTTTTATAACACGAGAGGTGCCATAAAAAAAGCTTGCTACTGCTGTCTCAGTTATTTTGAAGATACTGTACTGATGCCCAGAAATGTGAATTTATTGCACAGGGTCATCTCTGAATTCTGATAAAAATAACACTGACGAGTCCTCACCATCTGGCAATGCTGAGACGACTCTGGGGAAGTGTGCCAAATGTTGATGATTGCACCCCTGGAACTTGGGCTAAAGGGAAACTGGATGAGAATGGCTCAATCCTTGAAGTCAAAAATCATACAACGCCAGGTTATAGTCTAACAGGTTTATTTGAAACCACAAGCTTTTAGAGCCTCGCCCATTCTTCAGGTACCTGGAGGAGGAGCGGGACTCTGAAAGCTTGTGGTTTCAAATAAACCTGTTGGACTGTAACCCGGTGTCATGTGCTTTTTAATTTTGTCCAACACCAGCACATCCACGTTAATCTTTGAAGAAAAAGACACTGCAACAGCAGTGATTTGAAGAAATTTGTGTCTGAAATTAGCGCCATACATATTGAATTTACCACTTAGTACATCAATGAGAACTATCTTTTGTTAATTTAAGGGTAATGTACAACTTTTATTGAATATGACTGGCCTGTTAATTCAAGCTTTATTTAGATCAGAGAATCCCTACAGAGTAAAAACAGGCCATTCAACCCACCGAGTCAGCACCGGACTTTCTGAAGAGCATGCCACCCAGACCCATTCCCCAAACCTATCCAAATAGCCCTGCATTCCCCAGGGCTAATTCATCTATCCTAGATATCCCTGGACACTACAGGCAATTTAGCATGGCCAATCCACTTAACCTGCACATCTTTGGAAGAAACCCAGTTAAACACACAGTCACCCAAGGCTGCAAGTGAATCTGGGTCTCTGGTTCTGTGAGGCAACAGTGCTAACCACTGAGCCACCGTGCTGCTGCAGGAGTTGCATTTGATTGTTAATGGAAAAGCTATGAAAGGCAAAATCTTGACCACTTTCATATCCCCACTGGGAATGTTTGGTAAGTTTGGTTTGTTGATCTCCACAGGGATTCTAACATATTCACAGATGGACCACGACTGTGAATGTTGACATGCAGTTATCACAGCACAGAAGGAGGCTACTTTGCCTATTCTGTCTGTACTGACTTTCTGAAGGCGCAACGGCTTTCTCCCCTTGTGTTATAGAGAGTCAGATAGCGCAGAAAAGCCCTTCGGCTCATCGAGTCTGCACCAACAATAACTACCACTAAAGGCACACTAGACGGAATTTCCTGCACTTGTCCCATATGCTTGAATGTGATGATATTTCAAGTGCTTATCAAAATATTTTTTTTTTTAAAGGTTTAAGGTTTCCAGCCTCTCTACCTTCCCAGGCATTGCATTCCAGAATCCCACCATCCTCTGAGTGAAAAAGCTTTTTTTTTAAATCTCCTCGCCCTAAAAGTGTATAACATACAAAACTTTGCCTGTATAGCACACAAAACAATACTTTCACTGTATCATAATATACATGACAATAATAAATCAAACTGTGCCCCCTTGTGATTAACCCTCCAACCAAAAGGAAAAGCTGCTCCCTACTCACTGTCCATACGCCTTATGGTCTTCTACATCTCAATCGTGCCCTGCCCCCAGCCTTCTCTGTTCTACAGAAAATAATCCAAGCCTATCTGGTCTCTTCTTATAGTGCAATTGCTTCATCCCAAGCAACATCTTGGTGAACCTCCTCTGCACATCCTTCCTGTTTGGCCACAGCTGGATTACTGCGTGCAGTTCTGGTCACCCGAACTGTACATAGTACTCCAGCTGTGGCCTAACCAATACTCTGTACAAGTCAGTTACCTCCTTGCTGTTATATTCAATGCCATGACTGATGAAAGCAAGTGTCCTATATACCTTCTTTACTATCCTATTCACATGTTCTGCCGAATTCAGGAATCTATGAATAATTACACCAAGTTCTCTCTGTTCGTCGGAGTTACTGCATGTCCTGCCATTCATTAAATCATTCTGCACATTCTTCCTTTTCTGATAATAATTCAATTCCCTCTTGAATGCCTGAAATGATTCCCTCCACTTCACACGATTATTTGTTATTACAATTTTGGTTTCTGAATATTTTTCTATTTGGGACTGAATTGGTTTTCCTAACATTAATGTTAAGGTGATTGGTCTATAAGCCAAGGATATGTCTCCCATCTTAAATTTAGAAACAGACTTAACTAACACAGCTTTTTAATCAAACCAATTATTGAATATATTTAATGACGCCTCTACTATTTCTGCACTAGTTTCGTCTGCGTATTCATCCATGCCCCCTCATATATATTTAGATGGATTCAATAATCCAGGAGAAAATGGAACCAGGATCACAATGCTCCCATGATTCATCAAACAGCCTGAAAGGGTAGCTAAACTTGTTATAGTTTTAACCATGCCTGTCCATTCATTTTCCATTAGTACAGAAAGCACAATGAATTTAAAGAGCAGGGAGTCATAAAAAGCTGGCATGACCATTCCCATCAATAAACAAATTTTCACCAATGGTCACAGAATAATAAAAGTGGCTGATTTCCCACAGGTCCAGAACAATGTTAGCAATGGCAGTGGCCTCTGATGTTACCCAACTGCGCTCAGCGCAGGTAGCACAGAATAATAATGCAATTTAGTGGTTTAATTTTTAATTTAGTGGTTTAGTTCTGTGTTGGTCAAACCCACAGAACCATCAGGGAAATCTGTGTTCTGTTTATGGACATCATTGCATGGTTTTCTCCAGGGCATGGAACATGTGCTAGTGAGTTAACTTGGTTTGCACAGGAATCAGGGCATTCAATTTCATTTCCCAGAAATGTCACCAGCAAACTCAATAAAATCAACATGGCATTGTTCCTCTAAAAAGTGATTTGCTACCCCACATAGAAAGGACTTTGAATTGATTAAAAAAAAGCTTCATAACATAATAGCATAAATCTCTTGAAAAGAGCCCAGAATCTCTCTCGCATTAAATTTTGACAATACTCTGTAAAAGACTAAAATGGTTAAAAACTAGCTTACAGATTCAACTGCCCTCAATATTCCAAAAGTGACCTAACTAATGTCCTATACAGCATGACCTCCCAACTCCTATACTCAATACTCTGACCAATAAAGGAAAACATACGAAACACCTTTTTCACTATCCTATCTACCTGAGATTCCACTTTCAAAGAGCTATGAACCTGCACTCCAAGGTCTCTTTGTATAGAACATTCCCCAGGACCTTACCATTAAGTGTATAAGTCCTGCCTTGATTTGCCTTTCCAAATTTATCTAAATTAAACTCCATCTGCCACGCCTTAGCCCATTGGCCCATCTGATCAAGATCCCGTTGCAATCTGAGGTAACCTTCTTTATTATCCACTACACCTCCAACTTTGGTGTCATCAGCAAACTTACTAACTATACATCCTATGCTCACATCCAAATCATGTATATAAATGATGAAAAGCAGTGGAGCCAGCACTGATCCTTGTGGCAATCTACTGGTCACAGGCCTCCAGTTTGAAAAGTAACCCTCCATCTCTACCCTCTGTCTTCTATCTTTGAGCAAGTTCTGTCTCCAAATGGCTAGTTCCCCATGTATTCCATGTGATTTAACTTGTTAACCAGCGTACCTTGTTTAATGCCTTATTGAAGTCCATATAGATAACTTCTACCATTCTGCCTTCATCAATCCTCCTCGTTACTTCTTCAAAAAATTCAATCAAGCTCGTGAAACATAATTTCCCATGCACAAAGCCACGTTAACTATCCTGAATCAGTCCTTGCCTTTCCAAATACATGCAAATCCTGTCCCTCAGAATTCCCTCCTGTCCTTCTAACTTGCCCATCACCAATGTCAGGCTCACCAATCTATATGTCCCTGGTTTTTCCTTACCACCTTTCTTGAATAGTGGCATCATGTTAGCCAACTCCAGTCTTCTGGCAGCCCACCTGTGCCTATCAATGATCCAAATATCTCAGCAAGGGGTCCAATCATTTCCCTTGCTTCCCAAAGAGTCCTAGCATACACCTGATCAGGTCCTGGGGATTTCTCCACTTTTATGTGTTTTAAGACACCAGCGCTACCTCCTTTCTAACATGGACATTTTTAGTCAATTGCTCAGTGCAGGGATAATCATAATGGCAGCTAAAAGAATATCTTTGGTGGGAATAAAAAGCTAGATCGCTCACGTTTCAAACTAACTGGACATTAAGGAAGGCCCTTCCATCTTCTGACACCATTCAGTTTCACACTTAAAAGCTCTAGAAATAGTATTAACAGGTAAAGCTAGTGAAGAGCAAGATAAGGATATTATTTAAAGATCAAATTGAAGCTGAACATAACTGAAGCCACCACGATTCAGGATTTAACTAAATATATCAACTAAATTGAATGAATTGTATTGTAAGTTACAACCCAGAAGCAGACCATTCAGTTCAAATATTCTATGCCTGTGCTCTTGCTCCCCACAAGCATTCTCCCACCTTATTTTATTTCATCCTATCAGCATATCCAATTTCCCTCAAGTACTTGAGATTCCCTGTATATACATTTATGCTGCACTGCAAAACTGCTCTATGTAACAAGTTCACATTCTCATCAATCTCTGGATAAAAGTTTTCCTGGTTTTTTCACTAGATTTATGAGTGACTATCATATTTAAGGTCTCTCGTTTCTGATTGCCACACATGATCAACTTATCTATTCTATTGAACTGCTTAATGATTTTTCTGTTCTAAAGAAGGAGTCCCAGCATGTTTGGTCTTGAGTGAGGATAGCATCCTAAGTTCTTAGTATCATTTTCCTGCATCATCACAACCTCTATCATTTTTTGCAACACCAGACTGTTTCCAGCATGGAATAAGATTTTCCAAGGCTCTAACCACCATTTAACTACAGAGTAACCAGTCATTAAAGACAGAAACTTCACGAGGGCAATACTTTCTTGGTGACTTTATCCTACCAGAAGCTACAAGGAAGACCAAAAGAAATGACTTTTTATGTGTCTGTGAATTTTACATACATGAAGGTGAGAGACGTTAGTGTTGACAAAAACAGAAAAGAACCATGAATGCGTAGATTCTTCCAAAAGACAATTAATAAAATGCTACATGGTTGTCCTGTTTGCAAAATTGAAGTCCGATGCTAAAGGGACAACAACAGATTGGATACAAATTTGGTGGACAGACAGAAAGTAGATAATTATGAACTTTTGTTTTTCAAACTGAAAGGAAATATACAATAGCACTCCCCAAGGCTCTAATATCAAGGGAAATTGCTTATTACTACACAAATTAATAATCTGGCTTTGGGAATACACGCTGCAATTTTAAAGATTGAAGGCAGCACATAATTTGGAAATACATTAATCGTGGAACTGGATAGAAGTGGATAAGCATCGTAAGACATAAACTAGTAAAATGGGCAAACAAAACAAAATTGTGAAGTGGTGCCATGTTGGGATGGAGGAGGAGATGAGGACTTTCCAAAATGGGACAATTTTACAGGGTATTCAGGAACAGCGAGAGCCGAAGATTCACATGCATAAATGTTTGAAGGTGGCAGGAGAAATCGATAAAGCTATTAAAATAAAAGGGCTTTGATAGAATTAATGAATAGAAACAGTATTCTCGAGTTGTTATTTGGTAACGAAGGGGCATAGATTTAAGATAATTGGTAGAAGAACCAATGGGGCTAGGAGGAGATTTTGTTTAGTTATCTGTTTTTAAAGAACCAAGTTATAATCTGGAATACACTATCTATCTAAAAGAGTGATGGATGCAGATTAAATAGGGACTTGCAAAAATCAACTAATAAACATATTTTAAATGGAAACACCGGCAGAACTCTAGGAAAACAGAAGGGGACTGGAACTATTTGGATAACTTGTCAAAGATGCAATGTACCAAATGGCCTCCTTCAATGACTTATGATTGTATATTTTTCAATATAAACACTCCCAAGGTCAGGAATATTCATATAAATTAAATATTTCACCATTTTACTCCAACCTCGAAGCTGCACCATGCTCTGGGTCAAAACGCATTGCAAACCAAGTACAGACTGCCCAGGGACATTTTATGTTGGGATCCCAGTGTCTAACAAGACAAGTGTGGAGAGTTTCACTCCATTACTGGCAGCTGGATCCAAATCAAAGTCCCATGGATGACAGGCCAGCATGTACTAACCCTGCCCCCTACTTTTTCCACGAGAAACTGAAGCAACAAATTACAGAGTGCTCTCGAACTCACAGGAAGCAGTTGAGCAAACTGGGAAACTGACTGCTGTTCTGAATTCGACCCAGCTGTCTTGGTGGTAACAGCAACACATAAAACCTGGCATTAGAGAGAGCTATTTAGCCCTGATATACATTCAAGTGAGAATAAGGTGGGTGATGAGCTGATCGAGTCCGCTGTACAAAGAGCTGCAGCACCTGCGCTCGATCCTAAAGTATAAGATTGCCTCTGGGTTTTCAATCAAAGTACTGCACAGTAGATCAAGCAAATGGCTTTTCAGTGTTCTTAATTCAGACACTTCATTACAGCTCATGCCCTTCAGCTACGAGCAAATATTCAGGTACACTGCAAGTAAGAAATGATACCACATTGAGCATTTAATTAACAGTAGCAGGGGAATTCAGTCAAGCATTAAATTGATCTAAAAAAGGAAACCTTTTAATACATAGACACTTACTGTGCAAGTTCCAGGCTAAACAGTACTCCGACTCCTGTCGGCTATCACTTTCTGAACCTGTCTCAAAGTCCTGTTGAGAGCCCCTACTACTCCTGTTAAATATTCTTACGGCCAAGTTCTCAAGTTTTTGCAAGGCAGAGGACATCTTCGAACCTTTGTGATCAGTAGATTGTTGACAGGTCACCTCTGAACACTGATTCATGATTTTAAAACATAGATCCGTAGGATTCTTCTTTCTTTAGCTCTTGGCATTAACAGTTAAGCAGCAGAGAGAAAGGGAGCTAATTTTACCAGCGAGACTCGAACAACATCCTGGCTTCACTCAGCAAGGCAACTAATGCACAGGCTGGCTGAGCAGTCTGCAGCAAACCGCACACCTTCCTATCATACACATTAAAGAGCAGCAGCCCACAGCAGCACTGATACTGATACACGCTGCTTCCAGCTGGTTACTCAACAAAAGCAAGAACACAATAAAAACAACTTCCTTCTCGCTGCAGACCAGTGATTCGATAGCTTCAGGCATGTCGCTCTTTCGGTAAACCTTTGGAAATTCAGGCAAAACACGTTCAGTGTAGAGTTTCTGCTGCCTGTTTAACACAATAACCGAAACAGGCAGCTGTGAGACAACAAAGAGTAAAGCATGTAATATGAGTCTGAAGGCACACTTAGCAAACATGTCAATCTGCATTCAGTGCACACCTTTCAAATATAGTCAGTCACACTCGAAAGCCTCTTGCCCACCCCCATCAATATATTAGATCGAGCCAAGAGCAATATACTCAGTGACAGCCCAGCAAGCGGACACAAGGACAAGAGACTAGCACTGATACCATTTCCAACATCTAAAAAAACTACACTAACTTACACTGTATCAGCAGCCATTCAGTTCCACAATAATGCAAGACCACTCACATAAATAATGAAGCAGTTAAGGCACAAGCCGCTTCAGATCAATAGTCAAAGCATTATTTAGAAAGTAGTGATAATGACAATAAAAAAAATTCTGTAAGTGAAAATCCTGCTTTTCATGGCTAGTCCGGTTTCAGTGGTACATCGGACTAATTCTGGGCGCACATGGCAAAATGGAGCTTGTTAAGGAGTACAATACCCTCACCTTCCCCTTTGGCCCAGTGATTTAAGCCCTTGAACTATTGGCTGAGATCAGCAACAGAGAGCAGGACTAGAATCATGTTAGTAGCAAAGAGGAGTGAAAGGCAATTGAGACTTAACAATATAGAGGAAAGAGACCAGAGTGGGACTATGGGAAGCGGTGGGTGGGGGGGCACAAAAGGGGACAACAGTGTACAGGAGTGGGGATTAAAAATGTTGACTTTTTCATACAATTGTATGGAAGTATACCTGCCATTCTCCAGATAAGGAAATTGGTTTACCACTTTATAGGGAGTGCATTTACCAGTAAACTCGAACTCAGCTGTTACATTTGAGACAGCTGATTTGGGTTTTACTTCATGTGACTTAGTCATGTGAATATTTTTAGCCTCCATACAGAAACTGCTAATAATCACAGTCACCTTCATTTGTGTCTATCTGCTATCAGCCTTCATTAAATCTAAAATAAGGCAGTAATTGTAAGCTGGTAAAATCCTTTACTTTGTTTCTTTAAAAATAATTCTGCCACGGTAGATAAAGAACCAAAGATTCCAATCCCAAAAGAATGCTTTTTTATCACAAAGAAAGAGGGCAAAAATATTAATTGAAACACGTTAAAAATGACAAACAAGAACTTGGTCTTTTTGCCCATGCAATAACAGCAACCTATATTAAATTTATATAGCTTCATTAATGTAATGATATCCCAAGACACTTGTCAAGGGCATCATACAACAAAGTAGTTATTTCTTCTATAATACGATGGTTTCATTCCTGTGTGGCCTCATGCTATACAAAGATCACTCAACACAAATAACTACTTAAAGAGTTGGTGATCTAATCATGTTATAGCCAACACATGTTTTACAAGTTTGTATTTTAAAAACAGCATTCCCAATTCACCAAGCGCGTTTCAGCCAATTTGCGTTAATGAAAGACACATTATAGGAGAAGACTATATGGAGGGTTCTTGTGGTACTCTTGCTACCTCCAGTCCATAACACCTACCTGCCCTTGAGGTGGGGGGCATAGCATGTTGAACAGGTTGGTTGATCAAAAGCATAGATTTTAGTGATATCTTAAATGTAAAAAGTAAGGTTGCAAGTTGGAGAGGATTAGGGAGATATTCCAGACCTTCAGGCCTAAGCACAGTCAACAATGGCAAAGCAACTAAAATCATGGATGTATAAGAGGCCAGAATTAGAGAAGGCCAGAGACTTCGGAGGGCTGTGGAGCTGGAGGAGATTACAGGGATAGAGAGGGGGAGGGCCATGGAATGATTTGACAATGACACCAATTTTAAAAGTTATGACATTTCTTGATTGGAAATCAGTGTTGTTTAGTGAGCATGAGGGTGATGGGAGTCAAGAGTTGGTTCAAGCTGAGCCATAGGAATAAGAGTAATAAAAAGATGGGGTACTGGGCTAATGGTCGGATACTTGGTAGTGTGGAAGAGCAGAGGGATCTTGGTGTCCATGTACACAGATCTCTGAAAGTTGCCACCCAGGTAAATAGTGCAGTGAAGAAGGCATATGGCGTACTGGCTTTTATTGGTAGAGGAATTGAGTTCCGGAGTCCTGAGGTCATGCTGCAGTTGTATAAGACTCTGGTGCGGCCGCATCTGGAGTATTGTGTGCAGTTTTAGTCGCCATACTATAGGAAGGATGTGGAGGCACTGGAACGGGTGCAGAGGAAGTTTACCAGGATGTTGCCTGGTATGGTAGGAAGATCCTATGAGGAAAGGCTGAGGCACTTGGGGTTGTTTTCATTGGAGAAAAGAAGGTTTAGGGGTGACTTGATAGAGGTGTACAAGATGATTAGGGGGTTAGATAGGGTTGACAGTGAGAACCTTTTTCCACGTATGGAGTCAGCTATTACAAGGGGGCATAGCTTTAAATTAAGGGGGGGTAGATATAGGACTGATGTTAGGGGTAGGTTCTTCACTCAGCGAGTCGTAAGTTCATGGAATGCCCTGCCAGTAGCAGTAGTGACTCTCCCTCTTTATGGGTATTTAAGCGGGCATTGGATAGGTATATGGAGGATAGTGGGTTAGTGTAGGTTAGGTGGGCTTTGATCGGCGCAACATCGAGGGCCGAAGGGCCTGTACTGCGCTGTAATGTTCTATGTTCTACCTTTCCAACAATCATTAATTTTTCTAAAAGAAAAATTCTTGAATGAAACTGAACTAAAAAATGTTTGACATTGAGAATTATTTACATGTTCTACTTCTAAAGCTGTACTTACAAACAATCGCTCCACAAAGACGGAGCTTTCACACATTTATAATGAACAAGATATGGGATGCCAGGTAGCAAACTCTGATTTGTTTCCTTTCCTCAGAATTTGGTGGAAGAACATAAGCTGTAATTTCACACTAAATATGGTTTTAACTTCACTTTGTGAACATGGTGCATTAAATTAGAAATCAAATTTAGCAAATGAGCAAGGAATTGTACCCAGTGTACAAAATGTGGCAACTTTAACACCAATCCAGGGATCAAAATATCTATCTTCTTCCAGTCTTCACATCCAAATGCATGTTAATTGCTTCTTAAAGACTTCAGGGAGCAGGGTAATTTTCAGCACAACAATTTCTAAAATGAAGTTTGTTTCAATGCATACACAATGAATAAACCATTCAGAATTTCCTTCAAATAATACATGTTAATTACCTGACAAGGCTCTTTAACTATACAAACCAAGAATGAAATTCAGCTGTTACAGGACAGAATAGATACCAAAAAGAAGTGATTCAGTTACTAAATATTCTAGGCTACAGTATATAGTCAGAAGATGACTTAACACTGCATAAGAGCAATGAGCAGACATGATTGATAAAGTGGAATTAGGTGAGTTATTTTTGCAGAAGGTGACACCAACATGACAGGTCAAATAGCCTCCTTTTGTAACCACCCTATGATTCAGTGATAAGCTTCAGTTCACCCAAAACTCTGATTTCCATAAGCTAACACTCACCAAACATTATTCCTCGTGTGCTCACTGACTTGTACTGGCTTTCAGTACAACAATTTCAAAATTTGCAGACTTATTAGTTGCATAAAGTTCTGAACAATCTTGACAAGGTAAAAGTGAATATGCTGTTTCCTTTTGTAGGTGAGACCAGAACAAGGGCTCGGTTTTAAAGGGGCCAATGTTCTAAAATTAGATGTTGCCCTTTTATGGAAAAGATGAAAATATTTTTATTTATGTCCATGGCTTCCATGGCTTCAAAACTCACTGCTACAGAAGGAGGTGCGGTAAGGTCACCGAATAATTTTAATGTGGAGTTAGATAGATTTCTGTTATGGGGATCAAGAGTTATCAGGCGTAGAATGAAATGTGTATTTGAAACACAAACCAATTCACTGCAATCCTATTACATGTTGTTGCAGTCTCAGGCCTGCCCCTGGTCCTAACTCATTCTTTCACATCCTTTATCCTGTGAACCTCCAAGATGATTGCAATCCTCCAGCGTCGGTTGTTGCATCATCCTGCTTTCAATCTTCAGTTACCAAGGCTGCAAGATCTGGAGTTTCCTTCTCCAACCTCTCCATTTCTCCTCCATTCAAGATATTCATTAAAACCTAGCTGTTTTCTAACTAAAGATTTCCTTATGTGCTAAATGTTGTTTGTTAATGTACTCAAGTCCCAGGGATGTTTCACCACATTCAAAGAAGTCCTATTACCCAAATGCAACTTCTTGTCACTGAAAAAAAATGTGGTAGATGTGGATGGAGATATGAGAGAACGACAATAGTCAGCCCCACCCACCAGTCATATTTGCATAGGAAGCAGGAACACATCTGATCTAAGCAGAACTGCAAAGATAAGCAAGAAATCTTCCTGTGACCCCGTTCACTACATCCCTCCTTATAGGCAGAGCTGAAAGCAGCACTTGACATAACTTTCTGCCTCAATCCAACCTGCAGCGCACTACATCATTGTTCCTTATTGTTACAGGCAGATGGGAAACAAAAAATTAATGAGCTTAAACAAGATCCACAGAAAAAAAGTGCTGCTCATGTTGGAAATCTAAAACGAGAATATAAAATGCTAGAAACGCTGAGCAGATTTGGCACCATCTGTGAAGAATACCAGTTATTCTTTAAGATTTGTGCCTGTTGTGAAATAATTGGTTGCCTCTGTGATGCTGCCTGACCTGCTCAGTGTTTCAGGGTTTAAAGAAGAACAGATTCCAGACTTGCATGAGCGACAGGTACAATTTAGCCAAATAAGGTTTAGTTTCTCTCACATTTTTCTGTCATCTTCATGCTTGATTGTTAGTACTTGTCTCTTAGAGACAGAGATGTACAGCATGCAAACAGACCCTTCACTTCAGTCCAACTCCATGCAGACCAAGTATCCTAACCTAATTATTCCCATTTGCCAGCACTTGGCCCATATCCCTTTAAACCCTTCCTATTCATATACCCACCCAGATGCCTTTTATACCCCGTAATTTTACCAGCCCCACCACCTCCTTTGGCAGCTCATTCCATACATGCACCACCCTTTGCATGAAAATGTTGCCCCTTAAGTCCCTTTAAATCTTTGCCCTCTCACCCTAAATTTGAGAGAATAGGTAGGAAAAAATGTTTTTGGTTACTCATGTGAATATAGGGATGCATTATCTATGAAACATCTTTACAAAATCAATATAGAGAAAGTAGCTCAAGTGTGAAATTAAATAAAGTTCAGACATAAGCTATAGGATTTAATATTATTTATTTTAGATTTGGGTTAATACCATATGGATTTCAGTGTGTCTGAAGTTATTAACGTGCAACCATTTCTGTAACCATTGTGATTTCTTTAAAAGAGTTTGAGAGAGCACAAATGAGTGTTTGTTTATTTTAGGATGCTTTATGACTTGGCAAGGTAACCAATTATGCTTTCAGGTCTGCTAGCAATTTCTTAGACCTGAATTTTTTTGAGACTGGAGAGACATCCATAGCTTAGAGAAAGAGAGAGAGAGAGAGCACAGAGACAGACAGACATAAAAAAAAGTTTTACTTCATATTTGGCACTTCTATGAAGTCCTTGAATGGAGATGGTTATTATAAACAGAGCAGTGGTCCTGAGAAGGGGAGAATATTACAAAACTAGATTACTTTAGAATAAGGAGTTAGTGACAGTTCCAAACCATAAGTGTTTGGATAAAACATTGAAGAAGTTACTTGAAGTTTAAGTGGAGGTATAAGATAGTCCAGGAAGAACTATCAGCATTTTCAATTTAGGCTTAAATTCATACTTACATTATGCTAATCAAGGTATGAGGAAATATACAGAGTCATAGAGATGTACAGCATAGAAACAGACCCTTCGGTCCAACCCGTCCATGCCGACCAGATATCCCAACCCAATCTAGTCCCACCTGCCAGCACCTGGCCCATATCCCTTCAAATCCTTCCTATTCATATACCCATCCAAATGCCTCTTAAATGTTGCAATTGTACCAGCCTCCACCACTTCCTCTGGCAGGGTTCTGTACAAGGGGCGCTTTTTGGATACTTCACAAGGGATCTTTTTGGAATTTACAGAGGAGTGTCTTGGGATTTGGGATTAATAGGATTATGCTTTTATTGTTTATTTAACATACCTTTGAATTTGCGTTATCAGTAAATAGTTGGTCTATTCTATTATAAATAGAAAGTCTTTGTTTCTTTTGATGAATAAGCTTTTGTTTTATTGTTAAAACCACCTGCACCATTATATGTTAGGAAGTGACAGCCTAATAGTATTATCGCTGGACTGTTGATCCTCATTGCTCTGGGTCTGGAGTCACATGTAGGCCAGACCAAATAAGGATGACAGCTTCCTTCCTTAAAGGATTTTAATGAATCAGGTGGGCTTTTCAGACAATTTATAACAGATTCATTTTCATTAGACTCTTAATTCCAGATTTTTATTGAATTCAAATTTTGCCATCTGAGCCTGGGTCCCCAGAGAATGTGGATGACTCTTAACTGCCCTTAGGGCAATTATGGATGGGCAATAAATTTTGGCCGAGAGAGCAAAGTCATCATCCATGAATGCATTTAAAAATGTTTAAGTTTCAGAAACAGACCAGGTTGTTAAAACCAGAAGAAAATGAAGTATGATCTATCAAACCAAGGTTTCAGTCTAGGATCTATCTGGCTTACCAGTAATAATATCAGCCATGATCACAGAATCTTCTGATGAGATTTTTTGTACTCTCTAGCTTCTTGTTTCTCTATCACATTTTACATGAAAGATTAAAGGAGTTGCTGAAAATGATAGATTGCACTTTCACTGGCAGGTGTAGATAGATATAACATGGTCAGGCTGTATGTTTAAGTTATAGGGATGGGGAGATACCAATTTAAGCTAAATGGTACTTACAGAAAGATAATAAAATAAACTGGTAACTATAACTGCATTAGCCTTATGTCAACAGAACAGACCAAATAAAAGAGGAATAATTAGTATCCGTACAAAAACAATTAGTACATGACAAGAAACATAGTCCAACAGGAGGGCAGATTGTAACATATCCAAACTCAATTTTTTTAAAAAATGGAAATTATATACAACTGGATGCCCTAAGGTATTAGTACTGGGACCCCTACTAACTCCGAGCTACAAAAGTGACCTGAGTTATAAAGGGCCGTATATCAGGATAACCGAGCAATTAGTCAAATTTGTTGAAGCAGCAAAGCAGCTACAAAGACACTGAGACCAAATTCACAACCAGGCAGAACCAAGGGGAAATAAAATCAGCATACATTAAGTATGATGTTTAATACAGAGAATTCAATGGGTTGAATGAATGAAAGAAGCTAAAAACATCTCGAATTGTTAGTGAAGTTAGCACTCGCTGCATCAGGACTGTGATGACTAGTGAACGGAATGGTGAGCGACAAGGATTTCCCCTTTGTCTATGGATGCAGTGGCGATGCAGCAAAAAGGCAGTCAGGTCTCTGTAAAGTACTTTGGAACACATAGAAAAATGCTTTTTCTATGTTCAATAAATCCATAAATATAACCATGCATTATATAAATGACCATCTCAAACAAGCATCTCTACTTGACATTCAATGGCATTGTCACCACTTAATCCAACACAACATCCTGGGGCTGACATTGACGAGATGCTAACTAGGCACAGGCAATAGATGGTGTACATCTGCTACATCCACATCCCACAAGAGAATAAAACGGAAATGGAAAGAATTTGTATAAATAATATGATATGAGTTTTGTCATTGTTTGATATCTATCCTACTACGGTGGTGTTGTCAGCAAACTTGTAGATGGCATTCATTCGGAATTCAGCAACACGGTTGTGGGTGACCAAGGAGTACAGTAGGGGGGCTGAGAACACATCCTGGTGGGGGTTGGGGGGGGTGCTCCAGTGATGAGGATTGTAGTGGAGGCGATGCAGTTGCCTATCCTCATTGATTGCCAACTATGGGTCAGGAAGCTGAGGATCCAGTTGCAGAGGACAGAGCCAAGACCAAGGACTTGGAGTTTTGAGATCAGTTTGGAGGAGATAATGGTGTTGAAGGCAGAGCTGAAGTCGAAGAGCAGAAATTTGACATAGGTGTCCTTGTTGTCCAGATGTTCCAGGGATGAATGCAGGACTAGTGAAGTGGCATCCACTGTGGGCCTGTAGGCAAATTGCAGGGGATTGAGGCAGGCTGGGAGACTGGAATTGATGTGAACCATGACCAGCCACTAAAAGCACTTCATGATTATGGAGGTCAGAGTGACTGGGTGGTAGTCACTAAGGCACGTTGCAGGTGCTTTCTTAGGCACTGGGATTACAGTGGTCTTCTTGAAGCAGGTGGGGACTTTGGTTTATAGGATAAATAGGTTGAAGATGTCAATGAATACCTCTAGCAGCTGGTCCACACGGATCTAAGTGCATGGTCAGGGACTCTGACGGGCCTGTCTCTCAGGACTCTCAGGAAGACCAATCTGATGTCTGCAGCGGGGATGGAGGGAACAAGTCCATCCAGAGCTGTCATGGCAGGTGACACCACACCGCTGGCATTCTGCTCAAACCGAGCATAGAAAGCATTGAGCAGATCAGGGAGGAATATGTCTTTGTCCACTTGAACAGCTTGGCTAAGGGAGCAGTAAGTTCTGGAAAACAAGTCTTTGTCAAAATGTTGTCAGGGCCCATACCCTTTGCAATATCCAGTGCCTCCAAACATTTCTTGACATCATATGGGGTTGGGTTGAGTAAAGACTAATATCTGTGATGCTAGGCATCATTAGAGGAGGCAGAGATGGATCATCCACTCGGCTTTTCTGGCTGAAGGTTGCTGCAAAAGCTTCAGCCTTATCTGTTGCGCTGATGTATTGGGCTCTTGCTGCATTGAGGATGGGGATACTTGTGGAGTCTCCTTCTCAGTGAGTTGTTTAATTGTTCACCACCATTTTTCACTGGTTGTGTCGGAACTGCAGAGCTTCGGACTGATCCTTGGCTGTGGGATCACTTAGCTCTATCACTTGTTGCTTATGCTGTTTGGCATGCGAGTAGTCCTGTTTGGTGGCTTCACCAGGTTGACACCTCATTTTTAGGTATGCCCGGTGCTGCTCCTGGAGTGCCTTCCTGCACTCTCCACTGAACTAGGGTTGATCCCCTGGCTTAATGGTAATGGTTGAGTGGGGGATATGTCAGGCTATGTGGTTGCAGATTGTGCTGGAGTACACTTCTGTTGCTGTTATTGGCCCACAGCATCTCATGAATGTCCAGTCTTGAGTTGCTCGATCTGTTCAAAGTCTGTCCCATTTAGCATGGTGATGGTGCCACACAACATGATGGAGGTTATTCTCAAAGTGAAGCTGGGAATTCATCTCCAAAAGGCCTGTGCGGTTGACACTCTTACAGATACTGTCATGGACAGATTTATCTGCAGTTGGCAGGTTGGTAAGGATGAGGTCAAGCATGCTTTTCCCTCACATAGTACATAGAACATTACAGCACAGTACAGGCCCTTTGAACCTCGATGTTGCATTCTGAAGTCCATCTAACCTACACTATTCTATTATTATCCACATATTTATCCAATGACCATTTAAATTCCTTTAAAGTTGGCGAGTCTACCACTGTTGCAGACAGTGTTTTTTATGCCCATACTATTCTCTGAATAAAGAACCCACTTCTGACATCTGTCCTATATCTATCTCCCCACAACTTAAATCTATGTCTCCTCATGCTAGCCATCACCATCCAAGGTAAAAGGCTCTCACTTTCCACCCTATCTAATCCTCTGATTATCTTATATGTCTCAATTAAGTCATCCCCCAACCTTCTTCTCTCTAATGAAAACAGCCTCACGTACCTCAGCCTTTCCTCATAAGACCTGCCTTCCATACCAGGCATGATCCTGGTAAATCTCGTTCTGAACCCTTTCCAAAGCTTCCTATAATGCAATGACCAGAAATGTATGCAACATTCCAAGTGCGGCCGCACCAGAATTTTGTACAGCTGTGACATGACCTCATGGCTCCAAAACGCAATTCCTCCACCAATAAAACCTAACACACTGTACACATTCTTAACAACCCTATCAACCTGGATGGCAACTTTCAGAGATCTATGCACATGGACACCAAGATCTTTCTGCTCATCCACACTACAAGAATCTGACCATTAGCCCAGTACTCTGTATCCTGTTGTGCCTTCCAAAGTGAACACCTCACACTTTTCCAAATTAAACTCCATTTGCCACCTCTCAGTCCAACTCTGCAGTTTATCTATAACATCCTTCGGCACTATCCAAACTCCACCAACCTTCGTATCATCCGCAAATTTACTAACCCATCTTTCTACGCCCTCACCTGAAGAAGGGCTGATGCCAGAAATGTCGATTCTCTTGTTCCTTGGATGCTGCCTGACCTGCTGCGCTTTTCCAGCAACACATTTTCAGCCCTCATCTAGGTCATTTATAAAAATGACAAACAGCAGTGGTCCCAAAACAGATCCTTGTAGTACACCACTAGTAACTGAACTCCAGGATGAAAATTTCCTATTAACCACCACCCTGTCTTCTTACAGCTAGCCAATTTCTCATCCAAACCGCGGCACTGACAGTGCAACTATTCCTCAGGTGTGTCACATGTACTGAAATGCAATAAAAGTATTGTTTTTGTGTACTATCCAGGCAAATCATATTTTACATAAGTGGATCAGGCTTCAAAAGCAGATCAAAGACTAGGAATTTTGCAGCAAGTTATTCATGTCCTACCTCCCAATGCCTGTCCACAATCTACAAGACACAGTCAGGTGGGTGATGGTACATTGTCCACTTATTTGGTTGGGTACAACTCTAACAACACTCTAAGAAGCACAAAAACCATTCAGGAAAAAAACAATTGCATTGATTGACATCCTATCCACTCACATTTAGTACAGATGCATAATAGCAGCAGTGTGTACCATCTACAAGAAGCATTGCAGCAACTCACCCAAGCCCCTTTAACAGTAGCTTCCAAACCTGTAACTCCTACTAGTTAGAAGGGCAAGGGCACCAGATGCACAGGAACACACAATCTACAACATCTCCTTCTTTTATTAAAAATGTAAGTTGATGTTAGAGAACTATCTTTAAACCAAACAACAGCAATATAACCCCAAATGAGAAAATTAAATGCTGTCTTTATGGTGACTAAAATGCCTAAAGTAAGATTGTTATCACAATAGCTTTACTTTGGTGGGTTTTATATTTTTTAAAAAGCTTGACAGTTTGATCTGCTTACCAGTTGACCTGCAAAGACCGTTTCCCTGACTCATAATCAAATATTTACAAATCATAAGGAAACTTCACAATAACTTCTGGAACCCTCAATGGGCCATATTACAAAGGTTCAGAATGATCCAAATGATTCCCTTCAGGAAGGGCTCATGCCCGAAACGTCGATTCTCCTGCTCCTTGGATGCTGCCTGACCTGCTGCGCTTTTCCAACAACACATTTTCAGCTCTGATCTCCAGGATCTGCAGTCCTCACTTTCTCCTTTAACAGTTGAGACCTGCTATCACTGGGAATTGTTTTGGAGTATCAGAAGCCACAGCTGCTGTATGCAGTCACATTATCTAAGGAACTAATCTTGCCAACTTACATCCTTCCCCATTTAAGCACTTGTAATGGAAACCAACACTTCTTGAACTTATTTCCAAGCCAAGGAATGAGCCATACAAAAGCTACTTCAACATGGTACTATATTTCTGCTCGTTGTGGACAGTGAAAGTGAATGGCTGCTACTGCCAGACTTCTTTTTGCATGGTTAACGTAGACCTAACATGATAGTGAATGAAACCACTATATAGGAAAAGCTTGCACATGGCTTTAGAGCATTAACCTTCCAACTGCTGAACCAAGAGTATCAAAAGCAACGCCTTCTGCATTTCAGCCGTCAGCAACTGACAATAGCTACAGCCATCCTGTCCCATCCCCTCACAATATTTCCACAATAGTTGCCCATTTATGTTTGAGGAATATATAACAGAATCAAAATCAGCATTGGTAATAACTTGGGATTTTATACTTCTGACTACTTAGGGGAAGGCTGTATTTTTGATATATATTACACTAACAGACACTCAAAAATAGGTGGAAGGATTAAACTGACATCAAGTCCTCAACAAACATGGACAACATGTAATTTGAAGAGGACGTGCATGGCATTATTATACAACCACCTGAGATTGAAAAGCCATTAAAAGCTGACAGGCATGGAAATAATCAACAAGGCATTAACTTCAATCACCAGGCAATGGATGCCAGGTACTTACTACCTAAGAGAAGCACCATTTCCCCTCAGATATTCCAAAGGGCATGGAAGAACTATTCCCTCATAAACCACTCTTCCTTCCCCACCAGCATTATTGGTCCCACCAATACTCACTGAGTAAGTTGAGAACTCTAACTCCCATCTCCTATAGATATTCATCAGACAATAGGAACACTATTTATGGGAAATGGAAGTATCATTGCCCCAAAACTTTAGATTCTTGTCAGGCACTAGAAGTGCTAGTTTCTCCCCATCCTATGACATTCATTGGGCAATGGGAGCATCACCCATCCGTTCAGACACTCAAAGCAACAAGAACACTATTCCTATAGTCACACACAGGGCAACAGGTGTTTTCTCTTCACATATTCACTGGGCGGTGGAAACACTAAATTAATGAGCAATAAATATCATGAATGGGAGATTCTCCATTTCTCTGCCAATAATAAACAATGTCATAGAAGATAGACAATGTTATAGGGTTGGATTCACTGTATATATTGCACACATCACTCCAGCATATTTCATCTTTCAACATGCATGATTAGTGGAATTCCTGATCGGGGTAGTTCCAATTTCATATCTACAAAAGACAGTGATCACAAATGTACCAATTAATAAGATAGTGAGACGTTCACTGAGACTACTCAATACAGAATCAGTTATCAAAAAATGTTGAACTGTTGAAAAGGCTCAGAGTATTTTTGGAAATGATGACTTCTCTATTGAATTGTGAACTTACTGCTGGAAATACAATTTGTAACATAGTGAAAGGATCAACAAATTACAGATTTACAAGGAGATTACATTTACCAAAACCAGTGTTTGTTGTCTTCAAAATTCTTCTAATCAAAGCTTGGCTTGGCATGTGTGCCAGAAAATCCAAACTCACCTTTATGAGGAACGCAGTGAGAGATGGAGGGAGCAGACCTCTGCTTCAGTACTCTGCCTTGCTACATTACCCTCCCTAACATGGTGTTACAATTGACAGACAGAAGAATGCATGAACAATTTTCATAATTACCTTGTAGTCATTAACAGCAAGGCAGAATGGGACCATTTTTGGTTTTCAAAAATTAAATGACATGTGGAAAAAGGCAGGAAACTGGTTTAGAGGTTTTAAAGGCAAGACTAATCCAAACAACAGGAAACAATCTTCTGGTGAAGCAAACATGTACATATAAAATGTACAAACCAGAGGCTGTTAGACCTACAACATCAAGCAATGCCAGGAGACAAAATCTTTTTATTTGCACCCGTTCCTCTAACATTGCTCCTTTTTTTCTGCTTTCCATCACAATTCTTACTACTGTTCTATTCCCCCCTTCACGAATACTCTTCACTTATACTGATCTCTCCTTCAAATGTCTTGAAAAGTCAATGTTTTTTAGAAAATTTCTCTCAGGATATGAGCCCTGTTGTTTCTAGCATTATTGCCCAACACCAGTTGCTTTGAGATGTGACGGTTGGTTTCCCCCAGAATCACTGAAATGTTTTGCAGTGATGTGTTCTGATATAATTAAGTGATCTGCTTGACCACTTTAAAGTTAGAAATTGATACAGCATTGAAGTCAGAGATAAACTATAAAGAACTTCAGTGAATAAGGTTGGGTTTTAATGTTAATTTAACAGCTCATTACCAGTGTTTAATTTCCAGATATTTTAAACCAAATTCTCAAACTATCATGGTTCATATAAACTGCTTGGACTCTTAGTCCAGTAACATAACTACCATATCCAGCATCCTCCTCCTCTGCCCTTCCCTGCTCAAACCATCCCTTCGGTCAACTTGTTCCCTTCTATGCCCTCTGAAGTTGACATGGGAAAGGAAATACTTTTTTGGGAAAATCTTTCAACACAAGTTAAATTACCTTGAATTAACAACCAGAAGACAAATTCCATTTCATCTAGCACAAACTATTTCACCATCTCCAAATGAGACACTTCGGTCCAGTGTCCGCCCACACTCCCAACAAAATCCAACTTCTGGATCTGCCGCTCCATTCCCAAATCAATTTCTGAAAATGTAACACCACTGCTCCATTTGCCTTCAGATCAAAACACAACATTGGATGAATCTAAAATTCGCAGTGGGCCACCTTTCTTGCCAGTGTGCCCCGCCCCCTCCCCAAAACTTTATGGCCATTGAAAAATTCCTCGTATCATAGGCACCACAGCCAAACCTATTCCTCTTGTTTTCATTTATTCACTTGTTCATTCACAAAATGTGAACATCATTGATATTGCCGTCATTCATTTGTCAATTGCTAACTGTTGTTGAGAAGATGCTGATGGCCATTGAGTAGCTTGCTAGGGTATTTCAGAGGGCAGTCACAAGACAATCACAAAAGCCTAAGCAGGGTTCTTATCCTCAAGGAGTAGCTCCATGGGGTCACCAGTACTGATAGTAGATTTTAATTTTATTTATTGAACTGAATTTAACATACCAGCTACCAGAGAGACTTTTGTACTTATCAGTCCTGCAACATTACTACTGTAACATCATAGCCATATTCATCGAGTTAAAAGATACAGAAAGGTGTGGGTGGACACAAATCAAGAGCAGGGTCACTACCTCAAAGTGTCAAGGTCAACTCTGGCATTCCTTCAATCTACAATTTTCAAATTATCAGCATCAATATTCACATAATTCTTTTCTGGATTCAACTAAGAAACACGTGGATTCGTATGACAAACAAAAATACTCAGTACTTTGAGACCAGAATAAGTTCTATCAATCAGGAGGTGCGATAAGAGGCGTGAACACACCCACTAACCACAGAAACTCAACAGCAGTTACTCATGTGTTATACATTTGGTACCACCACGCAATTATATACACAGATATGTGGACATATATAGCATACATACACATACACAACAAAACAGCACAGGCAACAGAATTAGCCAGTGCATTGTGACTATCTACACAGCACACCCTATTCTATTTGGGTATGTGGTGCAGTGTGGTGTCAATGGGATGTAAAGTATTTCACTTTTAACTAGGGTTGAAATCCTACTCATCTTTCCACTGATAAATCTAATACAGTCATAACGACACAAATTGCAGCCCAGAACAATTGTAATGGTTTTAGTTCTGTCACAGACAGTAAAAGCGGCAATGCATTTTGGGCATTTTTGCAGTTACTGGAGGGAGAGAAGCACAATTCCTGTAACAGGTAAGCTGACTAAGCAGGCCCAGTCCTTGTGGCATCGATGCATTATGAAGCTGTTAGAGAAAAGTGTGCATGTGAGCACTTACTGAGATCAGCAACTGCACCTGTCCCAGGTGGCTTACTCAGATCATCACTCAAGACAAGAATGACAAATAGTGTGAATCGTTAGGCACCCTAAAAATAACATAAGGCAAGATGTTATTCCACACTACGTGTGGAAATGAGATATTTAAGTTAGAACCAGGGCAATGATGTCAGCTTATGCCAAATATTGACTGACAGGGCAGAAGAAAACATTCCAACACAAGGCATGTGCACTCCCATTCCCTTTCTTCTCCATTTGCAGCTTTTGAGTAATTTAGTTTTGCAATTGCTTTACATCTACTGTCAGCTTTCCATTTAGAGTCTGGACATGTCTGGAGACAGTGGGCCGCGAAGTGACCAAACTGCAACATCATCTGCAGCATTATGAACAGGCAGTGCTGGCAAGATCACTTAATGACTAAAGATTGTTTCAGGAACTGCTCTGCCAGTGATATTACATTTATCTTTACAACAATCTGAATTTGTATTGTGCCTTTAATGTAAAGTGTTCTAAGGCATTTCACAGCATGGTTCTAAATAAATACAATTCAATACAAGGCACACAAAGAGACCATCTTAAATGGGGGAAAGAGCTTAGGGTCTAGGCAGCTGAAGATATGGCTAACAAAGGTGGTACTAAAAAAATTTGGGTTTGGAAGAAGACCGAATCCTCCAATTCACAAAGATTGTAAGGTTGAAGAAGGTTACAGATATAGAAGGACAAGGCCATCCTTAAAAACATTCACCTTGTCAAATAATTCAGTTTCTTTCCTCCACGGAGAGAAAGGGTTGATGGTTTAAAATGCACAATAGCATGATGCATCACAAAAATATAGAGTAAAGATCCTGTTTTGATACCATCGCCTCGATAAGTTGTTATGATCTTCTCTACCTTAATTAGTTTTAAAGTTTTGGGTTATTTATTACTTTGGTTAGACCCTTGGCATGCGACTCTTATATCTATCGTGTTATTCCAGTCAAATAATATCCAAAAGAACTGTGGATGTAAATCGGGAGCAATGGCAGGTATTGCTGTGGGGGCTCAGCAGATCTGGAGGCATCTGTGAAGAAAATTCAAAGTTAACATTTCCAGTTCGCTGACCCTTCCTCTGGTTTTTCTTTCCAGATGCTGCCAGACTTGTTGGCTTTTTCAGCAGTTATTCTCGTTCCATGTTATTCCAGTCATTTGGTTTGTCTCCAGCATCACCTTATTTTTAATTTTTTGTAATTATCGTCTGCCTCATTTAATGAAAATATAGGTCACCTCTTCAGTTGTTATTCAGCTACTGATACTTTACTTACACTGTCTAACACTTGGTCACCTGCAAAGACTTATTACTCAACACTCCACTCACACCATTTGTACGATCTTTCGACTTCTCTGCCCACATTGTTTGCTTCCCTCTCAATTCAACTGAAGGGGCTATGCTCCAAAAGCTTGCGATTTCAATAAACCTGTTAAATTACAACCTGGTGTCATGTGCCACAGAGTCAAAGATGTACATCACGGAAACAGACCCTTTGGTCCAACTCGTCCATGCCAACCACATATCCTAAACTAATCTAGTCCAATTTACCAGCACTTGACGATTATCCCTCTAAACCCTGCCTATTCATATATCGATTGAGGTGCCTTTTAAATACCAGCCTCCACCACTTCCTCTGGCAGCTCATTCCATACACGCACCACCCTCTTTGTGAAGAAGTTGCCCCTTAGGTCTCTTTTATATCTTTCCCCTCTCACCCTAAACCTATGCCCTCTAGTTCTGGACTCCCCTAACCCAAGGAAAAGACTTTGTCTATTTACCCTCCCCATGCCTCTCATGATGTTATAAACCTCGAGAAGGTCACCCCTCAGCCTCCGACGCTCCAGGGAAAACAGCCCTAACCTATTCAACCTCTCCCTATAGCTCAAATCCTCCAAACCTGGCAACATCCTTGTAAATCTTTTCTGAATCGTTTCAAGTTTCACAACATCCTTCTGATAGAAAGGAGACCAGAATTGCATGCAATATTCCAAAAGTGGCTTAACCAAAGTCCAGTACAGCCGCAACATGACCTTCCAACTCCTGTACTCAATACTCTGACCAATAAAGGAAAGTATACAAACTACCTTCTTCACTATCCTATCTACCTGCAACTCAACTTTCAAGGAGCCATGAACCTGCACTCCAAGGTCTCTTTGTTCAGCAACACTCCCTAGGACCTTACTATTAAGTGTATACGTCCTGCTCTGATTTGCTTTTCCAAAACGCAGCACCTCACATTTATCTAAATTAAACTCCATCTGCCACTTCTCAGCCCATCTCATCAAGATCCTGTTGTCATCTGAGGAAACCTTCTTTGCTGTCCACTACACCTCCAATTTTGGTATCATCTCCAAACTTACTCACCATACCTCATATGTTCACATCCAAATCATTTATACAAATGATGAAAAGTAGTGGACCCAGCACCGATCCTTGTGGCACTCCACTAGTCACAGGGCTCCAGTCTGAAAAGCAACCCTCCACCACCATCACCCTCCATCTTTTACCTTCGAGCCAGTTCTGTATCCAATTGGCTAGTTCTCCCTGTATTCCATGAGATCTAACCTTGCTAACGAGTGTGATTTCTGACTTTGTCCACTCCAGTCCAACACCAGCACCTCCACACCAAGATGCTGTTGTAATTGACTTAGAAGCATCTCTTTGGATCATTGCAAACGGAAATGGGACTGGAAGGAGACTATGGGATTGTGTGTGGCAAGGAGGATATTGAAGTGACTGTGAACAGCTCAAGGGCAGCAATTCAGACTATGGGGAGTGAAAGAAAATAAGACATTCCAGGATTGTGATATATTATGTGTCATAATCACTCAAACATGTAATATGCAGAAATAGCTGAAGAAATAAAAGAGAAACCCCTGCCAAATTTGGAAAATTCATCTCCAACACATCCCCTCCATTGGCAATCAAAACTCATTGAGATCATCACTATCAGCCTGTTAATTAATTCTACAGCTTTCCAACATTTTGGCACTTAGTTCAATTGGTTGGATGACAAGTTTGTGATACAAAGTGATGCCAACAGCATAGGTTCAATTCCTGCATGGGATGAGGTTACGATAAACAACTATTTTCTTAATAGCACTTGAGGTATGGCGACCTTCCGGTTAAACCCCACCAACTCTAACAATTGAGCAGCCCTGTGGTCTGTTAGCCTATGGAAAAGTAAAATTTCCAATGTGTTGCCCATTCCAGCCAGAAATGCTTTGAAGGGATTCCAGTAAAACAGTATCAACCCCTCAAGAGCTAGTAACCTGGTCCACTCTCCTGTTCTCTGGGGGAGGAACCACTGCCAGTAATTTAACAAAGTTCTTATATTTTACAATTTCTTTCAAGTTAAAGTTCCGACTCAACCAGGCTACCTTGATAAATAAAGTGTATCAAACCAATAATTGCTCATGGCCCTCAACATCACCTAACAGGTGAAGAAACCAAAGGTTTTGGTTGGCTTTAAGCTTTCTAACTAAGCACAGATCAAAGTCTTGAAGAAGTATTTGTATTTAAACATCCTCAACACTCTGTTCATTGAATCATACAGTACATAAGAGGTCCTTTGCACCATTGGATCCTGTGCTTCCGAAACTATGCTGAATCTATACTTTTTTCAGTACTTGGCCCATAGTCTTGAACATTATGACATTTCAAGTGCACATCCAAATACTTTTTAAAGGTTGTGAGGTTACACGCCTCTATCATCCTTCCACGAAGTGCATTCAAGATTCCTACCACCCTCTGGGTTTTCCTCAACTCCCTTCTAAACCTCCTGCACTTCACCGAAAAAGTACGCCTCCTTGCTCCCATCCTTCAACTACCTTGTCCACTCCTCTCAACTCTATGCACCTTTATCAGACTCCCACTTCAATGTTCTCAGCTCCAAAGGCAACATCCCAAGCTTATTCAATCTGTCTTCATAGCCAAAGCACTCCATCCCAGCAACATCCTGGTGGATCTCGTCCGAAACCCCTTCAGGACAACTACATCCTTCCCATAGCGCAGTGACCAGAATTGCGCACAGTAATCCAGCTGTGGCCTAACCCAAAGTTCTGTACAGATCCAGCATAACTTTTGTCATCCACAAACTTAATCACCCACCCCACATTCTCATCTACATTTCTTATATATATCAGGGACAACAAGGGACCCAACACATCACTGGACCCTGTGGCACATCACTGGACATCGACCTCCAGTCATACAAACAGCCTTCTACCATCATCCTCTGTCTCCTGCCACTTTTGAAGCCAATTTTGAATCCAACTTGCCAACTTCCCCTTGCTCCCATGTGCTTTCACCTTCTTCATCAATCTTACATGTGGGAGCTTGTCAAATGCCTTGCTGAAATCCATAAACAGTCATAGAGCCATAGAGAGGTATAGCACAAAAACAGACCCCTCGATTCAATTCATCCATGCCAACCACATATCTTAAATTAATCTAGACCCATTTGCCAGCACGTGGCCCATATCCATCTAAACCATTCCTATTTATATACCCATCCAGACACCTTTTAAATGTTGCAATTGTACCAGACTCCATTTCCTCTAGCAGCTCATTCCATACATGCACCACCCTTTGCATGTAAAAGTTGCCCCTTAGGTCCCTTTTAAATCTTTCCCCTAAACCTTTGCCCTCCAGTTCTGGACTCCCCCACCCCAGGGAAATCCTTCATGATTTTCTCACCTCTCAGCCTCAGATGCTCCAGGGAAAACAGCTCCAGCCTAATCAGCCTCTCCCTAAAGCTCAAACCTTCCAAACCTGGCAACATTCTTGTAAATCTTTTTTGAAGTTTCAAGTTTCACAATATCCTTCCTCTAGGAGGGAGACCAGAATTGCACACAATATATTCCAAAAGTCGCCTAACCAATATCCCATACAGCTGCAACATGACTTCCCAACTCCTATACTCAATGCTCTGACTAATGAAGGAAAGCATATCAACTACATTAACTGCATTACATGCATCTACATCCTTGTCACCTCTTTGAAAGATTCAATGGGATTTGTTAGACTTGTTCTCCTTTTGTCAAAACTATGCTGACTATTCCTGATTAAACCATACCTCTCTAAATGGAAATTAACTTTCTCCTTCATTAACACTAATGTGAGAATAGCTGGTCTCTAATTCCTTTGTCTACTCCTATCATCCTTCATGAAAAGTGGAACCACATCAACTATCCTCCAGTGCTCTGGCACTGCCCTTGCGACAAGTGAGGAATTGAAAATGTGAGTCAAGGCATCTGCGATTTCCTCCTTAATCTCCCACAGCAATCTGGAATACAACTCATCTGGACCTGGAGATTTTTTCACTTTTAAGGCTGCTAAAACCTCCAATACTTCCTCACTCTCTGCATCAATCTGCTCAAGAACCTCAGTCCATCATCATGAGTTTTGTCCCTGGATCCTACTTCTTCCAAGTGAAGATAGATGTGAAACACTCCTTCAACACTCTACTACTGTCCTCTGGCTCCATGCACAGACTTCTCCCTTGGTCCCTACTCTTACCTGGTTATTTGCTTCCTCTTGGAATATTTGTAGAAAATCTTGGATTTCTCCCTAATCTTGTCCACTAGTTGTTTTCATGTCCCACCTTTGTCCTCCTAATTGCTTTCTTAAGCTCCCCCCCCCCCCCACTGATTCTTCACCCCACTGATTTGCTCCCTCTGTCAATGTTATACACATCTCTTTTTCTTTTTATCCCGCTCTGAATATTTCAAAACATTCAGGATTCTCTGGGCCTGTTGTTCCTACGTTTCACCCTAAAGGGAACATATTGAGCTTGTACTCTCCCCAATTCTTTCTTGAAAGCCTTCTACTGTTCTGCTGTGGATTTACACTCAAGAAGCTGTTTCCAGTCTATTTAACCAGATCCTGCCTTATTGCAATAAGATTCACCTTACCCCAGTTCAAAACCTTTGTTTGAAAGTCATTTATTTTCCCCATAACAAACTTAAACTTACTATGCTTTCGTTTCTATCACTGAAATGCTCCTCAGTACCCATCTTGAACACCTATCTGCCTTTGTTCCCCAGAAGGTCAGGGGAAAAGATCTAAAAGGAACTTGAGGGAAAACCTTTACATGCAGAGGGTGGTGCATGTATGGAATGAACTGCCAGAGGCAGCGGCAGAGGCTGGTACAGTTACAATATTTAAAAGGCAAATGGATGGGTAAATGAATAGGAAGGGTTTGGAGGGATAGGAGCCAAATGCTGGCAAATGGTACTAGATTAATTTAGGATATCTGGTCAGCATGACAAGTTGGATCGAAGGGTCTGTTTACATACTGTACCTCTACGATTCTCATTACATCCAGCACTACAATGTCCCTTGTAGAACATGTTGATAGAAAAGACTCTCCTGAATATATTTCATGAAATCTGCCCCCTCTAAACCTCTAAAATTATACCATGCTTATCCTAATTAATGTTGGGAAAATTGAAATCTCCCAATATAATTACCCTATAATTGTTTAAACACAACTCAGGTGAATTGCCTTCATATCTACTGCTCTATTGCCCTCTGACTGTTTGAGGACCTCCTCTAACTCCTCTAACAGTGTGACTGTCCTGTTTTTATTTCTAAGCTCTGGCCACAAAGCCTCATTTGAAGACCTTTACAAAATATCATCCCTCCTTCCTACAATAACTCAATCTTTAATTAATGTGACACTACCTCCTCTATTACATAGTCCTCTCTCTCACCTGAAGATCCTATATCTTGGAATGTTAAGTTGTCACTCCCAACTTCAACCATGTCTCTGTGATGGCAACATTGTTGCAATTCCATGTATCAATCAGACCCTTAACTAAACTGCCTTACCTATAATACTCCTAGCATTAGAGGTCATCCAGCCTTGTCTGATTCTCTTGGCTCAGAGTCAGGCAGCACAGAAACAGACCCTTTGGTCCAACTCGCCTATGCCAACCAGACATCTCAGTCTGACCTAGCCCATATCCCTCTAAACCCTTCCTATTTATATGCCTAACCAGATGCCTTTTAAATGTGGTAATTGTACAGGCAGCATGGTGATTCAGTGGTTGCCTCACAGCACCAGGCACCCAAGTTTGATTCCACCCTTAGATGGCTGTCTGTGGAGTTTGCACATTTTCCCTGTGTCTGCATTGGTTTCCTCTGGGTGCTCTGATCTCCTCCCACAATTCAAAGATAATCACATTAAGTGGATTGGCCATACTAAATTGTTCATGGTGTCCAGGGATGTGTAGGTTAGATGCGGGGATACAGGGATAGGGTTGGGGCTGGGTAGGATACTGTTCAGAGGGTTGGTGTGGAGTCAGTGGGCCAAATGATCTGCTTCTACACTGTGGAATACTGATCACTTCCACTGGAAACTTGTTCCACACAAACACACCACCCTCTACATGAAAAGGTTAACCTTCAAGTCCTTTTTAAATCTTTTCTTCCCCCCACCTTAGACCTATGCCCTCTAGTTATGGACTCCCCCCACCCTAAGGGAAAAGACCTTCTTGTTCACCCTATCCATGTCCCTCATGATTTTGTAAACCTCTATAAGGTCACTCCTCAGCCTCTGACGCTCCTGAGAAAAAGTCCTAGCCTATTTGGCCTTTCCCCATAGCTCAAAGCCTCCAACCTCAGCAACATCCTTGTAAATCTTTAGATTACTTACAGTGTTGAAACAGGCCCTTCGGCCCAACAAGTCTACACTAACCCTCCGAAGAGCAACCCACCCAGACTCATTCCCCTACACCTAATACTACGGGCAATTTAGCATGGCCAATTCACCTAACCTGCACATTTTTGGACTGTGGGAGGAAACCAGACCAAACCCACGCAGACACGGGGAGAATGTGCAAACTCCACACAGACAGTTGCCTGAGGTGGGAATTGAACCCGGGTGTCTGGTACTGTGAGGCAGCAATGCTAATCACTGTGCCACCGTGCCGCCCTAAATCTTCTGTACCCTTTCAAGTTTAACATCTTTTCTATAGAAGGGCAAACAGAATTGTACGTATTCTAGAAGTATTGTAAGTATTCTAGAAGTGGCCTCACCAACATCTTGTACAGTTGCAACATGACATCCCAACTCCTACATTCAATGTTCAGACCAATAAAAGGCAAGCATATCAAACGTCGTCTTCATTACCCTGTCTACCTGCGACTTCATTTTCAAGAAACAATACACCTGCATCCCTAGGACTCTTTATTCAGCAACACTCCCCAGGGTACTACTATTAACTGTCCAGGTCCTGCCCTGGTTTGCCTTACCAAACTGCATGGGTTTCCTCCGGGTGCTCCAGTTTCCTCCCACAGTCCAAAGATGTGCAGGTTAGGTGAATTGACAAAGCTAAATTGCCCAGTGTTCAAGGATGTGTAGGTTAGGTGCATTAGTCAAGGGAAAATGCAGAGCAATAGGGTAGGGGAATGGGTCTGGGTGGGTTACTCTTCAGAGGATCGGTGTGGACTTGTTGGGCCAAATGGCCTGTTTCCACACTGTAGAAATTCTATGAAAGTGGGTTACCTCACATTTATCTAAATTAAACTCCATCTGCCACACCTCAGTCCATTGGCCCATCTGGTCAAGTGACAATCTTCTTCACTGTCCACTAAACAATCTATTTCGACATCATCTACAATCTTACTTAACCATACCTCCTATATTCACATCCAAATCATTTATATAAATGACAATGAGCAGTGGACCCAGTACCGACACTGTGAAACACGACTGGTTACAGGCCGGAAAGCAACCTTCTACAACTACCCGTCTCCTACCTTCAGGCCAATTTTGAATCCAATTGGCAAGTTCCCCTGAATCCCATGTGACCTAACCTTACGAGCCAATCTACCATGCAAAACCTTGTCAAATGCTTTGCTGAAGTCCATATCAACAATCTTCTTAGTCACCCCTTCAAAAAATTCAATCAAGTTATAATTTCCAATGCACAATGACTATCCAAATGCATGTAAATCCTGTCCCTCAGCATTTCCTCCAACAGCTTACCCATCACTGACGTCAGGCTTATTGGTCTATACTTCCCTGGCTTTTCCTTACATCCTTTCTTAATCTCCAATCTTCCAGCACCTCATCCATGGTTGTCAATGATACAAATATCCCGGCAATCACTTTCCTAGCTTCCTACACAATTCTCGGAAACATTGAATCAGGTCCTGAGGATTTATCTAGATTAGATTAGATTAGATTACTCACAGTGTGGAAACAGGCCCTTCGGCCCAACAAGTCCACACTGCCCAGCCGAAGCGCCTGTACCCCTATATCCACCCATACCCCTATATCCACCCCTTACCGAACACTAAGGGCAATTTAGCATAGCCAATTCACCTGACCTGCACATCTTTGGACTGTGGGAGGAAACCGGAGCACCCGGAGGAAACCCACACAGACACGGGGAGAATGTGCAAACTCCACACAGTCAGTCGCCTGAGGCGGGAATTGAACCCAGGTCTCTGGCGCTGTGAGGCAGCAGTGCTAACCACTGTGCCACCGTGCCGCCCACTACCTTTATATGTTTTAAGACCTCCATCACACCTTGTCTGTAATAAAGTCTTTTCAATGCATCACTAGTTATTTCCTCAAGTACCCTAGCTTCCATGTCTTCTCCACAGTAAATACCGATGCAAAAATATTAGTTTAGTATCTCAACAATCTCTTGTGGTTCCACGCACACTTGGTCACATTGACCATTAAGAGGCCCATTCTCTCCCAAGTTACTCTTTTGCCCTTAATATATTTGATAAGGTTCCCCATGGTAGGCTCATTCAGAAGGTCAGGAGGAATGGGATACAGGGGAACTTAGCTGTCTGGATACAGAATTGGCTGGCCAACAGAAGACAGATAGTGGCAGTAGAAGGAAGATATTCTGCCTGGAAGTCTGTGCTGAGTGGTGTTCCACAGGGCTCTGTCCTTGGGCCTCTACTGTTTGTAATTTTTATTAATGACTTGGATGAGGGGATTGAAGGATGGGTCAGCAAGTGCAGACAACACAAAGGTTGGAGGTGTCGTTCACAGTATAGAGGGCTGTTGTAGGCTGCAGCGAGACATTGACAGGATGCAGAGATGGGCTGAGAGGTGGCAGATGGAGTTCAACCTGGAGAAATGTGAGGTGATGCATTTTGGAAGGTCGAATTTGAAAGTTGAGTACAGGATTAAGGATAGGATTCTTGGCAGTGTGGAGGAACAGAGGGATCTTGGTGTACAGGTACACAGATCCCTTAAAATGGTCACCCAAGTGGACAGGGTTGTTAAGAAAGCATATGGTGTTTTCTCTTTCATTAACAGGGGGATTGAGTTTAAGAGTCGTGAGATCTTGTTGCAGCTCTATAAAACTTTGGTTAGACCACACTTGGAATACTGCGTCCAGTTCTGGTTGCCCTATTATAGGAAAGATGTGGGTGCTTTGGAGAGGGTTCAGAGGAGGTTTACCAGGATGCTGCCTGGACTGGAGGGCTTATCTTATGAAGAGAGGTTGACTGAGCTTGGACTTTTTTAATTGGAGAAAAGGAGGATGAGAGGGGACCTAATTGAGGTATACAAGATAATGAGAGGCATAGATAGAGTCGATAGCCAGAGACTATTTCCCAGGGCAGAAATGACTAACATGAGGGGTCATAGTTTTAAGCTGGTTGGAGGAAAGTATAGAGGGGATGTCAGAGGCGGGTTCTTTACACAGAGAGTTGAGACAGCATGGAATGCGTTGCCAGCAACAGTTGTGGAAGCAAGGTCATTGGGGACATTTAAGAGACTACTGGACATGCATATGGTCACAGAAATTTGAGGGTGCATACATGAGGATCAATGGTCAGCACAACATCGTGGGCTGAAGGGCCTGTTCTGTGCTGTACTGTTCTATGTTCTACTCATAAAATTTCTTTGGATTCTCCTTAAATCTCCTTAAAAGCTATCTCATATGCCGTTATTGCCCTCCTCATTTCCCTCTTAAGTATACTCCTACTGTTCTACTGATGGTAATGGTAGAGCAGTAGAATCTGTGGGCTCTCTTTGCTCTTTAAAGACAGTACATTCTTTCCTTCATGCTTATCCAATGTCTGATTGAAAGGAATGAAAGTATGAACTGATAAACGTTGACGAAAAGTGGTGAGACAAGGTTGATGTGCAGCATAAACAGAGACTAGGTAGATAAAATGTCATTGTGCACTACATTTGGTTACGCCACATTTGGAATATGGTGCTCAATTCTGGTCGCCTGCTTTAAGAAACTTGAAAGGGTTCAAACTGCTCCTCGGATGCTGCCTGAACTGCTGTGCTTTTCCAGCACCACTCTAATCTAGACTCTGGTTTCCAGCATCTGCAGTCATTGTTTTCACCTCAAACATTTACAAGAATATTGCTGGATTTGGAGTGTTTGAGCTGTTAGGCTGGGTTTTTTTTTCCCCGGGGCGTCGGAGGCTGAGGGGTGACCTTATAGAGATTTATAAAGTCATGACAGGGTGAACAGAGAAGGTCTTTTTCCCTGTATAGGGGGAGTCCAAAACGAAAGGACATAAGGTTAAGGTGAGAAGGAAAGATTTAAAAGGGACACGTGGGGCAAACTTTTCGCACAGACAGTGGTGCGTGTATGCAATGAACAGTCAGAGAAGTTGGTGGAGATGAGTATAATTACAACATTTAATAGGCATCTGGATGGGTACATGAATAGGAAAAGTTTACTGGGATTTGGGCCAAATGATAGCAAATGGGAGTAAATCAGTATTGGATGTCTGATTGGCATGGAAGATTTGGACTAAGGAATCCGTTTCTGTGCTGTTTAGCTCTATGACAGAAAATAAATCAGGAAATAATGAGGGTATGTAAAACGTCAGTATTTTAACAGTGGGTGACTTTATCTTCATACAGATTGAGAAAATCAAAGATGGCTGAGGAAGCCATAAGAAATTCATAGGGTATATTTGGGATAGTTTCCTACAACAGTATGTTGTTGATACAATCAGAGATTGGGCTATTTGGTAATGTGTAATGAGGCAGATTTAAGAAATAAAAGATCCCCTAAGGAACAGTGACTATAACATGGTAGAATTTTGCACTCACTTTGAGAGTGAGAAACGCCGGTCAGAAACTTACAAGGATGTGGAAATAATAATGGGGAACCAGGAACTAGCAGAGGAGTTGAATAAGTACTTTGCACCAGCCTTTAGAGTAGAAAACACAATTAGCATTCTAAAAATATTATCTAATCAAGAATCAAAAAGTGGGAAGGAAATAAACACACTGCTAACTAGACCAGTATTTCCTGCCCATCTCTAGCTGCCCTTGCACAAGCTGCCTCCTTGAACTGCTGCAGTCCATGTGTTGTAACTGTACCCACAATACTGTTAGGGACAGAGTTCCAGGAATTTGCCCTGTGACACTGAAGCAATAGCAAAATAGTTCCAAATCAGGTTGGTGTGTGGCTTGAAGTGAAACTTGTAGGTAGTGATGTTCCTAGGAATCAGCTACCTTTGACCTTTTAGATGGTAGGGGTCATGGGTTTGGAAGGCATTGTCAATGGAGCTCGAGTGAGTCGTTGCTGTGTATCTTATAGATTGTACACATGGCAGCGGAAGGAGTGAATGTTAAAGGTGGTGGATGGAATATTAATCCAGCTGGCTAGTTATTCTGAATGGCACTGAGCATTTTAAATGTTGTCAGAGTCACATTTACCCAAGCAAACTGAGAGTATTCTACCACACTCCTGACTTGTGCCTTGTAGACAGTAGATAGGCTTTAGAGAATTAGGAAGTGCAGCACAAAATTCCTAGCCTGACCTTCTTCTGCAGTCACAGTATTTATGTCATTAGTCCAATTGTTTCTGGTCTAACCCAGGTCTTGTTGCATTTGAACATAGGCTCCTTCAGTACTAAGCAGACACAAACTCTGATTGAGCAATTGGGGAAGATCTCTAATTCTGACCTTATGACGTAAAGGTGATTATTGATTAAAGCAGCTGAAGATGGTTGGGCTGATATCATTTAGACTGGGAGCTAAAGGGGCCCTCTTGTGGTACAGTGGTAGTGTCCCTTGTGCTGCGCCAAGAGACCCAGGTTCAAGTTCCATCTGCTACCGAGGTTTGTAATAACATAACTGAACATACTGATTAGAAAAATAGGTTACGCAGAAAGCTAGCTACCTCTGAGTCAGGAGGGCCATGCTCAAGTTTCACCTGCATAATATCTCTAAACAGGTTGAATAGAAAGTATTGACCCCGAAGAGCTCTTGTAGAGATGCTCTGGGGCATCACTGACCTCCAACAAATGCAATCATTTTTCTTCATGGTAGGCATCACTTCCATCGGTGTTTCAGGATTTTCAAAAAGCATTGTATAAGGTGCATCATAAAAGACTACTGCACAAAAAAGTACAGGTTTCTTTATTTGGGAAGGGGAAAGAGAAACATGAGCATGGATTAGCTGACAGATAACAGACTCAGGATAAGTCCGTCTTGGTTTGCTAGTAGGATCAGTTCTAGGGGCCAGAATATTTGCAATCTATGCTGATGCATTAGATGATAGGCCAGGCATACTATAGTCAAAGTTTGCTGATAGAAATGTAGGTGTAAAGGTACAGTGCAAAGAGAATCAGCAAAGGGATTTAGGTAGCTTGTAATGGGCAAGAACTTTACAAATGAGCTATAAAAGGGACAGACTCACATTTCTCGCTTTGATTCTAGATAAACGGAGAAAGACTGAAGAATGATACATCACAAAGGAACCTGTCTACCCATGCTCATGAAACAAAACTGACATGAGTAAATCAGAAAGCAAATGGAATGGAGGCCTTTATTGCAAGGGGGAATGGAGTATAAAAGTAAGGAAGTCTTACTACAATTGTACAGGGCATTCGCGAGAATATCAATGATGAGAAAGTGGGGACTGCAGATGCTGGAGATCAGAGTGGAGAGTCTGGTGCAGGAAAAGCACAGCAGTCAGGCAGCATCTGAGGAACACTAGAATCGACATTTCGGGCATAAGTCATTCATCGGGAATGCGCTCATTCTGCCTGACCTGCTATGCTTTTCCAGCACCACATTCTCGATTTGTGAGAATATAGAGTAATGAATATAGTTTTGATCTTCTTAGTTCAGCATATGCTCACATTGGAGAGAGTTCTGAAAAGGGTCACTAGGTTGCTTCCCAAGGTGATGGACTTGCTTTTTGAGGAAAAACTTAATCAGATCGGATCTAAACTTATTGGAGTTTAGAGGAATAAATCGTGATTTTCTAAAGATAAAGATTCTGCACAGAGTTGATGCTCATTAGAGAATCTAGAACAAGGGATATAATTTAAGAATAAAGGAGGTCCAATTAAGGTTGAGAGGAGAAGGAATTTTTCTTTAGAATGCATACAGAGAGCTGTAGAGGCTGAATCAATGAATTTAAGTAAGGCTAAGATAGAAAGGGCCTTTAAGTACAGGGGAATCAAGGGTGATGGTGAACAAGAAAGAAAACAAGTTGAGACCAAGGTCAAATGTGTCCATGATCTTGCTAAATTGCGGAAAAGGCTCAAGAAGCCATATTCCTTTGATTCAAGAACAGACTTCAGTACAAAACAGACTAAAAGTAACATTCTATAATATCTCTACAGAAGGAAAGGAGGTTGACAGAGGTCTGATTGTTTTTTGTTACAACTTAAGTGTTAAAACGTATGAACTATGGATTACAGGTTACTTGAGAAAATTGGTGTTCACATCCTGAGAGAAGGTGATGCAGCTATCAGATCTGCCACCATGCTGATGTGATGATCAGATAGGCTATTCAGTCCAGCAAAACTGCAAGTATCTGTCAAGAGCACACTTTCACTATCTATATAACTTTGAAAACCAAATATATTCCAGCAATATTGATTGAAAGACAGCCTGAACCACAGCTCTGCATCACCGCTGTGTGGTTTGATTAGCCACATTTAAACAGTCAGCTTGGAGGTGTTTCAATTAATCAACAGAATGAACAAAACCAGCAAGTATCACAATGGTGGGCCAGGATTACTGTTGCAAAGCCATCTCCAGACAAGGTAAGGCTGGTTTACAGAGCAAGTTGACAACAATTGATACCCAAATGTTGAGGGAATCAACAGGAGTTACTGTACACAGCTTTGCAGCAAACAGTGGTACCTTGCTCTTTGCAACCTAAATTGTTACAATACTTTATAAGACATAGCAGCAGAAATTAGGCCATTCTATCCATTGCCGTTCAATCATGGCCGATAGGTTTTTCAATCCCATTTTCCCGCTTTCTCCCTGTAAACTAACTTATGCTTTATAACTCTGTTTTAAATATACTCAAGACCTGGCTTCCACAACCTTCTGTGGCAATGAATTCAACAGATTCACCACTTTGGCTAAAGAAATTTCCTATCTCCATTCTAAAAGGTCTTCCCTTTACTCTAAGGCTGTGCTGTCAAGTCGTCGTCTCTCCTGCCAATCGAAACATCTTCCCAACATCCACTCTTTTCACGTCATTCAGTATTCTGCAAGTTTCAATCAGACCCCCTCATCCTTCTAAACTCCACTGAGTGTAGTCCCAGAGTCCTCAAATGTTCCTCACAGCGCCAGAGACCCGGGTTCAATTCCCGCCTCAGGTGACTGTCTGTGTGGAGTTTGCACATTGTCTGTGTGGGTTTCCTCCAGTGCTCTGGTTTCCTCCCACAGTCTAAACAATGTGCAGGTTAGGTGAACTGGCCATGCTAAATTGCCCGTAGAGTTAGGTGTAGGGGGATGGGTTGCGCTTTGGCAGGTCGGTGTGGACTTGTTGGGCCGAAGGACCCGTTTCCACACTGTAAGTAATCTAAAAACCTCGGATAGTGTCTTTTGGGTCTTGAAGGGAGAGGGTGACCAGCCCCTAGTCCTGGTCCACATAGGTACCAATGACATAGATAGTAAGAGGGATAGAGATGTAAGGCAGGATTTCAGGGAGCTAGGGTGGAAGCTAAGAGTGAGAACAAACAGAGTTATTAACAGTAGTTTGTTACCTGTGCCACGTGATAGCGAAATTGAGTTATAGAGTCATAGAGATGGACAGCATGGACACAGACCCTTTGGTCCAATCTGTTCATGCCGACCAGATATCCCAACCCAATCTAATCCCACCTGCCTGCACCCGGCCCATATCCCTCCAAACCCTTCCTATTCGTTTACCCAACCAAATGCCTCTTATAATGTTGCAATTGTACCAGCCTCCACCACATCCTCTGGCAGCTCATTCCATACACGTACTACGTGAAAAAGTTGCCCCTTAGGTCTCTTTTATATCTTTCCCCTCTCACCAACTAAACCCTCTAGTTCTGGACTCCCCAACCCCAGGGAAAAGATTTTGTCTATTTATCCTATCCATGCCCCTCACAATTTTGTAAACCTCTATAAGGTCACCCCTCAGCCCCCGACACTCCAGGGAAAACAGCCCCAGCCTGTTCAGCCTCTCCCTGTAGCTCAAATCTTCCAACCCTGGCAACATCCTTGTAAATCTTTTCTGAACCCTTTCAAGTTTCACAACATCTTTCCGATAGGAAGACTAGAATTGCATGCAATATTCCAACAGTGGCCTAACCAATGTCCTGTACAGCCACAACATGACCTCCCAACTCCTGTACTCAACACTCTGACCAATAAAGGAAAGCATACCAAACACCTTCTTCACTATCCTACCTACCTGCGACTTCACTTTCAAGGAGCTATGAACCTGCACTCCAAGGTCTCTTTGTTCAGCAACACTCCCTAGGACCTTACCATTAAATGTATAAGTCCTGCTAAGATTTGCTTTCCCAAAATGCAGCACCTCGCATTTATCTGAATTAAACTCCATCTGCCACTTCTCAGCCCATTGGCCCATCTGGTCCAGATACTGTTGGAATCTGAGGTAACCCTCTTCGCTGCCCACTGCACCTCCAACTTTGGTATCATCTGCAAACTTACTAACTGTACTTCTTATGCTCGCATCCAAATCATTTATGTAAATGACAAAAAGTAGAGGACCCAGCACTGATCCTTGTGGCACTCCACTGGTCACAGGCCTCCAGTCTGAAAAACAACCCTCCACTACCACCCTCTGTCTTCTATCTTTGAGCCAGTTCTCCCTGTAGTCCATGAGATCTAACCTTGCTAATCAGTCTCCCATGGGGAACCTTGTAGAACGTCTTACTGAAGTCCATATAGATCGCATCTACTGCTTTGCCCTCATCAATCTTCTTTGTTACTTCTTCAAAAAACTCAATCAAGTTTGTGAGACATGATTTCGCATGCACAAAGCCATGTTGACTATCCCGAATCAGTCCTTGCCTTTCCAAATACATGTACATCCTGTCCCTCAGGATTCCCTCCAACAACTTGCCCACCACTGAGGTCAGGCTCACCGGTCTACAGTTCCCTGGTTTGTCCTTACCACCCTTCTTAAACAGTGGCAGCACGTTTGCCAACCTCTAGTCTTCTGGCACCTCACCTGTGACTATCGATGACACAAGTATCTCAACAAGAGGCCCAGCAATCACTTCTCTAGCTTCCCATAGAGTTCTCGGGTACACCTGATCAGGTCCTGGGGACGATATAACGGTGGTTGAAAGGAGTTTTGTTGAGGACTTGTCTACTGAGGTGGTATGGTCTGAGGTTAGAAACAGGACAGGAGAGGTCACACTGCTGGGACTTTCTTTTATAGGCCTCCGCAAAGTTCCAGGGATGTGGAAGAGAGGATTGGCAAATGGATTCTGGGCAAGAGTGAAAGGATCAGGGTGGTTATTGTGGGGGGTTTAACTTTCCCAACGTTGACGGGAAATGCTGCAACTCCATTACATCGGATGGATCAGTTTTTGTCCAATGTATGCAGGAGGGTTTCCTGACACAGTATATTGAAGGGCCAACAAGAGGGAAGGCCACACTGGATCTGGTAGTTAGTAATGAACCAGGCCAGGTGTTTGATTTAGTGATAGGTGAGCACTTTGGAGAGAGTGAACATAATTCAGTTACGTTTAGCGATAAAAAGGGATAGGTACATGCCACAGGGGTAAGAATTAGAGATGGGTGAAGGGGATTTATAATGCGATTAGGCAAGACTTAGGAAGCATAGAATTGGGCAGCAAAATGTAGGGGATGGGGACAATCAAAACGTGGAGCTGGTTTAAGGAACACATATTGCGTGTCTTCAATAGCTATGTCCCTGTCAGGCAAGAAGTAAGTGATAAGGTAAGGGAACCATGGTTTACCAAAGAAGTTATATCTCTTGTTAAGTGGAAGAGGGAGGCTTATGTGACACTGAGGTGAGATGGTTCAGATCAGGCGATGGAGAGTTACAGATTAGCTAGGAAGGATTTAAAGAGAGAGTTAAGAAGAGCAAGGAGGGGACATGAGCAGTCTTTAGCAGGTAGAATAAAGGAGACCCCTAAAGCTTTCTATAGGTATGTGAGGAATAAAAGGATGACTAGGGTAAGAATAGGGCCAGTCAAAAGATGGAAATGGGAAATTGTATGTACACCCTGTGGAGATCGGAGAGGTACTAAACAAGTATTTCTCATTTGTTTTCACTCAGAAAAAGGAGAATATTGTAGAGGAGAAAACTGAGACTTGAAAGGCTTGAGATTAGTAAGGAGGAGATGTTATCAATTCTAGAAGGTCTGAAAATAGATAAGTCCCCTAGGCTGGATGGGATTTTTCCCAGAACTCTCTGGGAAGCTAGGAAGAAAATGGCGGAGCCTTTGGTTTTGATCTTTGAGTCGTCATTGTCTGCAGGTTAAGTACCAGAGGACTGGAGGATTACAAATGTGCCCTTGTTCAAGAAGGGCAGTAGAGATAACCCAGGTAATTACAGAACAGTGAGCCTTACGTCTATTGTAGGAAATGTTTTGGAAAGGAATATAAGAGATAGGATTTATAATCATCTAGCAAGCAACAATTTAATTGGAAATAGTCAACATGGATTCGTAAAGGGCAGGTCGTGTCTCACAAACTCATTGAATTTTTTGAGGTGACCAAGCATGTGGATGAGGATAGGGAAGTTGACGTGGTGTACATGGACTTCAGCAAGTTCTTTGATAAGGTTCCACACGGTAGACTACTGGAGAAAATGCAGAGGCATGGGATTGAAGGTGATTTAGCAGTTTGGATTAGAAACTGGCTTTCTGTAAGAAGGGAACAGTGGTGGTTGATGGAAAATATTCAACCTGGAGTCCGGTTCCTAGTGGTGTGCCACAAGGATCTGTTTTGGGACCATAGCTGTTTGTCATTTTTATAAACTACTTGGTCGCAGGCATAAGTGGATGGGTTAGTAAGTTTGCAGATGATAATAAAGTCGGTGGAGTGGTGGGCAGTTTGGAAGAATGTTGAAGGTTGCAGGGAGACTTGGATAAACTGCAGAAATGAGCTGAATGGTGGCAAATGGAGTTCAATGCAGGTAAATGTGAAGTGATTCACATTGGGAAGAATAACAGGAAAGCAGAGTACTGGGTCAATGGAAAGATTCTTGGTAGTGTGGATATGCAGAGGAATCTTGGTGTCCATGTACATAGATCCCTGACAGTCGCCACCCAGGTTGACAGTACTGTTCAGAAAGCATACAGTGTACTAGGTTTTATTGGTAAGAGGGATTGCGTTCTGGAGCCCTGATATCATGCTGCAACAACACAAAACGCTAGTGCGGCCTCACTAGGAATATTGTGTGCCGTTCTGGTTGCCCCATTACAGGAAGGATGTGGAAGCATTGGAAAAGATGCAGAGTATTTATCAGGATGTTGCCTGTTCTGAAGGGAAGGTCTTGTCAGGAAAGGCTGAGGGACTTCGCTCTGTTCTCATTGGAGAAAAGAAGGCTAAGAGGGGATTTGATAGAGACATACAAGGTGATCAGAGGATTAGATAGGATGGACAGTGAGAGTCTTTTTCCTAGGATGATGACGTCAGCTTGTATGAGGGGGCACAGCTGTAAATTTAGGGGTGATAGATTTAAGACAGATGCCAGATGCAGGTTCTTCACTCAGAGAGAGGCAAGGGCGTGGAATGCCCTGCCTGCCAATGTAGTTAACTCAGCCGCATTAGTGACGTTTCAACAGCCCTTGGAAAGCATATGGATGATGATGGGATAAAGTAGGATGATGGGCTTAGGTTAGTTCTCAGATCGGCACAACATAGAGTGCCAAAGGGCCTGTCCTGTATTGTATTGTTCCTCTGGACCCGCTCCAGGGCCGATACATCATTCCTAACGTATGGGGCTCAAAATTGCTCACAATACTCTAAATGTGGTCTCACCAGAACCTTACAACACCTCAGAAGTACATCCCTGCTTGCATATTCTAGTCCTCCCTATGACTACAGATGAATGACAACATTGAGTCACTACTGAGGAAGGCAAATACAATTTGCAAGAAACCTGGACTAGGACTTCCAAGTCCTTTGCACTTCAGATTTCTGAATTTCTCCCCGTTTAGAAAATAGTCTAAGTAATCAATAGTCTTCCTACCAAAGTGCATGACCTCACACTTTCCCACATTGTATTTCATTTACCACTTGTTTACCCACTGTCCTAACCTATCTCAATCTTTCTGCAGACTTCACACCTCCTCAATACTAACTGCCCCTCCACCTATTTTTGTATCATCTGCAAACTTAGCCAGAATGCCCTCTGTTCCTTCATCCAGATCATTCAATGTAAAAAGTGAAGAGTTATGGTCCAAACACTGAACCTTCTGGAACACCACTAGTCACCAGCTTCCAGTCTGAGAAGGACCCTTTTCTCCCCACTCTTTGCCTTCTGCCAGACAGTCAACCTTCTATCCATGCTAGTACCTGGCCTCTAACACCGTGGGTCCTTATCTTACTCAGCAGCCTCCTATGTGGCACCTTAACAAAGGCCCTCTAGAAGTCCAGATCGATAACATCCATTGGCTTTCCTTGATCTAACCTGCTTGTTAACTCCTCAAAGAAGTCAACATACTTGTCAGGCATGACCTCCCCTTGATGAAACCATGCTGACTTTGCCCTGTTTTACCATGCATTTCCAAGTATTCAGAAATCTCATCCCTACAATGGACTCTTATCAACAACTGAGGTTAGGCTAACTGGCCTATAATTTCCCCTGTCTTTTGCCTTGCTCCCTTCTTAAAACAGGAGGGTTACATTAGTAATGTTCCAGTCCACTGGGACCCTCCCTGACTCCAGTGATACCTGAAAAATCACTACTAAAGCTTCCACTATCTCTTCAGTTATCTTCTTCAGAACTTTAGGGTTTGGCCATCTGGTCCAGGTAATTTATCCTCTTTCGGACCTTTCAGTTTTTATAGCACCTTCTCCTTGGTGATGGCCACTGTACTCATCTCTACTCCCCGATTCTCTTGAATTTTTGGGACATCACTCCTGTCTTCCACTGTGAAGGCTGATGCAAAGTACTCATTCAGTTCCTCAGCAGCTTCTTTGTTCCCCACTACTACTTCCCCAGCATCATTTTCTGGTGGCCCAATGTTCACCTTTGCCTCTCTTTTGCCCTATATACACCTAAAGAAATTCTTGCAATCTTTCCTAATATTACCAGCTAGCTTACCCTCGTGTTTAACCTTCTCCCTCCTTATTTCTTTCTTCATTATCCTCTGTTGCTCTTTGTAAGCGTCCCAAACTCCTGGCCTCCCATTACCCATCGCCACATTAGATGCCTTCTTTTTTGCTTTTGTGCTGTCCCTGACCTCCCTGGTCAGCCATGGTTGCCTCATCCATCCTCCCTTTAGTATGTTTCTTTTTCCTCAGGATGAAGTTTTGCTGCATCTTTCCATTTACTTCCAGAAACTCCTCCCATTGCTGTTCCACTGTCTTTCCCGCTCGGCTCCTCTCCCAGTCAATTCTGGCCAGCTCCTCCATCATGCCTATGTAGTTGCCTTTATTCAACTGTAATACCGTTACATCTGATTCCACCTTCTCCCTCTGAAACTACTAAGTAAATTCTATCACATTATGCTCTCTGCCTCCTAAGGGTTCCTTCACCTAAGCATCCTCATCAGGTCCACCTCATTGCACAACACTAAATCCAGAATTGCCTGGTCCCTGGTGGGCTCCACCACAAGCTGCTCCAAAAAGCTTTCTCCACATCATCCAGCCAGCTTATCAAGTTAGAGCAGATTTACAGAGGTGGAGGTGGGTACTGCAAATGCTAGAGATTAGAGTCAAGATTAGAGTGGTGCTGGAAAAGCACAGCAGGTCAACCAGTATCCAAAGAGCAGGAAAATGGATGTTTGGGCAAAAGCCCTTCATCAGAAATGAGGCTGGGAGCCTCGGGGTGGAGAGAGTGCCATAGGTGGATGGAGGTGGGGGTAAAGGTGATAAGTCAGAGAGGAGGGTTGAGTGAATAGGAAGATTGACGGGTGGGACAGGTCATGTGGATGGTTCTGAGCTGGAAGGTTGGAACTGGGGTAAGGTTGGGGGAGGGGAAAATGAGGAAACTGGTGGAGTCCACATTGATGCCATGGGGTTGAAAGGTCCTGAGGCAGAAGATGAGGCGTTCGTTCTCCAGGCATTGGGTGGTGAGGGAGTGGCGATGGAGGAGGCCCAGGTCCTGCATGTCCTCGGCAGAGTGGGAGGAGGAGTTGAAATGTTCGGCCATGGGGCAGTGGGGTTGATTGGTGCAGATATCCCAGAGATGCTCTCTGAAGTGCTCTGAGAGAAGACGTCTGGTCTCCCCAATGTAGAGGGCACCGCATCGGGGGCAATGGATGCAATAAATGACATGTGGAAGTGCAGGTGAAACTTTGATGGATGTGGAAGGCTCCTTTGGGGCCTTGGAAGAGGTGAGGGGGGAGGTATGGGCACAGTTTTGCAATTCCTGCAGTGGCAGGGGAAGGTGCCATGAGGGGAGGGTAGACTGTTGGGGGTGTGTGGACCTGAACAGGTAGTCGTGGACTGAACGGTCTTTATGGAAAGTAGATGGGGTGGGGAGGGAAATACATCAGTGGTGGGGTCCATTTGAAAGTGGCGGAAATGTCAGCAGATGACGCGATTTATGCGGAGTTTGGTGGGGTAGAAGGTGAGGACCGGGGGGGTTCTGTCTTTGTTGCGGTTGGAGGGGTGGGGTTCAAGGGCAGAGATGAGGGACGTGGATGAGATGAGTTGGAGGGCATCTTCAACCACATGGGTGGAGAAATTGCGGTCTTTAGAGAAGCAGGTCATCTGGTGTGTTCTGTGGTCCTCCTGGGAGCAGATGCAGCGGAGGCGGAGGAATTGGGAATATGGAATAGCATTTTTGCAGGAGGTAGGGTGGGAAGAGGTGTAATCCAGGTAGCTGTGGGAGTTGGTGGGCTTGTAAAAAATATCAGTGTTGAGTTGGTCATTGTTGATGGAGATGGAGGGGTCCAGGAAGGGGAGGGAGGTGTCAGTATTGGTCCAGGTGAACTTAAGGTCGGGGTGGAATGTGTTTGTAAAATGTAAAAAGTTCATCAATTTCACCAAGTTTTGTTAGGTTTCCATATCTAGCATTAATCTTTATTCAGATAGACTTGAGATTGCCAGATTAATGTTGTTTACAAAGACCTAGACGAAGTGGCAGCCAATTGGAAGGGGGTTATATTCTGAAGGCTTCCCAGCAGAGAGATCAGATAGGCAACTACTTCCATTTATTGTTCCAGAATGCAGTGAGCTCAAAACACCAACAAACACAAATGTTCTCTGGTAAGGTAGCAGAAATTATACGAGATGACTGGATTGTGATCTTTCTTTGTAAGTCTTAGCTGTCTCAAAATATCAATCGGGCTTAGTTGCTACGTGACCTTGGTTTATGCTTCAACAAATATGGCCTCAAGTGAAAACTATATATTTATTCATATCAGCTTTAGTTGCTACAAAGACATTTCTAACATATTTATTTGCAATTTCACACAAGATTTGTGCAAATGAAGCAATATCTGAAATGCACAGTGCATGTGCAAAGGAACATTCATGGATTTATTAAGAATGGTTGCTAAAAACAGGGGAATAGGAAATGGACCCTCTTAGCCACAGTCCTTAGCTTTAATGGCACATTTACCCATTACTGTCTTTAGTCATAGGAGCAGCATGGCAATTCTAGCAACAAAGGGAAAAAACAACATTTGCATTGGCTTAGCTTATTTGGTTCCACTCTCCGTGCTGGAAGCTCACTGATTCAAACCCTACTCCAAGACTTGAGCATACAATCCAGGCTGTAATTCAAGTCTAGTACTGAGGGAGAATCACTTCATCAGAGGTATCTTCCCTTGGATGCAATGGTCTCAATTCCCTATTTAAATAATTGAGACGGACATTCATGATCCTATCACACAATTCCCAAAATCCTGGTTGATACGTTTGCCTCAGCACCATAAAAAAGTGGAGTAAATAGTTTATTTTCAGTCAGCTCATTACAATTTGTGAGACACTTGACTACACAAAATGAGTGCTATTTCACCTGCATTAGAACAGTAACTGTACTTTCCAGCAATTTTCTGGAGTTGAAGTATCTTGGGACTTTTCTGGAAGAGAAGTTGTGCACTATTTAAACGTACAGCCTCCATAGAGGAATCAGAAATCTTAAAAACTAGGAAAGCAACATTCAATTAGCAATAAGTGACCAGAACAACTGCAGCATTTGTGATCCTAGGACCAAGCTTTCATGGTATTCTCTATTTTGATGGCATTTTAAATCTGTAACTAATTGCCTCAATTGAACTAGAGAAAGCAGGATTATCCTATTTTTGATGCTACATGCATTCTGGCCCAGAGTTTGCTATCAAAGTAACAGCTGGTTGAATAGCCCTTGCTGGTTCTCACAATAATGAGCCAATAACCTGTAAATTGCCAAACACAAGTTATTCAGTAATTGGTTCTACTCTGCTGTCAGCCCCTCTGTGAAATTGCATCTCACTGTCAACCTACTTGAGAGTTTCATGAATTACGGCATTTGCACACTAACAGCCAATCATTCACTGCAGAAATGCAGAACTGGTAAGTACAGTGTGATATTCTTGTTAAAAAATACCAATGTTCCTGCAATGCCAACTTGCCCAGAAAGAGGACAGTTTATACTGTGAACACTTCACTCAATAGGTAATGAATTAGTTTTTTTTATATAACATTCTCACATTTCCTTAATTTTCTTTTTCTCAATGCAATTTTTGTTCACGATCTCTTTTCTGTATCTGATTTGACTCAATATTCCCCTCTGGCATTCCCCAACATCTTTCTCAGCTCTTACAATCTTTGGTTGTGGGAACGAGTCTTGACGCTCCTTTTCCCCAAGATTTGATTTGATGTATTATTGTCACATGTATCTAGGTACAGTGAAAGGTTTTGTTTATGTGTAGTACAGGGATATCATGCCCTATAAAGATCATACAGTAATTGAATAGAACAAGGAATACAAAGTAACAGCTGCAAGATCAACATTAGATTTGAAATTTGAGAGGTCTATTCAGAAATCAAAAAGCAGTGGAGAAGCTTGAAACTGTTGGTATCTGTTTGTAGCTTTTGTATCTTCTGCCTGTCAGAGGAGGCTGGAAGAGCTCTTTAATGACATTGGCTGTCTGTCCAAGTAGCAAGAAGTGTAGATGAAATCAGTGAATGGGAGGTCAGCTTGCGTGATGGACTGGGCTGTGTTCATAGCTCTCTGTAGTTTCTTACAGTCCCCAGCAGAGCATTTGCCATACCACGTTATGATGCATCCAGCTGGAATGCTTTATATGGTGCTTCTTTCCTTATGGACATGCCAAATTTCCTTCACCTCCTGAGTAAGAGGAGGCAATGTTGTATCTTCTTGACCATCACATCAACGTGGGTGAGGTCGACAGATTGTTGGTGATCATCACATCCAGGAACTTGATGCTCTCGACCATCTCCACCTCAACTTCATTGATGTAGATAGGGGCATGCCCTCCTTCTTGCTTCCTGAGGTTGATGATCAACTCTAGCTCTGCTGATGTTGAGGGGGGAGATTGTTATCTTTATGCCATGCCACTAAGCACTCTGTCCCATCATTGGTTGATATCCAGCCTACAAAGGTGATGTTGTCTGCGAACTTGCAGAAGAAGTTGGACAAAATTTGGCCACACAGTCAAGAGTGATAGATCACGTGACACAGTTTCTCTGACCTTCTGTTCGAACCCAGCATAAAGTGCATTGAGTGCATCAGGGAGGGATGTATTTTTGTCTGCTATTCTATTCTATTCTATTTAATTCTGTAGCCCATTATGTCATGTAGGCCTTATCACAGACAGCAGTTGTCCATGTGGTTAGTCTGAGTCTCTAACTTAGTCTGATATTGCGTCTTGGCATCTCTAATAGGCTTACAGATTTCAGATCCCAAGGGATCCTTCCATATCCGTCACAAATTCACCTGCACTTCCACACACATTTACTGCATCCGCTGCACCCGATATAGCCTCCTCTACATTGAGGAGACAGGCCGCCTACTTGCGAAACATTTCAGAGAATGTGTCTGGGACACCCGGACCAACCAACCCAACTGCCCCGTGGCTGAACGCTTTAACTTCCCCTCCCACTCCGTCAAGGACATGCAGGTCCTTGGCCTCCTCCATCGCCAGACCCTGGCAACACAACGCCTGGAGGAAGAGCATCTCATCTTCTGCCTAGGAACCCTCCAACCACAAGGGATGAATGCAGATTTCTCCAGCTTCCTCATTTCCCCTCCCCCCACTTTATCTCAGTCCCAACCCTCGGACTCAGCACCGCCTTCTTGATCTGCAATCTTTTTCCTGACCTCTCCGCCCCCACCCCCTCTCCGGCCTATCACCCTCACCTTAACCTCCTTCCACCTATTGCATTCCCAACGCCCCTCCCCCAAGTCCCTCCTCCCTACCTTTTATCTTAGCCTGCTTGGCACACCCTCCTCATTCCTGAAGAAGGGCTTATGCCTGAAGCGTCGATTCTCCTGTTCCTTGGATGCTGCCTGACCTGCTGCGCTTTTCCAGCAACACATTTTTCAGCTCTGATCTCCAGCATCTGCAGTCCTCACTTTTTCCTTACAGATTTCAGATGCCCTGTTATACTCACTACATCACTAACAGCTTGCTAGCCAAAAACCTTGTACTGAAGGGTGCGGAAGAAAGTTCAACAATGGTTTGCTTGAACAAAACTGGAAACAACAGTTAAAAGCAGAGACAATGCAAACAAGCAATAAGTATTAGAAGCAACTGAACAAAGCACCGAAAGAAAGCTGAGGTGTTCTAAATGGGAAGTCCCTTCGACATTCAAAAACAGAGATGCAGATTGAATCAACAGCTTCTTTGTGTTAGTCACTTTCTTGGAAACAACATAATTTTTTGGATGTATTGTGAATCTTTGTTTTAAGTTGGGAAGCACACTATGCATCCTCACCGAGATCAATGATTTTGGCTTTGCTAATTCAGTCATGCAGTATGCCCAGGATTCCAGTTGACAGACATCAGAATGGCTATAAAAGCTGCAACATTCACCCCCAAGTTGTGGGCAAGTTGCAGCAAAACAGGATCAGACACTTAACACTTGTGCCAATAATACAAATGGTGTCAGACATCCTTAAAAACATAAGAAAGAAATTATTGAGATAAAATCACCACAAATGCAAACCCCAAACTCAGATGGGAAGACATGAACCAAAATCTTACAAAGTCCCTAGAGTGTTAAATACAACACCTAGGACTTTCATAAACTGCACTGACAATGCAAAGACAATGGTTCTGTTACTTTAAAGATGCACTAAATAAGGCAGTTTATGTCTTGGATTTACACATCGCTAATATAGGTTGAAAGTGGAAGTTAACTTGTGGATGAAAACTGAAAGATCACTTTCAGGAAATATTGTAGAATAAATGAGATCGTAGCACCTATTGATACCAAAATGTTCTTTCAATCCTAATGGTACTTTAAAACACATGAAACAGAAGAGGTTCAAGCTGAACAAGAACGCCACCTACAGGACAAAGCCAAAAATCACACGACACCGGGTTATCGTCCACCAGTTTTATTAGAAACTACAAGCTTTCGGAGGCTCCGCCCCTTCCTCAGGCAGCCAGTGAGAGAGAACACACTGGCACCGAACTTATAGTAAAAGATCAAAGGATCATACAACTAATGAGAATGCATTGACCAAACTGAGATGGCTATTAAATCCTTAATCAGTTAGAATGGAGGTGCATGGTATATTGGGAAAAAACAAGCAGACTCTGCAGCCGCGGATGAATGGACACTGTGCAACAATTGCCAGTGATGGTCCGTCCCAGTGAGGGGGGCAGCACTTCAGCTGTCAAGCTGATTCAGCTTCGGACCTTCGGGTAAACTGCCTACAAGGCGGACTTCGGGACAGGCAACAACGCAGTGTTACCGAAAGGAGGCTGATAGCCCTGTTCGGCAGCCGTGAGGATGGCCTCAACTGGGAATTTAGGATCATGTCACACTACAGGTGACCCATTAGACACTCTCACACAGACCCCTCTCTCAGACACACTCTCTCACATGCATATACTCCCTCACATAACACATACCCTCTTTCTCTCAAACACACACACTTCTGCGCGTACACAAACATGCTCTCACATATACTCACTCACACTCTCTCCCCCTCTTCAGTACACACTTGAGCGCACATTAACCCATACGCACTCTCTCACTCTCTCTCAAGAGCATGGGTGTGCACACATACATTCCCCCCCCCTCCCCTTTCCCCTCATCCCTTCTCCAACACTCTGCCCCTTTCTCCCTCTCATGCACACATCTATGAAAACTGCACTTGCAGATTTGAATTTGTAGGTATATTCTATTTTGTTCAAACAAAAAACACATTCTGTAGACACAGTCAGTGACTGTGGCATTTTACAAATTCCTACTTTGGAAATAAGACCAGTCTGGCTTCAGGATGAGATATAAACAGACTTGAAAGATAGTCTCACACCTAAAATGCATTGTCTGACCTAAGGTATCACCTTTATTCTGATAAATCATGCAGTTATTTTGGGGTAGGAATTTACATATTAATCAATCAAAACCTGCACCTCTACTCGAACCGATCAAAGGATTAATCATGATCTTGCTTTATTCTATACATCCACATAAGTTGTATGACCCTTTCATCTTTAATTATAAATTCTGTATCCGATGTATTCTCTCTCACTAGCTGCCTGTAGGATCTGGGGCTCCAAATGTTTGCAGTTTCATACAAACCTAGAGTCAGAGTCCTACAGCACAGAGATAGGTCCTTTGGCCAATACTGGTCCATGACGACCAAAATGTCCCCCTATGCTAAAACCATTTCTCTGCACTTAGTCCATATCCTTCTAAACCTTTCCTATCCATGTATTTTTTTCCAAATTCCTTTTAAATGCTATTAATGTACCCACCTCAACCACTTCTGCTGGCAACTCATTCCATATGGTACCACCTTCTATGTGAAAAAGTTGCCCTTCAGTTTCCCTTTTACTCTTTCCCCTCTGACCTTAAACTGATGCCCTCTGGTCCATGATTTTCCTAACCCTGGCAAAAAGACTGAGTGCATTCACCCTATCCATGCTTCCATAAGATTCCCCCTCATTGTCCTATGCTCTAAAGAAAAATGTCCTAGCTTGTCCAACCTCTCCCTATAACTCAAACCCTCAAGTCCTGGCAACATCCTTATAAATCTCTTCTGCACTTTTTTCAATTTGACAACATCCTTCCTACAGCAAGGTGACCAAAACTGAAAACAATACTCCAAATCTGGCCTCACCAACATCCTGTACAACTGCAACATAACTTCTCAACTTCTATACTCAATGCCTTAACTGAAGGTCAGTGTGTCAAAAGCTTTCTTAATTGCCCTATCTATTGTGACTCAACTTTCAGAGAATGGTGTACCTGAACTCCAAGGCCCCTCTGTTCCACTACCATTTGCCTTACCATTCACCATGAAATGCCCACCTTAATCTCACTTTCCAAAATGCAAGACCTCACACTTATCTATATTAGATTCCGTTTGCCATTTGTCAGCCCACTTCCCCAGCTGATCAAGTCCTGCTACAATTTCTGTTAACCTTCCTCACTGTCTATGATACCACCTATTTTAGTGTCATCTGCAAACTTACTAATCATGCCTTGGATATTCTCATCCAAATCACTGGTATAGATAACAAACAGTAATGGTCCTGACCCCAGAAGCACTCCACTAGTCACAGGCCTCCAGTCTGAAAAGCATCCTCCCACTATTACCCTCTGCTTCCTACCATCAAGTCAATTGTGTATCCAATTAGTCAGCTCCCCCGGATTCCATGTGATCTAACCTTCCAGAGCAGCCTACCATGTGGATCCTTATCAAAGGCCTTACTGAAATCCATACAGACTAGGTCCACTGCCCTGCCCTGTCCTGGTCATTTCAGAAGAACTCTAAAACATTTGTGAGGCATGATCTCTCATGCAAAACGCCACACTGACTACTCCTAATCAAACCCTGTCTTTCCAAATGCATGTGTATCTTATCGAGTAACTTACCCAGTACAGATGTTAGGCTGACTAGTCTATAGTAAACTCCTGAAGGACTTATGCCCGAAATGTCGATTCTCCTGCTTCTTGGATGCTGCCTGACCTGCTGTGCTTTTCCAGTGCCACACTTTTCGACTCTGATCTTCAGCATCTGCACTTCTCAATTTCTCCTGGCCTATAGTTCCCAGGTTTTTCTTTGCAGCCCTTCTTGATTAAGGACACATTTGTTACCCTCCATGACTAAATGATGATGCAAAAATATCAGCCAGGGTGCCCGCAACTTCTTCTCTAGCTTCCTGCAGTGTTCTTGAATATATCTGGGCAAGACCAGGAGATTTATCCACCTTCATACATTCTAATATATCCAACATCTCCTCTACTGTGATATGACCAATATAGGACCTACTAGCTTCCTCAAGTTCCCAAGTCTTCATATCTTTTTCCACAGCAAACACAGAGGACAAATATTCATTGATAGCCTCACCCATCTCCTGCAGTTCTACACATACATGTCCATTTTCATCCATGAGGGTTCCTATTCTTTCTCTAATTTTCCTTTATTATACTGACAGAAACTCTTTGGATTCATCCTAATCTTCTCAACCAAGGCTATCTCGTGCCCAGTATTCACCCTCCTGATTTCCTTTTTCAGTAAACTCCTGTATCCCCAACATACCTCCAGGGATTCCCCTGATCCCAGCTGCCTGTACCTAACCCATGTCTCCTTTCTTTTCCCTGGTCAAAGCCTCTTGTCATCCAGGGTTCCCTATTCCTGCCTATTCCTTCACCATCTCAGGAACATATAGTCCTTGAATTCTAGCTGCCTCACTTTAAAAGGCCTCCTATTTGCCAGAGGTCCCTTTGCCTGCAAACAAACTATTCAAAACAACACCTGCAGGTTTCTGTCTAATTCCATCAAAATTCACCTCGCCCCAATTTAGAATTTGAACCTGTGGACCAGTTTTGTCTCTCTCCATAACTGTCGTAAAATTAGTAGAACTATGGTTACTGGTTTCAAAGTACTCCCCCACTGTCACCTCACCGGTCCTGCCCTATTTTCCAAGGGTATGTCAGGTTTTGACCCTTTCCATGTAGAACCCTCTATATACTGCTTGAGGAAACTTTCCTGAACGCACTTAACAAATTTCACCCCATCTAAATCATTTGGACAATAACCCGATGTTGAGAGATTTTTGACTCTGTTCATCCCAGTTCAACTCCGGTACCTCCGTAAGAAAACGACAGATAATTAGTACAAATGCCAACCCCGTTCAGACAGTTCACTTTCTAAAGCAGGGCATCAACAGTAATGAAACAGCTCCTACTGGGGCACTGTATTGAAATAAAACAAATTAAACAGTTGAACAGATAAACTTGCTAAATTTCTTTTTTAAAAATTGTTCAGGGTGACGATACACCCCAGTCCATGGTACTTACTGGTCTCTGAAGGCCTCTATTGTGCCAGTGAGCACCGCATTCTCCCTCTCCAGGGACACTGGAGAGTGGGTGTAACTCCCAAAGAGGGGCAAACACACAATCAGGAACAATGGGCCCTTTCATGGAAGAGAAGGAAGCAGGTGTCTGGTGGTAGCATCCTGCTAGAGGTGGTAGAAATGACAATTCTATGGATGCGGATGCTGGTGGGAAGGTCGAGAGAGAAGGGGAGGCCTCCCTCTCTGTTATGGGAGGGAAGGGAGAGAGAACCAAGCACTGGAGATAGGTCAGACCCAGCTGAGGGCCCTGTCAACCACAGTGCTGGAGTAAGCTTGGTTGAGGAAGAAGGTCGATATTTCAGAGGCCCCCTTGTCAAAGATGGCATTATCAGAGCAGACAAGACAGAAACGGAAAAGCTGGGAGAATGAAATGAAGTCTTTACAGGAAGCAGAATGTGAGGATGTATAGCCAAGGTAACTGCAGGTGTGTTTGGTTTGTACTGGATACTGTTGACCAACTTATCTTCGGAAATGGAAACAGAGCTGTCAAGGAAGGGAAGGGAGGAGTCAAAGATGGACCAGATTAAGATGCGAGCAGGATGAAAATTGGAATAGTTAATCTTTTCCAATTCCGGCGAGAGAGGGGGAAACAGCAGCGATGATGTCATCAGCAGCAGAGTAGGCAGTGTCTGGACTCTTGAGCCCGGAGCTTGTCCATTCCATCCACTTTTCCATTCCATCCACTTTTCCATTCTTTTCTCTTCTTGTTTTTTTTTTAAAGTTTGCCTATTTCTAAAACTTACTTTCTTTCGGCAGCACAGTGGCCCAGTAGTTTGCACTGCTGTATCACAGTGCCAGGGATCTGTATCCAATTCCAGCCTTGTTCAACTGTCTGCACGTTCTCCCTGTGTCTATAGGGGTTTCCTCTGGATGCTCTGGTTTCCTGCTACAGTCCAAAGATATTCAGGTTCGGGGGATTGCCTAAACTAAACTGCCCACAGCGTCCATGGATGTGCAGGCTAGATGGATTAGCCATGGAAATGCTTACAGAGATAGGGAAGGGGATTGGATCTGGGTGGGATGGTCTTCAGAGGGGCTGTTTGGACTTGAATGGCCGACTTCCACACTTCTAGGGATTCTATGAGACTGGACAGAGTGCAGTCGTAGAGGCAGCAACAGCATCAGAGCCCGGACTCCAGAGTGTGACAGTGGCAGGGGCCAACAGAGGAGTGGCTGGTAAGCCTGGATGGCAGTCGGTAACAAGGGACTCACCCGATGTGGAGTAGAGCGAGCCCTGTGGGAAAAATCCCAGCATAGAGCAACTACAGGTCCCTGCCTTCATAAGAACAGTCATGTTGAACTTTTAACTATTCCTTTATTTTTCTATTTTGTACCTAGATATCTTTGTACCTAGGCAACTTTGTACCCTCTTTACTGTACATCTGTATTTGAGACGTGATAATAAAATCTACTTCTAATCTAATTCTGCACCAGAGAAAGAGTTGTGGAAGGGGGATCAGAGTAAGACTGGATTAAGGAATGTTCCACATACCCCACAAAGAGACAGGCGTAACTGGAGCTCAAACAGGTACCCATGGCCACCCCTTTGACATGAAGAAAGTGAAACAAATTAAAAAGAGAACTTGTTCAGAGTGAGGATGAGCTCGACCAGGCAGAGGAGAGTGATGGTGGATGGGGCTGGCTCACACTTTTTTTTTCCACAAGAAGCAGAGAGCCCCAAGACCATCCTGATGGAGGATGGAGTGTAAAGAGATTGCACATCCATCATAAAGAGGAGACAGCTAAAGCCCATGAACTGGAAACTCTGAAATTGATCAAAGTGTGAGAAGGGACTGGACAAGGGAGAAACAAAATCAAGTTGAAATAGGAAGAGATCCGGTCAGTGGGGCAGGAGTTTGCAGAAAGAATGGGTCTACCCAAGCAGACCTGTTTGTGGATTTTGGGGAGGAAGTAGAAGTGGACTGTGAGGGGTTAGGAGACTACGAGCTTGGAGGCAGCGACAGGTGGGGTGGGGGGAGATCACCACATGAAGTGAGGTTATGGACCACAGCCTGGACACAGTAGACAGGTGTTCCATGGTGAGGTTATGGCCCAGGGAGAAACACAGTTTATATCTTGTGTCAAAAGTTTGACTTTTGATTGACAGGATAGTAAGAGTATTGGAGGCAAGACAGAATGTGGAGTTCAAGGCACAGCCAGACCAGCTATGACCTTATCAAGTGGCAGAGCATACTAGAGGGACTGAAAGGGCTAACTCTGCTCTTAATTCATGTTTGTATACAGATTTGGTATTCCAACGGAGACTTGTTAGGAACACTTTTCACTTCAGAACCAAAAGAAGGTGGACTCAAGTCCCACTCAGAGCTAGACTTACATAATCCAGCCTGACATCCTTGTGTGGTATGGAGGGAGGGCTGTCTTGTCAAAAAGGTGCTGTTGAACTCTCCAAGGTGGTACACAGAATGACTTCGAGGCTCATTTCAGATCAACAAAGAATTATACAACCAGAAAAGCAACTACTTTCATCTTGAAAAACAAAGAAAATCTCACAGAAGCATACAAGAAGTGCTTGGGTTAAGTCATGCTAAAATATGCCAGAATTCAAGTGCGCTGAAGCCAAAATGAAAACTCAGAGAAATAATGTGGAAGAACTTCAGGTAACAGTTGAGAGATTTGTTAAAAAGACAAGTGAATGCTGTGGCAAACTTCACCTTCTGAATATTGTGATTTATCAAGGTTTTGGGTAAAACCAGTTTCTACTGTCGACTTCCCAAAAAGCGATTCCAAATAGAAACCTACAATGGCTGCTGTGCAGCTCTAATCAAATGATCACAGCAGCTATCCCTTTCAGACATCTCGTCTGGTCTCACTTGCCTCTGCATTGTACCCATAGTCCTCAACCCAGCTTCACTCTTACCTGGTCTCACTCTCCTGCTCTATTCTCTACTCCATCTCTAGTCCTCACTTTCTCAGATCTCAGTGAGAGAGGTCACAACTATTTGCAAAGCTGGACACAGCATCACGTTGGGGGGAAAAAAAAATGCAGGAAACATTGGGTTTGCAATTAATAAGTCAGTGAGATGGAAAATAAAAGCCACACAACAGTCCCTGCATCATAATATTGAAGGTGAGGGTTATTCATCACGCTGACCACACAGACAAAGACAGCAAAGCCACATGGGTAATAGAGTTTGTGAAGCTTTTATTTATCAGTAGCTTGCAGCTAGAATTCATTAAACATCCCAAGAAAAGCCATCCAAAGCATTTGGTGGGAAATTCAAATTATACATAATGAAGGCATGCCAGTAACATTGGACTCACTAAAACTCAGCAGATTGAAACGCAGATGCTTAAAGTGAGGGGGTGAAACACGCAACATGCATTTACTTCACACCTTTTTATAATGGAGTACAACTTGTCAAGGTTATGCAGTACGAAAATATAACTACATACTATACAAGGAAATATTGGGAAACAGATGAAAGCTTGATCAAACAGGTGGGTTTTAAGCTGTATTTTAGAAAGGAAAGAAGCGAATACATTGAACAAGGAATTCCAGAGCTTGGGGCCTAAATATTGGAGGGCATGGCTGCCTGGAGAAGGTCAAAGGAAATCGTATATCACAAGAGGCCATAATTGAACAAATGCAGAGAGTTTTCTAAAAGTTTTACAGCTCGAGAAGGCTATGGCTGCCAGACTAGGAAGGAATTTGAACAGGTGGTGAGAATTTAAAATGATGGATCACTGGAATAAATAGTGGTGTAGTTGAGCACAAACAAGGATGATGATTTATAAGAATTTGGTACAAGTCAGGATATAAGGAAGGGTGTTTTGGATGAGTCAAGGTTTCCAGAAGCTGGAAGATTGGAGGCCAGGTAGGAGCTCAAAAGAATAGACATAGTTCAAGCAGAAGTACGATAGAAAGTATACAGTTTCAGACGTTCACTTCTGAGACAAGTAGAACACATAGGTTATGAACAGTCTGGGAAGACCAAAGCTTGACCAAATTTTAACTGACGAAAACTTCTGCTCATTCAATAGTGCATATCTCACACAGGAAACAAGGTCAGACACTGTTACCCAGAGATATTTCTACTCGATAGTCTGAGAAACCTTGGAGGTGTTCCAAGGCTGTCCCATGTAACAAAGAAATTACTATATCAATGAAGTGCAAAGACTGTAGGAGCATTTTCTACATATACCAGGTAACATTCATTTGTATCACAAATGGTAATACTAGTGGGATTACAGAATCACTTTTTCCTGAAAGTTTGTCATATTCTAAATTACACGCCAAGCACTAAACTTCAATTACTCACTTTCAGAGATGCCATGAAACTCAAGATACCGCATTTGTGTTACACCAGTTTTGTTCCCAAACAAAAATACTCTGGCCAGTTAATGGCTAAGCTTCAAAATTAGGTCATGAACCACCAAAACTCGGAAAATCCAAGATTTAATTCCAAACGTGTGTGGAGATGGTTGAACTCATTGCGCCATCAGCAGGATCATCAGAACTTGAACCCCTTGGTTAGGGAGATCGAGCACTCCAGATTCCTAGTGAAACAGCACATGGAGGTCAGATCATGGTCAGAGTCAGGAGAAGCTAAGATACCTAACCTAGTTAGTTTCACATCACTTGGGTATGCACCAAAGAATAGCAAGCTCCAGTCAAACAATACCCAAATACAAAACAGCACAGCTAGAAAGACAGAGAAAAAAGTGGCAAAACAAAATGCGGAAGAATAATTAATTTGCAAACCCATCCGATTTCCCTTGTTTTCTGCATTCTATAATCAGCAGTTGCTAAGAGAACAGAAGTAGGAAAGGTGGACAGGTACACAGCAAGACAAGGCATGACGTCTGCCCATAACTCAATGAGGTTTTCTGTAATACAATTTCGCTCAGTTACCTCATCCTCCTATTTTTTCTTCAGTTTGTTGTTTTGACAGAAAGCTTTTAGGAATTGGAACCAGTTCAGAATTCAGAACTGAATAAAACCAGCCCAGAAGTGTAACCTTCATGAGCACTTTTGTCTCAATAAAGGAAAAGATACTAACATTTAATTCCACTTTGTGACAAGATGTTTTATTAAACCATTCAGAATGCTTACCTCATACAAAGTGTTAAATAACTATGTTCGAATAATCCAGGGAAGTTAAAACTCTCTCAATTAACTGTGATTATTTGTCCTTTTTACAAACATATAGTTGTAAGTAATAGTTGCCATTTTATTCCTCATTTTACACTGCAGGAGGTAGTTTGCATTTTCATTTCACTGTGAGTTGTTTGCAGTCATTTTCAGCTGAAATGAGAATAATCAATTATAAAAATATCAGTTCTTCCACATCACTTCTTTTTCCCCTTCTTCAGGAAAGCTGATATGAAGTTCCAAACCACAGCTGTCCTTCTGATCAGTCTTCACGGAAGCGAGATTCCACAAGCATGGGTGCAAAGGAAGCCCTGCAGGTGTATAGTCAGGAAAACATGCCACAAAATGAACACATGCTCAGAAACATCCAATACTGGGAAGAGAAGGCACGATGAGCAAAGCTTTGTTGGCAGCCATGACTCGGCTAAAGCCAACTACATTCTGTTAGAAGAGCCAGAAGCTAGCAGCTTTAGAACAGCACACAGTGAAGAAGAAAAATACAGCTAAAAGCTGGCATGGCCTCCCAGCAAAAAGCATAGCTATAGAGGCAAAATTCCAAAAAATAGATTCATATGCACAGACATTAGAACAGGGAAGCAGCAATGAGACTTTCTTTCTAAACAGGATGTGCAGAAATGTCAAAAACAAAGCCTAGGCCAGAACAAACAGCTAGAAACATTAACAAGTTTTGAGAAGATTTGTAGCTCAGGTTTTGGTTCTGGATGTAGATTTGCTTGCTAAGCTGGAAGGTTTGTTTTCATCTGGAGGCTCACTGAAGATGTTACCTAGTACGGTGACAAAACGTCTGAAGACAAACCTTCCAGCTCAGCGAGCAAACCTAGACCTACAAGCTAGAAACATTCATGCAAACTATGTTAAAACTGCCAATTCACATCTAAAAGAGAATTCACCCAACGAGTATGGAAAGCCCAAGACGTCCAAATTGCAGCCTCTGGGCTATATGGACTTTGAAACACAGATCACGTGGTCATGTTTGTGCAAATTCACAATCACGGATTTGTCCTCATCTGGGTGTGGAGTTTTGGAAAGCACCATTCATGGCAGTACTGTCTCATTAGTGGACAAACTTTAAATTAGAACTAAATATGTGTTAGCAAAAGCAAATTGAGATTTAAACGGATGACTGGAAACATGGATTTCAGTTTTAAGAACAGCCCTGATCATCATGGTTCAGCATACCGTATATATTTATCCCCAGAACACAGGTTCAGAGCATGGCAAATGAATAAAAATTTCTAAGAGGATCCCATGTCAAACATGTTGGGTCATATTCTCCAGCACTTTGTTTTTATGATGCTTGGGCCAGTTCATTCTGAAGGCACAAGCTCGAAGCACAAAGCTATCCTCACCTGAAATATTAACCTCAAATAACACAAGAACTGCAGATGCTGAAGATCTGAAATAAAAACAGAACAGAAATTGTTGGAGAAACTCAGCAAATCTGAGAAGCGATTGTTGAGAGAGAAATAGCTGATATTGAGTTGTTAACTCTGCTTTCTCTCCACAGTGACTTCCAGACCTGCTGAGCTTCTCCAGCAATTTCTGTTTTTGTTTGAAATATTAACCTGCTCTGTCTGACACAGTGACAGCTCTGTGATCCAGCCAGCATCTTTTTTCCAAATTTTAAACTTCCTGTAACTTGATACTAATGCAGCCCTCAGCCAGAGGAGTCTTCAGGATGATCTCCCTCTGACAATGTTAGGTGGATTGGCCATGCTAAATTGCCCATACTGTCCAGGCTAACTGAATTAGCCATGGGAAATGCAGGGTTAGAAGGATAGGTTGCGGGGGATCTGAGTGGGATGTTCTTCAGAGGGTGTACTCAATGGACCAAATGGCCTGCTTCCATTCAAATATAGGGATTCTATCATTCTATAATTTGGTGAACTCCATCACCCCATCCACGCAGTTACAAACTGTAGATAGCATAAGTTTGACTTAAATGGTATTAGTTTACTAAAAAAAGGCCATTGAAGCAGATATAATGGATTCAAGTGGCAATTTGATGCATTCCAGTTGGAAGATTTTGATGGATTTGGTGATAAAACTGTGTTTGAACAATGAAAAAGAATGAGTGATGGATGAGAAGTAAGATCTAGGGAGACTATGTATTAACAGGAATCTTCACGAAAAGGGCATCTGGAAACAGTTAAAAATCACACGCCAGGTTACAGACCAACAGGTTTATCTGGAGGCACTAGCTTTCAAAGCACTTTGAGCAGAATCACGAGACACAGAATTCATAACAACAGGATTGCAGTGTCATGGAATGTAATATTAAACAAATTTAGCTTCAGTCTCTCATCATTTTGATGAATCATGTTAGTTCTGGTTCCTTCATATGTAAATCCCAGAACTTTTTTAAAGTTACATTCTCAAGATAGCTTTTAACAATAGGTGCCTGATACTTACAATTAAGGACGTAAACCAACAATGGAGAAGCTTCAAGTAAGTCCATAGAATTTAGTCATTTCAAGCTAATAGACATGTTTCGAATTTAAAGGAGAAACTAAACAAAGCAAATGAAATGGCCAAAAGGCATTTGAACAGCATGTTTGAGTAATCTAATAACAATGAAAATCAGGGGAGATAAAAAGGTCAAAGTAAAAACCCTCTTGTAGCACAGTGATAGTGTCCCTCTCCTTGGATCAGGAGGTCGGATTCAAGTCCCACATGCTCTGGACATGTGTAATAACATCTCTGGACAGGTTGATGGGGAAAAACAAAAATCACTAAAAAGGCCAATGTTTAAAGTTTTGCAGCCGGTGACAAGGTGTTAGTTATTACCTAACTTTGTTTTTTTCAATAATTTTCCCCATTCATTGGACATTATCAAAGCAAAAACAAATAAAGTAAAAGAGTAAAAACTATGGAGCTGCTTAAAAGGTAATATGTCCTGATATTTTATTATCTATAAAAATTAATGAGGTGATATACAGGGCTTCTACAGGATCATAAATTGAGTTAGAGACAGGGATGTACAGCAATGGAAACAGCCTTCAGTCCAACTCGTCCACGCAGACCAAATATCCTTACATAATCTAGTCCCATTTGCCAGCACTTGGCCCATATCCCTTTAAACCCTTCCTTTTCATAAACCCATCCAGATGTCTTTTAAATGATGTAATTTTGCTAGCCCCACCACTTCCTCCGCCACCTCATTCTACATGCACCACCTTTTGTGTGAAAAAGTTGCCTCTTAAGTCCCTTTTAAATCTTGCCCTCTCACCCTAAGTTTGTGAGAAGAGGTATGAAAAGATGTTTTTGGTTGCTCATGTGAATATAGAGATGCATTATCTATGAAACATCTTTACAGAATCAATATAGAGAAATTAGCTCAAGTGTGAAATTAAATGAAGTTCATGATGGACAATGATATTATTGATATGGATCAGAGTGAGTGGAGCTCACTTATCGCAATGGTGACAAATCCAGATAGTTTACAAAGATTCTGTATTATTGCAAACTCAATGTGGTAATAAAATTGGATTCACATCCTATTCCAATATTGGAGGACTGCATTGAAAGAATTGTGTACGCATGTCACCAAATTTGACTTGCTAAAAGGATATTGGCAAGTTCCATTGATTAATACAGCTAAAGAAATATTGGCTTTTGTAACACCAGACTTTATCAATGCAACATCATGTAATTTGGAATTATAAATGGACTAGGAATGGTCCAATGATCAACTAATAAAGTCACTTAAAAGGATTGTGTAATTGTGTGATTTACATCAAACATTTTATTGCTTCCAGCCAAACCTGGGAAGAAGATTTACACTATTCGATTAAACAATTTGATTGCCCATAAAAAGTCAATTTGGTTATAAATTTGGCTGAGAGTGAATTGGACAAACCAAAATGAATTACTTGGCTACTTATTTGACGAGGTCAAGTAGCGCAGACAGAAGTGAACGCGATTGGTGGATTTTCCTGTGTCAAGGACAAACTTGAAATATTGCAATTTGTCGTCTTGGGGAGGTTTGTTCCAAACTTCAGTGCTGCTGTGGTACATTCAACTAGCTTGTTGAAGGCAGAAAATTTGATGATGCAAGAATGTCAGAATGCCTTTAACAAACTGTAAGTCGCTCTGGTCATCTCATTAATTTTAGAAGTGTCAAATTAGGCAAAATTATTCATATATTGGAGGTTGATGCCAATGATGATGCTATGGGTGATGTTATTTTACTACAAGATGGAGAATCAAACAGTGTGTCATTTATTTCAAAAGAAACTGACCATAAGGCAACAAAAATACTCAATGGTTGAGAAAGAGAGACTTAGAATCTTGTGTTGTCTCGAAATCATTTTGAAATATACATCAAATGTGAAAGAGAGAGAGTTACTTATAGGGATCACAATTTTTTAATTTTTTTGAGAAACATTTCAGGACAAGAACTTACAATGGTTTCGATGGAGGTTATTTCACCAACTGTATAATTTGAAACTAATTCTCACACACACCTCGAAATAGCCGACAATTTATCAAGAACACATGAAGAAAATAAAAGCGCTGTAATACCCATAGACTTACGCAAAACATGGTTTAGTGTCAATGTTATTACTGCTAATATGAAATAGAAATAGTGCTAAGGTAAGTTTTGATTAGTAAGAAAGAGGTCTCTTAAGATACATTTCCATTCATATCGCAGAGGGATGGTGCGTGATATATATTAATGTCATTTATTTTGCATTTTGCGAGTTTTGGTCTGTGTGTTTTAGAAGGTGTAATATTTAATTTTGGACTTGAAGCTAGGATTTTAAACCAATATGTGTCAGAGAACAACGAATTTGGGCCCTCTTGCAGTGATATTGCAAGTTTATTGGTAATAGAAGCAAACATCAAGAGGTTTTTGCTTGCTTTTTGTTGAGAAGATTCTAGATTTTCTTTGCCTTAGAAAAATCCACAGTGTGGAAAGCATTTGAATTCAGTTCAAAGAAGATTTCACAGAGAAAGGAGTCAGTTCACAATATTTAGGAAATAGGTTACCTCAACGCAAGGGTTTTGGTTTGAAAATTTCAGCCTAGAAACGTTTGGTTAGAAACCCGAAGAGGTTATTTGAAGATAAGAAAATTTGAACTCATCGCGTGAATCTATTAAAGTTCTCAAGACTGGAAACAGAAAAAAAACAGTTACATCAATTTGAGTGTGAATGGCCGCTCCCTTTGCTTTGAGTACAATAACATAATGGTATTGGGAACAGACGGGATGTTGTTTTTGCTGTATGTTTAAAACCTTTTTAACTGTATTAAATAATTTGGTATGTTCTATTTTAGCTTCATTTCTTTGGTGTAATAAAGTAGAAGTTTATTACTTCAACCAAATCTGCAGTGTTGTGTGTTTATGTGTCAGTGCAAAATAACCAATGTAAGTGAAGAAAATGTTACCCATCAAGCCAGGTTTTAGTCTGCAATTGGACTTGTCCTGTAGTAACAATGGGTGGCATTGTAAAAATAAAGCCTTGATGGCCAATCATTGTTTCTAAACTTCTAAAAGTCCCCTCTAGTATTCAGATGTCATTCTGTGGAAAAGAATCTAAAAGGTTATAAATGCTATTAAAAACAATTTGGATTGCGACAGCTACATTTTATCATTTTCACCACTGCTGCTTAGATGCACAATGCATAATCTCACACACACTGTCTTCTCTAATTCTTTTGAAATCATGGCACTAACGTAGTCATATCTATATCCAACTATTAAGCTCGGTGGGATAATCAAACACTTTTTCCAGAATTATTGTTCCAAGAAGATGTTAAGACAATTCCTCCAGATTTACACTTCTAACAGGATCCTTCTCCACTACGAACCAAAACCAATACAGGTTTACCAAGTGCTTTGGTTTACTCTTAGGTTTAATCTTTTTTTAACACTAGGTGTTGGAGTTAAACCAGGTACTTGTACCTGTGAAGAGATAGAAGATGGTGATTCTAAATCACTCCCCAGGTGTGTGACACATAATCCATGTCTGACACTGCCAGCTCTAGCACCAGGGACACCTACTTTTCAGTTGCATCTCTAATACAATCACCATTTCCTTTTCCTCTTGTTTCTGAGGCATCTTTACCATCTGTTCTACTTGGTCCTCCTTCAACTTTTGTTTAAACAGCATAAAATTCATCACTTTTCCAGCCTCCTTCAGTTTAGAGAACCCACAGTCATATTGGACTTGAAATGTTAATTCTATCTCAACCTCCAAATATGTTACTAAACCAGAGTCTCTCTCTCTCTCCAACTCTCACTGAGTTTCATTGCAGCATCAAGGCAACCCTACTCTGGCAGATGCACTGTCCTTTGTCAACCCCTTTATCCACACTTGCAGCAGAAAAAAAAATCCCTTTGGTAGCCATTGAAAGATAAGGTGAATCTTTTCCAGTACCCTACTCTCCATCAAATGGCATCACAGAAAGGACTTCCTAGATGTTTAGCAAATAGTGGGTTGTTGCAGATATGCTCATACTTCTCAGAGTACTTCACTGACTGGAAGGATGAGAGGTGGCAAAAGTGGTTTCTCAATTGAGTGTCCAACTATTAACCACTTTTCACATATCATTAGCCTCTTACACCTCCATCATTATTAACCTCTTCAAACTTGACCACATCATTAAGCACCTGCACCCCACCAATATTATTAACTTCTTTCAACTTTAACCTTATTGTCAACCGCTATATACACCATCCCATCAATAGGACCCTTTTGAATCCTGACTAACCCTTAGTTCCAGACCCCATCATCAATTGCATGCATCCTGACATTTAACTCCCTAGACACTGCTTCCAGTATTAACCCCTCCTATACCTTGACCTCATCAATAACTTGTTCCTATACCTGACCCTGTTATTTTAGACCTACACCCTGACCCTGTGCACACTGATGTCATGACTCCATCATTTACCTAGCTACCCTGACCCCATCATTAATCCCCTCCTGTACCGTGAACCATCAGGTACCCCACACCCTGACCCCATCATTGATCCCCTCCTGTACCGTGAACCACCAGGTCCCCCACACCCTGACCCCATCATTGATCCCCTCCTGTACCGTGAACCACCAGGTCCCCCACACCCTGACCCCATCATTGATCCCCTCCTGTACCGTGAACCACCAGGTCCCCCACACCCTGACCCCATCATTGACCTCTTGTATCCCGAACCCGTCGTCAGCTCCCTGTATCACGACCCCATCATTGACCCCCCCGGTAGCCTGAACCGGACATTAACCTCACTCCTGCACCCTGACCCGTCGTTAACCCTAATCTGTACCCTCGTCTCATCATCAACCCACTCCTCAACCCTGAACCCGACATTAATCTCAGCATCTGGACCCCATCACTGACCCCCCGAGGCACTGATTCCCTCACCATTAAGCCTCTGCACTCTGACCCCTTGCACTTTGACCCCAATATTTAACCCCCCACCCCAACGCTTCTATCATTAACCCTTCCCGCACCGAGGACGCACCACTGTCCAAAGGCTCCGACGGGTCCGCAGTGGAGATGGCAGTTTTGCTGCTGTTGCTGCTGTGGTCCTTGGACCATTCGCGATTAGTCAGACGCCAGAGTTTCATGTCCCCGCCACCAACCAGCAGCAGCACCTTCGACTCCGGAACGCCGACCGGCAGCCCCGGAGGCGGGGGGATGGGAGGCGCCAATGGGTGAGGGAAGCGTCCCTCTCCCCGCCCCCAGCACCACCGGCAGCGGCGGATATCCCGCCTTCGGGCCGCGCCGATTGGGTTACCGCGGAGCGGCTGACGGGCGAAGCCGGCCGCCGGTTGGTGGAGCTTCTCGGCGAAAGGCAGCTAAGCCCATTCTTCTTTCTTCCTCCTCTTTTTTAATGTCCTCTCTCCCCTCCCCCGCTCCTACCGGATAGGCCTCGAACCAGCCTCCTTCCCCCCCGCACCGACGATGGCCGCAGCTTGATGAGCTCCTCCGCCTCGATTGGGTGTGAGGGCTGCCCATCAAGCCAATCTGCCTCGCTGATTGGTGCAGGAGGTGCATCGCCCTGAACAGGGGAAATGCTCCGCCTCATCACGTGACCCATGGCCCTGTGCTCTCGTGGGAGATTCGCGTTTCCACGAGCGACGAGTCCACGCCCACGAAGGATGATTGACTGTCCAAATGCCCCGCCCAACCCCACGGCCTGTGATTGACACCCTTCACGGTTGATGGACCGGCAGATGACAGGTGCTCGCCCCGCCCTCTGCTGGTGGTCTGTGTCCCGCCCAGCGGCGGTCACTTGCTACGACGTGACTCCACCCACTGCCGCCGGTTGACAGGTCGTGGCCCCGCCCACTCCCGGTAATTGATGCGCCTCCTCAACGGTCTCATTGATGTCATCCATTCAACTCCCATCCCCCTTTTCCCCTCCCCTCCCCCTATCCCAGTTCAGAAACCCTTGGTTAACCTGGTGTCCAGGGAGGGAGAGTGGTTCACAACAAGAACATTGACTAAGTGGACTCTACTGGTCTATGGAGTCCAGCCTGAAGATTAACCATTTGACCAAATAGCCATCCCTGGTTTTACCTGGAGACCACATCAAAGAGAAGCCTTCAACTATCTGGGCATCCCTGGTTTTACCTGGAGACCACATCAAAGAGAAGCCTTCAACTATCTGGGCATCCCTGGTTTTACCTGGCCAGTATTCAGGATGGTCCATCAGATGGTTGGTCCTATCCGGATCAGCAGTGGAAAGATGCTCAGGCGGGTTCTTGAGCTGGTTCAACTCTAGTAAGACTGCTTTTTCGGGATCCTTATCCTTTGGTCCGCTCAACCTATATTTAAGCTCTCTGAACTCTACAGAGCGAGAGTGCATACTCTATCTTGGCCAAACAAAAACCCTATAATTGAGTGTTGATCTCTCCATAGCTTGATTTAGTGACTTGAAAATGGCGCTGGTTTCCATGAATGTCAGACAGCCCCTAACCGTATTGTCTTTTTATTACATCATCAAAGGCTAATGGAATGTTGGCCATTATCTCAAAAGGGATAGAATACAAAGGGGCGGAAGTTATATTACAGTTATATAAAGCTCTGGTTAGACTCCATTTAGGGTGTTCAGTCTGGCTGTTGCACCTTAGGAACAATGTAGTAGCTTCAGAGGGGTGCAGTGCAGTTTCACCTGTACTCTGGCTAAAAGATTTTTTAAATCTAATTCTTATTTATCTTATTGTAGCCAAAGATTTGCTTGCATTGGCTTCTTTTCCCATTCTGGACCATTGCCCTTTGAGCTCACTTCCAAGAATCTATCCTTCCCCATCCTCTTTTCATGACAAGCTGCTCCTCAGCTTGATCATCTGAAATCATTTTACACTTCTATATAAGCAATATTCAGATTCTCCTCACCACAGCATTTTGACGCCTCCAGTGTCTCTAAGTGACATCCAGTTGCAGCTGAGCAGACATTTCCAGCAACAAAATAATGCAAAGATTGAAGTTCTTGCTCCAATTCTCCATAACTGTCGCTCTCTCTTGTAACTGTTTAAAGCCGAACAAGCTGTTCTCAAACTTGCCATCAATTTGATCACAAGATGAGCTGAATGCAGAGTCACACTGTCATCAACACTGTCTATTCTCACCCCTTGAACATGGTTTGAGTCCACCATATCTTAGGCCATCTGCAAATGGAGCTTTTTTTAAAATCAGTAGGCTTGACTATTCCTATGCTCGATTAGTGGTGCTGGAAGAGCACAGCAGTTCAGGCAGCATCCAACGAGCAGCGAAATCGACGTTTCGGGCAAAAGCCCTTCATCAGGTCATGTGTTGCCCTCCATAAACTTAACATAATCCGAAACTCTGCTGCCTGTGTTCTTACACAAAGAAATCCTGTTCACCTATCACCTCTATCCTCACTAAACGACATTGCTCCTAACGTGCAGCACTTTGAGTTTAAATTGATGTTCCTTGATTTCAAGTCTCTCTTTATCTTTGTGCTCTCTACCTGTATAACCTTCCCCAACTTGCTGAGATGTCTGGGATCCTGTAATTAGCTTCATGAGCATCTCCAATTTTCATTTCTCCATCATTTGTGGCCATGCTTTCAGCTGCTAAGTTCTGAAGCTCTGGGATCCCCTGCTTAATCTCTCCATCTTTCAACATCACTTTCTTCCTTTACAACCTACCTTTGTGTATAATTATGATCAGAGTCATAGAGGTGTACAGCACAAGAGCTTTGGTCCAACTCGCTCATGCGAACCAGCTATCCTAAATTAATCTAGGTCCCATTTGCCAGCATTCAGCTTGTATTCTTCCAAACCCTTCCTATTCATGTACCCACCCAGATGCCTTTTAAACGTTGTAATTGTACCAGTCTCCACCAATTCCTCTGGCAGTTCATTCCATACACACACCACCTTCTGTATGAAAATGTTGTCCCTTGGGTCCCTTTCAAATTTTTCCCTTCTCACTTTAAAACTATGCCCTCTATCCCCCTACCCTGAGGGAAAAGACCTTGAATATTCACACTATCCACACCCCTCATGATTTTATAAATTTCAATAAGGTCACTCCTCAGCCTCTGACGCACCAGAGAGAATCACCTCGGCCTACTCAGCCTCTCCCTGTAGTGCAAACCCTCCAACTCTGGCAACACCCTTGTAAATCTGACTTAACGTCTCCTTTTTGAGGTCCTGCATCATATTTGTTTAATAATACTCTTGTGAAGCACCTCGGGACGTTGTATTATTTTAAAAATGCGATAGAAAATAGGCTGGGCTCTTTTCCTTGGAGTGTCAGAGGCTGAGGGGTGACCTTGTAGAAGTTTTTAAAATCTTAAGGGGCATGGATAGGGTAAATAGACAAGATCTTTTCCCCAGGGTGGGGGAGTCCAAAACTAGAGGGCACAGGTTTAAGGTGAGAGGGGAAAGATTTAAAAGGGACCTAAGAGGTCACTTTTTCACACACACGGTGGTGCATGTATGGAATGAGCTGCAAGAAGGAGTAGTGAAAGCTGGTACAATTACAACATTGCGAAGGCTAGGAGAAAGTGAAGACTGCAGATGCTGAAGATCAGAGTCAAAACGTGTGGTGCTGGAAAAGCGCAACAGGTCAGGCAGCATCCGGGGAGCAGGAGAGTCGACGTTTGTAGAGTCAAAGAATGCAGTCTAGTGAAGAGGCAAAAGATTTTCAAAGTGTGACAGGAAGGGGTAGAAAATACACACAGAAGAGTGCAGCAAAAATTAGAACCAGTAAGATTTATAGCAGCTAAGAAGTCAAAGCTCAGGGCTGTTTATCTTACTGCAGGCAGCATTTGCATCAAGGTAAATGAGTAGACTGCACAAATGAAAATAAACATTTAAAAGGCAACTGGATTGGTATATGAATAGGAAAGGTTTAGAGGGATATGGGCCAAATGCTAGCGAATGGGATGAGATGAATTTAGGATATCTGGTGGGCATGGATGAGTTGGAATGAAGGGTCTGTTTCCATGCTTTATAACTCATTGACTCTTATGAGTCAAGGGTTACAGTGAAAGGGCAGGAAAGTGGATGTGAGGAATATTGAATCAGCTATGAACCTATTGAATCGCAGAGCAGGCTAATAGAGCCAATTAGCCATTTCCTCTTTATTTTGTTTGCGAGGATGTAATGGCTTGCATACAAGTGTTTTAAAGGACAAAACTGGAGATAATTTTCAAAACATTACCGAACTGACTGGTCTCTGGGAGGATTCTCACTTAAAACCCTTAATTTGACATCCATGGTCAACAAGTGAAGGACACAGAATGTGGAAAGCTATAGCCCTTTAGCCATTTTTGGAAAATGCTTGAATTTACTACTAAGGGAGTAATAGCAGGACACTTAGAAGCAGTTAATCTAATCAAAGAGTCAATGAGGTTATGTGAAAGGAAAATCATAAGTGCTTTCTTTGAGGATATAACAAGCACACTTGATAAAACAGAACCAGTAAGTAAGATATATTTGGATTTCAGGAGGCATTTGATAATATACCATATGAAAGGCTATTGCACAAGGTAAGAGGTATGGGGGTAATGGATAATGGATTGAGGATTGGTTAATACACAGAGGGAGAATGTCTAGATTAATATGTCATTTTCAGGTTGGAATGATGTCACTAGTGACGTGCCACAAGGATCAGTCCTCGGATCTCAATCATTTGTAATCTAAATTAGTGACTTGGAGGAAGGGGCAGTGTCTAAATTGTATCTAACTTAGCTAACGATACAAAAATGAGTGAAAGGGCATGTAGCGATGAGCACATCCAGATCTATAGAGAATATAAATAAAAGACTGAGTGGGCATAAACTTGGCAGAAGGGAAGTGTGAGGTCATGCACTTTGGTAAGAAGAAATAAAAGGCAGACTACTATTTAAACGGGGAGGGACTCCAAAAATGTCCACCTGAGAGGGATTTATTTGTGCAAAGAACACAAAAGGTTAGCATGCAGATACAGCAATAATAAAGAAAGGAAATGGAAATAGCCTTTGTTCCTTGAGGGTTAGAGGTTAAAAGTAGAGAAATCTTGTTAGAAATGTATATTGTGTTGGTGGGTCCACATCTGGAGTGCTATGTACAAGTTTGCTTCTGTTACCCATCTGACAACCCAACTACCCACTCACCTCACCCCCAATCCCCCGCAAACACACTGAAAAGTGTTCTGGTGAACCGAAATGAAGACTTAAAAGAGTCTATGCTGTATGGTTCTATAAAATGGAACATTGTCTGTCAGCTCCTGACAATCCTGCCCTATAAAAAGGATCCTGATGGAAATTCACTCACATTTCTGAAGAGGCCATATTCAGAGGTGCCAGCCAGGAATGCAAAGCTCCATCCTAAATAAAAACATTTGGCCTTTGTAGTCAGAAGCTCACCTAACCAGCAAGTAAAACACTAACACTGCAAAAAACCTAGTTTCACCTCTGACAGTTTTCAGAGAGAGGGACAGCTCGAGTAGCTAGTAAAAATATTCTGTCAGGAACTAAAAGCAATGACTTTGCAATGTTTAACAGGAGGAAATCTTTGCTCAAGTACCAGATATCAGACAGACAGCTGCTGTTACTTTATCAATTAAAAACTTAAAGATTGCAATTGATAAGTACATTTGAGGCAGGCAAAGGTATAAAGGGTTACAGAACCAAGGCAGGTGGATGAAAGATCAGCCACAATCTTATTGAATAGCTGAACATGATAAATGACCTGCACCTAACTTTGCTGTTCATTAAATGATTCCAGTGTCTTAGTCTCAGCCATTCTTCCCAAACAGTGCCCTAAATATCTCCTGGCTCCTGGAGGGGTGTGTTTGGGTTTGAACTCATCAGATTTGACCATATAGATTTGTTTATTGCCACCCCAATCCTACAGGAATATAACTCTTTAGGGCTTTTCTGGAAGCTGTTTTTCAGTCTTGGTGTTGCTCTTGCCTGGCTTTTGCCCCTTACTCTGGGTAACCATGGCCTGCTGGAACGTGCTATGGCAGCCACGTGAATTCTGCTTTTGTCACATAACTCATGAATTGTTTATCTGTAGAAAACGCAACACAGCCAAATGTTGTCAATGGGCAAATGTAGTATCTGGAGTCAATGCATTGACTCCGAGGTCTGAGAACAATAGATCGTTATGTATAGTTGTGGCAAGGCCTTGGACTCTGCCTGATGTATGCACATGCAGGGCATCTCGTGACTATGTTGTGGTTCTGTGTCTGACTGAGCAACTGTCAGCTAGGCTTCTGCTGTACTATACAAATCCAAGGCGATCTAGAGTGCTTTGGAGTATCACAGGACTGTACAAAGGAAAGATGTGCTCCCCATGATATCATGCAATAAAGTTTGTCAGTGCTCACGGTCTGAGTCCGGAGAATTTCTTCAACAGCTTTTCTGGCACAGTTGTAGTTTCCCTACATCTGAGCCTAGACAGTCCAGGTTTAAGGTCCACTTGATCCAGAGATGTCATAACATAACTGAACAGCTGATTAAAGTTAGCTGTAATGTTTCAGTCGGGGCTCTTGTGACATATCGCTAATGCTCATATCCCTAGGTCAGAGATCTGCCTTTAAATTCCACGTGCCATGGATGCCTTATAACATCTGACCTTGGTGGAGGACTCAGCTATGAATTTTGGCCTCATCATGATGTTGAACTGCTTTCCCGCTGCCTCTATCTCCACACTCATTTCTTCGAGCAGGAATACTCCCCCCTTCCATTCAACTATCTCCATTATTCACCCTATACTTGGACCCCTTCCTCTGGCCTCTTACCTACACTTGATCTCTTCAAAACTGCCAACATGTCTTCGGCCATCTCAACTTCTCTGCATTTCTCACCCACTCTAACCTGTCCTCTTCCGAAATTACTGCACTTCGCTCTCTTTTAGGTCCAATGCTAACTTTATTTTCAAACCAGCCACCAAAGGTGGTGCTGTTGTAGTCTGGCGCCCTGATCTTTAGCTTGTAGAGGCTCAACGCCAACTCTCGGACACTTCTTCCTACCACCCCTGGACCATGACACCACATTCAAATATTAAGCCATTATTGCCAGGACAGTCACCGATCTCATTACCTCTGGAGATCTTCCCCTCAATGCCTCTAACCTAGTAGTCTTCCAACCCTGGGCAACCCACTTCTACCTCTTTCCCAAAACTCAAGAATTTGACTGCTCTGGTAGGTTTATCATATCAGTCTGTTCCTACCCCACTGAGCTCCTTTCCTCCTACCTTGATTCCATCTTGTCTCCACTTGTCCAGACCCTGCCCACCTACGTCTGTGATTTCTCTGATGCCCTCCACCATGTTGACGATTTCCAGTTCCCTGGCCCTAACAACCTCCTGTTCACCAGGCATGTTTGATGCCTTTATACTTTCAGTCCCCACCTGGATGGTCTGAGAGCTCTCGGCTTCTTCCTTGACCAGAGGTCTGAACCCCATCCCCATTCACCACCACCCTCTTCCGCTTGGTTGAACTTATTCTCTCACTGAACAATTTCTCCTTTAGTTCATCTCACTTCTGCCAAATCAAAGGAGTGGCTATAGACACCCACATGGATCTCAGTTATGCCCTGCCTCTTTATGGGGTACGTGGAATCATCCTTGTTCCAGTCTTGCACTGGCCCCTTCCCTCAACTCCTCTTCAGGTACATCGATGACTGCTTTGGTGCCATTTCATACTACCCTCAGGACCTTGAAAACTTCATTACTTTTGCCTCCAATTTCCACCTCTCTATAACTTTAACTTCTTCCATTTCTGACATTTACTTTCTGTTCCTTGACCTCTCTGTCTCCATTTCAGGGAATAAACTGTCCACTGCCATCCACTACAAAGCCACTGACTCCCAAAGCTACCTTCACTACAGCTTGTCACACCCCAGGTCCTGCAAGGACTCCATCCCATTCTCCTAGTTCCTTCGCCTACATTGCATCTGTTCGGATGATACCACCTTCCACCTGATACCACCTGAGAACTACCTATATCAACATCTTTTCTTCATCAGTACTCTGCACCTGTTAGCCCCAGCGCACCCCCCCCCCCCCCAAACTATAAATGCTGTCCCCATTACACTTCAGCTCTGAAGTAGTCTTCAGTACAGATTCCAGCATCTGCAGTAATTTATTCCTACTCCTTATTTAAAATACCTTTTTTGAAATACAAGTGTATAGTGTTGGGGGGTGGAGGGTGCAGGCCACTTGCCTTGTATTTACTCCAGGAGAAAGTGAGGACTGCAGATGGTGGAGTGTGTCATAGTCAAAATGTGTAGTGCTGGAAAAGCACAGCAGGTCAAGCAGCATTCACAGAGCAGGAGAGTTGACATTTCAGGCATAAGCCCTTCATCAGAATATGAGGGGGAAGGGGGCTGAGCGATAGAGGGTCAGGGTGGGGAGGCAGATGAGAAGGCAATAGGTGGATGCAGATTGACAAACCCCCCCCCCCCCCAGCGCAATGAGATAGGTCTGTGGGGAAGGTGGAACAGATAGGTGGGAAAGAAGATGGGTGAGTGAGGTCAATAGGGCAGTGCCAAGTTGGAGGGGAGAGGAGATTTGGAAACCAGCAAATGATGCCATGTGGTAGAATGCCCCAAGGTGGATAATGAGGTGTTCTTCCTCCATTTAGAAGGTGGCTTTGATTTGGCAGTGGAAGGACCCAGGACCTACATGTCCTCAATGCAAACTGAAGTGGTTGGCCAGAGCAGTGGGGTTGTTGGGTGCATGCATCCCAGACATGCTCCACGACGAGTTAGCATACTGTCTCCCTTATGTACAGAAGACCACATCAAGAGCAACACCAGGATTCCAATACTGCAATCCCTTGACTAACTATAAATCTTCCTTCAATAAACTAGTTATTGTGGGAAATATTTGTAATAATTGTGCAAAGAAATTGGTACAAATGTAAATATTTTAAATTAGATTTCCCCTTTGAGGATCACTGGACTTGAAACATTAACTTTCTCCAGCAATACAATGGCTTTAAAAATCTGTTGTAGACAGGCAGGAGGCTGGAAAATACAGCAATCCAACCAGCATCAGAAGGTAGAGAAGTTGATGTTTTGGGTGTAACCAGCCTTCAGGACTGGGTGATCGTGTTGGGGAGCTGCACATAAAGGGGGTGATGGAGGCAAGGTGGTGAAGTGAGGATAGGCGAAGACAGGTAGAGCGTACGACCTAGTTGGTCAGTAGGAGGACTGCATTCTGTTGGTGACTGGAGGAATGGAAGGGAGAAGGAGGGGCTGGGAAGGGAGTCCAGGAACTGAAAGGGAGATTATTCGAAATGGGAGAACTCAAATGTTGAGTCTCCCAAGCTGTAGGCTGCACAGGTGGAAGATGTGTTGTTCCTCCAATTTGTGAGTTGCTTCGTTGTGGCAATGGAGGCTGAGGCTGGTCACGTCAGAAAGGGAGTGGGAAGGGGACAGTGACTGGGAGGTCCAGTAGGCCCCTATGGATCCAGCTGCGATGCTTGGTGAACCTTTGGGGAACCAAGTTTACGTTTGGTCTTCCCGAGAGAAGACCATATCAGGAGCACCTGATGCAGTAAACTAGGTTGAAGGAGAGACATGTGAACCTCTCTCACCTGGAATGACTGTTTGGGGCCTTGGATGGAGGCGAGGTGGTTGGTATACCAGCAGGTTTTGCATCTTTTCCGGTTGCAGGGGAAGGTGCCTTTGGATTCTGGAGGGTTGGTGGGGAAAAATGGAGAAAACCAAGGACAGAAGGGAACTATCCTTGTGGAAGGCAGACAGGACAAGATGTTCTTGGTGGTGGGGTCCAGTTGGTGGTAGCAGAAGTGTTTAAGGATGATGCAGAGACTGGTGGGGTGGTAGCTGAAGACAAGGGGGATTCAGTCATATAGGTGTTGGGGTGCAGTTTAGAGCAGTGGAATGGGAAATGAAGGCAGTGCGGTGGAGAGCTGTCTGGATGACAGGCCGGAAAAGCATGTTGTTCGAAATAGATGGTCCTCAGAAGCTTGGGAGTGAATTTGAGGGCAGGGTGGAAGTTATGGGTGAAGTTGATGAACTGCTCCAGTTCAGCCTGGGTGCAGGACACTGCACAGATGCAGTCATCGATTTAACGGCAGAAGAGTTGGGGCACATCAATGACTGCATTCGTGCAGCATCTTGCACCCAGGCTGAATCGGAGCAGTTCATCAACTTCACCCACAACTTCCACTCTGTCCTCAAATTCACTTTGTCCATCTCAGACACCTCCCTCCCCTTTCTTGAACTCTCCATTTCCATGTCTGGCAAGTCTCCAGATGGATGTTTACTACAAACTCTCAGACTCCCATAACTACCTGGACTATACCACCTCCCACCCAGTATCTTGCAAAAACCTCCATCCAGTTCTTCCAATTTCTCCAACAATCAGGAAAATATTTCCAAGATTATTCATTTAAGGTCAAGTAATCCAATTGGTGAACTCATAAGTGAAGTTACTAGTTTGAGGGGAACTCATTGCCAGGAAGAAAAACATATCAAAATCTTAGAGTTTCCCTCAACATTGTGGATGTGCCAACACCAAATGGACTACAGCAGTTCAAGGAGGCAGATCACCACCTCGGGAACTGGGGAAGGGTAAAATGTTGGCTCAGTGATGCTCACATCCCAGAATGGGAGTCGTCTCGCGCCACTCATTTGTAATGCTGCTGGAAACAGGAATACTTGAAATATATCAAAGAGCAACATCCAGATTGTAAAATTCTAGATGGCTATATTACCTTTCAGAGAAAATCTGAAATGATAAAGAGCACACACTATGTTTGATCAACATGTTTAAGATTTCTCTAAACCATAACAGATCAGATTTGCTAAATCAAAATTGGCTTAATGAGGTGATGACAGCTTCTGATCAGAATGACATGATAAGACAAAAACAGGGCTGAAAAAGTAGTTGTGTAAAACAATCAAAATAGTGGCAAGGTGCAAGTTTGGCAGCAAAGAGCTGCTAAAAGCTAACCTCAAGCTACACAATGAAAGCCTTTCCAAAATATTCGAAAAGGATGCCAAGTAAAAGTACAAGAACTTCAGCAATTGAACAGCAAGGGCACTGTCAACGGTTCGAGATGAGTAATCCTTATGATTCACCAAAGGATACAAATATAGTATGCCTTAAATCTTTGGAACAAAAAAATTAAGTGCCCAACTTAACCATTGCCAACTTGAATGAATTTTAAAATAAATTTTCCAAATTGGCCATCTGCCAACTGGAAAGGAGGCCTGATAAGTGGGACAGCTAGTGTAAGTCTACTAATTGGTAAGAATGCAAAATAGCTTTTGGCATCAACTCCAAACCCTCCTTTCAGCAAGGTTATTGGTGCACCCCTTCAGTTTAAATGATTTGTCAGGTTAAGATCTGCTTCATCTAACAAACATCCCTTACCAAGTTACTTAAGTACTACCTTAATTGTGCAATAGCTCCTATATAAATAAAAATCCAGTAACTATGGCAACAAAAAGGCATCACAGCATTTACAAGTGCTTTTATTCAGACAAAGCAAGACAATACAATTCTACACAGCTAACACTTATAAAAATGGCTGCAGTTTTCAAAACCACCAATGCTGCTGCTTTATAAAGCTTATATTGATTTCAACTTTTTAATCGACCTCTCCCACGTACTGGATGCAGGTAGGTTTGGATCACGATTTACAAAGTACAATATTAAAAGTTACAAAAATGTTTTTCATTGAACTTTAAGAATTATGCCAGACAGCCAGGGTTCAAAAAGTGTTAAACTTCCAGCTTGGGTTATATGATAGCACTGCTGGATTGATGGTATGTTAGACTGGTGAGTCTGGTTCCTCCACAAGACAGCTCCCAAATTGTTGCTGAGGCCACAAGTTAGTGGACGAATTACTGACTATAACTGCATAGCCAGTTGAAGTTTCAAAAGTGACCAATTCTTGGGGTTATTTTTGAACAGGCATTGAACAGAAAAACATCACATTCAACACAAACAGGACTTGTCCACTTCCCCACCCAGAATTTATGGACTTACTACACAATAAACAAAACTCCTACAAATACATTCTGTAGTTCAACACTCATAGGCACCAACTGGCTTTGCAATCCCAGAATATTTACCAGTAAAAAGCATTATTGCTCCCTTTGGGCAAAAACAACCAGCTGAATGTAATCAATGTACCTGGCCCAGTGCCATGAATGGCAATACCATGGCCTCGAATCCATACCACTCCCTGACCCCTGTAGACAATACCACCTCTGGGGGTATTGAAGTTTGACTTAAATACTCCATAGAATTAACTCCAAAAGCTAGCAAACCCTGATACAAAAGAACATTTCATCCACTGTCATCCTTATTCACTGGCAGGTTTCACATGCAGTCCATAGAGTTCTCTGGAACAATACTCAGGGCACTTCCTGCTCCAAGTCCTTTCAACGGTGTACAGGTAGGAGGAAGCATTGCATTTGAACTTGGGTCAACATTCTCAATATCTTCCATTTTTTCTCCAGTGCACTCCCAGTTGATGTGGAACCTGGTAACTCTTGGATTGGAGGCCAAAATATTTCGCTGGAGCTGAAAAGGAGCAAGAGGACAGAATTAACTGCAGGTCATATTTCAGACCTATGTAAGACACTACTAAATTAGTGAAAAAGCAAGATGAGCTATAGCAGCCAACCATTTTGCCCATTAAGAGTACACCATTTAATAGGACCATGGTTGATCTGAATCAACTTGTTTGTCTTATCCACTAATTCCCTAGATTCATTGTTAAAACAACTCAGCCTTGAACATCCTTAATGACCCAAACCTAACAACCCTCTGCAGTAAGAAAATTCCACAAATTCACTACGCTATAGATGAAATTCTGCATTTGTCTTAAATGGGGAATCTTTAGTCAGATCATGTCCTCTGGTCTGAGATTCTCCTACAACTGGGAACAACAATCTAGCACTTTCCCTGTTAGCCAAAGAACTGAATTGTTTCAAATAAAGTCACTTCATTCTAAAATGAGCAAAAGCCCAACTCATTCATGAAAATCCTTCCATACCCAAGATCAAACCCATGAAGAGTCTGTATATTGCCCCCACATCAGTAAGTCCTGGATAAAAACAGGACCAAAAAACTGTACAGTATTCTAGCTGTGAACTGATCACCCTGCCCAAATATTTTAAGTACTCCCATTTCCTTTGAAAGGAAGACCATTCCACCTGTCTTCCCCATTACTAACAGGATTTGTGCAATAACTGATCTACAAAAATCTGTGCAGCAGCTTTCTGCAATATTATTCATGATATCTGCAGTTTTGGTCCAGTTGCTTAACCGGTGGTCATCCTCCCCACTTGCCTTCTCACCTATTTACATCACCTGTAAACTTGACAATAGTACATTCACTTTCTTCATCCAAGACATCACGCTGTAAATAACTGGCCAACTGGTCCATGTAGCACTCCAATAGGGATTTCCACCCCAAAAATGTCCCCATTTACCCCAATGTCTTTTTTCAGTTAGTTATTCCTAGCCATGCTATTAGCCCTCACACTGGGCTCTTATTCAAGTTGCTTGTGTAGAACATTACACTTTTGGAAATCCAAATAATTTGCACCACTTCTTATCCTTTATCAATCTTGCTTGTTAACTCAACAATTTTCAGGCATAATTTCCCCTCGGTGACTGCTTAATTAAATTATGCATTTCTAAAACATTCTACTTTAACAGATGCTGACATTCACTAATGACAGATTGTAAGCTGACTGGCCTACGATGCCAGTTGTTTGTCTCTCCTCCTCTTGAGGAAGTAGCGTTAATTTTGGCAGTTTTCAATGCTCTGAGCCTTTTCCAGAGGAAAAGAAACTTTAAGATTACGATTGCATCTATTGTAGCTACCTCCTTCAAACATTTGATGTAACCCACTTTTAGCCATATTAGAGTGATTGCTATTGTTTATTTCCTTCTTAGGGGCAGAAGTTAGTAGTTGAAAAGTCATAACTTAAATATTTAGTTCCCAGCTTCGATCTCTTTGTAACCAGGTCTCTACAGTAGCTGTAAAATCACCTATGTGCTGTTAATTCATTTAATTTTGTTCCCAACAGTGAAGAACCATTCGTTTCATTTTTCACTTAACCCTATTTGCTGTCCGTTTTAATGTTTGCGGACTCTGCTACTTCCAACATTCTAGGTATCACTAGATAGAATAGTGAAGGCAACACTTGGTGTACTTTTCTATATTGGTCAGAGCATTGAGTATAGTAGTTGGGAGGTAATGTTGCAGCTGTACAGGACATTGTTTAGGTAACTTTTGGAATATTGCGTGCAATTTTGCTCTCCCCAGGGGGATACTATGAAACTTAGAACATAACAGCACAGCATAGGCCCTTCAGCCCTCAATGTTGCACCAATCTGCGAAACCAATCTATCCTACACCACTTCCATTTTCATCGACATGCCTATCCAATGACTATTTAAATGCCTTTAAAGTTGGCAAATCTACTACTGTTGCAGGCAGGCACTCCACGTCCCTACTGAGTAAAGAACCTATTCTGATGCATGCCTCTTGATTGAACTTAAAAATAAAAGCCATTAAGTATTGTTAGATGGCAGTTATAGGTAGGGAGAAAAGCCAGAGAGACACAGTCAGATAGGTGGGTCAATTCCAGGAAAGGTAAGAGAGGTAGGCAGGTAGTGCAGGAGTCTATGGCTATCCCAGTTTCAAACAAGTATACGGTTTCTGAAAATGTAGGGATGATGGATTCTCAGGGAAATGAAGCATGAACAGCCACATTTCTTGTATTGAGACTGGCTCTAATGCAATGAGGGGTATGTCAGGTTCCAAAAGATAGACAGTGTTAGGGGACTCTAGCCCAAGCCACAGACAGACATTTCTGTGGCCAGCAGCAAAAAAATCAGGATGGTGTGTTGCCTCCCCAGTGCCAGGACCCAGGATGTCTCAGGGGGTGCAATGTTCTCAAGGAGGAGGGGGCCCAGTAGGAGGTCACTGTACACATTAACCAACGACATAGGAGGGAAAGGATGAGATTCTGAAGGGAGAGTATAGATAGTGTTCGGCAGGAATTTAAAAAAAGGCCAGAGAGTAGTAATATATGGATTACACCTGGTGCTACAAGCTAAGCAGGGTAGGAATAGGAAGATAGAACAAATGAATGCATCGCTGAGGAACTGGTGTATGGGAGAAGGAATCACATTTTTGGATATTGGAATCTCTTCTGGAATAGAAGTGATCTGTAAAAGTAGGATGGATTGTACTTAAATTGGAAGAGGACTGGCAGGGAGATTTGCTAGAGCTGTTCAGGAGGATTTAAACTAGTGGGACCCAGGGAGATACTGAGGAAAGATCACATCTGAGACTGGTACAGTTGAGAAAATAACCAACTCAAAACAAACAAGTCAGGGCAGAAGAGACAAAACAGAGAACAAGTAGAACTGAAATTAAACTGCATTTATTTCAATGCAAGAGCCCTAACAGGGAAGGCAGATGACCTCAGGCATGGTTAGGAATATGGGACTGGGATATCACAGCAATTACAGAAACATGACTCAGATGGACAAGACTGGCAGCCTAATGTCCCAGGACACAAATGCTACAGGAAGGACAGAAAGGGAGCCAGAGAGGGGTAGAAGACAGAGTGTTTGTGGATGGTTGTTTTTCAGACTGGAGGCTTGCGACCAGTAGAGTGCGAGTAGGATCAGTGCTGGAGCCACTATTTCATTTATATGACTTGGGTGTGAGCATAAGAGGTACAGTTAGCAAGTTCACAGATGACACCAAAACCAGAGGTATAGCGGACAGCTTAGATTATAAGAGGATCTTGATCTGGTGAGCCAATAGGCTGAGGAGTGGCAGATGGAGTTTAATTTAGAAAGGGAGGTGCTGCATTTTGGGAAAGCAAATCTTAGCAGCACTTAACGGGAAGGTCCTCAGGAGTGTTGTTGAACAAAGATGTTGGAGTGCAGATTCATAGCTCCTTGAAAGTGGAGTCGCAGGTAGATAGGATAGTGAAGGCAGCATTTGGTATGCTTTCCTTTATTGGTCAGAGTATTGAGTACAGGAGTTGGGAGGTCATGTTGCAGCTGCACAGGACATGGGTTAGGCTACTTTTGGAATATTGCATGCAATTTTGGTCTCCTTCCTATCGGAAAGATGTTGTGAAACCTGAAAGGGTTCAGAAAAGATTTACAAGGATGTTGCCAGGGTTGGAGGATTTAGGGGGAGGCTGAATAGGCTGGGGCAGTTTTCCCTGGAGTGTCAGAGGCTGAGGGTTGACCTTATAGGATGTTTATAAGGTCATGAAGGGCATGGATAGGGTAAATAGACATTGTCTTTTCCCTAGGGTAGGGTTTAGGGTGAAAAGGGAAATATATAAAAGAAGCCTAAGGGGCAACTTTTTCACACTGAGGGTGGAGTGTGGGGGGAAATGGGCCAGAGGAAGGAGGCTGGTACAATTGCAACATTTAAAAGGCATCAGGATGGGTGTATGAATAGGAAGGATTGGGAGGGATATGGGCTGGGTGCTGGCAGGTGGGACTAGATTGTGGTGGGATATCTGGTCAGCGTGGACAAGCTTACATGCTGTACATCTGACTATGTGCCCTATATTTATCACCCCTCAATTTAAAGCTGTCCCTTCATGCAAGCCATCACCATCTGAAGAAAATGGCTCACTGTCCACCCTACCTAACCCTCTGATCATCGTATGTCTCTATTAAGTCACCTCTCAACCACCTTCGCTAATGAAAACAGCCTCAAATTCCTCAGACTTTCCTCAAAAACAGCCAACATCCTGGTAAGTCAACTCTGCACCCTTTCCAATGCTTCCAAATCATTCCTATAATGCAGTGACCTGAAGTGTATGCAACACTCAGAGTGCGGCCGCACCAGAGTTCTGCAGAGCGGCAGAATGACCTCATGATTCCAAAACTCAATCTCTCTACTAATAAAAGGTAACACTGCATGCTTCGTTACCTTATTAACCTGGGCGGCAACTTTCAGGGATCTAAGTAAATGGACAAATCTCTGCTCATCTACACTACCATTCGCCCAGTACTCTATTCCTGTTGCTCCTTCCAAGGGAATCACCTCACTTTTCCACATTAAACTCCACTTGCCACACCTCAGCTCAACTATGCATCTTATGTTCCTCCTTAACCTACAACCTTCTTTGACACTATTTACAACTCTGACCTTAGTCATCTGTAAATTTACTAACCCATCCTTCTATGCCCTCATCCAGGTTATTTATAAAAATGAAATAGCAGTAGACCCAAAACAGATCCTTGCGGTTCCCCCATTAGTAATGGAACTACAGGACGAACATTTCCCACCAAACACCGTCCACTCTTTCCACCAGCCAAATTCTGATCCAAACCATGAAATCACCCTCAATCCCACGCCTCTATTTTGTACAATAGCCTACAGTGGGGAACCTTATCAAACACCTTACTGAAATCTATATGCACCACAACCATTTTACCATCATCCACCTGTTTGGTCACCTTTTCAAAGAACTAAGGTTTGAGACACTAGCTACCCTTTACAAAACTTAACTATCCCTAACCAAGTTATTCCTTTCTTGAAGATTATAAATCCTATCTTTTATAACCTTTTCTAACACTTTACCTCCAACTGAAGGCAGGCTCACTGGTCTATAATACCAGGGTTGTCTCTACTCCCCTTAAAAGAAAACATTTGCTATCCTCCAGTCTTCTGCCACTATGCCTGTAGACAGTGATAACAAAGATTGAAGCCAAAGTCTCAGCAATCTGCTCCCTGGCTTCCCAGAGAATCCTAGGATAAATCCCACCTGGCCCAGGGGACTTATCTATTTTCACACTTCCTAGAATTGCTAACGCTTCCTTGCGAACCTCAATCCCATCTCATCAAGTAGCCTGTCCTTCAGTATTCTCAACATTGTCTTTTTCCAGTGTGAATACGGACAAAAAAAATGTTCATTTAGCACTTCCCTTATCGCCTGACTCCACGCAAAACTTCCCACTACTATCCTTGACTGGCGCTAATCTTACTCTAGTCATTCTTTTACTCCTGATATACCTATAGAAAGCTTGAGGGTTTTCCTTGATCCTATCTACCAATGACTTCTCATAGGCCCTCCTGGCTCTTAGCTTTTTTAAAGTCTTTCCTGGCTAACTAACAAGCATCCTAACTGAGCTTTCACGTCTCATCCAACATAAGCCACTTTCTTCCTCTTGACAAGAAATTCAACTTTAGTAAACCACGGCTCCTTCGCTCAACTTCCTCCCTGGCTGACAGGTACACACTTATCAAGGACATGGTAGGTGTTCCTTGAATTAGCTCATTTCAATTGTGCCCACCCCCTACAGTTTCCTTCCCCATCCTATGCATCCTAAATCTTGCCTAATCGTACAGTAATTGCTTTTCCCCCATTTATAACTCTTGCCCTCCAGTATATACCAGTCCCTTTCCATCGCTAGAGTAAATATAACTGAATTGTGGTCACGATCACCAAAGTGCTCAACTAGGTCCAAATCTAGCACCTGGCCGCATTCATTACCCAGTACCAAATCCAATGTGGCCATGCCCCTGTCAACATGATGTATCAGGAAACCATCCTGCACACATTAGATTAGATTCCCTAGTGTGGAAACAGGCCCTTTGGCCCAACCAGTCCACACCGATCCTCCGAAGAGTTACCCACTAGACCTATTTCCCTCTGACTAATGCACCTACCACTATGGGCAAGTTAGCATGGCCAATTCACCTGACCTGCACATCTTTGAACTGTAGGAGGAAACCCACACAGACACAGGAAGAAAGTGCAAACCCCACACAGAATTGAATTGAATTGCTGGAATTGAACCTGGGACCCTGGTCCTGAGGCAGCAGTGCCCCTCAATTTTGTAAACCTCTAAGGTCACTCCTCAGCTCCTGACACTCCAGGGAAAACAGCCCTAGGCTATTCAACCTTTCCCTACAGCTCAAATCCTACAACCCTGGCAACATCCTTTAAATCTTTTCTGAACCCTTTCAAACTTCGTTAACATCTTCCAATAGGAAAGAGACCAGAATTGCGCACAATATTCCAAAGGTGGCCTTTAGAATACAGTCCTATACAGTCACAACATAACTCCCAACTCCTGTACTCAATATTCTGACCAATAAAGGAAAGCATACCAAATGCCTTCTTCACTATCCTATCTACCTGCGACTCTACTTTCAAGGAGCTACGAACCTGCACTCCAAGGTTCAGCAACACTCCTAGGACCTTACCATCAAGTGTAGAAGTCCTGCTAAGTTTTGCTTTCCCAAGATGCATAATTGAAGGTTTTTAACTAAGGCTCACTAACCTATTCAACAGTGGGTGGGCCCATTGTTAAGCAGGTTAGGTTTATAGTTAATCCTATTGCAAACCCTATTGTTTTAGGATGGTTTAGGCTTTAAGGGTGGGATATAATGGTTAGCCCAAAGGCTCTTTGTTAAGTGGGCCCTGCTGCCAATACCCTCAATTGTTTGAGCTATAGGGACAGGTTGAATAGGCTGGGGCAGTTTTCCCTGGAGTGTCAGAGGCTGAGGGGTGACCTTCGATATTTATAAAATCATGAGACATGGATAGGGTAAATAGGTGTTTTTCCTGGAGTGGGAGTATCCAGAGTGAGAAGGCATAGGTTGAGGGTGAGAGGAGAAAGATTTTAAAAGGACCGAAGGGGCACCTTTTTCATGAAGAGGGTGATGTGTGTATGGAATGAGCTGCCACAGGAAGTGGTGGAAGCTTTTAAAAAGGTATTTTAAAAGGTATCTGGATAGGTGTATATATAAAAGGAAGGGTTTAGGCAGATATGAGCCAAGTGCTGGCAAACACAAAGATTAATTTAACATGTTTGGCATGGACATGTTGGACCAAAGGGTCTGTTTCCATGTTGTACATCTATGACTATTACCACAACAGATGCTTGAATACACACAAATCCTTCAGCATTACATTCTATTTGCTCTCAGAATACCATTTTCTAGATTCTTCTTGATATGCTAATATTTTGACTAATGCCATCAAGTTCTCTCCAGGTGAGAAATGTTACCAGATTTATTTTTGTATGCAAGACATCTATCCATGAGCTGCATAAAAAGCAGTTTTGTACCTCAGCATTCCAACTTGACAGAAGTCCCTCTGCATCCATCTTCAGAGTTCCCAATCCTCCTTCCAAATTCCCCAGACTGCTTGAAATACCATGTAATCAATGACAACACTGTTTCAACCCAAAAAACCATTTGCAACTGGTGATTGCTTTTAGCTCCACACACAGACTAGTGTTAAAATGTTAAAACCTGGATAGGAAAATATTTTCAAAAGCATGGAATTTTCCTTTTTCTTGAGATTAGTCATAACAGTTACAATTATTCTAGTTAAAGCTCTATTTCATTGAATCCAAAAGGTGAGTCAAATGCTCAAGTTCCACATTGATAATTCACAATTACGTCTTACTCAATTGCTTGCAATAAATAGAAAATAGTCAAATTTCTTGAAGCTACCATGTTTTCAGCATTACAACAGCAACAACACTTAGTGCTTTCCAATCAATAGATATTCTAAGGTATTCAGTCATCATGAAAGGCACATTAAAAGTAAGACTTAATGGGCAGCACAGTGGCACAGCAGTAAGCACTACTGCCTCACAGCACCAGGGCCTTGGGTTCAATTCCAGCCTCGGGCAACTGGGTGTGGAGTTTGCATATTCTCCCAGTGTCTGCGGGGGTTTCCTCTGGGTGCTCCGGTTTCCTCCCACAGTCCAAAGATGTGCAGGTTAGGTGAATTGGCCATGCTAAACTACCTGTAGTGTTGCCTGGGTGCATTAGTCAAAGGGAAATGGATCTGGGTGGGTTACTCTTCAGAGGGTCAGTGTGAACTTGTTGGGCCAAATGGCCTGTTTCCACCCTGGAGGGAATCTAATAAGGCCACATCCCTTTGCTTTTAAACCTACATTTCTCACCTGTGCCTCTCCATTTGTACAAAAGCTCTCTACAGCACTAATTATTCCATTATTCCAGGACTCTGGCCCAGCAATCAGTTCACTTCCCAATCCAAGTACATCTCCAGTCCTCAAGTGTTCTTAACCCTCACACCAGGCAGCATCTGTGGGACAACAGGTCAACTGTATGTATTCCCTCCTCCCCCACAAAGCTGTATTGTTCTTGCTATAGTCTTTCCTATTTCCCCTTCCACTTGAACAGCATCCCTGTGCCATGCCATGGAGAGTTTACTTGTCCACAGCTTGCAAGAATCTCAACTGCTGGTACAATTGCAAAGGCCAAGGTCCTGTAAAAGCTATCCCTCGAGTCTCCATACCTGCTTGTCTGCAGACATCCTCCCATCCCTGCTCCAACCAAATTCAAAAGACCAATGGGGGGGGGGGGTTATGACAAGCCCCCTAAAATGGCACAATTGCTGCAGCTCAACTCCAGCTTCTCAACACTGATCCAAATTTAGTTGAACTTCAAACACCTCCTATTGACAGCTTCATCCTGGATCATCCATGTCCAGCAGCTCCCCATTGAAGCAGCACGTCACCTGCCCTGCCATCATATTTTAATTACTTTAGTATTAATACAAATTCTTCAATTTTTACACTACTAAAACCCTTGAAGTATAGTTTTAGGCATGAGAGCAGAGAAAACAAAACTAAAACCTTACTTTTATTTTCAAGATTAGAAATACCCATTCTGCTGCTTTGTTTAGGCAAAAGCAGCTAAATAACCTTTTTTCCTCTGCTCAAGTCCTTGAGGCACTTTCCACAGATGTTTAATCTACCTGTGCCAATCTTGACACCTCAAGCAGCTTGGATTGAACCAAGACTTCCTGACTTAAAGGGAAGAATACCACTGAACCTCAAGAGGCTTCAGCACTCACTTGCAAGTTGCACTCAAAGCCTAAGTCACACTAAGTTAGCTACTTAAGCAAATGGGGCAAGCTGGGTCATAATCAATTTAGTTTTAGCTAGTTTTCAAACTGCCCTTTTACTGGAAACCTTAAAATTCCTGCTCAAGGGTAGCAGCTACACAATTTAAACTGTAGATTTCTAATTTAATTTTTGTAGTTTCAATTATACGAAATGCATAAACTCAGTCCTATGGATCAATAGCACATAGGGACCAAGATTAATATTATGGCTAGATGTTGAAAATGTGTTACTGCCAAAAACCTTAAATTGACAGCATTAGCCAGTAGCAAAGCAATGACATTTAGCACACCAGGCTAGATTTATGCTCAAACAAACAAGATTAGCATTAGCGCTACACAATCTGAAGCATCTTTCTGATTAAGTGCTAAATTCCAGACATCTTAATTTCAAAAGGATACAGAAGATTTACCCCCAGCATCGTTACAGTACAGTATCAGGTTCATGGATAGACTAGATAATGTGGTTGCTATCCTAAGAGTGAAAACAGTAGATTTGATAGGCTGAATTATGCAGAATACAAACAGATAGAAGGATCAGTCAGAAGCCACAAGTTTGAAGTGATTGGCAAATAAAAATCCAACATGTGGACAAAGAAAAATTCAGTGGCTGAGAAGCCAGAATACACCATCTGAAAGTGGGGGAAATATGCTAAATACTATGACTTAATCTATCCAAACTTTTTGTTAAGAGCTAAAGACTAATTGAATCTAGGATTCAATTTATAGACTGTCCTGGTTACAACAGAAATGGCCAAGTCACTTGACATTAATCCAGAATTACAGGCAAGTGTTCTAGGGAGAGGATAGAAATAAATCATGGCAAGTGAAATTTGAACAGTAGTCTAATGGCAACATGTGGCAACTTTTATAAAAACCCAAGTTGTTCACTAAATTTCTTGGAGGAAAATCTGTTATTCTCATAACTCCAGATGTACAATGAGCTTAATAATTGCCCTCTGAAAGGGCCTATCAAGCTTCAGTTGTATTAAAATACCAGCAAGTGTAAAGAAAGGAATTAAACCAGACAAATCACCCAGGATTGACCTAGGCAGGGGAAACAGCAGACATCAACCAGTTGTTGTTTCTGCATACCAGTTTCTGGGGACTGGTGATAAAACAGACTACCAGATACTAATCAAATAACATTAGTGTATATAAAAGATATGATTTCATGTGCATGGTTACGCTCTAGATGCCATCTAGAGAGCGTGTGCCCTGCCAAGTTTTGAACAGAGGAGCAGAGTCAACGTCCCGTGGCATTAGATCATACATGACTGATCATTACACATCAGTCCCTACCTCAGCTGAAGTATTAGTTTATACATTGAAGACCATTTGGAGGAAGCACAAAGGGCACAGAACATACCTGGTTGGGGGACCTTTGACTGAGCTAACCAAGTCTTAAAACACTGATGCTAGACTAGGTCATCAGGTCACAAGCCAACCAACATCAACACCAGGTATTCCTAAAAACAGGTGCCAACACTGAAGCTACACAGGACTACATGCATACCAAACTGCACAGATAACATGCAATAGACAGGACTAAATCTACAACTAACAGGTCAGACCCAAGCTCTACAGTCCTGCAACATCCAGTTGCAAATGGAGTATTAAAAAAAGGAATAGGACACTCCACAAATAACCCCATATGCTGGAGGAGCCTCAACACATTAGTACAAGAGACTCAAGGTGGTTTGGCTTTCTCCTGGGTACAACAATAGTATTGAAAGCATGTGCTCCAGAACTAGCACCCAGCCAAGCTATTCAGTGGAGCTACCTGGGGCAGCTACCCAGTATTACAGATAACCGCCTGCCAATAAGACATAGGACAAATCCAACTGATCAATAACCACCATATCAATCCACCATTCCTTTGCTGATCAAGAGAAGGCGTTGCCAACAGCGAGACTGGCCTTTGCAAAGGATAACTTGCTCACCAATACCATGTTGTTTCTGCAAGGGTCAATACTCCTGATGTCATTACAGCCTTGATCCAAACAAACAACAGCTGAATTCCAGGTGCGAAGCAAGTGATTGACCTGGACATCAAGGCAGCACATTCATCAGGATAGCAGGTCTGTAGTTTTCAACCCCATGGTATTTACCCAAGGCATTTTGAACACTGCATCATATTGGCTATTGGCCTCATCTGGATTTTTGAAGTTCCAGCTAAAGATGTCCAACTAGAACTATCAGCTTTCCAATGACTGTGGGAACTTCCATTGTGCAGAGGATCAGGACAAGTGATGAACAAGCATCATGAGAGACTGTCTTGAGACATTTGGTTTACTACTGATTTTGTACTGAGTCCCATAATCTGAGGCAGAGTCTTTTTTACTTCCATTTAAATTTCTTCACTGACTCAAAAAATGAGGGGATGCTCAATCTAAATAGTCAAACCTGGAACTAAACTATATTAAGAATATTTGTTCCCAGGATACCATTTTAATGTCAACCAAAGTGTCTGATATTTCTTAGTTGAAACTAAGAACGTAGAATAACCACCTTTGGCCTTTTCCCAACTACCAGCATTTTCACACATATCCACACTATGTACATGAGCTAACAAGTCCATCATTCTATTCTCCCTACTATAGAAAAATGTTGTTAAATGTGAAAGAGCTCCGAGAAGCTTACAAGGATGTTGCCAGGATTGGAAGGTTTGAGCTACAGTGAGAGGCTGAATTGGCAGAGGCTGTTTTCCCTGTAGCAAACCATAAAGGTTGAGAAAATGAAGGACATGCACTGGGTGAATAGCAAAGTTCTTCTCCCCAGGGTAGATAAAATGTGAAGCTGGAAAAAAGCATGGAGGTCAAGCAGAGAAGTCAATGTTTCAGGCAGGACCCATCAGGATTGGGAAGGGGAGAGCATTTAGAGTCCCCAGTGTGGAAACAGGCCCTTTGGCCCAAGTCCACATCGACCGTCCAAAGATTATCCCACCCAAACACATTCCCCTACATTTACCCTGTATTCCTGACGAAGGGCTTTTGCCCGTAACGCCAATTTTCCTGCTCCTCAGATGCTGCCTGAACTGCTGTGCTTTCCAGCACCACTAATCCAGAATCTGGTTTCCAGCATCTGCAGTCATTGTTTTTACCCTGACCAACACACCTAACCTACACACCTCTGAACACTATAGGTGAATGGGCAATTTAGCATGACCTAACTTGCATATCTTTGGACAGGTGGTAGGAAAGCAAAACACCTGAAGGAAACCCATGCAGATACAGGAAGATAAATAGAGGGCTGTGGAAAGGTAGGCGGGATGGCAATAGGTGGATGCAGGTAGGTGGTGATTGAGTCAGTAGGAAAGGCGGAGCAGGTAGGTGGGAAGGAAGATGGACAAGTTAGTCAGGTCAAAGAACAGGAGAGAGAGGGAGCTGTACCTGGGATGAGTTGGGGTGGGGTTGATTTGGAAACTGATGAATTTTGTTAAGGCCGTAAGGTTCAAGGTAGAGGATGAGTTGTTCTTCCACCCAGTTTCCCCAGGGGTGTGGAGTCCCAAACTAGAGGGAGTGGGTTTAAGGGGAGGGGAAAAGATAAAAAAAGGGACCTGAGAGGCAACGTTTTCCAGAGGATAGTGTGGGGAATGAGCTGCCAGAGGTGGGCACAATCACAACATTCAAAAGGTATCTGGATGGGTACATGAATAGGAAGTGTTTCAAGAGATATGGGTCAAATGCTGGCAAGTGGGACTAGATCAGTTTAGGATATACAATCTGTGTGGATAAGTTGACCAAAGGGGTTTTGAGTGGCATCAAGCCCTAGCAAAGCTGGAGCCAATGGGAATAAGGGAAACACTTCACTGATTGGAGTCACATCTAAACAGAAGATGGCTGTGTTTTAGTCCTTAATATTGTTAGAGCTCTTCAACACAATGTCCTCAGCCCAACTAACTTCACTTACTTTAAAAGACCTATTGCTATAACATTAGAAGTGGGTTGAGGGAGGAACACTTGCTGGTACCTGCATGGCATTCAACATTTTTCACAGCTTGAGACATCAGTGTCCTTGTTCATACAAAGGAAGATCTCAGCAACATGGATTATGTTGCAAGTGCCAACCATGCCACACAAGTTTCAAGCAATGACCAGGAATTCTTTGACATGCAGTAGCATTACCATCACCATCCTAGCATGACCAGAAATGCAATTAGAGTAGCCAGCACTTCACAGACAGATTATCTGGTCAGTATCATCCCCAATGGGGGTGCACTGCTTTACTGCAAGACTTAATCATGAGAAGTATTCCTGAACATGTAATACTGTAGCAATAATCATGAAGTAGTAAAATAAATTATTCCACCAACACTGATATTACATTAACCAACTTCTGTAATAGGAGCATAAAATGCCACAACAATCTGCTAATTGTCAACTTTTGAGTTGATTTAAACAGAATTAAACCTCATTTTTCATTTGATGTCAAATTCAGCAAGTGAATATGGATCCATAGAACACAATCGTAACATCTTTAAAACTTCACCAGATCATCTGTCCTTCAAATAATAACTCAACATACTTCAGGTAGTGAAGAAAGCCAGATTTATTGACAAGAATTCAACTTGAGGCTACTGTAACTTTGTTCAGTGGGGGCTTCCACCAGAGTTGCAGTATTATTATAAGGGCTCAGTTTGCTTAAAGAAATTTGAAGGGAATAAAAGCACTAAAACCCAAGTGTAAAAACAAGGTGCTATATAAAGTTGAAAAGCCATGGAAAGAAAGAAATAAAATCTAAGCTTAGCCTAATTGAATAATAATTTACCAGTTCAGCAAAACATTCACTTAGTGATATTAATCAGACCAGTCTGGAGGCTAGGAATCTCCTCGAACAAGGCTAATAATTGCTTTACCACTTTCAATCCCAAGAAACCTCTCCCATGTCCAGACAACACTGGAACCTTATAGCAGGCTAATGCCAACCAGCAAACTGCAATGCAAGCCACTCAGACTTGGCAACTTATCCATTGTACAAAAGTTCACCTCATCCATTATTAGCTATGCCATTTACAATATTTGTCACGACTTTGTTATGCACTTCTATTCAGCATATTCACTCAAATATTCAAGCCTAACAAAAGATTTGAGTGTATAACACTTTGAACCCTATGGGGCCCACTCCACCATTACCAATAAGGCCAGTAGAGTTGTGGAATGACACTAAGGTTGGTAGAGTTGTGGCTAGTGATGAAGGACGTTGGAGGTTACACAGGGATATAGATAAGCTTCAAAGTTGGGCTGAGAGGTGGCAAATGGAGTTTAATGCAGAAAAGTGTGAGGTGATTCACTTTGCAAGGAGTAACAGGAATGCATAGTATGAGCTAATTGTAAGATTCTTGGCCGTGAACAGACAGATCTTGGCACCCAGGTACCTAGATCCTTGAAAGTAGCCACCCAGGTTGATAGGGTTGTTAAGGCATATAGTGTGTTAGCTTTCATCGGTCGAGGGACTGAGATTCGGAACCATGAGGTCATGCTGAAGCTGTACAAAACTCTGGCACGGCCAAACTTGTCGAGTGTCATGCACAATTCTGGTCTGTGCATTTAGGAAAGATGTGGAAGCTTAGGAAAGGGTTCAGAGGAGATTTACTATGATGTCATCTGGTTTGGAGGGAAGGTCTTACAAGGAAAGGCTGAGGGAATTGATGCTGTTTTCATTAGATGGTTGACAGGTGACTTAATTGGAGGGTTAGATAGGTTGGACAATGAGCACTTTTTTTTAAAATCGATGACAGCCAGCACAAAGGAACAGCTTTAAATTGAGGGGTGACAGATATAGGACAGATGTCAGAAGTAATTTCTTCACTCAGTAGTAAGGGTGTGGAGTGCACTGCCTGCAACAGTCGCAGATTCACCAACTTTAAGGGCATTCAAATGGTCATTGGATAGGTGTATGGACAAGAATGGAATAGTGTAGGTTAGATGGGTTTCAGATTGGTCCACAGGTCGATGCAACAGAGGGCCGAAGGGCCTGTACTGTAATGTTCTATATTTTATATAAGCCCCTTAATATCTATATGCTGGTAGAAGATTCAATTTACATTTGATATCAAGTGCCACTCTTTGCATTCTTCCTCAGTTTTACTTCCTTTTCACTTCAATTTGCTCTGGTTATCAGAAATGCACCCACACCTTGTTGCATCATACTTGCCACCCTCAATGACTTGGATTCCCTGACATCCCCTGAGATGGACCAGTGCTGTAGGTGAAATTGGATGAGGTCAGAAACATTTACAGGTTAAAATGTTTAAGGAAACCAAAGCTAGAAGTGCCATGAAAGATTAAGGTGGAGATGACAACTATCACGGCAACCGGAGATCTGGCTCAGCAGGACTATTTACTAACATTCCGTACATATATTAAACAGGTAGAAAATAATACACAGACTTGAAGTATTTATTACTATGGACTGAGTAATAAGAACAAGAAGAGAGCAACAGAAGTTTGTGCATCATGTTTGAGGAATTTCTCAATCAGTAGGTTTCTGCTCCAAAAGGAAAAGTAGCATATATGGTTCTGAGGAAAATGAAACTGACGTACAGGAGCATTCAGGGCAACAGGCTTTAGCAAAGCAGAGGAAGAGATGGAAGAGGGGAGCATGGCTTTTGGAGATGGGGTGGAAAAAAGGAACAGGCAGGCAGTTTGGTTTCCATAGTCTAATTGTTTATGATATGCTGATTCTATGATCCGTTAGAAATAAATGTTAGCATGCTGATTGCTGACTAATGGTAAGATGGGCCAAATTAGAAAATAAATTGCAAAAAACTTATTGACAGCAGCTACAGAAATGGCTCACCTTAGAAGGAACCAGAGGACATTGACTGAAGATCAATGACAGACGATATAATGGTAGATTTTTAAAAATATAAACAGCCTTCCCTGTTCCATAGGAATTCAAAGAATCTGCAGTACTCTATATACTGAAAAGCTGCCTTTGAAGTTCAAGTGAGAATCAGACTAGATGGAACGCATCTGTACTGGATTCCTCAATGAGTCACATCACCCAAAGACATAATGGAGTCTATAATAAAAGGAGTCTACAAACAGAGAAACCTACATTATATGAAGGAGATCTCAATGTCCCAACAGAAACACTGCGTCAAAGAGCTGTTTCAACCCTGATTGCGTCTTTTGTTTACAGGTTCGATTAAAAGCGAACACAGCTCACTGAAATGCTGCTGAGAACAGTCCTGGACAGCCCAGGCACCCTCTCCAAATGACTGACATCCTGCTCTCCCTCTTTCCCTACATTTTATCTGAAGTTCTACACAGGGGTGTATCCTGAACACTACCTTCCCCCCCCCACTCACCTTCCCAAAATCTCTCCAACGTTGCCCTGTATAGGGCAAAGGTGGAACCTGTCAAAATGTTGCAATAAAAAGTGTCTGTGCGCTATTTGGAGATTTACTCCCAAAGGCAGCAGCAGTCCGGCTGCCGGGGGAGGGGGCAGGGGCAGAGTCTCAGGCGCACTCTGCTTTTGCCTCTTCTCCTGAATGGGGAGCAGACTTCACAGAAAACTCAAGAGCCCCAGAGGAAATCAACTGACTGAATAATCAGTTATCGAAACAAAATAGCACCCGCCCATCTCGTTCAGATAATAGATATTCCTGTGTGTGTTCTGGAATAAAGACAGCAAGGTACATTACTTAAGCATGTCTGGTGTATTAAAATGCTTTACCAGCAGGGCTGGTAAAGTAACTAAACCAAAGTTTAAACCAACACTATTAGGTTGAGTGACTGATGCATCAACTCTTTTCACCTAGGCGGAGACCACAAAATCTTATGCAAAGCTTACCTTGGCATAGTCAGGTTTCATTGGTGGGTTCTCTTTTAATTCAGGGTCAGTATATTCATTATTCACATAATATCCCACACGAATAAACTCTTGATCTCTGTACGTGCAGGTAATCAGCACCACAGTGACACCAACTGCATCAGCATCTGGAATGAGGCTTGCATTTGGGGCATCAGCCTGGAAAATGGAAGAGATGACCATGAGATCAATACAACTCAAAGCTATGCAAATATTGATCATTCCTCAAGTACAAACCCTTAGCTGTTTTCTGTAAAGACAAGCCCAACATGGTAACTTGTTATCCACAACAGTCCTTCACAATTCAAATCCAGAGGTATTTAAATTTTCTTCTGAAAAACTATTCTGCCTTGTCTAGTCAGTTCGGTTTTACATTCACCTCAAGGCATGGTCTTCGAACAAGCTGCTTGGCTTGAAGTAACATATACACAGCTAATGTAAGCTATATTTGAAAACTAAATTGCATCTTTAAAAGGACATGAACCCAACATCCCTTTTAAAATCTTTTCAGATAAGGGCATCACTAGTAAGGCCAGCTTTTGTTGTCTAATCCTTCCTGTCCTTGCTAACCAAATATAACCTAGATGAGTCTACAAGTGTAGACATTTGAATTTAAATTTGCCTGAAAATGCTGTAAACACAACCGCGCGACAGTGCAAACGGCCATACAAAACAAGGACAATTATGAAACAGTTGAAAGCAGCAGATCCAGTCTCAAACTGAAATCCAGGACCAGGAATCAGACTATAGACAAGTCAGCCTGACATCAGCAATGCACATGTTGTTAGAGGGGATTCTGAAGAACAGGATTTACATGTATTTCGAAAAACAAGGACCGACTTGGGATCGTCAACATGGTTTTGTGCATGGGAAATAGCATCTCACTAACTTGAATTTTTTTTTGAAGTAAACAGGATTGAATGAGGCAGAATGAATGTTGGACTTTAGTAAGATGTTTGACAAGGTTCCACATGGTAGACTGATTAACAAGATTAGATCACTTGGACCACTAGTCATTTAGACAGAAAATTAGCTTGAGGATGGGAGACAGAGTGTGGTGGAGGATTGCTTTTTTCAGACTGGAGGCCTATGACCAGCATTGTGCTACAGTGATCGGTGCTAGGTTCATTTTTTTGTCATTTATATAAATGATTTGGATAGAAACATAGGAAGGACGGTTAGTAAATTTACCGGTGACAAAATTGAAGGCGCAGTGGACAGTGAAGGAGGTTACCTCAGTAAAACAGGACCTTCAGATGTGCTGAGGAAAGGCAGATCGAATTCATTAGATAAATGTAAGGTGCTACATTTTGGTAGGGCAAATCAGAGCAGGACTTGTATACACTTAAACGTAAGGTCTGGGTAGTGCTGCTGAACAAAGGGACCTTGAAAGTGAAATCATGGATAGACAAAGTAGTGAAGACAATGTTTGGTACACTTGCCTTTATTGGTTAGTGCATTGCATATAGGAACTGGGGGTCATGCTGCAGATGTACAGGGCATTGGATAGGCCACTACTGAAACACTGCGTTCAGGAGAAATGAGGATTACAGATTGTGGACATGAGAATCAAAGTGTGGTACTGGAAAAGCACAGCTGGTCAGGCAGCATCTGAGAAGACATTGAGCATAAGCTCATCAGGAATACTGTATTTAGTTCTGGTCTTGCTACAGGAAAATGTTGTTAAACTTGAAACAATTCAGTAAAGATTTACAAGGATGTTGCTAGGATTCAAGGGCTTGAACTATGGGAGAGGTTGAATAGACAGGTGCTATTTTCTCTGGAGTGGCAGAGATTGAGGGGTGACCATAAAGAGGCTTATAAAATCTGAGGGGTGTGGATAGGGTGAACAGTCAAGGTCTTTTCTCCAAAGTAGGAGAGTCCAAAACTAGAAGGCCAAGTGTCTTCCAAGTTCCCTCACCTTAAGCCTAAGGGGCAATGTTTTCAGAGGGTGATGAATGCAAGAAATGAGCCGCCAGAGAAAGGTTGGAGGCTGGTCAAATTACACATTTAAAAGGCATCTGGATGGGTATACAAATAGAAGAGTTTGGAGGTGTATGGTCTAAATGCTGGCAAATGGAACCAGACTGATTTAGGATCTGGTCAGAATAGACGAGTTGGATTGAAGGGTCTGTTTCCATGCTGTACATTTCTATGACTGTGTACTGTTAAAAAAGTTCATCCCTCCTAATGTCTCAGCTGCCACTCCTTCAGCACTTACCCTGCTATTCAGGAAAGGTTCATTCCTTGAACCATGGGGTTGCTGCTGCACCTGTTCTTGCTGCTCTCCTTTTCCACAGGCAGGAAACAGGAGAAAGACGGAGAGAGAGACTGGGAGAGATAGACAAAACCAGTGGAGGGGAAGCTCGTCCCAGCCACCCAAGCTCCCCTAAACCTCAAGGCACTGCCTCAAACCTCCCCTCAAATCAATGGAAAAGGCAAAGTGAGCAGCTCATTTGCAACTGTAAATAGCCTGAGTACCTGCACTGTCTAGTGTACTGTGTGCAAGAGCTGCTGAGATTGCACACAATGTCTGTAGCAAACATGCCCTGTCATCAGTTGACATGGAGAAATTTGAACATGTGCCCCAGAACAGTAGCATTGGTTTCTAGATTGTGAATAATCTTGTTATATTTAAGACTCCCACAGAAATTCTTGGATCAGTTGGGGGAAAGAATCAAGGATTATGGGGAAATGCTGGATGTAGGTATGAGTAATGTCAGATCAGCCATGACCCTATTGAATGGTGCAGCAGACTAGAGGCTGAATAGTGTTCTCCTGCTCCTATTTCTTATGGTTTTGCAGATGTTACCTTTAAACACTCTTTCCTAGCTGTTCACTCAGCCTGTTTACTTAGGCAGTCAAACTCAGTTGTGTTGGGAGACTATTCCCAAATCCAAAAGGATCATCTATGACGACCTCTGCTGAAGTGGATGAAGCTTCAAGCATCAATTGTCTGCCCTATAAGTATCCAAAAAGTCCATTTACTGAACAGAAAGAAGTTTGCAGAAAAGACAAAACAAGAACCCACATGAAAACCTTTTCAAGAAGTTATCCAATTTGGATGACAGTTCCTAATAGGCTATTGGAAACATTAGCTCTTAATGGGGAAAATCAGATACAACAAATAATTTCAGCAATATGGAGAGAAACAGCAGTACTCTGAAAAAGCCAACATAAGCAATAGGTTGAATCATCATTGTTTAAAATTGTACCATTTGATCAGCCTTAATTCCGGCAGTATACACATTTAGCTATCCACTACACGAGTCTTACACAACCACCACAAGCACAATCTTAATGCAAAGGTTTTAAGCAGCACCACTGACTACAGCCAGTAATCAGCAATTTTCAAAGGTTAATTCATGAGGATAAAGGAACTAAAAAGGAATGATGTTCTGCCTCAGCCAATTTTATTAAAAATATCACTTACATATTTTGCAACTGGAATACAATCAGCAAGGTCATAACATCAGATCACATTTAACAATGTTAATGTGCAGCTGAACAGTTTTGTTTGTTCAGTTGATACTCCAATATAGCACCTTTCAGTTCTGACAATACTGTTCATGAAATAATTCAAAGCAGAGCATTCAAAGCTCAAAGGACAAGCTTTCACTTATTGATATTCACTATCAATTTGCCATGATTCACTTAAAACCAACAATGTTGAAGAGAAGATGTTAGAGGGTGCATTTGAGAACCCAGCATAAAAGCACATTGAAGAAAGCCCCACACTGCATCCAGCTTATGCTGGAAGTCACAACAGCTGCAGTGCACAATTCAATCTGGGTGATACTGGACAACAGCATCCAGACATTCTTCAAACTTTCAGGTCAAACGAGGTCATGAGTGGGTATTAGGTTTGCAGAAATATTGTTCACCCAATGGTAAAAAGGCATTTCTTAACTCCTTTCTGCTGCTTCCAGCCAGCTACCTTAAACATATGCCACCTGATCAGGAACCATATCAGAGTCCCTCAATTAGAAACATCAAAAATCCCTAGTCTATGAATCTGTCCTCAGTTAAGTCTCCATTTAACAACTTCCTCATATGTTCTGCACCTTGACAAGTGAGATCACTCTAGGAAAGACAGGCTACTCATCCTATCCACACCTCATGATTTTCAGAGGAGTTACTTTGAGAAAGCAAGTAATAACAGATAAGGAAGTGTAACTGCACTGTTAAACACCCTCTGGAAATCTTAAGAACAAAGTGCCACATGCAAAGTATGAGCTTAGTGTAGGGATAATTTTAATTTGAGAACTGCCATTGCTGGCTAAGCAAGCATTTACTGCCCACCCCCAATTCCAGTGGAAACAAGTTGCTTAACCAGTACTCAGAACAGTTAAGTGCCATGTGACAATGCTGCTCCTAGTGCTGTCCTTGATTTTTTCAAAAAGTGTTTCAAAAGACAGTTGAAATGTCTGGTTTGATCTACTTGAAGAAGCTCTCAAGTTTTTAAAAACATGAAAGGGGAGTGACCAGTGCTCCCAGCTCAGCTTTTCTCTCGTTCGGTTTTAGCAGTATGGCTGTTCAGAGCAAACAGTCAGTTTTGAGGCTGCTCGTCAAAGAAACAGCTATATGGAAGGTGGTGTTCCATGCTGAATCTCTCATCTGACTTCTCTTGTAAGATCCTGCATTTGATTTTACTTTTGCCAAGGTATGTTTATGGAGATTGTTGCAGAAATTTAGAACAGCATCATTAAGTTGAGATAATGTGTTGGGTTTTCACATCAGTGAAAGTATTCTATATGCAGTTCTCTTGTTTGCTTCATTTGGTAATTTTGCAAATAAAGTCTGTTTGGTTTAAAACTAAGTGACTGGGTCAACTGCATCACTCCTGGCATATCCACTCTACACCTAAAGAAAGTTAATATTCATGCCAATGTTTACTGCGAAGTGGAGGCTAGACAACTGAAACATTGATGCTTTGAAACAGTTCACATTACAGAAGAGGAAATGTTGGAAACAAAGGTGGATAAATTTCCAGGACTTGATCAAGCATATCCCAGGATGTTGTAAGAAGCCAGGAGAAAATTGCAGGGACCCTAGCAGAGATATTTGAATCATCTATATCCATGGGTGAGCTGCTGGAGGGTGGCTCATGTTGTGCCTTTAAGGCTGCTAGGAGAAACCTGGGAACATAGACATGTCAGCCTGACATTGGTGGGCAACATTTGGAGGCAATTCCGAAAGACATAATTTACATGTATTCAGAAAGGCAAGGACTGATTAGGGATAGTCAGCATGGTTTTGTGGAAGGGAAATCATGAGTCTCAAGCAGTATTTTTGAGCAAGTGACCAAAAAGATTGACGAGGGCAGAGCAGTAGACATTGTTTACATGGACTTTGGTAAAACCTTTGACAAGGCACCACATGATAGACTAATTAGTAAAGTTTGATCACATGGGATTCAGGAAAAGTTTGCCAATCAGGTAAAACATTGGCTTAATGGTAGGAGACAGAGGGTGGTGGTGAGGGTTGTTTTCTAGACAAGAGGCCTGTGACCAGCAGTATTCCACAGGGATCAGTAGTGGGTCTATTTTTGTCATTTATATAATGATTTGGATGAGAAATTAGGAAACACAGTTAGTATGCTTGCCGATGACACCAAGATTGGTAGTTATAGTGGACAGTGACAGTTATCAAACAATAAAGAGTTCTGATCAATTGGGTGAATTGACAGAAGGGGCAGATGAAGTCTAACTTGGATAAATGAGATATATTGCATTCTGGTGAAACAAGGGCAGAACCTATATAATTAATGATGGGGCTCCAGGTAGTGTTGCAGAACAGAGACAAAGGAGTTCAGGTATAAAATTCTTTAAAATTTGCATCACATGTAGACAGGGTGCTAAGACAACATTTAGCACACTTGTCCTTATTGCTCAGACCTTTGAGTGAGGAGATGGATAGAGGGAGTTGTACTAGACATTGGTGAAGTCTCTTCTGGAGTAGTATGTACAGTTCTAGTCACCTTGCTAGTGAAAGATATTGTTAAATTGGAGCAGGCTCAGCAAAGATTTACCAGGATGTGACCAGAAATGAGGGTTTGCATTGTAAAAATAAGCTGGGATTTTCTCAATGGAGCATAGCAGATGGCAAGGTGATCTTACAGGTTTATAAAATAACAAGGGGAAATGGATAAGGTGACTAGCAAGGGTCTTTTGTCTAGGTTGGCGGGGTTTCAAAACTAGAAGGCATATTTTGAGGAGAAAGTTTTAAAAAGGTTAAGACAAGGAACATTTTTAAGGTAGAGTGCAGACTGAATTTCTTGGAGGAAGTTGTGGATGGAGATATAGTTAATGTTTAAAAGACACTTTGGTCAGTACATGACTCGGAGGGGTTTGGAGAGATATGGCCCAAACACAGGTAGAGAGACTAGTTTAGCTTGGGAACATGGTCAGCATGGACTGGGGGCCAAAGGGTCTGTTTCCATGCTGTATGACTAATTCAAATAAAACGGATCAGAACCTTATTGAATAGTAGAACAGATACAAAACCAAATTCTTTGCACAGGAAATTATCGCAAATGCTGGAAGACAATAAGATATTGCATTCTGGTGAAACAAACAAGGGCAAGACAGATTCAATTATGGAGTCCTGGGTAGCATTGCAGGCGACACACAGGGATTCAGGCACAAACTTCTTTGAAGTTTGCACAACATTGAGACAAAAAAATTGTTTGGAGTGAACTGCTTCAGACAACATCCATGGAGACAGCAAGTTAACATTGAGTGACCCTTCAACAGAGCTGACACACGGGAGAACAACACTTATGCTGTTGTTTGGTGGGGGGGGGAAAGAGGGTAGAAGTTGTAGGGTGCCAGTGAAGTTAAGATGCTGATAGCACAGATTAAATTATCAGAATGTGAAGATAGCAGAACAATGCTGTCTCTCCTGTCAGACTTGAAAAGGATAGTAAAAGGGGTGGGGGAGGAGAGGTCATAAGCTAAAAGGAAAGAAATGTTCACAATTTAAAATGGTTTCTGACTCAACATTTAGTCCAGTAGACTGAGAAGTGCCTAGCTTGAAGATGTTATTTCTCCAGTTTGTGCTGTGATTCACTGCAACACTAGCATGCCAAGGATGAAGTGGTCATGTGAGCAGGACACTTAAAATGACTGGCTACATGAAGGTTGGGGTCCTGTTTATGCACAGACTGAAGGTGCTTCACAAAGTGGGCACCCTGTCTGCACTTGATTTCACCAAAGTAGAGTAGGCTACATTGAATGCAGTGAATACAATACACAAGATTGGTGGAGGTACAGGTCAAATGCTGCTTCACCTGGAAAGACTGTTTAGGTCCTTGCATGGTAAGCAGGGAGGTGCTATGGGACACCAGCTGCAGTTACATGGAAAGACACAGCAGGGGTGGTTCTGAAATGGAGTAAGGTGCCCTGGAGGGAGCGAGCCCTGTGAAATGCAGACAGGAGAGTGAATGGAAGTAGTGGTTGGTAGTGGTTGGTGCTGGAGTTGTCCAAAATGGCAGAGAATGATCCTTTGAATGCAGAGACTGGTGGGATGAAAAGTGAGGCCAAAGTGGTACCCTATCACACTACGGAGTGACGGGAAAGGGCAAGGGCAGAAGCAAGGCTGATGGGTTGGATGCTATTGACTACAATGGGTGGGAAATCAGTCATGGAAGCAGCAAGCCACATCAGCAGCATGGGATGGAGTCTTGCAGGACGTGGGTATGACACGCTACAGTGAAGGTAGCTTTGGGAGTCAGTGACTTGCAGTGAACAGTTTATTCCCCAGAATGGGGACAGAGGTCAAGGAAATGGGTGGAAACTGAATGCAAAAGGAATTAAGCTCCTGGGAGGAGCATGAAAAGGCACCAAAGCAGTTGCTCATGTACTGGAAAGTTATGGGAGGAGACCAGTGTAAGACTGGAACAAGCATTGTTCCACATACCCCTTAAAGAGGCCGAGGATAACTGGGACCCATGCAAGTGCGCATAGCCACTCCTTTGACTTGGCAGAAGTGAAAATGAATTAGAGAAATTGTTCAGTGAGAAAACAAGTTCAGCTGGGCAGAGGTGAGTGGTGGACAATGCGGATTGTTCAGACCGGTGGTCGAGGAAGAAGCCAAGAGCTCTCAGGCCATCCTGGTCGGGACTTGAGATCCCTGGTGAATAGGAGGCTGTTAGGGCCAGGGAACTGGGAATTGTCAATATGGTGGAGGGCATCACATGGGTAGAAAGGATCTGGACTAGAGGAGAAAGGATGGAGTCAAGGTCAGAGAAAATGAGCTCAGTGGGGCAGGAACAAGCAGACACAACAGGTTTTCCAAACAAGTTGAATTATTTATTTCACTCGCACCCTATACCCAATACCCCCAGCAACCATCCCACCCAGTCAACAAGCCATACATAAATCCATCCTCACCACACTTTACTCCACCTGAAGGAAAGTCATGTAGACCCAAAACATTAGATTGCTTGCTCTCCATGGATGCTGTCTGACCAAATAATTCACTTTTCGGCCTATTCAGTATGTTTTCTAAAACGTAATACACAGTCTGCATGCTGTAGTAGAACAGAGATGCACAGGATAGAAACAAACCCTTCGGTCCAACCTGTCCATGCCGATCAGATATCCCTACCCAATCTAGTCCCACCTACCAGCACCCGACCCATATCCCTCCAAACCTTTCCTATTCATATACCCATCCAAATGCCTCTTAAATGTTGCAATTGTACCAGCCCCCACCACATCCTCTGGCAGCTCATTCCATACACGAACCACCTGCGTGAAAACATTACCCCTTAGATCTCTCTCATATCTTTCCCCTCTCACCCTAAACCTATGCCCTCTAGTTCTGGACTCTCCAACCCCAGGGAAATGACTTTGTCTATTTGTCCTATCCACGCCCCTCCATGTTGTAAACCTCTATAAGGTTACTCCTCAGCCTCCGACGCTCCAGGGAAAACAGCCCCAGCCTGTTCAGCCTCTCCTCATAGCTCAAATCCTCCAACCCTGGCAACATCCTTGTAAATCTTTTCTGAACCCTTTCAAGTTTCACAACAGTAGAGAGCCCAGCACCAATCCTTGCAGCACTCCACTGGTCACAAGACTCCAGTCTGAAAAACAACCCTCCACCACCATCTGTCTTGTACCTTTGAGCCAGTTCTGTATCCAAATGGCTAATTCGCCCTGTATTCCATGAGATCTAACCTTGCTAATCAGTCTTCTATGGGGAACCTTGTCAAACACCTTACTGAAGTTTTTGTTAGTACTGGAAAAGATATCCAGTTCTGACTGCACCTTGGTGCTAAGTTGCAAGAACAGAAATGCCAGAAAATCAGAAGGACAAACCTGGAAGCAAGCCAGTCAAAGCAATGCAGGCCCCAGGCATGATGGACACTTACACAAAATGAGCCCTCAAGGAGACTGAAGGGGTTGGCAATTCTAATATTACAGTGTACATTACTACATCACCATACCATTTTCCCCCCCCATCACCACAAAATGGAAATACATCCCACTTGTACCTGAAACACAAACATGTGACGGCCAGCAGGGACAGGTCCCACCAGAACTGAGTCCAACACTTGGTCATGCTCCTCACTCTCTGCAGAGCCCACATAGATAATTTTCCATTCTAGATCTGAAGGGGAAGGGGAAAAGGAGAAAAACATTGAATTAAAAAAAATAAAGGGTAGATCTGGTTGGGGAGGGTGGTGAAAAAGCAAAGCATAACAAAAACAGAATTAAAGGAGAACTTAATGCAAAATTTACTACATGTAAAAAGGAGGGAAAGAGCGGAATCAATAACGGTGGAGGACGCAGACGAAAGACGCGCAGAGAAAGTGCAGCAGAACCAGAAAAAAATAAAAGAACTCGAAAGGAGCGCGATGCAACTGACAAACAGCAGCAAAAGAGGTAAAAACAATGTCTGCAGATGCTGGAAACCAGATTCTGGATTAGTGGTGCTGGAAGAGCACAGCAGTTCAGGCAGCATCCGAGGAGATGGCGAACAAGAGAAAGGCGCGCGCGCCAGAGCCGCTGATTGACAGCCCGGGGAGGGGGGGGGCGCTGCCATCCCCTACCCGCCCATCCCCCCACTCACCATCCGGCAGGTCCTCAATACACTCGAAGGTGATCTCGAACTGAAAGGGGTTGTTGAAAGGAGAAGGGTTGTCCAGGACCACCACATTTAGCACCTGTACTTTGGCCATGGCGGAGGAGCCGCCCCCCGCCCAGGGAGGGGGGGCGAAAGGTGACTGGTAAGGTAAAGAAAGGACTCGGGGTCCGGCCTGTTCCGTGACGCGATACCCCGCCCGGTCGTCGCTTTCGATAAGTCGGCCGCAGCTGTCCAACGCTTTCTTCCTTCGGTTTCTGCCTCGGGCCTGCCCGCTTTTTTTTTTCCGCGCACTCTAACGTCCCGCTCTGACCGTCTTCACTACGCGCGTCCCGCCAACCACCGCCTCTATTTATAACCGCGTTCACTCTCGCGAGAGTTCCTCGCGGGACATTCGCTTAACTTTATTTATAAACAATCCCGGCGCGTGGCCACACCCCTCGCCGACCCCGCACCAGCAGTCCCCGCCTCTCCATCGCAGACCCCGCCCATCCCCAGCTGACCCCACCCTTCACTCATTTGAGCCTGCGGTTCAAGCACAGGCCCCGCCCCTCAACGATTGTCTCCGCCCCCTTCCAAGGGTCCAGCCCCCACATTGACCCCCCACCCCCTCACACACATACCCGCCCCTTTCCTATCTTAGACCCCGCCCTTGATCTAATAAGCCAGCTACTCACTCCCAATTCCCGCACCTCCACACAGATCCCGCCTCTTTCCAGCTTTCCGCACCCTTCACCCACAGGACACATCCTCAGGCACCACGCCTCTTAGTCAGACTCCAGCCCTTTCCCATTCTGAAGGGGTCCGTTTTCACACCACAGATGCTGCCGGTGTAGAGATTGTAGTGAGGTCAGCCAGGCGCACCTCATCGAACATGAGTTCCCTGATTGGAGCTGCTAACCTGGTCCAATCAGGGAGCCCTGGCTGACAGATATCAACAGGAGTGTCAGAGGATCTGTTCTCTCTGACACCTGGCTCTGCGGGAACTGGACCAGTGTCAAATACTATGCACAGCAAATAAATGGTGATGCAATGATAGGATATTGGTTTCAGTGGCGTTATTTCAGTGAGACCTGCTGAGTTTTTCCATCAATATCTGTTTTTATTTTCAATTACAATTTGATTTGCTGTTTGGAATAGTGAAAGTGAACATTGTTAAGAAGTTGCCTGTAGGTGTTGTTGACTTACTCCTCAGTAATGATTTGGCTGAAGTATAATTCATATTCTGGATTAGTGGTGCTGGAAGAGCACAGCAGTTCAGGCAGCATTCAAGGAGCTTCGAAATCAACGTTTCGGGCAAAAGCCCTTCATCAGGAATAATTCATAGCCTCGTTCATAATCACAAAATGTCCAACTGAAGTTAAAGAGATGTAACAATTACAGGAATAATTTCAGGTGTTCTTCTGCTTTGTGGTGACTGGCATGATGAGTAATCAAAGTCCATGACCTGTGTTACAATACCAAACCTTTAGTTTAAAATGGAGATGTGGCAGTATTTAACTTGTCTTTGTTCATTGATTTGGAGGTGCCGGTGTTGGACTGGGGTGGACAAAGTTAAAACTCACACAACACAGGTTATAGTCCAACAGGTTTATTTGGGCACACTAGCTAGTACTTCCATATAAACCTGTCAGACTGTAACCTGGTGTTGTGTGATGTTTGACTTTATTCATTGAGGCTGAGAAAGCAGATTTGAAGTTAAGTATGTTAATACAGTCAGTTCACATTGATGGTTAAGCTATATTATCATGAATACTCATGGGATTGGAAGAAAGGATTAGATTTCTTACCATTCACTATCTGAATAAATCTACTGGATTCAGTCCGTTAGAATCGATCAATGGCCTTGAGATTTAAGGTTTGGAAAAGGTATTAAGGCAAAAAATTGTTGGATTACATGCCCCTATTCCTTGAGAGATGCATTTAAAAACTTCTCCAGCAAGGACTATAAGACATAGGAGCAGAAGTACACCATTTAGCCCCTTGAGTCTACTCTGTCATTCAATGATATCATAGCTGAAGATGAATAAATGGGCAGACAAATATGCTACAACTGGAACCTCTCAAAATGGAGAGAACAAGAGACTATACATCCTCAGTCTCTACTTCTGTAAAAACTCCATTCCATTCTTCCAGTTTCTCCGTATCTGTCACAACTGTTCTGATGATACCTTCCACAGCGGGGCCTGATAAATGCCCACCTTTTTCCTCAACCGAGGATTCCTTGCCACCATTGTTGATAGGGCCCTCAGCCATGTCCCACTCACTTCTGCCATTTGCCCTTCTCTCCCCTCCTACAACACCAATAGGTCTCCCTGGTCCTCACCTTTTACCAAACAGCATCTGCATCCAGAGGATCATAAGTTGCCATTTCCACCACCTCCAATGGGACATTACCACCAGACACAAATATCACTCCTTTCAGCCTTTACAAGAGACCATTCCCTCAGGGACACCCTGGTCCACTTCTCCTCCATTTCTAACACATCCCACAGCCCCACAGCCCCTTCCTCTGCAATCACAGACGGTGCATTACCTGCCCTTTACTTCCTCCCTCCTCACTATTCAAGACCTTAGACACACCTTTCAGGTGAAGCAGCGATTTCCCCGCACTTTACTCAATCTAGTCTATGTATTCTATACTCACAATGTGGTCGTCTCTACACTAGGAAGACGAAATGCCGACTGGGCAACTGCTACACAACACGCGCAAAAATGACCATGAACCTTCAGTTGCCTGCCACTTCAACACATCACCATGTTGTCTGGTCAACATCTGTCTCAGGCTTGCTGCAGTGCTCCAGCTAAACTCAACATAAGCCTCACTTTTTGCAGTCTTCAGGACTCAATCTCTTGTTCAATAATTTTAAGGCCTGGACATCTTCCTTTATCCACCCCCATACCCAGGCCCAGTTTTGATATGGGCCGCTTTCAACAGCCAACCCATTTTCACCTATTCATTGTCCCCATTATTAGGTTTTATGAGATGCTAAATAGGTTGGCATGTACTGAAGAATGAGAAGACATTGGTGAAACATATAAGAATCTTAGGGGACTTGACAAGATCAATAATGAGAGGTTGTTCCTCCTGTTGGGAGAGTCTAGAAACAGAGGGTGCAACATCATTAAGTCACTAAATCAAGTATGTTGTCCACTTAAGACAGAAGTGAGAAGCAATTACTTTCTCTCAGAAGGTAGTGAATCTATGGATGTCTTTACCACAGAGGGCAGTGAGGCTGGGTCATTAAGAATACGCAAGGCTGAGATCAGTAAGTTATGGGGCAAAGGCAGGAAGGTGGAGTTGAGGATTGCCAGATCAGTCATGATCTAATTGAATGGTGGAGCAGACTCAATGGGCTGAAAGGCCAACTTGTGCTCCTATGTCCCATGTCTGATGGAATTCTCTCTTATAAGGGTCTAAAAAAAGCATGCCTCCAAAAAGACTGACAAGTTGAGTATTAAACACTCTCGTACACACAGACCCAAACCCATATACCAGCAGTTCACATTTCAAACTCTAAAATAACTCACATTTATGTTGCATAACTGAAATACCAGGAGAGTTTGACAACTTGGGAAAACTGAGTGATGTAAATTTGTAGCTATGCAATCCATGTTGCTTTTTGAAACAGTGAAGTCCTAGTTAAGTTGTGACATTTGACACGTATCCCACACATGGTATCAGCCTACACATTGCCTTTATATCTTTCTACGTTACCACTTTTTGCACACCCTGCACTTGTTCCATGCTAACATCTTTCACAAATGCTATGCTACTCCGCAATACGGCAAATGGCAACATTGTGGTTATGTTACTGGGAGAAAGGGAGGACTACAAATGCTGGAGATCAGAGTCGAGAGTGTGGTGCTGGAAAAGCACAACAGGTCAGGCAGCATCCGAGGAGCAGGAGAATCGACCTTTCGCCCTTCATCAGGAATAAGGCTTGTGGGCTGGGGTTGCTGAGAGATAAATGGAAGACGGGGTGGGTTTGGGGCGAAGGTAGCTGAGAATGCGATAGGTAGATAAAGGTGAGGAAAAAGGTGATAGGTTGAAGAGGAGAGTGGAGCAGAACTTGGGAAAGGTGATGGACAGGTCAGGAGGGCAGAGCCGAGTTGGTGGCTTAGGACTGGGATAAGGTGGGCGGAGAGGAAATTAGGAAACTGGTGAAATCCACATTTATCCCATGTGGTTGCAGGGTCCAAAGGAGGAATATGAGGCGTGCTTCCTCCAGCCGTCAGGTGGTAAAGGTTTGGCAATAAAGGAGGCCCCAGATCTGCATGTCCTTGGTCGGAGTGAGGGAGGAGGGGGGGAAACACAGTGGTAGTTTGAGGCACTGACCTCCACACCAATGAAGCCAGGCACCAAATCGCAGACACCTCCTCCTACTGTCCCCTCAACCATGACCTCATCTCCCAGCACCAATCCATCATCTCCCAGACCATCCACAACCTCATCACCTCTGGGGACCGCCGATCTAACCTCATAGTCCCTGAACCCCACACCGCCCGATTCTACCTTCTACCCAATTCATAAACCTGACTTCCCCGACTGACCCATTGTCTCAGCCTGCTCCTGTCCCACTGAGCTCATCTCTGAATACCTTAGTATTCCCCCTTAGTCCGGGAACTCCCCATCTATGTTCAAGACACCACCCATGCCCATCTTGGACATCTCCCTCCCTTTCCTGGACCTCTCCAAGTCCATCTCCGGTGACCAACTAACCACTGACATCTACGACAAGCCTACCAACTCCCACTGGTACCTTGACTACACCTCTTCCCACCTTACCTCCTGTAAAAAACGCCATCCCTTATTCCCAATTCCTCCACCTCCACCGCATCTGTTTCCAGGATGACCAATTCCACCTCAGAAAATCCCAGATGGCCTCCTTCTACCAAGATTGCAATTTCCCTTCCCACATGGTTGACAATGACTCCAGCGCATCTCCTCCACTTCCCACACCTCCACCCTTGAACCCCACCCCTCCGAATACAAGGACAGAACCCCTTCATCCTCATCTTCCACCCCACCAACCTCTGCATAAATTGCATCACCCTCCGTCACTTCCGTCAAATAGAAATGGACCCCACCACCAGATATATTTTGCTCTCCCCCACCTTGTCAGCGTTCTGGAGAGACCATTCTCTCCTCAACTCCCTTGTCAGATCCACGCCCCTCACCAGCCCACTTCCCACTCCCAGCACCTTTTCCTACCACCATAGGAAATGCAAAACCTGCACCCACACCAGTCCCCTCACCTCCGTCCAAGGCCCCAAAGGATCCTTCCACATCCAGCAGAAATTTACCTATAACTCCACAAATGTCATCTACTGTATCCGTTGAATCCGATGTGGTCTCCTCTATATCGGGGAGACAGGACACCTACCTGCGGATTGTTTCAGAGAACATCTCTGAGACAGCCGCACCAACCAACCAACCCCACCGCCCTTTGGCTGAACACTTCAACACCCCCTCCCACTCTGCTAAGGACATGCAGATTCTGGGCCTCCTCCATCGTCAAACCTTACGACCTGATGCCTGGAGGAATGCCTCATATTCCGTCTTGGGACCCTTCAACCGCACAGGATCAATGTGGATTTCACCAGTTTCCTCATTTCCCCTCCCCCCCACATTATTCCAATCCCAAACCTCCAATACGGCACTGCTTTCTTGAGCCGTATCATCTTTCCCATCTATCCGCTCCACCCTCCTCTCCGACCTATCACCTTCTTCCTCACCTTCATCTACCTATTGCATTCTCAGCTACCTTCCCCCTAGCCCCCCTGGCCCACAAGCCTTATTCTTGATAAATGGCTTATGACCGAAACGTCGATTCTCCTGCTCTCCTGATGCCACCTGGCCTGCTGTGCGTTTCCAGCACCACACTCTTGACACTGGTTATGTTACTGACCTAATAATATCAGTGTACCTGCTCCAACTTAAGGTTCACCAAAATAAACTGCTGTAAAGAAGGCTTTGATCTCTCTATCAAGAAACATTGTGACTGGTTTGATTAAAATGACAGATATACAGGACCTAAAAGAATATAAGCATAAAGCTATAATTGATTGGAAACGTCAACATTAATGGGCTGAATTGACTAATCCCACTCCTATGACTTATGATCGCATTGTCTTATGGCTCAAGGGACAAGTAAAATTCTACAGGTGGCTGAAGGCAGTGGTCAAGCATTAAACCTGTGATAATATAAAGATTCCTAATCAAGGGCTTATGCCCGAAACGTCAATTCTCCTGATCCTCAGATGCTGCCTGACCTGCTGTGCTTTTCTAACGCCACCGAGTGGTGAATGGAAGGAAGGTGGGAAACTCATTGACTTGTAGAAACTAATGATGCAGATGTTTCATCAGTGATTAGATTAGATTAGATTACTGTTGAGATAATGTCTGGTCCAAATATTCAGTGGCATATGTCATTGACAGGTAGGCATTGAGGGAAGCTCATGAAGGACAGGGAGGTACTTTTGTCTGTAGAGAGTATTTTGAAGAACTCCTCAATCAAGATCCAGCCTTTGACTCACCGTATCCTCGACTCTGCTCACCAGTGTCCCCTCTGGCTTGGTCTTGATGGACCTCCAGTTGTGAGTAAAGCTGGCAAAGCCATCAAGCCCAACAGCAGATAGATTCCCTGAAGCACAATGGTGATACACTCCTGGCAGAGCTGCACAATCTCATATGGGAAGGAGAATACATACTAGGGCATTTCTGGGATGCTTTTGTTACAATGGTGTGGGGACGCTGTTACAATCCAGTTAAGAAGGTATGAACTGATCTCTTTCCTTGTTCAGTCTTCTAGTGGTTGCAATGGGAGTGGCACGACAGTTCGGTGGTTAGCATTGCTGCTAAACAGCACCAGGGACCCAGGTTTGATTCCACCATTGGGTGACTGTTCATGTGCATTTTGCACGATCTCCCCATATCCCCGGGTGCTCTGGTTTCCTCACACAGTACAAAGATGGGCAGGTTAGGTGGATTGGCCATGCTAAATTGCCCCTGGTATCCAGGGAAGTGCAGACTAGATGGATTATTCGTGAGAAATGCAGGGAAAGGGTGGGGGTGTGAGAGGGAGGGTCAGTGTGGACTCAATGAGCTATATAGCCTGTTTCCACACTGTAAAGTTTCTAGGATAACTAAGTTTGAATTTAAAAGGAAGATGATACTGCTAATATATAAGAGTATATAGCTCAGTATCAGAGACAAGTCAGTCAGGTTCCTTAATTTAACACTAACAAAGAACTAATTGACTAACAAGGAAAATTTATTCAAGTATTCTAGAGTATTTCACTCCTCACACAGGGTCTTTCATCAAATGTCAAGCAGCCTTTACACAATCTGTACTTCTACACCTGCTGATGTCTTCACCAATATGGAGTTTCAAGCAATTTAGTTATTGTTTTAATTGTATCATAATCATTGTACTGCCTACAATAGGACCAATACTACTAAGAAGGACAGGAATTGAGGACACCTCAACAACGAATCACAATATCGACAATACTGTAATTTAACTCAGAAATGGAGTTGGCCATTTTCGTAACCAGATGTCCCCAGATAACATCCATTCAACCCTGTCACAGAAAGAGACAACATCTTTGACATAAAGATCAGCTTGGGAGCCAGGGATGCCTCACCTTGAAGTATTCAGTTGTAGAAATAATACCAGCATCGATAATCTGTCCAGAAAAGACTCAGAAGATCAAAGTGGTTGCTAACCACCAATCATGCAGCAAAATATCCTCAGGAAATGTGTTTGTGATATTGTTTACTGGAACAACTGGTATTTAGGGATAAGGACCAAAGGTTTTCATGGAGTTAGGCCACAGATTTAATATGATCTCATTGGATGGTGGAGTAGACTTGAGGGACTGAATGGCCTCCTCATGTTCCTATGTTAAAAAGAAGTGACACACACATTTGTAATGGAAGTTGCCTCGTTGTTTTTACACTTTGTAAGTTTAGCATCAGATAATTATTTAACCCCATAATTACCGGCGAAGCTTCGCTTGACAAGCATGAAGGCTAACAATGGGTTTACAATGTCCAAGCGTAGCCAACTTCCATTCTTTGTTTATAACCCAGACACAACCTCTTAAAAAGTCTGGAATAAAATAACATTAACACCTGTAGAATGTTATGTTAAATAGACTTTGGCCATATAACAGTTAAATTGATCACAGATTATCCAAATATTGGTGTGCAGTTGAAGTCATTTCCACATAAGCATTGAGGGTTCATCCTAGATCAATTATGGCTGACATCTGTTTTTCTGGAGAGAATGGTGCAGGTTCAAACTTCACTCTTAAGAATCCTCTACTTTGTGGTGATAAGTTCTTCTAGTGGATTTTCAATTCAAAGTTTGATGAAATGATTTCAGAGACAGAGAAGAGAGAGGGCAATGGTTGTTGCACAATGGCAAGTTCTGTCTGATTGTTCAAAAGGTATTAAAAGATATTTTTCCGTGAATATTACAATGTCCGTTCTATTATATTGTAAATTCTTTAAAGCAGCCCATTGCCTAAAAATGAGCATGCATGTATGTCTAGCACCCTATTTGTATGTAATGAGTTTCTGAATGATTTGATTTAAAAGCCAGCAGAAAAGTTATTGTCTTGAACAACATTAAAAAAAAGTTTATTACAAAACACTGCCAAAAATTGATGAAGTTACTGCTGAAATGCATGCAAGATTTAAATGCAGATAAGGAAAAAGTATTTGTAAAGGTTAGAATATAGTTCATTTCTTTACCATTTGTTAAATGTCTGTAGATTGAGTGTGAAGCGTTGGTTATCAGAAGTGAACAGTTGAGCTTGAAGAATTCTATTTTATAGCTTCAGTAGCTTCCCTAGTCGGATAGTCACTTTGCCTTTGTAGGTGGATTAAATAGGTTAAGGATATTTGGAGATTTCCTTTTCCTTCCTGGTTCCGCCAGTGTGACAGTGAAGACTGCCTACCTTCCTCTCCAGCAGAATAGCGTCATACCTCACTGGGCTGGAAATCAAACTATTCCTGGAAATGTTGCAAATGTTAAAGATTTGATCGAAGTACTCAAATCTTGCCAATTTACCTGCCCTTTTCGACCCAGCTTAACAAAAGCATGGACCAGCTTTGTGGCAGATTAACAAGAATGAGTACTTATTGCAGATAAATAGATTGTAACTACAAGCAAACAGCTACGAACCATTAAATGTTATTAGTTTAAACCACATCTCCTTGTAACCACCACCACACACAGACACGCACTCACGTGCACACACGCATGCACACACACACAAACCCAAAGGTGTTGTGGTGAAGGGACTGGGAAGGTAGTTCAAAGCCCCCTGTCTGCAGGGTTTACTAAAGGGATTCTCTTGCTCCTTCCCTCTGTTGCTCTCTTTCCATTTCTAGCTGTTTTCCACTTCCTTGCAGAACACACAGAGCGACTGATTCACAGATTGTACGTCCTTTGACTTATTGGTTAAAAACAATAGCTTTCAGCAACTGATGAGGGAAATTAAACTGACTTTCTTCAGGCTTTAGGCATTTTTTAAATGCAGAATCAAGGACACTGCCTCCCCTTCTGGAGATCCAAAGACTTCTGGCAGTATCACTCACACTCACAAGCTATTCAGCTACCCAGGAGCCAATCACATAGTTGTTGACAGGCAAACAATTGTTCACTTCTCTAAAGACACAATATGCCAATTGTTGTTGGTTGAAATTCCCTTCAAATACACCTCCAGCTCGAGTTTGTCTGCAATGGAACTTCCCTTACTGGCTGAATAAACAGCACTTCGAATAAGAGCTGGCAGTTTGTTCTTTTTTAAAAGTGCAGCAATCCCTTAGTCTTTAAAATAGCCCTTTACCCATTTCAGTCCACAACTGAAAATGCAGAAAAATTAGAAACCAAGTTCTTTACAATTGGGATGATTCCTGGACACTTTTCCCCCATGAACCTTGGTTCACGAGAAAACCTAGTGTTTGTGTGCTATTCACAGTTAGTTCATCGGAGAGTTATGCCCTGAAACTATCTTGTGATGTTCTTCTGAAGTCTCTGTACACTGATCCATCACTCCTCCCCCCCCCCCCCCCCCACCACCTATCACCTTCTCCCTCATCTTCATCCACCTATCGCTTTCACAATTACCTTGCCCAAAACACCACCCCCCCTCTCATTTATCTCTCAGCCCCTGCCCACAAGCCTCATTCCTGATGAAGGGCTTATGCCAGAAACATCGATTCTCCTGCTCCTTGGATGCTGCCTGACCTGCTGTGCTTTCCCAGCAACACACTCTTGACTTTGATCTCCAGCATCTGCAGTCCTCACTTTCTCCTGAAGTCTCTGCACAAATAGTTTTCACAGTCTGGGGGTCTCTTATATTGTTCAAAAGCCCAATATACAATTTCAGTGACACATTTTCTTTCAAAGCAAAAGGTAAGAAACTCATGCTGGAGTCTATTTGAATCACCTCAGTCATCTGACCATTTTCAGCTGTTTCATGAATGACCTTTCCTCCATCCCTTCTTCACTGGGGTTTGCACAATGATCAGCACTATTCGCAACTCCTCAGATACTGAAGCAGTCCAGGTTCAAATACAGGTTCAAAGATTTGGACAATATCCAGGCTTAGGTTGTGTGGGAAAAAGATCTGCCACCCTGCCCACCCACAGCATGGCCACATAAAAAACACAGAAGCTGGCCTGCAAAACACACAAATCAAGCCTGACAACACATACAAAAACTACCCAGAGTGTCCCAGCCTTGGCCAAACGAGCTAACATAGAAACCAGTTGATTCCTGATGAAGGGCTTTTGCCTGAAATGTTGATTTTCTTGCTCCATGGAGGCTGCCAGACCTGCTGTACTTTTCCAGCACCACTCCAAAATTGACTCTAATTTCCAGCATCTGCAGTACACACTTCTGCCTAACCAGACACGGCCAAACTACCCCCAGACCAGAGAAAACACTTCCTAAAACAGCTTTCACAATCAGTTCCCAGCCCGGATTGGCACTGCAGTCCCAACACCCTCAAGGCAGGCTCATTTCCCATTGAAACTAATACTGCATAAACAAAGAGGCAGACTGAGAGACCCTGGAAGACTTCACTCGCAGGAGGAACACAATGGACATACCCTGAATGCCAGGAGAAGGGGACATTTACACATATTGGTGCAGACGGGAAATACAGTGCAGAATTCTCTGGAAGATATTCTCACCCACTCACGGAGATGGATGGAATCTCCTGTGTCAATTACAAAGGAATTGCTACTGCTGGACGCTTTATTAACTTCCATTCAGTTTATTCTTGTTTTAATCGCTTTACACTTTTCACCATTGTACTGTAACTGCTTTACAATGGTTTTTTTTATTTCAAAAATATACTTTATTCATAAAATAATTTGATGGTCTGTACAGTTGGTCATGCCATACATACGTAAACATTTGCTTACGGAGATCAGAATTTATCATTCTGTACATTTATCAATCATATATCCGTAAATCTAGCTGAGGCGTCAGCAGAGCCTAACTGACTGCGTGGGCCCCCTGTTCTTCTTAGGCAGGCAGACGTTACACGGTGGTCTTTCCCCACCGCGCCATGGCGGCAGCTGCCCCAAGCTTCAGCGCGTCCCTCAACACATAGTCCTGGACCTTGGAATGTGCCAGTCTGCAACACTCAGTCGGTGTCAACTCTTTCAGCTGGAAGATCAACAGGTTTCAGACCGCCCAGAGAGCGTCCTTCACCGAGTTGATGATCCTCCAGGCGCAGTTGATGTTCGTCTCGGTGTGCATTCCGGGGAACAGACCGTAGAGCACAGAGTCCCACACCATAGCGCTGCTCGGGACGAACCTCGACAAACACCACTGCATTCCTCTCCAGACTTCCTCTGCATAGGCACATTCCAGAAGGAGGTGTGTGACAGTCTCGTCCCCCCCGCAGCCACTTCGAGGGCAGCGTGCGGTGCGGCAGAGAGTCCGGGCGTGCATAAAGGATCTCACAGGCAGAGCCCTTCTCACCACCAGCCAAGCCATGTCTTAGTGTTGGAAAGTTCTGGCGATGAGGCATTCTGCCAAATGGCTTTGACAGTCTGCTCAGGGAACCGCGCGATAGGATCCGCCCTCTCCTTTTCCCGAAGGGTCTCAAGGACACTACATGCTGACCACTTCCTGATGGACTTGTGGTCAAAGGTGTTTTTCTTCATAAACTTCTCCACGAATGACAGGTGATACGGAACGGTCCAACTACTCAGAGCGTTCCACAGTAGCGAGGCCAGGCCCATCCTTCGCAACACCGGGGACAGGTAGAACCTCAGTACGTAGTGACACTTAATGTTTGCATACCGGGGATCCACGCACAGCTTGATGCAGCCACACACAAAGGTGGCCATCAGAGTGAGGGTGGCATTGGGTATGTTTTTTCCCCACTGCCCAGATCTTTATACATCGAGTCCCTTCGGATCCGGTCCATCTTTGACCTCCATATAAATTGGAAGATGGCCCGGGTGACTGCAGCGGCACAGGTTCTGGGAATAGACCTGTGCCATGTATAATAGTACCTCACACCTGATGACCAGGTTTTTTTCCTGCAATGGAGAGCGACCATAGTTTCCATCTGCCCAGTTTCTGCCTCACTTTGCTGATACACTCCTCCCAAGACTTGGCGCACGCCCCAGCCCCCCTGAACCAAATACCCAGCACCTTCAGGTGGTTGGGTCCTGACAGTGAAGGGGATCGAGGGTTGGTCAGCCCAGTTCCCGAAGAGCATGGCCTTGCTCTTGCCTCGGTTTACCTTGGCCCCCGAGGCCTGTTCGAACTGGTCACATATGCACATGAGTCTGTACACAGACAGCAGTTCCGAGCAGAAAACGGCAACGTCATCCATGTACAGGGAGGCCTTAACCTGCAGGCCCCCGCTGCCAGGAATAGTCACCCCTCTCAGGCTCGCATCCTTCCTGATGGACTCAGCAAATGGCTCTATGCAACACACAAATAGGCAGGAGAGAGAGGGCAGCCCTGCCTGACTCCAGATCTGACTGGGAAGCTATCTGATTCCCACCCATTGATTGAGACTGCACTGACAAGGTTGGTGTAGAGCAGTCTGATCCAATTGCAGATTCCCTCCCCAAAGCCCATTTTGGAGAGAACATATACATGTGTGATATCCTGTCAAAGGCTTTCTCCTGGTCCAGGCTGATCAGGCAGGTGTCCAACCCTCTGTCCTGCACGTAGGCAATCGTATCCCTGGGGAGTGCAAGACTTTCAGCGATCTTCCTGCCCGATACAGCACAGGTTTGGTCCGGGTGAATCACCGACCCCAGAGCAGACCTGACCCGGTTAGCGATTACCTTTGACAGAATTTTGTAATCCGCATTCAATAGTGAGATTAGTCTCCAATTTTTGAGATCCTCCCTCTCCCCCTTCCACTTGTAGACGAGGGTGATGATGCCTTTCCTCATGGATTCACTCATGGTACCTGCCCGAAGCATACTGACATACACCTCCAGCAGGTCCTGGCCAATCAAGTCCCACAGAGCGGAATAGAGCTCGACCAATAAGCCGTCGCTTCTGAGAGTTTTATTCCTTTCGAAGGACTCAAGGGCTTTGGTCAGCTCGTCCAGAGATAGCAGCTGGTCCAGCCTCTCCTGTGTTCTGTCGTCTAAGACCTCCGTGATAGAGGACAGGAACGACTGGGAGGCCGCGCTGTCAGTTGGCCTCGCGTCATACAGACTGGCATAGAAGGATTTACTGATCCTCATGACGTCAGCCTGAGATGACGTTATCGAGCCATCTTCTTCCTTCAGGCTGCTGAGCACAGAGCTCTCTTTGTGCACCTTCTGGAAGAAGAAATGTAAGCACGTCTCGTCCTGCTCCACCGAGCGGACCCTGGACCGGAAGATTATCTTGGAGGCCTCCGAGGCAAAGAGCGAGGCTTGCTGGCCCTTCACCTCCTTGAGGTCCTCCGTGACATCGACCCCCATCATCTGCAGCAGGAGCAGGTCCTGCATACTTTCCTGGAGCTGGGACAGTTTTCCCCGCTTCTCTCTCGCCTCCTGAACACCTTTGAGGATGACGAACCTCTTGATGTTCCCTTTTACTCTTTCCCACCAGTCCGCTGGGGACTCATAGAGGGGCTTCACGGTTCTCCAACATGCGTAGTCCCTCTTGAGCTCCTCAGTGTTTCCCGGGGTCGCCTGCTTTGTGTTCAGCTTCCACATTCCCTTGCCCGCCCGCTACTCATCCTGTAGGTGACAGTCGGCCAGCAGGAGGCAGTGGTCAGAGAAGAACACCGGCTTGACGTCGGTGGATCTGACCGAGAGACAATGATCACCGTTGTGTCGTCCCCCTATAAAGCATTCTGCACCTTCTGTTCTGGGAAGCGCATCTGGCCATCTGTGCAGAGAATCTGTTCTGTGTCAGCCTGGTCAATTTCTCTTCCACGATATTGCTTTGTTTAATTAAACCGCTTATCAATTTCACCGCGGTCCTTGTTTGTGGTGCCTGATTCATTGGGCTCAATTTCTCCGACAGGCTGACAAGTGGCAAGTCACATTCATGCTGCACAAATGCCAGGCTATTACCATGTCCAATAAGAAACAGTCTAACCACCATCCCTTGATTTTCAATGGTGTTACCATCACTGAATCCTTTACTATCAACATCCTGGGGATTACCATGACGAGAAACTGAACTGACGAGCCACTTTAAAGCTGTGGCTATAAGAGCAGGTCAGAGGTTGGAGGTCTGCAGTGAGTAACTCAACTCCTGACTCCACAAAGCCTGTCCATCATCTACAATGCATATGACAGGAGTGTGATGGACTCCTGTCTGGATGGGTGAAGCGAGAGAGAGAAAGTGAGGACTGCAGATGCTGGAGAGTCAGAGTTTAAAATTATAAATTGTGATGGTCTGAATGTAGTGCAGCTTCAATAACACTCAAGAAACCTGATGCCATCCAAGACAAAGCAGCCCACTTGATTGGCACCATATCTACAGGCAACCACTCTCTCCAACACCGATGCTCAGTTGTAGTACTGTGTATTGACTACAAGATGCACTGCACAAATTCACCAACTCTCCTTAGCATCTTCCAAACTTACAACCACTACCATCTCAAAAGATGACCAAGGGCAGCAGAAACATGGGAACATTACCACCAGTAAGTGACCCTTTAAGTTATCCTGTCTTGCAAATATACAAAAATTCCTCAGTGTTGCTGAGTCAAAATCATTGCACACCTCCCTAAGGACCAGTGAGCTTCCTATAGTTGTGGGCAGTGTTAGAAAGGATTATAAGAGAGGGGATTTATAATCATCTGGAAAGGAATAATTTGATTAGGGATATTCAGCATGGTGAAGGGTAGGTCATGCCTCACAAACCTTATTGAATCACCTCACACTTTTCTGCATTAAACTCCATTTGCCACCATTCAGCACACCCCTGCAGCTTATCTATGTCCCTCTGTAACCTGCAACACCCTTCCACACTGTCTACAACTTGAGTTCTTTGAGTTCTTTGAGAAGGTGACCAAACTGGTGGATAAGGGTAGAGTGGTTGATGTGATGATTTCAGTAAAGAGGATTGATAAGGTTCCTCGGTAGGTTATTGCAGAAAATACTGAGGCATGGAATTGAGGATGATTTAGCGGTTTGGATAAAAGATTGGCCAGTTGTAAGACAACAGAGGATGGTGGTTGATGGGAAATGTTCATCCTGGAGTTAAGTTACTGGTGGTGTATTGCAAGGATCTGTTTTGGGTCCACTGCTGTTTGCCATTTTTATAAATGACCTGGATGAAGGCGTAGAAAGATGGGTTAGTAAATTTGCAGATGACACTGAAGTTGGTGGAGTTGTAGACAGTGCGGAAGGATGTTGCAGGTTACAGAGGGACATCGATAAGCTGCAGAGCTGTGCTGAGTAGTGACAAATGGAGTTAATGTAGACAAGTGTGAGGTGATTCATTTTGGAAGGAGTAACAGGAATGCAGAGTACTGGGTAAATAGTAAGATTCTTGGTAGTGTGGATGAGCAGAGCGATCTCAGTGTGCATAGATCTTTGAAAGTTGCCACCAAGGTTGATAAGATTGGTAGGAAGGCGTACAGTGTGTTTGCTTTTATTGGTAGAAGAGCTTTGGAGCGAGGAGGTCATGTTGCAGCTGTACAAAACTCTGGTGCAACTGCGTACAGTTCTGGTCACTGCATTATAGGAAGGATGTGGAAGCATTGGAAAGGGTGCAGTGGCGATTTACTGGATGTTGCCTGGTATGGAGAGAAGATCTAATGAGGAAAGGCTGAGGGACTTGAGGCTGTTTTCATTAGAGAGAAGAAGGTTGAGAGGTGATTAATTGAGACATATAAGATCATCAGAGGGTTAGATAGGGTGGACAGTGAGAGCCTTTTTCCTCGGATGGTGATGGCTAAAGTAAGGAGTGATAGGTATAAGATAGATGTCAGAGGTAGGTTCTTTACTCAGAGAGTAGTAAGGGCATGGAACGCCCTGCCTGCAACAGTAGACTCGCCAACTTTAACGGCATTTAAATGGTCATTGGATAGACATATGGATGATAATGGAATAGTGTAGGTTAGATGGGCTTCAGATTGGTTCCACAGGTCGGTGCAACATCAAGGGCCAAATGACATATACTGCACTGTAATGTTCTATGTTCTAAGGGCATTGTGAGTGTACCAACACCAATAGACTGCAGCGGTTCAAGAAAGTAGTTAATTACCACCTTCTTAAGAGTAACTAGGAATGGACAACAAATGCTGACCCAACCAGCGACACCTACATTGCACAAGTGAATAATAAAAAAAGTTTCAGGCTTCTGGTTATTATTGCAAAAGCTATGATTTTGTTCACACCTTTCACACCAGCAGTTTAAATTCTATTGTGCAAAGCTCATTGAATGTCAAATGTCTTTTAGATTTCTTTTGAGATCCTTCTTGAGATAAGGAATCTGGTTTCCTCATTTGGATTTTTACACTTGAATCCATAAGAGAGTTCAGGTGAATTTTGACAATCATTTTTTAAGGCTGTTTGTGCTCATTCTAAGAAAGGTTAGCTTTTTGCAACACCTCTTATATAACTACCTATTTATGACATTCTGATTATGACTTTTTTTTTAACAATGGAGACAAATTCAATTGCGGTAACCACAGAGGAGTCTCCCTGTTGTCTGCCACGTGGAGAATCATTGCAGGGATCCTCCACAGTTGCGCTTCCCAGTGACTTCTTTTGGAGTCGCAGTGCAGGTTTTGCCCATTGAGAGGTACCACAGACTTGAAATTTACAACACAGTAAATTTAAGAGAAATACAAGGAGCAGTACCGACCAGACAAAATACATTTTTTTCTAATCATCATATTGAGATTTTCTTGGTTTTCAGGCACTCCATTTCATTCTCATTAATTCATTTATTAAGCGTTGCAGTCGTGTAACAATATTTTAGTTTATTTGCACTCATGCAAAACCAGAATTAGAATAATTTATTAATGGCATCAAAAATTATTAACCCTTTATAAATTTAAAGCCAAAATGCATAAAGAAAATATTAATTCCTTAGATATAGAGTCATAGAGTCATAGAGATGTACAGCATGGAAACAGACCCTTGGGTTCAACCTGCCCATGCCGACCAGATATCCCAAACCAATCTCGTCCTACCTGCCAGCACCCGGCCCATATCCCTCCAAACCCTTCCTATTACATAGAACATAGAACATAGAACAATACAGCACAGAACAGGCCCTTCGGCCCACGATGTTGTGCCGAACTTCTATCCTAGATTAAGCACCCATCCATGTACCTATCCAAATGCCGCTTAAAGGTCGCCAATGAATCTGACTCTACCACTCCCACGGGCAGCGCATTCCATGCCCCCACCACTCTCTGGGTGAAGAACCCACCCCTGACATCTCCCCTATACCTTCCACCCTTCACCTTAAATTTATGTCCCCTTGTAACACTCTGTTGTACCCGGGGAAAAAGTTTCTGACTGTCTACTCTATCTATTCCTCTGATCATCTTATAAACCTCTATCAAGTCACCCCTCATCCTTCGCCGTTCCAACGAGAAAAGGCCGAGAACTCTCAACCTATCCTCGTACGACCTACTCTCCATTCCAGGCAACATCCTGGTAAATCTTCTCTGCACCCTCTCCAAAGCTTCCACATCTTTCCTAAAGTGAGGCGACCAGAACTGCACACAGTACTCCAAATGTGGCCTAACCAAAGTCCTGTACAGCTGCAACATCACCTCACGACTCTTGAATTCAATCCCTCTGCTAATGAACGATAATACTCCATAGGCCTTCTTACAAACTCTATCCACCTGAGTGGCAACCTTCAAAGATCTATGTACATAGACCCCAAGATCCCTCTGTTCCTCCACCTGACCAAGAACCCTACCATTAACCATGTATTCCGCATTCTTATTTGTTCTTCCAAAATGGACAACTTCACACTTGGCAGGGTTGAACTCCATCTGCCACTCCTCAGCCCAGCTCTGCATCATATCTAAGTCCCTCTGCAGCCGACAACAGCCCTCCTCACTGTCCACAACTCCACCTATCTTTGTATCATCTGCAAATTTACTGACCCACCCTTCGACTCCCTCATCTAAGTCATTAATAAAAATTACAAACAGCAGAGGACCCAGAACTGATCCCTGCGGAACTCCACTTGTAACTGGACTCCATGCTGAATATTTACCATCTACTACCACTCTCTGACTTCGACCGGTTAGCCAGTTTTCTATCCAATTGGCCAAATTTCCCTCTATCCCATGCCTCCTGACTTTCCGCATAAGCCTACCATGGGGAACCTTATCAAATGCCTTACTAAAATCCATGTACACTACATCCACTGCTCTACCCTCATCCACATGCTTGGTCACCTCCTCGAAGAATTCAATAAGACTTGTAAGGCAAGACCTACCCTTCACAAATCCGTGCTGGCTGTCCCTAATCAAGCAGTGCCGTTCCAGATACTCGTAAATCCTATCCCTCAGTACCCTTTCAATTACTTTGCCTACCACAGAAGTAAGACTAACTGGCCTGTAATTCCCGGGGTTATCCCTATTCCCTTTTTTGAACAGGGGCACAACATTCGCTACTCTCCAGTCCCCTGGTACCACCCCCGTTGCCAGTGAAGACGAGAAGATCATTGCCAACGGTACTGCAATTTCCTCTCTTGCTTCCCACATAATCCTAGGATATATCCCGTCAGGCCCGGGGGACTTGTCTATCCTCAAGTTGTTCAAAATGTCCAACACATCTTCCTTCCTAACAGATATCTCTTCTAGCTTATCAGTCCGTTTCACACTCTCCTCTTCAACAATACAGTCCCTCTCGTTCGTAAATACTGAAGAGAAGTACTTGTTCAAGACCTCTCCTATCTCTTCCGACTCAATACACAGTCTCCCACCACTGTCCTTGATCGGACCTACCCTCGTTCTTGTCATTCTCAGGTTTCTCACATACGCATAGAATGCCTTGGGGTTATCCTTGATCCTATCCGCCAGGGATTTTTCATGCCCTCTCTTAGCTCTCCTAATCCCTTTCTTCAGGTCCCTTCTGGCTATCCTGTATCCCTCCACTGCTCTGTCTGAACCTTGTTTCCTCAACCTTATGTAAGCCTCCTTCTTCCTCTTTACTAGACATTCAACCTCCCTCGTCAACCAAGGCTCCCTCACACGACCATTTCTTTCCTGCCTGATCGGTACATACATATCAAGGACACGTCGTATCTGCTCCTTGAAAAAGTCCCACATTTCCACCACATCCTTCCCTGACAGCCTATGCTCCCAACGTATGCTCCTCAAATCCTGTCTTACAGCATCGTAATTTCCCTTCCCCCAATTGTAGAAACTTCCTTGTTGTGCGCACCTATCTCTCTCCATAACCAAGGTGAAAGTCACAGAATTGTGGTCGCCATCACCAAAATGTTCACCCACTAACAAGCCCACCACTTGTCCCGGTTCGTTACCGAGTACCAAATCCAATATGGCCTCCCCTCTGGTTGGACAATCTACATACTGCGTTAGAAAAGCTTCCTGGACACACTGCACAAACACCGCCCCATCCAATCTACTTGATCTAAAGAGCTTCCAATCAATATTTGGGAAGTTGAAGTCGCCCATGACTACGACCCTGTGGCTTCTGCACCTTTCCAAAATCTGTTTCCCAATCTGTTTCTCCACATCTCTGCTGCTATTGGGGGGACTATAATAAACACCCAACAAGGTGACTGCACCTTTCCTATTTCTGACTTCAGCCCATACTACCTCCAGAGGCAGATCCCCCTCAAACTTCCTTTCTGCAGCCGTTATACCATTTCTAATTAGCAATGCCACCCCCCCTCCTTTTTTACCACCCTCCCTAATCTTACTGAAACATCTGTACCCAGGAACCTCCAACAGCCATTCCTGTCCCTCATCTATCCATGTTTCCGTGATGGCTACAACATCGTAGTCCCAGGTACCGATCCATGCCTTAAGTTCACCCACCTTATTTCTGATACTCCTTGCATTGAAGTATACGCACTTGAGCCCATCTCTGTGTCTGTAAGTAGTCCCTGTCAGTGCTACCTTCTCCACAGCCTCCCTACAGTCTTGGACATCCTGACACACAGCTAGCTTACTTGCTGGACTACAAGTCCGGATCCCATCCCCCTGCCAAATTAGTTTAAACCCCCCCGAAGAGTGCTAGCAAACCTACCCCCCAGGATATTGGTGCCCTTCTGGTTCAGGTGCAACCCGTCCTGTTTATACAGGTCCCACCTTCCCCAGAATGCAGTCCAATTGTCCAAATATCTGAAGCCCTCCCTCCTACACCATCCTTGCAGCCACGTGTTCAACTGCACTCTCTCCCTATTCTTTGCCTCTCTGTCACGTGGCACCGGCAACAACCCAGAGATGACGACTCTGTCTGTCCTAGCTTTTAGCTTCCAGCCTAACTCCTTGAGCTCTTGAATGACCTCCCCGCCCCTCTTCCTACCTATGTCGTTGGTGCCAATGTGTACCACGACTTCTGGCTGCACACCCTCCCCCTTAAGGATTCTGAAGACACGGTCCGAGACGTCTCGGACCCTAGCACCCGGGAGGCAACAAACCATCCGAGAGTCTCGCCCATGTCCACAGAACCGCCTGTCCGTCCCTCTAACTAGAGAGTCCCCTATAACTAGCGCTCTCTTCTTCTCCCCCTTTCCCTTCTGAATCTCAGAGCCACAGACCCCTTCACTGCAGCTTACACCTGCAAGGCTGTCCCCCCCAACAGTTTCCAAAGCTGCATACTTATTTTTTAGGGGAACGACCACAGGGGAACCCTGCACTGCCTGTTTCTTCCCCTTCCCACCTCTAACTGTTACCCAGCTACCTCTGTTCTCCGGCGTAACTATGTCCCTGTAGCTTCTATCGATCACCCTCTCAGCCTCTCGAATAATCCTCAGCTCATCCAGTTCCAGTTCCAGTTCCCTAACTCGTTCGGTGAGGATCAGGATCTGACTGCATTTCCTGCACACGAAGTCGGCAGGAGTATCGGTGGTCACCCCTACCTCAAACATCCTGCAGGAGGAACATTCCACCGCCTGTGCTGCCATGACTGTACACTGTCTCCAAAAACAAGAACACTGAGTCAATAACCTGTGGACTTTAAAGTTAGGTTAGAGGAGGAGGGTGGGAGGGAGGCCCTACGGAAGTAGGACCTGGGGTCTAGAACACACCCACTCAAATACTAATCACTTGCCTTCCCGCCCAGCTATGCGCTCCAACCTCACTTCCGCTGCCCGCTACAGGTAAGTAATTTTGAAACAAACTGTCTTACCTTAGCTGTAGTCTCCCGGCTATTCATATACCTATCCAAATGCCTCTTAAATGTTGCAATTGTACCAGCCTCCACCATGTCCTCTGTCACTCATTCCATACACGCACCACCCTCTGCATGAAAAAGTTGCCCCTTAGGTCTCTTTTATATCTTTCCCCTCTCACCCTAAACCTATGCCCTCTAGTTCTGGACTCCCCGACCCCAGGGAAAGGACTTTGTCTATTTATCCAATTCATGCCTCTCATAATTTTGTAAACCTCTATAAGGTCACCCCTCAGCCCCCGACGCTCCAGGGAAAACAGCCCCAGCCTGTTCAACCTCTCCCTGTAGCTCAAATCCTCCAACCCTGGCAACATCCTTGTAAGTCTTTACTGAACCCTTTCAAGTTTCACAACATCTTTCCAATAGGAAGGAGACCAGAACTGCACGCAATATTCCATCAGTGGCCTAATCAATAGTAGATATCATAGTATTTAAACTTGTACAAGACAACAGGCACAGATAAGCAACAAACATTTATTTCAAAATAATTGATGCACACTTCTCCACACAAAATGCGGTCACTCTAAACTCTTCCTGAGGCTGATGAGGTCTCAGTTATTGCTTTTCCATCATGTGTACTCAAAGTTGAAAGATTTTAACCAGATTGATATTACATTTTTGATTATCTCTCAGGTCTCAATCTCAGATTTAATTTTTTTCTCCTTGCAGTGGCTCTTGAACATATGTCGACTTAATCTAGACATTCTTCGTCAGGAGCCACTTGGAGTGACAAAAAAACTGGATAGATGGTTCAATGGCCTCTGTCCATCGGGTTCAATAAAATGATCCTTTTGCTTGTCAGAACTGTTTGTCTCTTGTTCACACTCCATTCAGGTGTTTTCCACTTCTTTGTAGGAGGGACAGAGCGATTTGTTCACAAAATAAATAAAGAATACTATTTGATCCAAATATGGATCATATGATGTTGCCGGGAAAAGTTGCAAATCTGAGGACTGGGAGCAGTTTCAGTGAAAGGGGAATCAAGAGGTTAACTGAGAGGTGAAAAATAGAATATAGAGTAAACTTACAAGGAATGTAAAAGTGAACAGTAAGAGTTTCAGTAAGTACATAAAAAGAAAATGATTCATGCAGACAAATGTAGGCCCCTTACTGTCTGAATCAGGAGAGTTTGGAAGGAAGAATCGATGAAAATTAATGTTAATAAAAAGGAACGTGCTGGTACTGTGACACAGGGATAGCACACCCAACCAAATTGACCTAACTATCATTGGATTCACAACACAGTGATCTTAGAATATTCATGGACCCTCAGAATTGCTTAACTGTCCACAATTAAACTCTGCAAATAATAAATATTGGATACAGAGCTTATAACTTAAACAAAGTTTAAGTTATAAGCTCTGTATTCAATATTTATTATTTACAAAGTAAAAATGAATAATTGATAACGAAGAATGTAACTTTAGCAGAACACAGGTAAGCTGAAAGAAAATCTAACTAATATCTACAATCTAAGCCCCATCTTAGATTAGATTAGATTACTTACAGTGTGGAAACAGGCCCTTCGGCCCAACAAGTCCACACTGCCCCGCCGAAGCGCAACCCACCCATACCCCTACATCTACCCCTTACCTAAGACTACGGGCAATTCAGCATGGCCAATTCACCTGACCTACACATCTTTGGACTGTGGGAGGAAACCGGAGCACCCGGAGGAAACCCACGCAGACACGGGGAGAACGTGCAAACTCCACACAGTCAGTCGCCTGAGGCGGGAATTGAACCCGGGTCTCTGGCGCTGTGAGGCAGCAGTGCTAACCACTGTGCCACCGTGCCGCCCATACAAACTCACATACACTCACTGATTGGCAGACACTGTTAGAAAAGAAAAATTAGAAAAGAAAATAAGTGAATCATTATTTGCCAGTTCAATAATGTTTCAATGATGACTACTCGGGCTTCCTGAAACCCTTTAATGATTGGTTGTATTACAGACACCTAGGACTGTATATCTTGCTTGAATTCTGAAGTCACCAGCCAATTTAGGGTGACATGGTGGCTCAGTGTTAGCACGGCTGCCTCACAGCGCCAGGGACCCAGGTTCAATTGTAGCCTCAGTCAATGGTTGTGTGGAGTTGGCTCATTCTTCCCCTGTGTCTGCTGGTGCTCCGGTTTCCTCCCACACTCCAAAGATGTGCAGGTTAGATGGTTTGGCCATGTAAGATTGTCCATCGTGTCCAGGGATGTGCACACTAGGTGGATTAGCCATAAGAAATGCAGAGATAGGGTAGTAGGTGTGTCTGATGGAATACTCTTCAGAGTATTCAGCTCTGATCTCCAGCATCTGCAGTCCTCACTTTCTCCTAGAATACTCTTCAGAGGGTCAGTGTGGACTCAATAGGCCAAATGGCCTGCTTCCACACTGTAGGGATTTTCTGATTCAAATTAAAACAACTTCTGCTAAACTCTGGAGACTTTTCCTCATTTCTTACAGTCTGGAATTCTTTTCTCAAAGCTTTTAACAAGTCAACAACTAGAGAATAACGTAAGAGAACAACAAAAACAGCTTCCCAGACTGACCGCTGTCCAAACCACCGACAGAACAAATTCACTCTTTGTTCTGTCTTTCTTTTTCAACATTATATGTGGTTGGATTGCCAGCACCAGTCCTCCTTTGTTTGACCATTTCATCATTCAACCAGCTGCTAGTCCCCCTGAGTAGATCACTTGGTGCCAAACATGCACAGTGTTCTTGATTCATCCTTCCAGGCCAGTTCCCAGTGGCAAGCATCAGTCATAAAGTCAGACAGCATGGAAACAGACCCTTCGATCTAACCAGGTAGGTAAAAACAATGACTGCAGATGCTGGAAAGCAAATATTGGATTAGTGGTTCTGGAAGAGCACAGCAGTTCAGGCAGCATCCAACGAGCAGCGAAATCAACGTTTCGGGCAAAAGCCCTTCATCAGGAATAAAGGCAGTGAGCCTGAAGCGTGGAGAGATAAGCTAGAGGAGGGTGGGGGTGAGGAGAGAGTAGCATAGAGAACAATGGGTGAGTGGGGGAGGAGATGAAGGTGATAGGTCAGGGAGGGGAGGGTGGAGTGGATAGGTGGAAAAGGAGATAGGCAGGTCGGACAAGTCCGGACAAGTCAAGGGGACAGTGCTGAGCTGGAAATTTGAAACTAGGATGAGGTGGGGGAAGGGGAAATAAGGAAGCTGTTGAAGTCCACATTGATGCCCTGGGGTTGAAGTGTTCCGAGGCGGAAGATGAGGCGTTCTTCCTCCAGGCGTCTGGTGGTGAGGGAGCGGCGGTGAAGGAGGCCCAGGACCTCCATGTCCTCGGCAGAGTGGGAGGGGGAGTTGAAATGTTGGGCCACGGGGCGGTTTGGTTGATTGGTGCGGGTGTCTTGGAGATGTTCCCTAAAGCGCTCTGCTAAGAGGTGCCCAGTCTCCCCAATGTAGAGGAGACCACATCGGGAGCAACAGATACAATAAATGATATTAGTGGATGTGCAGGTAAAACTTTGATGGATGTTGAAGGCTCCTTTAGGGCCTGGGATAGAGGTGAGGGAGGAGGTGTGGGCACAGGTTTTACAGTTCCTGCGGTGGCAGGGGAAAGTGCCAGAATGGGAGGGTGGGTCGTAGGGGGGTGTGGACCTGACCAGGTAGTCGCGGAGGGAACGGTCTTTGCGGAAGGCGGAAAGGGGTGGGGAGGGAAATATATCCCTGGTGGTGGGGTCTTTTTGGAGGTGGCGGAAATGTCGGCGGATGATTTAGTTTATGCGATGGTTTGTAGGGTGGAAGGTGAGCACCAGGGGCGTTCTGTCCTTGTTACGGTTGGAGGGGTGGGGTTTGAGGGCAGAGGTGCGGGATGTGGATGAGATGCGTTGGAGGGTATCTTTAACCACGTGGGAAGGGAAATTGCGGTCTCTAAAGAAGGAGGCCATCTGGTGTGTTCTATTGTGGAACTGGTCCTCCTGGGAGCAGATACAGCGGAGGCGGAGAAATTGGGAATACGGGATGGCATTTTTGCAAGAGATCGGGTGGGAAGAGGTGTAATCCAGGTAGCTGTGGGAGTCGGTGGGTTTGTAAAAAATGTCAGTGTCAAGTCGGTCGTCACTAATGGAGATGGAGAGATCCAGGAAGGGGAGCGAGGTGTCAGAGATGGTCCAGGTAAATTTAAGGTCAGGGTGGAATGTGTTGGTGAAGTTGATGAATTGCTCAACCTCCTCGCGGGAGCACGAGGTGGCACCAATGCAGTCATCAATGTAGCGGAGGAAGAGGTGGGGAGTGGTGCCGGTATAATTTCGGAAGATCAACTGTTCTACATAGCCAACAAAGAGACAGGCATAGCTGGGGCCCATACGTGTGCCCATGGCTACGCCTTTGGTCTGGAGGAAATGGGAGGATTCAAAGGTGAAATTGTTAAGCGTGAGGACCAGTTCGGCCAAACGAATGAGAGTGTCAGTGGAAGGGTACTGTTGGGGACGTCTGGAGAGGAAAAAACGGAGGGCTTGGAGGCCCTGGTCATGGCGGATGGAGGTGTATAGGGATTGGATATCCATGGTGAAGATGAGGCGTTGGGGGCCAGGGAAACGGAAGTCTTGGAGGAGGTGGAGGGCGTGGGTGGTGTCTCGAACATATGTGGGGAGTTTCTGGACTGGGGGGATAGGACAGTGTCAAGATAGGTAGAGATGAGTTCAGTGGGGCAGGAGCATGCTGAGACAATGGGTCGGCCAGGGTGGTCAGGCTTGTGGATCTTGGGAAGGAGGTAGAACCAGGCAGTGCGGGGTTCCCGGACTATGAGGTTGGAAGCTGTGGATGGGAGATCTCCTGAGGTGATGAGGTTCTGTATGGTCTGGGAGATGATGGTTTGGTGATGGGGGGTGGGGTCATGGTCAAGGGGGCAGTAGGAAGAGGTGTCCTCGAGTTGGCGTTTGGCTTCAGCGGTGTAGAGGTCAGTGCGCCAGACTACCACTGCGCCCCCTTTATCCGCTGGCTTAATGGTGAGGTTGGGATTGGAGCAGAGGGATTGGAGGGCTGCGCGTTGTGAGGGTGAGAGGTTGGAGTGGGGGAGGGGGGTCGACAGGTTGAGGCGGTTAATGTCCCGGCGGCAGTTGGAAATGAAGAGGTCGAGGGCAGGTAATAGGCCAGCGCGGGGTGTCCAGGTGGATGCAGTGTGTTGAAGGTGGGTGAAGGGGTCTTTGGAAGGTGGGCGGGAGTCCTGATTGTGAAAGTAAGCTCGGAGGCGGAGGCGATGGAAGAATTGTTCGATGTCACGGCGTGTACTAAATTCATTGATGCGTTGTCGGAGGGGGAATGAAGGGGAGTCCTTTGCTGAGGACTGATCGTTCGTCCTCAGTGAGTGGGAGGTCTGGGGGGATGGTGAAAACTCGGCAGGGCCGGGAGCTGGGATCTGGTGTGGGTGTGGAGCTGGGAGTGGGGTCGGAGCCAGTACCTGGAGTGGGTGTGATGGTGGGGGGAATGGGGGTGGAGGCATGAGCAGGGGTAATGTTCCCCTCGGGGTTCTGGTGGGGAGGGGTGGGGATAGTGACAGTGGGGTCTGTGGGGGGCATGTCAGCAGAATGCAGGTGAGTGGTGCTGGTGGGGGTGGAAGTGGTGGTGATCATGGCAGTAGGGGTGGTGGAGGTCACTGAGCATGTGGCATTAGCGATGATGTGAGGGCCGGAAGTGGCTGTGGGAGTGGCCATGATGTGGGCGGAAGTGACATCATCACTCAGCGTGGGGGTGGTAGCTGCGTCAGCCGCATGGCTAATGGCATTTCCGAGGCCAGGGGAAGCTTCTGGAATGTTTGAGGAGCGCTGGTTATGGAGGTGGGTGGATAAAAGTTTGTTGTACTTACAGTTTTTGATGTTTGAGATGGAATTGAAATACTGTTTGTTGAGAGTATGAATTCTCCTGAGGATGTCGTACAGAGTGGGTCCTTTGCAATTCTGAGAGAGTGTGGCCCTCAGCTGAGGCAGGGCTGATTGTAGAGAGGTTAGGTGCTGGCGCATTGCTGCAAGCGTGGATCTTGAAGGAGAACTGTTGCTGGTGTTTTTGAATCTGTAGTCTGTACTGTTTGTCCTGTTCAGGTCCGAACTCTGCTGGTTTAAAGGTGGTCCGGAGTCCGTGTGGGATGAGTTGGTTACGGAGGCAGGCACTGAGGAAGCAAATGTGGCTGTGGTAGCCAGTTTGTTTCACAACATGGTTGAAGAGCTTCAGAGCAGAGGAAATGACCTGGGAGTTGCAGTGGGAGAGGGACTCCCTGAGATTCTTGTAGAGAGAGGAGGAAAACTTCTTCAAGGCAGGCATCCTTGCAAGAGGATTCGCAGTCGGGTTAAAATCAATGAGGTAAAAACAATGACTGCAGATGCTGGAAAGCAAATACTGGATTAGTCGTGCTGGAAGAGCACAGCAGTTCAGGCAGCATCCAACGAGCAGCGAAATCGACGTTTCGGGCAAAAGCCCTTCATCAGGAATAAAGGCAGTGAGCCTGAAGCATGGAGCTTCGATCTAACCAGTCCATGCCAAACATAATCCCAAACTGAACTAGTCCCACCTGGCTGCTCCTGACCCACATCCCTCCAAACCTTTCCTATTCACGTATCTATCTAAATATCTTTTAAACATTGCAATTGTACCGACATCCACCACTTCCTCAAGATGTGCATTCCACATATGAACCATCCTCTGTGTAAATAAATTGCCTCTCATTGTCTTTTTAAAAATCTCTCTCCTCTCACCTTAGAAGTGTGCCCCCTAGTCTTGAAATCCCCATCCTAGGGAAAACCAGCAATCATTCATGCTATCTCTCATTATTTTATAAACTTCTATCAGGTCTCCTCTCAACCTCCTACACTACTGTGAAAAAAATCCCAGCCTATCCAGCCTTTTTTTATAACTCAAACCTTCCATACCTGGCAACATCCTGGTAAATGTCTCCTTCCTATAACTGGGCAACCAGAACTGGACACAATATTTCAGAAGAGGCCTCACCAATGTTCTGTACAACCTCAACATGTCTTTTGTTCTTAACTACTTTTTAAAACCAGCATTGTTTAAACTTTAATTCTCAATTGCATCTCACAGTTTCAAACTGAAAATGACACAGATACACACAGAGGTGCACACAGACACCCACACACACCCTTATCGACACACACGCTCCCACACTCACACATACACCCCCTCACAGACTTAAGACACTCTACACTCACTACATACACACACTTTCTCACACTCACAACCCCCACCCCAGACAGACAGACACATACACAGACAGACAAAGACCCACATGCACACATTTATTTTGTGGGGTGAATTTGTACTTGCAGAGTTACATTGCACTTTGCTCAAAAACTGCATACATTCATGTAGAACTTTGACCTCAAAAACTGCATGAATTTATGTAAAACTCTGTTATCTCACTTTTTAGATTAGAATCAATCTAAACATCAGGTCATAGACAGAGAACATAGGGAGCTAACACCTTTAACATATTGTCTAGCTATCACCATTGTTAACAGCTAACCCGAGAATGCAGCTTTTAAAAAAAGGTTTTGTGATTTACACATGAAAGAAGTGAAACTATCGCTGTATTCTAACAGATGAAAGACTTAACAGACAATCAATTTTTCAACGTATAATTTCACTTACATCACACTGCAAATTTTTGCTATAAATTCTGTGTTACGATCGAGCCCTCCACTATCACCTGATGAAGGAGCGTCGCTCCGAAAGTTAGTGTGCTTCCAATTAAACCTGTTGGACTATAACCTGGTGTTGTGTGATTTTTAACGTGATAAAATGTAAAGTTGTCCACCTCAGTAGAGAAAAACAAATTGCCAAATATTATTGAAATAGTGTTAGATTGGGAAATGTTGATGTTAAGGGACCTGGGTGTCTTTCAACACTAGTATTTGAAAGTGAGAATGCAGTTATATCAACCACTTAGGAAGGCAAAGAGTTTGTTGGTCTTCATTCGCAAGAAGATTTGAGTATAGGAGCAAGGAAGTCTAACTGAAGTTGTACAGAGTTGAAAAGTGTAGTGCTGGAAAAGCGCAGCAGGCCTGGCAGCATCCGAGGAGCAGGAGAATCGACGTTTAGGGCATAAGCCCTTCTTCAGGAATGAGGCTGGTGTGTCAAGTGGACTGAGATAAAAGGTGGGGGTGGGGGAGGGAGATTTGGGGGAGAGGCGCTGGGAATACGATAGGTGGAAGGAGGTGAGGGTGATGGTGATAGGCCAGAGAGGGGGTGGGGGCTGAGAGGTCGGGAAGAAGATTGCAGGTCAAGAGGGCGGTGCTGAATCCAGGGGTTGGGACTGAGATAAGGTGGGGGGAGGGGAAATGGGGAAGCTGGAGAAATCTACATTCATCCCGTGTGGTTGGAGGGTTCCTGGGCGGAAGATGAGGCGCTCTTCCTCCAGGTGTCGTGTGGCCAGGGTCTGGCGATGGAGGAGGCCAAGGACCTGCATGTCCTTGGCGGAGTTAAAGTGTTCAGCCACGGGGGGTGGTTGAGTTGGTTGGTGCGGGTTTCCCAGAGGTGTTCCCTGAAACGTTCCGCAAGTAGGCGGCCTTTCTCCCCAATGTCAATGAGACCACATCGGGTGCAGCGGATACAGTAAATGATGTGTGTGGAGGTGAAGGTGAATTTGTGACGTATATGGAAGGATCCACTGGGCCTTGGAGGGAGGTGAGGGGGGAGGTGTGGGCACAAGTTTTGCACTTCTCCGCCCCATGTCGATCTCCACCCCCACGTTAATCTCTGCCCCCACGTCGATCTCCACCCCCACAATTAACTCCACCTCCACGGCCGACTCCACCCCCATGACTAACTCCGCCCCATGCCTAACTCCGCCCCCATGCCTAACTCCGCCCCCATGCCTAACTCCAACCCCACTCCCAGCTCCAGCCCCACACCAGGTCCTAGCTCCCAGCCCTGCTGTATTTTCACCATCCCTCCATACCTCCCCCTCTCTGAGGATGAACGGTCAGTCCTCAGCAGAGGCCTCACTTCCATCCCCCTACGGTCCCGGATCAATGAGTTCGACACGCGGCTAGACATCGAGCATTTCTTCAGCCGCCTTCGCCTCCGCGCCTACTTCTTCAACCAGGACTCGCCCACTCTCTGACGACCCCTTCTCCAGCCTCCAACACACCCCATCCACTTGGACACCTTGTACTGGACTCTTACCCGCCCTCGATCTCTTCATATCCAACTGCTGCTGCGACATTGACTGCCTCAACCTGTCCACCCTCTCCCCCACTCCAACCTCTCACCCTCTCAACACGCAGCCCTCCACTCCCTCCACTCCTGCCCCAATCTCACCATCAAACCGGCAGATAAGGGAGGTGCAGTGGTAGTTTGGCGCACCGATCTTTACACCACTGAAGCTAGACGCCAACTCGCGACACCTCCTCCTACTACCCCTTTGACCATGACCCCACCTCCCACCACCAAACCATCATCTCCCAGACCATCCATAACCTCATCACCTCAGGGGATCTCCCATCCACCGCCTCCAACCTCATAGTCCCACAACCCCGCACTGCCCGTTTCTACCTCCTGCCTAAAAACCACTAACCCGACTGCCCCGGCCGACCCATTGTCTCAGCCTGCTCCTGCCCCACCGAACTCATCTCTGCGTACCTTGACACTGTCCTGTCTCCCTTAGTCCAAGAACTCCCCACCTACGTTCGGGACACCACCCACGCCCTCCACCTCCTCCATGATTTTCGCTTCCCTGGCCCCCAACGCTTTATCTTCACGATGGACATCCAGTCCCTATACACTTCCATCCCCCATCACGAAGGCCTCCAAACCCTCCTCTTCTTCCTCTCCTGCCGACCCAACCAGTACCCTTCCACTCACACCCTCCTTCGACTGACTGAACTGGTCTTCTCTCTTAACAACTTCCCTTTCCAATCCTCCCACTTCCTCCAAACCAAGGGAGTAGCCATGGGCACCCGCATGGGCCCCAGCTATGCCTGCCTCTTCGTAGGATATGTGGAACAGTCCATCTTCTGCAGCTACACCTGCACCATCCCCCACCTTTTCCTCTGCTACATCGATGACTGTATCGGTGCTGCCTCGTGCTCCCACAAGGAGGTTGAACAGTTCATCCAATTTACTAACACCTTCCACCCCGACCTCAAATTTACCTGGACTGTCTCAGACTCCTCCCTCCCCTTCCTAGACCTCTCCATTTCTATCTCGGGCGACCGACTCAACACAGACATTTACTACAAACTGACCGACTCCCACAGCCACCTAGACTACACCTCCTCCCACCCTGCCCCCTGTAAAAATGCCTTCCCATATTCCCAATTCCTTCGCCTCCGCCGCATCTGCTCCCAGGAGGACCAATTCCTCTACCGAACAGCCCAAATGGCCTCCTTTTTCAAAGACCGCAATTTCCCCCAGACGTGGTCAACGATGCTCTCCACCACATCTCCTCCACTTTCCACACCTCCGCCCTTGAACCCCGCCCCTCCAATTGCCACCAGGACAGAACCCCACTGGTCCTCACCTACCACCCCACCAACCTATCATCGTATCATCCTCCGTCATTTCCACCACCTCCAAACAGACCCCACCACCAGGGATATATTTCCCTTCCCACCCCTATCAATGTTCTGGAGAGACCACTCCCTCCGCGACTCCCTCGTGGTCCACACCCCCCCACCAACCCAACTTCCACTCCCGGCACCTTCCCCTGCAACCGCAAGAAATGCAAAACTTGCGCCCACACCTCCCCCCCTCACTTCCTTGCAAGGCCCTAATGGATCCTTCCATATCCATCGCAAATTCACCTTCACCTCCACACACATCAGTTACTGTATCCACTGCACCCGATGTGGTCTCCTCTACATTGGGGAGACAGGCCGCCTACTTGCAGAACGTTTCAGAGAACATCTCTGGGACACCCGCACCAACCAACCCAACCACCCCATGGCTCAACACTTTAACTCCCCCTCCCACTCCACCAAGGACATGCAGGTCCTTGGCCTCCTCCATCGCCAGACCCTGGCCACACGGCGTCTGGAGGAAGAGCGCCTCATCTTCCGCCTAGGAACCCTCCAACCACACGGGATGAATGTAGATTTCTCCAGCTTCCTCATTTCCCCTCCCCCCATCTTATCTCAGTCCCAACCCCTGGATTCAGCACCACCCTCTTGATCTGCAATCTTCTTCCCGACCTCTCAGCCCCTACCCCCTCTCCAGCCTATCACCCTCACCCTCACCTCCTTCCACCTATCGTATTCCCAGCGCCCCTCCCCCAAATTCCCCCCTCCCCACCTTTTATCTCAGCCCGCTTGGCACACCAGCCTCATTCCTGAAGAAGGGCTTATGCCCGAAACGTCGATTCTCCTGCTCCTCGGGTGCTGCCTGGCCTGCTGCGCTTTTCCAGCACCACACTTTTCAACTCTGGTCTCCAGCATCTGCAATCCTCACTCTCTCCTTTGAAGTTGTACAGAGCTTTGTTGAGATTACTCCTGGAGTATTGTGTGCTATTTCAGTTTACTTACCTAAGAAAAGATATATTGGCCGTAGAGGGAGTGCAGTGAATGTTCATCAGTCTGATTCCTGGGATGGTGGAATTTTTGTATGGAGACAGACTGAGTCAACTGGGCCTGTATTCACTGGAGTTTAGAAGGATGAGAGATCATCTCATTGAACCAGAGAAGGCTGGGCTCGATGGGCTAAATGACCTACTTCTGTTCAAATGTCTTACAGCCTTGTGGCAACAAAGTGAGGACTGCAGATGCTGGAGACCAGAGTTGAAAAATGTGATGCTGGAAAAACACAGCAGGCCAGGCAGCATCCGAGGAGCATTCCTGAAGAAGGGCTTATGCCCGAAATGTCGATTCTCCTGCTCCTCGGATGCTGCCTGGCCTGCTCTGTTTTTCCAGCATCACATTTTTCAACTCTGGACAAAATGGATGTAGAGACGAAGTTTTCCTTGGCTGGGATCATGGTCTCAGGATATAGAGTGGGTCATTTTTGACTGAGATGAGGAAAAATCTCTTCAATCTGAGTGTGGTAAATTACAGAATTCTCTACCACATGAGGCCGTGGAGGTGAAATTACTGAATACATGTAAGAAAGCAATAGATAGATTTATGGAGGCTAAAGTCGTCAAGGGGTATGGGAAGAGTGGGAGTATGGCATTAACATAGAGGATCAGCTATGATCGTGTAGAATGGCAGAATGGACTTGATGGGCCAAAGGGCCTACTCTTCCCCCTATGATCTATGTTCCTAACCTTACTGCCCATGACTGTCCTTTGTCTCAACTTCATGAGGCCAGCTAACAGCAGAATGTAGCAACATGGAGTTGGCTTTTCTGCTTTCCCACTGCCCTGACTGACAAACTGACTGTGATCTGTTGTTCAGTGACCCTTGAGCTTTCCATACTGACCTTTTAAAACATTGTGAGAGGGCTTTGCCCCAACTCCTGGGCAAAAACAAATGTAGCACAGATCAGAACATCTTGTGCTCCGTATGTTACCATATCTAGATAAGGTCATTGCAGTAGCTGCCAAATTCAGAAAGCACACAGATGCACAGGAATACAGAAAAATAGATTTCCTCACAGATTAGATTAACATTAATATGAATGGAAGTGGATGTGAGCGAATGTTAATGTTGAGAGGCTGTGATCACCAAATAGTAACAAAGGGTAAAATCAACATAGTTCTAGCAGATGGCAGATGCTCTCTCATAATAAAAAGAGATGACTAATCGTGGTTTAACCTGAGGGGCACCATGCATCAGGCAAGGGAAGAGACTGAAAAAGGAGATCCCTGCATAGTAACTTCAGCCTGTACAGGAATTGAACGTGTGCTGTTAGCACTAGTCTGTGTTGCAAATTATCTGTCCAGCCAACTAAGCTAACGGACGACTACCACCACCACCACGACCACCACCACCTCCCCCCCGCCCCCCCACGCCCCCCCCACCACCACGACCACCACCACCACTGCAAAACATCACTGGGTGAAGAATGGGGAAGTCAATTCCTCTTTGCAGAAGATTGTTTTGCTTTGAGTGCCTGTTGTATTGTGACACCATTTAATATTGAATTGGTGTTTGAAAAGAAAGACTGGCATTTTTTACTGCACCTTTCAGGATCTCAGAATATCCCAAACAACTTAAAGCCAACATATTTGAAGAGTACGTTTGAAGAGTAGTCATTATTGTAATGTGGGAAACTTGACATCAATTTGCACTTAGCAAGTTTCCTGAAGAAGGGCTGATGCCCGAAATGTCGATTCTCCTGCTCCTTGGACGCTGCCTGACCTGCTGTGCTTTTCCAGCAACACATTTTCAGCATCAATTTGCACTTAGCAAGGTATCCCAGACAGCACTAAGGCGGTGAGTGATCAGATCACCTGTTTCAGTGATAATAGTTGAGGGACTAATATTGACCAGGATACTGAGGAAAACTCCATGGATTGTTATCAGAAAGTACCAAAGAGTTGTTTACTGTTTTTGAGAATGAAGACATGCTTTCTGCTTAGTATGTATTCCTCAACCAGGTGATCTAATCACTGTCTTAGTGCTGTCAGTTACAGAAAGAAAATGGTCATTTAGCTGTTGCTGTGTGCAAATCAGATATACAGCAGTTTGAGGTGTCCTGAGATTGCGAAAGGTGTCATGTAAATGGCATTCTGCCTTCGTTTACTGTTGACGTGAGATACAGAGGGAGCTGTGCAGTTCTTCCATGGTATGTACAGGGATGACAAGTCTCAAGTCGAACAAAAAAGGCATCCAGTTCTCTAGCACCTACAGCTCTGACTTAATGATCACTAAATGCATTAAAAATCATTTAAAATGTTAATTAACAGTAGTTGGTGAAATGAAGCAGACCTATTTCATACATAAGGTGCTCTAGAGACATGGATTAGGTTTCTAGAAAAACCGGTGAGCTTCCAGAAAACTGAAAAGATTTTTTGGAAGGGGACTGGAGATAGATTAGGTAAATTATGCTGTCATGAATGAAAATGCATTTTGATCCAACAGGTCTCTTCCAATTTCTAAACTATTTCTACATAGTCCTAAATCCCATAATTTCCCCCACCCATATGGAAATTGTCATTCAGTGAAGTACAGCTGTTAACCTAAAATTTGCAGGGTTAGATGAAATGAGGTTAAGTGATATTAAATTAAACATAGAAAATATAGACATTTGAATCCACTCTGTTATCCATTATTAACATGTGTGATCATCCAGCTCAATAGCCTGTTCCAGATTTACCCACATGTCCTTTGGTCCTTTTAGCTCCAAATGCTATATCCAACTCTTTCTTTGAAGTTATGCAATGTTTTGGCCTCAGCTAGTTTCTGTGGAAGTGAATTCCCCAAGCTCACCACTCTCCGGGTGAGGATATTTTTCCTGATCACCTGTATCCTTGGATTGTAAATTCCAGGTCTGAACTCCCCTGACATCAGGTACTTCCTCCGGCACCCAACCTTGTCTCGTCCTGTCAGAATTTTATAAGTTTCCAAGAGATAACCCCTCATTCCTCTGAACTCTAGAAAATACAATCGAACCAATTCAACCTCTTCTCATATGTCAGACCTGTCATCCCAGGAAACATCCCTTCTTTAGCAAGAACATCCTTCTTCAGATAAGGAGACCAAAACTGCACACGATACTCCAGATGTATAAATTGCAGCATGATATTCCTGCTCCTGTATTCGAAACCACTCGCTATTAAGACCAAGGTACCATTTGCCTTCTTCATTATCTGCTGCAAATTTGAAGATAATACATTTAGTTCCATTGTCATGGTGGCTCAGTGGTTAGCACTGCTGTCTAGCAGTGCCAGGGACCCAGGGTTTGATTCCACCCTTGGGTGACTATCCGTACGGAGTTTGCATACTCTCTCCTTGTCTGTGCGGGTTTCATCTGGATGTTCCAGTTTCCTCGCAAAGTCCAAAGGTGTGCAGGATAGGGTGGGACTGGGTGGGATGCTCTTCAAAGGGTCAGTGCGGACTCGATGGGCTAAATAGCTTGCTTCCACACTGTAGGGATTCTACTTAGATCATATTGTGAACAACTAGGGTCACAGTACCTCACTAGTCACTTGGCTGCCATTCTTACTCTTTATTTCCTGTCTGCCAGTCAGTTCTCTATTCATCTCATTGCATTTCCCTAATCCTATGTGCTTGAACATTACACGTTGACCTCTTATATGGCACATTGTCAAAAGCATCAGTAAGTCAAAATAAATCACATTCCCTGACATCCCTCATTGACTGTATAAAGTACACATTTGAAGAATTCCAACAGATTTGTCAGCTTTCGTAAGTTCATGCTGTCTTTGTCCGATCCTAAAATGAGAAGGATAAAACATATGAAACTTGAAGATCACCTATGATGAGGAAGGTTTCCGCGGACTTTTAATTTGTTTGTGCTGGTCTGAAGGAATGGTTTGTGTTTACTTACAACAAGCACATTGTAGCTGAGCTGTAATGGCTTGAACTGCCTCAGTAACTGTGGAAAAGCTGATGTTTTGTAGCCACTAAACTAATGGTGATAATATGGACTGCTTATCAGCGAATTTAGTGATTGTCATAGAATTGTACTGTGTAAGTATCACAAGTTTATTGGTTGAACGATAAGTCATGACTTATAACAGCAACTGCAAGCTAAAGTTTTATGTCAAAGTTCATTAGGGGCAAAAAAAAAGTGTATTTCCAAAGAGAAACAAACAAGTCTTAATGAGTTCATTAATCAAACTGACGTAGAAAACACGATCTGTTAATGCTGTTTGTCTGTCCTCAAAATTATCATTTTGGCAAGTGTCAAGTGTAAAATGATTCGGGGTTTAGATAGGGTTGACCATGAGAACCTTTTTCCACGTATGGAGTCAGCTATTACGAGGGGGCATAGCTTTAAATTAAGGGGTGGTAGGTATAGGACAGATGTTAGGGGTAGATTCTTTACTCAGCGAGTTGTGAGTTCATGGAATGCCCTGCCAGTAGCAGTGGTGGACTCTCCCTCTTTATGGGCATTTAAACGGGCATTGGATAGGCATATGGAGGATAGTGGGCTAGTGTAGGTTAGGTGGGCTTGGATCGGCATAACATCGAGGGCCAAAGGGCCTGTACTGCACTGTATTTTTCTATGTTCTATGTTCTATTAAAGCAAAGTATACTGCAGAAAATACTGCAAAAATCGTACCCATGCAATGGATATAATTACAAGTGGACCCTCTTACATGGATCTGTCCGAAGATCAGACCAGAACAGGTGATCAGCCCACTCAGTCTCAATGTGTTTTCATTAGGGAGTTGATATGCCCTGGTTAGCTGGGTTTTTACTGTGAGGCAAGCTGTTTTCTACACTATCTGTACAAAGGTTCTCATGGTCAACCCTATCTAAACCCCGAATCATCTTGTAAACAACTGAAGTTTAGATTACTTACAGTGTGGAAACAGGCCCTTCAGCCCAACAAGTCCACACCAACCCTCCAAAGAGCAACCCACCCAGACCCATTCCCCTACACCTAACACTAGGGGCGATTTAGCATAGCCAATTCACCTAACCTGCACATCTTTTGGACTGTGGGAGGAAACCGGAGCACCCGGAGGAAACGGGGAGAATGTGCAAACTCCACACAGACAGTCGCCCAAGGTGGGAATTGAACCCGGGTCTCTGGCACTGTGAGGCAGCAGTGCTAACCACTGTGCCACCGTGCCGCCCATTTGTTTGCTGGAAAATCCATTGTTAGAACTGCCTTGGGTCAGTCTTAACCTGATAGACCAGGGAAAGTGGGAATAGATGAATAAAAAAGGTGCAATTCCAGAAAATAAGATGGAAACAATGAGTCGTGTTGTCGGATGAATGAGCTCATAAAAGAAGTCTACCTGTGAATCTGCTTACTGAAACCTCTATTGGACAGTCCCATCAGTAAGACTGGGGGCTGGACTTCAGCTCGTTTCAGCGACTATTTCTTATTGTGGAACATCCGTGACAGTACGCAGTGCGGATATTCCATTGATGAGCATTGTCAGTGCCATCTCGGCTGGTTAACTATCCCTCTAGAATTTGTCTTTATTTCCCACATCCTTCCATTCCTCTCTTCCATTATCACGTTTGGCATGTCTGGAAGTTCACAGAGTTGCAGTGCCACTCAGTTCAATGAAAATGGCTGCAAGCAAAGACACCGATTATAACTACAAGTATCTTTAAAGAAAGGAAGAAAATGGAAATCTCATTGATGTACATCTATCATGCCTTAATGAAAATGTAGTCATCTTGTCTCAACACTGTCATATAAGCAAGAAAGTGAACCCATTAAGAATCTGCTTTCCACTCCCTTTCGACAGTCCATTAGTGAGTCTTCACAGCAATAGATTCTTTGGACAAAATTGCATTAATGACAGAATGATGAAAAGTCCAGATGGACCAGCTGTCTTTGTTTATCCCAATCAATAATGTACTAGCTTGACCCAGTTACATTGGCTATCTTTCCATTAATTTATAAGATTGTTGTGAATGGAATTGGACTGGTTACAATATTTCTTCTGGCTGAATCTTGCCTTTTTGGCTGAGTCTGAGTTAAGAGCATTGAACATTGAACAGCACTTTGGTACAGGCCCTTCGGCCCTTAGTATTGTGCTGATCTTTTATTTTACTCTGAGATCAAAGTAATGTTATGAGGGTGTAGGCTTGTGCTAAACCTTTAAGAGAAAGCGGAAGCTGGCAAGGACTTAATAAGCAGAGTGTGCTGAAAAAAATCAAAAATATAACATTTGGCTGTGAAACAAATAGCTGAGCTGTTGCTATGGTACATAACAGATTTGAATTTGGCCAATCAGTTTAAATTATGCTCCATAATTGAATTTGAATTTTGCTGTTTTGACGGCATCAAACCAATGAGATGATCCAATGTTTTGGGGTATAAAAATCAGGCATTTTGAACAGTTAGCTAGAGTGGCAAAGAGCACCACCTGCCTGCAGAATTGCTCTCTGAAAGGTACCTGTTCATATAAAATTTGTGCAGCAGAAGACTGAAGAAAAGTCTCAGAAAAAACCTATAGAGGAAGATACAGAGGAGAATCGACACAGCTAACTGGTTTTGAAATTGAATGTTGTAAAACCTAAATGGGGGGTTTTATCGGATCAGTATAATGTTGTAGAGTGGGAGGTAGATAAATAGTTCAGACAAAGGAGGTTTACAGTGTAGATAGTTGTTGTTTAATGTCCTTTTTTTTCTTGAAGTTAAAGAATAAATTGTTAATTTTTTCTTTAAATAGTAGGATTTGGTAGTCCTTTGTCACTCATACTTACAAGGTAAGGTGAGCTTTTCTGTGTGTCTGGTTTAAGTTAGCAGAAGGGTTTACCCTATATTGTAACACTAACCTACACTCCCTATATTTAACTATCCAAGAATCGCTTAAATGTCCCTAATATATCTAACTTTACTACCACTGTCTTGCCTGGTCGAGGATGGAGTCTGAAAGTGTTGGAGAAAGAGGAGATGGCACCGTCATTGTCCAAGAGGGATCTGGATGTTCCGTGCTTGTGGTGGCCTAAAGGAGAGGCTTCCCCTTCCCGGAGGACTGGTAGAGGAGACTGCACCACCAGACATTGCCAGCCTGGTCTGAGTCATCTGCTCCTCAGATGCTGCCTGAACTGCTGTGCTCTTCCAGCACCACTAATCCAGAATCTGGTTTCCAGCATCTGCAGTCATTGGTTTTACCGACCTGAGTCATCACCCAGGTTAGTGCTGTTGCCAGGTTGGAGGAAAGACCAGCCATGCAGAAAGAAGATCAGTGGAGCTGGGAAAATACCACATCTCTCTCTCCTCTACCTCACAATCACGCTACCTCTGCTACTCCACCCATCTCCCACTAAGGGTTATGCCTTGCTGCTTTCAACACCTTCCCTTGCATGTATCTTCCCACCTTCCCTTCCCTCAGCCTCCCACACTACTAACCCCACTGTGCTGCCTCCTCAGTCTTTCATCACACTTCACGGTATTCCCAATTCCTCCGCCTCCGCCGTATCTGCTCCCAGGAGGACCGGTTCCACCACAGAACACACCAGATGGCCTCCTTCTTTAGGACTGCGATTTCCCGTCCCACGTGGTTAAAGATGCCCTCCAACGCATCTCGTCCACATCCCGCACCTCCGCCCTCAGACCCCACCCGTCCAACCGTAACAAGGACAGAACGCCCCTGGTGCTCACCTTCCACCCTACCAACCTTCGCATAAACCAAATCATCCGCTGACATTTCCGCCACCTCCAAACAAACCCCACCACCAGGGATATATCCCCCCCCCCTTTCCGTTTTCTGCAAAGACCATTCCCTCCGTGACTACCTGGTCAGGTCCACGCCCCCCCCTACAACCCACCCTCCCATCCTGGCACCTTCCCCTGCCACCACGGAATTGCAAAACCTGCGCCCACACCTCCTCCCTCACCTCCATCCAAGGCCCTAAAGGAGCCTTCCACATCCATCAAAGTTTTACCTGCACATCCACCAATATCATTTATTGTATCCGTTACTCCCAATGCGGTCTCCTCTACATTGGGGAGACTGGAGGCCTCCTAGCAGAGCACTTTAGGGAACATCTCCGGGACACCTGCACCAATCAACCACACTGCCCTGTGGTCTAACATTTCAACTCCCCCTCCTACTCTGCTGAGGACATGGAGGTCCTGGGCCTCCTTCACCGCTGCTCCCTCACCACCAGACGCCTGGAGGAAGAACGCCTCATCTTCCACCTTGGAACACTTCAACTCCAGGGCATCAATGTGGACTTCAACAGTTTCCTCATTTCCCCCACCACCTCACCCCTGTTCCAAACCTCCAGCTCAGCACTATCCCCATTACCTGTCCTACCTTCCTATCTTCTTTTCCACCTATCCACTCCACCCTCTCCCCCCCAACCTATCATCTTCTACCCCTCCCCCACTCACCTATTGTACTCTATGCTCCTTTCTCCCCACCCCCACCCTCCTCTCACCTATCTCTCCATCCTTCAGGCTCTCTGCCTGTATTCCTGATGAAGGGCTTTTACTCGAAACGGTGATTTTACTGCTCCTCGGATGCTGCCTGAACTGCTGTGGTCTTCCAGCACCACTAATCCAGAACTTCACTGTATTTCGTCCACATGGACCAGCCCATCATGTCACCCCCTTTAATCTCACTTATTGTACTTTTTGTTTTGTTCATTATAGAAGAATGAATCTCAGAACAGGCAGTGGGAGACTGTACAAACACAGGGGACAGCTGAGCCCAACCTCTATATCTGCATTCCCTATGCGTGCTATCATGGGAGAAGACCAGGAACCATTGGGGATGCAGAAACATCCATGTCCCACCAAATGAGGAAGTACCCCTCTTGATCCCACTGCAACTCTCCCCTTAACCCCGTCATCATTTTATTTTTATTCCTTTCCTCAAAAAAACTTCTGTTTTATTGCTAAAAACAAACTGCTGTTTCAGTGAGAGAACATTGTTCAACACCAATGTTTCGGTGAGAGACCACCTTGTTAAAACCAAAAGAAAAACAGATCTATCAGAGCAGATGTCAGTCTGGGCTTGGATTTGATCCAGCTAGGATCAGAACACTGTCTTTATGGGAAAATGTTACGATTTCTTAGTAGCTGTCATAGAGAGTTTTGAATTTCTGCACTGGCATGGAGCTTAGAGAAAATCTTGCCCTCAGTTAAGTGTTTGAAAGTGGATGCGCACTCACTAAAACCATAAATTAAGGTAATTAAACATGCTGCAGTCCTTCTTTTTAATCTTTACCATATCCTATTCACTAACCACTCCTGTGCTTACTGACCCACACTAGTTCCTTTTCAGACAACGCATCGATTTTGAAATTCTTATTGTTTTCAAATCTTGTCTGCTTGTTTGAGATCCCAACTCCCACCTTGAGTAATCAATCCTTCCAGCGCTAATGCACTGTGGCAGCAGTGTATAACTTCTATAGGTCACATGACAGCAACTCACTAAGGCTCCTTCACCAACATCTTCCAAACCTGTGACCTGTAGCACCTAGAAGGACAAGGGCGTGGGAACATCACCAGCTAGCTCCCTTCCAAACCATTCACCATTCTGATTTAGAAATCTATTGTCATTCCTTTATTGTTGTTGGGGCAAAATCCTGGCACTCTGTCTCTGACAGTATACCTACAGCACATGGACTGCAGCGGTTCATACCACTACCTTCTGGAGAACAGTAATAGATACTGAATTTGCCAACGATGCTGCCATATACATAAATGAATAAATGAGAAAAAAAGGCACTCATCTGGAGTAATTATGGCACAAAATTAGGTTCTTGTCAGGTCTCTGGAGAATAATCCAGTCAGCCCCATTCCCTTGCTGTACCTCTGTAGCTCTGCAGATGTCACCTTCTCTGATTCCTAATTCCTTCTCTGAAATGCTTCATCTCATAATTCTCTGTGTGAAATTGTATCTATTTTATATATTTATATAAAATATATATATATGTATTCTGTCAGCCTATGTCCTGATGTAGTTGATTTGTTATTCACAATTTGCCACCTGTCCAAGTTTGGTACTATTAGCAAATATTTGAAGTTTGACTCAACTTGTTATTTTTATCTGTACCCAAATTTTACGCAAGTTTACATAACCCTCTCTTCCCATAAGATAATTCTGTTAACTAGCCTTTTGTATCGCATTTTGTCAAACATTGCATTAAAATCTACACAGACAACATTCTCTGCATCCTCTTCAGCAACCTTCTCTGTTACTTCATCAAAAACTTCAATTAGATTATTCAAACACTATCTGCCTTTTACAAATCCATGCTGTGTCTCTTTAATTAACTCAAACCTCTTCAGTGCCACTTAATTTTTGTCCCCCTGATTATCACTGTTAATGTTAAACTGACTGCTCTGTACTTATTGACATTTTGTCTTGGAAAAAGCTTGTGAAGGTTGCAGAAAGGATGTCTGAGGACTCATATACTGAGGTAGTATGGGCTGAGGTTAGAAACAGGAAAGGAGAGATCACCCTGTTGGGAGTTTTCTATAGGCCTCTGAATAGTTCCAGAGCTGTAGAGGAAAGGATAGCAAAGATGATTCTGGATAGGAGCAAGACTGGGGGACTTTAAGTACAAATATTGATTGGGAATACTGTAGTTCAAGTACTTTAGATGTGTCAGTTTTTGTTCAATATGTGCAGGATGGTTTCCTAACACAGTATGGAGACAGGCCAACAAAGGAGCAAGGCCACATTGGATTTAGTACTGGAGCACGAACCCGGCCAGGTGTTAGATTTGTTGGTAGGTGAGCACTTTGGTGATAGTGACCACAATTCAGTTTTGTTTACTTTCGGGATAGAAAGGGATGCCACAGGGCAAGAGTTATAGCTGGGGCAAAAGGCAATTATGATGTTATAGGAAAGATTTAGGATGGGGAAGGAAACTGCAGGGGATGGGCACAATCAAAATGTGGAGTTTATTCAAAGAACAGCTACTGCGGGTCCTTGATAAGTATGTACCCATCAGGCAGGGAGGAAGTTGTTGAGTGCGGAGCCGTGGTTTACTAAGGAAGTTGGAAGTTGAAGGAAGAGGAAGAAGAATGCTTATGTTAGGATGAGACGTGAAGGCTCAGTTAGGGTACTTAAGAGTTAAAAGTCAGCCAGGAAAGACCTAAACAGAGAGCTAAGAAGGGCCAGGAGGAGACATGAGAAGTCGTTGGCGGATAAGATCAAGGAAAACCCTAAGGCTTTCTATAGGTACATCGGGAATAAAAGAATGACGAGACTAAGATTCGGGCCAATCAAGGATGGTAGTGGGAAGTTGTGCATGGAGTTGGAGGAGATAGGGGAAGTGCTAAATGAATATTTTTTGTCAGTATTCACACTGGAAAACGACAATGTTGTCGAGGAGAATACTGAGATACAGGCTACTAGACTAGATAGGATTGAGGTGAATGAGGAGGAGGTGTTAGCAACTCTGGAAAGTGTAAAAATAGATAAGTCCCCTGAGCTGGATGGGATTTATCCTAGGATTCTCGGGGAAGCCAGGGAGGAGATTGCAGAGCCTTTGGCTTTGATCTTTATGTCGTCATTGTCGACAGGAATAGTGCTAGAAGACTGGAGGATAGCAAATATTGTTCCTTTGTTCAAGAAAAGGAGTAGAGATGATCCTGGTAATTATAGACCTGTGAACCTTACTTTGGTTGTATGTAAAGTGTTGGAAAAGATTATAAGAGATAGAATTTATAATCATCTAAAAAGGAATAAGTTGATTAGGGATAGTCAACACAGTTTTGTGAAGGGAAGGTAATGCCTCACAAACCTTATTGAGTTCTTTGAAATGGTGATCAAACAGGTAGATGAAGGTAAAGCAGTTGATGTGATGTATATGGATTTCAGAAAGGTGTTTGATAAGGTTCCCCATGGTAGGCTATTGCAAAAATACAGAGGCATGGGATTGAGGATGATTTAGCAGTTTGGATCAGAAATTGGCTAGCTGAAAGAAGACAGAGGGTTGTGGTTAATGGGAAAGTTTATCCTGCAATTCAGTTATTAGTGGTGTACCACAAGGATCTGTTTTGGGGCCACTGCTGTTTGTTATTTTTATAAATGACCTGGATGAGAGCATAGAAGGATGGGTTAGTAAATTTGTGGATGACCTTAAGGTTGGTGGAGTTGTGGACAGCGCCGAAGGATGTTGTAGGCTACAGAGGGACGTAGATAAGCTGTAGAGTTGGGCTGAGAGGTGGCAAATGGAGTTTAATGTGGAAAAGTGTGACGTGATTAACTTTGTAAAGAGTAACAGGAATACAGAGTACTGGGTTAATAGTAAGATTCTTGGTAGTGTAGATGAGCAGAGAGATCTTGATGTCCATGTTCAAAGATCCCTGAAAGTTGCCCCTCAGGTTGATAGGGTGGTTAAGAAGGCATATGGTGTGTTAGCTTTTATTAGTAGAAGGTTTGAGTTTTGGAACCATGAGGTCATGCTGCAGCTGTACAAACCTCAGGTGCAGCTGCACTTGGAGTATTGCGTACTGTTCTGGTCACAGCATTATAGGAAGGATGTGGAAGCTTTGGAAAGGATGCAGAGGAGATTTATTAGGATGTTGCCTGGTATGGAGGGAAGGTCTTATGAGGAAAGGCTGAGGGACCTGAGGCTACTTTTGTTAGAGAGAAGAAGGTTGAGAGGTGACTTAGTAGAGACATATAAGATAATCAGTGGGTTAGATAGGGTGGACAGTTAGATAGGCCTTTTTCCTCGGATGGTGATGGCTAGCACGAGGGACATAGCTTTAAATTGAGTCACTTCTTTGTGACAGAGGCAACAGTCCTGTGATTTCTCTCATTTGGGCTGCCTCATCACCTCGTTGGGATGAATTGTCACCATCTTGTGAATTTCTCAGCCTTTTGGCTGCTGTTTGTTCTTTGTCCAGGAGATGGCGACAAAGGTTTGCAGCTGGATCCTGGCACACTGTATTCAGAACTTGCTCTGCAGCCTCCCCTTCCTATGGCTGCAGACCATTTACTTTGCGAAAAATATGCCATTTGGCCCAACATGTCCATGAATGTACCTGCTCCCACCCCAATTCAATTGACCTTTTACTGCAATCTCCTGGCTCCCAGAAACAGAAGGTTAGGCTCAGCTGGCATCACACAGCAGACACAAGATGAAAGTAGAATGCCAATCCATCCGATTTGGCTGGTGGTCTTTGGGAATTGGAGATTAATGTCCAGAATACTTCTGAAAGCAGACCCTGAAGAACTATCAGATGGGCTTTTCTTGTCCTTTCTTTTCATTGATTGAGAACTGTCTCATTTTGTAATTTTTTTAAAAAAAATGCATGTGGAAGAAAGTTTATTTGATTGACAATCAAGAATCTTCAGGCTGCCTGACAAGAAGTTTCTTTGCTTTCAGGTTGGCATGGAAAGATGGTGCACACCAGAATCAATGCATTGGAAGGCAGGGGTCCAGAGGCCATGTGCCAACATTTCCAGGAATAGATTTAATCAGAGCTATAGAGTCGTAGAAATGGTCAGCATGGAAACAGAACCTTCTGCCCAACTCATCCATACTGACCAGATAGTCCCATTGGCTAGCATTTGGTCCATATCCCACTAAACCCTTCCTATTCATGTAAGCGTCCAGATGCCTTTTAAACATTATAATTATACAAATCTCCACTACCTCCTCTGATAGCTTATTCCATACATGCACCACCCTCATGTGAAAAAGTTGCCTTTACATCCCTTTTAAATCTTTCCCCTCTCGCCTTAAACATATACCTTCTAGTTTTAGACTCCCCTACCCTGTGGAAAAGACCTTGTCTATTTACTCTATCCAAGTCCCTCATGATTTTATAAAGCTCTATAAGGTCACCCCTCAGTCTCTAATGCTCCAGGAAAAATAACCTCAGCCTAATCAGTCTCTCGCTGTAGCTCAAACCCTCCAACCGTGGCAACTTCCTTGTAAATCTCTTCTGAACTCATTCAAGTTTCACAGCATCTTCCCTCTAGCAGGGAGACCAGAATTGAATGCAATATTCCAAAAGTGGCCTGAACAATGTCCTGTACAGCCGCAACATGACCTCCTAGCTGAAAGACCCTGAACTACAGTTTCTGCTCCAGAAATGAGCCAAACCAAAATGTACAAGATCGAGGAATTTCAAGCACAAGTTGGGTACAGAGTGAGTTTCTAGAATCTTTAACAGTTTGAGTAAAACATTGTGCTAGAAGATGGTACCATCTAGAAACCTGACTGCAGCCCTAGATCAAAATAGGGCACATGTGCTGAATTCTATCAATTGTGGTTACATAGAGCTGATCTATGTTTTTGTTTGAAGGTGTGAGAGTGGGTCTATGATGTACGAACATTTGACTTAAGTTTGTATATACGATTGCAATCCCATATAAAGGTATAATTCTAAAGACCCAACATATGAACTTTTCCTGTAGTTACAGATGGCTCCTGGATATTGTCCTGCATTCTGTTCTGAACTGTGTACAAATTGACTTACAAACATACTCCGGAATGGGACCCATTTGAAACCCAGGCACTATCTGGAGATGGTAAGTTTTGAAAGTCTTGATATATTTTTTAAAAATTGAATTCCACAAGAAACTGGCTAGTGTACCCCAATGAAGCTAGTAAATGACTCCTATTCTTCTTTGTGAAAAAGTGCGAGTAGGGATAGGCGACAAATGCCGGACTTGCCAGTGATGCCCAAATAACAAGTGAAGAACAAGTATGTCTTTTAAAGTTGTTTAAACTCAGGTTACTCAGTTGTTTAAACTCAGATTACTCGCTGATGGTTGTCTCAATACTCTTATTCCAAATGCTTACGTTTTGTCATAAACCCCTTTGTAGCTGTGTTAATTAAATTGCGGCAGGTCACCACTCTTAAATACACCATTACATTTCGTTTTAAAAGTGCTAGTGAGAGATTCAGATGATGGTGTTGAAGCAATATCATTGGGCTAACAATTCAAAATATTAGGCAGATATCCTGGAGAAAATAGGTTCAAATGTCACAGTGTGATTAATAAAATCTATGTTGTTTTATTTGTGCTAGGCATTTCCATCTGGCTTTGATCTCCAGGGACTGTCAGATATTTACCTAAGCAACCTGTTACACATTTCGGGAGCAGGTAGGACTTTGAACCTGGGTGACCTGGCCCAGAGATGGAGACTTTTCTACTGCACCACAAGAGCCGCCGTACCTCCCCTAAAATCTGACATAATACAACTGGTCTTAATGATGACCGTGACAATGATCATTCATTTCCTTAAAAAGCCCACGTTGTTCATTAATGCCCGTTAAGGTGGGAAATCAGCCACCTTATACAGTCTGGCCTACATGTGAGCTACAGCATGTGACCCATATCCATCCTGCGAAAAGGGGAAAGTAGGGATAGGTAACAAATGCTGGATATGCCAGTGATGCCCAAATTGCAAGTGAAGAACAAGTACATTTTAAGATTGTTTAAACTCAGGTTATTCGCTGATGGCTGTCTCAATACTCTTATTCCAAATGCTTACATTTTGTCACAAACCCCTTGGTCGCTGTGTTAATCAAACTGCAGCAGGTCACCACTCTTAAATAAACCATCATGTTTCGTTTTAAAAGCAAGTGGCAGAAAAAAAACATTAAAAGTGTGTCGTTTTATTATGCTGCTCAATTGTGCCAATTCACAGAAGATTTAACGTCGATCAGTATGCAAATACATTTGAGTAGAAGTTCACCTTGGAAAATCAAGCACAGTTATTGCCCAGATTGTCAACTATGCCCAAAACAGAAATTCTATTCAAAGTTTGGGAGAAGATTTGTAGCACGGGTGCGTGTTGTTGCGGTTCTGTTCGCCGAGCTGGGAATTTATGTTGCAGACGTTCTGTCCCCTGTCTAGGTGACATCCTCAGTGATTGGGAGCCTCCTGTGAAGCGCTTCTGTGATGTTCCTCCGGCATTTCTAGTGATTTGTGTCTGCCGCTTCCGGTTGTCAGTTCCAGCTGTCCGCTGCAGTGGCTGGTATATTGGGTCCAGGTCGATGTGCTTCTTGATTGAATCTGTGGATGAGTGCCATGCTAGGAATTCCCTGGCTGTTCTCTGTTTGGCTTGTCCTATAATAGTAGTGTTGTCCCAGTCGAACTCATGTTGCTTGTCATCTGAGTGTGTGGCTACTAAGGATAGCTGGTCGTGTCGTTTCGTGGCTAGTTAGTGTTCGTGGATGTGGATCGTTAGCTGTTTTCCTGTTTGTCCTATGTAGTGTTTTGTGCAGTCCTTGCATGGGATTTTGTACACTACCTTGGTTTTGCTCATGCTGGGTATTGGGTCCTTCATCTTGGTGAGTTGTTGTCTGAGAGTGGCTGTTGGTTTGTGTGCTGTTATGAGTCCTAGTGGTCGCAGTAGTCTGGCTGTCAGTTCGGAAATGTTTTTGATGTATGGTAGTGTGGCTAGTCCTTTGGGTTGTGGCATGTCCTCGTTCCATTGTCTTTCCCTTAGGCATCTGTTGATGAAATTGCGGAGGTATCCATTTTTGGCAAATACATTGTATAGGTGTTCTTCTTCCTCTTTTGTAGTTCTGGTGTACTACAGTGTGTTGTTACAAAGCGGTTGTCAAAGCTCTCTGTTAATTAAACCAAACACCCCAGAAAAGCTTGCCTTGCCTCAGACTCTGTTAAAATGTGAGTGACAGAGAACTCCCAAATTCCAGTATTTAAAGAAAAAATATCAATTTATTTTTCTAACTTCAATAGTGAACATTAAACAAAAAATACTATTCGCAAATCCAAGCCCCTGTTTCTCTGAACTTACTTACCATCTAAACCCAGTTCTATAAAATATGCTGTTTCAGAAAGACTCTTATTAAAATTACATTAACTTAATCTTAAAACTACACTGTCTTTGTTTACCTCACTGTTTTCAGTTTTCCTGCTGCTGATCTCCCTGGTCATTTTTCTTTTCACTGCGAATAGCCTTTGCATGAAAAGGTACCTTTGATAGACAGGGTTTTTTTAAATGATTTCTTTAAGAGCACAACGTTAGATAGGCAGTTAGCTCTCTAGCAGTTTCTTCCTCCATGACAGTTGCTTTCTACACGACTCTCTGACCAATTTTCAAAATATCCGCGTTCTTATACCTCCCCAACATCGGATCGTCTCATTAGTTCAATGTTGGCAAAAGAATAAATTCAAACTCAATTAGATTTTAATGGCCTGGGGCATAATTTAAACTGATTGGTTAAATTTGAAATGTTGTGAAAACAGCAAGCAGGCCTCAGGTATCCATTTCATCGCCAAATGTGACATATTTTCAATTTTTCAGTACACTCTGGGACTGACATCAGTTGTATACATAGGTACTTGTAATCTCTCAGTTCAGAACAGCATTCTCTCTTTCTTAAATGATGCAGTTCACACCTTCAACTTCATAACTGTACTGTCACTGTACATATGTGCAATTCGCATTATCTTAGAACAAACTAAAAAAAGGTAACATAAACAGAGTCCACTCTTTCTATCTCTGCCGCCAGAGTCCTGCTCTGGGATTCCCAACCCGTGCCATGTCACCAAGAATGCACCGCTTTGGGCTTCCCAGCTCACACCAAGTCCCTGACAGTGTCCTATTCTGGGCTTCCCAGTGCACACTATGCCACCACCAGGGGCCCACTCCAGGCTTCTCAGCCCACACTACATCCCTGCGAATGCCCCATTCCGGGCTTCCCAGCCCATGTCATGCTACCGCTGGGAGCTCACTCCGGGCTTCACCGGCCAACCGACCAATTCTGCAGACACGCTGCCTCTGAAGACACTGCCATCACTCTGGAGCCCATTGAAGCCACCTCCTGCCAAACAGCTGACTTTATCAGGTAAGGTGAGAAAAAAGTAACCACACCAGTTAGGCATTTATTGTCACGAAAGTGGACTTGGCTATTGGGCTTTGACTTTGGAAGCTATGTATTTGTAATGGAAATGGTATGGATCTGAATAGTGTCCATACCATTGGAGATTCCACTGGAATAATGGGTCCTGGTAGTTGAGCTGTTGCAAAGTATATCCTGAATTGACAGGATTAAGGTGGCAAACCCAGGTATGGCATAAATAATTCCAGGAAGGAGATACAATATCAAGTAAATCTGGTTCTAGTGCCTGATTGATGAGGAGACCTTGATATTGGGCCTTGACCCTCATTCCAATAGAGCTGGTAAAGCCTTAGTCCTGAATAGTAAATGAAGTTTGGGGTCACAGCAGCCACTGGGCAAATGAAGGTTGGGAGAGGGATCAGAGGCTGAGCTGGTGAGTGCTCATTGGGAAGGGGGTGTGGTAAACTGCATTGTTTAAATGTGGAGTCACTCTGGTTCTTCCAACTAAGTGTATTTGAAAGGTGGATTGCCATACTTGACTGAGTGTGGTATCAAAGGGCCCAAGCAAAACAGAAGGCAATGGGAATTGGGAGAAAGCTCTCTGATGGTTGGAGTCATATCCGTTACAAAGAAAGATAGTTGTGGTACTGGAGGTCAGTTATCTTAGTTCGGGACATCCCTGCAGATTATTTTCAGGGTGAATATTTTCTAATCTACCTCTGGTTATCACACAGCTCTAGAGCAGGATGGGACCAGAACCTGGACCTCTTGGTTCAGAGGTAGAGGTACTAACACTACACTTCAAGATTCTAGTTCCTCATAGTACTGTCCTAGACCCAACTATTTTCAGTAGCTACATTCAATGATCTTCTCTCTGTTATAAGTTCAGAAGTGGAGATGTTTGCCGATTGTTCAATTCACAACTCCCCAGATACTGAGACAGTCCATGTTCAATTGGAGCACAATCTGGACAATATTCAAGCTTGGCTGACAAGTGCCAATTAACCTTCATAGTGTACAAGTGCCACGCAATGACCATCTCTCGGGTAGAATCTCACAAAACTTGACTGTCAGTGGTGTTGCCATCACTATGTCCCTCCCTATCAATATCCTGAGGTTGATATTGACCATGAACTAAATTGGATGAGTCATACGAGTAGTGTTTACAAAAGCAGGTGAAGTTAGGAATCTTGGAGTGAATACCTCACCTCCTGACTCCCCAAAGCCTGTCCACCATCTACAAGGCACAAGATAAGAATACTCCCACTTATCTGGATGAGTTCAGCTCCAATAATACTCAAGAAGCTTGGCATCATCCATGACAAAATAGCTCACTAAATTGACATCACATCCATAAACACTCAGTCTCTCAACCATCACCTCAATAACAGCAGCATGTATCATTTACAAGTTGCACGGTAGAAATTCACCAAGGCTCCCTAGGCATCGCCTTCCAAACTCATGACCATTTTCATCCAGAAGGACAAGGGCGGTGGATATATGGGAGCACCACCCTGCAAGTTCACCTCCAAGCCACTCACCATTCTGACTTGGGAATGCATCTATTCCTTCAGTGTCACTCCAGGGTCAAAATCCTGAGATTCCCTCCCTAACAACACTGTAATTGTACTTGCACCAAATGGACCACAACAGTTCAAGAAGATAGCTCACCATGGGCAAACAGAAATGGGCAATAAATGCTGGTCCAGCCTGTTCTAGGATGTCATACCAACATCCAATGAATGAATAACAACAAAAAAAGACTGCTGCAGTCTTGGATTGAGGACTTTGAATAGATATTAGGCTCCTTATTTATTTTTAGTACCAATTCTGAGTGGGAGCATTGCTCAATGGTATCTTTCTCTTTCCCATTGTTGTGATCAGTGCATTGCTACTGGAAAGATGTCAGTGCTCCCTGTTCAATCTACTGGGGGCTTAGCAGACAGCTTAGTGCCAAAAGATTCACAGGAGCTGCGAGACCAAATTTCAAGGCCAAACACATCTGTCAGTTGAACAACTGGCCTACAAGGGGGTAAGAGGAGCAGATGGCATTTCAGTGCAGCCCTTATCCAGATGGCTGTCTCTGTGTCAGCTAGAAGCTGCCCAGTCTTGTCACTCTGCTTTGAGAATTTTTGGGCTTTGTTCAATCTAATGTCACTGTCAGAGGCCTTCAAAGTTTCTGGCCATGAGCTAATAATAACATAATAAAATAAAGGGAAAGACAGAAGAAAGTAATTACATTTTCTTGAAGGATGAAGTAGTGGAGAGAAACAGCTTATGAAGTCCTCTTGTTAAATAAACACTACAGGATCTAATAAAAGCCAAGTTCCTGCTGTCCAAACAGACTGTATTTAGACTATTCACTGGCCTTCAACACTGATAGGACAGGTTCAAAAGCAGTGTACAATATATCCATAATCCAGGTTAAATTAGAACAGCTATAGACAGAACTAAGTCTATAGTTCCCTGTAGAGGAAGGCTTTCCCTTTCGGAAAGCACCCTTACCGAAGCACAGAAAACTTTGTTATTGAGGTGGAGGCTGTAAGAGCTTTTTCAAGGGCTTTTAGAGAATTGTTTATAAATTATGAAGTTATAAATCATGAAAAGATTATAAGTCTGTGCTGAGGTAGGTGGTGAGGTAGTTCTAATTGACTGGTGTTCTGTCTGATCTATCCGCTGACCAATATCCCAAAAACAGGCTCCCAGCTAAATTGGATACTCCTGAAAATGGACACCTGGGCCTTTATGAATCATTATCTCATGCCCACCTACTGTAATGTAGGTAATGTCTACCTTGTGCTGCCTGCTTATATCAAATGTTGAGCACAGCCAATACTAATGGTGCTGATCATAAGTGGCACATTAGCAGTGGGACCAGTATTGTTGCTTCCTAGCACTATTTAAACACAGAAGATGTTGATCGAGAAACTTGATAGGTCTGGCAACATTTTATGGAGAAAGAAACAGGGTGAATGTTTCAAGTTTGGTCCTTTTCTTCAGGACTGGAATCGCATTGGACTCAAAACGTCAACTCTGCTTCTCCCTTCACAGGTGCTGCCAGACCTGCTGAGTTTCACTAACGTTCTCTGTGTTTGGTTCAGTTTTCCAGATCTGCAGGACTTTGCCTTTATTAGATTATTTAAAGCAAGCCTGTCTTACGGAGACCTCTTAAAGGAAGGGTGGCTTTTCGTGCTGCTGAGATGCTGTGAAGCAAAGCACGATGACTGACCATATAGAAGACAGCACGCCCTGAGGTTTTCATATACTAAATTGGAGGTCTTGATGGAGGAGATAGGGTGACAGAAGATGTCCCTCAGATAGCAGAAACAAGGCAGTGGAAGCAGGTGGCTTTGTAAGTCAAAGCCAGTGTTTAGCACAACTTGGATGCCATTCACTGCTGGCTGCATCAGCAAACCCAAACAGTGCTCAATCACTGTGAATGATCTCCCTAAATCTGAAAATTCATCAGCTTCACCTCAGTCTCACAGTCGCATCATCTCACCAGCTTGATGAATCTTCCAGCAGTTCAACCATGACAGTCACATCATGCAAACATATTGCATGACACTGACAATGTTCTGTAAGAGAGAGGAACAAGGTGATGCATAACTGTGGCGATAGCAAGAGTGGACTAGAGAGAGGGAGAGAGAGAGGCAATAAACCCTATTGTGCTGGAAGGACCACCACTGTGGCTTTGATCATCAGTGTTAAACCTACTGAAAATAAGAGTATCTTCATATTTAGTCCTCCCGCTCATCGACCCCACACTATATTCTCTTCTCACTCGCAAGCTGCAGGTAGTGTAGATATTTCTGATTAATCTGTTCGGGGATTTCACGCTGAAGCCGATGGAAATTGAACCCAGACCTCCTTGCTCAGGGGTAGGGACACTACCGCTGCACCACATCAGCCCATAGTGGTGTAGCCATGCACAACTTTTTCTCCTTCCTTTCCTCACGACAACATTGCCTTTGTGCCTTTCCTTCTTCCCTTTCAGAAATTGTGCACCCATATCTAATAAAATGTGCTGAGTAAATGATCCATCACTACAGCCTCCTGAAGTCCCGAATGTAACAGATCTTCAGCTAATTTAGTTCACTTCAAGTAATAGTGAATGTTGGCTGAGCACATAGAGTACAGCCATGGTTATGGGTCCCCAAAGCATTCAAGCTCTGCTGGTGAAGATCCGTGATCCAGAGCACTAGCTATCCACACCTCAAGTCAAGCTGTTGATCTGCAACCTATACCTACAACTTGACAAAGTGTCAATTAGTCAAATAGGCCCTGTCCACAATCAACAGGACAAGACTCAGTCCAGACAATTATTGCTCTATTCTCAATCATAAGAACAGTGATGGAAAGCTTGTCAGCAGCACAGTGGGTGGCACGGTGGCACAGTAGTTAGCACTGCTGCCTCACAGCGCCAGAGACCCAGGTTCAATTCCCGCCTCAGGTGACTGACTGTGCGGAGTTTGCACATTCTCCCCGTGTCTGCGTGGGTTTCCTCCGAGTGCTCCGGTTTCCTCCCACAGTCCAAAGATGTGCAGGTTAGGTGAATTGGCCATGCTGAATTGTCCATAGTGTTAGGTAAGGGGTAAATGTAGGGGTATGGGTGGGTTGCGCTTCGGTGGGTCGGTGTGGACTTGTTGGGCCGAGGGGCCTGTTTCCATACTGTAAAGTAATCTAATCTAATCAGTGTTATCAAGTGACATTTACAGAAAAACAGCGCGCTCACTGATACTCAGCTAAGGTTCCACCAGGACCATTCCGCTCCTGACCTCATTACAGCCCAGGTCCAAACATGGATAGAAAATCTCAAGTCCTGTGGTGGGTGAAATGGACTGCCCTTGACATCAAGGTTGCATTTCACTGAGTGTGGCATCAAAAAATCTAAACAAATCTGGAGTCAATGGAAACAGGGGGAAAACTCTCCACTGGTTTGGAATCTGTCCTCAGACAAGATGGTTATGATGGTGGATGGCTAATCATCTCAGACACAGCTGGTGTTCAACACTGACTTTTAGCTGTTCATCTGGATGGGAATATGAATAGGAAAGGTTTAGAGGGATGTGGGCCAAGTGCTAGCAAATGGGACTAGAATAGGTTAGGATATCTGGTTGGCATTGGACTGAAGGGTCTGTTTCCATGCTGTACATCTCTATAACTCTATCAATAGCCTTCCTTCCATCGTAAGGTCAGAAATGGATATGTTTGTTCATGTTTGTTAAATGTTCATTCTCCTTTGTAATTTCACAAAGATAAAGCTGTCCATGACCAGAAGCAACAAGATCTAGAAAATATCAAGGCAAGGGCTGGACAAGTACATTCTTCCTTAAATAAACTGACCAATACAATTCACTGTACTTCAGATGTAGTCTCATGCTGCCCAGTGTGATTGAAGAATAATCTCGCCACTTTTGTATTCAATTTCCCTTGCAAATATAATAATATTCTGTTAGCTTACCTTTTAGAAACATAGAAAAATAGAAAATAGCAGGAATTAGGCATTTAGCCTTCAAGCCTGCTTCACCATTCAATATAATCATGGCTGATCTTTTATCTCAATCCCAGACCCCCACTCTGTCCCTATACTCTTTGGCACCTCTAGCCTCAAGAAATCTATCTTTTATTTTCTTAAAACCCTTCAGTGATTTGGCCTCCACACCCCATTGGGCAGACAATTCCACAGACTTTCCCTTTTGAGTGAGCATATTTCTCCTCAGCACATTCTAAAATGGCCTGCTTTATGTCTGCAGACTGTGAGTCCCTGTTCTGGATTTTGCAGTTCATATACTGAGGCACCTACATCTCTCTGCATTTGAGAGCTCTGCAATTCTGACCTTTCGGAGACAATACTTCTTTCTGCCAAAATGGTCAATTTCACATATTACACTCCATTTGCCAGATCTTTTCCCAGTCATTTAGCCAACCTTTATTATTTTGTTGACTCCTTATGTCCTCTTCATAGCTTACCTTCCAACCTATCTTTCTGACATCAGCAAATTTGACAACCATACTTTGCTTGCTTCATCCAAATCGTTCATATAAATCGTGAAATGTTGAGTTACCAGCACTGATCCATATGGTGGACCACTGGTTACATCTTGCTGAGCAGAAAATGACCCATTTATATGGGATCTCTGTTTCCAGCTAGTCATCTTCTGTCCTTTCTAATATGTTACTCCTAGTACCATGAGCTTTTATTTTCCACAATAACCTGTAATGTGGCACTTTTATCAAACACCTTCTGGAAATCCACGTTCATGGCAATACAAGAAACAGACATTCAAAACCTCCAAGGAGAAGACTGCTAACCATCAGCTATTGACATCAATGGCAGCATCACCCTGCCATCGATATCCTAGTTTTCAGTACTTATCAGAAATTTGACCAGAAGGGCTTATGCCTGAAACTTCAATTCTCCTAGTCCTCGGATGCTGCCTGACCTGCTATGCTTTTACAGCAACACATTCGTGACTCTGATCTCCAGCGTCTGCAGTCCCCACTTTCTCCGAGAAATTTGACCGGAAATGCAAGGTTATACGGATAGGGTGGAGGGATGGGTTGGGGTGGGATTCAGTTCGGAGGGTTGGTATGAACTCGATGGCCTTCACTCCACACCGTAGGGATTCTATGAATCACTTCAAGTTTGGTGCGTTGGAAAGCTTCTTGGAAAATCTGTGTTTGGGCCCAATGAACATGAAGAAAACCAGCCCATTTTGTCCCAATAGCACTATGGACGTATTTATACCACATGGACTGCAGCAGTTCAAGAAGACAGCTTGCAATTATCCTCCCAAGGGCAATTAGAGGTGCTGGCCTAACCAGTGATACTGACATCCCATGAATGAATTAAAAATAATTTCAAATTGACACTGCAACATTTAGATATTTAGTGAAAGTTGTTTCTACTGCAATAGAAGCTGAGACATTGTATCACTGGTGGAGTTGACAACTCCATTTTGTAGTCTGGGAAGAGGGACCTCCAAGTTCAGTGCTAATCCACTATCATTGTCCTTCTAGGTGGTTGTGGTTATGGGTTTGGAAGGTTCCATTGTACCTTGTACAGATACCCAATGCTGTCATTGTGAATGGGTGATGGAGGAGGTGAATGTTTCAAAATGGTGGATGTGGTGCCAATCAAGCAGCTGCTATGTCCTGGATGGTGCCAACCTTCTTGAGTGTTGCTGGAGCTGCAGCCATCTAGGCAAGTGGGACGCACTTGGTGAGATCGGAGGTGAGCACTGAATTAGCAAAAGTCTTCTTCAATTCAATGTTGGGAAGTTTGGTATTTGCCATTTTCACTCCCTGCCCCATTACTCATTCCCCTGCCACCAACTCCATTCCTTCAAAACTCGATGCTGTAATATGTGGAGTGGAACCCGATGTCATAACCTTCTGCCCTGGATGTGCTACTCACTGAGCCAAGGCTGACACCTTGAGAGTAGATTTATAATTTTGCTGTACAAGGCAATGAGAGCAACTCTTTCCTCAATTCTACAGAAGATTTGGCAGCATTGTAATATTTTACATAAATCACTGAATTTGAAAAGAAAAGAGACAAAGATTTATGATACTGAAACATCAGGCTGTGAATAAATGTTATATTCATGACCCTCGTGTAAAGACATAAGATTTAATGGCAAACACTTCGAAACAATCAAAAACAGTAGCACGAACAAGGACCATCCTTGTCATGTTTCTCTACTCTAACCCAAAGGGAAAAGAAGCAATGTTTCACAGAACAGCTGAAGACATGGAAACTGAACTCAAACCCCTGAATCACTGGAGGCAATTTTAATCTCCTGAATTGGAAGGATTGGATTTAGGTTGGTTATTTAAACATTATAATGAGGCCACGCCGCTCATATTTATCCTGCCTTACAGGTTTAACCCTGGATGTTCCCCTAAATTGAAGGGTCAATAACAAAGGGTCATCATTTTAAAGCGAAAGAAAGGAGATTTAGAGGGGATTTGAGGAAAGGCTTTTGTACCCAGAGGGTACTAGGGGTCTGGAATCCACTGTTTAGGAGAGCAGGAAACTATAAGCAGGAAACCTTGCAATCTTTAAACCTTTAAATTACTTGGATGATTACTTGAAATGTCATAACATTCAAGGGCAAATGCTTGGTGCTGGAAAGTGGGGCGAGTGTACATCGAATTTAACCTGTAGAGAGCTATAGTAACAATATCCTACTTTATTGAACAGCTCCAGCAGTAATCAGTGAAAGGAAATACTTGGTATTTACAGAGGCTCTCCCTAGACTGATGGGAGCAGGACATAAGGCCGAGCTGTTCCAGTATGGAGTGATAGAGAGTGAGGGACCATATCCACGAACCTAGACAACTTTGACCTCAGTCTCTGAACCATCCTGAACCCTGTCACTGCACAGCGGCCAGAGCATTACACATTTTTGGTGTAAGTGGTTATGAGAAACTCACTTCAACCACTCCACTCTACGTCAGGGACACTAGACACCAATTTATGGATTGTTTCAGAGAACATCTCTGGGACATCCACACCAACCGCCCCACCGCCCCGTGGCTGAACACTTTAACTCCCTCTCTCACTCCACCAAGGACATGCAAGTCCTGGGCCTCCTCCATCGCCAAACCATAACCACCCAACACCTGGAGGAAGAACGCCTGATCTCCTGCCTTGGGACCCTGCAACCACACAGGATTAATATGGATTCCACCAGTTTCCCTATTTCCCCTCCCCCCCACCTTATCCCAGTTCCAAGGCTCCAACTCGGCACCTCCCTCTTGACCTGTCCATCTTCCTTCCCACCTAATCACTCCACCATCCTCCCCGACCTATCACCTTCTCCCCCACCTTCATCTACTTGTCACATTCCCAGCTACCTTCCCCCCAGCCATAATTCCTCCCCCCGCCCCATTTATCTCTCAGCCCCTGCCCAAAAGCTTCATTCCTGATGAAGGGCTTATGCCCGAAACATTGATTCTCCTGCTCCTCGGATGCTGCCTGACCCGCTGTGTTTTCCCAGCATCACACTCTCGACTCTAATGTCCAGCACCTGCAGTCCTCACTTTCTCCACAAAAATCACAGCCAATCAACAAATTTTGCTGGTTACCATCTTTAGCCAACTTAAAATTCTGGCAATCACTGACCAGGGCCAAATTGTTGTGTCAACTTTGGAATTCCATTCAGTCTGGTCATATTGCTACTGTGTCCATTTGGTCCTATTTTCATGCTCCAATCAAAATAGAACCCTCATTGATTTCTTCTATTTCTGCAGTCTGAATGGTATGAAAATAGTAACTGATCTGTGTTCATAGACCAAATACCCATCAGTGTATTAAAAACCAGGAAAGTGTTTTGGAATGGAAGCTGAAAGTAACAAAGGCCTGAGTATGGAGGTTGTCAACAGATGAACAGAATCATAGAATATCCACAATGCAGAAAGAAGCTATTTGGCCCATTGAGTGCCCAAAACCCTCCAAAGAGAATTCCACTCAGACTCAGCCTATGCCCATACTCCACATTTACCATGGAGTGGAAATCTATGCAGACACAGAGAGATAATGCAAATTCTACATAGACAGTCACCCATGGCAGGAAGCAAACCTGTGTCCCAGGTGCTGTGCCGCAGCAATGCGAGCCACTGAGCCAACATGCTGTTGGCTGATTTTGGGCTGACATGAGAAAGGAGGAAAATGGTGGCCTTAGTGATGGTGTAAAAAACCAGGCAGGTATTGTATAGACAGTACCTAAAGGGGTCAACTGACATTACGAGTTAAGCTTTGCTCACCAGGGTACAAAGGATTGTACTGGGGAGTAGTAGTGCAGTTATTGCTAAATTATGTACCAGAATGTTTCAGTCACATGATGTGTGTTTTTTCTTAAGTGGACCCTTACGACTCACAAGTAACCATTTGTATTGCAGTATTTATCAAGACTGAGCTTCTCTTCTGCTGAAGAATCTATGTGGGCATCCTTCCCCACACAATATCAGTCTCTGAGACTAACAGCAGCAAGAAAGATTGTTGGTGGTGAAATATACCCAAAACATCTCAGTCCTACCACTATAACAGAGTGGAGCTTGCAATGGGGTCAAAAATGCTGGGAACAGTGTTTCAATCTCCGACAGTGGCCTGGAGAAAATTCATGCGCATTTGATTGGGAGATCAGATCTACAATTGTAATTGCATCCTAATCTTTCACTGTTGCAGATTTATAAACCCACACAACTCATTATGCCGGCATTAGAACTGACTCCAGTATTCAAGGAAGCATTTGAAGCATTATGAAGTGACAGTGGCAGGATAATGTCTTCTGTTATGTAAATGAGATTTGAGATTTAAATAAATTGAAACTTTTTAAACCACTGCCTTTTTCAAATCTAGCTGTGTGTATCGAGCCAGAGGTGGTGTGGTCATGTCTTACTTCATTAAGTATTTTGTAAACTTGGTTCAGCGGTGATTAACCCCTTACATCAGCTGTCCTGGGTGAGGAAGAATTTAAGACTTTCAGTTCTGCTGTGGCTTTATAGTTGAGTGCCCTGATGACCTTGACACCTACAGGCAATGTTGTCCGTGTGCCTTCAAGAGTCTCAGGTTACGACCAGGATAGAGTTAAACACACCAGTAACTATCAGAGGGATTGAAACTAAATTAGAGAGGCACGTAGAATTTGAATTTCCAGAATTCAGGGTTGGGTTCCCTTGAGTTAGCATTGAAATTGGGACAGCTGTGGGCTAGAGAGAAATATTTAACCAGAATTATCCACAAGATGAATTATTTTGAATGAGGTACTGGAGGATTGTTTAAATGCAGTGGACATTTTCATGATATATAATGGTATTTGGAGGTTTATTTCTGGACAGTGTGCTATTTTGTTCATTGTCTGAAGCATGTTTTGTAATTGGAACGTAAGAAATAGGAGTGGGATCAAGGCAGATGACCTTTGAACCATAAATTGAATCAATTAATAAAATCAGAGCTAATTTACCTTAATCCAACATTTCCATCCGCCATAACAATTGATTTTCTTCACATTGGAAACATTTCCCTTACTCCAAAGTTGTTATCATTAACCAGATGAATATTCACCTCAATATGTAGGTAAATATGAACATTCATCTACCACAGACAAAATGGTTTTGTTTCTAGACTAGTAATCCAGGCCTATGAAATAATACTGTAATCCCATGACGGTAACTGGGAAGTTTAATTTCAGTTAATTAAATAAATCTGAATTAAATCCATAAACTGAGGGTCCTCTGGCACATTGATAGTATCCCTTTTCTGGGCTGGACGGTCTGTGTTCAAGTCCCATCTGCCCTAGAGGTGTGTCATAGCAGATCAGAGTAAATTGAAAATAACTTGAAGCTACTGGATTTTTGTACCTCCAGCATACAGACTGCTGCTGTTCGATAAGGTGGCTCAACATGTCCCTATAGATTGTACTACCTTCAGGTACAGAGCATCCAGCTTCCTAGTAGGTGAAATAAAATGAGATGAGGTTCTAGGATTGGGCTTAACAGCCACCCACAACAATGAAAAGTAATTTCCAAGGTGGACAGTCATCTGATTTGATTTATTATTGTCACATGTACCAAGATAAAGTGAAAGGTACAGTTTTGTGTGCTAAGTAGACAAACTGTGCCTTACGTAAGTACATTAGGGTAATAGAACAGAACAGAATGCAGAACATAGTGTTACAGCTACAGAGAGGGTACAGAGAAAGACCAGCACTAATATATGAGAGGTCCATTCATAAGTCTGATAGCTGCGGGGAAGAAGCTGTTCTTAAATTTGTTGGTCCAAGTTTGCAAATGTTTGTACCTTATGCCTGATGAAAGAAGGTGTAAGAGAGTATAACTGGGGTAGGAGGGGTCTTTGATTATGATGGCTGTTTTCCTGAGGCAACAGGAAGTGTACACAGTGTCAATGGATGGAAGGCTAGTTTTTGTGATGAACTGGGTTGTGTTCACAACTCTTTATAATTTCTCGCGGTCTTGGGCAGAGCAGTTGATCTACCAGGCTGTGATGTATCCAGATTGGATGCTTTCGATAGAGCATCAATAAAAATTAGTAAGAGTCATTGTGGACATGCCAAATTTTCTTAGCCTTGTGAGGAAGTAAAAGTGTCGGTATGCTTTCTTGACTGTATCATCGACTTGGATGGACCAAGACAGATTATTAGCCCTGGGAACTTGAAGGTCTAGACCTCAGCATCATTGATACAGACAGGGGTGTGTCCTCCACTCCATTTCCTGAAGTTGATGACAAGCTCCTTCATTTTGCTGACATCGAAGGAGAGATTGTTGTCTGTACACTATACCACTAAGATGAATATCTCATTCCTGATTTGGAGGTGCTGGAGTTAGACTGGGGTGTACAAAGTTAAAAATCACACAACACCAGATAATAGTCCAATAGGTTTATTTGGAAGCACTAACTTTTGGAGCGCTGTTCCTTCATCAGGTGGTTGTGGAGAATAAGATTGTCGGACACAGAATTTATAGTAAAAGTTTACAGTGTAATGTAACCGAAATTATATATTGAAAAAAAAACCTGGATTGTTAGTTAAGTCTCTCATCTTTTAGAATGGGCATGTTGGTTTCAGTTTTTCATATGTAAATCCCAGAACTTTCTTAAAGTTACATTCTCAAGTGAACTTTAACAATAGGTGCCATGTTGGCCCAGATAATGCATTGAGGGTGTGAGGTCCCCTGTGTGAGGCTGTCCGTGCCCCAATGTTCAGATTGATTCTAATCTAAAAAAGGGATTTACCAGAATCTTACATGGATTCATGCAGTTTTTGAGCAAAATAAAATGTAATTCTCCAAGTACAAATTCACCCCACAAACTTATATGTATATGTGGGTGTGTGCACGCGGGGGGTGGGGGGTTGGGGGGGTGTATGAGTGTCTGTGTGTATGTGTATGTATGTGAGTGTGAGTGTAAAGGCGTTTAAGTCTGTGAGAGGGTATGTGTGTGCATGTGAATATGGAAGTGTATGTGTGAGCAGATGAGAGAGAGCTTGTGTATAAGAGAGGGTCTGCTTAAATGTGTGTTTGTAGGTATGCATGTGTCTCTAGGAGTGTCTGTGTCTGTGTGCCTTGTGAGTGTAGTCTAGTTGAGGCTATCCCCATGGGACCAAACTTGGTTATCAGTCTCTGCTTGGCCACTTTGTTTTGTATCTGTCCTGAAGTCCTCCTTAGAGGGTGATCACCCATAGGTCAAGGTTGAACGTCCTGGACCACTGAAGTGTTCTTTGTTGATTGTTGTGCGGTGTCCACCCATCCATTGGTGTAGCCTCTGCTCAGTCTCACCAATGTGCTCTGCCTCAGGGCATCCTTGCCTGCAGCATATGAGAAAGACAACGTTGGTCGAGTCTCATGAGTACCTGCCATGTACCTGGTCAGAGGTGTCCCCATGTGTAATGGTGATATCTGTGTCGACACTCTGAAATGTCTTGCAGCGTTTACTGTGACAAAGTTGAATGGTGTTGTCCTGAAGGCTGGGCAGTTTGCTGTGAACAATGATCTGTTCGAAGTTTGGTGTTGTTTAAAGGCGAGAAGTGGAGGTGCCGGGAAGGTCTTGGCGGGGTGCTTATCCTCATTGATAATGTGTTGCAGGCTGTGAAGAACATGGCGTAGTTTTTTGGCTCCTGGGAAGTACTGGACAATGAAGGGTATCTTTTCGGTTGCAGCTTGTGTCTGTCTCCTGAGAAGGTTAGTATGCTTTCTCACTGTGGCACATTGGAACTGGCAGTCAATGAGTTGAGCATCATACCCTGTTCTTATGAGGGCATCCTTGAGTACTTCCAAGTGCCCATCACGTTCCTCCTCATCTGAACAGATCACGTGTGTGCATAGGACTTGTCCACAGGGAATAGTTGTCTTCATATGTTTCAGGTGGAATCTGGAGAAGTGTAGCATCATGAGGTTATCCGTGAGTTTGCTGTAGAGTTAGGTGTTGAGGTGCCCATCCTTGTTGGAGATGCATGTGTCCAACAATGAGATCGATACTAGAGAATAGCCCATGGTGAGTTTGATGGTGGGATGAAACTCGTTGATATCCCTGGGTAGTTGTTTCAGTGACTCCTTGCCATGGGTCCAGAGGAAGAAAATGCTGTCAATATACCCGGTGTATAGTGTTGATTGGAGGGCCTGTGTAGAGATGAAGTCTTGTTTGAACCTATGCATGAAAACGTGGCATATTGGGTGCACATTTGGTCCCCATGGCTGTTCCGTGTGTCAGGATGAAGAACTGGTTGTCAAAGGAGAAAACATTGTGGTCGAGGATAAAGCAGATGAGTTGTTGGATGGTGATTGGAGATTGGTAGTTATTGGTGTCGGGTACTGTTGCCGCGATGCCATCATTGTGGGGGATGCTGGTGTAGAGTGCTGAAACATCCATTGTGACGAGGAATGTTCCCGATTCAACTGGCTGCTGAGTTGCTGTCAGAAATCTGTAGTGTCACGACAGAAGCTGGGGGCCCCCTGTACAGTGGGTTTCAAGATGCCTTCAACATAGCCAGAGAGGTTCTCACACAGGGTCCCATTGCCTGATACAATGGGACGTCCTGGTGTGTTGGCCAAGACCTTCCCGGCCTTTAAACAACACCAAACTTCGAACAGATCATTGTTTTGGAAGGCAGTAGGAGTCACCTACGTGAGCAGTACGTGGGATGAGGTCGTGTAGGAAACTCTGAAGGACTGGATGCAAAGTAGTCCATATTTAAATACCTGGACGATATCCAGGCTTGGACTGAAAAGTGACAAGTAACATTTACATCACACAAATGCCAGGCAATGACTATCACCAACACAAGGCAATCTAACCACTGTCTCTTGACATTCAATAATGTTACTGTCACTAAATCTCCCACTATCAACATCCTTAGGGTTACCATTGACCAGAAACTAAACTGGACGTGCCACATAAACAGAGTAGCTACAAGAACAGGTTAAAGGCTGGGAATGCTGTAGTGACTAACTCACCTCCTGACGCTCCAAAGCCTGTCTATCATCTACAACACACAAGTCAGAATTGTGATAAATGCTCTCCATTTGCCTGAGTGAGCGCAACTCTACCAACACTCAAGAAGCTTGACACCATCCAGGACAAAGGAGCCCCTGTTTGATTGGCACCACATTCACAAGTATCCATTCCCTCCACCATTGACACTTAGTTGCAGCAGTGTGTACTATCTACAAGATGTACTGCAGAAATTCACCAAATCTCCTTAGACAGCACCTTCCAAACCCAAGACCACTTCCATTTTGAAAGACAAGACCAGGACCAGCAGATACATGGGAACTCTAACACTTGCAGCTTCCCTTCCACTCACCATCCTGGCTTGGACAAATATTGCCATTCCTTCAATGTCGCTGGGTGAAAATCTTGGAATTCTCTCCCTATGGGCTTCTTACAGCAAGTGGACTGAAGTAGTTCAAGGGTAGCTAGGGATGGGCAATAAATGCTGGCCCATCCAGTGATGCCCATGCCTCATGTGTAAATAAAAAGAGAGATGAGGTGCATTCTCCCCAGCCTCATCACAAACTTTTATTCCCCACCTAACATCATAAGATTAGATCTGATCACTAACTCACTGCCACTTTTGGGAGGACACAAATTGTTTCCATATTTCCTGAAGCATAACATTTCTTTGTCTTAACTGTAGTATGGAATATTGGTGCTGTGGACAATTGTTGCTCATCCCTCATTGCACTTGAACTGATTGGCTCTCAAGGCCATTTAAAAATCAACCATATCGCTGTGGGCCTGGAGTCACATGTAGGCCAGAAGGACATTAGTTAACCAGGTGGGGTTTTAAGACAGGTTAGTAACAGTTTGAGGCTGCGTGATAGAATGACGTTCATCCCAAAGGGTCAAATAAGGCTGAGTAAATCATATGGGCTTCTATGATGATTAATGATTAACAAATAACAAAGAACAAAGAAAATTACAGAACAGGAACGGGCCCTTTGGCCCTCCAAGCTTGTGCCGATTCACATCCTCTATCAAAAATCTGGCGCCTATTTCCTTGGCAGTTGTCATGGTCACCATAATTTCCGAATTTTTGTTTTATTTAGTTCAGATTTCACCACCGGCTATGAGACGATTCAAACTCCATCTCCCAGACAATTAGGCCAGGACTTGAGATTATTAGTTAAGTGATCTTACCACTATGCTACTGCCTAGACTTCACATATGCCCTTTAGATATCCTAAAATCACTAAAAGTGCTAAATAGATCATGATATTTAATCAGAGCATATGAAACAGGTGTAGGCCATATCATCCCTTGAACCTATTCTACTGCTTAATATAAACATGATGTGGAGATGCTGGTCTTGGACTGGGGTGGACAAAGTTAAAAATCACACAACACCAGGTTATAGTCCAACAGTTTTATTGGGAAGTACTTGGCTCCGAAAGCTAGTACTTCCAAATAGACATGTTGGATTATAACCTGGTGTTGTGTGATTTTTAACTAAATATAATCATGGCTAGAATTCAGCTTCAAATCCACTGTCCCACATCATTCCTATGTTGCTTCTCTCTTCACGATGAAACCATTTGCCTTAGTGCTGAGGCATTATCAATAATAATATGAATGCATTTGGGTAAATGTAAATATTTGACCAAATTGGGGAGAGTAAATTTGCCAAAGTCCAAATCTCCCATTAGAAAGATCCAGTTGGGAGTTTAACCTGAGGGTCACCACAGCTCAAGCAAGGAGAGAGGTTGAAAAAGAGAGTCCTTCATGGCTACCTCAGTCAGTGTGGGAGTTGAACCCACACCGTTGGCATCACTCTGCAACCTACAGTAATTAAGGGCTGAATGTTATTTTATTTGACTAAGTGTCTGTACTATCATGTTTCAAGGAGGGTTTCTCTCTGCCAGGTCATGTGAGATCTGTTACCATACCTTATAAAATCTACCCTTCCCCTAAGATGCCCTTCCTGCCCGATTCTAGTCCTATCTACCTAGACGAACTTGCCATTCATCAGTTGTACCCCTTTAGGCTGGTAACCTGTTCTGTCTTTAAAAGACCAGTGTTAGCAGACTGGCACTGTGCACTGCCCTCCCCCACCCCACACCACCACGCCCAAACAATGAAGTGGCACAGCTGTACGGGTCTGACATGGCTAACACTCCTTCACACATAAAACTCCATTCTCTCACCCTAGCCACTATTTAACCACCAGACCACACAATTTACTGTCCTTACTCCATCCCATCTAAACTCCCTCTCCAGGTCACCATTAGCCTGTGCCCAATGCCCACTGGAGACCCACATCTTGTCATTGTCCAGTTGGGGAACATTACATTCTCAGATGATTGTAAGCATGAGTTTTTATTTACAGACAGCAAGAGTGAACACAAATCAACAGAGGCTGCAAATCAGCCCTAAAATGCAATCCAAATGCCGGCATCATGACCAACTATAATTTACTCTTCAAGATGGTCTGCTGCACCGACTAGAACTGGATGTCCATCAACTCCTGGCTCTCTTGTTATACCATTTGTAGCTGAGTTCTGTCATATACAATGAGAACTTTCTCCTCTCTAATGTCCTCATCCTCCTCCTCCTCAGAAGACTGTTTCGGTTCCCCAGTTCCTCAGCATCCAGAAAAGGCAAATGGAATGCTGATGTTTATTGCAAGGGGATGGAATTTAGAATTAGTGCAGTTGGACAGAGCATTAGTGAGACCACATTTGGCGGACTGCATACAGCTTTGATGTTCTTATTTCAGAAAGGGTGTAAATATATTTGAAGCAGTTCAGAGAAGGGTCATTCAACTACTGCCTGGATTCAGGGGCTTAAAGTATGAGGGAAGACTAAATAGGATAGGCCTATGTAGTGATTACAACCAGGTGCATCTTGATAACTATGAGATTGTTCATGGGGGTTGTTAACCTGGGACAACCAGGAAGTCTTGGCTGACCAATAGGAACAGAAGTGAAAGCAGGCCTGGGGAGGGTTAGTCAGAATGAAGGGTGGCCAGAGACTGGAGGGCCAAAGAAGGGCTGGTCAGTACATGGGGTGGACTGGCGGCAGGAGGTGTGAAGGGTATGTCGGGGCCAGAAGGGGTGAAGGGGTGAAGGGTGACTGGAGGCTTGGGGGCTGGGTTCTGGGTTGAGTGCTTTTCATTGTTGTACGCTGATTTCGGTTGTGCTGTGCTTTGTACACTGTTTTAGATTAGATTAGATTAGATTACTTACAATGTGGAAACAGGCCCTTCGGCCCAACAAGTCCACACTGACCCGCCGACGCGCAACCCACCCATTCCCCTACATTTACCCCTTCACCTAACACCACGGGCAATTTAGCCTGGCCAATCCACCCTAACCTGCACATCTTTGGACTGTGGGAAGAAACCGGAGCACCCGGAGGAAATCCATGCAGACACGGGGAGAATGATGCAAACTCCACACAGCCGCCCCGAGGCTGTATTGAACCTGGGACCCTGGTGCTGTGAGGCAGCAGTGCTAACCACTGAGCCACCGTGCTGCCCATTGTATTATGCCAGGTTGCAGGTGATGTGTAAAGTGTTTGCAATTGTATATTGTGTGCTTTTGCCTCCTGTTTAACTATGCCCTTAGTGGCTGTAGTGGATTCTTCTATGTACTTAAGTTATTATGGTACCTTTCTGGAGCTGATAGTGACCAATACAAAAACTTTGTATGGTTTTGTATATTGTCGTTGATTCTGCTGAGATTTGGGGTGCCTTGTGGTTGCGTCTCTATTTCTCTAGAGTATTGAATTTGTTGTTATGTATTGTTTCTAGGATAATTTCAAAATAAAATTTAGAATCTCCTCTATTCAGGAGACTGACTCTGAGCTGGCTGGCCACTGCCAGTGTACTGTGCACAAATAAATAAAGGGTGACTTCGTGTCAGGATACCGGTCTCTGTGTAGTTATTCCAGCCTATATCCATTGGAGTTTAGAAGGATAAGAGATAATCTTGTTGAGATGTTAGAAATCCTGTAAGGTCGTGATGGTTGGAGACTGAAAGATGTTGCACTTATAATAGAGATTAGAACAAGGCACACCATTTAACAATAGATGATCTCCCATTTCAAAAGGAGATGAAGAGTTTTTCTTTTCTGTCAGAGAGACGGGAGTCTTTGGATCTCCCATCCTCTGAGACCAGGAGAAATAGATACATTCTTCATTAACAAAGGAGTCAAAGATTATTAGCAGTGGGCAGAAAAGCAGAGTTGAGACCATAATCAGAGCAGCTATGATGTTATGGAATGGTGGAACAGATTTGAAAGGCTGAATGGTTCACTTCTGCTCATTGTTAATTTGTTTGTAAAGACCCATTGGTGGGAAAAGATCTTGAATCTGTGGGATGATGGAGATTCTCTGTAGGTACGTTGCACAGTATTTTTTGAATAGTTTCCAGTGGCCAAGCAAGATGAAAATGGACCTTTCGGAGATCATTTGAGAGGAAGATTTAAATAAAAAAAGCATAGCATGGGCTATCAGAAGGAGCACTCTCACTTCATACTTTAAAGATTGCAGTTCAAATTCTACTTCGTATTTTGAGTTTATAATTTAAGTTGGCAGTGTTGAAGACCTGTTCTGTTAGACATGTTGCCTTTTGATGAAAAGTTAAACTTAGATCATGTTTACTCTCTAGTGGACATATAGATAAAAATCCATATTACAATTTTAAGGAAGAACAGGGCAATTCTCCACTGGATCATGGCCATATAATACATAAATTAACTGAAAAGGACAATTTACTCATCTGTTTAATTTGTAGCAGCTTGCTGTGCATAACTTGGCTGTTACAATTGAGTTTCAAAGTGTGTCCTGTCACTATCCAATCCCACTGTGACATTGGTTGCAACATGAATTGAAATTTTTACCTGGTTGCCAGTTTTTAAAAATGATTCATTCATGGGATAAGAGTGTCATTGACTAGACCAGCATTTATTGTCCTTCCCAGTTGCCCAGAGGCCAGTTAAGAGTCAACCACATTGGCTATATGTAGTTGGCAATTATATACTTTACCAATATTAGATTGAGTGTAAAAATCTGCTTTCTTTCAAGTACAACTAAATTATTGTTGTATTAAAAAAGACATTCCATAAAGATGAAAAATTGATTAATGCTTAGTTTGAAATACAAGAGTATAAATCTTTACCCCATGAAATAACCCAACACACACACATCAGTTAATGGAAAACATAAAGAACTTGGTTGCGGCAATTATTTTGAGAAAGATACTTTGGCCAAATGATGGTTAGTTCTTGAAAATGAGAGAATATGAAATGTTTCAGATGCTATCAATCTTGCCAAATGAGACAGATGTCATCAGATGTAAACAATTGTCATCTGGTTTGTCAAGAAACAATCACCTGGAATTTTTTCAGGAAGAAATAGGTGGCATTGTGGCTCAGTGGTTAGTATTACTCTGTCACAGCACCAGGAACCAAGGTTTCATTCTGCCCTTGGGTGACGTTGCATATACTCCCCATGTCTGCATGGGTTTCCTCCTGCAGTCAAATGTGTGCAGGCTAGATGGATTAGCCATGCAAAATTGCCCCTGGGGATGTGCAGGCTATAGATGGGTTAGCCATGGGAAATGCAGGGCTGCAGGGATAGTTGTGGGGGTTGAGTACCTCTGGTTGGGATGCTCTTCAGAGGGCCAATGTGGACTTGATGGGCTGAATGGCTTGTTTCCACACTGTAGCGATTCTATGAAAACAGCTGTTTTGGTTTCTCAACTGTCACACTTAGGAGGGACCCAGAAGATTTCTCAGGAAGGTAAAGAGGACTGAGCTGGGGAGAGCTTATGTTTTCATAGGGTACACCCCAACTGAACTCCAAACAATATCAAAATTGTAATAGTTCATAACAACCATCATCTCAGACATGTGACTTCCAGCAGTTCCACAGCTGTCACCATGGCTGCTTACCGAGCTCAAAACATGTGGTTTTGAAAATAAAGGATCCCTTAGTGTCCCTTTCATAGAATCTCTACAGGTCCTGCGGTCCAGCAAGTTCACATCGACCCTTTGAAGAGTATCCTACCCAAACCCCTACCCTATTACTCTACATTTATCCCTGACTAACACACCTAACCTACACATCCCTGAATACTATGGGCAATTTAGCATTGCCAATTCATCTAACCTGCACTTCTTTGGATTGTGGGAGGAAACCAGAGCACCTAGAGGAAACCCACGCAGACACAGAGAGAATGTGCAAACTCCACACAGACAGTTGCCTGAGGCTGGAATTGAACCTGGGTCCCTGGTGCTGTGAGGCAGCAGTGCTAATCACTGAGCCACTGTGCCGCCTGTTAAAATGAAAGAATCCAGTTACCTCCACTGTACTGCAAATGAGCGAATGTTCACAATTGTTTAGATGTGAGTCCTCAGAAAATAACAGTAATGGAAGCTCATTCATAACACATATTCCACATTAAAACAGTACTTACATTTTGGATATAATTGATTGGATGTGAACAACTTTGAGATATCCCAAGACTGTGAAAGGGACATTAGGAATGTGCTCCTGCAAGAAGGGAAGTGTTCACGCGGAAAATTAAATCATAAGACTTGATGGGGTGCGCATTTTGAACAAACTGCCAAACCACTCAACAACCCTTGAACTCTGCAAGCAATACATGACCGTGATTGTTGTTGTTTTGATTGGAAACACTGGGACATAAAGCTCCTTATCTCCACTAAGCGCTATTCTTCCATCATGAGAAATAATGGCATTTATACAAGTGACCAGTTAAAACCAATCTTCCATCTGAATGAGATCATTAGATCATTCAGCAGTGATCTGACCAGTGAAAGGACACAAAGGGAAATGGCTGCACTTAAAATTCCTGTCTGCTTTCTGTCATTTATCATCAGAAACCACAGCGTCATCCTTCGGAACACCAGAGGAATTTTAATATATTAATCACACCCATCAACCAGACCGAACAATCAACATTATTTTGAAAAACTTGTCTTTCAGTGGTCTGAGCATTGGATTAACGGTTGTTTGAATCAAGCAGTTAAGTTAATATTACAACCCACTGTTGACAGTAGGTAGTAGGAGATTGGAGGGTTAAGCCCTAAAAAATGTCAACACAGCTATCACCCAACATTTTTTTTATTGTGGTGGAGGACAAGGCATTCAATGTTAGAGAGTTGGGGCATATCATTAAGATATTTAACTCAGGGTTCTGCAGTGCAACTTATGTTTGGTAGCCACTGGGCCCATTTCCCAGGGCTCAGCACCCCCAGCAGTGAAGTTGAGATGAGTATTCTGGCCTCCAGAAGCTAATTGTCTATTTCAATAGCCCTTGTCGTTCCAAGAAGAACTTAAGATTTATTTGTACATTTATTCCTGATGTGACCACCTTGGGTGAGACCAGAATTTAGAGACCACCCCTATTTGTTCTTGTGCAAGTGGTGGTGAACTGTGTATAACCAAATAACTTTCTGGGCCATTTCAGGTGTCAACCACATTAATGTCGAGTTTGAGTCACAGTGGGCCCAGTTATAATGGCAGAGCTGAGAAGTTTTGGTAATTTCACTGCCATCACTGCCAGCCTTGTTTCCCATCTTAATTGCCCTTGCTATATCACTTCGGTGTGGCCTGCTATACCATTTCAGAGGGCAGTTCAGAGTCTAACACGTTGACCACATTGAGTCTTATGTAGGCCAGACCAGGTCAGGATAAGTAAAGTAACTCTCCTATGTGGGTCATACCATGATGTCTTCAGCAGAAGAAATGCTGGATTTTGATGAACAGTAAATATGTATTAATCATAGAATTTTACAGCGCAGAAAGAGCTCATTCAGCCATTCATATCTGTACTGGTTTCTGAAAGGGCTACCTATTCTCCAGCCCTAAGTACATAGTATACAGGTACACAAGCATCCATTCCCTCCACCATCAACACTCATTGGCAGTAGTGTGTACTATTTACAAGATGCACTGCAGAAATTCACCAAAGATCCTGAGATAGCACCTTCCAAACCCATGACCACTTCATCTAAAAGGAAGGGCAGCAGATATATGGTAACACCACCTCTTGCAAATTCCCCTCCAAATAACTCACCACCCTGACTTGGAAATATATCACTGTTCCTTCACTGTCGCGGAGTCAAAATCTTGGAATTCCATCCCTAATGGCATTGTGGGTCAACATTCAACAGGTGGACTGCAGCGTTTCAAGAAGGCAGTTCACCACCACCGTCTCTGCAATAACTGCTGGACAGCCAGCAAGCCCACATTCCACAAAAAAAGGAATAAATTAAAAATAAACTTAATGGCGGTTACATTACAAAATGGCACATGGTTGTTTCTTGTGAAAAGTCAGATTGTAGCAGTGAGTATGCATTACTGCTACTGAAATATTCTGGTACACAATTCCAACTCTTACTGCTACAATCTTGAATAAGAATTGGCCAGGAACAGACCTTTCTATCAGATGGGTGGAGTTTATCTTGTCCTGTATCAGTAAGGTTACAGAGTGTAAAGGAAATGCCCAGGGAATGGCCAGCTTAGCTCATTAGTCAGGAAGTTATTTCAGCATAATGTTGAGGAAGTGCTGTATTGCCAAAGAGCTATTCATCTTGCTGTCACGGATGGATTTAAAATATACATGGACTGTTTGAGGAAGAGTAAGGAATTTTGCCTCGAGCATTAATCAATAGCTATCACTTAACCAGCAAGGTTAAGCCCTGTTGAGGTTGTACAGGATGTTGGTGAGGCTTCTTCTGGAGTACTGTGAGCACCTTGCTAGAGGAAGAATATTATTAAATTGGAGACGTTTCAGAAAAGATTTACCAGGATTTTGTTTAGAATGGAGAGTTTGTTTTATAAAAAATAGGCTGCATGGACTGGGATTTTTCACTGGAATGTTGGAAGTTAAGGGGTGACCATATGGAGGTTTATAAAATCATGATGGGCATAGATAAGATGAATAACAAGGATCATTTCCCTAGGGTTGGGGAGTCCAAAACTAGGGGCATATTTTAAGGTCAGAGGAGAACGTTTTTAAAGAGGGCATTACAGGCACCTTTTTCACACAGTGTGAGTCATGCATGGAATGAACTGCCAGAGGAAGTGGTGGATGCAGGTACAGTTACAACATTTAAAAGATATTTGGATAAGTACATGAATAGGAAAGTTTTGGATGGATATGGGCCAAATGCAGGCAAGTGGGACCACCTTAGTTCAGGAATATGTTTGGCATGGGCTAGTTGGACTGAAGGGTCTGTTTCCATGTATATGTTATGAAACATAACACATGATTCTATGTTAATCGATAACTCATCTCACCATTGCTTGTGGGATTCTGCAGTGGACAAATTAGCAAACCTTTTTGCTTACATAATAGATGTAATAACATTAAAAAATTGAGTTAATGTTTTGAGTCCAGAGTTCTGAAGAAGGGCCACTGGACTCAAAATGATGATAACTGTGTTTTCTCTGTACAGATGCTGTCAGACCTGCTGAGTTTCTCCGGCATGTTCTGTTTTTATTTCAGATCTTCAGCATCCACAATTCTGTGTTTTAGATTTTTCCAAAAATAACTGCCCGGGAAATGCGTTGTCCTTGAAGAATTGAGGGCGCCACATAAATGTAAATCTTTTTTCCTTGAAGCAGAGGTCAGTAAGACTGACAGAGAAAGTTTGAGCCGCAGGAAATGAATGAGTTAACAGGTGAGGTAGTGCACTGTAATTTGAATTGAAAACAGTGAGGATTCAGAGACGAAGGTGGTCCTGTAGGAGTGTGATAGGGAACCAATCATTAATAGCATCATCGGAGGACAGTAAAACAATGAAAAATGATAATGCAGGACTAGAACTTATTTATAGCGGCATAGAATTCAAATGTAGTGAAGTGGTGCTAAATTTGTATGGTCAGGCTGTATTCTTCTGATTCCCATATTATAAGAAAGGATCCAGAAGCATTGGGGAGATTGGAAACAACATGACATGGATGGTACAAGAACGATGAGATTACAGCTATTGGGTTGCATCATTTTCCTTTAGAAAGTGGCTTTAAAATTACAAATGATGGTGGAAAGGAGAGAAGAGTAGAGAACGTTCATTCTTGTGGGAGAGTCCTGAAAGAAGGCCTATAAATATAAGACAGTTAGTAATAAATCCAATAATGAATTAAGGAGAAATATCTTTAATCAGAACGTGGCTTGAATGTGAAGTTCATTGCCACAGGGATGGTTGAGGCAGGTAGCTTTGATGCTTCCAAAGTAAAACCAAGTGTGTGTATGAGAGAAAAGGGGAGAGAAAGAAATACTGAAGGAGGAACTGAAATCGGTGAAATGGGAGACCTGAGTTAAATATAAATCTTAGGTTACTTGGGTCAAATGATCTGTTTCTGTGCTGCATTACGTATGTAATGGTATCAATTTTGTGACAGGGAACTAAAACACTACACTGACCAGAGTAGAAGCAATAAAATAGAGGGAATGCTCATGTACATTTCAGAGTTTCTCCTTATCCATGCAATGGTAGATTGTAAATCAAGTAATCTTGTATCCCAGTCAGTTTATATCCGTTCTGTTTGGACCAATGTTGGCTCAAGTCAAAACAAATATAAAAGCTCAACTCAAACATGTGTTCTGTTTTATGTTTGTCTCTTTTAAATAATTAAGGCGCATTAAAACCTTAAAAGCTCACATATTTTTAATTTAGTAGTAAGAGCCACATTTTCAATTTCTTTATCCTTTCATAGTATACAAGAAAAGTCAGCATTTGTTATCCATCCCAAACCACTCTCAAATTGAATGACTTGTTCAGGACATAAGGGATGAACTCAGATTCCTCCAGTTTCCTCATTTCCCCTCCCCCCACCTTGTCTCAGTCCCAACCCTCAAACTCAGCACCACCTTCCTAACCTGCAATCTTCTTCCTGACCTCTCCGCCCCCACCCCCACTCCGGCCTATCACCCTCACCTTAACCTCCTTCCACCTATCACATTTCCAATGCCCCTCCCCCAAGTCCCTCCTCCCTCCCTATCTTAGCCTGCTGGACACACTTTCCTCATTCCTGAAGAAGGGCTCATGCCTGAAACGTCGATTCTCCTGCTCCTTGGATGCTGCCTGACCTGCTGCACTTTTCCAACAACACATTTTCAGCTCTGATCTCCAGCATCTGCAGTCCTCACTTTCTCCTAAAAGGTTTCAAGAGATATTGTTAAGAAGAACTGTCAAAGGAAGCAGTCAAACTATTTGTTATTTTATGCGGTCTGTTGATATGAACGTGCAACCTAGTTACTGGATTAGCACTGCCTGAGTAATCTCACAACCACAGTGCCTACTGTTTCATAGTTTGATTGATAGCTCCAAGTGGTCACATACTCATTGAGTAGAGCTATCAAATCTACTGCTTGTTTTAAGGGGTTGTATGCTTGAATAATAAGTATTGGTATTACATAAGGATTTATGTAATTAAATGAATGTGAATTGAATAAATTGTTTTTTATGAATGAATGTTTTTTCAATATAGTGAAGCTTGAAGTAAACACTTAAGAATTTCTTTTAATCTTTAAGTGAATCTTGAGGTTCACCCTTGTTGGATAATGGTGAGTTTTCTTAATGGTAAGGTCCTAGAGAGTGTTGCTGAACAAAGAGACCTTGGAGTGCAGGTTCATAGCTCCTTGAGAGTGGAGTTGCAGGTAGGTAGGATAGTGAAGAAGGTGTATGGTATGCTTTCTTTTATTGGTCAGAGTATTGAGTACAGGAGTTGGGAGGTCATGTTGCGGCTATACAGGACATTGGCCAATGTTGGAATATTGTGTGTAATTCTGGTCTCCTTCGTATTGGAAAGATGTTGTGAAATTTGAAAGGGTTCAGAAAAGATTTACAAGGATGTTGCCTGGGTTGGGGAATTTGAGCTCTAGGGAGAGGCTGAACATGAGGCTGTTTTCCCTGGAGCTTCGGAAGCTGAGGGGTGACCTTTTAGAGGTTTACAAAATTATGAGGGGCATGGATAGGGTAAATAGGCAAAGTCTTTTCCCTGGGGTCGGGGAGTCCAGAACTAGAGGGCACAGGTTTTGGGTGTGAGGGGAAAGATATAAAAAAGACCTAAGGGGCAACTTTTTCACACAGAGGGTGGTGCGTGTATGGAATGAGCTGACAGAGGACATGGTGGAGGCTGGTACAATTGCAACAGTTAAGAGGCATTTGGATGGGTATATGAATAGGAAGGGTTTGGAGGGATATGGGCTGGGTGCTGGCAGATGGGACTAGATTGGATTGGGATATCTGGACGGGTTGGACCAAAGGGTCTGTTTCCATGCTGTACATCTCTATGACTCTATGACTCTAAGTGTAAGGGCAAAAGGTGATGTGTAAGAGGCATGGATTGACATAAGGTGGCAGTAAATTGGCATATGTATTATAGAGTCATAGAGTAATACAGAATGGAAACAGGCCCTTCAGCCCAAACTGGTCCATGCTGACCATAGTGCCCACTCAGCTAGTTCCAATTGCCTCCATTTGGTCCATATCCCTCTAAACCCTTCCCATCCATGTACCTATGTAATGTTTTTTAAATGTTGCTATTTTCCTGCCTCAATTACTTTCTTTGGCAGCCCGTTCCATACACTCACCACACTCTGCATGAACAAGTTGTCCCTCAGGTCCTTTTTAAATCTTTCCCCTCTCACCTTAAACCAGTGCCATCTAGCTTTAAATTCCCCATCCCTGGGAAAAAAGACTATATGCATTCATCCTATCTATGCTTTTATACACCTCAATAAGCCACCCTTCATTCTCCCACATTCCAAGGAATAAAGTCCTATATTAGCCAACCTTACTCTATAACTCAGGCCTAGTCGTCCTGGCAACATCCTCATAAATCTTCTTTGCACTCTTTCCAAGTTAACTATGTCTTTCCTATAACAGGATAACCAAAACTGTACACAATACTCCAAATGTAGCCTACCAATGAATTATACAACTCTAACATAATAAGTCCTAACTCCTACACTCAGTGCCTTGACCGATGAAGACCAGTGTGCTAAATGCCTTCTTCACCACTCTGTCTACCTGTAACGCTACTTTCATAGAACTATGTACTTGTATTCCTAAGTACCTCTGTTCCACAACACTCCTTGGGACCTTACCATTTACTGTTTAGGTCCTACCTTGGTTTGACTTTCCAAAGTGCATCACCTCACACTTATGTGCATTGAATTGATTTGCCAATCCTCAGCCCACTTCCCCATCTGATCAAGATCCCTCTGTTATTTTTGCTATCAATAATACCTCCTAATTTTGTATCATCTCTAAGGACTCCGTGAGGTGGATTGAAGGGCATAACTTGGCATGAAGCTATAAAGGACTGGGAGAATAAGGCAGGGAGAATAAGTTGTCCTATGGGTTTATAAAGGGTCATGATGTGCTATAGGTGCAATAGCTGGCATGGAGAAAATGAGGGATTATTACATTTAGGTACAGGGTGTAAGATAGCATGAGCTGATATGGGTAAAGCATGTGAAGTGTGCGTGTGTGTGTGTTTGGTGCGGTGTGTGGGGGTGGTTTGAGTAGGGGACTGGGGCATTAGTGGATAGGTGTGGTGAGTGAGTATGAAGACTGAAGGAATGATTTTGGTCCTTTTTGTAAGATTTCACCATGGTACCGATGCACTGAGGCCAGCCTTCTTACCCAACCTGCCTCGACACCAGACAACCTCTGCGCTCATTTTGAAGTCATCCACTCCGACGTTTAAGAAACCCTGCCATTGCCAATCGCAATCTCTGCATCACTGTCTTCTAGTTCACGGCACGGTGGGCACAGTGGTTAGCACTGCTGCCTCACAACGTCAGAGACCCGGGTTCAATTCCCGCCTCAGGCGACTTTCTGTGTGGAGTTTTCACATTCTCCCCGTGTATGCGTGGGTTTCCTTCGGGTGCTCCCGTTTCCTCCCACAATCCAGAAATGTGTAGGTTAGGTGGATTGGCCATGCTAAATTGCCCGTAGTGTTAGGTGAAGGGGTAAATGTAGGGGAATGGGTCTGGGTGGGTTACGCTTCGGCGGGTCGGTGTGGACTTGTTGGGCCGAAGGGCTGTTTCCACACTGTAAGTAATCTAATCTAATCTAATCTTCAGTTTACAGAGCTGGAAAATGTCCTGATTCTATATTACCACCTCACTTGTGAATACCCAGGCTGTGATTTCTGAGTCTCTAAACACTCCAGGTAAACATTCCAGTGCGTTATTGAGGGAGTGCTGCATTATCTGAGGCTCTTTTTTTCAGGTGAGATGTTAATTTGAAATAATACATTATGGGACAACCTAGGGATAAAGTAATTGCAATATTCTGCAATGAGCTAGATTAAAATAATAATCACACCGTAAAAGATTCTCTGCAAAAAGAAAATTGATCTTAATAAAATGGAATTCCTTCTGAAGTTTGAGTGCAACATACTCTAGTCCCAAACAAAAATATTAAATTTAAAGAAAGCTATTTAGAATCATAGAATTTCTACAGTGCAGAAAGAGGTAATTTGGCCCATTGAGTTTGCATTGGCCCTCTGAAGTGTATTTCACCTCGACCCACTCGGTTCCTCTAACCCAATATTTTACAATGGCCAATCCACCTCACCTGCACATCTTTAAACTGTGGGGGGAAACCGGAGCACCCGGAGGAGAGGACAGGCACGGGGAGAACATGCAAACTCCACACTGTCGCCCAAGGAATTGAACTCAGGTCCCTGGTGCTGAGAGGCAGCAGAGCTAACCACCGAGGCACTATGCCACCCTGTAATTATGAGAGGAAAGCAAGATAAAGTTGATTGGGTTATTAAACTGTATGTAGCAGTGGTCAGTGATAAATAAACAGTGGAAAGGATTTAAAGCAATTCAGAACATTCAATAGAATCATAGAGTCAAAGAGATGTACAGCACGGAAACAGATCCTTTGGTCCAACTAGTCCATGCCGCCCAGATATCCTAAACTAATCTAGTCCCATTTGTCAGCACTTGGCCTATATCCCTTTAAATTCTTCCCATTCAAATCCCCATCCAGATGCCTTTTAAATGTTATAATTGTACCAGCTTCCAACATTTGCTCTGGCAGCTCATTGTATACATGCACCACCCTCTGCATGAAAAAGTTGTCCCTTAGGTCCCTTTTAAATCTTCCCCCTCTCACCCTGAACCTATGCCCTCTAGTTCTGAACTCCCCTACCCCCAGGAGTTGTCTATTTACCCTATCCATGCCCCTCATGATTTTATAAACCTCTATAAGGTCACCCCTCCACCTCTGACACTCCAGGTAAAACAACCCCAGCCTGTTCAGCCTTTCCCTATGGCTGAAATCCTCCAACCCTGGCAACATCCTTGTAAATCTTTTCTGAACCCTTTCAAGTTTCACAACATACTTCCGATAGGAGGGAGACCAGAATCGCATGCAATATTCTAAAAGTGGCCTAACCAGTGTCCTGTACAGCTGCAGCATGACCTCCCAACTCCTATATTCAATGCTCTGACCAATAAAGGAAAGCATACCAAATGCCTTTTTCACTATACTACTTATCTGCAACTCCACTTTCAAGCAACTATGAACCTGCACTCCAACGTCTCTTTGTTTAGCAACACTGCCCTGCACCTTACCATTAAGTGTATAAGTAGATTAGATTCCCTACATTGTGGAAACAGTCCCTTTGGCCCAACCAGTCCACACTGACCCTCTGAAGAGTAACCCACCCAGACCCATTTCCCTCTGACTAATGCACCTAACACAATGGACAATTTTGCATGGACAATTCACCTGACCCGCACATCTTTGGATTTTGGGAGGAAACTGGAGCACCCGGAGGAACCCCACGCAGACACTGGAAGAACGTGCAAACTCCACACAGACAGTCGCCCGAGGCTGGAATCAAACCTGGGACCCTGGTGCTGTGAGGCAGCAGTGCTAACCACTGAACCACCGTGCCACCCACCGTCCTGCTACCATTTGCTTTCCCAAAATGCAACACCTCGCATTTATCTAAATTAAACTCCATCTGCCACTCCTCAGCCCATCGGCTCATCTGATCAAGATCCCGTTGAACTTTGACATAACTTTCTTTGCTGTCCACTACACCTCCAATTTTGGTGTCATCTGCAAACTTACTAACTTTACCTCCTATATTCACATCCAAATTATTTATGTAAATGTCAAAAAGTAGTGGACCCAGCACCTATCCTTGTGGCACACCACTCCAGTCTGAAAAGCAATCCTCCACCACCACCCTCTGTCTTCTACCTTTGAGCCAGTTCTGATGGCTCGTTCTCATGTATTCCATGAGATCTAACCTTGTTATAAAATGCGTTTGATTAAAAACGAAGATTCTAGTAAAAAGATTCATCTGTACTTACTGGGGAGGTTTAGGATGGCATTTGATTAAAAGGAGAGGCTAATAATGTTGCAAAGAATTGTAGCATGCCTGATGAATGGAAGTATTTTAGAAACCAGCAAAGAATTGATTATAAAAGAATGTGAGAGTAACCTAAACAGGATTATATTTAAAACATTGATGCTTTATAGAATGCGGGCAACAATGGCTAGATTAACTTTATTTACCATCCCTAACTCCCTTTGAACTGACAGCAGTTCAGAGTCAACCATATTGCTGTGGGTTTGGAAGCATATGTAGTGATTATGGGTTTGATTATGGTCGTGATTATGGGTTTGGAAGCTGCTCCATAGGGACATTTGGTGAATTTCTGAAGTGCATCTCATTCACCGTGCACACTGCTATCGCTGAGTGTCGGTAGTGGAGGGACTGAATGTTTGTCTATGTAGTGCCAATCAAATGGGCTGCTCTGTCCTGGACAGTGTCAAGCTTCTGGAGTGTTGTTGAAGCTGCATTTATCCAGGCAAGTGGGGGGTATTCCTTTACACTCCTCACTTGTGCTTTATAAATGGGACAGACTTTGGGGAGTCAGGAGGTGAGTTATTCACTGCACTACTCATAGCCTTTGACTTGTTCTTGAAGCCACAGTGGTTATACAGTTTATTAAGTTCAGTTTCTGGTCAAGCTAAAGCCCCACATTGTTGATAGTGAAAGTTTTTTGAGTATATTAAAAAAAGAGAGTGCCGTGAAAGTAAATATAGTCCCTTGAGAAACCGGACCAGGAGAAATTATCATCGGGAATAAAGAAATGGCAGAGACATTGGATAAATATTTTGCGTCTGTTTTCACAGAAGATGCAAATTAAATCCTAGAAATAGAGTAGCCAAGGGATTAATGCGGAATTTAAACTAATTAATACCAGCAGTAAAAAAAAATTAGAGAAACGTAAGGGATTAAAAACTGCTCAATCCCCAGAACGTGATGGCCTACATGTTAGGGTTCTCAGGAGAAAACTGAAGTTATATCGGATGTACTGGTTATAACTCCGTAAATTTAAGAATGGTGCCTGTGGATTGGAGATTAGCAAATGTAGTGCATTGCTTTAAGGAAGGAAAAAAGAAAACAGAAAACTACAGGCCAGTTCAACTGACACCAGTTTAGATTAGATTACTTACAGTGTGGAAACAGGCCCTTCAGCCCAACAAGTCCACACCAACCCGCCAAAGCGCAACCCACCCAGACCCATTCCCCTACACCTAACACTACAGGCAATTTAGCATGGCCAATTCATCTAACCTGCACATTAGCACCCAGAAGAAACCCACGCAGATACGGGGAGAATGTGCAAACTCCACACAGAGAGTCGCCTGAGGTGGGAATTGAACCTGGGTCTCTGGTGCTGTGAGGCACCACTGTGCCACTGTGCCACCCATATTGTGTAAATCCTGCAATCTATCGTTATGTAAGTCTTGACAATACAACATAAAATTATTGTTCGATCACACAGAAACAATATGGTTTTAGAAAAGAGAAACTGTCTAACAAATTCTCTTGAGATTTCTTGAGGATATAATTAGTAGGGTAGATAAAGGGGAACCAGCAGATGTAATATTTTTTGGACTTCCAAAGGATGCCACAGAAAGGTAGAAGGTAAGGGTTTATGGAGTTGGGAGTAATATATTAGCAGGGATGAAGGATTGTTTGGTGGACAGGAAATAGAGATTAGAAATGAATGGAACAATGACAAGTTGGCAAATTACAGCTCTAGCATGCAGCAAGAATTAGTGTTGGGGCCTTAACCAATTCTAAATTATATTGATGACTTACGTGAACAGACTGAGAGTAATGTATTCACATTTGCTGATAATATAAAGAGAGGGGAGAATGTAAGCTGAGGAGTGCACAAAGAGACATGAACAGGTCAAGTTATGTGGGAAACAAGATAGCAGATGGGGTAAAGTGCCAGGAGATGTGAGGTTATTTGTGTCAGTAATAGGAACAGCAAGATCTAAATATAAATAGTCCGAGGGACTTGGTTGTAACTGTAACACGGAAAGTTAAGCTATATAACCAGCAAGCAATTTAGAAGGCATATAGGATGTTGGTCTTTATTGATAAAGGAGGACAGAGTACAAAGCGAGGAAGTCTTGCTACAATCTTATAGGACTTTAGTGAGTCCACACCTGGAATATTGGTACAGTTTGATTCTTCATATTTCGAGAAGGATATACTTACATTGGATGCAGTTCAGCAAAGGTTAGCAAAATTGACCCTTGGTGGTTGTGGTGTGATGAGAAGTTATGTAACTTGAGCCTACAAACTCTGGAGTTTAGAAGAACTCTGAAATGCTAAGAATTCTGAAAGAGCTTGATGGAGTAAACATTGAGAAATTGTTTCCACCTGCTGGGGAATCTAAAACATGGGAACACAGTCTCCTTCCCTAATGCCTTCTTCCCACCCCCACCCCCGTTCTTTCCTTCTCTTTTGTTTTTGCCTTTGTCTCTCCTTCCCCCTCTCTTTCTGTTCCTTCTACCCTCTCTCCTTTTTTCCCTCTGTCCTTTCTTCCTCTTATCCTCCTGTCCTCTCTCCTTCATCCCACCCTTACTCTCTTTCTTCTTTCCTTTCCTCTATTCTCTCTCTCTCTTTCTGTCCCCACTCCTCCCTCTTTCCGTCCCTCTTACCCTCAGTCCTTCCCTTCTTTTTTTCTCTCCCTCCCTCCATCTCCTATTTCCTCTCTGTTTCCCTCCTTTCCTCACTTCCTTATTCTCTCCCTTCTTCCCTTATTGGGCTCCCAGCTGACTCAGTAGCGGCTAATAGTTGATGTATTGGTGTACATCACTGGTGTAGAAGAGATGCTGTGAGCACTGTGCAAGAGAAAGACAGGTGTTCGAATGTTTTCCTTGGAAATAATTTTTATGCAAGAGATGTCCCCATAATTTTTTTTTGATGTGAAAAGATTCTCATATTGTCATTAAAACCAAGCTTGAGGAGAAATGAGCTTAGTGCTGCTGCATATATTAGCCTAATTAAGAAACTGCACTCACTACATTGGCTCCACATGAGGTGGCAAACTGCCCTCAAATGAGCCTCTTAATTTCAGTTTATTTGCAAAAAAGGAATGGCTGATAGCACGCTGAGTTTTTTTTTCACATATAGTATTATGTGCCCCTACAATCCACTTGACCCCTGACCCCACGTTCCTAGGATTTTCTGACAGTAGCCTGTGGGACAATACAGGATTTGCCAATCCTCCAAGACTGAGCTACATTCTCCATGATTAAACTACAGGGCACTGCTTCAATTATAGGGGCTTTCAAAAAAAAGCTTATTGCTTTTGAATGCTTTTGTTTATTGGTTCTCTCACCACCTCCCTTTCCACTATTAGACATACATCGCTTCACAATCTGGCAACTTGTCTAGTTTTAAAATTCATATCTGGGTTTCAAATCTTTGGCTGCATCCTCTCACGATCTTTCTCCAGGCTTCATAGCTCCCCAGGAAAATCTGTGCTCCTGCAATTTTGGTCTCTTGTGAATCTCTGATTTTGATTATTTTTCCAATGGGGATTATGTCTGGTTAGGTATTGGAGTGACCATCAAAAGGGCTGCTACGACCATCGCCTGAGCTAGTTCTGTTTGTAAACCTTGTCTGTTGTACGGGAATCTGGAAGTAGGCTTGGGAAATAATTCCAACTCTTTGTTCACACCTCATTAACTCTCTGACTGCAGAGTGTTACTCCTTTCTCAGTCTCCAGTTCAGACTGTTCTGCTTTTCTTAGACTTAGTCACTTTTATTTATTCATTCATGGGCTAAGGGCTTTGCTGGCTAGGTCAGCATTTATTGCTCATCCCAGAGGACAGTTAAGAGTCAACCACATGCTGTGGATCTGGAGTCTCACGTAGTCCAGACCAGGTAAGGATGGCAATTTCCTTCCTTAAAGGATGTTGGTGATTGACATGAACTCCACAGTGTCTCAGTTGTGTAGGTCTTACTTCTTTTCCTTAGGCTCCGATTTAAAATGTCCCTTAAAGCTACCTTTATGTTTCAATCAATGTGTTTATAGTGTTATTACAGACCTCCTCTTTAGTTTTCATCCAGTCATGAGATATGGGAATCACAGATGAGGCCAGCACTTATTGCACAGCCCTAACCACCCAGAGGACGGTTAAGAGCCATGTTGCGATGGATCTGCAGTCACATTTGGGGAGGGTTTAAACTAATGTGGCAGGGGGATGGAAACCAAATGAGGTGGTTAGTGGACAGGAAGTAGGTAGTAACTAAAGCCTGGAAGGAACTAGATAATGAAGTCAGCGTGACTAAGGGGAAGAATAGGCAGGAAGTAGAGGATGATTGCAGAGGAATTGGTGGTCTGAGGTACATTTGTTTTAATACAAGACGTCTAGTTGGTCAGGCAGATGAACTCAGGGCTTGGATTAGTACCTGAGAGTATGATGTTATTGCTATTACTGAGACTTGGTTGAGGGAAGGGCAACTAAATGTCCCAGGATATCGATGCTTCAGGTGGGATAGAGGGGGAGGTAAAAGGGGTGGAGGATTTGCATTACTGGTCAAAGAAGATATCACAGCTGTGCTGAAGGATGGCACTATGGAAGACTTGAGCAGTGAGGTAATATGGGCAGAGCTCAGAAATAGGAAAGATACGGTAACAATGTTGAGATTGTACTACAGGCCTTCCAACAGCAAACGTGAGATAGAGGTACAAATATGTAAACAGATCATGGAAAGATATAGGAGCAACAGGGTGATAAGAGATTTTAATTTTCCCAATATTGACTGGGATTCACTTAATGTTAGAGGTCTGGATGGAGCAGAATTTGTAAGGAGCATCCAGGAGGGTTTTCTGGAGCAATATATAATAGTCCATCTTGGGAAGGGGCCATACCCGACCTGGTGTTAGGAAATGTGCCAGACAAAGTGTTTGAAGCTTCAGTGGGAGATTACTTTGGGAATAGTGATCACAATTCCATAAGTTTTAGAATATTCATGGACAAAGACAAGAGTGGTCCGAAAGGAAGAGTGCTAAATTGGGGTAAGGCCAACTGTACCAACATTTGGAGGAGCTGGGGAATGTAGAATGGGAACAGCTATTTGAAGGGAAATCCCCATTCAATATGTGGGAGGCTTTTGAAGAGAGGTTGATCAGAATTCAGGAGAGATATGTTCCTGTGAAAATGAAGGAGAGAAATGGCAAGATTTGGGAACCATGGATGACAGGTGAAATTGTGAGACTAGCTAAGAGGAAAAAGGATGGGTACATTAGGTCTAGGCGACTGAAGATAGAAGCAGCTCTGGAAGAATATTGGGAATGTAGGATCAACCTGAAATGAGGAATTAAGGGGTCATGAAATATCATTAGCAAGCAGGGTTAAGGAAAATCCCAAAGCCTTTTATTCATACATAAGAGTAAGTGGGTAACTAGGGAAAGGGTTGGCTTACTAAAGGACAAAGGAGGAAAGTTATGTGTGGAGTCAGATAAAATGAGTGAGATTCTTAATGAGTACTTTGCATCGGTATTCACCGAGGAGAGGCACATTGCGGATGTTGAGGTTAGGGATAGATCTTTGATTACTCTAGGTCAAGTTGGCATAAGGAGGAAGAAAGTGTTGGGTATTCTAAAAAGCATTAAGGTGGACAAGTCTCCAGGTCTGGATGGGATGTATCCCCCAGTTTACTGAGGGAAGCGAGAGGAAATAGCCAGGCTTTAACAAATATCTTTGCAGCATCCTTGAAAACGGAAGAGGTTCTGGAGAACTGGAGAATTGCTAGCGTTGTCTCCTTGTTTAAGAAGGGTAGCAGGGATAATTCAGGTAACTATAGACTGGTGAGTCTGACATCAGTGGAGCTACTGGAGAAGATACCGAGGGATAGTATTTTGATCCATTTGGAAGAAAATGGGCTTATCAGTGATAGGCAGCATGGTTCAATGCGAGAAGTGTATGAAATAAGGTAGGTGCACTTGCAGCGTGGGTTGGTACCTGGGATTTTGATGTTGTGGCTATTGCGGAGACATGGGTAGAACAGGGACAGGATTGGCTGTTGCAGGTTCCAGGGTTTAAATGTTTTAGTAGGGTCAGAGGTGGGGGTAAAAGAGGGGGAGGTGTGGCATTGCTTGTTAAAGATAGTATTACAGCAGTGGAAAGGACGATGGATGAAGACTCGCCATCTGAGGTAGTTTGGGCTGAGGTTAGAAATAGGAAAGGTGATGTCACCCTGTTAGGAGTTTTCTACAGGCCTCCTAATAGTCCTAGAGACGTAGAAGAAAGGATTGCGAGGATGATTCAGGAGAAGAGTGAAAGTAATAGGGTGGTTGTTATGGGGGACTTTAACATTCCAGATATTGACTGGGAAAGCAATAGCTCGAGTACGTTAGATGGGTTGGTGTTTGTCCAATGTGTGCAGGAGGGTTTTCTGACACAATATGCAGACAGGCCAACAAGAGGTGAGGCCATACTGGATTTGGTTCTGGGTAACAAACCAGGCCAGGTGTTAGAATTGGAGGTAGGTGAGCACTTTGGGGACAGTGACCACAATTCGGTGACTTTTACTCAAGTGATGGAGAGGGATAAGTGTGCACTGCAGGGCAAGAGTTATAGCTGGGGGCAGGGAAATTATGATGTGGTGAGGCATGACTTAGGATGTGTGGCTTGGAAAAGTAGGCTTCAAGGGAAGGGCGCAATCGATATGTGGAGCTTGTTCAAGGAGCAACTATTGAGTGTCCTTGATAAATATGTACCTGTCAGGCAGGGAGGAAAGGGTCGTGTGAGGGAGCCGTGGTTTAATAAGGAGCTGGAATCCCTTGTTAAAGGGAAGAGGGCGGCCTATGTAAAGATGAGGCGTGAAGGTTCAATTGGGGTGATTGAGAGTTATAAGGTAGCCAGGAAGGAACTGAAGAGAGAGCTAAGAGCAGCAAGGAGGGAACATGAAAAGTCCTTGGTTGGTAGGATTAGGGAAAACCCAAAGGCTTTCTATAGGTATGTCAGGAATAAAAGAATGACGAGGGTAGGAATAGGTCCAGTCAAGGATAGTAGTGGGAAGTTGCGTGTGGAGGCTGAAGAGATTGGGGAGATACTGAATGAATACTTTTCGTCAGTATTCACTCAGGAACAGGACATTGTTGCCGATGTGAATACTGAGTCACAATTAATTAGAATGGACGGCTTTGAGGTATGTAGGGAAGAGGTGTTGCAAATTCTGGAAAGGGTGAAAATAGATAAGTCCCCTGGGCCTGATGGCATTTATCCTAGGATTCTCTGGGAAGCAAGGGAGGAGATTGCAGAGCCATTGTCCTTGATTTTTACGTCCTCGTTGTCTACAGGAATAGTGCCAGAAAACTGGAGGATAGCAAATGTGGTTCCCTTGTTCAAGAAGGGGAGTAGGGATAACCCTAGTAACTATAGGCCGGTGAGTCTCACTTCTGTTGTGGGCAAAGTCTTAGAGAGAATTGTAAGGGATAGGATTTATGAACATCTGGATAGGAATAATGTGATCAAGGATAGTCAGCATGGTTTTGTGAAGGGCAGATCGTGCCTCACAAACCTTATTGAATTCTTTGAGAAGGTGACTAAGGAGGTGGACGAGGGTAAAGCAGTAGATGTGGTTTATATGGATTTTAGTAAGGCGTTTGATAAGGTTCCCCATGGTAGGCTACTGCAAAAAATATGGAGGTATGACATTGAGGGTGAGGTGGAGGTTTGGATTAGGAATTGGCTGGCTGGAAGAAGACAGAGGGTAGTAGTTGATGGTAAAGGTTCATCTTGGAGTGCAGTTACTAGCGGTGTTCCGCAAGGATCTGTTTTGGGTACATGGCTATTTGTCATTTTTATAAATGACCTGGAGGAGGGGCTAGAAGGTTGGGTGAGCAAGTTTGCGGATGATACGAAAGTCGGTGGAGTTGTTGACAGTGAGGAAGGATGTGTCAGGTTACAGCAGGATATAGATAAGCTGCAGAGCTGGGCAGAAAGGTGGCAAATGGAGTTCAATGTAGGTAAGTGTGAAGTGATTCACTTTGGTAAGAGTAACAAGAAGATGGGGTACTGGGCTAATGGTCGGATACTTGGTAGAGTGGATGAGCAGAGGGATCTTGGTGTCCATGTACACAGATCTCTGAAAGTTGCCACCCAGGTAAATAGTGCGGTGAAGGCGGCATATGGAGTACTGGCTTTTATTGGTAGAGGAATTGAGCTCCAGAGTCCTGAGGTCATGTTGCAGTTGTATAAGACTCTGGTGCGGCCGCATCTGGAGTATTGTGTGCAGTTTTGGTCGCCATACTATAGGAAGGATGTGGAGGCACTGGAACGGGTGCAGAAGACGTTTACCAGGATGTTGCCTGGTATGGGAGGAAGATCGTATGAGGAAAGGCTGAGGCACTTGGGGCTGTTTTCATTGGAGAAAAGAAGGTTTAGGGGTGACCTGATCGAGGTGTACAAGATGATTAGGGGTTTAGATAGGGTTGACCATGAGAACCTTTTTCCACGTATGGAGTCCGCTATTACGAGGGGGCATAGCTTTAAATTAAGGGGTGGTAGGTATAGGACAGATGTTAGAGGTAGATTCTTTACTCAGCGAGTCGTGAGTTCATGGAATGCCCTGCCAGTAGCAGTGGTGGACTCTCCCTCTTTATGGGCATTTAAACGGGCATTGGATAGGCATATGGAGGATAGTGGGCTAGTGTAGGTTAGGTGGGCTTGAATCGGCGCAACATCGAGGGCCAAAGGGCCTGTACTGCGCTGTATTTTTCTATGTTTTATGTTTTGTGCAGGAAAGGTCATGTCTCACAAACCCAACAGAATTCTTTGAAGACGTGACACAGTTGATTGGTGAGGGAAGGGATGTAGATGTCATATACATGGACTTTAGTAAGGCGTTTGATAAGATTCCCCATGGTAGGCTGAAGAAGAGGTGAAGTCACATGGCGTCTAGGGTATTCTAGCTAGATGGGTATAGAACTGGTTGGGCAACAGGAGACAGAGAGTCGTAGTGGGTGGGAGCTTGTCAAAATGGAGACCTGTGACCACTGGTGTCCCACAGGGATCTGTGCTGGGACCACTGTTTATGATACACTGAAATGATTTGGAGGAATATATAGGTTGCCTCATTAGCAAGTTTGCAGATGACACTAAGATTGGTGGAGTAGCAGATAGTGAAGGGGACTGTCAGAGAATACAGCAGAATATAGATAGATTGGAGAGTTGGGGAGAGAAATGGCAGTGGGAGTTCAATCAGACAAATGCGAGGTGATACATTTTGGAAGATGCAATTACAGTAAATGGAAAAGTCCTGGAGAAAATTGATGTACAGAAAGATCTGGGTGTTCAGGTTCATTGCACCCTGAAGGGAGAAACACAGGCTGATAGAGTGGTCAGGAAGGCATACAGCATGCTTTCTTTCATCGGACAGGGTTTTGAGGACAAGAGTTGGCAGGTCATGTTACAGTTGAGACTTTGGTTCGGTCTCATTTGGAATATTGCGTACAGTTCTGGTTGCCATATTACCAAAAGTATGCGGATGCTTTGGAGAGGGTTCAGAGCTGGTTCACCAGGATGTTGCCTGGTATGGAGGGTGCTATTTATGAGGGGAGGGTGAGTAATTAGGACTATTTTCATTGGAAAGGAAGAGGTTCGGGGGGGTGGGGGGGACCTGATTGAGGCCTACAAAATCATGAGAGGGTGGATAGAAAGAAACTTTTTCCCAGAGCGGAGGACTCAATTACTAGGTATGAGGAGTTTAAAGTGAGAGGGGAGAAGCTTAGGGGAGATATATGTGAAAATTTCTTCACTCAGAGGGCGGTGGGTGTCTGGAATATGTTGCCAGTGGAGGTGGTAGGGACTAGAATGATAACGTCATTTAAAATGTATCTTGAGAGATTCATGAATAGGCAGGGAGCAAAGGGATACAGATCCTTAGAAAATAGGAGGTAGATTTAGATAGAGGATATGGATTGGTGCAGGATTGGAGAACCAAAGGGCCTTTTCCTGTGCTATAATGTTCTTTGTTCACATGTAGGCCAGACCGGGTAAGAATGACAAATTTCCTTCCCTGAATGACATTAATGAATCAGAGGGATGCTTAATGACAATTGGATATGCCCACCATGATGCTACTTATTCCAAACTTTCCAATTAATTCAAATTTCACCATCTGCCATGGTGGGATTCAAATCTGCACTCCCCAGAATGTTAGTTCTGGATTACAGGCACAGTGATGTTATCATTTGGCCACTGCTTCCCCTCTTGGCCATGATATCCTGAGGTGTGACTTAAACTCAGATCTTCTGGCCCAGAGACCACCTCTGCACTGCAAGGTCTTTACTTGCCTCTTTGGTAGCCAGTGGCCTGCAAGTCTTCTTTGATGCAATCAAAATCAGGGGCAACCTTTTCAAGCAAAAGGTGGTGGTGTGTATGGAATGAACTGCCAGAGGAAGTGGTGGAGACAGTACAATTACAACATTTAAAAGGCATCTGGATGGGTACATGGACAGGAAAGGTTTCGAAGGATATGAGCCAAGTGCTGGCAAATGGGACTAGATTAATTTAGGACACGCAATTGGCATGGACAATTTGGACGGAAGGGTCTGTTTCCGTGCTGTACATCTCTGTGACTCTGACTATAAGACAGTGGAGGCAGGGTAATGGACAGATTTGAAAATTTGGAAAGGGGAGTTTCAGTAAGAAATAGGAGTACAGCTGAATAATAACCCTGTCAAAATGATCACAGCCTGTGCAAAATGCTGCTTGGCTGAGCAGAAAGGGAAGACAAAATGCGAGGAGAGATGTATTTTGTGTACAGAGTTGTCATTCTCTCAGTTACCCAATCCAGGCCATGTCTGGCCTCTTACTTTGCAAACAGTCAATGTCCCATAGAGATCACAAAGCAGGTTTTGTAGCTCATGGTAGAAGATGGCATAGTTACACCTGGCCAATTGTGCACCTGTGGGAATGTGTCTCAGTGCACTGACAATGGACCCCTCAAAGCTCAAGGTTCAACTGATCAGTCAGGGTAATGAAAACAGGAGAAGCAAATCATGGCTAGTCCCCGAAAGAGGAAGGCCGAAGGCGTGGAGGCCTTCAGAAAACAGGAGGCGTACGCCCGCAAAACGTACAGGCGGTCGATTCTGGACGCTCCGACCCCAGGCCTCACGAAGGTGAAGGCGATGGAGTCGGGATGGAGATTCTGCCAGACGTCCACCAGGTCGAAGGACTTGACCAAGTCCCCCAACCTCTTCCCCGACGCACAGCCAGTGCGGGCACCGCCGTGGTCCCTGCCCTCGAGGACGCAGTTAAAATCTCCCCCGAGGACGACGCACTGGTTCTCGATGGAAGCGAGATGAGCGGACAGTTCTCCGAAGAAGCTCGCTTGCCTTGGCCCGGCCAGGGGAGCGTATACGTTCACCAAGTGAAGCACCGCGCCCCCCAGCCGAACCGTCAGGTGAAGCAAACGGCCTGGCACCGGCTCCCTGACCCCCAAGATCTCCGGCTGAAAATGCGGGGCCAACAGGATAGCCACCCCGCCAGATGTGCGGGTGAGGTGACTCATGTAGACCCCCACCCCCCCTCGCCACTCCAGGAGCCAGGTGGCTTCGTCTCCCGGGGTAGTGTGGGTTTCTTGCAGGAAGCACACCGCATACCTCCCGTCCCGAAGGACCGAGAGGGTCTGGAATCTGCGCTGTGACTCCCTGCTGCCGTTGATGTTGAGGCTGGCTATAGTCGTCTCCATGTCAGAAGCGTTGTGCTACCACCACCAGTACAGTTAAAAACAAATACAATTACTGGGAGGACGAGGGAGGGGCACAGGAGTCCCTCGCCCTGACCAGGAGTGCCCCCAGGAAGTTCCTGACTCGCTTTCGCTCATTTGCATTGTGCCCAGGCGCCTGGCGAGCAGCGTGGGCCGACCAATAAACATCTTCAAAAGAGCTCCAGCGTTCGATCGCCAGTTGGGCTCTATCCCGGCGACCTCTAGTTTTCTCGACAAATTCCCGGAGTTCCTCGAGGGGGATGAGGGGGATATCGGCGGGGGGCACCTGAGACTCAAAAATGTCACTACAGACAGAGTCCACGTCGTCCCCGGTGTCCGCCACCGATCCCGAACCCTCCTCCGGGAGGTCGCCCTCGGTCGCCGACCCCTCCCCCACCGAGAGGATGGGGGCTGGTCCGGCGCCGCCAACCGGCCTCGAACCCCCGGCGACCCCACTTCCAGGGTCACCGGCGGTACCTTCCTCGGCACACCCCGTCCCGGAACACCCCGAGTTCGGGTCGTCGGGCGGCGGAGGCTCGGGGCCCCGCTCCTCTCCCGACACCGGGACGCCTGGCTCCTCGGGGAAAAGATCGTCCCCCAGGGCCAAGGCCCCCAGAAAAACAGTCTGGGAGGGAGGAGCGGGGATAACACCTTCCTCCCCTCGGCGACCCAGTAAAGGGTCCTTTGTCGACGCCCGCACCGTGGCCCTCATCGTTGTTAAAGTCCCCCCCAGGGGCCAGAGGAGTCGAGGCAGCAGGAAGCACTGCTATAGCCCCTGGGGGTTTTGGCAGGTCGGGCCACGGTGCGGGATCGTTGGGGGGTTCCGTGGGCCCGTCCCCTGGAGAGGGGCAGCGCCGCCGGCGCGCTGCAGGACTGTCTCTCCCCTCCAAGGGCCAGCCCCTCTTCCCCAAAGAGACAGGGGGGGATTTATGGGCCTTCCCCTCCCCTCCCCTCCCGCCTTGGTGGTCATGGGGCCTGAGGCCCCTCCCCCCAGCCTTTCCCAGAATACGATAGGCTGTGGGAAGACAGGGGGCGTGACCAGGGTGGGGAGGGTAAGCCATGTCACTTCCTGCCCCACCCCTGGTTTATCAGGTGACGGCAGGCGGGGCGGGGCGGGGCGGGGCGGGGCGGGGCAGGGGCCCAGTTCCCCCTCCGGGGCCCGGAGACACGGTCGCTGCAGGAGGTTGGGCAGCAGTGGTCCCCCCGAGGTTAGTGCCAGGGCTCAGGCTCACGGTCCCCTGGGCCAGGTGTTGCTGTGCCTGGGGCGGCCATTGCAGCCCCAGGGGTTTCTCCATCGGGGTGGGGGGTAGATGTGGGGTCAGGGCTGGGTACGGGTTCGGGGGTCAGGGTTCCTGCGCCGGGGCGACGCTGGCACGGCCGCAGGGGCATTGTCGTGCCGGGGCGGGGCAGGTCGTGGGCTGGGTGTCGGGGAAGGGGATAGGGTGGTCTCCCCGTGGGCGGGCCTGACGCGACGCGTCTTCCTGAGCGCCTTCCAGCCGGCTGGACGCTCATCCCCCTCCCTGCCGGAGGCTGGAGGATCGGGAGCCTCCGACTCAGGCTCCGGTGCCGGGGCCTGCGGTGTTGACTTTGGGGGAGGGGGAGTGGGTGTGGCGGCACCACCGTCAGCCGTTGGCGAGGGCAGGGCAGCCTTCTGGGTGGGGCAGTTTCTTCTAATGTACCCCACCTCGCGGCACAGGTGGCACCGCACGCCGTCCGCCGTCCAGAAGGCGCGGTAGGCCGCGTCCTCGTGGAGGAGTGTAAAGGAGCCCTCGGTGACCTCCTCCCGGGCCAGGCAAATCAACACCTGGCGTCGGAAGGAGTAGATGTGCCGGAGGGCGGGGTCCTTCAGACCGAGCAGGAGCGGTTGGATCCCCGACCGGATCTCCCCCAAGGTGGTGAGGTGGGGAAGAAGGAGCTCGCTGGCAATGAAGGGCGGGACGTTGGAGATCACGATCCTCTGGGCCGTAACCTCCAGAGGGTCGACGGGCAAATGTGTCCCGCCCACAGTGAGCCCCCTCTCCACGGCCAGGTGGACCGCCTGCTCGGTCTTTAGGAAAAATACGGCCTTCCCGTACATCCGGGCCGCAGCGACGATGGCCAGTGGGCCGACCACACTAGCCATGGCCTTGCTGCAGGCCCCGATGGTCATGTTCGGGTGGGGATAGGCCTTGACCCCCAGGCGTTTAGTGAGGTGCATGCAGGGGGAGTGGTTTGCAGCCGGGGCTGGGACAGCCGAGCCTAAGGCAGCGGCTACCCCGGCGTAGGTGCGGCTGGGCCCCACAACCTTCGGGCTCGCCATATTCTGCTGCTGGATGTTCTGGGGATGTGCCCAAGGCCAGTCACCCAAGGCGAGTCCCAAGCAGTGACGGTGGAGACCTGCCTCAGGTGACAACGGTGGTGGAGGCAGGCCTCAGGCGAGTCCCAGGTGGGCCCTCGGTCGTAGTGGTGGGGGGCAGACCTGTTGGGGAAGGCCCCCAAGGCAAGTCCCAGGCAGCACCCAAAATTGAGTCCCAGGCAGCAGCAGCAGTGGAGGCAGGCCTCTAGCAAGTCCTGTGCAGTCCCTCGGTAGTAGCTGTGGGGGGCAGGCCGGTTGAGGAGGGTCCCCAAAGTTAGTCCCAGGCAGCCCCAAAATTGAGTCCCAGGCAGTGGTGGTGGAGACAGGCCTCAGGCAACAGCAGCAGCAGTGGTGGAGGTCCTGGGGAGGGGCCCCAAGGTGAGTCCCAGGCAGCGATGGTGGAGGCAGGCCTCGGGCAGCAGCAGCAGTGGAGACAGGCCTCTCCTCAGGCAACAGCAGCAGCAGCGGTGGTGGAGGTCCTGGGGAGGGGCCCCAAGGCAAGTCCCAGGCAGCAGCAGTGAGGCAGGCCCCAAGCAGCAACAGGGAGAGTCCTTGCACAGTCACAGTCAGTCACAAAATGATCCAGTCTCCAAAGGGAAGGAAACACTCGAGTGGCCAGTCACAACTCCAGGGTGTCGGTGGACACCGCGTGCTCCTTCGCCAAGGACACCCGGGCTCTAACGTAACCCCGGAAGAGGGGCAGGCAGTCGGCCCTAACGACCCCCTCCACGGCCCGCTGCCTGGACCTGTTGATGGCCAGTTTGGCCAGGCCCAGGAGCAGACCCACGAGGAGGTCCTCGGACCTGCCCTCCCTCCTCCGTACCGGGTGCCCGAAGATCAGGAGCGTGGGACTGAAGTGCAGCCAGAAACAGAGGAGGAGGTTTTTAAGAAAATCAAAAAGGGAGTGCAAACGCCCACACCCAATATATACATGGTCCACGGACTCCACAGCGCCACAGAACAAGCAGTTGGGCTGGGAGTCCGTGAACCACCGCAACCTGCGGTTGCAGGGGACTGCTGCGTGCAGCACCCTCCACCCCAGATCCCCGAGAGAAAGGGGGAGGACTCCCGCGTAGAGAGCCCTCCACTGGGGATCCCCACCGCCCGGTGGCAAATGGGCACGCCAAGGCGTGTCCGGACGGTGGATGAGGGAGAAGAGGTGGACGGTGTGCAGCAGCAGTCGATACAGGGCCTTCCTTTTTATATCCCTGAAAGGGACAAAATTAAAATTCCGGAGGCGGCTCAGGTTGTGGGGCACAGGCTCCCGCGGGAAGTACGGGACCTTGGGGCCAATGTGAAATTCCGTCCGGGCCGGGGTGAGCGCGGACGGGATCCCACCGCACATCTGAGCGTCCTCCAACTGGTGCACTACGTCGGGTCCGAGCACCGCCGTTTTAAGGCGTCGGATGGCGGTGGCCACGTACCGGACGTCTACCGCTGCCCTGCTCGCGTTTATTTATTTATTTATTTATTCTTTTTTTTTCTGCTCTTTATTTCTCTTTATCCAGACCTCTTCTTTATATTTTTTTTATTTAACCCCCACACTACCGTCTAACTGCGGTCACACTCGCGTTTATTTCTGTCAGCCAGGGGTCCCTGATTGGACCAGGTTAACAACTCTAATCAAGGAACTCATATTTCCAGAGACACAGGCCCTTTCTTTATCCCGTAGCCTCTCGGGGAGTGGGGAATCGTAATGGGTTCAGTTCTTCCAACGTAGCGTCGGATACATGTGGCATGCACGTAGCTAGCTTTTTGCACCTGGAGTACCTTGGAAAAAATTTATCCTATTCTACAGGTGGTAAAGTTTGATGCTGCGCAAATGATCATGTCCATCTGAGGTTTCTTCGATGCGCGACAGACTAGGTGAACCCGCAGGTTCCAAAAGCTGAGAACATTTTGATCTTGTCCCATTTATGAGGTTGCAGCTTTCATGTGGCCTAGATGCTTGTTCAGGACCACTCACCAACTCGGCCTGACCTCATGTCAATCATCCTCTTACCCAAGCAGCGCCATTTCTGGGATTTCTGCACCAAACTTTGTCCCCTGAAGTAAACTGTCTCACTTGCTTAGAGGAATCTTGTGTCTAGCATCGCTGTTCCTGATATTTCACCCCTCTCCCCTCCCCCCCCCCCCCCCCCCCCACCTCCAGTTCCAGGAAGATTAGATTTAATCTGGTGTGGAGTCTTCTCCCCATTAGCAACTCTGCTGGAGCTATCTCTGCAGTTGAACGAGGGCTGGTCTGATGATAAATAGGAACCGGCGCAGTTCGGAATCAAATGAAGCTGTACGCTGATTCTTTAAGCCTGTCTTCAAAGTTTGCATTATTCTTTCCACCTGACCATTGGATAATGGAATATATGGAGCTGTCCTTATATAACAAATGTTATTTGACTTTAGGAAATACTCTGATTCCCTGCTGGTAAATGATTGTCTGTCTGTGACCAGCATTTTCAGGAGTCTGTTGATCACAAAAGATGCATGTGTCTTTTCTATCATTGTCCCTGTGTTTGACAAATGAAGTCTATGCATGTTCAACCACTTTAAGTGGACATCTACAATGACTAAAAACCCCATTAAAGGGGTCAATGTATAGCCGAGTCCAGGGTTTGCCTAGCCAATCCCACAAATGTGGGGGAGCTGTTGGTGGTAATTGTGTACTTGTTGACACTCTGGATACTGCCTCACCAATGTGGTTATGTCTGCATCCAATCCTGGCCATCAGAAATAACTCCTCATTTTGGAAACCTCTGGATAACCCTGGTGAAGTTCAGCTAATATGTGGCAGCCACCTTTTCTCTTGACAATCATTCTTGCTCCCCACAATAAAATGCCATCGTCTACAGTGATCTGGTTCTTGCTGGGCCCAGGAAGATTTAAATCCTGGTTGTAATGGCCCTTTAGCGTTTTTAGTTTTGCCAGGATGGGATCATTTTGTGTCCCAAATCTGATATTGTCAACTGTGACTGGAAGGGTGTCCAGAAAGTTTAAAACCAGAATGGACTCTTCCATTGGTGGCACCACCACTGGTGTATCTGCCAGTGGGGGCAGCTCAAGGCATCTGCATTTGCTACTTGTCTTCCCAGACAGTGTTCCAACTTATAATTGTATGCATGTAAAATGAGAGCCCACTACTGAATTCAACCCGAAGCTGTCGTCTTTGAGTAAACATCTTTGATAAACCCTTGAGCAGGGGTTTGTGGTGTTACGATTACAAATTTATGTCCATAAACCTTCTCACACCAAAGACAACCACCAATCCTTCCTTCTCTACTTGGCCATATTTGTGCTCTGTATCAGCCAAAGTCCAGGAAGCATACGCTATTGGGTGTTTCACTCTGCTGGACCATCTGTAAGCCAGCACTACTCTGATACTGTACAGGGAGGCATTACATGTCAGCACCAGATCTCACTCAGAAGAGGATAACTGTCCCTTCATTTCCCTAAAGGCCATGTCTTGGTTATGAGACCATTTCCAAGGCTGACCTTTTTGATTAAAAAGTGATGTAAGAGTGTCAGAATGGGGGCTTGATTATGCATAAACTTTCCTTAATATCCATCAATCCAAGGAAAGACATAAGCTCAGTACAGATTTTGGAGGTGGAGCACCTTTGATCATATTCACTTTGTCTTTCAGTCCTGTCAACTCTGTAGCCCAAATAGGCCACATGGGGCACCTGGAACACACATTTTTCCTTTCTAAGGTGTAAGCCCACCTTGGGGAAATGTCCAAGGACTATGTCCAAGTTCTCTTTATTGTGCTCTTTATTGCTCTTCCCTTATATTAGATATCATCAGATAATGGTGAACTGGGGTAGATCTTGTAAAATGTTCTCCATCATCCATTGAAAGATGACACAGGCTGATGATATCCCAAATGGTAGTCTCATATATTGGTACAAACCCTCATCTAATTGCAAGTACACATACCTTATATCCAGCTTTGCAAAGAACAGCCACCCTTGCCAGCTTTGTGTATCAGTCCTCTATGTGAGGGATTGGGTATTCATCCAGCTGCGAGAAGTGATTTACCGTTTGTTTAAAATCCCTGCCAAGGCGAACTGACCCATTGGACTTTACTATTGGTATGACCGGTGCTGCCCATTCCGCAAACTGAACTGGTTTGATGATTCCTTCCCATTCCAGCCTCCTGATTTCTACCTTTACTTTTGCCCATAAGGCAAAAGGCAGTGCGGGCCTTGCGGAGTCATGGGATTGCTTCCTGGTCAACATGCAAGGTGGTCTTGCTTCCTCTGATAGCCCCTAGACTTTCCAGAATAATTTCTAGGTATTTTATTAGGACATCACTCAGGCAGCCATTTTCTTATCGAAAAATGTTGAACTAATTAAGGTGAATCTTTCTCAACCAATTTTAGCCTATCAGACTTATGATCCAGCCTTTTCCTACAGTCAGTGATAACTGAACCAGCTGCTTCTCAAACGAGACCTTAACTGAAGTTGTGTCCTAGTCTATAAATGTCTCTGATATAGGTTCTCAGTCTAGCTGAAGTTTTACATAAACATAAGGGATGAAATCCAGAGTGAATTTTGTTAAAGACTGGTTCTGCCACCAATGATACAGCCACGCCAGTATCAACCTCCATTAGAACTGGATGACCATTTAACTAGACATTTATTTTGATGGGTTCTGATTTAGATAGTGCTAAGCAATTCAACTGTTCCAAAGCAGATGTAGGTGGTCTTTCCAGGGTGTGCACTCTCCTGGATACCAGCCTACTAGTTCTCTGACTCAATTCAGGCCAAGTGGGACTCAGTTGCTGTCATGAGTCCACATACTGTCAGCAACTGCAATGGCTTGCCAGCGTGGATCCTGAAGAGAATGTTAACTATTTGGCTGAGGCTTGGTTTTGTTTTAGGGTTTTGCCATGGGCTAACCTAAAGTCCTTCTGTTCACTATATGTCCTGAGTGAGGCTATACTCAAGCGGTGTCTCCCAAGCTCAGTTACACTGATGAGGGTGTCCACTTCCATTAGCATACCCTGCAACTCATATGCTCCACTTGCCCCGTTTTCTCATAACAAAGCCAGTTGTGAGGCCTATTTGAAGTCCAATTGGGTTTCGGGTATTAAGTGCTTTTGCATGGTTATATCATTAATCCAACATACCAAATGGTCTGTCAGCATTTTGGGGTATACCAAAGACACATGCCCCTGCCAGTTGCCGTAGCCTCATCAAAAACCTTGACATGGATTCCCCTGGTTCTCAAACTGCTGAGTAAAACCAATAACATCTCAGAATTAGAGGACGCTTGGGGTCATAATATTCCTTAGCTAAATCACTCAATGCTTGAAAGGTTTTAATATCAATTGCCTCAGGAAACATTAGGATTCTAATAACTGAAAAAACTGAGTCCACCAGCTGTCTGGGGAATTACTTGTGGCTTTACATTTGCCCCGATGTCCGTTGCCAGAAAAAATAATGTATTCTTTCTATATTCTGGACCAGTCTTTGACGGCAGGATTGAACAAGTTAAGGTTACCAAATAACAGCATGATGCTAGAAATGCTTAAACCAACTAAAAGACAATGGTTGCGAGCAAATTTCTTCAGGAGCAGTTCTTTTCCCCCGAGTCCTGTGAAATAATCCACAGGGGATGGTACCCAGTCACCACGTCACCCTTTATTAACACATGCATAGTATTTGACACTGGTCTGGCTTTCTCAGAGCCAGGTCTCAGTGAACAGAACCTCTGACACTCCTGTTTATATCAGGAAGCACTAGCTTTTGGAGCACCGGTCCTTCGTCAAATGGACAATCACCTGATGAAGGAGCAGTGCTCTGAAAGCTCGTGTTTCTAAATAAACTTGTTGGACTATAACCTGCTGTTATGTGATGTTTAACTTTGTACACCCAAGTCCAACATCAGCACCTCAAAATCCTGTTCATTTTTTTTTTCTCTCTTTTAAGGCAGCAGTGGTACAAAATCCTGTTCATATCTGTCAGCCAAGACTCCCTGATTGGGCCAAATTAACAGTCCCAATCAGAAAACTCACATTTTATGAGATTCACCTGGCTGACCTCATAATCACTACAGTAACATTCTGGGATATGCTCAGATCCTTTTGTGTATGCTTTTTGATGCAACTACTTTAGTTTTTCATCTTTCTGTATAGTTCAGCAAACTTCTCTGAACTAAAAATGTCCAATTTATCCTCCACCTTTTCTTGGTTCCCCCCAACTATTTGATCAAACATGGTTTATGATAATTTAATTTTAACTTCCTTATCTTTATTCTTTGATTTCTCCTCCTGTTTTAACCTGTGGTGTTGTGACCTTGTTACCAAGCAGGAAAGATTACAGGATCTATTTCCTGCAGCATCTCAGTTGTCTGACTTTACAATGGCTTTTCAACTATGGTAAGCATCACTCCCACCTGTGATCCAGTTATATCATTACCAAGAATAACTTGTACTTCCAGACTCTCACCAATTCACCACTTTTGACTGGACTGTACAACCTCACTTTGGAACATAATGGAACACTACTCTTCTCACCACGAATTCCACATATTGCCACTTTCTGGCAACACACCTTCTGAATTACATATCTCCTCATCTTTCACCATCAAAAATTGACTGGCTCCTGTATCTCTTAAAATGTTAATTTCTTTACCTGCTCCTCATGGCACAAAAAGAAGAAATCTTATCCGTGCAAGTAAATTCTTGGATGAGATCTAGCACTTCCTTCACAACCAACCCCTGATCAGGTTTTACATTCTTTTGTAGCTTTTTAGCTTCCATTGGGCTTTCATTTACAACTTCAACAAAACTCACTGTCTTATCCTGTTTTCCCACATCCATCTTCCCAGTGTTTTTTTTCTAAACCACTAACATTGCGATTTCATGTGGCCTACCTTATTAGTTTTTTTACTTCTCTTTCTCCTTCATGAGTTTCCTTTTTACCCTGTGGTAAACTATCTTTGTTATCTTCAATGAGATCTCCTTTTTCCATATTATCTGAGGATTTCTCTTTTCTCTAAGATCTATCCCTCACAGATTGAGATTCATGTCAGAAGCCAAACTTTGATTTATGAACCAACTCATACTCATCCTCCATTTCTGCTGCTAATCTTGCCATTTTAACTCTTTGCTATTCCACATGATGTTCACTACTTCAGGAAGTGAATTTTTGAACTCATCCAAAATAATCATCTCTCCAAGATTGCTATATATTTGATCTTTTTTTCCAATGGTTTTATCCACATGTCAAAGTTATTTTGTCTGATCCTTTCAAATTCTACATATTTCTGACCAGGTTCCCTTCTTAGTTTCTAAAACATTATCTGTAGGCTTTTGGCACTAGTTTATATGCACTTAAGATGACCTTTTTCACCTTCTCTTACTTCCCAGCTACTTCCTCTAATAGTGATGCAAGTACCTCATTAGCTCTATCTACCAATCTTGTTTGAATCAACAATACCCATTTGGTCACCAGTCACTTCAGTTGTTTAGCCGCTTTCTCAAATAAAATGAAAAACGACTTCTCCATTCTTCTCATCGAACTTAGGCAACACTTGGACATATTTAAACAGACTCCCACCAGGCCTTTGGCTACAATGGGATTTCTCTCATTCACTATCATCATCACTATGTTGCGCCTGTGTTTAAGCTCTTATATCTAGCAAATAAACTTTGAGTCGACTTAATAATAACAAACAATACCATTCATTTCTTTAACACAATTAATACTATAACAACAAATTACACTATAAACTAACAATTTATACTATACGTCCATCTTGTGCTTGAAGTTAATTCTGCATGTTTCTATGCCACCACACTAGATCTTGGCCTTAATTCACGTGGTGATGTTGTCTGGTCTTCTGATTATCTGATTATCTCAGGGGTGCCTTCTCTTCTTGGTGGTTGGTCTTGAGATATTGCACTCAAGTTAAAGCTCTCCAGTTACCCCCTGAGCATGGTGTTGGGGCAATTCTTACACCCAAATTCTTTGGGCCCTTTTGGGAAGGTCTTCACTGTTCACCAATACACCGATCAGGCTCGATCACTGTGATCAATCGGACCCAACCAGGCATTGATGACAGGGTGGCTATTAGTAATTCATTCCTGGAGGTGCTAGGCTCACATAGCCTCTTGCAAATAAGGGTGTGAGGCGCCCCCATGTCTGGTACATACCTCAATGTTTCTGATCACCCTGAGGGTAGAATTGCATTGACTCCATTCAAATCCAAATTTGTGTGTGAATTGTAGAAGCTGTGACTATCAGTTTTGTTGCAAAGTGTCTCTATTCTGTGGCTTGTTTATTAGCACAGTCACTTTGGTCAAGACTTGCCTTAGTATCCCAGCATGCCTTAGTCACATTCAATCTTTGTAAATCCATTATAAATTCATCAATTTGAGTGGCCCATCCAGCCACAACTACTCTTTCCATTCTACCTCCGCCATTGTAAGATGACTTTCAGTCCCAACTGTAAAGTTCAAAAATTTCCTCTTTCCCCCTTTCTTCCGCTAAAGCCTCCCTTTCCTTCTTCCTCTGCTTTCAAACGTAATCAAACTGTTTCATTTTCTTTCTTTTTCTTTTGCCTCTATTTCAAGTTGCTTCATTTGCAACTGAACTTTTGCTATTTCCAAAGATTCTGATGGCATTTCTGGCAAACATAGATGTTGAGCTCTCGCTGCAATTGCTTTCCTTTTTGCACAGACAAAGGCAACCCCAATTCCAGCTTTTCTGTGAATTCCAAAAGCTTTGCCTTGCTCATTTTCTGTAAAACTTCAGCATGGACTTCTTACACTTCAGGAAACTCTTGGTGACTGAAAGGCACAAGGCACACACTATTTAAACCAACTGAATGTAATACTCAAAAAGAGAATACCAACATTCACCACTCACTGTCTTTGAATCCAATAATCCTAAACCCAAACTGGAATCAGAGATTTTGATCCCAACAAGAGCCCCTAATTTGTTATGAACCAGACAAACCCTCTCAAAATATATTTAGAAGATAGTCTGGGCTCCAACTTTTTCTTAATTTTAAAGGCACTTATAAAGCATAGCGATCCAAATGCTTTGTTAAACGTCCTAACTTGAGGTGGAACTCACTTTATGCTTCCACGATACTTAAAATATAAACAAAACAAAGAAGAATTGGAATAACTTAAGTCTATTGGAAAACTTAACAGAATAATTTATTAATCAACTACTAAACAGCAAGTGTCCCAATATAGTAACAACCCGTAAACACCCTTTGCAAAGTCAAATTCAGTAAAACAGATTGTCTCGTATACAATTCTAGCAGCTGGAGGAAAACCCCAGCTTTTATCTGTAACAGAGAGAGGTATAAAAGCTTGCAAATCCAGCTTCAAGACCTCAGCCACTTCTGAAAGCTAAAACTAAAATCCTCGTTCTGTTGGAGCTTGACGCCATCCATTCAGACTGTTTCCATTGTTTGAACAAAAAGAAAACTCCAAGGTCTCATAAGCTTGGACACAAGCTTGGAACAGACCACTCATTACCCCTGTCTTAACTTCTCTTCGTAATAAAAGAAAGGACCAAATACACCTCTTAAAGCCATAGTATTGTCACACTTGTTTTGAATTTTGCAAGTTGGATGTGGCCTGTACCTTGCCTATTACAAACAACGAAAAGGATAACAAAAAAAGAGAATGCTGAGGAAACTCAGGTCTAGCAGCATCTGGAGTGAGGGAACTGAGTTAACATTGAGTCCAAAATGATTCTTCTTCGGAACACAAAACCAAAAGGATACTGATTGTCAGTCTGTCAATCTTTGCGCCTACATACCTAACATTACATGAGCATTGAAATTCCTCTGCTACATTATTATTTGTACAGTAATGTTTTTGTAAATGGTGAAAACCCCTTGTGCTTCTATGGCGTAGTAGCAGAGCGAAACAGCTAACTTCATTTTTGCTCAGACATTTGAGATACCTTACCCTCCCTGGGTAATCTGTGGTTGACTGGACACAATATATTGTAGAATGAAATATTATTTTATGTCATTTGAAATCCTAAGCATAAAATTAAAAGTTTATTTGACTCATCACACATTAAAATCAATGAATTTGGGAAACGTGGTGTGACATTGTTACAGATCAGTAATACTGAAAGAAAATCTGAACATGAAGTGTATGTTATGGTTTATGAGATGATGTGGTTCAGATGAAGTAATTGACTGGTGAGTACATAAAATAATCTTTTTTAGCAAAATATTTTAAAAACAGATACGTTTGGTAGTCTAAGAAGAAGCTACTGGATACAAAATGGGGAGAGAACATTTGTATTAAAAGGTGAAACCATATTTGTGGCTCTTTCAATGCCATTATCTCCTATACTTTCACAGTTAGTTAGAGACCATTGAGTCCACAGTGTGAGCTGAATAAACTAGCCACATTCACAAGAACATTAGCAGCTAAAGTTACTACATGGCAGACATATTTTTGATTTAGGTAGTGATCAATATGTATAAATCCAATAGTATAAAGTGGGGAAGTCTAGCTCCAGTTGTAGAGAGCATTGGTGAAACCATACATTGAAAATAGTTGGTCTGCTTATTTAAAGAGCAGTACACTTACTTTGGATGCATTTCAGAGAATGCTCACTTGGCTGATTCCTGGGATGAAAAGATGATGAAAGGTTGAGGATATTGAGCTGATACTCATTTGAGGGAAGGTAAATGAAAGGTTGGCCTTTATTTCAAAGGGAATGGAGTCTTGCTAAAACTATACAAGGCACTGGTTAGATCACACTTAGAATACTGTGAACAGGCGTAGTCCCTTACTTAAGGAATACATATAGTGACATTGGAGACAGTCCAAAGAAGATTCACAAAGTTCATCTTGGACATGGAGGAACTGTTTCCATGCTCATTCCAGGTATTAAAAAAGGGAAAGGAACGGATGAATTTGCTGCTAAGGCAAGCCGCAAATGGGAATGTAGGAGCAGGTGTAGATCATTCAGTCTCTCAAACCTGCTGTGCCATTCTGAACTGACATTTCATGAGAAATGGTTGGGCTGAATGACCCATGTAACTGTTGTTGTAAATGAGGAGCACCAAATTAAACATCCCTTTCATGGGATTATCTGGTGGAATAGATTTGGGTGTTGATTGAGGGTGGTGTTGTTCTTCAGTTTTTGATGGAACTGGAATGTCTTGGGCTTTGCAAACTGATTGTTTCTGCAGGTAAGTCAGATTGCAATGGCTCACTCAATATGAAATGGATCTTTTTTGCTCCCATGTGTGTCTTCTGTTGCTGATAGTGAGTAGATTATATTCTCCCAAATATATTTTTCACACAAAAAGTGATTTGAGTGAACCAGCAGCAGTAAAATGCTGTTTAGTTTGAGTCAGAAGATTCATTGCTGTTGCTTTTTATTTGGGCTATGGATATTAAGGTAAAAAAAAGCAAAATCACTTTAACCACCAGGCAAGCTTCTCCCCTAAGACTTTCGGAACTTGCAGCTAATTCCAGATTAGCACACCAACAGCAATTTCCAAGCTCCCTCTACCTTTTCATATGTTCAGCCTGCTTTTAAGATTCAAACAGAGTCAACATGCTGCCTGTTTCCAACTAATTCTTCAGAGGCTAATTGGGCTTATTGACAAAAGTGTCTGGAAATGGGGCCAGTGATTGAAGCAGTATCTGTCAGCTTCTGATAACTGACTGTTGGCTGACTGCTATAGGCTCACAGTTGCACAGTGAACTGGGGAAGGTGATGGATGGGATCGATCCAAGGGGTGCAGACTTGGATCATTCACTCTTGCTGGTGGAGCACTGGGACTGCTGTAAAAATGCTGTTTGCAGACACCATGTCAACACAACGGAATTAGCAATGCTTCAGAGGCAAGGAAGTGATGACCCCTCTCTTGCTGAATTGAGCTGGGCGTTTGTTATAACCTGCTCCCGCTGATCCTTTTCTTCTTGCCTATATTTCAACAGAAATTACTGAAAACCAGTTGCTAAAGTCCTGTCCTATTGCCACGGTGCTCTGTTCAGAGTGGTTAGGGATCCTGTGTTGAGATTGACACATCCATAGTATAGAGTTAACAGACAAACCAGAAGACTGCCAATCTCTACTACTTGACCTGGGGGATTTGCCAGTGGCTAAACTGACTGACTCACCATCAAAATATGTAGAGAAAATAACAATACAGAGTGCTGGAGAAACTCAGCCAGTCTGGCAGCATCTTTGTAGAGAGAAAGAGAGTTGAAGTTTAGAGTCAGGTATGACTCTTTAGAAACAAATATATTTAAATGAATACTTTATTCTTGTTTTGTGGCACATGGACGAAGCTGGCTGACCAGCATTTATTGCCCATCCCTAGCTGTCTTCCCTAGTTGGTGCGGAGCTGCCTTCTTGAACCATTACAATCCATGTGTTGTAGGTAGACCCACAATGCCTTTAGTGAGGGAATTCCAGAATTTTAGTGACAGTGAAGGAATGATGGTATATTTCCAATTCGGGATGGTGAGTGGATTGGAGGGGAACTTGCAGGTGGTGCCTATATTTTTCCATAATTGGTTTCAATATGCATGCCCCATTAATAGCCTCAAACTAACATATATTAGTACATATCTGGTAGTACTTGGTACTAGTAGGTGGTAGTACTAGTAGGTGGTACTTGAACCTGGACCTCCTGGTAAGTACACTTCCACAACACCACAAGAACCCTCGAGCAAAAAAATGTTGTTTTTAGTGTGGCAACAAGTTCAGATTCTTTTTTTTGATACATTCCCAGAGCAGAAGGGACTTGAATTTAGGCCCTCTGACTCAGAGGTAACAACACTGTGCCACAAGTGCCCCCAGGCTAAATAAAATATAGGAGTCAGACTCATGCTGACCTGAAAACAATGGAGAGTAAAGCAGACTGCATTACATTCTGCAGAGGTATCTGTCTCAAGTGTCAACTGTGTCCACCAGGCTTTGTTCTGATGCAGAAGGATGTGAGTTAAAATCCCAACTGGAACTTGCTCACAGAACAAAAATTGTAATACTGAGGGATGTATCTTTTCAGCGAGATGTTAGACCGAGGCCCCATGTATTCTCTTTTGTGAACAATTCCATGGCACTACTTTGAAGAAGGTCATGAATTATTTCCGGTATCTTAGCCAATATCAAACCCCTAATCATAAAAAAATCTGATTATTATTATCAATTTGCTATTTGTGGGAGCTTGCTGTGTACAAATTGAAGCTATGTTAATGAATCATTAATTAAAAAAAATATATTTGTATATCTAAATGTATGTTAATGTACACAAAGCCCTATGTTAAAATAGTGAGAAATCTTTGAAACTGTTTCATTGGTTGGAATATGCTTTGAAGTGGTCATGAAAACTGGTGGTTTAACATCATTGGACTAGTGATCCAAAACCCCAGGATGATGCTCTGGGGACATGGGTTTGAACCCACTGTGACAGATGGTGAAATTCACTTAAACTCTGGAGTAAAAATCTAGCCTAATGGTGACCATATAACCATTGTCAATTGTTGTGAAAACATCAGGGTCAAATCTGCTATCCTTTCTTGGTCAGGCCTACATGTGATTCAAGACTTGCAGCAATGTGGGTGACTCCTAAGTGCCCTCTGACATGAACCTAGCAAGCTGCTTAAGGGCAATTTGTGATGGGATACAGCTGCTTGCCTATCCCCATAAATGAGTAAAAACATGAACTTGTATCTTTGTTTAAATCAAAAGCACTAGCACAATCACAATAGACGTAACAATCTACTTCGTTGTTGCTATAGAAATAAACATTTTAACTTAATCTGGCTGACAGGAAACTGGTTTAACACATGCTTACCCCAACATTATTCTCAGTGAAAGACGATGGAGGATATGTTGCATCCAATTCCTCTGGAATCCACAATTCAGTTGGTGTTACAGTATTGTTTTCATTCCTTCATGGGATGTTACTGTTAAAGTATGTTTTGTCCATCATCAATGGCCATTGAACTACGTGGCCATTTCACAGGACAATTAAGAGTCAACCACTTTCAATTCCCAATTTTTTTCTCTCTAAATCAAATTTAATTTCCAGCAGAGCCTGAGTGCTGAAAGGTATTGGCCTGAATTTCTAGCTTACTACCCAGTGACATTACCATTACACCATCAACCTACAAATAATGCTGTTGACCCTTTTATTTTGAAGAATTATAAGTAAGAATTCTTATTGTGTAATATACTTTCTCTTGGTGGACTCTCATTCTAATGCTAATAAAGGATTTAATTTTATGTTGTTATCACCCTTCAGGAGTGATTGAGAACACCTATCATTAACAAAATCGAGACCACACCATCTGTTGCCCAATTGAGGCCCCTCATAATAACTCAATTTAGACCATTCAGAGAGAAGAACCAATAATTCTGGGAAATGAATGCACTGGTCATATTTGTTGCTCCATTTTGAAGTATACCAGATGAGTCAACCCCTGTGCATCATTTGCCAGTTTGACTGGTTTTCCTTTTGAGCATCCACCACCTATTCTTTGTCCTTAACATCAGCCAATGAAAACAAAGCTTAGGACACAAGAGGATAAGAAATAGGAGAACAGGATTGGCCATTCAGCCCATCAAGCTTTCTCAATTTTTCAGTAATATCATGGCTAATCTATACAAACTTCACTTCCTTGCTATATTCCTGTATCCTTCAGATGCTCAAAAATTCCTCATTACCTGAAATAAACTCAATAGGCGAGCATCCACCACCGCTGAATTTGAGAACTTTAAAGATTTCTGAGCTCAATTTCCTAGCATGTAATTCCCACCCAACTAACATACATTCAGGAATTTACAGATTAATGCTTTATATCTATCAGTGACCAGATGCTAGATTGCATCCCAATGAATGGGTTTTGGTTTAAGTCCGAGTGGTATATGGAGATTTGAACTATGTCCCTGTGGCCATGTTAAGATGTGTACTTGAGCCCAATTAATGGTTTGGCATTTCCCTGTGGATGTATTGGGATTTGGTCTTTGTCCCTGTGTCAAAGGCATTTTACTACATGTTGTTATTGTTGCTGATGTATCAATGGAAGAAGAACCACTGAACTTGGGACTTTAAGTTATTTTCCTTGAAAGATAGCTATTGTCCCTCAGGAACAGTGGCAATGTATTTCTGATGTACTGACATGAGGAATGAATGAGAAATAATAAACACCACAGAATGATCGGCATAAATCACATAAATCCACTGCGTATGGTGTTAACAAATTGATTTTTCTATTTAAAAAATATTAGAATGGCTTTTAAAATGATGGAGTTTTGTGCTTCAATCATTGCCTATTGAAATCTAATAAAAGCCATGGAGTTGGTGGTTTTATCATCTCTCTAGCCTTGGCCAGTCAGGGACTGAGATAGAAATGTGTTATTTATTGAATCTGTGCTTCACATCTGTAAACTTTGAATACTCTGAGTGCAAGAATGACAAAGCACACCAGTGATAATGCAGGCTGAAGGAGCTTTGACTGTTGACACTGTTTCCAGCCCCACCCCTGACTTCCAAACAGAAATGTTTACCAAGATGAATGTCTGAACAGCATGAGGCAAATGTATCATGAAGGTTGAGAATTTCCCTATCGCTTTATCAACCCTGGCACTAAGGTAATTTGTATTCCTGGTAAATGGTAATGATGGTGACAAGTGCCAGAGATGCAGGGATTTTTCCACCTTCTGTTGACAAGACTGTACAAACTGATCTGAAAGGGCGGCACGGTGGCACAGTGGTTAGCACTGCTGCCTCACAGCACCAGAGACCTGGGTTCAATTCCCGCCTCAGACGACTGTCTGTGTGGAGTTTGCATATTCTCCCCGTGTCTGCGTGGGTTTCCTCCGGATGCTCCGGTTTCCTCCCACAGTCCAAAAATGTGCAGGTCAGGTGAATTGGCCATGATAAATTGCCCATAGCGTTAGGTGCAGGGGTAAATGTAGGGCAATGGGTCTGGGTGGGTGTGCTTCGGCGGGTCGGTGTGGACTTGTTGGGCCGAAGGGCCTATTTCCGCACTAAGTAATCTAATCTAAAAGAAATTAGACACATTAATAGCTGGATGTTATGATAAATTGGTAAGAGATCATTAGTGGGACTTTAGCTCAACCTCAGTTGAGACTAAACAGTCATTTTCCCACCTCAAGGATGAGCGATGACTCCTTTTCACATTTCCCTAATGATTCACCACTAGGTGTGTAATGGTTTCAGCACTAGGCGTGGGTCATATAGCTGATAACCTGGTCTTAGATTGGGACTGTAAACTTTCAGGGTATTTTGCCTATTGGACCAAATTGGAGTTGCTAGTCTCCAGGTTGGGGAGGGGTGGAAATGTGTGTTTGTGTGTTTTTGATGCTTTTTTAGGCTATGCTGATGGCTAGAAAATGGGATTAGAATAGTTAGGTGGTTGTTTTTGATTGGTGGAGATTCAATAGGCTGAATGGCCTTTTCTGTATTGCAGCCCTCTAATTTGTTTTAGTAATACTGGTTGTGGCCATAGCATCATCTGCTCTTCTTTGCTTAGTGCCTTGGGATGGCCACCTGAAAGTGCAAACGGATCTTAGGTTTAATATGTCACACAAAGCAACAACAGCCACACAGGTACTTCCTTAGTACTCCACTGGAAAGCTCCCTGCAAATTCTGTGGTGGAGTCCTTAGAAGAAGACAAAAACTCATGACTTATGGAATCATAAAGTGCTGCAGTCATACAGCACAGAAACAATTCTTTGGACTGAACTTGTCCATGCTGACCAAATTTCCCAAACTAAACTAGTCCTCTTTGTCTGTGTTTGGCCCATATCTCTCTAAACCTTTCCTATTCACTTGCGTGTCCAAATGTCTTTTAAATATTGTAACTGTATCTCCATCTATCACTTCCTCTGGTAGTTCATTCCACATATGCACCACCCTCTGTGTGAAAACGTTACCCTGCAGGTCCCTTTTAAATCTTTCCCCTCTCATCTTAAAACACTGCCCTGTAGCGAACCCGGGAGACTACAGCTAAGGTTCTTACCTTAGCTGTAGTTTGTTTCAAAATTACTTACCTGTAGCGGGCAGTGGTGTTTTTTTTTCTCTCTCTTCACAAAAAGAGCGGGAGCAGCAGAGGAAGTGACGGCAAACAGAGGAGCAGCCGGGAAGGAGAACAGTGAGTATAAATACTCACCCTTTAATCACCAACGGTCATTTGAGTGGGAGCAGCGGCCGAGTAAAAGCGAACCCAGGAGAATACAGCTAAGGTAAGACAGTTTGTTTCAAAATTACTTACCTGTAGCGGGCAGCGGAAGTGAGGTTGGAGCGCATAGCTGGGCGGGAAGGTAAGTGATTAGTATTTGAGTGGGTGTGTTCTAGACCCCAGGTCCTACTTTCGTAGGGCCTCCCTCCCACCCTCCTGATCCTCCTCTAACCTAACTTTAAAGTCCACAGGTAAGCGACTCAGTGTTATTGACTCAGTGTTCTTGTTTTGGAGACAAAGTGTACAGTCATGGCAGTGCAGGCGGTGGAATGTTCCTCCTGCAGGATGTTTGAGGTAGGGGTGACCACCGATACTCCTGCCGACTTCGTCTGCAGGAAATGCAGTCAGATCCTGATCCTCACCGAACGAGTTAGGGAACTGGAACTGGAGTTGGATGAACTGACGATTATTCGAGAGGCTGAGAGGGTGATTGATAGAAGCTACAGGGACATAGTTACGCCGGAGAACAGAGGTAGCTGGGTAACAGTTAGAGGTGGGAAGGGGAAGAAGCAGGCAGTACAGGGTTCCCCTGTGGTCGTTCCCCTAAAAAATAAGTATACAGCTTTGGAAACTGTTGGGGGGGACAGCCTTGCAGGTGTAAGCTGCAGTGAAGGGGTCTGTGGCTCTGAGACTCAGAAGGGAAAGGGGGAGAGGAGGAGAGCGCTAGTTATAGGGGACTCTCTAGTTAGAGGGACGGACAGGCGGTTCTGTGGACATGGGCGAGACTCTCGAATGGTTTGTTGCCTCCCGGGTGCTAGGGTCCGAGACGTCTCGGACCGTGTCTTCAGAATCCTTAAGGGGGAGGGTGTGCAGCCAGAAGTCGTGGTACACATTGGCACCAACGATATAGGTAGGAAGAGGGGTGGGGAGGTCATTCAAGAGCTCAAGGAGTTAGGCTGGAAGCTAAAAGCTAGGACAGACAGAGTCGTCATCTCTGGGTTGTTGCCGGTGCCACGTGACAGTGAGGTAAAGAATAGGGAGAGAGTGCAGTTGAACACGTGGCTGCAAGGATGGTGTAGGAGGGAGGGCTTCAGATATTTGGACAATTGGACTGCATTCTGGGGAAGGTGGGACCTGTATAAACAGGACGGGTTGCACCTGAACCAGAAGGGCACCAATATCCTGGGGGGTAGGTTTGCTAGCACTCTTCGGGGGGGGTTTAAACTAATTTGGCAGGGGGATGGGATCCGGACTTGTAGTCCAGCAAGTAAGCTAGCTGTGTGTCAGGATGCCCAAGACTGTAGGGAGGCTGTGGAGAAGGTAGCACTGACAGGGACTACTTGCGGACACAGAGATGGGCTCAAGTGCGTATACTTCAACGCAAGGAGTATCAGAAATAAGGTGAGTGAACTTAAGGCGTGGATCGGTACCTGGGACTACGATGTTGTGGCCATCACGGAAACATGGATAGATGAGGGACAGGAATGGCTATTGGAGGTTCCTGGTTACAGATGTTTCAGTAAGATTAGGGAGGGTGGTAAAAAAGGAGGGGGGGGTGGCATTGCTAATTAGAAATGGTATAACGGCTGCAGAAAGGAAGTTTGAGGGGGATCTGCCTCTGGAGGTAGTATGGGCTGAAGTCAGAAATAGGAAAGGTGCAGTCACCTTGTTGGGTGTTTACTATAGGCCCCCCAATAGCAGCAGAGATGTGGAGAAACAGATTGGGAAACAGATTTTGGAAAGGTGCAGAAGCCACCGGGTCGTAGTCATGGGCGACTTCAACTTCCCAAATATTGATTGGAAGCTCTTTAGATCAAGTAGATTGGATGGGGCGGTGTTTGTGCAGTGTGTCCAGGAAGCTTTTCTAACGCAGTATGTAGATTGTCCAACCAGAAGGGAGGCCATATTGGATTTGGTACTCGGTAATGAACCGGGACAAGTGGTGGGCTTGTTAGTGGGTGAACATTTTGGTGATGGTGACCACAATTCTGTGACTTTCACCTTGGTTATGGAGAGATAGGTGCGCACAACAAGGTAGATTTTACAATTGGGGGAAGGGAAATTACGATGCTGTAAGACAGGATTTGAGGAGCATACGTTGGGAGCATAGGCTGTCAGGGAAGGATGTGGTGGAAATGTGGAACTTTTTCAAGGAGCAGATACGACGTGTCCATGATATGTATGTACCGATCAGGCAGGAAAGAAATGGTCGTGTGAGGGAGCCTTGGTTGACGAGGGAGGTTGAATGTCTAGTAAAGAGGAAGAAGGAGGCTTACATAAGGTTGAGGAAACAGGGTTCAGACAGAGCAGTGGAGGGATACAGGATAGCCAGAAGGGACCTGAAGAAAGGGATTAGGAGAGCTAAGAGAGGGCATGAAAAATCCTTGGCGGATAGGACCAAGGATAACCCCAAGGCATTTTATGCGTATGTGAGAAACCTGAGAATGACGAGAACGAGGGTAGGTCCGATCAAGGACAGTAGTGGGAGACTGTGTATTGAGTCGGAAGAGATAGGAGAGGTCATGAACAAGTACTTCTCTTCAGTATTTACGAACGAGAGGGACCGTATTGTTGAAGAGGAGAGTGTGAAACGGACTGTTAAGCTAGAAGAGATACCTGTTAGGAAGGAAGATGTGTTGGACATTTTGAACAACTTGAGGATAGACAAGTCCCCCGGGCCTGACGGGATATATCCTAGGATTATGTGGGAAGCAAGAGAGGAAATTGCAGTACCGTTGGCAATGATCTTCTCGTCTTCATTGGCAACGGGGGTGGTACCAGGGGACTGGAGAGTAGCGAATGTTGTGCCCCTGTTCAAAAAAGGGAATAGGGATAACCCCGGGAATTACAGGCCAGTTAGTCTTACTTCTGTGGTAGGCAAAGTAATGGAAAGGGTACTGAGGGATAGGATTTACGAGTATCTGGAAAGACACTGCTTGATTAGGGACAGCCAGCACGGATTTGTGAAGGGTAGGTCTTGCCTTACAAGTCTTATTGAATTCTTCGAGGAGGTGACCAAGCATGTGGATGAGGGTAGAGCAGTGGATGTAGTGTACATGGATTTTAGTAAGGCATTTGATAAGGTTCCCCATGGTAGGCTTATGCGGAAAGTCAGGAGGCATGGGATAGAGGGAAATTTGGCCAATTGGATAGAAAACTGGCTAACCGGTCGAAGGCAGAGAGTGGTGGTAGATGGTAAATATTCAGCCTGGAGCCCAGTTACAAGTGGAGTTCCGCAGGGATCAGTTCTGGGTCCTCTGCTGTTGGTAATTTTTATTAATGACTTAGATGAGGGAGTCGAAGGGTGGGTCAGTAAATTTGCAGATGATACGAAGATAGGTGGAGTTGTGGACAGTGAGGAGGGCTGTTGTCGGCTGCAGAGGGACTTAGATATGATGCAGAGCTGGGCCGAGGAGTGGCAGATGGAGTTCAACCCTGCCAAGTGTGAGGTTGTCCATTTTGGAAGAACAAATAAGAATGCGGAATACAGGGTTAATGGTAGGGTTCTTAGTCAGGTGGAGGAACAGAGGGATCTTGGGGTCTATGTACATAGATCTTTGAAGGTTGCCACTCAGGTGGATAGAGTTTGTAAGAAGGCCTATGGAGTATTATCGTTCATTAGCAGAGGGATTGAATTCAAGAGTCGTGAAGTGATGTTGCAGCTGTACAGGACTTTGGTTAGGCCACAGTTGGAGTACTGTGTGCAGTTCTGGTCGCCTCACTTTAGGAAAGATGTGGAAGCTTTGGAGAGGGTGCAGAGAAGATTTACCAGGATGTTGCCTGGAATGGAGAGTAGGTCGTACGAGGATATGTTGAGAGTTCTCGGCCTTTTCTCGTTGGAACGGCGAAGGATGAGGGGTGACTTGATAGAGGTTTATAAGATGATCAGAGGAATAGATAGAGTAGACAGTCAGAAACTTTTTCCCCGGGTACAACAGAGTGTTACAAGGGGACATAAATTTAAGGTGAAGGGTGGAAGGTATAGGGGAGATGTCAGGGGTGGGTTCTTTACCCAGAGAGTGGTGGGGGCATGGAATGCGCTGCCCGTGGGAGTGGTAGAGTCAGAATCATTGGCGACCTTTAAGCGGCATTTGGATAGGTACATGGATGGGTGCTTAATCTAGGTTAGAAGTTTGGCACAACATCGTGGGCTGAAGGGCCTGTTCTGTGCTGTATTGTTCTATGTTCTATGTAGTTTTGTACAGGGGAAAAGACCCTAATTGCTATTTACCTTATCTATGTCCTTCATGACTTCATAAACCTCTATAAGGTCACCCCTCAACGTCCTGTGCTCCAGAGAAAAATGTCCCAGCCTATCCTTATAATTCAAACTGTCTCATTCCGGTAATAATCTGTAACATTTTTTCTGCACGCTTTCTAATTTAATAATATCCTTCCTCTCGCTGGGTGACCAGAACTGTACGCAGTACTCCAAAAGTGGCCTCACCATATCCTGTATAGCCACAACATGATGTCCCAACTCCTCTGCTCAATGCTGTAACCAATGAAGGAAAGCATACCATACATCGTCTTCACCACCCTGTCTACCTGTGATGCCATTTTCCAGGGGCTATGTACTTGAACCTCTAGGTTTCTCTATTGACAACACTCCCCAAGGCCCTATATTAATTATGTAAGTCCTGCCCTCATTTGTCGTATCAAAACGCAACATTTACCTGAATTAAACTCCATAAACATTCTAACTCAAAGGCAAGGCTGAGATATAGCTAACATAGATCTAGTGGAGAATATCATGATGGGGATACAACTCAGGAGTGGTGATCATAAGGTTTAGATTGGTTATAGAGAAGGACAAGGAGCAATCTCGAACAAAAAAATACTTCATCAGATAAGGGGTACATTCAGCAAACTGAGGTAGGATCTGGAATGGTTGAGTTGTAGTGAAGAACTGTGGGCTGAAATGTGAGAGAGAGATGGGTGAGCTTTAAAGAAGGAATAGTTACATTTTCACAAGGGAGAGAGGGAGGTCAACCAAAGTCAGAGCTTCCTGGATGTTAAATGAGTAGGAAGTAGAATGAAGCAGAAAAAAGATGGTGCATGACAGATTGCAGCTTGTCAATGAAAGAGAAGCTCAGGCTGAACGCAAAAATATGGAGGAGAAATAAGAAAGGTAATACGAGGAATAGAGAGACAGTATGTTAAATACAATGGCAGTTAACATAGGAGAGAATTCAAAGAATCCAGAGTCATGCTAACAGTAGAAAGATAGCCTGATGAATAAAGGGACTAATTCAGATTGAAAATGGAATTCTGTTGGGAGGACCAGAGACATGGTTTAGGCACTAAATATTTTGCATTTAATAAGGAACTTGTTGGGATATTGGATGTAATAAATATAGATATAATAGAAAAGTGGGCAATTTTTAAAATGGATAATTTGCCTGGTGCAGTTAGGATGTTTTATAGGTTATTGGAAAATACAAAGATGGAAATTGCAAAGGCATAGGCCAAAATCTTACAAACCACCTTAGAAATAAGGTTTGTGACAAAGGTCTGGAAGGTTGAAATAAAGATGGTGCAGTTAATATTGTGTATATGGGCTATCAAAAGGCATTCGATAAAGTGCCACACATTGTTAGCAATGTTGAAACTCATGAGATAAAAGGGCAGTGCCACAGATGCATAGCTACTTGTTTTTAACTTGGCATGAGTACTTTTGTGATACAGACCATGATATTAAGACTTGTGATGATACAAAAAATGCAAAATACAGCAAACAAATGAGCAAGGTAGCAATAGATTTCATGGAGACTGGTGGAATGGGTGTAGATATGACAAATGAGATTCAATACAGAGAAGTTTGAGGTGATACATTTTGGAAAGAAGAAGGCAGAAAGAGAATAGAAGCAAAATTTTGGTAGAGGAATAAAAATAGAATTTAAGTACCAATCTTTAAAGATGACAGGGCAGGTTAATAAAGCAGGAATGAAACATAATTTGGGATCCTGAACTTTATAAATACTGACATAGTAAAGCCAGGAAGTTAGTTTAAACCTGCATTAAAACAACTTCACTTGTTTGCAGCTGGAATCTTGTGTTAGATTTTGAGCACCACCCTTCAGGAAGGACATAAAAATATTGAAGAAGGAAAAGAAAAGATTTATTCGAATTATTCCAGCCGATGAGGAATTAGAAATTCATGGATATATTGCAGCAGCTGGAGTTGCTTTCCTTCGAGCAGATTTGATGGAGGCGTTTAAAAATGGGAAGTGTTTAGATGAAGCAAAAAAGGAGAGACTGTTTCTGATGACTGAAGGGGCATAAAACTAAATGACTCATAAAGATGTAGTACAAAAAGAAGAATTTTTAAAGTAACAGGTGATTAGAATGTGGAATGCATTTATATAAAGTCAAGTACTTCAAAGTGCTTTTTAACGAATGGCATTTTTTGAAGTGTAGTTACTGCTTTAGGAAAGACAGCAGCAATTTGCACATAGCAATCTCTTACAAACAGGAATAAATGATGACAAGGTCAATGGGAGAACTCCCATGCTCTTTTGCATGCCATGGGAACCTTTTAAATCTCCTGGAGAATTTGAGGGGGCAAGTGTGTCAAAGATTCAGTTTAACCTCTCAGTTATAAAATAAGGTACACTATATTAAACAGAGAGAGCTGTAGCTGCCTGATATTTACTGGGCAAAGATCATCCTGTACCAAAGTATGACACTGAAGCTGAAAAAGTGAATTAGTGTGAGCAGGATAAGGACAGAAAAAGAGAGAGAGAGGGAGAGATCAAGAAGGAGGAAAGAGCTAGGGATCACAACAGGAGAATAGTGGAAGGAGAGGGAGAGATAATTGGCTATGGAATAGAAGGAGAGGAGGAAAGACAAGTGCAAAAGAGCAAAGAAGAACAGAAATGGGAAAGAGGTACGAGAGAGAGCTAAGAGCAGCAAGGAGGGGACATGAAAAGTCCTTAGTTGGTAGGATTAGGGAAAACCCAAAGGCTTTCTATAGGTATGTCAGGAATAAAAGAATGACTAGGGTAGGAATAGGTCCAGTCAAGGATAGTAGTGGGAAGTTGCGTGTGGAGGCTGAAGAGATTGGGGAGACACTGAATGTATACTTTTCGTCAGTATTCACTCAGGAACAGGACATTGTTGCCGATGTGAATACTGAGTCACAATTAATTAGAATGGACGGCTTTGAGGTATGTAGGGAAGAGGTGTTGGAAATTCTGGAAAGGGTGAAAATAGATAAGTCCCCTGGGCCCGATGGCATTTATCCTAGGATTCTCTGGGAAGCAAGGGAGGAGATTGCAGAGCCATTGGCCTTGATTTTTATGTCCTCATTGTCTACAGGAATAGTGCCAGAAGACTGGAGGATAGCAAATGTGGTTCCCTTGTTCAAGAAGGGGAATAGGGATAACCCTAGTAACTATAGGCCGGTGAGTCTCACTTCTGTTGTGGGCAAAGTCTTAGAGAGAATTGTAAGGGATAGGATTTATGAACATCTGGATAGGAATAATATGATCAAGGATAGTCAGCATGGTTTTGTGAAGGGCAGATCGTGCCTCACAAACCTTATTGAATTCTTTGAGCAGGTGACTAAGGAGGTGGACGAGGGTAAAGCGGTAGATGTGGTGTCTGTGGATTTTAGTAAGGCGTTTGATAAGGTTCCCCATGGTAGGCTACTGCAAAAAATTCGGAGGTATAGCATTGGGGGTGAGTTGGAGGTTTAGATTAGGAATTGGCTGGCTGGAAGAAGACAGAGGGTAGTAGTTGATGGTAAAGGTTCATCTTGGAGTGCAGTTACTAGCAGTGTTCCGCAAGGATCTGTTTTGTGACCATTGCTGTTTGTCATTTTTATAAATGACCTGGAGGAGGGGCTAGAAGGTTGGGTGAGCAAGTTTGAGGATGATACGAAAGTCGGTGGGGTTTTTGACAGTGAGGAAGGATGTGTCAGGTTACAGCGGGATATAGATAAGCTGCAGAGCTGGGCAGAAAGGTGACAAATGGAGTTCAATGTGGGTAAGTGTGAGGTGATTCACTTTGGTATGAGTAACAAAAAGGTGGGATACTGGGCTAATGGTCGGATACTTGGTAGTGTGGATGAGCAGAGGGATCTTGGTGTCCATGTACACAGATCTCTGAAAGTTGCCACCCAGGTAAATAGTGCGGTGAAGAAGGCATATGGCATACTGGCTTTTATTGGTAGAGGAATTGGGTTCCGGAGTCCTGAGGTCACGTTGCAGTTGTATAAGACTCTGGTGCGGCCGCATCTGGAGTATTATGTGCAATTTTGGTCACCATACTATAGGAAGGATGTGGAGGCACTGGAACGGGTGCAGAGGAGGTTTACCAGGATGTTGCCTGGTATGGTAGGAAGATCGTATGAGGAAAGGCTGAGGCACTTGGGGTTGTTTTCATTGGAGAAAAGAAGGTTTAGGGGTGACTTGATAGAGGTGTACAAGATGATTAGGGGTTTAGATAGGGTTGACCATGAGAAACTTTTTCCACGTATGGAGTCAGCTATTACGAGGGGGCATAGCTTTAAATTAAGGGGTGGTAGGTATAGGACAGATGTTAGAGGTAGATTCTTTACTCAGCGATTCGTGAGTTCATGGAATGCCCTGCCAGTAGCAGTAGTGGACTCTCCCTCTTTATGGGCATTTAAACGGGCATTGGATAGGCATATGGAGAATAGTGGGCTAGTGTAGGTTAGGTGGGCTTGAATCGGCGCAACATCGAGGGCCAAAGGGCCTGTACTGTGCTGTATTTTTCTATGTTCTATGTTCTGTAAGAAGATAGGTATCAAAACAAGGTAAAAAAGAACAAAAGAAGAGGTAAAGAAGAAGTAAATAGATTATTTAAATCCAAAAGAGAAAATGCTGGAAAATCCATCTGGCAGCATCTGTAAGGAGAGAAAAGAGCTGACGTTTCGAGTCTAACTGACCATTTATCAAAGAGTCAGTTAGACTCGAAACGTCAGCTCTTTTCTCTCCTTACAGTTGCTGCCAGACCTGCTGAGATTTTCCAGCATTTTCTCTTTTAGTTTCAGATTCCAGCATCCATAGTAATTTGCTTTTATAGATTATTTAAATATTGGGGAGTTGAGGGTTATGAGGAGTTGATGCAAAAGAGGAATTGAGGCTTGGAGCAGATCAGCCATGACTTTACAGAATGGTTGGACAGACTGGACCAAAGGGTCTGTTTCCATGTTGTACATCTCTATGACTTGCTCCTATTTCTTATGCTCCTATATAAGGAAGGGAGAAGCCAGCGAATAAAGGGGGCAAGAGTACAGGAACGTGGGAGCAAAAGAAAATGAGGAGAGTGTGCTCAAATTGGAAGTGTGGGAAGCCAAGGTGGAGGTTTAAAGTGATGCGCAAATGAATCAAGGGTGATGTGAGAAAGATAAAATCATCTTCACTCAGTGAGTAGTTTGTGTCTGGAATGCACTGCCTGGAAATGATTCAAATGATTATTTGAATAGAAATGGTCTGCAGTGATATGGGGGAAGGCAGGATGTTGGCACAGCTGTAAGTAGGATGGGGCTGAATGCCCTCCTTCTCCATTGTAACAATTCTGTGATTCCATGGGAAGTAGTGAGTTAACACAAAGGTTGGAAGAAGTAGAACAGAGAAGGAAGGGGAAGAAGAAATAATGGAAGAGGGAATGTATGTTATGAAAAAAGGGACAGAAAAATAAAAGTTGATGAGGAAGAAGCACCCAAAGACTGATCAAGCAGACAGAGTTTTGGCAGAAAGGTAAAAGTCAATAATTTTGAGGATAAGCAATAGGGAACGAAGGAGTTAAAAATAGGAGCAGTTTAAATATATAAATGAGTAGCTGGGAGCTCGGATTATAATAATTATGAAGTGTTTACATGAATATGAAGAGCAAGGTAGTGGAGCTTGAAGGTTGTGAATGGAATAAGATGGTGAATTAATCAGCTTAATAGAGAGGTTGAAGCCTGCGGGTGGCAGAGAGAGTCACACAGCAGCATTTCAGTTTGGATAGAATAATAATTAACTGGTAGCAGAAGCACTGCAGACAAGTCTGAACAGCCCATGCCACTTGGAAGATGAGCTTTTGGGAGTCCCAGGGTAGCGCGTTCACAGCATGATTGAAAGAGGGGTTGGGGGCAGTGGTTTAGTTCCCCAAAAAGGACGGATGTGAAAATCACAATATGTAGCTGTCCCACTACATGTAGCTTGTTGATTTAAATGCCAAGACAGAGCAGTGGAGGGATACAGGATAGCCAGAAGGGACCTGAAGAAAGGGATTAGGAGAGCTAAGAGAGGGCATGAAAAATCCCTGGCGGATAGGATCAAGGATAACCCCAAGGCATTCTATGCGTATGTGAGAAACCTGAGAATGACGAGAACGAGGGTAGGTCCGATCAAGGACAGTGGTGGGAGACTGTGTATTGAGTCGGAAGAGATAGGAGAGGTCTTGAACAAGTACTTCTCTTCAGTATTTACGAACGAGAGGGACTGTATTGTTGAAGAGGAGAGTGTGAAACGGACTGATAAGCTAGAAGAGATATCTGTTAGGAAGGAAGATGTGTTGGACATTTTGAACAACTTGAGGATAGACAAGTCCCCCGGGCCTGACGGGATATATCCTAGGATTATGTGGGAAGCAAGAGAGGAAATTGCAGTACCGTTGGCAATGATCTTCTCGTCTTCACTGGCAACGGGGGTGGTACCAGGGGACTGGAGAGTAGCGAATGTTGTGCCCCTGTTCAAAAAAGGGAATAGGGATAACCCCGGGAATTACAGGCCAGTTAGTCTTACTTCTGTGGTAGGCAAAGTAATGGAAAGGGTACTGAGGGATAGGATTTACGAGTATCTGGAACGGCACTGCTTGATTAGGGACAGCCAGCACGGATTTGTGAAGGGTAGGTCTTGCCTTACAAGTCTTATTGAATTCTTCGAGGAGGTGACCAAGCATGTGGATGAGGGTAGAGCAGTGGATGTAGTGTACATGGATTTTAGTAAGGCATTTGATAAGGTTCCCCATGGTAGGCTTATGCGGAAAGTCAGGAGGCATGGGATAGAGGGAAATTTGGCCAATTGGATAGAAAACTGGCTAACCGGTCGAAGTCAGAGAGTGGTGGTAGATGGTAAATATTCAGCATGGAGTCCAGTTACAAGTGGAGTTCCGCAGGGATCAGTTCTGGGCCCTCTGCTGTTTGTAATTTTTATTAATGACTTAGATGAGGGAGTCGAAGGGTGGGTCAGTAAATTTGCAGATGATACAAAGATAGGTGGAGTTGTGGACAGTGAGGAGGGCTGTTGTCGGCTGCAGAGGGACTTAGATATGATGCAGAGCTGGGCTGAGGAGTGGCAGATGGAGTTCAACCCTGCCAAGTGTGAAGTTGTCCATTTTGGAAGAACAAATAAGAATGCGGAATACAGGGTTAATGGTAGGGTTCTTGGTCAGGTGGAGGAACAGAGGGATCTTGGGGTCTATGTACATAGATCTTTGAAGGTTGCCACTCAGGTGGATAGAGTTTGTAAGAAGGCCTATGGAGTATTATCGTTCATTAGCAGAGGGATTGAATTCAAGAGTCGTGAGGTGATGTTGCAGCTGTACAGGACTTTGGTTAGGCCACATTTGGAGTACTGTGTGCAGTTCTGGTCGCCTCACTTTAGGAAAGATGTGGAAGCTTTGGAGAGGGTGCAGAGAAGATTTACCAGGATGTTGCCTGGAATGGAGAGTAGGTCATACGAGGATAGGTTGAGAGTTCTCGGCCTTTTCTCGTTGGAACGGCGAAGGATGAGGGGTGACTTGATAGAGGTTTATAAGATGATCAGAGGAATAGATAGAGTAGACAGTCAGAAACTTTTTCCCCGGGTACAACAGAGTGTTACAAGGGGACATAAATTTAAGGTGAAGGGTGGAAGGTATAGGGGAGATGTCAGGGGTGGGTTCTTCACCCAGAGAGTGGTGGGGGCATGGAATGCGCTGCCCGTGGGAGTGGTAGAGTCAGATTCATTGGCGACCTTTAAGCGGCATTTGGATAGGTACATGGATGGGTGCTTAATCTAGGATAGAAGTTCGGCACAACATCGTGGGCCGAAGGGCCTGTTCTGTGCTGTATTGTTCTATGTTCTATGTTCTATGTTCTATAACATGAATTCTGAATGTAACCAGCGCTAAGTGCACTATACACTGGCTGCACATATTGGCAGGGTAGTCAAATACATAACTCAGTTGCACCAATTAAAACAAGTTTTCATCTCTTAAAGGGATGTGCGTTGTGGCTGGAGCTGATCTTGATAGTCATGTAAGAAGTGAATCAAACTAGGAAACAGTGTACAATGGGGAGGAGCACAGTCATCTCAGATTTTTAGAGTGGTCAAAGTCAATTTAGCCCCAGGAACTCGAAGGTGGTGCTCCAGCAAGTTCAATTATCTCTCTAGAGTAGTCAACATCAGTCAAAACCTTCAAATGACACATCCTTCCAAAAGCAGCACTAGTCTCAGACACTGTCCAAATCACCACTCCCATCTCAGTGACAAATTGTTTTAACTCATGTAAGCAAGTTAGGATTTTGCTGATACCTGCAAGCAATAATGAACATTGTTAGCGCTGACTGCACTTAGCCATCTTGTAATGAGCAGGCAGCATGACTTTGGCCTGCTGCCTGCATTTCAAACAACAGACTCAGTTTAATCATGCATCCTGATCCAATTTTTATCAATCAGGACTCAAGCCCAGAATTCATAGGGACCTCCGCACAATAACATGGCCATACCTACATCTTACAGCATGTAGCCACTGCCAGGTGAATTAACTATGGCAGCCTCATCAGCCAAGTAACACTCACTCAGACCTCTTCACTGCCTTTTGCTGGATAAGATGATGTGCGCTGGGGGGCTGTGGGAACTATCTAGAGGGAGAAAGATGCACCTTTAATGCCCTTATCCTGATGGATGAGATGCATTGTTCATGGTTAGAGTGATCAGTGGTGAGGTTGAAGCAACTGAAGATGACAGCAACCTCAAATATAATACTCCTCAATACCCCACCTCGTACCACAAGCTTTTCAGCCTTCCAAGCTGCAAATGGCATCTTAATTTACTCTCTTTCCCTCTCCACAACCTTATCCAAGTGTCTTTCCCCTTCCAGTCATAAATAAGAAAGAAGAGTAGGCCACTTGGCCCTTCAGGCTTACTGTGCCATTCAATATAATCATGGCTGATCTGTTTTTGTCCTCAATTCTATATTCCTGCATATCCCCAATAATTCTTCATCCTCTTGTTAATCAAAAATCTGTCTACCTCTGCCTTAAAAATACTTAAAGATTCTGCATCTACTGCTTTTTGAGAAAGGGAATTCTTCACAATCCTCTCAAAGATTTTTTTCCTCACCCCATACCTGTCTTAAATGGGTGCTTCCTTATTTTTAATCCACGAATTTATGTTTAGATTCTGCCACAAAGAGGAAACATCCTTTCCATCTCCACCCAGTCATGGGGTCATACAGTCATAGAGATGTACAGCACAGAAATAGACCCCGCAGTTCAACTCACCCATGCCGACCAGGTATTCAGTTAATCCAGTCCCATTTTCCAGCACTTGGCCCATATCCCTCGAACCCCTTCCTATTCCTATACCCATCCAGATGTCTCTTAAATGTTGTAATTGTACCTGCCTCCACCACTTCCTCTGGCAGCTCATTCCACATATGCACCACCCTTTGTGTGATAAAATTATCCCTTAAGTTGTTTATAAATCTTTCCCCTCTCAGCTTAAACCCTCTCGTTCTAGACTCCCCCACCCCAGGGAAAACACCTTGTCTATTTAACCTATCTATGCCCCTCATGATTTTATAAACCTCTATAAGGTCACGCCTCAACCTGACACTCCAGGGAAAACAACTGCAGCCTATTAATCCTCTCCTATAATCAAGTCCCCTCAGGATCTTACATGTTTCTATTAAGTCACCCTGACTCTTCTACACTCCAGAGGGTACAGGCCATGACTGTGTAGCCTTTCCTCATAATCCACTCACTCCAGGTATCAGTCTGGTAAACTGTATCCGAACTGCTTATAATGCATTAACATCCTTCTGTAAGTACAGTGACTATTACTATGTACAATATTCCAGTTGCAGTCTCACCAATGCCCTGTATAACTGAAGCATAACCCCCTACTCTTGCATTCAATTCTCATTCCAATAAAATCTAACATTCTATTAACTTTCCTGATTACTTGCTGTACCTGCATGCTAACCTTCTATGATTAGTGTGCTAGAACATCCAGATCTCTGTGTACGAGTTCTGCATCCTCTCACCATTTAGACAACATGCTTCACTTTTATTCTTTATGTCAAAATGGACAATTTCACACTTTTCCTATTGTATTCCATTTGTCAGATCTTTTGTCCAGTCACTTAACCTATCCATATCCTTTTGTAGGTTTGTTATGTCCTCTCCATAGCTCACTCTTCTGCCCATCTTTGTGTCATCAGCAAATTTAGTGACCACACCTTTGATCCTTTCATCCAAATCAAGTTCAGAATATAAACTTCAATATAAGTTATGACAAATTATATTATAAATTGTAAAGAGTTGAGGGCCCAGCACCGACAGTCGTGGTACACCACACATGATACCATACCATCATGAAAAAGACTTAATTATTCCCTCTCTCTGTTTCCTGCCAAGCCAATCTTTTCAAATGCCAACACCATGACCTTTCATTTTCTGCACCTTATCAAATGCCTCCTGGAAATCTAAATACAATACATGCATCGGTTCTTAGCATATTGTGAAGCCTATCAGAAAGTCTGTAATCAGTGCCAAGGAGCAATGAGATGACCAGCACTAAATTGGCACAGATCTTTCAGCCCATTCTTTCCAAGCAAGATATCTGTGGCCAATCCATTAGTATACCAGTGGACTCCACTGTAATGCAGTCAGTGATGGCAGATGTCTTCATTGCAGGACAGGCAACTTCCACCAGAAGTCTGAGCTGTCAAGGAATCTCAGACTGGTGTCACCTTATGACATTGTGAAAGCAAACAGTTGTCATTATAGCTGTATGTACCAGTATTCAAAAGAACTCATGGCTGTTCATCAAACTGTGCCCATACTACCAGGATTGCTAAAATGCCTCACCAGGGCTGTGCCATTACGAAGAGAAAGTGAGGGCTGGAGATCAGAGCTGAAAAGGTGTTGCTGGAAAAGCGCAGCAGGTCAGGCAGCATCCAAGGAGCAGGAGAATCGACGTTTCGGGCATGAGCCCTTCTTCAGGAATGAGGTAAGTGTGTCCAGCAGGCTAAGATAAAAGGTAGGGAGGAGGGACTTGGGGGAGGGCATTGGGAATGTGATAGGTGGAAGGAGGTTAAGGTAAGGGTGATAGGCCGGAGTGGGGGTGGGAGCGGAGAGGTCAGGAAGAAGATTGCAGGTTGGGAAGGTGGTGCTGAGTTCGAGGGTTGGGAGTGAGACAAGGTGGATGGAGGGGAAATGAGGAAACTGGAGAAATCTGAGTTCATCCCTTGCGGTTGGAGGGTTCCTAGACGGAAGATGAGGCGCTCTTCCTCCAGCCGTCGTGTTGCTATGTCTGGCGATGGAGGAGTCCAAGGACCTGCATGTCCTAGGTGGAGTGGGAGGGGGAGTTGAAGTGTTGAGCCACGGGGTGGTTGGGTTGGTTGGTCCGGGTGTCCCAGAGGTGTTCTCTGAAACGTTCCGCAAGTAGGCGGCCGGTCTCCCCAATATAGAGGGGAGTCATTACGAACCCTAGTCTACTGTCTCAGGATAACAGCACTATATTTTTGTTGCAGGATCTCCACCAGTAGCCTTGCCGTTGCCTGCCATTGATCCTAGACTGCTACAATCCATGCAAGATGCTGTATGAAGCTGGGCCTTCTAAGCTCAGAGCTGCTCAGGGTCATGATGCAAAGCTATCTACAGTCTCCTCCAAGAAGACATCAGTAGCCATCCCCCTCCCTGATGCAGCACCTGGGGACGCAATGTACATGTCCCTCTCCTACATCATATGGGAACACAGGAGGCAGGTCCAAAGAGAAGGTTGGAAATGTAATGAGTTTACACTGTATGTAACATAGTATGACCTTATTTTAAAATTTGACTTAGAAAGCTTATTTTGCCTGTGTTTTTATTTTTACATCATGACTAAGGCAACAATGTGATAGAAAGTCTACCTGGATCATGGGACAGTTATTTAATTTATTTACAAGATGTGGGCACGGCCTGCTGGACTAGCTTTCATTATACATCCCTAGATGTGCTGGAGAAGGTAGTCGTGAGCTGCATTCTTGAACTGCTGCAGTCCATGTGATGTTTGGCAGGAATTTCAGGATTTTGACACAGCAACATTTAAGGAGCAGCAATATACTTATAGGTCATTTTGATGGTTGGCTTGGAGGGGTGGTGGTGGTGTTCCTCATATTTGCTGCCCTTGTTATTCTGTGTCGAAGAGGCAGAGGTTTGGAAAGTTCTGTTGGAGGTGTCATAATGCCTTTCTACAGTGCAGCTTGGAGACAGTATACACTACTTCTACTGTGCATTAGTGATGAAGGAATATATGTTGAAAGTAGTGGATGGTCCTGAATGGTGTCAAGTTTCGAGTGTTGATGGAGCTGCAGGCAAGTGGTAACATTCCATCACACTCCTGACTTGTGCCTTGGATATGGTGGACAGGCTTTGAGGTGTCAGGAGGTGAGTTACTCAGTGTAGGATTCCCAAGTTGTGATCTGCTGTTATAGCCACAGTATTTATAGAGTTGGTCCAGTTCAGTTTCTGATCAATGGTAACCCCCAGGATATTGATAGTGGGAGATTCAGTGATAATAATGTCATTGAATACCAAAGGATAATTAGATTACTTACAGTGTGGAAACAGGCCCTTCGGCCCAACAAGTCCACACCGACCCGCTGAAGCGCAACCCATCCAGACCTATTTCCCTACATTTATCCCTTCACCTAACACTACAGGCAATTTAACTTGGTCAATTCACCTAACCTGCACATTTTTGGACTGTGGGAGGAAACCGGAGCACCCGGAGGAAACTCACGCAGACACGGGGAGAACGTGCAAACTCCACACAGTCAGTCACCTGAGGCGGGAATTGAATCCGGGTGTCTGGCGCTGTGAGGCAGCAGTGCTAACCACTGTGCCACCGTGCTGCCCAACTGATAATGATCGGATTCTCTCTTGTTGGAGATAATTATTTATGTGACCATAAGACATAGGAGTGGAAATAAGGCCATTCGGCCCATCGAGTCCACTCTGCCATTTAATCATGGCTGATGGACACTTCGACTCCACTTACCTGCACTTCCTCATAGCCCTTAACTCTTTGCGAGATCAAGAATTTATCAATCTCTACCTTGAAGACATTAATGTCCCAGCCGCCACTGTGCTCTATGGCAATGAATTCCACTGGCCCACCAGTCTCTGGCTGAAAAAAATGTCTCCTCACTTCCGTTCGAAATTGACCACCTCTAATTCTAAGGCTGCGCCCACGAGTCCTAGTTCCCCACCTAACAGAAACAACTTCCCAGTGTCCACCTTTCCTAAGTCATGCATTATCTTGTAAGTTTCTATTAGATCTCCCCTCAACTTTCTAACCTGCAATGAATACAATCCCAGGATCCTCAGCCGTTCATCATAAATTAGGCCTATGTGGTGTGAATGTTACTTGTCACGTGTCTGCTCAAACCCAGATGCTGCATGTGGACATAGACTGTTTTAGTATCTGAAGAGTCATAAATGATGCTGAATATTGTGCAACCATCAATGAACATTCCCACTTTTGAGCTTATGATGAAGGGAAGATCATCGATGAAGCAGCTCAGGATGGTTGGGCCAAGGGCACTCTACAGAGGAATGTCTGTAGATACTGGAGCTAAGATGACTGACCTCTAACAACTTCAACCATTTTCCTTTGTGTCAAGTAACTCCAAACAGTGGAGAGTTCCCCCCAATTTCCATTTATTCTAATTTTATTAGAGCTCCTTGATGCCACACTCGCTCAAATATGACCTTGATGTCAAAGGCAGTCACTTTCATTTGGTGAGTGGGGAGTTGAAGTTGTAGGTTCTGGTACATCACTCAAAGTAATTCTTCATTTATAACCCAGGCAGAAACAGGCTGTCAATTGTGCCACCTCCCTTCCTTATCCTCCTCTACCCTCCCCCTTCTACATTCCCTAAACCTCCTCCCTCTTCTTGCAGCATGGATTGTTCTGTATGACATTGGTTCATTTTCCTACTCAAGCTCTCTTCCAAGGGAATGGACAATTGGTTCATTCATACTTGGTAGCAAGTGGTCTGTGCCTTGAAGACAGGAAAAGGTTCTTCATCGCTTGCTAACATCACTGCCTGTAGACCTCTGCCATTTGAAACATGTAATAGAAAGCACCAAGACCATTAAGAAATCTCTCCACCATGGAGAAAGTCATTATATCTGACTGTGTTCTGTGTTTACATCCATGCTGTGATGTCATCAAGAGAGAGCATGCAGTGTCTGCTGGCATGACAGAGGCCTTTTGAGACCATTGAGCATTGTGGGTTGAGATGCAGCATCTGGTTGCATCACCATTGAAGTTTCCTTTCTATATAAGTTTCCGTTAACTGTTTGATTTAGTTTCAGTTAGTGTTCCAACAGGGTGTATCACCTAAAGCTGCTAAAACGGATTTTCAGTAAAAAGTAGTAAACACCAAGCATTTGCAGAATTAGAGTAACAGATAGGATAAATGAAACCAGTAACCAATCTAGAAGTAGGGTCCTTTTAAATAGCATGGATGGAATGTCCTTGCTGCTGCTTAACGTGTGTTTAGCTATGCAGGGTTAAGAGACGGTGTTAAGAGGGTGTTGTGCTCCACAGGATACTATTTGTGCCAAAATATCATGATCTGCCTGCTTCACACTCTTCAGTTGGTCATTAGCTGGATGCCTGCATCACCACGTGGTGTCTATTGTGTCAGTCACAGAAGTGTATTCACATTATTAATACTATTTTGGACTCCAAATGGCACCTGTAATTCCCAGGCAACAAACACTACTACAACTGATTTTGCTCCTGCAATCACAAGGTTCCATAGAAATTAGAGTTGTGGCGATCAGGGAGGAACTCCTCATGGCTATTATTTATGTGAGTGAGTGTAGGCAAAAGTAACAGCATTAATTATTGACAAATTAATCCCTTTCTTTTTCCTCCAGTCTTCCATTCTCTGAGCTCATCCAGAATTCTGTGGTTCATGTCCTTAGTCATATACTGCTGCTCATTGATCTGCATCCATTCCTGAGCCAGCATCATCCTTGGTTTTGAAATTCTTGTCTGTGTTTAAACCTCTCCATGTCTTCACTTCTCTCTGATTCTTTCTGACCTCTACAACCCTGACACACAGAGCCCCTCCAGTTCTGGTTTCATGTCAATGCTACAAATGATGAGCTAATTGAGTTTGCCAAATGCAGGCTCAGGGTATAATTGAGAGCAGCTAATATTAATTGGAGCACATATTTAAGAACTGGCTTCCCTTGGAAATTCCAGATCACTGTGTGAAAAAGTTGCTCTGCTTGTCGCCATGACATTTTTTTTGCCAATTCTTAAAATTTATGACCTCTCATTCTCAAGCCTTCCATAAGCAGGCACAGTTTCTCCCTGTCCACTCTGTCCAAGCTCCTCATGGTTTTGAACACTTCTATCACACTTCCTTTCAGCCTTCTCTCAAGAATATTCTCCAAGGAAAGCAGTCTCGATTTCTCCAATCTGTGTTTGTATTTAGAACCAGAGAAATGTTACAGCATAGAAAAAGACTTCAGCCCATTGTGTCTGCACTAGCTGAATAAACTAGCTAACCATTCCAATCCCACCTCCCATGACCTGGTCTATAACCTCACAGGTTACAGAGCTGCAGATACAAATCCAATATTAAGGATTTCCATCTCAACCCCCAAACTGGGCAGTGAATTCCAGATACCCACTGCCCTCTGAGTGAAAAAAGTTTTACTCATATCCCTTCTCAGCCTTTTATCTGACGTTAGATCTGACCCCATTAATTAACCAGGAACAAGACTTGCCTGTTTTTTTTAAAATGAAAGTCAAATCTCTGCTACCACAAACAGGGGCTGAGAGAGTTTAACAATTTCAGAGCATGCACCTGAAGTCAACTCAACAGGAGGAGAGTGGGCCACAACTGGGGTGAGGAGAATTGCTGATAATGGGTTAGGAAAGCAAATGGAGTGATACCTGGGATTAGACAAGTTAAGGTATGAGGACAACTACACAAACTCCACCTGCATTCCCTGTGGCAGTTTAAGAGTGAGGTGTTTTAAATGTTAAAATAGAGATAATGCGGTATAATTATTCGCTCTGGCCAGGGGTAGGGGAGCTCCAGAACAGAGGGACATGATCTTAAATCTAAAGAGTGATTCCATTCAGCAGCACAGTCAGGATGTATTTTCTCTAAACAAAGAACAGTTTAATTTAAAACTTTCTCTTTCAAAGGTCTGCCGATGCTGGGAGTCAGTGGGAGCTGTTGGGAGAGTGAGAAGTTGTGGATAGATAAGTAAGGGATTTGGAGATTCAAAGGGTAAATGGGGTTGATGCTTGAGTTTGGAAATAGGCCCAATGAAAGAATGCAGTCTATGAGTAACTTGGGACATGGCATGAAATGATCACAGCACAGAAGGAAGCTATTTGGTTTGTCATTTCCATGTTGGTCCTCGACGAAGATAACTATCACAATGCCTCATTCTGACCTTTTCACCGTAATCCTGCAAACTTCACTTCTTTGGCTCATTATCTCATGGGGGGGCATTTTGTGCTAATACTAATAGGTAGCTTTGAAACTATGGTTGCCAAAAGTTCTTCATTCATCCTAAGTTTTTGACTGGGTCTGTTGCGGACCAGGAGAAATTGAGGATTGCAGATGCTGGAGATCAGAGTCGAGACTGTGGTGCTGGAAAAGCGCAGCAGGTCAGGCAGCATTTGAGGAGCAGGAAAATTGATGTTTCGGGCATAAGCCTTTCATTGGTGAACCCAGCACATGCTATGGTGCTTTGTGGAGATGAGGAGACACTGATTCCTGATGAAGGGCTTATGTTCCATTACCCTGTGACTCCAGTGCTGACAGAAAGTGAACCCAGCACATGCTATGGTGCTTTATGGAACTGAAGAGACCCTGAGCAAAAAAGGTTTTGGCTAACTGAACGGAATGCATTGTATTGATGAAGAAAAGGTGGGGAGAAATAGGCCCGCTACAGACTACAGTTCTATGTCCTACTCTAGTTGGACAAACCCCTGGAGCCTTCCTCATTGGAGTCATCCCTGCAACTAAACCACCCTAGCTAAAAACCTTCTCCCCCATATCCAATACTTTTACTTTATAACTAACAAATGAAAGTGTTCAAAGAATTGAAAACAGCTTGAAATCTTTTTTTAATGTCCCATGTGATTATCCTCCAGAGTGTCCGGGTTAATCTTCAAAACCTGGAGTTTCCAGAGTTACCCTGAAGAATTGAAAACGAACCTGAATCACAACTGCCCAGAGTGCCCTGTTGAAGCAGGTGATATGTTGATGAGAAAGCCTGACAGGAAGAAGTCTGGGTGAAAATGTCTTTCATTATGTTTAATATTTTATTACACTCTGTGTAAATGAGTTTTGTAGCCAGTGGGACCAGCGTCCTATAAATTTATACCAAGTGATTTTTCGAGTTATTACAAAGATGACATTGCTATGTGTTTTAGCTTCAGGAAAACCATTAACATCTAAATCAGAAACTTGCTCCAGCCTTGAATATTAAAAATTCTTTACATAACGAGGCAAAGAGGGAGGGAAAAAAAAGCCCAGCAGTTTGTGATGTGAATTCCCAACTCACAAAGCTTCACCAAGTTACTGAGCTTCAGGCTTTTGTAAGACATGGAGCAGACAATATGTCCAGCCAAACTTCTTGCTATTTATTTGCCGCCATTCATGTAGATTTCAGTCACGGCTCAAAGATGATGCTCGTGCCTCTGATGGCACAGGTTCGTGCCTCAGATGGCACAGGTTCAAGCCTTGCTCTGGTTAGTGGAGCACAAAATCTGGGAAAATGCATTGAATCCATCTCTGATGGATGCTGCACTGTTGAATTTTAAATGGTTAAATCTAGGCTCTGTTTACACTCTGAAATGGTGTAAAAGAACCCATGGTGCTAGGTGGAGATGATCGACGCAGTTGTTCCTCAATGTGCTGGAGAAATTCAGTAGGTCAGGCCAGTGTCTGTGGAAAGAGATTCAAGAGCGATTGTTTCATATCCAAAATTACTCTTCTTCTGAGCTGTAATGGTTTCCAAAGAAGGGTCACTGGACATGAAATGTTAACTCTGTTTCTCTCTTTATAGATGCTAGCCTGGCTGACTGAGTTTCTCCAGCACTTGCTGTTTTTATTTCTTAGTTTGCAGTGGGCTTGTGATGACAGTTTAAATATCTTTCCGAGTTGAGTGACTTGTCAGCATGAAGAACGATCACTTGGATGACAGTCTGCCTCTCTGGAAAGTCACCATGTACAAGTTAGGGAGATCACTAATGTTCAGGGACAGTGGTTCAAATCCTGCCCATAGAAGCTGCTGGAATTTAAATTCAATATGAATAAGAATTAGAATGCTGGCCTGATTAATAATTATCATTGGACTATCTGGTCCTTACTTAGTCTGGTCTATAAGTAACTCCAGACCAAAAGACCGAAGAGATGTTAATGGAGCCATGTCCTTCAAACCTCTAAGCTGCCAAAGGATCACTGACCAATGATCCTACCCAATGTCAGCTCCTGTTAACAGCTGTTATACTGGGATAACCGGCAGTAATGGAAGGGCAAAAGCACTGTGAAATTGCTAGGGTCTGTAAGGAAGAGAGGAAGGAAAGGATAAGGATAGGAGTACAATGAGCCGCAGTTAGTCTGTGCCTGGTTTGTGAATGCTTCTGACAACTATGAGCCGAGAACTGCACATTACCAGAACCAGGACTCGTACCCAGTAACGTTTAGGATACGCAATATGTAACAGGTCCCCTCTCTCATTGACAACCTCCTTCTTCCTCATCCACTGTTCTCGTCAAGACGGCCACAAACATTGACAAGGCATAAATAAAACCATAAAACGTAGAACCAGAAATAGGCCATTCAGCCCATTGAGTCGACTCTAACATTTAATAAGATCATGGCTGATCTGATTTGGAGGGGGTGGGCAAAGTTAAAAATCACACAACACCAGGTCATAGTCCAACAGGTTTATTTGGAAGTAATAGTTTTTGAGGCGCTGCTGATAAAGTACAGATTTGAGATGGCCAAGGGAAACCCTTGTGAACTCAACCTGTAAGCCTCTCTTGGTTCATTCTGGAGATCGTACTTTTGGTAGTCTGGAATAAAAAAAAACCTCTTACAGACAGTTTAGTTTAATTTTAGTCATCCTGTTTATTTACTAATAGCATCACGGTTACAACATAACACTGTTACCTATAAGCCAGGCTAACTGGATTCTAATAACCTTGGAGTTGAAGAATGTGGTGCTGGAAAAACACAACAGGCCAGGCAGCATCCGAGGAGCAGGAGAATCGACATTTCAGGCATAAGCCCTTCTTCAAGCTGAAGAAGGGCTTATGCCTGAAACATCGATTCTCCTGCTCCTCAGATGCTGCCTGGCGTGCTGTGTTTTTCCAGCACCACATTTTTCAACTCTAGTCTCCAACATCTGCAGTCCTCACTTTCTTCTAATAACCTAGCAGAGTAGGATATCACTCCTCCTTCAAGAGTCCTGGCTGGCTACTCTGCTGTACTATCACAAACTGGCTTCCTTTATGCAAAAAGTTAACAAAAGCACTGCATGTTCTGAACTAGACAGATAACAGTGAAGGACAATAATTCGGGAGAGAAGTTACTGATACTGAGTTTCGTTTCGAGGTTAGAATCAAACATTGTTATTAATTTCACAAAGGAACAGCTGTGAATGTTATCACTCAGTGCCCTGTTTACAGATTCACTGATGTTAAGGCAAGTGTTCTTGATTGCATTACCCTCCCTGTCTATCTATTTTGTAGTGTGCAGCAAATGTGTTCTATAATTCAACAATACATTTTAAGGACAGGTTTAAGGCTTTTTAAAGACTTTTTCACTGCCTCTCACACCACCTAATGAAGAGTCAGCGCCTCGAAAGCTAGTGCTTCCAAATAAACCTGCTTGACTATAACTTGGTGTTGTGCAATTTTTAACAATGTTGATTTGATAATTCTCAATTCCACTTTCCTGCCTTTTCCCATAAACCTTAATTCTCTTCATGATTAAAAATTGGTCTTGCTCGGGTAGGTCCTCCCTGGCGGTCTTTTGGGATGCACTGCACCCATTCTCCCCCTCTGTCATTGTCCCTGCATATCACCTTGTGAGTGAAAATGAGAGAGAACATGGGTGTGACATGGTTTATCCAAGCTCGCCCCACACATACATAGTCTGGATGAATCCTGAGAGATGGCATCTAGTGGGACCCAGGAGATGAAAGGAGAGAATGGGAGAGGCTAGCAATTGGTAGAAACCAGAATCTCTTGTAGTTTTTTTCCCTTCACCTCATTAGTGTGATTGACTCTGTTCAGCCATGCTTCCCCTTTTCGTTTCGAGAAGATTAAATTGACACCCATCAACCTTCAAACCTGATAGTCAGCCTGCATCACCATGCCAAGTTTCAGCTTCCTCCCGTACTCTTGATTAAAACTATTTCAACATCGAGGTGGCGGAGGATGAAGTCCCTCCAATTTCCCACACACCAGCCTGTGGAATTGTCACTCCCCCCTCCCAACAATGTGCAGAAGAGGTTTACAAGGACAGTTCCAGGGATGAGAAACCTCATTTATAAGGATAGAAGTTGGGATTGTTCTCCTTGATGAGAAAAAGGAAAGTTGATAAAGGTTTTTAAAATCATGAGGGAGCTAGATAGTTTAGATAGGGAGAAATTGTTCCAGCTCATAAAAGAATCATGAACAAGAGGGTGCAGATATAAAGAACTCGTAAAAGGCACAAACATAATGAGGTAAAAATCTTTATCACTCAATGAGTAGTTTGGGTCTGGCACTGCCAAATGCACTGGCTGCAGGTATGGTCAAGGTAAGTTCAATTGCAGCATGCGAAAAGACATTGTTCCTATTTAAATAATCATCAAATGTGCAAGGGTCTATGGAAAGGCTGGAGAATAGCACTAAGTCATGAGCATTTGTACAGTCAGTACAGACATATTGGGCAGAATAGCCTCCTTCTGCACTGTAACATTTCTGTGATTCCAAACGCAATTATGAATCAACCCCAGTGCTGTGGTTTGGAGTCACGTGTAGGTCAGACCAGGTAAGGATGGCAGATTTCCTTCCCTGAAGGACATTAGTGAACAAAATGGGTTTTATAACAATTGACACCGTTAGACTTTTAATTCTAGATTTTTAAAAAATTCAAATTCCATCAGAGTATTACCTGGGTCTTTAGATTACTAGACCAGCAACAATACCACAACACCTCCACTTCCCTTATGTTACATTCTGTACTCAGCAAATAAAAGAATTCTCTGCCTTCTTAACCCATCTTATACAGCCATCCTGCTACCTTCAGAGATCTATGGATGTTCATTCTGAGGTTTATCACTGTGTTCTCCCATTCGTTGCTTACTCCTTTGTCTTATTTGACCTCCTGACATGCATCACCTCCCACTTCTCTGCACTGAACTTCGTTAGCCATTTTTCTGCAATCTGTTGCTGACAATCAATCATGCAGCTAATTTTGACGTTGTCTGCAAACTTCTTGACCATGCCTCCTACATTTGTGTCCAAATCTTTAATATATCCCACAAAATGCTGAGGACCTTGTACTAAGCCCTGCAGAAGGGATAGGTTTAGAAAGTAGTGGAGGAACTTTCACTTAAGGACCTATACAGTTCTGGTCACCAAGCCACCAGAAGAATGTGGATGCTTTGGAGAGGGTACAGAATAGGTTTACTAGGCTGTTGTCTGCTATGGGGGATTTTAGCTATGAAGCAAAGTTGGATAGCCTGGGTTTGTTTTCACTGGAACACAGTAGGTTGATGGGTGACCTGGATTAGTGGTGCTGGAAGAGCACAGCAGTTCAGGCAGCATCCAAGTAGCTTCGAAGCTACTTGGATGCTGCCTGAACTGCTGTGCTCTTCTAGCACCATTAATCCAGAATCTGGTTTCCAGCATCTGCAGTCATTGTTTTTACCTACCTGATGAGTGACCTGGTAGATATTTATAAGATTACGAATGGCATAGATAGAGTGGAAAGTATGAGACTCATTCTGAGGGTGGAGGAATCAATTGCTAGGGGACACAAGTTCAAGGTGCGGTGGGGGGAGGGGAAATGAGTTTAAAAGAGATGTTTGAGGCAAGGTTTTCAAACAAAGGGTGGTGAGTGCCTGGAATGCACTGCCAGAGGAGATGGTGGAAGCAGATATAATAGCAGTATTCAAGAAGCATCTGGACAAATACATGAATAGGAAGGGAATAGAGGGATACGGATCCTGTAAGTGAAGACAGTTTTAGTATGGAAGGGCAAAATGTGTGGGCACAGGCTTGGAGGGCTGAAGGGCCTACTCCTGCACTGTATTGTTCTTTGCTCTTTGTTCTTTGTTGACCCTCAGGAATTTTCAAGAGATCCTTTATTTTGCAGAAAACCTCCTCGATCATTTTTATTCAAACAAAATGTATGAATCACCTCTTCTGTCTCTTTCCACCCAGCTGAAGTATTCATCTTGCTGAACCTCTGTGAAACATAAGCTATTTTTGTATAAATAAGAAGAAGAAAAGAATTAAGAGCAGGCTTTTCAGCTCCTTGGGTCTGCTCCACCATTTAATATGATAATAGCTGATCTCATCTTGGCTTCAACTCTATTTTCCTGCCTGCTCTCCATAACCCTTCAATCCATTATTAATTAAAAATCTGTCCATCTCTCCTTTAAATTTAATCTGTGTCCCAATGTCTCCACACTTTGGGGCCGTGAATTCCACAAATCCATGACCTTCAATGAAAGTAATTCCTCCTCATCTGTTACTTGTTAGCCTAAAATTATGACATCTTGTTCTAGATTTCTCTATAAGGAGAAACAACAGTGAAAACTTTTCAACATACACTCATTTGAGACAAATGCAAGAATACTAAATCTCAAGCAATTGCAATTTATGTTACAGGACAAAAGGATATTGATGGGCTGGCACAAAACTCTGTTGCTACAGAAAAAGCAACAGAAGCTCGCCAGGATCCCAAATAGTTCAAGAGAAGGGACAAGGTTTGAACAAATTTCTTTAAGCTTGCAGAGCGCAGCAACACCTCAACCAAGCATTCAGCATGCTTCTGGAGTATACATTGTTGTAATCATTTAAAGAGATCCCAACTGATCAGAAACCTAATTCCAATTTGTCATCCTCATTTTTGCCCCTTATAGAACATAGGACATAGAACAATACAGCACAGTACAGACACTTTGGCCAACATTGTTGTGCCAAGCATTTATCTTAATCAACCTAACCCACACACCCCTTAATTTACTGCCGTCCATATGCTTGACCAGCAGTCACTTAAATGTCTCTAATGTCTCTGACTCGACTACCACTGCTGGCACTGCATTCCACACAACAACTACTCTCTATGTAAAGAACCTACCTCTGACATCTCCCCTATACCTTCCTCCAATCACCTTAAAATTATGACCCCTCATGACAGCCATTGCTGCCCTGGGGAACAATCTCTGGTTATCTACTCTATGCCTCTCATTATCTTGTACACCTCTACCAAGCTACCTCTCTTCCTCCTTCTCTCCAGTGTGAAAAGCTCGAGCTCACTCAATCTCTCTTCATAAGAGAAGCCCTCCAAGTAAATCTCCTTTGCACCCTCTCTAAACCATCTACACTATTCCTATAATGAGGTGACCACAATTGAACACAATATTCCAAGTGTGGTCTAACCAGAGTTTTATAGAGCTGCAGCAAAACCTCTCAGCTCTTAAACTCAATCCCCTGTTCATGAAAGCCAAAACACCATACACCTTCTTAACAACCCTATCAACTTGGGTGGCAGCTTTGAGAGATCTATGTACATGGATCCAAGATCCTGCTATGCCTCCACACTGAAAAGAATACTGTCTTTAACTCTGTATTCAGCATTCAACTGTGACCTTCCAAAATGAATCACTTCGCATTTAGCCAGGTAGAACTCCATCTGCCACTTTTCAGGCCAGCTCTGCATCCTGTAATTGTCATATTGTAGCCTGCAGCAGCCCCTAACACTATTTACAGCACAATTGACCTTTGTGTCATCGGCAAACTTACTAACCCACCCTTCCACTTCTTCATACAAGTCATTTATAAAAACTACAAACAGCAGAGGCCCTGTGGGACACCACTGGTCACCGACCTTCAGGTGGAATACTTTCCTTCTGCTACCACTCACTGTCTTCTTTCGGCCAACGAAGTCTGTATCCAGACAGCCAAATTTCCCTCTATCCCATATCTCCTAACTTTCTGAATGAGCCTACCATGGGGAACCTTATCAAATGCCTTACTGAAATCCATATACACTACATCCACTGCTCAACCTTCATCAACTTGTCTCATCACATCTTCAAAGAACTCAGTAAAGCTTGTGAGGCATGGCCTGCCCCTCTCAAAGCCATGCTGACATTCTTTAATCAAACTTTGTTTTTCCAAACAGTCAAAAACCCATCTCTCAGAATCCTTTTCAGCACCTTGCTTACCACAGACATAAGACTGACTGGTCTGTAATTCCCAGGGATTTCCCTGTATCTTTTCTTGAACAGAGGAACAACATTCACCTCCCTCCACTCAGCCATGGAGAGTGGGGATGCAAAGATCACCGCCAGAGGTGCTGCAATCTCATTCCTTGCTTCCCACAGTAACCGTGGATATATATAGTCTAACCCTGGGACTTATCTATCTTGATGCTTCCCAGAATTTCCAGCACAACCACTTCCTTAATATCAATCTGTTCAAGCCTATTAACGGTGCCATGGTTTTCTCACTATCAACAAGGCCCCTCTCTCTAGTGAATACTGAAGGAAAAATCTCATTTAGGGCCTGTCCTACCTCCTCAGACTCCATGCACACGTTCCCTCCTCTATGCCTGGTCGGCCATGCCCTCTCTCTGATCATTCTCTTATTCCTCCCCTACGTTTAGAATGCCTTTGGGTTTTCCCGAATCCTTCCCGCCAAGACTTTTTCCTGCCCCCTTCTTTTTCCCTAACTGGCAGATTGAATGAATGAATGAGAATTTCTTGTCACTTGTACTCTACAATGAACATACACAATAAATTACAGTGGAAAGCTTTAACTGTCACGACAACCTGGCACCATTTGAATATTTCAGAATAAAAAGAATAAAATAATAAAGCTAAAAGAAAATCCATGTTCTCTCTGCTGCCTACACCATGAGACCAGAGCCACTGAGCCAGCTGACCAAACATACCTGTGCTATCATTTGCGTTGGACCCACCAACATTGAAGTTGCCACTCTTCAGGTGCCATCTCTTCATCGCTGGGCCCATCCCACAGATGGACCAGTGATGCTGGGTCCCATGCTGCATCCACACTTGCCCTTCAACCAGGAGCCCCCAGCTCTGCTGTCGCCGTGTCGATAATCAGGAGACCGAGCTCTAGACCTAACATATCCAGGAGCTGCCGCCACTGTCACATTATTAATGACGAGTCACCATGCCAGGATTATCGCAAACAGGAGTCCTTGGCTCCGCTACCTCAATGACACCAGAAGTCCCTGCTCTGGGACTACCACAATCAGTAGTTCTTAGTTCCACTGAAGCTGTAGCCTCGCTGGACCTGGGCATATTGCACCACTGCTGCTTCAGCCGCTGCCTCACCGATGGCTGGTGACCCCACTCCAGGCCAACTACAACCAGGAGTCCTGGAATCCGCTGCCAAACTAGGCCACTGCCTTGCCAAGAGTCCCGCTTCAGCTGGCCACCTCCACAATGTCATCTTCTCTGTGCTGCTGACAAGATGATGAAGAAGGAAGAAGACGAAAAAAAAAGACAAAGAAAAAGAAAGAAGCTTAAAAAGGTAAGGAAAGAAAGGAGGAAGCAGCCGCCTGGAGCATTTGGGCCCAGAAGCCTGCACACTGTCTATCTTGCCAGTGTCGCCATCTTGGACAGTAGGCTACACAGAAAGAAATAATCTGTTCCCTTCACCAATTTGAAAAACATCCTCAAATAATCCCTTGACCTTTTTAAATTCGAGGATTACAACCTTAGATTGTGTAAATTAAAAATTAAGCAGTTACTGAAGTCTTGAAGCTGGATATAGAAGCTCATATTCCTCTCTCTGTTACAGCTAAAAGCTGGGGTTCTCTTCCTGCTTCAAGAATTGTATGTGAGACAATGTATTTCACTGAATTTGCTTTTGCTAAAGGTGTGTTTAAGAGATATTACTATATGAAACTGTTAATTGGTAGTAATTAATACATATATCAATTTGTTGTGTATTTCAATAGACTTACAGTTAAGCCAATTCATTTCTTTTACTTTGTCTGTATTTTAACTGTAGTGTAAAAATAATGTGTTTTACTTCAAATCGAGTAGTTTGACCAATTGAATTGCATCTGGAACACAATGTCTTTTACTTACTTGTAAACTAAGACAGGGTCCAGGCCATCTTAATAGATTTTTAGGGGGGTTTGATCTGGCCCATTACAAATGGGGGTCTCTTCTCCAGATCAAAGTAAGTAATTTCTGTTATTGCAGAAATTAGGTTATTGCACTCAAAGACAGTGAGTGGTGAGTGTTGGTGTTTTTGTTTATTTTGGGTGTTGCAGTAATGTGGTTTAAATAAGTCATGCCTTGTGTAACAATGGCTCTTTCAGTCATTAAGAGTTTCGGGGGGGGGGCAATGGTGGTGGAAGAAGTCACTTGGAAGTTTTACAGAAGATTAGCCAGGAAAACCTAATGGAATTTGCAGACAAGCTGGAGTTGAGGTTGTCTTTGTCTGTGAGAAAAAGGGAGATAATGCGGCACTAGCTCACCATTTACAATTGCTGAAAATGTGTTGCTGGAAAAGCGCAGCAGGTCAGGCAGCATCCAAGGAACAGGAGAATCGACGTTTCAGGCATAAGCCCTTCTTCAGGAATGAGGAAAGTGTGTCCAGCAGGCTAAGATAAAAGGTAGGGAGGAGGGACATGGGGGAGGGGCGTTGGAAATGCGATAGGTGGAAGGAGGTCAAGGTGAGGGTGATAGGCCGGAGTGGGTTGGGGGCGGAGAGGTCAGGAAGAAGATTGCAGGTTAGGAAGGCGGTGCTGAGTTTGAGGGATTTGACTGAGACAAGGTGGGGGGAGGGGAAATGAGGAAACTGGAGAAATCTGAGTTCATCCCTTGTGGTTGGAGGGTTCCGAGGCGCTGCCTCGTGCTCCCACGAGGAGGTTGAACAGTTCATCCACTTTACCAATACCTTCCACCCCAACCTCAAATTCACCTGGACCGTCTCAGACTCCTCCCTCCCCTTCCTAGACCTTTCCATTTCTATCTCGGGCGACCGAATCAACACGGACATTTACTATAAACCGACCGACTCCCACAGCTACCTAGACTACACCTCCTCCCACCCTGCCCCCTGTAAAAACGCCATCCCATATTCCTAATTCCTTCATTTCCGCTGCATCTGCTCCCAGCAGGACCAGTTCCAAAACTGTACAACTCAGATGGCCTCCTTCTTCAAGGACCGCAATTTCCCCCCAGACGTGGTCGACGATGCCCTCCACCGCATCTCTTCCACTTCCCGCTCTTCCGCCCTTGAGCCCCGCCCCTCCAACTGCCACCAGGACAGAACCCCACTGGTCCTCACCTACCACCCCACCAACCTCCATGTACAGCGTATCATCTGCCGTCATTTCCGCCACCTCCAAACGGACCCCACCACCAGGGATATATTTCCCTTCCCTCCCCTATCAGCATTCTAAAAAGACCACTCCCTCCGTGACTCCCTCGTCAGGTCCACACCTCCCACTAACCCAACCTCCACTCCCGGCACCTTCCCCTGCAACTGCAAGAAATGCAAAACTTGTGCCCACACCTCCCCCCTTACTTCCCTCCAAGGTCCCAAGGGATACTTCCATATCCGCAACAAATTCACCTGCACCTCCACACATATCATTTATTGCATCCGCTGCACCCAATGTGGCCTCCTCTATATTGGGGAGACAGGCCGCCTACTTGCGGAACGTTTCAGAGAACATCTCTGGGACACCTGGACCAACCAACCCAACCACCCCGTAGCTCAGCCCCAACTCCCCTTCCCACTCCACCAAGGACATGCAGGTCCTTGGCCTCCTCCATCGCCAGACCATAGCAACACGATGGTTGGAGGAAGAGCGCCTCATCTTCTGCCTAGGAACCCTCCAACCACAAGGGATGAACTCAGATTTCTCCAGTTTCCTCATTTTCCCTCCCCCCACCTTGTCTCAGTCAATTCCCTCAAACTCAGCACCACCTTCCTAACCTGCAATCTTCTTCCTGACCTCTCCGCCCCCAACCCACTCCGGCCTATCACCCTCACCTTGACCACCTTCCACCTATCGCATTTCCAACACCCCTCCCTCAAGTCCCTCCTCCCTACCTTTTATCTTAGCCTGCTGGACACACTTTCCTCATTCCTGAAGAAGGGCTTATGCCCGAAACATCGATTCTCCTGTTCCTTGGATGCTGCCTGACCTGCTGCGCTTTTCCAGCAACACATTTTCAGCTCTGATCTCCAGCATCTGCAGTCCTCACTTTCTCCACCATTTACAATTGCCATAAATGCCTTTGGAATCTTTGGAAATGGCTAACATTCAATTGCAAATAAAGTAGTTTGAATATGGAAAGGAAATGAAACAGTTTGAATTATGATTGCATGCTGAGGGGGGAAAAAAAACAAAAGGAAGGCACCAGCAGAAGAAAGGGAGGAAGAGAGAACTTTTGAGCTTGAGGTTGGAATTGAAAACTCAGTTGAGTTAAAATTTTGGAGTTGAAAAGTGTGGCACTGGAAAAGCACAGCAGGTCAGGCGGCATCTGAGGAGCAGAAGAATTGACATTTTGGGCATAATTCCTTCATCAGGGAACGGCTTATGCTCCTGTTCTCGGATGCTGCATGACCTGCTGTGCTTTTCCAGTGCCACACTTTTTGACTCTGATCTTCAGCATCTGCAGTCCTAATTTTTTCCTAGTCCTTTAAAACATTGGAGGTAGAGGGGAAAGGTAGGAGTAGTGATGATGACAGTAACAAGAGCAATCCCATTATAGCCAAAGGACTGGTAGGAATATATTTAAATATGTCCAAATTTTGCCTAAGTTCAACGAGAAAGATGTAGAAGCCTTTATCCTTTTATGTGGGAAAGTGGCTAAACAAATGAAATCAGGAGGTCGAGAATTCAACATTTTAGGTGTAACCCTTTTTCAGGACTGGGGGCGGGTGAAAGGGGAGTTGCAAGTGGAGGAGGGCTTTGGGTGGTGGCAGATGCAGGGTGGTGAGATAGGGATAGGTGAACACAGCTGAAAATGTGTTGCTGGAAAAGCGCAGCAGGTCAGGCAGCATCCAAGGAACAGGAGAATCGACGTTTCGGGCACAAGCCCTTCTCGAAACGTCGATCCTCCTGTTCCTTGGATGCTGCCTGACCTGCTGCGCTTTTCCAGCAACACATTTTCAGCTCTGATCTCCAGCATCTGCAGTCCTCACTTTCTCCATAGGTGAACACATGTAGAGGGCACAACTTGGATGGTCAATGGGAGGAATGAATCCGGCTGGTAGCTGGAAGGAAGGGTAGGACAGAGGAATGGAGGGAGGGAAGAGCTGAAAAGGGACCGGAGGTGATTTGAATTTGAAAAACTGAATGTTGAGTCCTCTGGGCTGTAGGCTGCCCAAGTGTAGAATGAGGTGTTGTTCCTCAATTTGTGGTCTGATTCACTGCGGATGTCTCCTCCAACACTGCCCTGGATTCTGCTGACAAGAAGACTTGGACTGGCCTTGACTTCCCTCCAGCTTCTGCCTCCACTTCTGACTCTGCCCACACTGCGAGCAAGACTTGGACTCCATTTCCCAGGGTCACCGCTGGGTCCTACTGTCTATCTGCAACCAGCCAGCACACTAGCTCTCCCTCCTCATCTATCCACCCCCACAATACACCCTACCCTTCCACCTCATCTCCCGCACCCCTCCCTATACCCACTCCCCCACCCCATTCCCCAACACAATCCCCCTTCCAATTTCCTTTCTCTTCCCAACCCACTACTCTCCCCTCAACCCTCCCCCACCAAACCGAACCCTCACCCACCACATGCCCCTCTCCCCTCCTCTAGTCTCCTCGGGACACCCCAAAACCCCATCCCTGAGACTTGCCACATATTTACCATACCATCCTGACCTCGAACTCTGAGGCCAAACGGTCTGTGCTCAGTAAAGTGCTCACATTCTCACCCCCTGCCCCCACCTCAACAAATTCCATACCCACCACGACATGGAGCTCTTCTTCCTCTTCCTCCACGCTTTCTTCTTCGATAAAAACTCCCAACCTCGCTCTGAGGACACCTTCCCCTTCCCTTTGTCATTCCCCCGTCGGCCTCGTACCTGCCATAGGACTCTTCATTGCTGACTGTTGACATGACATTGGCCACCTCAATTTCTCCACCCTCCTCACCCACTCCAACCTCACCCCCACCAAACGTGCTGCACTCCACTCTCTCTGCACAAACTTTTGTTTCACCATCAAACCCGCTGACAAAGGCAGGGCAGTGGTAATCTGGACAACGGACCTCTATGTCACACAGGCCAAACGCCAACTCTCCGACACTATGTCCTACCCTTGCCCACAATCCCACCGTGATCCATCAGGCCAAAATCACTTGTGATGTCAATGATCTCATTGCTTCTGGTGCTCTACCCTCTACCATCTCCAACCTTATAGTCCCCCAGCCCCACACTGCCCTGTTCTTCTTGCTCCCAAAGATCCACAAGCCCAACTATATACCCCCTGACCCATCATCTTTGGCATGTTCGTGCCACACCGAACTCATTTCTTCCTATCTTGCCTCCATCCTCTCCCCTTTGGGGAGAGATACTAACCACGCCCTCCATCTCTTCAGTAACTTTCAGCTCCCTGGTCCCCAGTGCTTTATCTTCGCTATGAATGTGCAATCCTTATACGTGACCATACCCCACAAAGACGGCCTCCAAATCCTCAGCTTCTTCCTCTCCAACAGACCCATCCAGCCCCCCTCCACCAATATGCTCCTCCACCTTGCCAAATTGGTCTCCTTTAACTCTTTCCATTTCTTCCAAATCCAGGGCATGGTCGTGGGAACTCAGATGGCCTCTTTGTCAGCTAAGTCGAACAGTTCCTCTTCAGTACATACGTGGGTACTATGCCCCAACTCTTCTGCTGTTACACCAATGACTGCATTGGTTCAGCATCCTGCACCCAGGCTGAACTGGAGCACACAACTTCCACCCAGCCCTTAAACTCCCCTTTCTTGACCTCTCCATTTCCATCTCCTGCGACAGTCTCCAGATGGAAGTTTACTACAAACCCATAGACTCTCATAACTACCTGGACTATACCTCCTTCCACCCAGTATCCTGCAAGGACTCTATCTCATTTGCCTACTTCATCTGCCTCTGCCGTATCTGCTCAGATGAGGAGACATTCCACTCCCAAGTATCCCAGATGTCCACCTATATTGAACAATGTGCTTTCCCACCTCTGTTATCCAGATAGCCCTCCATGCACCACCTCCATTTCCCGTTCCACTGCTCTAAACCCCCACCCCTCCAAACACAATAAAGGCAGGGTCCCCTTGTCCTCACCAGTCTCCATATCCAATGGATCATCCCTAAATACTTCCGCTAACTCCAATTAGACCCCATCACCAAGAATATCTTCCCCTCCCCACCCCTCTCTGCCTTTTGCAAGGACCATTCTCTTCGCCAATCCTTGGTTTGCGCCTCTGTCCCCACCAACACCCCTGAACCCCAGGTACCTTCCCCTGCTCCCATAAAAGATGCAAAACCTGCTGACACACCACTCCTCTCACTTCCATCCAGGGTCCCAAACAGTCCTTCCAAGTAAGGCAGAGGTTCACCTGCCTCTCTTCCAACCAAGTTTACTGCAAAGGGTGCTCCTGATGTGGTCTTCTGTACATTGGTGAGACCAAACTTAAAATCAGAGCATGTTTTGCTGAGCATCTCAGCTGGGTCCACAGGGGCTGACTGGCCCTTCCAGTTGGCACACATTTTAATTTCCATTTCCATCCCCTTTCCGACATGACCATCCTTGGCCTCCTCCATTGCCACAGCAAATCAGACTGCAAATTGGAGGAACAACTCCTCATCATTTGCCTAGCCAGCTGACAACCCGGAGGACTTAATATTGAGTTCCTCAATTTCAAATCACCTCTCTTCCCATCCCCCGACTCCCTTTCCAGCTGTTCTCCACCCCTTCTATTCCTCTGACCCTTCCTTCCAGCTATCAACCGGAATCATTCTTCCCATTGACCATCCGAGTCATGCTCTCTACCTGGGTTCACCTATCCCTACCTCACCACGCTGTCCCTCTCCCCACCCAAAACACTCCCTTTATCTGCAGCTCTCCTTACACCTAAAACATTGATTTCCCCACCTCCTGATGCTACCTGGCTTGCTGTATTCTTCCAGCTTCCTGCTTGTCGACCTGCATTTGCAGTTTTTTTGCCTCTAAACAAATGAAATGGCTATTGACCGTGTGGTAATGAAGCCTACATACGCTTTAAGAATCTGGTCAAATGTACAGGGTAAATAGGAATGAGGGGGAAAAGTAAAAAAGCTCAGCTGATTTTACTGTAATAAAGTAGGTCTAATTGAATTCTGGAACAGATTCAGGCAATGATTGAGACAGATATACAAGGCAATGCTCCCTTTTCATGCTTCCAACAAAGAAGTGGTCTGTACGAGAGCATTTGAAAATGTATCCATTTGGCTGTGAGATAAGAACACCGTATCTGGGGCCTTTAATACAGTATAGAGCACACTCCACTCCCTTACATTCTACTCCCATTGGCAATCCACCTTTTCCCTGGATAGAGCTACCAAAACAGACTACCAAATTGGGGAACTCAATTATTAGGGGTCATGAGTTCAAGTTGAGAGGCGAAAAGTTTATATGTGGAACTGTTGCAATAAACAGGATGCTTGGGTACCAAGATTGTGGTCAGTGGAGAGTACTGCCACCAATCCTGCTTCCTGTGCTAGTCGAAGCACTGTGAGTGATTTGAGGTGGAGGATGAACCACAAATAAATCTCAAAAGAAGGGGCTTTTGTTGTATGCAACACAGTAATGGTATATAGATTCAATTAAATCATTAACACCTGAACAAGAGGTCGATAAAACATGGGTATCTCCATCAGGGCACCCTGCCAGAGTGTGACTGATACCCTTCCCTTGAGACTGTATGACATCAGAAGGGGGGGAACTCCACATAACTCAAACATTAACTCTTTCAGAACCATTGCTTTGATGTAGTACCCTTCAAGTTTATCCTCAGGATGATCCAAAACGTCTTTCAGACATTAAATGTGAAATCACATATCATGTAGATCAACATAATCAAAGCAAGATCCCATAATCAACAACAATGTGCCTTGGTGATGACAGATCTTCTTCAAATGGTGCCTGAGAGTTGCTTAACATTTCATTTGAAAGGTGGTATCTCTGACAAACAGTACTCCTGCCCACTAAAAGTTTCAGCATGGATTCTGTTGCTGGGTTGGCATTTGAACACCCAGCCTTGGCTTGCAGAGACACTTGGGCAAAAGCAGGTGTTGTAGAATAGGATTTGGGGATTGGCAGGCCTCACCTTTTCACATAGGCCGAGGAGTAAACAGATTCTGACATGGAAACCACTTTGGTTATTTACTGGAGAGCCAGCGCATTTGACACTTCATCAGGATATGATCCGACAACAGCGATGTCTCTGAACAGCACTATTGCATGAGTTGCAGTGACATAGAGCATGCTTCCTGACCCAAATAATAGTAAAACATTCTGCCAACTGCTTCTTTGATGAAGCCAATGCCCCCTCATATCAATTATTTCTGTTCTGGTGTTGGCATCTCTTGTCATGTGCAGGCAGAATAAGTGATGTTACCTAGGCAACAGCTCCAGCACAGGATCCAGGAACAGAACCAGGCAACAGACTTGAGAGCATCAACATCTGTCACAGAAATGCCTGGCATCAGACCTAGATGACAATGAACAAACAGCACCAGGCATCTGACACTGAACATACGGCATGGAACATCTGCTGCTGAATTTCTGACATTGACCATCTACTCAGAGAAAGGGCAGAATTATTTGGAGGCTAGAGTCCAGGATGATGCTCCCAAGGTCAGGCCCCACCCATGGGGAAGATTTGAAATGGGGTGTAATTAGCCTGTGGGCTGACAGAGAAAGAAATGGAATCTCCCACCATCGACATTGACATCACCAATAGCCAGATACTGAACTGAACCCACCACATAAATACTGTGACTAAACAGCACGTTAGAGGTTAGGAATACTGCAATGATTTACTTAACTCCTGTTTCCTCAAAGCCTGTCTGCCATCAACAAGGTATAAATCAGTGTGACGGTATACTTCTCACTTACCCGGATGAATGAAGCTTCAGCAAGACTCAAAAAGACAAAAATCATCCAGGACAAAGAAGCCTGCTTGCTGGCATCCATCCACCAGCTTCAAAATTTCCTTCCTCCAATCTGTGGTTATCTATGAGATACACTGCAGTATCTCACCAAGAATCCTCCAATTCACGTTCCAAACCCATAACTTCACCCAACCGAAAGGAAAAAGGTGACAGATGTTTTGGAACACCATCACCTGCAAGATATATACACACACACACACACACACACACACACACACCATGCTGACTTGAATATACTTCCCCAATACCACTATGGGTCGACCTATACCACATGGACTGCAGCAGATCCAGAGGGCAGTTCAACAGCATCTTCTTAAATGTAATTAGGGATGAGCAATAAATTCTGGCCTTGCCACTGATGCCCAAAAATGTTAAAATGCCCATAAATAGTTACAGAAATATAACCAGTTGATAAGGCCCTATAGGAAACAGATGCTCTGTCAGGTACTGTCACATTCTGACCTATATGCGTCAACAGACACATGTTATATGTTGCCTCTGATGCTTTTTGGTCAAATAGAATTGGATAACTCTCTTGCCCACACCCTGACAACAAACAAGTTAAGTGATATGTTTGATACTGAAAATCCAATCTTTTCAAATCTTATAATATTGAGAATGTTGTGTCATTAGGGCCACATTAGGCAATGACTATCTCCAGCAATAGACAATTTAATCATCACCTCTTGACATTCAATTGTGTTACCATCGCTGAATCCACCACTATCAACATCCTTGGGGTTACCATTGACCAGGAACTCAACTGGACTATCCAGATAAATACAGCAGCTACAAAATTCAGGTCAGAGATGAGGAATACTACAAATAACTCACCTCCTGGCTCACCAAAGGCTGACTACCATCTACAAGACAAGTCAAGAGTATAATGGAATACTTCCATTCCAAGTGTACAACATTCAAGAAGCTTTATACCATCCAGGACAAATCAGCCCACTTGACTGGCATCAGATCCACATTCAGTTTCTCCACCACTGACTGTCAGTAGCAGCACAGTGCATAATCTACAAGATGCTCTGCCGAAATTCATCAAGGCACCTTAGACAGCACCTTCGAAAACCATGACCACCACCATCTAGATACATGGGGACACCATCACTTGCAAGTTCCTCTAGAAGCCAGTCACCACCCTGATTTGGAAATATACCCTCTTCTTTCACTGTCGCTGAGTCAAAATCCTGGAATTCCCTCCCTTGTGGGTCTACCTACAGTACATTGATTGCAGCTGTTCAAAAAGGCAGCTCACCAACATCTTCTCAAGGGCAACTAGAAATGAGTAATAAATGCTGGCCCAGGGAACAATTCCGACCTCCAATGAATTATTAAAAGCAAAAAGGGAGGTGAACTGAATTATTTTATTGTCCTCTTCTGTTCTAAAGCAGAGTAATTAAAAATATTCATTTTCCCTCAGAAATTAGCTGTGGTGTCCACACCACCGCCCCCTCCCCCCATCAAATCTCTGTTTGTGAAGTCCGCTATAAAAATGACACCATAAATTCTTAAGGGTTTTATCAAAGCAGCATTTATTCATGTACTGAAAACATGGGGGACAGTTATTGCAATACACACATGCACAAATATATGAGCATACAAAGAAAGAAAAGAAAAAAGTAATTTGCAATAAAGAACACATTGAATATCAAAATATTGGTATTATCAGTGTCTAAGTGTAGAAACATGGTTCCTGTAGTTTAGTTTATTTAGAGATTGTATAGAATGTCATCAGGGATGAAGAAAAATTGAAAAAAACTCCTCAGAGGGGAGAAAGTGAGAGGGAGATTTTTGAAGGGCTTTAGGGCTTTGAACAACTAGGCTGAAAAGTACATATCCTAAGCACTTCAGGTCATTGGTAAAAGTGTTTGACATAAGAGGAGGAAATTTTTTTGATGCAGTGAGTAATCATGATCTGGTTCATGTACTGGAAGGAAAGATGGTGGAAGCTAATTGAACAGTGATGTTTTACAGTGAATTTAAGAAATATTTGCAGGATTACAGGGAAATAGTGAGGTGAGTCAGACTAATTGGCGAGCTCTTTCAAAGAGCTGGCAGAAACTCAATAGGCTGAATGGCCTCCTTATGTGCTGCATGGATCTACAATCCCACCAACTGATTATCTGGCACCAACATTATATGATATCAGGTAAATGAACAAATGACTTTGATCAAAGTATACCAGAAAGGCAATATGGATCTGAGTTTTGAATATAGGGTATTAATCACCGGCTTCTTGGGGACCAGTGCTCACTGGCTTTGTATGGCATGTAACAGTCTACATTAAATATTCAGATTGGATACTTGATTCCAGACATTACGTACTAGGTGTGTAAAATACAGGATTGCTGAGTAAGCCAAATATTGGGGATCCCTGCAATGACCTGTTTACAAGATTTAAAGTCATATGATATGACTTTAAACCACTGGGTCCATTTGCTCTTTCAGATTTTAAAGGTGCTACTGGCAATATTTAGCAGGGCACTTTTTCAGTGTCCTGGCCAATATGTTATGCCTGATGAAGGGCTTTTGCCCGAAATGTCGATTTCGAAGCTCCTTGGATGCTGCCTGAACTGCTGTGCTCTTCCAGCACCACTAATCTACAATATGTTATGCCTCAACTAAAAAGAAAAGAACACATTTACTCATTATCACAATGTTGTCTATGGGAGCTTGCTATGCATAGATCATCAGGCACATGCTAAATATAACAATGGTGACTCAATTCAGAAGTGTTTCATTGACTGAAAAGCAGTATGTGTCCCAGGGTGTGCTGGAAATATTATGTCTTTTTTTTTAAAAACTATCATTGTATTTTGATATAGCTGCTAATAACCAAGGCATCACATTCACCTTTCAGGCATACTTCTGTAAAATTTGAAGAAAACAAGAGAAATTTCTCTGCATTCACCATTGCACACAACATGGACCTCTGTAATTTCCTCGCTGTTTTTATTTTTCAACTGAAGAAAAAGCTCATGATGAGCAAACTTCATCTCAGGCCTACTTTGACAGGCTTTCCAGATGTCAGCTGGGCCCCAGAGCTGTTGCTAACGGTAACGCTGAGGAGCTCTAAAGCCATACCTATCAGTCTCTGTTTTTCAAACATATCTTGACAGTCCTCCCCAGGCTAGGCCTGGAGCCTGACCCTTTACAGATTTCCTGTCAGGGAATCAGTCAGCAACAATCTCTGTGTTTTGTGGGGTGTCAGGAGGCACATTCACAGGAGGCCTCACTACCTGCAGCACACATTGAAAAATGCTTCTCTTTTCATCTGGCCCATGGAGAGACAGGCATTATTCATAGCTCAAACTATTCAAACTCTTTTAAGAGTGGAAGAGGTGATTTTACAGCTCCATCTGTAAAATCCAATTATACATTGCCTGAATAATATCGTACCATAGTAATTGGGAGCAGGGGAAGGGTTTTTTTTCATATATGTGATAGGAAAGGTGGTGGGAGTCCCTGCTGATCTTAAAGACATGGCTTCACTTAAATATCCTATTGGTGTGGAGGTGAACTCTTTGAAACTGCTGTTTATGGGTCTGAACATAACAGTACAGCATAGTACAGCCCCTTCAGCCCTCAATGTTGTGCGAGCCTTTTATTCTATTCTAAGGTCAGACTAACCTACATACTCTTCCATGTGCTTACGGAAGAGTTGCTGAAACGTTCCTAATATATCTATCTCTCTACTACAACTTCCAGCAGTGCATTCCATTCTATGTAAAGAACCACCTATCTCTGACGTCTCCTTTAAACCTTCCCCCAATTACCTTAAAATTATGCCCCCTAGTGATAGATATTTCCACCATGGGAAAAAGTCTCTGGCTATCCACTCTATCTATGCCTCTCAACATCTTGTACACCTCTATCAAGTCATCTCTCATTCTTCTTCACTCCAGTGAGAAAAGCCCTGGCTCCCTCAACCTTTCTTCCTAAGACATGCCCTCCAGTCCAGGCAGCATCCTGGTAAATCTCCTCTGCAGCCTCTCTAAAGCTTCCACATCGTTCGTCTACTGACGCAACCAGAACTGAACACAATACTCCAAGTGTGGTCTAACCAGGAGTCCATAGTGCTGCAGCTTAACCTCATGGCTCTTAAACTCAATCCCCCTGTTAATGAAAGCCAACACACCATATGCCTTTTAAACAACCCTATCAACTTGGGTGGCAACTTTGAAGGATCCACGGACATGGACCTCAAGATCCCTCTGTTCCTCCACACTGCCAAGAATCCTGCCTTTAACCTGATATTCTGCATTCAAATTTGGCCTTCCAAAGTGATTCACTTCAGACTTTTAAAGGCTGAAGTCCATCTGCCAATTATCAGCCCAGTTCTGCATCCTGTCAATGTCCTGATGCAATCTCTAACAGCAGTCCACATATCCACAACTCCACTAACCTTCATGCCATTGGCTTACTAACCCACTTTCTCATCCAAGTCATTTATAATAATCACAAAGACCAGAGTTCCCAAAACCGATCCCTGTGGTACACCACTGATCACCGAGCTCCAGGCTGAATACTTTCCATCTACTACCCCTCTCTGTCTTCTGTGGGCCAGCCAATACTGTATCCAGACAGCCAGATTTCCCATTATCCCATTTCTCCTTACGTTCTGAATGAGCCTACCATGGGGAACCTTATCAAATGCCTTGCTCTAATCCATGTACACCGCATCCACTGCTCTATCTTCATCAAAGTGTTTTGTCACATCCTCAAAGAATTCAATAAGGTGTGTGATGCATGAAAGGGCATGCTATCTCTAATCAAACTATGGTTTTCCATGTTTCGGAGATGCCGGTGTTGGACTGGGGTGTACAAAGTTAAAAATCACACAACATCAGGTTATAGTCCAACAGGTTTAATTGGAAGCACACACCTGATGAAGGAGCGTCGCTCCGAAAGCTAGTGTGCTTCTAATTAAACCTGTTGGACTATAACCTGGTGTTGTGTGATTTTTAACTATGGTTTTCCAAGTCATCATAAATCCTGTCTCTCAGAATCCTCTTCCAATACTTTGCCACTCGTCTGTAATTCGCAGGGTTATCCCTATTCCCTTTCTTTGCCATCCTCCAATCATCTGGCACTCCTCCAGTGGTCAGTGAGGACGCAAAGATCATCATCAAGGCGCAGTGATCTCTTCCCTCATTCCCTGTAATAACCTAGGGTAAATCCAGTTAGACCCAGGGGATTTATCTATCCTTACATTTTCAAAATTTTCAGCACAACCTCCTTCTTAACATCAACCTGTTCTAGTATATCAGTCTGTTTCATGCTGTCCTCAGAAGTATTCTTAAGCTTCTCCCCTACATCCTCGGACTCCAGGTACAAATTCTCTCCAATATCCCTGATCAGCCCTACCCTCACCCTGGTCATCTTGTTGTTCCTCACATAAGTGTAGAACATCTTAGTGTTTTCCTTAATCCTACCCACCAAAGATTTCTCATGCCCACTTCTAGCTCTCGTAAGTCCATTCATCAGTTCCTTAATGGCTACCTTGTAATCCTTTAGATCCCTGTGTGATCCTTGCCTCCTCAAGTAAGCTTCCTTCTTCCTCTTGAAAAGATGTTCCATATCCCTTGTCAGCCACAGTTCTTTAATCCTACCATCCCTTCCTTGCCTCAGTGGGACAAACCCTGTCTAGCACTATCAGCAAGCGCTTCCTAAACACCTCCACATTTCTGTTGTGCATTTCCCGAAGAACATCTGTTCCCGATTTAGGCCCCCCAGTTCCTGCCTAATAGCATTGTAATTTCCTGACCCCGAATTAAATACTTTCACATACTGTTTGCTCCTATCCTTCTCTATGACTATAGAGGAACCTTGATTATCCGAATGAGATAGGCGGGCACTGTTTTGTTTGGATAATTGATTATTTAGTTAATTGATTGAATGCCTTTCCTTTGGGGATCGGAGTTTTCTGTTTAGTCCACTCCCCATTCAGGAGACAAGGCAGCAGCAAACTGTGCGTGAGCCCCCGCCCTCACCTGCCCCAACCCCATCCAACAGCACCCCAACTCTGTCCAATACCGCCCCACCTGCCCACCTCCAACCCAGTGCACACACATAAACACACACTGACACAAACACACAGACACAGACATGTGCACACACACAACTTTTTACTGCAACTTTTTGAGAGGTTCCACCTTTGCCTTATACAGGACAATGTTGGAGAGATTATCTGGGGAAGAGGGGTTTAGGGTACACGCCTGGAAAGAACTCCAGGGAAAGTGTGTGGGGAAAGAGAGAGGGCAGGAGGTCAGTCATTTGGAGATGGTGCCTAGGCTCCCATCAGTCCAGGACTGTTCTCTAAGCCAAATTTACTTTTAATCACTGTAACAAAAGATGCGATCAGTGTTGAAAACATGTCTTTGATGTAATGTTTCTATCGGGACCTCGAGATCTCCTTTGGATAATCTGATATTTGGATAATTAATATTCGGACACTGTAATTGAGGTTCCTCCAGTCAGGGAGTTGAGATCACTATCACCAAAATGCTCTCCCGCAGAGAGATCGGACACCTGGCATGGTTTGTTGCCAAGCACCAAATCCAATGTGGCCTCCCCTCTAGTTGGCCTATCTACATATAACCTCCTGGACACACCTGTCAAAAACTGCTCCGTCCAAACTATTTGAACTAAGGATGTTCCAATCAATATGAAGGAAGTTGAAGTCACTCATGACAATAACCCTGTTACTTCTACATATTTCCAAAATCTGTCTCCCAATCTGCTCCACCATGTCTCTGTTGCTATTGGGGGACCTGTAGAAAACTCCCAATAAAGTGACTGCTCCTTTCCAGTTTCTGATTTCCACCCATACAGACTCTGTAGACAAACCCTCCTTGCCAATCTCCTTTTCTCCAGCTGTGATACTATCCCTGATTAGCAATGCCACTCCTCCACCTCTTTTATGTCCCTCCCTATTCCTTTTGAATAATCTAAATCTTGGAACATCCACCAACCATTCCTGGCCCCTGTGATATCCAAGTCTCCACAACGGCCACAACATCATAGTTCCAAGTACTGATCCATGCTCTTAGGTTTGTCACCCTTATTCCTGATACTTCTTGCATTCAACCCAATACACTGACCGTACTTTTGCCCTATCAAGTGCCTCACAGACTCTCTGCATGCTGTATCTGGCTGTTCACTACCTACTCCATACTCTGATCTATAACTCTGGTTCCCATTCCCCTGCCAATCTAGTTTGAAATCTCCCAAAGAACTCTAGCTCAGCATATTAGTGCCCCTCTAGTTCAGGTGCAACCCCTCCTTCTTGTGTAGGTCCCACCCTCCCCAGAAGGTATCCCAATGGTCCACATATCTGAAGCCCTCCCTCCTACACCAGTCCTGCAGCCATACTCGCTGTCTATTCCTAGCCTCACTAGCATGTGACACTGATAGCAATCCTGAGATTACTACTCTGCTTGTCCTACCTTTTAGCTTCCAACCTAACTCCCTACATTATCTTTTCAGGTCCTTCTCCTTTTCCCAACCTGGTGCTGATGTGTACCATGACTTCTGGCAGATCTCCCTGCCCCTTAAATCTTTCAATCCCCTGAAAGAGTTATTAACTTGACTAAGCGCAATAAACATACCCCAATATGACAATGTCATTACGATACAGTTGCTGGGTGAAGTAGGAGGCAGATCTCTCTCTAAGTTCTCCACATATTACAGCGGAAGCCTTAGAAAACTCCCCAAAGATAATTGTGTTTTAAACTCATTCCTCCCAATCAGTAAACTATCTCCAGGGAAACAGTACAAGGAAAGCTATTTGACCGAAAGCCTGATGAATCTCCAAGACTGGATGGCTTACATCCTAGAGTCTAAAAGTAATGTTGGTATAGATAGAAGATGCATTGGTCAGGATCTTGCAAGGGGAGGCAATAGCCTAGTGATATTATTGCTGGACTGTTAATTCAGAGACTCAGGTAATTTTCCGGGAACCAAAGGTTATGGTTCGAAGAGCTGAATGACCCCTTCCTGCTCCTATCTTCTGAGATGGGATCCTGCATGGTAGATGGTGAAATTTCAATTCATTAAAATCTGGAATTAGGAATCTAATGATGACCATGAAACCATTGCCATTTGTAGGAAAAACGTATCTGGTTCACTAATGTCCCTTTATGGAGGGCAGCTGCCGTTCTTATCTGGTCTAATATACATGCGATTTTAGACTCACATCAATGTCGTTGATTCTTAACTGCCCTCTTGGGTACTAAATGCTGGCATAGCCGGTGATACCCACATCCCATGAATGCATAAAAGGAAAAGTTCCTTTAGATTCTGGAAGGATCCCAACAGATTGAAAAATAGCAAATATAATATCTTCATTGAAGAAAGGCGGGAAGGAAAAGACAGGAACCGACAGGCCTGCCAGGCTAACTATGTCATTTGGAAGTACTTGGCCCATTGTAAAGAAGTTTAAATTAAGGTATTTGGAAAATCACGATGTAATAAAACAGAGCCAACACGACTTTACAAAAAGGAAATTGTGTTTAACTCATCTATTAGAGGTTGTTGATGAAGTGATGTTCATAGTGGTTGGAGATGTCGTGCATTTGGATTTCCAAAAGACATTTGATAAAGTGCAAAATCAAAGGTTACTGCACAAGATAAGAGCACATGGTGTAAAGGGATAAAGAGTTTTCATTAATAGGAAACAGAGGGTAAGGACAGATAAGTTAGTTTTGGGTCGGCAAGCTGTGACAAATGGAGTGCCACAGGGATTAGTGTTGCATCCTTGATTATTTACAACTTTTATTAATGATTTGGAATATATGGGAACTAAATTTGTGGATCACACCAAGTTAAGAAAGTAAGTTGTTGTGAGGAGGTAGAGGCAGATAAATGTGAACTTGTTCACTTTGGCAGGAAGAATAGGAAAGAAAAATCATGTAGTTAATATGCAGCTGCATTGCAATCAAAGAGTATGTTGCACACCGAATTCTCCATTCTCAGGGGCATCTAACTCAATCCTCAGGCAGAGTTTAACTGTTCCATCTCACCGGACACCTCATTAAAGAACCCACAGAGGAATGAAAATTGTTGGGTCCCCTTGATCTGGATGAAGTTAGAACAAAGACAACCATTTGCCAAATTATGAACAGTGAGAACGTGGGAGACAAGGGAAAAGTATGAGAGAGATAGAAAGAGAGACAGAGAGTGAGTGAGAAAGACAGTTGGAGGGGTAGACATGAAACAGGAGAGTGTGAAAGGTAGAGAGGAGGTAGAACAAGAAAGAAATAGCCTTCATTTTTATAGCATGTTTCCAAAAACTGTTTTGAAATGCTGTTCTGCAGGGACTGTTATGCAGTGACTGTTATGTACAGGTCTCTGTGGAATGAACCTTCAGTACTGCCACAGAAGGTCAACTAAATCCACTGTGGATGAGAATTCTGATGAACCAAAGCAAGAAAATTTCTCTTAAAGATAAATAGTCTTTTTGCCTTTCTTTTGTTCTGTTAATCATTTCATTCTCCTCTCTGACTATGCCTACAACTGATTGCTCGATGGCTCCCAGTTTTAAACCTCTTACTGCCTCAGTAGACTCAATGCAAGATTTTTGGAAAACTTGTCCTTTTTGAGACAAATGAGATGATTTCTTTTCTCCTGATTGCATCATTTAAGTTTTACAAAGTCAACAGTTATCACTTAGTGGTTAGCACTTTACTCTCTGGGAACAATTCAAATCATAGAATCCCTACAATGTGGAAACAGGCCCTTTGGCCCAACAAGTACACACCAAACCTCTAAAGAGTAACCCACCCAGACCAATTCCCCTACTCTATATTTACCCTTGACTAATGCACCTAACCTAGACATCCCTGAACACTATGGGCAATTTAGTATGGACAATCCACCTAACCTGCACATCTTTAGATTGTGGGGGGAAACTGGAGTGCCTGGAGGAAACCACGCAGACATGGGGAGAATGTGCAAATTAGATTAGATTACTTACAGTGTGGAAACAGGCCCTTCGGCCCAACACGTCCACACCGCCCCGCCGAAGCGTAACCCACCCATACCCCAACATCTATATCTACCCCTTACCTAACACTACGGGCAATTTTAGCATGGCCAATTCACCTGACCTGCACATCTTTGGAGTGTGGGAGGAAACCGGAGCACCCAGAGGAAACCCACGCAGACACGGGGAGAACGTGCAAACTCCACACAGTCAGTTGCCTGAGGCGGGAATTGAACCCGGGTCTCTGGCGCTGTGAGGCAGCAGTGCTAACCACTGTGCCACCGTGTCGCCCACTTTTTGTTAGCCCTTCATCAGGAGTGGCTTTTAAACTTTTTAGATTTCATCATCTGCTGTGGTGATCTAATCTAATCTAATCTAATCTAAAAACATTCCAGCGTCATCCTAAAGGAGGACTGCAATATTTCTCATACGTTTGGCAGTATGAGCAATGACTGTCTCTGTGTTACACACTGGCAATGGCAAGTGACTTTCTGTGTCATACACTGGCAGTGTGAGCTGTTTGTCTTTGTGTCACACACTTGAAATGTGAGCATTTAGTCTTAATGTCACACTGGCAGTGTGAAAAAGAAGCTGTCATTTATTAGCTGACTGCCTTAAACTGCTATTCCTTTGGACACTGACTAGTCTAGGTCTTGGAAAGACGAATTCCAGCGAGAACAGGAATACCTTATTCCCTATTCTCGGTGAGATCCAACACCAATTGTCACATAAGGTGGGATTTGATTTTGTAAAAAGTCAGGACAGATAGAAAAAATAGCTGGTGATGAATGCTGATCAATCTGTCACTTTCCACTCTTTCACAATTTTCTGACAGTGAACTTGGTGTAATTAGTCTTCCCAAGAGATTTCACTGAATTTAGGAAAGGAATCCAATCTCATCACCATGGGACATCCAAAAACATTCAGGAGATACCCTTTGCATGATCTCCTGTCTGCTTGTGTTTATTAATTAATCCCAAACCACCAATCTAATTAAATGTGCATAAAGAACATACCACATATTCTGATGGAGACACTGCCAGATGGGGGTGTGGTCAGTTGAGGATTCTGGAATTTGATTGATATTTTCAATACTGAAAATGATAAATTGTTGTTGGGTGTGGGGAGCTCTCCTCCTTAAAAATAACCTTTTCAACCAAGTTTTTCATTACCTGGAATCAATTTGATGAAGACAGAGTGAGCTTATGTTCATTAGTGCAGTTGGCTGGATTGCAATACCGGGTGTTGCAGGGTTCAATTCCTGCAGCAGAAGGACTCTCCTTCTCAACACCTCCCTTTACCCTCAGGTTAAACCACCAGAGATCTCTTTCTAATGAGAGACGAGCTGTGTGGTACTAAGACTTTTTTAAATTTACTGTTTTGTTTGATTGATTTGATTGAAATATGTAAGGTGCTACAGGCTCTGGTGGTGCAGTGGTAGTGTCCCTAATTCTGAGCCAGAAAGTTAATGTCTCACCCACGATCATTACAGTTATAGGCACATTGTGTCTGGGCTAATTTAAACTATTAGTTTCCAAACCATAGCAGCATTTCCAGGAGCATGTCATGCTTCAAGTGATCTGAGGTAAGGTGGAAGCTGAGACCTTTATACCTTCAGTTCACATGCTTTAGGAGTGATGATCATGCCATAAAGGCATACTGATATACTGACCCTGAGATATAACACATTCCTTTCTTTCAAAAGATACTAGCTTGTTCCAAACCAATGGCTGTAAGATAGACACATCCTGTCAATTTGATAATTCTACAAATGGGTAAAACAGAGTTTACAGAATGAACATTTCAAAATCAATGCAACACATGAGTTTTGACAACTCGTCCTGTGAAATAACTTCACACAAAGGCCAAATTCCATCACCAAGTCACCCTTTATTTACATGTGGACTGTCCTTGACACTGATCTAGCTCCCTCAGAGCCAGTTTTCAGAGTGAACAAAATCTCTGACATTCCGGTATATATCTATTAGTCAGGGCTCCCTGATTGGATCAGATTAACATCCACGATCAAGGAACTTCTATTGTATGGCTGACCATGTTACAATCACTAGATTCCTCCCCACCCATCAGTGGACTAAGTTAGATGTCGGCATGGTTTGCAGCTTTCATATGGTCTACATTGTCATTCAGGACTGTCACACCTACCCAAGCTTTCTACGTCGCTGGACCTGACCTCACACTGACCATGCCTACACCTAACTTAGTCCACTGATGTAAACTATCTGTCTCTTTCGCTTAGAGGAGTCTTGTATCCAGCATTGGCATTCCTGATGCTATTTCACCCTTGCATCCCCCAGGTCTGGGAAGATCAGATTTAATCTGTTGCGGAGTCTTCTCCCCATTAGCAACTCTGGTGGAGCTATCCCTGTGGTTGCATGAGGGGAGCTCCTATAATTAAATAGGAACCAGGACAGTTTGGTATCTAGTGAAGCTGTAGGCTGTTTCTTTAAGCCTGCCTTCAAAGTTTGGATTGCTCTTTTTGCTAGACCATTGAATGATGAATGGCATTCAGCTGTCCTTTTATGATGAACACCATTCGACTCTAGGAAATATTAAAATTCCCTGCAGGTAAACAATGGCTCAGGTTTTCTATCATCATTCCTGTGTTTGATAAATGAACTCTGTTATGTTCAAACACTTTCAGTGGGCGTCCACAATGACTAAGAATGTTGGGTTCATGAAAGGACCTGCGCAGTCAAGGGTAACTGAGTCCAGGGTTTACCTGGCCATCCCCATGAACGTGGAGGAACTGCTGACAATAATATTTGATCTTGTTGATGTTCCGGGCATTGCCCCACCAGCGCAGCTATGTCTGCATCCAATTCTGGCCACCAGACATAACTCCTCGCCAATATTTACATATTGGAAGCCCTTGGATAACCCTGGTGGAGTTCAGCCAGTACCTGTTAGTGACTTTTGCTCTGGACAATCACTCTTGCTCCCTATTGTAATATGTCTACTGTGATCTTGTCTCTCCAAGTCCGACAAAATTTCAGTTCTGAACCAGAAGAACTGTGGATACTGTAAGTCAGAAAACAAACCTCAGAAATTGCTGGAAAAGCACAGCAATTCTGGCAGCACCAGTGAAAAGAAATCAGAGTTAACATTTTGGGTTGGGTGACCTTACTCAGAACCCCGACCCAAAACATTAACTCTGATTTCTCTCCACAGATGCTGTCAGACTTGCTGAGCTTCTTCAGCAATTTCTGTTTACATTTCAATTCTGGTTGGGACGGTCCTTTGGGTTCCCCCAACACCACCAGCTGTTTTACTGTCTGGAACCTTCTGCGTCCAAAGTCTGACATTGCCAGCTGTGACTGGGAATGAATCCAGAAAGTATTACAACCATTACGGACTCTCCCAGTGGTGGTGGTGGTGATTCTGTCAGCAGGAGGGGGTTCAATGCATCCCCAATTGCTATTTTGCCTCCTGGTGGTGTTCCAACTTTTAATTGTACATACTTAGTATTAGAGTCCACCACTGAATTCAACTTAAAGCTATGGACAGCATTGCCTTGTCCTCTTTATCTTAGACTTAGCAAGGGTTTGTAGTCTGTTATTATTACACATTTATGTCCATAAAGGTATTGGAGGAACTTCCTGACTTCAAAAATGACCACCAAACCTTCCTTCTCTATTTTGGCATATGTATGCTGTTCATTAGCCAAGAGTCCTGGATGCATACGCTGTTTGGCATTCCTTTTCATTGGTTAACCCATGACCTAATACTACCCCGACCAATACCAATCTGGTGGCGACCTCTGCTGAGGACAATCACTCTTGCTTCCCACAATAAAATGCCATTCTCTATCGTGATCTGGTCTCACCAGGTCCAGAAATGTTTCAATTCTGGTTGCAAAGACCCTTTGGTCTTTCCCATCACCGCCAGCTGTTTCAGTTTTGCCAGGACTGGATCTTTCTGCGTCCAAAGTACAATATTGTCAGCTATGACTGGAAATGTGTCCAGAAAATTTAAAACCATTACAGACTTTTCCAGTGGTGGTACCACGGTGAGGTATCTGCCAGTGGGAAGTGGCTCAAATCATCTGCATTTCATAGTTGATAGTGTTCCAACTTCTAATTATATGCACTTAGTATTAGAACCAACCACTGAATTTGGCTTGAAGCTATGGGCGACACTGTCTTGTCCTTTTTAAGTAGACCTAGCATGGGTTTGTGGTCCATTACTATTACAAATTTACATCCACAAAGTAGAACTTCCTGACTACAAATATAACCGTCAAATGTTCCTTCTTTATCTGGGTGTTTTTATGCTCTCCATTTGGGTGTTTCTCTCCATTTGGCCACTTCTGAGTTAATACCAACCTGATGACGAATGGGGAAGCATCATACGTCAATACCAGATCTTGCTTGGGATCACAGTATGCCCACATCTTAGAGAATGATAGTCGTTTCTTCATTTCCCTGAAGACTCTGGCTTGGCTATGTGACCATTTCCAAGGCTGACCCTTTCTTAAGACTGAATGCAAAGGTACCAGGATTGAGGTCAGGTTATGTGTGAACTTTCCATAATAGTTCACCAACCCAAGGGAAGACCTAAGCTCCAGTATGGACATGTGAGCCAGGCACCTTTGATCAGCCTCACTTTATCTTCTGATGGGTGCAACGTGGTCTTGTCGACTCTGTAGCCCAAGAAGGGTGCCAGGAGCACACATTTTTCCTTTCTAAGGCATATGCCCAATATTTAAGGACTATGTCCAAGTTCTTTAAATGTTCTTTATTGGTCTTCCCTGTTATTAGCACATCATCTAGATAAGTGGCAACCTGGGGTGGACCTTGTAAAATGTTCTTCCATCACCTGCCGAAAAATTGCACAGGATGATGACACCCCAAATGGCAGTCTCGTATAGTGGTGCAAACTCTTATGGGTATTAATTATAGCATTCTTCTGGGAATCCTCATCTAACCACAACTGCAAGTATACATGGCTCATTTTTCAGCTTCATGAAGTACAGCCACTCTGCCAGCTTTGTGTATAAATTCTCTATGCAAGGGATTGGGTATTTATCCAGCTGCGGGAAAGGGTTTACCATTTGCTTAAAATCTCCACAAAAGCAAACTCACCTAAGGGCTTTCGCAATTGGTACAACTGGTACTGCCCATTCCGCAACCTGGAATTGATAATTCCTTAGCTTTCCAGCTTCTAATTTCTGCCTTTTCTTTTGCATGTAAGGCAAACTGGCACAGGGCAAACTTTGCAATTGGAATTGCTTCTTGAATAACATGGAAGGTAGTCTTAACCCCTTTGATAGCCCCTAGACCTTCCTGAAAACTTTCGGGTATTTATTTAGGACTTCAGTCAGGGAGCAATTTTTCATTTAAAAGTGCTGAGCCAATCAAGGTGAATCTTTCTCAACCAATTTCACCCCATCAAGCTTGGTCCTGAGCCTTGTACTACAACCAGTGATAACCAAACCAGTTGCTTTGTATAAGAGATTGGAACCGAAGATGTATCCTTAATTTAAAAGAATTCCCCAGTATAGAGTCATAGAGATGTACAGCATGGAAACAGACCCTTCGGTCCAACCCGTCCTTGCCGACCAGATATCCCAACCCAATCTAGTCCCACCTGCCAGCACCCGGCCCATATCCCTCCAAACCCTTCCTGTTCCTATACCCATCCAAATGCCTCTTAAATGTTGCAATTGTACCAACCTCCGCCACATCCTCTGGCAGCCCATTCCATACACGTACCACCCTCTGCGTGAAAAAGTTGCCCCTTAGGTCTCTTTTATATCTTTCCCCTCTCACCCTAAACCTATGCCTTCTAGTTCTGGACTCCTCGACCCTAGGGAAAAGACTTTGCCTATTTACACTGTCCATGCCCCTCATAATTTTGTAAACCTCTATAAGGTCACCCCTCAGCTTCCGACACTCCAGGGAAAACAACCCCAGCCTGTTCAGCCTCTCCCTGTAGCTCAGATCCTCCAACCCTGGCACATCCTTGTAAATCTTTTCTGAACCCTTTCAAGTTTCACAACATATTTCCGATAGGAAGGAGACCAGAATTGCATGCAATATTCCAACAGTGGCTAACCAATGTCCTGTACAGCCGCAACATGATTTCCCAACTCCTGTACTCAATACTCTGACCAATAAAGGAAAGCTTACCAAACGCCTTCTTCACTATCCTATCTACCTATATATGTAAATGATATAGAAGATGGTATCAGCAATAACATTAGCAAATTTGCTGATGATACAAAGCTGGGTGGTAGGGTGAAATGTGATGAGGATGTTAGGAGATTACAGGGTGACCTGGACAAGTTAGGTGAGTGGGCAGATGCATGGCAGATGCAGTTTAATGTGGATAAATGTCTGGTTATCCACTTTGGTGGCAAGAACAGGAAGGCAGATTACTACCTCAATGGTATCAAATTAGGTAAAGGGGCTGTTCAGAGAGATCTGGGTGTTCTTGTCCACCAGTCAATGAAGGCAAGCATGCAGGTACAGCAGGTCGTGGAGAAGGCTAATAGCATGCTGGCCTTCATAACAAGAGGAATTGAGTATAGAAGCAAAGAGGTGCTTCTGCAGCTGTACAGGGCCCTGGTGAGACCACACCTGGAGTACTGTGTACAGTTCTGGTCTCCAAATTTGAGGAAAGACATTCTGGCTATTGAGGGAGTGCAGCGTAGGTTCACGAGGTCAATTCCTGGAATGGCAGGATTGCCTTACACGGAAAGACTGAAGCGACTGGGCTTGTATACCCTTGAGTTTAGAAGACTGAGAGGGCATCTGATTGAAACGTATAGGATTATGAAAGGATTGGACACTCTGGCAGGAGGAAACATATTTCCGCTGATGGGGGAGTGCCGAACCAGAGGACACAACTTAAAAATACGGGGTAGACCATTTAGGACAGAAATGAGGAGAAACTACTTCACCCAGAGAGTGGTGGCTGTGTGGAATGCTCTGCCCCAGAGGGCAGTGGAGACCCAGTCTCTGGATTCATTTAAGAAAGAATTGGATAGAGCTCTTAAAGATAGTGGAGTCAAGGGTTATGGAGATAAGGCTGGAACAGGATACTGACTGGGAATGATCAGCCATGATCATATTGAATGGCGGTGCAGGCTCGAAGGGCTGAATGGCCTACTCCTGCATCTATTGTCTATTGTCTATTGTCTATTGTCTACCTGTGACTCCACTTTCAAGGAGCTATGAACCTGCACTCCAAGGTCTCTTTGTTCAGCAACACTCCCTAGGACCTTACCATTAAGTGTATAAGTCCTGCTAAGGTTTGCTTTCCCAAAATACAGCACCTCACATTTATCTGAAATAAACTCCATCTGCCACTTCTCAGCTCATTGGCCCATCTGGTCCAGGTCCTATTGTAATCTGAGGTAACCCTCTTCGCTGTCCACTACACCTCCAATTTTGGTTCTCAATCTGGCCGAGGTCTTGCACAAATTTAAGTTGGAAGTTTAAGAGCAAATTTTGTTAAAGACTGATTCTATGATCAGTGAAATGGATGCATCAATATTGATCTCCATAGAACCAAGTGACCATTTAACCAGACATTTGTTTTGATTGGTCTTGATTTGGACGTTGTTAAACAACCTAACTGTTCCAAATCAGATGTAGGTGGACTTTCCAGAACGTGCGCTCTCCTGGATACTGACTTATGAGTCCTCTTACTTAAGTTAGGTCTCATGGGATTCTTGTGTCTCGAGTCTACATACCAGCAGCAACTACAATGGCTTTCTGATTCAGATCCTGAAGAAAATGTTAATCTTTTGGCCGACGCTTGGTTTTCCTGGTTGTGAATCACTTTAATTCTCCTCTAGCTTTGAAGAAACATGTCCTGTGCTCTAGAAAAGAAGGATAATTGATTGCTGGTTAAGACCATTCATACCTGCCTTCTGGGTTGTGCTGGGGTGATAATCCCTTCTTCACTGACATTGCACAAAATTACAGTGTGAAAATCTTGCTTACTGATTGTTGCTATGTACAAAATGTTTGTTTGAGAATGGATAATGGATTGACATTGTGACATGGGTGACTCCAGCCTTGGTACTTATGTCCAGAAACAGTTCGGAAGTGTCAGATGCTACAAGTCTTAAGATCGCAAGTAAATTGAAAATAGCACTCATTGTTATGTCCTCATTGTGTTGCTAAATCATTGAAACAATAGAAAATTTACAGAAGGCCTAATAGTTTAAATTGCTCCTATTTTCTGTTTCCAGCAGAAAGGGCACCTGTATTTCAATTGGAAGCACTTTTTACCTTTGCGTTCTAGAGTTATAGTTCTACTGTAGACTACTGCTCTAAAACCAAAGTTCGCACTCCAGCTCAATACTATGAGGCACTGTTGAATGTGCTACACTGTGAATGAGCAATTAAGTTAGGGCCCCATCTGTTTTCTTAGATGAGATTGGTTTTGCAATGAGCAGTATTTATCCTTCAATCAATGTTACAAAATCAGGTTATTTGAAAGTGATCAGTTTGCTGATCTTGGGAGGCGGCTGTGGTTAAATTGGCTGCAATATTTCCTTTGCAACACTGACCAAACTTCTCAGACTTTCTTGGTTGTAAAATGCTTTGAGACAGCCTCAAGCTATGAAAGGTGGTATATGAATGCTTGCCTCTTTTTTTAAAATCAGTGACCATCTCAGTGCAGGCATGGACTACAAGTTGACTGATGTCACATGTTACATCTCATAAAGGCCTCAAGAACTTTCCTTTTATTCTACAACGGCTGCTAGGAGAGAAGTTGACAGGCTCCGCATTGTTTCCACCATCATTATAGCCCAAACATCTCTGTTTGATGATGAGTGAGAAATTTGCTGCAATAGCATTAACAATTCTAAAAACAGTTTGCAGAAATATCTGCATTAGGCTTCTATGTTGACATTCCAAGTTTGTAGGCTAAGAATTATCAACTTGTCTCCTTCCCTGGCTGGCTATCATCTATTCCTTTGTCTGCTGTCATTCGCTCTCTCTGGGTTCTATTTATCTGACTTATGCCCTCACTTCTTCCCCCCCCCCCAACAACCCAAATTTCTGTCTTTAGTTTATATCCCACCTTTATCTCACTAATATCAGTTCTGAAGAAGGGTCACTGGACCTCTGCTTTCTCTCTATAGAGGTTGCCAGTTTCACCAGCAATTTCTGTTTTTGTTTCAGATTTCCAGCATTTACAGTTCTTTGTTTTATTTTGTTATGATAGGTTGATGCTTTGTGCACCCCCATCATTAATATACATGTTTAGAAGGGACTCAGAGATAGATTCTTGGTGAGTAAGGGGATCAAAGGTTACGGGGAAAGGCAGGAGAATAGGATTAAGAAACATATTAGCTATAATTGAATGGCAGAGCGGACTTGATGGGCCAAATGACCCATATCTTATGGACTTATGTAAATTGATCTTGAGCTCAGAAGTGGGAAGGTGGGAGGTGACCATTTCTAACCTCTTGTCCTGGGTGCTTTGGATGAAGGTTCCAAACAGCTGAATGACACAGAGTTAACTATCAATTCCTGGAAATAAAGCACATTAACAAGCACCTAGAAACTAGGGAGCATCATTTGCCAGGAGAAAGTGAGAACTGCAGATGCTGGAGATCAGAGCTGAAAATGTGTTGCAGGAAAAGCGCAGCATCCAAGGAGCAGAAGAATCGATGCTTCGGACATGGGCCCTTCTGCAGTCCTCACTTTCTCCTACAAGATTTTAACCTACTGCGAATCCTCTTGCAAGGATGCCTTCCTATCTGCAGTCCTCACTTTCTCCTAGACGATTTTAACCTCCTCTGAATCTCTTGTAAGGATGCCTTCCTATCTGCAGTCCTCACTTTCTCCTAGAAGATTTTAACCTACTGTGAATCCTCTTGCAAGGATGCCTTCCTTGAAGAAGCTTTCTTGCTCCGTCATTCCTGAAGAAGGGCTCATGCCCGAAACATCGATTCTCCTGCTCCTTGGATGCTGCCTGACCTGCTGCGCTTTTCCAGCAACACATTTTCAGCATTATTTGCCAGGCTGCTTTTGTCTTCAGATGGAAGATAGACCAAAGAAACAAGGAGATGGATGACCCAGGTAAGAGCTCCATGACATTCGAGCCAGGGAGCAAGGTTCTGCCTCCACAAAACCACTGAGCTGCCAATACTCTGTGTCATCCATTCATACTGTGCTAGCAGTAAACCATCCTTAACTGTCGTGACTCAATTACTGCTGTCTAATTAATTACCATACCTAAACCATTACACCTGAATACACTTAAACAAACTATCTGAAAATTAAAACAGGAAGGATGTTGCCTGGACTCAAGTGTCAGAGTTATAGGGAGAGATTGGACAAGCTAGCACTTTTATCTTTAGAGCCTGGGAGACCAAGGGAAGGTCTTATAGATGTGTATAAGATCATGGGAGGCATGAATACAATCAGTCTGTTTTCCCAGGGACTAGAGGACTAGAGGGCATCAGTTTCAGGTTAGAGGGGAAAGAATCTGAAGGGCAACTTTTTTATACAGAGGGTGGTACACATATAGAATGAGCTGTCAGTGGAGGTGGTTGAGGCAGGTACATTAACAATATTTAAAAGGCATTTGGACAAAAACATGGATAGGAAAGGTTTAGAAGGTCTGGGCCAAGTGCAAGGAAATGGGGTTAATGTAGATGAACATTTTGGTCGGCATGGACCAGTTAGGGCCAAAGGACCAGTCTCTGTGCTGTAGACTCTATGAAAGAACAGCAGGTTCTGAAGAAGGGTCACCAGATCCGAATCATTAACTCGGATTTCTCTTCACAGATATTACCTGCTGAGCATAGATCTGCTGAGCTTTTCCAGCAACTTCTGTTTTTATATCCAAAAATGAGTTGCAAACTGTTGACAGCCTGGCTTAGGTAACTGTGATCCCAAGTCTGACACTGAGCTCTTTAAAATGCCTCAGTCCAAATCCCATGAGAATCCAGTTTTCTCTGCAAGGCTGTGTATTGTATAGAACCTGCTTTATTTTAATGTAAGTTAAGAATTTACAGTGCCACAGAGAGTAAGAGAGCCTTACTCTAAGTTGAGAACAAATTAGAGATGCAAGATGACTTGGAACAATATCAGCCTAAGAAGACACTGCAGTCACTAACAGGACAAGTTTAATTACCAACATCCCTGAGAATGAAATGGCTGTAGAATCCATGAAGGTACAAATAGCAGTTAAGAGTCTGTGGGGCCAAGCATAATCCGCAGATGTTGCTGCAGCAGCCCAAGACATGGTCACTGTAGGACTTTTCCTCCAAGAAATTTTAAAGATTACAATATTAAATGCCTTGCAAAACACTGATTATCTATTCTGAGGTGTATTGAGTAACTAAAGTCTGCAAGAGATGGGACACAATAGAATTGAACTGCTTCCTAAGGGTGATCACAGTCAGCACTAATGAACTGCAAGGTGACACTCCTCACATTGCAGCTCTTCTTTAGGTTAACCATAATCTTGAAGAGTGAATCCCCCATCAAGGACACTTAGAATGCTCAAACTTTCTCATGATGCAAATGGGGACTGTAAATTGAAATGTAATTACGTGAAACCAGGCTTAATAACAAACCTTTCTTTCCTGTGTCTTGCAGAAGTTATCAAGTAACCCACAGCACCGGAGCAGGGCAAAGCCAATTGGAAGATGAACAATGAGCACAGTCACAGTCACTGGATAAAAGCTTGCCTTTTAGTGTGGAAATGAGAAAAGAAATCTTCACCCAGTGGCTTTGGTATTCTCTACCTCATGGGAGCTGTGGATGATGAGTTGTTGAGTGTGTCCTGTTGCAATGTCCATGAACCTAATGAATGGCAGAGCATGTTTGATTGGCCAAATGGCCTACATCTGCTTCTATAGCTCAAGACAGAGATTGATACTGAAAGAATGACAGGATATGAGGAAAGTAGAATTGAGGTAGAATCTTATTGAATGGCAGAGCAGGCTTGAAGCGACTGAATGGTCTACATCTGCTCCTATTTCTTATGTTCTTACTTTCAGAAAGACTCTGTGGTCCATCAAGGTACTCTTTACAATTGTGAATAATGGTCTAAATGCTCCATACCATGTCCAAACCTACATGATCCCCCAGGGTGAGGCAAAAGTCGAGATACAAGCTGAGGACAATGTGGCAAAACAAAATTGGAAACTCCTTCTCTGAGCTCCTCAAACTATCATAAATACTTTAGGAGACCATTCTGACTCCGATTAATGTCATATAATGCTCACCTTCTGATCAAGAGGATTGTCATCCCAGCAAAAGCAGGTCCAGCATTTGCTTGAGGAAATTTGCTTGAATTGCCATTCACTGTATGAATCAGGAACCCTTCCTACCTGTTTTCAAGACTTTGGTCAACAGGTACATTGTCAGAACAGGCTTGGTGCAGCACAAAGCTGGGCCCCTAACTTGACTCTAGTTCGGATAATGCTGCTGAGGCCATTAATTTAGTGACTGTACAATAATACTTGCTCAAAAGTGTGTTGCCGGAAAAGCACAACAGGTCAGGCAGCATTTGAGGAGCAGGAGAATCGACATTTTGGGCTGGAGCCCTTCATCATTCCATCTGCTGTGCTTTTCCAGCAACACACTCTTGCCTCTGATCTCCAGCATCTGCAGAGCTCACTTTCTCCCAATAATACATGCTGCAGATGGGGGTGCAGCTGAATTTCATGATGATCGACTGTGGATTAGGTGGAAGGAATTCACATTGCTGTTATTGTTGCAAGCCCTGCTCCAGAGATCAGATCACAAAATCTAGGTTGACACTTCAGTGCAGTCTCGAAGGAGTGCTGCACTCTTGGAGGTACCATGTTTTTGGATGTGACATTAAATGAGATACCATCCATTCTCAGAGCGAATAAAAAAAGATTCGAGATCACCAAGTTGAGATGGTAGGGGGAGGAAAGGTAGTTCTCTCGCTGTCCTATCCAAAATATACCCTTTAGGCAATAACCTGTGAGTCTTTAGAATTCTCATCCTCAAAAGGCTGAGTGATCAAAAATCTTTAAATATTTTGAAGGCAGAGGTGGATAAATTCTTGATGATCAAGGAGATAAAAGGTTATCAAGAATATACAGGAATGTTGAGTTTTGGTTAAAATCACATCAGCTACGATTTTATTGAATGGTGGAGCAGGCTCGAAGGGCCGAGAGGCCTTCTGTTGTTCCTTGTTTGCACGTTTGTAGCAACATAGAGTCATACAGCACAGAAACAGACCCTTTGGTCCAACCAGTCAGATTACCTGGTCATTATCATATTTTGGGAGCTTACTGTGCACAAATTACCTGTCCCGTTTCCTACATTACAACAGTAATATTTGCTGTAAAGTCCTTTGGGCAATCCTAACATTGTAAAAAATGCAATATAACTGGACTTATTGCTAAAGAAAGAGCTATGTTGCAAAATGTTTTCATTTTGCAATCTTCAGGATGCTAGAAAGCCAAATTTTAAACAATCATACCAATTTATACTACAGGAAAAGGGTGCTGATTGGTTGAAAAGTTAACTCTGATTAGCTGACGTGTTGGTAAAGAAAGTAACAGCAACTCTAGACTCTCTAAGCTCCTGCTTTTGTCTCACACTATTGTCATACACACAATTTTTCCCTTCAGAGTGAATAATACAAACACAATAGATAGCCATCAAAATGACCACCTGCACAAGCACAGGAGATGTCGCTTCATTCTATGTGTCATAACATCAACCTATCCTTGCATGCAATCATACTCCTACAGAGACCAATGTACTTGGAGCAGAGGCAAAGGCTGGGGAATAGAGACAAAACATGAAGGAGTGGTGACTGCTTAGCAGGGCAGCTCCCCATGGAGGACAAGAGAGAGACAGCAGCTTTGGGCTATATTTGGACTGGATGATGCTCTTGTAGCACCAAGGACTTCCTTCCCTGACTTCAATGAATGCCCAAGGGCTGGTTCCAATTGAAAGGCAGCTGAGTTTGTTGCTTGGCACTGACATGGCACTGCCAGGTGGAGTTTCTGCATTGGAATGCTCTTCACATAGAGGTTGCATTCCTAGCCTTTTCCCTTTAGGGATTAGTGGAAGGATTCCTAAACTGATTATCTTTAATCCCATTTCCTGGGGCCAGCATTCCTGGAGTTTGACATGAACCGCCAACAAGGGTCGAAGCTACATTAGATTTGGTACTGGGTAATGAGCCCGGCCAAGTGTTAGACTTGGAAGTAGGTGAGCACTTTGGTGATAGCGATCGCAATTCTGTTATGTTTACTTTAGTACTGGGCAAGAGTTACAGCTGGGAGAAAGGCAATTACGAAGCGATTAGGCAAGATTTTGGAAGCATAGGATGGGAAAGGAAACTGCAGGGGATGGACACATTAGAAATGTGGAGCTTATTCAAGGAAAAGCTCCTGTGTGTCCTAGATAAGTATGTACCTGTCAGGCAGGGAGGAAGCTGCAGAGCGTGGGAACCGTGGTTTACGCAGGAAGTGTAATCTCTGGTCAAGAGGAAGAAGAAGGCTTATGTTAGGATGAGATGTGAAGGCTCAGTTAGGGGGCTTGAGGGTTACAAGGTAGCCAGGAAAGACCTAAAGAGAGAGCTCAGAAGAGCCAGGAGGAGACATGAGAAGTTGTTGGTGGATAGGATCAGGGTAAACCCTAAGGCTTTCCATAGGTATTTAAGGAATAAAAGAATGAAGAGAGTAAGATTAGGACCAATCAAGGACAGTAGTGGGAAGTTATGTGTGGAGTCAGAGGAGATGGGGGAAGCACGAAATGAATATTTTGCGACAGTATTCACTCTGGAAAACGACAATGTTGTTGAGGAGAACACTGAGATACAGGCTACTAGATTAGGTGGGATTGAGGTTCACAAGGAAGAGGTATTAGAGTGTGAAAATAGATGACTCCCCTGGGCCGGATGGGATTTATCCTATGATCTTCTGGGAAGCCAGGGAGGGGATTGCCGAGCCTTTGGCATTGATCTTTAAATTGTCATTGTCTACAGGAATAGTGCCAGAAGACTGGAGGATAGCAAATGTGGTTCCCCTGTTCAAGAAAGGGAGCAGAGACAACCCTGGTAATTACCGACCAGTGAGCCTTACTTCAGTTATTGATAAAGTGTTGGAAAAGATTATAAGAGGTAGGATTTATAATCATCTAGAAAAGAGTAATTTGATTCGGGATAGTCAGCACGGTTTTGTGAAGGATAGGTCGTGCCTCACAAACCTTATTGAATTCTTTGAGAAGGTGACCAAACAGGTAGATGAGAGTAAACTGGTTGATGTGGTATATATGGATTTCAGCAAGGTGTTCGATAAGGTTCCCCACAGTAGACTATTGTACAAAATGCAGAGGAATGGGATTGTGGGAGATGTAGCAGTTTTGATCAGTAATTGGTTTGCTGAAAGAAGACAGCGGGTGGTGATTGATGGGAAATGTTCATCCTGGAGTCCAGTTACTAGTGGTGTATCGCAAGGGTCAGTGTTGGGTCCACTGCTGTTTGTCTATGCCCTCATCCAGGTCAAACGACCTGGATGAGGGCATAGAAGGGTGGGTTAGTAAATTTGCAGACGACACTAAGGTTGGTGGAGTTGTGGATTGTGACGAAGGATGTTGTAGGTTACAGAGAGACATAGATAAGCTGCAGAGCTGGGCTGAGAGGTGGCAAATGAACAAGTGTGAGGCGATTTACTTCGGTCGGAGTAACCGGAATGCAAATTACTGGGCTAATGGTAAGATTCTTGGTAGTGTAGATGAGCAGAGATCTCGGTGTCCAGGTTCACGGATCCTTGAAAGTTGCCACCCAGGTTGACAGGGTTGTTAAGAAGGCATATAGTGTTTTAGCTTTTATTAATAGAGGGATCCAGTTCCGGAACCATGAGGTTATGCTGCAGCTGTACAAAACTCTGGTACGACCGCACTTGGAGTATTGTGTACAGTTCTGGTCACCGCATTATAAGAAGGATGTGGAAGCTTTGGAAAGGGTGCAGAGGAGATTTACTAGGATGTTGCCTGGTATGGAGGGAAGGTCTTACGAGGAAAGGCTGAGGGACTTGAGGCTGTTTTCGTTGGAGAGAAGAAGGTTGAGAGGTGACTTAATAGAGACATATAAGATAATCAGAGGGTTAGATAGGGTGGACAGGAAGAGCCTTTTTCCAAGTATGGTGACGGCGAGCACAAGGGGGCATAGCTTTAAATTGAGGGGTGATAGATATAGGACTGATGTCAGAGGTAGTTTCTTTACTCAGAGAGTAGTAAGGATATGGAATGATTTGCCTGCAACGGTAGTAGATTCGCCAACTTTAAGTACATTTAAATCGTCATTGGACAAGCATATGGACATACGTGGAATAGAGTAGGTTAGATGGGCTTCAAATTGTTATGACAGGTCGGCGCAACATCGAGGGCCAAAGGGCCTGCACTGCGCTGTAATGTTCTATGTCCTATAACCTTCAGCTTCTGCCCCAGGGGTATACTGCAGCACAAGACTTTATACTTCCTTGATAGATTTGAACATATTCCTTTTGCAAAGGAAAAATTCATTTTAATGCATTTAGAGGAGGAAAATATGGGCTATCTGTTATATATCTGCTCACTCTACCCTTTGACTACTGTATGATGGAAGGTTACACATGAAATGCATCTCATGGGTCTGAAGGCAGGGAAAAAAAGGCAGGGGATCGAGTCGGAGGAAGTCTGCCTCAAACCAGGTAGTTATCCTGCCAAGATCATCCAGTCAGACCTATCTAGTGAGAGTTTGCAGAAGGCAGTATTTGGTACCTCAAAGTGACTGCAAAAAGGTATTTGCAACCACTTCCTTCAGAAGAGACCTTCCAGCTACCTCCTGCAGAATGAGGTTCACATTAAGCATAGGATTTCTGCCTGGATGTCAGAAGCCAAATCATTCAGCCCCACTCCAAACTATGCTGGCAAGTGAAGGTGTTAACTACATTCTTAACTTGAAAGCATGATTACTAAAGAGTTGTAATTTCACTTGAGAGTGGATGGTTGCCAAAGAACTGGTGAGTAGCTGGTGCAATATTCATTTTCAAATAGATCTGATCAGGATAATTCCAGTCACTATCAACATCTGTGGTTAGAACAATTAAGGAATTAGAAAATAAATTAACCTGTTCTGAATAAATTCTGCATGAGTTTCTCCGAGAGATGCAGGGGCAAAATGTCTATTCAAATGGAAATCGTTACCCAGATGTATTGTAAGAGGACTTACGTTACTATAGCAGCTTTCATAACTGGAGGAACCCAGGAGTTGTTAGTAAGAACTTGCTGTGTGAATATTGATGCAGTCTATCCATTGTGACTGTACTTCAAAGAAAGTACTTTGTTAGCTGTTAAAACACTCGGCAATGTCCTCAGGTTGTGAAAGGCATTGTAAGTAAATGTAAGTCTTGCTTCACTGGTGTCTCAAGAGGCATCATTGATTAGCAATAAACATTGGCTTCACTAATATTGTCCAATAGAAATATTTTTAAAATTACCCTGCTGCATCTTCTTCACAGATACTGGGAATAGCAAGATCCCAGAGTGGATTCTTTAGAAACACAAAGGCTTCCTTATTTTCCAATTTATCACATCTCTCAGTGGTCTATTCTTAATATGGTTCAAGGCCTACACCTTGAACATTAACTTTTTCTGAAAATCTTGCATGGGAACTTTGTCAAAATTCTTTTTTAAAATCCAAGGAATTTAAATGAATAAAATTAATGAAACACCTTTGCATAATAACTTTGTAATCTCCTCAAAGAATTCCAGTAGTGGATTGGTTAGCTCAGATAGCTGGTTTGTGTTCTGGAGTAGTACTAAAAGTATAGGTTCATTTCCTGTACTGCCTGAGACATTACCAAATGTTGCTACACCCATGTTAACTGCTCTATCATATCTAATCTTCAAATGTCCAGTTTTGATACTTTCCCAACTGCAGATGTTAGATGAACTGGCATTTAGGAATGAGCTGATTCCATCCTTCTTCCTTTGAAATATTATGCTTACATTTGTCTTCCTTCAGTACCCATGAACTACTTCATGCCTGTGGAGCATTCTCAATCTTATTCCTACATCATTGGTGGCAGAGTGCCTCAGTGGTTGGCACTGCTGCCTCAAAGCGCCAAGGTTCCAGGTTTGATTCCAGCCTCAGAAGACTATGTTTGCACATTATCACCGTGTCTGTGTGGGTTTCTTCTGGGTGCTCGGGTTTCCTCCCACAGTCCAAACATGTGCAGGTTAGGTGAATTGGCTGTGCCAAATTGCCCACAGTGTTCAGGGATGCGTTGGTTAGGTGCATTAGTCAGGGGTAAATGTAGGGTAGGGGGAATGGGATGTGGGTGGTTTATTCTTCGGAGGGTCAGTGTGGACTTGTTGGGCCGAAGGGCCAATTTCCACGCTGCAGGGATTCTATGATCATTCATGGCCTTGGCCAACATCTTTAGAAAGTACATTCTCACAGATAAACTGGTAAAGATTCAGAAGTAGAAATAAACAGGATAAACAACTTGAGCTGATGAATTACAGCCCCTTCACCTCCGTTTATCCCTGAATTCTCTTAATATTAAATTAATTGGTTTCTTTTTGCTGCCCTTTGTTGCAGTAACGTTCCGTCTCTGTATTAATAAAGTTGTTTGATGGATAAATATTCATAAATTATCACCTCAGATCAAGAAACATTATGGACACTGGATTCAGTTCCGTTCTGTCTTATGCAACCGTTATTATCTTTGATAAGTGCTATGGATCCTTTAGAATCATTTACTTTAACAGAAACTAGTCTGCAGTCCTCAGTGAAAACTGACATGAAGAATCAATTCAACATATTAGCTGTAACAGTTCCACTCAATTTAACCTTTAAGCCTGTTCTTTAATCTCCAATTTGACAGTAACATTTATATGGCATTTTTAAGGTATTAAAATGTTCACAGGAGCTTATTTTTGACACTGAGGCTGAAAAAGAGCTGTTAGGACACCTCTGTACAGTTTCATCAGAGATACTTTTTAGGGACTGTCTGAAATAGGGAGACAGGGAGGTTTAGGTCAGAAATTCCAAATGTTGGAGCTACCAGATAGAGTACATATTAAAGCTTTGCCCCACCAGCACATCTGGAATCTCCTTGCCTCTGCCTATTAGTCATTGAACTGAGGCTCCCTCTTGGATATAAAAGATCCTGTGCTGGTGTTTGAAGATGGGAGTGTATTTACCTTTCAAACTGCATATACAAAGACTGACAATACATTGACTATACACCTCCTTCAGTGCTTGTGAGATTTTCCTGTGCCACTATCTCCAAGCATGTTGTACTCCCAAGATGTCCAGAAGGGCTTTGCAGCCACTCAAGCACTTTGGTGGAGCAATCAGTCATTTCTAGCTGAGGTTCAGAGGTTATACACATAGTTATCATGCAGTATGTGTTTGTCTCCTAGATACAGAGGTGACCAGATTCTAAACAATGACCACTGTGTATTGAAGCGAAAGGAGTATAAGTAAATTGCTGTTTAGCTTGAGGGAATGTCTGGGGCCTAGGATAGTGGAATAGACTCCTTGGAGGTGAAAGACTCTTTGATGGGAAGGTTGGAGTGATGGAAGACTGGATCAGTGCATGCAATCCGCAAGCATGAGCCTAAGCTTCAAATAATTGTTACGGTGTAGTGGGGGCCATTCAGACCCATCATGACAGCACTGTTTCTATTACCTATTGCCAATCCTTTGCTTTTGTCCCATATCCCTGCACACTATTTATAACACAGAACAATACAGCGCAGAACAGGCCCTTTGGTCCTCGAAGTTAAATGGACTTCAGTAAGGCATTTGACAAGGTTCCCCACGGGAGACTGGTTAGCAAGGTTAGATCTCAAGGAATACAGGGAGAACTAGCCATTTGGATACAGAACTGGCTCAAAGGTGGAAGAAAGAGGGTGGTGGTGGAGGGTTATTTTTCAGACTGCAGGCCTGTGACCAGTGGAATGCCACAAGGATCGGTGCTGGGTCCTCTACTTTTTGTCATTTACATAAATGATTTGGATGCGAGCATAAGAGGTATGTTTGCAGCGAAGAAGGTTACCTCAGATTACAACAGGATCTTGATCAGTTGGGCCAATGAGCTGAGAATTGGCAGATGGAGTTTAATTCAGATAACTGAGAGGTAATATATTTTGGGAAAGCAAATCTTAGCAAGACTTATACACTTAATGGTAAGGTCCGAGGGAGTGTTGCTGAACAAAGAGATCTTGGAAGTGGAGTTGCAGGTAGGTAGGATAGTGAAGAAGGGCAGCGGTGTTTTTTTTCACTCTCTTCATAGAAAGAGCGGGAGCAGCAGGGGGAAGTGACGACGACCAGAGAGGCAGCCGGGAAGGAAAGCAGTGAGTATAAATACTCACCCTTCGACGCTAACGGTCATTTTGAGTGCGAGCAGCAGCTAAGGTAAGACTGTTTGTTTTAAAAGTACTTACCGGTAGCGGGCAGCGGTGTTTTTTTTCACTCTCTTCACAGAAAGAGCGGGAGCAGCAGGGGGAAGTGACGACGACCAGAGAGGCAGCCTAGACCCGGAAGCAGGTAGTGCGTAAGCTTACCTGGGTAGGTTTGTTTTCCCTTTAAAAGCGCGCAGCTGAAGAACCCGAGGCACTACGGAGGTAGTGCCTCCCACCCGCCCTCCTCCTCTAACCTAATAATAAGATCCGTTGTGGTAAGGAGGTAAGTGCCGAATTTTGCTTGTTGTATTCTTTAGACCCAGTTTTTTGTTTAAAATAAAGGTTAGCTTTAGAGGGATGGCAGTGAAGGCAGTGCAATGTTCTTCCTGCAACATGTATGAGGTGAGGGATGCCATGGACGTCCCTGCTGATTACACTTGCAGGAAGTGCACCCATCTCCAGCTCCTCCAAGACCGTGTTAGGGAACTGGAGCTGGAGTTGGATGAACTTCGGATCATTCGGGAGGCAGAGGGGGTCATAGATCGGAGCTATATGGAAGTAGTAACTCCAAAGATGGCAGATAGATGGGTGACAGTGAGGGGGACTGGGAGGAAGCAGCCAGTGCAGGGACCCCCTGTGGTCGTTCCCCTCAAGAACAAGTATACCGTTTTGGATACTTGTGGGGGGGACGACTTACCAGGGGTAAGTAACGGGGCTCAGGCCTCTGGCACGGAGCCTGTCCCCGCTACTCAGAAGGGAAGGGTGGAGAAGAGCAGAGCAATAATAATTGGGGACTCGATAGTTCGGGGCACAGATAGGCGGTTTTGTGGGAACGAGAGAGACTCACGTTTGGTATGTTGCCTCCCAGGTGCAAGGGTACGTGATGTCTCTGATCGTGTTTTCCGGGTCCTTAAGGGGGAGGGGGAGCAGCCTGAAGTCGTGGTCCATATTGGCACCAATGACATAGGTAGGAGGAGTGCTGAGGATGTTAGACAGGCTTTTAGGGAGCTAGGTTGGAAGCTCAGAGTTAGAACGAACAGAGTTGTTGTCTCTGGTTTGTTACCCGTGCCACGTGATAGAGAGTCGAGGAATAGGGAGAGAGAAGAGTTAAATGCGTGGCTACAGGGATGGTGCAGGAGGGAGGGATTTCGGTACTTGGATAACTGGGGTTCTTTCTGGGGAAGGTGGGACCTCTATAAACAGGATGGTCTGCACCTGAACCTGAGGGGCACCAGTATCCTTGGGGGGAGGTTTGCTAGTGCTCTTGGGGGGGGTTTAAACTAACTCTGCAGGGGCATGGGAACCCAGACTGTAGCTTTAGGGTGCAGGACCTGGAGTGTAGGGAGGTTAGGAATATGGCATCAATCTTAAAGGAGGGTGCCTGTAAACAGAAGAGTGGCTTGAAGTGTGTGTACTTTAATGCCAGAAGTATACGAAATAAGGTAGGTGAACTCGCAGCGTGGGTTGGTACCTGGGACTTTGATGTTGTGGCTATTACGGAGACATGGCTAGATCAGGGACAGGATTGGCTGTTGCAGGTTCCAGGGTTTAAATGTTTTAGTAGGGTCAGAGGTGGGGGCAAAAGAGGGGGAGGTGTGGCATTGCTTGTCAAGGTTAGTATTACAGCGGTGGAAAGGAAGATGGACGAAGATTTGCCATCTGAGGTAGTTTGGGTGGAGGTTAGGAATAGGAGAGGTGAGGTCACCCTGTTAGGAGTCTTTTACAGGCCTCCTAATAGTCCTAGAATCGTTGAAGAAAGGATTGTGAAGATGATTCAGGAGAAGAGCGACAGTAATAGGGTGATTGTTATGGGAGACTTTAACTTTTCTGATATTGATTGGGAAAGCTATAGCTCAAGTTCGTTAGATGGGTCAGTGTTTGTGCAATGTGTGCAGGAGAGTTTCCTGACACAATATGTAGATAAGCCTACAAGAGGTGAGGCCATACTGGATTTGGTTCTGGGTAACGAACCAGGCCAGGTATTAGAACTAGAGGTAGGTGAGCACTTTGGGGACAGTGACCACAATTCGGTGATTTTTACTCTCGTGATGGAGAGGGATAAGTGTGTACTACAGGGCAAGAGTTATAGCTGGGGGCAGGGAAATTATGATGCGTTGAGGCATGACTTAGGATGTGTGGATTGGAAAAGTAGATTCCAAGGCAAGAGCGTAATTGATATGTGGAACTTGTTCAAGGAGCAACTATTGAGTGTCCTTGATAAGTACGTACCTATCAGGCAGGGAGGAAAGGGTCGTGTGAGGGAGCCGTGGTTTAATAAGGAGTTGGAATCCCTTGTTAAACGGAAGAGGGCGGCCTTTGTAAAGATGAGGCGTGAAGGTTCAATAGGGGCAATTGAGAGTTATAAGGTAGCCCGGAAGGACCTGAAGAGAGAGCTAAGAGCAGCAAGGAGGGGACATGAAAGGTCCTTAGTTGGTAGGATTAGGGAAAACCCTAAGGCTTTCTATAGGTATGTTAGGAATAAAAGAATGACTAGGGAAGGAATAGGTCCAATCAAGGATAGTAATGGGAAGTTGCGTGTGGAGGCTGAAGAGATTGGGGAGGCGCTGAATGAATACTTTTCGTCAGTATTCACTCAGGAACAGGACATTGTTGTCGATATAAATACTGAGGCACGAATAAGTAGAATGGATGGCTTTGAGATATGTAGAGAAGAGGTGTTGGAAATTCTGGCAAGGGTGAAAATAGATAAGTCCCCTGGGCCTGATGGTATTTATCCTAGGATTCTCTGGGAAGCAAGGGAGGAGATTGCAGAGCCATTGGCCTTGATTTTTGTGTCCTCTTTGTCGACAGGAGTAGTGCCAGAGGACTGGAGGCTAGCAAACGTGGTTCCCTTGTTCAAGAAGGGGAGTAGGGATAATCCTAGTAACTATAGGCCAGTGAGTCTCACTTCTGTTGTGGGCAAAGTCTTAGAGAGAATTGTAAGGGATAGGATTTATGCACATCTGGATAAGAGTGATGTGATCAAGGATAGTCAGCATGGTTTTGTGAAGGGCAGGTCGTGCCTCACAAACCTTATTGAATTCTTTGAGAAGGTGACTAAGGAGGTAGATGAGGGGAAAGCGGTAGATGTGGTATATATGGATTTTAGTAAGGCGTTTGATAAGGTCCCCCATGGTAGGCTACTGCAGAAAATACAGAGATATGGCATTGAAGGTGAGTTGGAGGTTTGGATTAGGAATTGGCTCTCTGGAAGAAGACAGCGGGTAGTAGTTGATGGCAAAGGTTCATCTTGGAGTGCCGTCACTAGCGGTGTTCCGCAAGGATCTGTTTTGGGACCATTGCTGTTTGTCATTTTTATAAATGACCTGGAGGAAGGGTTAGAAGGTTGGGTGAGCAAGTTTGCGGATGATACGAAAGTCGGAGGAGTTGTAGACAGTGAGGAAGGATATGGCAGGTTACAGCGGGATATAGAGAAGCTGCAGAGCTGGGCAGAAAGGTGGCAAATGGAGTTCAATGTAGCTAAGTGTGAAGTGATTCACTTTGGTAAGAGTAATAAAAAGATGGATTACTGGGCTAATGGTAGACTACTTGGTAGTGTGGAAGAGCAGAGGGATCTTGGTGTCCATGTACACAGATCTCTGAAAGTTGCCACCCAGGTAAATAGTGCAGTGAAGAAGGCATATGGCGTACTGGCTTTTATTGGTAGAGGAATTGAGTTCCGGAGTCCTGAGGTCATGCTGCAGTTGTATAAGACTCTGGTGCGGCCGCATCTGGAATATTGTGTGCAGTTTTGGTCGCCATACTATAGGAAGGATGTGGAGGCACTGGAACGGGTGCAGAGGAAGTTTACCAGGATGTTGCCTGGTATGGTAGGAAAATCCTATGAGGAAAGGCTGAGGCACTCGGGGTTGTTTTCATTGGAGAAAAGAAGGTTTAGGGGTGATTTGATAGAGGTGTACAAGATGATTAGGGGGTTAGATCGGGTTGACAGTGAGAACCTTTTTCCACGTATGGAGTCAGCTATTACAAGGGGGCATAGCTTTAAATTAAGGGGGGGTAGATATAGGACTGATGTTAGGGGTAGGTTCTTCACTCAGTGAGTCGTAAGTTCATGGAATGCCCTGCCAGTAGCAGTAGTGGACTCTCCCTCTTTATGGGTATTTAAGCGGGCATTGGATAGGTATATGCAGGATAGTGGATTAGTGTAGGTTAGGGGTGCTTTGATCGGCGCAACATCGAGGGCCAAAGGGCCTGTACTGCGCTGTTATGTTCTATGTTCTAAGGTGTCTGATATGCTTTCTTTTATTGGTCAGGGTATTGAGTACAGGAGTTGCAGCTGTACAGGACATTGGTTCGGCCACTGTTGGAATATTGCGTGCAATTCTGGTCTCCTTCCTATCGGAAAGATATTGTGAAACTTGAAAGGGTTCAGAAAAGATTTACAAGGATGTTGCCAGGGTTGGAGGATTTGAGCTATAAGGAGAGGCTGAACAGGCTGGGGCTGTTTTCCCTGGAGCGTCGGAGGCTTAGGGGTGACCTCATTGAGGTTTACAAAATTATGAGGGGAATGGATAAGATAAATAGACAAAGTCTTTTCCCTGGGGTGGGGGAGTCCAGAACTAGAGGGCATAGGTTAGGGTGAGAGGGGAAAGATATAAAAGAGACCTAAGGGACAACGTTTTCACACCTAGGGTGGTGCGTGTATGGAATGAGCTGCCAGAAGATGTGGTGGAGGCTGGTACAATTGCAACATTTAAAGGGCATTTGGATGGGTATACGAATAGGAAGGGTTTGGATGGAAATGGGCCAGCTGCTGGCAGGTGGGACTAGATTGGGTTGGGATATCTGGTTGGCATGGATGGGTTGGACAAAAGGGTCTGTTTCCATGCTGTACATCTCTATGACTCTATGACCTGGGAACTATTCTCAGCTTGTCCCCTGGTACTATCCCATTATCATCCATGTGCTTATCCAAGGATTTTTTAAATCTCCCTAATCTGGCTGAGTTAACTACATTGGCAGGTATGGCATTCCACGCCCTTACCACTCTCTAAATAAAGAACGCGCCTCTGATATCTGTTTTAAATCTATCACCCCTCAATTTGTAATTATGCCCCCTCATACAAACTGACGTCATCATCCTGGGAAAAAACTTTCACTGTCTACCCTTTCTAATCCTCTGACCATCTTGTATGTCTCTTTCAAATCCCCTCTTAGCCTTCTTCTTTCCAATGAGAACAGACCCAAGTTTCTCAGCCTTTCCTCATATGACCTTCCCTCCAGACCAGGCAACATCCTGGTAAATCTCCTCTGCACCTTTTCCAATGCTTCCACATCAGTCCTGAAATATGGCGATCAGAACTGTACACAATATTCCAAGTGTGGCCGCACCAGCGTTTTGTATAGTTGTAGCATGTCACAATCCCTCTACCAATGAAACCTAACATACCATATGCCTTCTTAACAGCACTATCAACCTGGATGGCAACTTTCAGGGGTCTGTACACAGGGACTCCAAGATCCCTCTGCACATCTACACTACCAAGAATCTTTCCATTGACCCAGTATTCTGCCTTCCTGTTATTCTTCCCAAAGAGCATCACCTCACATTTAGCTGCATTGAACTCCATTTGCCACATCTCAGCCCATTTCTGCAGTTTATCCAAGTCCCCCTGCAACCTGTAACATTCTTCCAAACTGTCCACTACTCCACCAACTTTAGTGTCATCTGCAAATTTACTCATCCATCCACCTGCATCTAAGTCATTTATAAAAATGACAAACAGTAGTGGTCCCAAACCAGATCCTTGTGGCACAGCACTAGAAATCGGACTCAGGCTGAATATTTTCCATAAACCGCCACTTGCTGCCTTCTTTCAGAAAGTCAGTTTCTAATCCAAACTGCTAAATCACCCTCAATCCCATGCCTCTGCATTTTCTCCAACAGCCTACCATGTAGAACCTTATCAAAGGCTTTAATGAAGTCCATGTCAACTGCCCTACCGTCATCTACATACTTGATCACCTTCTCAAAAAACTCAATAAGGTTTGTGAGACACGACCTGCCCTTGACGAAACCTTTCCTACAACAGTCATAAGGCTCACTGGTCTATAATTACCTGGGTAATCTCTACTTCCCTTCTTGAACCAGGGCACATTTGCAATCCTCCAGTCCTCTGGTACTAAACCTGTAGACAATGACAACTCAGATATCAAAGCCAAAGGCTCTGCTATCTCCTCCCTAGCTTCCCAGAAAATCCTTGGATAAATCCCATCCGGCCCAGGGGACTTGTCTACTTTCACTCCATCTAGAATTGATAACATCCGTTAGTAACTAACCTTGATCCTTTCTAGTCTAATATCCCATACCTCATTCTTCTCCTCTACAATATTCTCCCTTTCCTGAGTGAAAACTGACGAGAAATGTTCGTTTAGCATGTCATCAATCTCCACAGGGTCCACACTCAACTCCCCACTTCTGTATTTGACTGGTCCTATTCCTACCCTTGTCATCCTTTTATTCCTCACATTCCTATAGAAAGCTTTAGAGTTCTCCTTTATTCTATTTGCTAAAGACTGTTCATGTCCTTTGCTTTTCTTAACTCTCTTTAAATCCTTCCTCGATGATCTGTAACTCTCCATTGCTTCATCTGAACCATCTTGCCTCATCAACACATAAGCCTCCTCCTTCTGCTTTACAAGAGATGCAATTTCTGTAGTAAACCATGGTTCCATTACCGTATCACTTCCTCCCTGCCTGACAGGGACATACCTATCAAGGGCACGCAATAACTGTTCCTTAAGGGATAAACATCGGCCAGGGTACTAGGAAAATTTCCCAGCTCCTCTTGGGAATAGTCCTATGGGATCTCTGACATCCATTGGGGAGGGTAAAATATGTCTTTGTGCAGCATTGCATTCAAAAGATAGCATGTGCTACAGGGTGGTACTCCATCAATGCTGCACTAGGAGTGTCAGCATTGATTATGTGCTTAAAGCCTTGATTTGAACTCCTGCTTTTCTGACACTGAGGAAATGTGCTATTCACTGAGTCACAGTCATACCTGACCAAAATCAGCCTTAAATAAAATCCCTTTAATAAACATATTCTGACACAGTTTCAGTGAAGTTAAAGTGATGCCATTTGACACTAGGGGTCCGCTGGGATAAGAACAAGGATGGTTTCTTTCCAAATCAATACTTGAAATTTTATGTTTCATGGATTAATTGCAAGCCCCTCTGTTTGGCAGGGTTTGCCCTCGGCTGTGTACCTGTGGGGAGATTTGCCAGGAATTCCCTGCTCCTTACTAAGTATATTTGAGGGTGGCTCGTGACTTTGTAATTTCTCCAGTTGTTGTTCTCTGTACCAGTATCAAAGCCCAACTCACCTTATTTCTCAATGATTTAATCCATGTCACGTCATACAAGCAATTCTTTGCAAACTCACTTAGCAATCTTGTATAACTGCCACACACTCAAAAGCTCATTCTTATTGTGGGCTTGGAGAGGTGAATTGGAAGGGAAAAGGAGATGTCGAAGAAATTCTTCTCTCAGAGGGAAGTGAATCTGTGAAATTCTTTACCACAGAGTACTGCAGAAGCTGGGTCTTTAAGATATTGATCAGTAAGGGAATCAAGGATCATGCGGAAAAGGTAGGAAAGTGGAGTTGAGGATTATCAGATCAGCCATGATCTCATTGATTTGCACAGCAAACTTAATGGGCTGAATGGCCTACTTGTGATATTTATGTTCTCTCTCCTGGTGATTTTTAAAAATTCATTCATGGGATGAGGGCATCACTGGCTACGCAGCATTTATTGCCCATTCCTAAGTGCCCTGAGGGCAGTTAAGAATCAACCACATTGCCGTGGAGCTTGAGTCACAAGTAGGCCCGAACAAGTAAGGATGGCAGTTTCCCTTCCCTAAAGGGCATTAGTGAACCAGATGGGTTTTCCCAACAATCTGCAATGGATTCATGGTCATTATTAGATTCTTAATTCCAGATATTTATTGAATTCAAACTCCACCATCTGCCATGGTGGGACTTGAACCCAAGTCCACAGAACTTTATCTGGATCTCTGGACTAACAGTGCAGCAATAATACTACTAGGCCATCATCTCCCCCATGCTTAATTCTTAATAATGCTTATAATAAGATATTATTAAGATATGTTTAGATTATGACTTAAGTTTGAGATGCTGTATATCTTATTTATCAAAGAGTAATGCAGAGAAGTTCGAAATATAAACAGTTTATTAATTTAAAACATCTTAGAGTTTTACAGAGTTTCAAATATATGTGTAGTCATAGCGAGGAGCACCATGTCTAGTCTCTCCCTGGAGATGTTTCTCTGAGAGTCAGGAATCAGCCACTTGATTCACGAGCTCCATTCAGCAGGCTAAAGCAATCAAGCTCTGTACAAAGACTTGTGATCAGACAAACTAAATCAAATACTGTAGTTGTCACCTTTCTTCCATCCACCACCATTTGTAAAGGCAACAGCTGCCCATATACAGATACAAGTGGAAGGCAAATGGTATTAGAATGGGGAAGGCATCCTGCAACCACACAGGGCTTTGAGGAAACAATGAATAGAATGAGCCTCTATTCTCTGGTGTTTAGGACGAGAGGTGATCTCATTGAAATGTATAAAATTCTCAGAGGGTTTCACAAGGACGATGCTTACAGGCTGCTTTCCTCGGCTATGACCATGGCTTCAGAAGAAACAGATAGCTATTTGGGAAAAATAACTTCAGCAGAGGGTTGTGAATTTTTAGAGTAGATATTTAGTTGAAGAATATTTTAAAGACTGAGATTGATACATTTTGGCATTAAGAGATATGGGAATTGGTTTGGTGAAATGAATTGCTGAGCAGGTTCAAGGGGGTCTATGACTATTCCAGTTCCAGTCATACATAGGAACATAGAAATGGGGATAGGAGTAGACAATTCAGTCCTTCAAGCCTGCTCCACCATTCAATATGATTATGGCTGATCATCCAACTTAATATCCTGTTACCCTTTCTCTCCATACATTTCGATCTTTTTAAACCCTGGATTGGGGTTCTGCAGTGAGAATATGAGATTGGTTTTCCGATAGTGAGCAGACTGGATTGGGGAATCTACAGTGAGATGCTACAGTGAGTCTTTTAGATTGGTGATCCTATAGCCAGTGTTCTCTATTGAGGACTCTTTAGTGAGATACTGCAGTGTATAAACTACATTGGAGAGCCTACAGTCAGTTTACTAGATTGGGGAATATACAGCAAGATACTACAGTGAGTGTACCAGATTGGTGATCCTACAGTGAGTATACTGGATTGGGGAATCTACAGTGAGACTCTATAGTGATTATTCTAGGTTGATGATCCCATAGTGAGTACATTGGTTTGGGGATTCTACAGCAAGATACTGTCGTGATTATACTAGATTAGTGAATCTACAGTGAGATAGACAGTTAGTATACCAGATTGGTGAGCCGATCATGAATATACTGGATTGGAGAATCTACTGTGAGATTATACATATTAGGAATCGATTAGGAATCGACAGTGGGCATAAGAGATTGGTGATCCATAATGAATATATGGATTTGGGGGTTCTACAGCAAGATATGACAGTGATTATACTAGATTGGTGATCCTACAGTGAGTATACTGGTTTGGAGAATCTTCAGTGAGATGTTACAGTAAGTATTTTAGTTTGGTGATATTATAGTGAGTAACTAGTGAGATACTACCGTGAGTGTACTAGATTAGTGATCCTATAGTGAGTACACTGGATTGGGGATTCTATAGCAAGATACTATATTGAGTATACCGGTTTGGTGATCCAATAGTGGGTACACTAGATTGGAGAATCCACAGTGAGATTATACAGCAAGTATACTACATTGGTGATCCTATTGTGAGTGTACTGGATTGAGGAATTTACGGTGAGGTACTTCAGTGAGTATACTTGATTGGGAAATTTGCAGTGAGACACTAAAGCGAGTACACTGGATTGGTGATCCTATCCTACAGTCAGATACTACAATGAGTATACTAGACTGTAAAATCTACTGTGAGATTCTACAACAAGATTACTAGATTGGGATCCACTAGTAAGTATACAGAATTGAGGATTCTACTGCAAGATAGTACAGTAATTATACTAGATTGGTGATGCTATTGTGAGTATATTGGATTGAGGATCCACAGCAAATATTGTGATTATAGAGACATAGAGCATGGAAACAGACCCTTCGGTCCAATCAGACCATGCTGACCATGTTCCCAAACTAAACTAATCCAATCTGTCTGCTCCTGGGCCATATCTCTCCAAACCTTTCCAAATCATGAACTTATCCAATTGTCTTTTAAATGTTGTAACTGTTTCTCCATCCACCACTTCCTTTGGAAGTTCATTCCACACACGAAGGCTGTTCCTCATGTCCTTTTTAAATCTATCTTCTCTCATCTTAAAATTACATCCCTAGTTTTGAACACACCATGCTAGGGAAAAGACCCTATCTTCACCTTATCTATGCTCCTCATGATTTTAAAAACTTCAATAAGGTCACCCCTCAACCTCCTATGCTCCAGTGAAAAAAGTCCCAATCTTTACAGTCTACTTTATATCTTAAACCCTCCATTTCCTGCAACATCCTTGTAAATATTTCTGAACCCTCTCCAGCATAATAATATCCTTCCTATAATAGGGTGACCGAAATTGAACACAGTAATCCAGAACAGGCCTCATCAATCTCCTGTACGATCTCAACATGACATTCCAACTCCTATACTAAGCAGAGTAGCTCAGTGCTTAGCACTGTTGCCTCACAGCGCCAGGGACTTGAGTTTGATTCCAGCCTCGGGTGACTGTCTGTGTGGGGGTTGCACATCCTCCAGATGCTCCAGTTTCCTCCCACAATCCAAAGATGTGCAGGTTAGGTGACTTGCCCATGCTAAATTGTCCACAGTGTTCAGGGATGTGTTGGTTAGGTGCATTAGTCAGGGGTAAATGTAGAGTCATAGGGTAGGGGAATGGGTCTGGGTGGGTTACTCTTTGGAGGGTCGGTGTGGACTTGTTGGGTCAATGGGCCTGTTTCCATGCTGTAGGGTATTATGATTCTATACTTAAAGGTCTGAGCAATGAGGCAAGCATACTAAACACCTTCTTAAACACCCTGTCTACGTATGATGCAAATTGCAAATAATTATGTACCAGAACCCCTAGGTCTCTCTTTTCTATAACACTACCCAGGATCCTATGATTAACTGTATACTATTAACCAAATGCAATACATCATATTTATCCAAATTAAACTCCATCTGCCACTTCTCAGCCCACTGACCCAATTGATCAAGATCTCTTTGTAATCTTAGATAAACCTTTTTCATTGTCCAGTATAACCACCAATTTTGATGTCATCTGCAAACTTACTAACCACGCCTCTGATATTCTCATCCAAATCATTTATATAAATGGGAACATCACCATTTGCAAGTTACCCTTGAGGCTGCTCACTATATTGACTTGGAAATGCAATACCTGCATTATTGTTGAATCAACATCTATCCTTTTTGGGGATATCTAACCATTTGGACTGCAACGCACTACCACCTACTCAAGGCATAAAGAGTGGGCAATAAAAGCCACTGTAGTTCACATACTGTGAACAAATAAAAAAACCCTCTCAACTCCATTACAGTTAGTATACTAGATTGATAATTCTATAGTGAATATACTGGACCGGAGAATCTACAGTAAGATACCACAGTGAGTATACATGTTTGTTGATTCCTCTATACTTCCATGAGGGAGAAGAAGAGATTGATCAGAGAGAGGGTACGGCTGATCAGGAATAGTGGAGGGAACTTGTGCCTGGAGTCTGAAGAGGTAAGGCAGGCCCTAAATGGGTTTTTTGCTTCAGTATTCACGAGTGAAAGGCACCTTATTGATAGTGAGAACATCGTGAACCAGGTTAACAGGCTTGAACTGATTGATGTTAAGAAAGTGGATGTACTGGAAATTCTGGGAAGCATCAAGATAGATAAGTCCTCAGATATATCCAAGGTTAGCTGGACCAGATATATCCAAGGTTACTACGGGAAGCAAGGAATGAGATTGCTGCAGCTCTGGTGATGATCTTTGCATCTTCACTCTCCATGGGAGTAGTATCAGCTGATTGGAGGGAAGTGAATGTTGTTCCTTTGTTCAAGCAAGGGAATGGGGAAATCCCTGGGAATTACAGACCAGTCAGTCTTATGTCTGTAGTATGCAAGGTGCTGGAAAGGATTCTGAGGAACAGGATTTATGACTATTTGGAAAAACATAGTTTGATTAGAGATAGTCAGCATGGCTTTGTGAGGGACAGGTCATGCCTCACAAGCCTTATTAAGTTCCTTGAAGATGTGACAAGACAAGTTGATGAAGGTCTAGCAGTGGATATGGTGTATATGGATTTCAGTAATGTATTTGATAAGGTTCCCCATGGTAGGCTCATTCAGAAAGTTAGGAGATATGGGATAGAGGGAAATTTGGCTGTCTGGATACAGACTTGGTTGGCCGAAAGAAGACAGTGAGTGGTAGCAGAAGGAAAGTATTCCACCTGGAGGTCGGTGACCAGTGGTGTCCTGCAGGGATCTGATCTTGGGCCTCTGCTGTTTGTAGTTTTTATAAATGACTTGGATGAAGTGGAAGGGTGGGTCAGTAAGTTTGCCAATGACAGAAAGGTCAATGGTGTTGTAGATAGTGATGAAGGCTATTGCAGGATACAACAAGACATTGACAGGCTGCATGGCTGGGCTGAGAAATGGCAGATGGAGTTCATCTTGGATAAAATTAAGTGATTCATTTTGGAAGGTCGAATTTGAATGCTGAATACAGGGTTAAAGACAGTATACTTACCAGTGTGGAGGAACAGTGGGATCTTGGGGTTCACGTACATAGATCCCTCAAAGTTGCCACCCAAGTTGATAGGGTTGTTAAGAAGGCATATGGTGTTTTGGCTTTCATTAACATGGGATTGAGTTTAAGAGCTGCGAGGCTTTGCTGCAGCTCTATAAAACTTTCGTTACACCACCCTTGGAATATTGTGTCCAGTTCTGGTCGCTTCATTAAAAGAAAGATGTAGATGCTTTAGCGAGGGTGCAGAGGAAATTTATCAGAATGCTGCCTGGATTGGAGGGCTTCTCTTATGAAGTGAGATTGAGTGAGCTTGGGCTTTTCACACTGGAGAGAAAAAGGAAGAGAGGTAAATTGATAGAGGTGTACAAGGTAATGAGAGGGAAAGATAGAGTAGATAGCCAGAGACTTTTCCCCAGGGCAGAAATGGCTGTCACGAGGGGCCATAATTTTAAGGTGTTTGGAGGAAGGTCCTTTACGCAGAGTGGTAGGTGCATGGAATGCACTGCCAGCAGTGGTAGTAGCCCTTTCAGCAACTGTTGGACAAGCACATGGATGGCAGTAAATAAGGGGTGTGTAGGTTAGGTTGATCTTAGATTAAGATTAATGCTTGGCACAACATTGTGAGCTGAAGGACTTGTATTGTTCTATGTTCTACCTATAGCGAATATATTGGATTGGTGAGTGAACAGAAATATTTTAAAGCAGTGATCCTACAGTGAGTACTGGGTATTCTGGATTGGGGAATATACAGTGAGATATTACGTTAAGTGTGCTAGATTGATGATCCTATAATAAGTGAATTGGATTGGTGAATCTACAATGAGATAGAACTGTCGTACACTAGACCCGTGATTCAACAGTGAATTTACTGTTTGGGGAATCTACAATGAGATTCAACAGTGAGTGTCAGATAATGACCATCAGATAATGATTCTAAAATGAGATAATATTAGAAATCACACAACACCAGGTTATAGTCCAACAGGTTTAATTGGAAGCACTAGCTTTTGGAGTGCCGCTCCTTCATCAGGTGGTTGCAATCTGGATTGGGGAATCTGCAGTGAAATATTACAGTGAGTATACTAGATTGGTGATCCTAAAAGGGTACATTGTATTGGGGAATCTACAGTGAGTATACTAGTGAGCCTATATAGAGTACAGTGGATTGAGAATTCTACAGTGTGTATACTGTTTAGAAAATCTGTTCTGAAATTCCAGAGTGGGTACTCTAGATTGCTGATCTTATTGTGAGTGTACAGCATTTGGAATTCTTCAGTGAGATAGCACAGTGAGTACAATATATTGGTTGGTATAGTGGAATGGGGAGTTCAGAGTGGGATTGTGTAATGAGTATACTAGATTAGGAAATCTACAGTGAGTATACTAGATTGGTGATCCTACAGTGAGCGTAATGATTTAAGGATTCTACAATGGGATATTACAGTGAGTATCCTAGGTTAGGAAATCTACATGAGATACTACACTGGAGTATTTCACTGAGTATATGGGCCTTTATACTAGAGTGGCTGTCCTAAATTGTGGTCTCTACAATGAGTATACTAAATTAAGGATTTCACAATTAGCTGCATGTATATAGTTTGGGAATCCTTCATCCAAAAACCTTGAGATCAACTGATTTTTGGATAAAGGGTATTTTTAGTGTTCAAGAATACTTACCCCTTGCAAGTTTGTTCGGGCCCTTTGGAAAAAAAGACAACCTTTATGTCTGTTCTGATCTGTTGGGCCAAGCAAAGTTTTTTTTATCAAAGGACCCAAACTCAGTGTGTCTCCGTGTCTATTCAGGTCTACTTTCAAAAAGGCCTTTGGTTTTAGGTCTTTTCAGTTTTTAGTGCATGTGAATAATGATACCTGACCTGTGGTGGTTTGGAGAATTTACAATGAGATCCTACAGCAGTGAGTATACAAAACTGAGGTTTGTAAAGTGAGTCATTATAGTGATAACACTGCAGTGGAGTATTTCAGTGAGTAAACTAAATTGGGGATTATACAGTGGAAGAATATAGTGAACAACTAGACTAGGTATTCCACAGTGGGAATACTGTAATGTGGCTTTTCAGTGATGGTCTTGATTGGGGATTTTATAGTGAGTACAATGGACTGGCTATTCTGCAGTGGGGATACTGCACTGTGATTCTACAGTTGGATATTGTAATGGGTGGACTTGACTGGGTTTCTGCAGAATATTGCAGAATACTAGAAAGGGAATTGCAGGATAATACAGTAAGGATACGAGAAGGTCAATCTATCTTCAGAACGTGTGTCTTCACCTTTACCAAAAACACTAGCTTTATCCACAATGGTATCAACCTTGGAATTCCTGGTTCAGTTCACCAACTGTTGAAACCATCAACCAAGCTTTTATGACTGTTCATATATTGCTTTGGTCATTCTTCCACCATCTCCCCCCCCCCCCCCCCCCCTTGAAACCTAACCTCAACTAAAGTTCTGTTGACCATCTCCCAACTCACATCAACTTCCATTCAGCCAAAACCTCTAAGCTCGCTGACCTCCACTAGCTGCCAGAATGGCCAAATCAATATTTTAAAATTCCTATCCTCATTTTCAAATCTTTGCAGGGCCTAACTCTCCTCCAGCTTGCCAATTCTCTGTGGTTCTTCAACTCCACTTTCGCATTCCCGATTACCATTGCCCCACAATTAGCAGCCTGAGCCCTAAGCTCTGGAATGTCTTCCCTCAATGTCTCCCCTTTCTCCTCTTTTCAGACATTCTTTAGAATCAAATTCTTTGTCCACATTTTTGGTCAGCTTCCCTTAACACCACAAATATTGGAAATCTGAAACAGGTACAAAAATATTGGAAACACTCGAATAAAAGCAAAATACTGCAGATACAGGAGATGCTGAAAGAAACACTGAGAATGCTGGAGAAACTCAGCAGGTCTGGCAGCATCTGTAGAGACAGAAAAAAAGAATGATTGTTTCAGGTCAATGACCTTTCAATTTGTTCTCATCCAAATTGTGTTTCGGTTATTTGGTGACGTTCCTGTGCTGTGCATTGGGATGCATTTAAGGAGTTATATAAATGCTTGACTTTGTTATCATGTCTTATTTTGACTGGATCTTGAAGAGGTTCACTGGTAGCTAGGCTTGTTAAATAAACCTGTAATTAAGAGAAAATGAGCTATTTTGTGTCGCTGCTTGCATTCAGTACCAGCCTGCGTGGCAGTGGTCATATGTAGAGGCTCCTCATTATCAGCAACACCTGCCTGAGTGATCTATTGCCAAATTAACATTGACAATTAAAACTAGCCATACACAAAGAAAAGTCATGCAATGATTTTTACAGTGCAGTCACTATTAAGTCTGTCTCCCTTGCACTGGGTCCCTACTTCGAAACTGAGCAGAAACATCATCAAAAATGAAATGGTGGTGTAGGTGCGTCATAACACAAGTGAACAAACCTGAAACATTTTCTTTAAAAAGTGAAGAAATGTGCCAAACAGCATATTGGGCCCATTATTTTCTCTTGCTTTAAGAACGTAAGGTCTGCCTGGGAATGGCAGGACTTGACTTATGAAGAGAGACTGGATTGCTTATTCACTGGAGTTTAGAAGAATGAGGGGAGGATCTCATAGAATCTACAAAATTCTAAAAGGACTTAGCAGGGTAAGCACTGGGAGGATGTTGCTGATGCCCAGGAAATTCAGAACCAGCAATCACAGACCATGGATATGGTGTTGGCCATTTAAGACTGAGATGAGGAGAAATTTCTTCACCCACAGTGGTGAGCCTGTTGAATTATTTGCCACAGAAAGAGGTTGAGGCCTAAACAATATTTTGAGAGGAAATGTTCGATCACTAATCTAGTACACTCACTGTCGATTCTCACTGTAAATTCCCCAATCCAGTATACTATCAGATCACTAAACTTGAATACTCACTGCAGAATTTCTCATAGATTCCCAAATCTGTATACTCACTGTTGTATCTCACTGTAGATTATCTAATCCAAAGCACTCATTATAGGCTCACCAATCTAGTACATTGCTGTAATATCTCATTGTAAATTTCGAAATTCTGTACACTCACTATAGAATCAATCTCGTATAGTCACTGCAGTATTTCACTGAAGTATCCTCAATCCAGTTTCCCCAATCCAGTTTCCCCACTATCAGGTCACCAATCTAGTATACTCACTGTAGAATCTCATTGCAGATTCTCCAATCCGTACTGACTATAGACTCACCAATCTAGTACGCTTAGTGAGTATATTAAATTAATGATTGTATAGTGAGTATACTGGATTGGTGAATCCACAGTGAGATACAGTGACGATCTAAGAGATCCCCCTTTATCTTTCTAAACTTGATCAATTGGGTCAATGGGCTGAAGAATGGCAGATAGAGTTTAATTTGGATAAATACGAGGTATTGCATTTTGGTAAAACAAGTAAGGGTAGGAATTGTACAATTAAAAGTAGGACCTTGGGTAGTGTTGTAGAACAGAGACCGAAGGATTAAGATACATAATTCTTTTGAGTTTGCATCATATGTAGATAGGGTGGTTAATGAAGACTTGCCTTCATTACTCAGAGTTTTGAGTACAGAGGAACCTCGATTATCCAGCACTCAATTATCCGAATATTGTATAATCCAGTAAGATTGCAAGGTCCCGATGCTCGGCCAAACTATGTTATCCGGCATTCGATTATCTGGAGTTCAATTAACTTAACAAAATACTCCCTGCTCATGTCCTTTGGATAATCAATGTTCCTCTATATAGGAGTTGAGATGTATGTTGAGGTTGTACAGGATGTTAGTAAGGCCTCTTCTGGAGTACTGTGTCCAGTTCTGGGTCACCCTGTTATAGGAGGAATATATTTAAGCTGGAGAGGGTTCAGAAGAGAATTACCAGAATGTTGCCAGGAATGGAGAGTTTGAGTTATAACGAGAGGTTGAATAGGCTGGGACTTTTTTCACTGCAGCATAGGAGGTTGAGGGGTGACCCTATTGAGGTTTATAACTTCATGAGGGGTATAGATGAGTGGAAAGTATCTTTTCCGTAGAATGAGGGATTTCAGGACTAGGAGCATATTTTTAAGGTGACAGAAGAAATATTTAAAAAAGACATTGGGCAACTTTTTTACACAGAGAGTGGTTCACGTGTGGAATTAGCTTCCAGGGAGGAAGTGGTCGATATGGGTAAAGTTACAACATTTAAAAGACATTTAGTTAAGTACATGAAAAAGCGACATGGGCCAAGCACAGGCGGGTGGGACTAGTTTACTTTGGAATTATGGTTGGCATGGACAGGTTGGATCGAAGGGTCTGTTCCTGTGCTGTATGATGCTATGATGAGAGAATTCAGTATACTAATTTTAGTATCTCACTGTAGAATTCTCATTTCAGTAGACTCACTACAGGATCACCAATCTAGTATATTGGTTATAGTATCTCACCATACATTTCCCAATCTAGTATACTTACAGTATCCTGCTGTACATTCCCCAAACCAGTTTACTCATTATCGGATCACTAATTCAATATGCTTAATGTAGTATGTTGCTGTGGAATCCCCAATCCAGTATGCTGACAATAGGATCACCAATCTAGCATACTCACTTCAGTACTTCACTTTACATTCCCCAATGCAGTGCCACTTGAGATTCAACAATTTAATATACTCACTGTTATACCTAACTGTAGATTTTCCAATTGGGTATACTCACTATAGGAATACCAATCTACTTACTGTAATATCTTATGCAGAATCCCCAATCCAGTGCCTTCACTGTAGAATCTCCGTAAACTCTCGAAGCAGTACACTTACTATACAATCAACAAACATAGTGTACTCATTGTAGAATTCCCCAATCCAGTGTACTTATTATAGGATTGTTAATCGAGTACACTCACTGTACCATCTTGCTGTAGAATACCTAACCTACTTGACTCACTTCAATATCACTCTGCAGTATACTCAGTATAGAATCGCTGAACTAGTATGCTTATTGTAGTATCTCATTGCTAAATACTGAAACCAGTATTCTGTCTGCAATATTCAACTGCAGTATATGCTTTGTAGAATCCTCAATATAATGTACTCACTACAATTAATGAGAGGACCTCTTCATTATCTCTACTTTCTGTCTTCTGTCGTTCAGGCCATTCCCTAATCAGGTCAACAATGTGCCTTCAATTCCGTGAGCTCCAACTTCAGTGAACATTATCATGAGGAACATTATTAAATGTCTTCTGGAAACCCATATAAATAACATCCAGAGATATTCCTCTGCCAAATGCTGTCACCAAAAAGTCTTCAAAGCTTTTCGCTGGATTCATCAGGCATTGCCAACCATTACAAACTCACTGGTTTGCTGGGTCTATTCAAAATGTTCAGTCACCCTGTCCTAATTACAGACTTCAGAATTTTTTCAGCAATAGAACCTAGCTAATTGGTCTTTTATTGTGTAGTTTCTCTCTCCCTTCTTAAATTGTGGAGTGACAGGCACAATTTTCCAATCTAAAGGAATTGCTTCTGAATTGAGAGAACCTTCCAATGTTATAGTTAGGACACTCCAATATTCTCATGTACTCCTTTATAGGTCTGAAAAACATTGTAGCATTATCAATGTGTACACAGAACTCAAACAATTCTTTATTTTCTTTATGTGCATGGTAAGGATCCCTTGGCACTAACTGAAGAGCAGGGAATCTTCTAAGTGTTTTGGCCAGAGAATGGTGAACCTGTAGAAGTGTCTGCCACAGAAGGTGTTTAAGGCCTAAACATTGGATGTCTTCAAAAAGAGGTTATGTATAGTTCTTCAGGATAAAAAGTTCAAATGATATGGAGAGGAGGTGGAAATAGGGTACTGAATTGGATGATCAGCACTGATTATACTGAATGGTGGGACAGGCTGGAAGGGCTGAATAGCTTACTCCTGCTCCTATCCTCTCTGTTTCTACAGGTGGACTTTTTTATACTGAATGGTATTGAGCTTCTTGAGTGTGGACTGCATACTATCTGAGCATTCTTGTCCCTTTTAAGTGTGGAATCTTGCTGTGTGAATTTGCCTTATATAGCACTGAGACGGGAGACCATCTACAGCCTCTAAACTGTGCAACTGTCCAGAACGCTGAGCTTATCTCTATCACAGTGTGAGTTTGAGAATCTTGAGCAATTAATCCGTATTCATAAAGGCTTTGTAATATCAGTTATGTTACAAAGAGTAATATTAACGTTAGCCTATCATGTAAACTGGGCAGTATTGAACAAACCAAGTTAAAAATCACACAATACCAGGTTATAGTCCAACAGATTTATTTGGAAGCACTAGCTTTCGAAGCGTTTGCTGTTCCTTCATCAGGTGGTTGTGGAGTATAAGACTGTATGCTCCACAACCACCTGAAGAAGGAACAGTGCTAGTGCTTCTAAATAAACCTGTTGGACTATAACCTGGTGTTGTGTGATTTTTAACTTTGTACACTGCACTTCAACACTTGTATCTCCAAATTTTAAATAAACCAGCCTGCTGAAGTGAATGAAATGGGTCAAAAATGACTGGCTCGTCCAACTGCACACCTATTCAATATTAATATGCATTTGCTTTGTGTCAACAGAAATTAATTGAAAATAAAAGCTCAATATTAAGTTTTTTTTTAGTAAAGTGTGATCATCAGATCAGATAAGTCTGTTAAATCAAAGGCTGTGATCGCAAAATTATTCAAGCAAGACACTTTCCTGATGTTGGAGCCTTCTCCACAAAATGAGTTGTTTCTTATGCTTGGATTATGCTCTGAGGAGTTGCGTGTGTGGAAATGCGGCTTTGATGACTCAGTCTTAGTTCTGTCTGAGCTCCGGGAATTAGGAATTTGCACTGTTCAAGCAACCTATGACGCAAAACATCACTTTGTTCAGAGTTCTGATTTAAGCATCATACTGTGTCAGGAATACTGTCTAAGCAGAGCTTTAATGCTCTTATCATTTTCCTTACTTACTGAGGTACAGTACTCACCAGGTCCAGGATATCTTCTTAAAATTGTTGTGTGTTAGCCTGGGTTATGTTACCTACAACGGAGGGGACAATCCTGGATGAGTGAGCACAGGAGAGAATGGATCAGCAACTATCTCTGAACTTGGAAAAACATTTATTGAACTTTCTGCATAGGTCTGACAGCCTGGTGTTTTCTGTATTTTAGAAAGCTGTGTAACACATACCATCTGTGGAGGCAGTTATACAGTCACAGAGATCTACAGCACAGAAAAAGAGCCTTCGATCCATCAAGTCTACGCTGGTCAAAAATACCCACCTAACCATTCTAATACTATTTTCTTGTAGGTAAAAACAATGACTGCAGATGCTGAAAATCAAATACTGGATTAGTGGTGCTGGAAGAGCACAGCAGTTCAGGCAGCATCCAACGAGCAGCGAAATCAACGTTTCGGGCAAAAGCCCTTCATCAGGAATAAAGGCAGTGAGCCTGAAGCATGGAGAGATAAGCTTGTAGCCTTTTCTTGTAGCCTTGTTTGCCTTGGCATCACAAGTATCTATCTAAATACTTCTCAAATGTTATGAGTATTTTTGCTTTTAACTGGCAGTGAATTCCAGATTCCCTCTGGGTGAGAAATGTTTCCTCACATCTCATCTCAACCTTCTGCTGCTTACCTTAAATCTATGTCTTCCTGTCACCGATCCTTTCAGCGGGGAAAAAGTGCTTTCTTGCCTATCTTATCTATGCACCTCATAAATTTTATACATCTCAATCACGTGGCTTCTCAATCTTCTCTGCTCCAAGGAAGGCACTCGAAAAATAGACAGTGCCAACTCTTAATGTACTAACTTAAGCAGGATTTATAGTTCAGGGGAATTGGGGTTAACTGAAGAAATTAAAGCTGCTCTGAACTGGAAACACACTGCAAATCTGTTCTGATTTAACACTGAACTACAGAAACTCCCTCCACAAATACATACAGCTGGCAAACAGCTCCAATACCCATCAGCACCAACTCAGCACTGATTTGAAAACACATTCACCCAACTTCAGCATGTACCAATGCCAAGTTCTGCAGACATGGGAGTGATAGCAATCATTCAATATTACTTGATTAGTAACCTAGACATGGGGCCAATGTTCTTTTAACACGAGTTCAAACCTAGTATGGAAGCAGAGGTGGGTAGTTTAAAATGGATTAATTCAGAGAATCTGTAATGATTGTTGTAAAAACCTGGCTGAGTCATAATATCCTTTAGGGAAGGAAATCGGCTATTCTTACTTGGTCTGGTCTACATTTGACTCCAGACTCACACTAATATGATCAACACTTAATTGCCCCCTGTCACTCAGCTGCATCAACCACTACAACAAACCACAATGAGAAACAATCCACTTAGTATCACCTGATTACTAGCAATGACACAGGTACACTCTGGTCAGTTGAACCTTTATAGTCCTCCCTTTAATATCTGGAAACTTCTGCCAAAATTTGGAAAGATATCCAGCAGACCTCTCAGTCTGTCTTGAACTGGAACATACGTTACAGTTTATGTCTGAGAATTCTCCATCATTATTCTTGGGTGTGTCTTCTTCCACTAGCAGGACAGACCTAGCAGTGTGGCAGCAGTCAGGATGGAGTTACGCTGGGAATCCTCAACATTGACTCCAGATCCCATGAAGTCTTATGGCATCAGGTCAAGGAGATTTCCTATGATTACAACTGAAGACCCTCCCCTTAACAGATTACTCCTCCATGTTGAACACCACGTGGAAAGATAACTGATGGTGGTAAGGGTACAGAATTTGCTTTGGATGGGGAACTTCAATGTCTATCATGAACAGCGGCTCAGCCGCATTACTGCTGATTGAGCCAGCTTAAGTCCTAAAGGACATAGCTAGCAGATTGGCTGTGCAGCATATGATGAGGGAAGCAACATGAGTCAAAAACCTACCTGAGCTGTGCAGTCGATGTAATGCAGATGCATCTGTCCGTGACAGATTTGCCAAGAGTGACCACTCCAAAGATCTTGTACAGACAATGATCTTCCTTCACATTCCATTGTGTTGTGTAGGATTGAGTGCCGAAGGGCCTGTACTGCGCTGCAATGTTCTATGTTCTATCTGATCTAGCAGCTTCAGACTAGGTATCCATGACACACTGTGTGCAATCCGCTGCAAACTTAATTGCCCCCTGTCACTCAGCTGCATCAACTACTACAACAAACTGTAACCATGGCCTGGGATGTATCCACATTCTATCATTACCATCACGCAAGGAGGGAGTAACCCATCACATAAGTGCAAAAGACAAAGGGGAAGCATTTGCAATCTCTTTGGCCAGAAGTCACAAGTGGATGCTCACCTCAGCTTTCTGAGCTCCACAGCATTTCAGATTCCCATCTTCAGCCAGTTCAATTCATTCTATATGGTATCAAGAAATAACTGAACACATAGAATACAGCCAAGACCATGGTTTCTAATAACATCCTGACTGCAGTATCAAAGGCTCCAAGATTTGTTGCACACCTAATCAAGGTGTTCCAATACAATATCAATACTGGCAACCGTGAGATGTGGGAATCACTGGCTAGACCAGCATTTATTGCTCAACCCTAATTGAACAGGGGGCAGCTAAAAGTCAATCACATTACTGTGGGTCTGGAATCACGTGTGGGCCAGACCAGGTAAGGATGGCAGTTTCCTTCCCTAAAGGACATTAGTGAACCAGATGAGTTTTTCTGACAATCAATTCATGGTCATCATTAGACTCCTAATTCCAGATTTTTGCTTTAATTGAATTCAAATTCCACCATCTGCCGTGGCAGGATTCAAACCTGGGTCCCCCGAAAATTATATGGGTCCTAGATCAACACTCCAGCGATAATACCATTAGGCTGTCACATCCCCCTAAAAGCACACAAAAGCAGGACAAATCCAACCAGCAAATTGTTGCTTCATCTGTCTACACTTGATCATAAGGAAAGTGATGGAAGGTGTCATTGACTTTGCTATCAAGAAGTTGTTTATTCAGCCATAATCTGCTCACTATTGCATAGTTTGGGTTCCACTAAAATCTCTCAACCCCTGAACTCATTTCAACTTGGTCTAAACATGACAAGAACTTATCTCTGAAGGTGAGGACTGAGTCATGTCCCTTTACATCAAGGAAGAATTTGACTGAGTGTGACATCAAGGAACCAAGGTAAAATTGGAATTGATGAGAATTGGGAGAAGCCTCTCCAATGCTTAGAGTCATATCTAACACATAGGAGGATAATTGTGGATGTTGGAAGTCAGTCATCTCACTCCAGAATCCCATTGCAAGGGTTTCTCAAGGTAGTACCAAGATCTAACCATATTCAGTTGCTTCACCAATGATCTTCCTTCCATTATAAAGTCAGAATTCTGTGGACATTCACTGATAACTACACAATGTACAGCACTATTCGCAATTCACCAGATACAGAAGCAGCCAATATCTAAATGCAACAAAATTTGAATAATAACCAGGTTATTGTTAAGTGGGAAGTAACACTTTTGCTACACATGTGCTTGTCAATTACCATGTTCTACAACAGAGAATCTAGCCATTGTTCCTTGACTTTCAATGGCATTCCCATCACTGAATCCCCACTATCAACTACCAACATCTTGGGAATACCATTGACCAGAAACTAAACTGGACAAGCCTAATTACAAAAGGGGGTCAGAGGCTAGGAATTGTACAGTGAGTAACTCACCTCCTGACTCCCCAAAGCCTGACCACCATCTCCAAGGCACAAGTCAGGGGTGTGATGATATACTCCCTACTTGCCTGGAAGGGTGCAGTTCCAGCAGGACAAAGCAGGCTGCTTCACTGGCACCACATCCACTTCCTCTACCACTGATGTTCAGGGGCAGCACTGTATACTTTCTACAAGTTGCACTGCAACAACTCGCTATGACTGCTTTGATAGCACTCTCCAAAACCTGCAGCTTCTACCACCAGAAAGGCAAGGACTACAGAGTCGTACAGCATTGAAATGGACCCTTCCATCCAACAAGACCACTCCAAGCATGTTCACAAACCTAACTAGTTCCATCTGCCTGCATTTGGCCTATATCCTCCAACCCTTTCCTAATCACGAATTTATCCAAATATCTTTGAAATGTTGTCACTGTATCCTGCATCCACCACTTCCTCTGCAGTTCATTCCACCCATGAACCACTCTCTGCCTAAAAAAGTTGCCCTTCATGTCCTTTTTAAATTTTTCCGCTCTCACCTGAAAAATATCTCCCCCAGTTTTGAACTCACCTACTTAAGGGAAAAGACCCTTGTCATTCACCTTATCTATGCTCTTCAATAAGGTCACTCCTCAACCTCCTACACTCCAATGAAACAATTCCCAGTCTTTCCAGTCTATTTTTATATATCAAACCTTCATTTCCAGCAACATCCTGGTAAGTCTTTTCTGAACCCTCTCCAGTTTAATAATATCCCTCCTTTAGCAAGGTGACCAGACCTGCACACAGTACTCTGGAAGAGGCCTTACCAACATCCTGTACAACTTCAACATGATGTCTCAGCACCAGTAATCAAAGGTCTGAACAATAATGGTAACCTTCTTAACCACCCTATCTACTTGTGACCCAAACTGCAAAGAATTATGTATCTAAACTCCTAGGTCTCTCTGTTCCAAAACAACTACTGAGGGCCCTACCATTAATTGTATTAGTCCATACCTCACATTTATCCAAATTAAACTCCATCTGCCACTCCTTAATTGACCTAACTGATCAAGATCTCTTTGTAATCTGAGATAACCTTCTTCACTGTCCTCTATATTACCAATTTGGTGCCAACTGCGAATTTACTATGCCTCCTATATTCTCATCCAAATCTACATAAATAGGAACACCATCCGTTGCAAGTTACCCTCAATGCTATTCACTACATTGACTTGGAACTGTATTATTTGCATTGTTGTTGGATCAATATCTTGGAACTCTATCCTTAATAGCATTGAGGGTCAACCCAAACCATATGGACTGCAGCATTTCAAGAAGGCAGCTCACTACCACTTACAGGTGGGCAATAAAAAGCCATTGAAGCTCCCATACTGTGAACAAATACAAAAGTCCTACCAACTCAAACACACACCAATACTATCTCCAGGACATGCATACACCAGTAGCAGCATTTGTGGATATCAGGGTGAACTCCAGCACTGATTCCAACATGCAACAGCATTTACCCTGTTTTTAAAACAATCTGCATAAACTCCTTGCATCAGTTTTGATTTTATGAATTGTAATGAGTGGTCAGTCAATTTCCACCTCTTTTATTCCTATTAGTCATAGATTCATAGAGATGTACAGCATGGAAACCGGCCCCTCGTTCCAACCCGTCCATGCCGACCAGATATCCCAACCCAATCTAGTCTTGATTTCAATGAAGGGGGGGATATAAAGTAGGATGTTGATAGTCCAAAGTCAAGACATATTGTTTTCAGTATACAATGCAGTTGGTTAGTGTTAAAACGTACAATATTTAAACTAAAATGTTACAATGTTATTCCTTTCACACATTATTCATACCAAGCCAACTTTCTTTTAGTTCCTGATGTCGGACTCTGCAAATTAATAAACAGTTTGCTCTTACAAGTTCCTGACTTTAAAAAAAATTGATGCAGAAACAGCTCGTTCCAATCCTTTTTTTAATGAAAGTTATACAATTGCGATGAGAGGACTGTCCTGGAACAGGCCACAATCAAGTACCAGGTCCCAAAACTCCATGTTAACACACTCTGGACAGCCGATACTGAGAGAAACAAGCATGGCCCGTGGAGCCATTGCAACCACCCCTCCCAATCGCCATACCCCCTACCCAGAATACATTCAAAGCCCTGTGGCTCCACAACGAGGTGAGGGGGTGGCCCCACCCTACAGATTAGGGATAGAGAGAACCAGGGGAGACACAGAGGAACAAGGGAGGAGATTCAAGTATCACAAAGCAAGCAAGGTGGGAAGCGATGTACAGAACCCAGGGGAGGATGGAAGATACAATCATCCAGCACAGAAGGAGGCCATTGGTTCCATTGTGTCTGCGCTAGGTCTGAGAGAGATCCAATTCATTCCACTTCCTGTCTGCTCTTTCAGAGAAAAAAAATCAAGTATATATCCAATTCCTTTTTGAAATTAATTATTGAATCTACTTCCACAGTCTTTTTCAGGTGGGAAATTTCAGATCATAACAATTGGCTGCATAAAAAAGTTTCCTCATGTTGCCTTTGGTTCTTTTGTAAATCGCATTGAATCTGCATCCTCTGGTTATTGACCTTTCTGCCACTGAAAAAAAAATCCTCTTCATTTACTCTACAAAAGCCCCTTGACATTTGAGCACTTCTCATAAACAAATCATTGTTTTAAAAAAAAAGATGCAGAAACAGCTAGTTCCAATCTTTTTTTAATTGAAGTTATACAATCGTGACGAGAGGACTGTCCTGGAAGAGGCCACAGTCAACTACTAGGTCCCAAAACTCCATTTTAATACACCCTGAACAGCCTACACTGTGAGAAACAAGCATGGCCAGTGGAGCTTCTCTGCTCTGAGGAGAAACATCCCAATTCCTTTGGATTCTCCACAGGTTATAGTGAGGCAAGAAGTACTGGAGGACAGGAATGGAGTTGGCAGGAACAAGAAATAAAAGATTAACCCTGAAACCAGTAGTGTGCTGAGAGAACTCTGGACTGGAAAAGTTCAGAACTTGAGAAATATATAACATGATGAGGAGAGAGAGCAAAGAGATGAGGTTGAATTCAAAAGATGAACTTCTAACAATGGGGAACCTGTGGTGTACTCCAGAAAAGGAATCTTCCTCACAATATGTTGCAAATTAAGAGTATCACAATTCCAAGTAGAACTCAGCTATTCAGGCTTGAAAACAGCCCTTCCGACACTGATAGAAATTTGCAACTCTCTCTCTCTCTGGGTACTGAGTGCTCCCTTCTTTCTCCCCTCGTATCCCCATCTTCTTGCAATTCCTCGTTCCATCCCCAGAACGGGATGTGTTGTTAGTGACCAGCTCCCATCTGGCATGTGACAACCACTTCATCTCAAATCTGAACCAATGTAAGCCCCTCTCCCCCCCCCAAAAGAAATTGCATCTTAAGTCTGATTGTACATGGTAATTACCAGACTGTAGTCACACATACAACAACCAATGTTTCCATTTTATATATTAGTTTGTAGAATACATAATAAATAAACAGAAAATATATTAACTAGCTCGTCGTCCATTGACAGCCATTCTTTCCAATCACATTCAATATACATTAAATGTAATATATTAGTATTAAAAAATCAGATCATAAGCCAATATTTCAAATATTGCCTGGCCCTTTGTAATTTTACTTTGTATTAAGAATTAAAAGTATACGGAATCATTTAAAATGAAGGGTCTGCCACTTCGTTTTAAGACCTTGTTAAGTCAGCTTGATTGCCTTTCCCTTCATCACTGGTAGGTTGTGATATGGGGTTTAAAGTGGGCTTCCCTCATATGCTTGGTGTGTACAGTGGGTTTGGCGTGTGCAGGTGCTTAGAATCGGCCATTTGCCTCAGGACCCACAGCTCTGTGCACAAATCAATGCATGTCACCTGAGACTCACACTCGTCATAGAACATGCAATTCCTACGTGTGTTTGAGATTGAATGTGGAGAAATGAGCAACTGAGCAGCAAGGTGTCTGGTTTTAGCTTTCTAAAATAAAAAAAAGCTTGCTTGCACACGAGATATTTTAAATAAATCTCAAACTGTGAAGGTACTCACATTCCCAGATCTTTAAATAAAACTGAAATAAAACTTCCATGTGTCAATGAGAGCAATCAAAAAGGTTCTGGAAGTTACAATAGTCATTTGTTCACATTAACCTAATGTGAATCATTGACTGTTTTCCACAACCTATGATTATTGGGCAGTGGTGATGACAGGAGTGAAGTTGTGGTGGTGAGGGATTTAGTTTAAGTTGGAATTTTGATTGACAGCTCTGAGGGGTTATTGAAGGATTTGCTGTCTTTGGTATGTGCTTATGAATGAAAATCTGCTTATTTTTGTATGGTTAGGTACTTAAAGAGCTTAGATAATATTCAGTGGGCTTTCATTTATGATGGCATTACGTTTATGATTGCTTGTGATCTGTAATCAATATTTATGTCTATATTTGATCTCAACATGGTTCCCAAGATATCCACATAGTGGATTCTGGTTGAGTTAGTATGGATGTTGTGAGGCCATGAAGCAGGATTGGGTGGGAATGGAGAATGAGGTGGGAGGGCTCGAGGGCCAAATATTTAACAAAAATCCTGGGATGAAGTTCCAGGAACTGAAGTGGACTTCTCTAAACAAGGCATTGGCACTCATCAGCCCGTGATTAACTCTGACCTATGTCCAGGCATGATGAGCCTAACTCCATTCCACATTTGCAATGCACCCCCCAACACAGGATTAAAATTGTGTCATTTATGGCAATTTTTCTTGGAGCAGTTGTGCAATGCAGGAAAATTTCCGAACTCTTTGGGGATGAAAATCTGGTCCAGCGACTCCATCTGTCTCTCTCTTTCTCACTCTTCAGATATGCTGAGTAGTCCTACCATGTCTTGCTCACCATGCACTGACCTTATCACCGTGAGAGCTGGTGTGTCCATGTCGAGTATTGATGAGTTAAGATGGGATGATGAGCACTTAATCAGAGGTGATTGTGCTAGGGGCTGTGAAGATATCATTGTAATCCATGTGTGACTGCATTGTGAACAAATGTAAGCATTCAGACACACACACACCTCTCTAGTGCACATCAAAGACTGCCCATGCCAGTATTAACAGAACTGGAGTTTGCCCTCAGTACCAGACACCATGCAGAAGAGAAAACTAGTTAAAAACAATCCCAGTAACACTTGGAAAGGAACATACTAGTCATACATTTTGAAGCTTGATTTGGAGATGCAGGTGTTGGACTGGGGTGTACAAAGTTAAAAATCACACAACACCAGGTTATAGTCCAACAGGTTTAATTGGAAGCACACTAGCTTTCAGAGCGACACAATCACCTGATGAAGGAGCGTCGCTCCGAAAGCTAGTGTGCTTCCAATTAAACCTGTTGGACTATAACCTGATGTTGTGTGACTTTTAATTTTGAAGCATGTAAGATGCCTCACACCAGTGTGCACCACGCACAAGTTTTAATGGGTTTTCATCTGGGCAGTGCAGGTCACCATCCACAATTTAGGCAGTGTTTAATCTTCTGCATCACTAACACAGAGTTGATCTCTACTCCTCCTCACCAGAAGCACTGAGCCTCGCTTGGACAAGCTGCCCTCTGTGCTACAGCCTGACTCACCTGGGACCCCCACACAGAATTCTCCACACCAGAGACTCAGATTTACTCTTGGACATTCAACAAGTGAGCCCTCTTTGCATGTTCAGGGCACAGAGCTGGTTTCAGGAGGACTACATCTCAAGCCTCGGTTTCCATGGTATTACAATGAAGAAAAGTACAGATTTAGTTGGCTGCCCACAAGGGCCAATGACATGAGTTGTAGCTTATGTCAGACTGATGTTGAAAGTGCTGTGAACAGACTGTGTGGTAACACTCTTTGTGTCTAAAGCTTATATTGGCAAGATTTTTTTTCTCTTTTGTTTTTCTTTACACACTCACACCCATACACACCGTTTGTAAAAGTCCCACCTTTTTGAAAAGGCAACAAAAGGCAACTTCTGAACACGGTTGTCTAGTCTGCCTCCTCCTCTGTAATTGGGGACACGACGTGACTATAAAAGGTTTTGTGCTCTGAGAACTCAAAGGGTTTAAGAGGATATTAAACACTTTGTGTATTTTTTGTTTGTTTGTTTGTTGTTCAATGACACAGCTCAATGATGACTTACAACCACAACAAAATAAAATGGGGCCCGTCCACCATCGAGAATTCTTTGTTTAAAGTTGAGGTGAAAGTACATCCTTTCATATGTTTGGGGCAGAAGGCCATTAATTGTATGCAATACATGTACCGTAAGAGATGAATAACGTCAATTTCACTTCGCCGTTACGAAGCAGGGCCTGAGCTCTGTCGGTCGATAATTTCCTGCCAGTTTGGCGGCACCGAAGCACAGGGAAAGATCCGGATTGTTGTCAACGTTTGTTTTTTTTTAAAACCAAAAAAAATGTGGCTTCCAGACGCGGGTGGATCCGTTTGCTATTTACATTGTCTGTGAGCTCTGGTGAAGGGCAGCAGGCGGGAGCGGGAGCGGGAGCGGGAGCGGGAGCGGGATCTGCCCTTCGCCCCGCCCCTTCCCCTCCCCCACTCCCCGCCATCTTCAACCGTCCACCAACCGCCATCCCCTGGCGCGCGCGGGGCTCCGTCGAAAGACAGCAAGTCGCGTGCTCGTCTTCTCCCACCGAGGTTAGGCCCCGAGAAGTGGCAGGGAAGTGGGGTGCGTTTTTTTTTTGAGGTCGACGAGGGCTCGAGGTTCAGACATGTTGCTGCCGGGAAACCAACTTCCCCGGCGCAGCCAACACCAGAAGAGATCCCTCGTCGCTTCGCCTCCTTCGATCGCGCACCCCGCGTCCGCGACATTTCGGAGGGAAAGGGGGGCGAGGCTGCAGAAACGTGCAGATGCTGGGGTGGAGTGAATCGACCTGACGCTGGGCTTCCAGACAACTTAGCAGCAAGAGAATCCCACGCACCTTTGAGCCTGGGGCAGTATAAAGTCTTGGTCGAGGGAAGACTCAGCCTCACACGATGAGATGGAGGCTCGGCGGGGCCGGAAGCTTTATTCGAGGGCGGCTCCACTTGGTCCGCCAACGGGTGAGGTCGGAAACCGCCGGCGGGGTTCAGGTTTGGACGTCGCAGCCGGCTCCCCGATCATCACCGTCTCAGAGTTGCCTGGCTTCCCTGGAGCTTGGGAGGTGTCCTTCTGTGGGCGCACCGTTGGGCCTGCTCACCGCCTTGGCCAGCGGATCGATGTGGGTCTGGTCCAGACCGGGGCTGCAGATCTGTTTTCTTCGCATCGATCCTCCCGCCGTCCTCCCCAGAGCGGTGATGAATCCTGCCTCCAACCTCAGCATCCAACCCCCCCCCCCCCCACCAACCCTGCCCCCTACCCCCAGGTAACAACCGGCGACATTCTCACGCCTGGGGTACGGAGAAGTTGGCTGGAGGTAGTAATTGATTCATCCGGCAATCCCAAGGTTTGTAAGAGTCGAGCGACAACAACAATCAAAAAAAATAAAAGAACTGGCAGCCCTGCTCCAACTAGGTTGGTCTTCTGTACAGATTACAGCCCTACGCTTCCGCCATAACTAAGGGCAACTTTTCCCTGGGTGCGTGAATTGTCCCAACACCACCTCTCCCCCCATCCCCAACCCATTTCCCCCCCCCAATTTTGTTTCAGAGACTGGTCACCAGTTGCATTTGCCCATCACCTTCTGCAACAGAGTCATCCACATTGACTGAGATGGCATAGCCATCGTTGCTGCCTCTCCTGGACTGGTAGTAGGCCTGGAGCTGGCTCCTGAACACCATGTTGGGCCTGGAGCTGTAGTAGATCTCGTCGTTGCCCTGGGAATGGGGTATGGTCTCACCCATCACCTCTGGACTGCTGTCAGGGTAGGAGGAGTCTCTCAGGTTGGTCATACTAGTGTAGAGGGAGTCTCTGTTTGGGGACGGCAATTGCCCATCTAAGCCATCTGCTATTTCAGCAGTGTAACTCTCGGACTCCTCCAGTTCTGGATCGCTTTGGTAGAGGAGTGACTGAGCGCGCTGCAGTAATAAGGGCTCCTCCAGAGCCTTGTACATCAGCTCAATCTCCATGTTGTCCTCCTGGGTCAGGGAGGGGGCGTCAGGGACGATGGCGTCATCTTCACTGCTGGTGGCTCCCCCTCCTCCTCCTCCTCCTCCGCCACCTCCACCTCCCACCCCTCCTCCACTGCCACCCCCGCTGCTGCCTGGTGCCCCCTGCTCCCCAGGGAGGGTCTTGCCACCAGGACGGAGATTGTTGTGGACGAGCTCAGAGATGATCATCTTCTCAAAGGCAGCATCGCTGAGGTTACGCCGGCAGTCAGTGAGAGGGGTACCATCACCACTGAAGTCATTGTTTCGGAAGGAGTAGCTGTTGTTGAAATTGCCGTTGAGAGGCAGTGTATCCACTGCACATGGGTCCCTTGTGATGTTTGCTGGGTGCTCTGTCAATAAACACAACACCAAATAAATGAGGAAAGAGAAAGCATTGGTTCAAAGCTAAGTTAAAGTTGGCTTTAATTGTTCTGAAAAGTATCACCTGGAAAAGGTGGAAGGGCGAAGTTGGAGTGTGATTGGGAGCAGCGTGAAGAATAGTTGGTAAGGACATGGGGAGTGATTGGGAAGGCAAAAATTGAAAAGCAATGGAGTGATAATTAGGAAGCATAATTGGGAGTGATGGAGAAGTGAATGTAAAGATAATTGGGGGTGGAATGGAAATGCTTGGGAGGTGTGTGGAAATGATTGGAAATAGAGTTGGAATGCTTGGGAAAAGTAAAGGAACTTGATTGGGAATGGAATACGAATTGATAGAAAGTAGAATGAGAATGATCTAGAAGATGTTTGGAGATTGGCTGGGAAAAACAGGTATTGAGTGAGGTTACATTCATAAAATAAACCCAGCAACAGCTGGAGATAAAAAGGGGAAAGATTGTCCTAGGGTCAGTGTTCAATTTCAGAAGATCATGCAGTATGTCACAGTGGTAAGCAGAGATGAATGATAACTTCATATTAGCCAGTCCTCAATGCAGGAAAGCTGAACACTAACAAATGTAGTAGAAGCTGAACCAACCAGAAGCTGAATGGAACTGACTGGTTTGTTCTACAGAGAACTAGCACAGTCTTGATGGGCTGAATGGCCTCCTTCCAGTCTGTCAGCGACACTATAAATTTGTCTGAAGCTGACGCAGTTGTGTTTTCCCCACAGATCTTGCTAGGCGTGCAGGCACCTTGGTATTTTTACAAAGTTCTATTTTCTTTATTATGAACTTGGTTGTATAGGTGAAAATGTTTAATTTGCAAAGTTTCCATGGTAGACAATATTATCTACAACTAAATATCAACAGGAGGATGACTGATACACAAAAAAATGGCTGCCATCTTATTATAATAACACACTACAAATGGTTGTCAGTTTGGGATTGACAGAGACACTGCAAATGGCTGCCACTTGAGACTGAGAGACAGTGCAAATGGCTACAGCCAGCACCTCAGTTAAGAATACTGGGTGCCTAAGATTATTTGTATTCTGCTTTAGACATTGATCGAAAGGCTTTTCAACAGGAGAAAAATGGATAAAGATCTAAGATTTAGAGAGGCAACCAATTTTGTTGGAGTTTCAGAGGCCACAATTGTGATTGCTGGTATTTGGATTAAAATAAACCCTTCCATGTGACAGAAACAAACCAATTGGAGAAATTCAGAAATACTAAAAAAGGACAAAATGTTAAGGCCCAAATGTGAAACAGTTACATTTACTGAGGAATTGTAAGTTTAACTGACGTACTTGTCTCTCTGTAGGTCCCTGTATGGAAGCATGTGGAGAGAATCAACAATAAACAGTGAGGTATCATCAAGTCAAATTCAATCAGACATCTGAGCAGAGCACTAAATTGTGAACGTAAATATTTTTCAGCACAGGCACAAGCACATCAGCGGCAAGTTTCATTAATTGTTAATTATGAATACATACAGTTTCCATGCTAGTCAGCCATCATTAATTCATCAGAGATCTGGTATTCGTGTAGTTGTGCAGGAACAGTCATTATTTGTGTAACCGATAGTGAACTGGACCTAATAGGGTCCTGTCTCATATCAGGATAGAACAACTTATAAGATGTCCAGCCTTAGAAACCCATGTCCATTCTTTGGTTTGGCCTCTTCTCAGTTAAAGAGATTATTGACCCTTTTGGTTATCAGGGCCCTATATTTTATGGTATGTGCACTATAATGTTTACAAGTGTTAAGAAAATTTCACACTTTTCAGTTATAGGTACACCCATTGCCTTTAGGAATTCCCTGTTGGTAAATTATTAGCAACCCCTGTTCTGAAAATTGCAGGAAACTGTGGTTTCTAATTGTAAATATGGAAGAAAATGTATAAAGTGACTTTCATGACAGCTCACCACAGAGTGCATCAAGTACCTTTTAAAGTTTGGAGCTTTAGGGTTTGGTTGCAATCTTGCACACAGCAAGATCCTACAAACATGGATGCAAAAATGACCAGATATTCTAAGCTAGTGATACTAAAAGAGGAGTAAATGTTGTTCACAGTACTAAGGAGATGCCTTTGATCTTTGCAATGTTAAATAATGTTCCACATTGATGTAAGAGAGAAGATTGAGACAATTTTCATGCCTCATCTGAAAGAGGGCACCATCAACAATGCACGCTTCCTCACTGCACTGCAGGGTCTGTGGAGTAGGGCATCAACAGTGGTGAGGATGCTCTGCCCATATTTTCAGGCATCTGCAGTCACCACAACTATCCTTTAGATGTTTGTTTAGTGATTGGTTTGTCAATGCTGAGCCATTGGAATGTACCGGCAGGCAGGAAGGTGGTTTGAAGTGTGTCTACTTCAATGCCAGCAGCATCCGGAATAAGGTGGATGAATTTGCAGCATGGATTGGTACCTGGGACTTCAATGTTGTGGCCATTTTGGAGACATGGATAGAGCAGGGACAGGAATAGTTGTTGCAGGTTCCAGGGTTTGGATGTTTCAGTAAGATCAGGGAAGGTCGTAAAAGAGGGGGAGGTGTGGCATTGTTAGCCAAGGACAGTATTATAGTAGCAGAAAGGATGTTTGATGAGGACCCGTCTATTGAGGTAGTATGGGCTGACATGAGGAACAGGAAAGGAGAGGTCACCCTATTGGGAGTTTTTTGTAGGCTTCTGAATACTTCTGGAAATGTAGAGGAAAGGATAGCAAAGATTATTCTAGATAGGAGTGACAGTAGCAGGGTAGTTGTTACGGAGGATTTTAATTTCCCCAATATTGACTGGAAACGCTGTGGTTCGAATACTTTAGATACCTTAGCCTTCGTCTACTGTGTACAGGAAGGTTTCCTGACACAGTATGTAGATAGGCCAACCAAGAGGTGAGGCCACATTGGATTTGTTACTGGGTAATGAACCCGGGCCAGGTGTTAGATTTGGAGGTGGGTGAGCACTTTGGTGGTGACCACAATTCAGTTTTGTTTACTTTAGTGATAGCAATTATAATACGATTAGGCAAGATTTAGGACACATAGGATGAGGAAGGAACCTGCAGGGGATGGAAACAAGTGAAATATGGAGCTTGTTCAAGGAACAGCCACTGTGTGTCCTTGATAAGTATGTACCTGTCAGGCAAGGAGACAGTGGTGGAGTGAGGGAACTGTGGTTTACTAAAGAAGTTGAATCTCATGTCAAGATGAAGAAGGAGGCTTATGTAAAGATGAGACGTGAAGGCTCAGTTAGGGTGCTAGAAGACCTAAAGGGAGAGCTACAAAGAGTCAGGAGGGGACATGAGAAGTCTTTGACAGGTAAGAGCAAGGAAAACCTGAAAGCTTTCTACAGGTATGTCAGGAATAAAAGAATGACCAGGGTAAGATTAGGGCCAGTCAAGGACAGTAGTGGGAAGTTGTGCATGGAGTCTGAAGAGATAGGAGAAGTGCTAAATGATTATTTTTCATCACTATTTACACAGGAAAAAGACAATGTTGTTGAGGAGAATACTGAGATACAGGCTATTAGACTAGATGGGATTGGGGTTCATAAGAAGGAGGTGTTAGCAATTTTGGAAAGTGTGAAAATAGATAAGCTCCCTTGGCCGGATGAGATTTATCCTAGGATTCTCTGAGAAGCTAGGGAGGAGATTGCAGAGCGTTTGGCTTTGATCTTTGTCATCATTATCTACAGGAAGAGTGCCAGAAGAGGTTAGCAAATGTTGTCCCCTTGTTCAAGAAGGGTAGTAGCGACAACCCTGGTAATTATAGCTTACTTCGGTGTGGTAAAATGTTGGAAAGGATTATAAGAGAGAGGATTTATAATCCTCTAGAGAGGAATAATTTGATTAGGGATAGTCAACATAGTTTTGTGAAGGGTAGATCCTACCTCACAAATCTTATTGAGGTGGATTAGGGTAAAGCAGTTGATGTGGTGTATATGGATTTCAGTAAAGCATTTGATAAGGTTCCCCTCGGTAGACTATTGCACAAAATGCAGAGGCATGGGATTGAGGGTGATTTAGTAGTTTGGATCAGAAATTGGCTAGCTGAAAGAAGACAGGGTGGTAGTTGATGGGAAATGTTCATCCTGGAGTTCAGTTACTAGTAGTGTATCGCAAGGATCTGTTTGGGTCCTCTGCTGTTTGTCATTTTTATAAATGATCTGGATGAGGGTGTAGAGGATGGGTTCAAAAATTAACAGATGACACCAAAGTCGGTGGAGTTGTGGACAGTGCGGATGAATATTGCAGGTTACAGAGGGACATAGATAAGCTGGGCTGAGAGGTGGCAAATGGGGTTTAATGTGGAAAAGTGTGAGGTGATTCATTTTGGAAGGCGTAACAGGAATAAGAATACTGGGCTAATGGTAAGATTCTTGATAGTGTGGATGAGCAGAAGGATCTCAGTGTCCATGTGCATAGATCCCTGAAAGCTGACACCCAGATTGGTAGGGTTGTTAAGAAGGGGTAAGTGTGTGAGCTTTTTTGGCAGAAAGATTGTGTTTTGGAGCATTGGAGTCATGTTGCAGCTGTACAAAACTCTAGTGTGGCCGCACTTCTAATATTGTGTATGGTACTGGTCACCAAATTATAGGAAGGATGTGGAAGCATTGGAAAGGGTGCAGAGGAAATTTACCAGGATGTTGCCTGGTAAGGAGGGAAGATCAGTGAGGAAAGGTTGAGGGACTTGAGGCTGTTTTCATTTGAGAGAAGGTTAAGGGGTGACTTAATAGAGGCATACAAGATGATCAGAGGATTAGATAGGGTGGTCAGTGAGAGCTGTTTTCCTCGGATGATGGCTAGCACGAGGGGACATAGCTTTAAAATGAGAGGTGATAGATATAGGACAGATGTCAGAGTTAGGTTCTTTACTCAGAGAGTAGTAAGGGCAAGGAATGCCTTGCCTGCAATAGTGGTAGACTCGTCAACATTAAGGGCATTTAAATGGTCATTGGATAAACACATAGATGGTAAGGTTAGATAGGCGTGAGATTGGTTTCACAGGTTGGTGCAACATCGAGGGCCGAAGGGCCTGTAATGCGCTGTAATGTTGTTTGTTCATATAATGACCAGTGAGTGCTGATGTGAGTTTGCAGGACATTGATAGACCCAATATAGAATGTGACTCACAGTGTGAGCTCCAACAGTGGGCTGTTTGGGGCTGAGAGGTGTGAAGAAAGTATCATTGCCAACCTGGTGAGCTGAAGACGGTGGGTGAGGGAGCACTGTAGCCCACTGATTCGGCCAAGAGGGTGTTGTAGGGGCTGGCACCAGAACGAGGCTGCAGAACAGGATTGGTCAGCAGGTGGTTTCCCATAGTTCCTAGTTGAACAAGAAAATAAAAGGATAACTTCGACTGAGGGCGAAGGAGGATGTTAGGGAGGCATAGGAAGTGAGGGGGAGAGAAAAAGTAGGCGAGGAGAAGAATTGAGAAAGAGCGAAGGGTGTGAGGGGAAGAGAGAGGAGTAAGAAGGGGAGAGATGGGAGGAAGTAAGGAGAGAGGGAATGAGGTATCGTGAGGAGGGGGTGAGGATAGGTACAGGTAGAGGTGAGGGAGAGACTGGAGGCAGTGAGGGAAAGAGAGGAGGATGTGAGGGAGAGGGGGAGCTTGGCACAGTAGCTTAGGGGTTTGCACTGTTGCCTCTCAGCACCAAGGACTGAGGTTTGATTCCAGCCTTGGGTGACTCCACACTCTCTTTGTCTACGTTGGTTTCCTCTGGGTGCTCTGATTTCCTCGCACAGTCCAAAGATGTGCAGCTTAGGTGGATTGGTCATGCTAAATTGCCTATAGTGTCCAGGGTTGTGCAGACTAAGTGGGTTAGTGATAGTAAATGTGGGGTTACAGGGATAGGGTGGGTAAGTGAGATACTCTTTGGAGGTTTGGTGCAGACTCGGGCTGAATGGCCTCTAAATGCACGATAGGGATTCTGTAGGATATGAGGGAAAGATTGGGTGTCGTATAATGACATGAGAAGGTGAGGTATAAAAACTGGAGGAAGTAAGGGAGAGGGACAGGCAGTAAGGGAGAGAGGAAGAGGTGAGAATAGAAACCGGAGGAGGCAAGGGAGAAAGACAGAACGACAAAGGCAAAATATTACAGACTCTAGAACTCTTGACATTGAAACAGACATTGCTGAAGTTCCTTTAGTTCAGTTACTCTTAGAACAGCTTTACCAAAAATTGGCTTCCAGAAGAAGAGGCAGAGACCGGGGGCATTTGAGGAATGCGGAAATCTGCTAGGACAGTAGACCTGGGGTCGAGGATCAGCTTTGGCCTTTTTGGATGGTGTAGAAATCAAGAAGCATGAAGTATACAAGTTGTCTTCAGTGGCCCTCCTTATACTCCCACAATCCAGTATATCATTTGTTTTACATCTTTAGCAACCTTTACCCCACCCCTTACCCCATGTAAAGATTTGAGAGTCTCAAATCCCGAATCTCACTCTTCTATTCTTTTCAAAGTCTTGTCTTCTAGGTAAACCTGAGCTTGTACCTCGATGCTGGAAACAGCAGAAAATAGTTCCAATAAGTCAGAGACAAGAACTTAGGAAGGTTTTGTGATGTGGTGGGTAGTGCCTCTGCCTCTGAGATGAGGTACCTGCTCTTCAAGGGTCAAACTGCCCTTGACGGGGAGTGGTCCTTCAGTATTAATGATCATTGAAGGTATTTGGCATTATTGAATGCAATGCCTTGCAAACCTACTGCCACCTCCATATAGGCCAATGAACAAGCTCCCACCACAACTTGTACCACCCCCTCCCATCTGTGACACCAATAGTGTTTGAGATCTTCCGAGACACTTCGGAAGGGCACCTCGGTTTAGGGTTGGAGTGCTATTGATGTCTCCTGCCATGAAGGAAGATTCCGATTGCTTCCGAACTGTGTCGTTCCACATCCTCCGGATCCGGCTCTGTAAAAGGAGGTTGCAGCCATTAGATTGAGGCCTGAAACTTTGCTATTGGGCAGGGGAGAGGGGAAGTGGACCAGAGGACAGTTGGAGAAACAGACTTGACAGTAGCAGAAAATCCTATTTGAGCAAGCAATGGCAGCACTTGATGCATATTTGAAATCCCTTGTCATGGATTATCCCCAGGAGAGCCCTGAGGATTGACTCTTTCCAGTGGAAAGCCCTCTCTGAGTTCCCTGTCTATTGGGATGATCCCATGAAAGCGTGTCATAAGCACCACTCAAAATGATGATGTTGTGGGAATTGTGGTTAGAACAGCTTTGGGATCTCGAAGGAACAAGACCTAACATCTAACCCCCAACTCCCCCCATCTCTATAACAATGTCAGATGTATCAATGTAACCTGTACCTAGTTGCTAATAAATTATAAACTAATTCTTATTAACTATAAAGAGACTCTTCTATTTCGACAAGGAAGGAGTTTTCCTCCCACACATTAGATCAGTGTCTAGATTCAGCCACTGATGTACTTCAGAAGCATTGAACTGTTATAGGAAATGTGATGGGCAATTTGCATACAACAATGTTGTTTTATGGATCTGCTGTTCATCATGAGTCGTAATTCATACACGTTAGTGAAATTTGCTGTCACCATCCTCTTTAAATGTAGGAAATTTACAGGGGCTGCTGAGTCTAATGTGGGATAGGAAGACCTTTTGCTGGTGTAAATAGAAGAGTTTCATACAGTAAACCATAGCTTGTTGACTATATGTGTACAAATGGTTACTGACTACATTAATAGGATCAACATAGTTATTTGGTTAATTGATTAATTCATTTAAAGGAGGGACTGATAAGTGGAAGGACTATAAGACTGAGTAGTTAAACTCTACCACAAAGAAAGCTGTCATGGTTTTTCTTTCAACGGTTAGCTTAGATTTAAATTGCTATCTACCAGTGCAATACCAAGAACCTGCCTGGACTCCTGTTTAGGTTTTTGGAGTGGAACCTTGAATCCCTGGTCTTCTGACTCAGTGAAAGTTATAACCATTCTTGAATGCTACATAGTTATCACCCAGCATCAGAGGGAGTTGCAACACTTGGTTAGGTGGCCTGCTGGGCTTCCTTTTCTTGGCAACACAAGATATTCTTAAAAGGAGTTTAAAATGGATGGAAGTGAAATACGAGACTGATATACATCCTTTCAAAGTATTGAGTGCACAGAGGTCTGGGAGAGGACAGGGATGCCATTCTAACTAAAGCCATTTTCACTACAATGGTGATAATGGTAATATTCAGAGGCCCAGCCTAAATGCTTTTGGAACATTTGGTTCAAATTGCATCATGGCAAGTGGTAGAATTCAATTAATAAATCCAGAAACAAATCTTATCTTAAGAATGTTGTTTAAAATTCCACCTGCTACACTAATGTTCTTCAAGAAGGAAAATCTCCAATCCTCACCCAATACAGTCTTCACCTACAGGAATATGGTGACTTTTAAATGATCCTTGAAATGGTGCTAGCAAGCCTCAGATCAAGGGCGATGAGCAACAAATACCAACCTTGTCAATGATATTCAATGAAATAAATTTTAAGAAAAGATATTGGGTGTTGGTAAAGAGATATCCCACTCTTCAGAAGACGAATAAAAACTGATTAAATGGCCAAATTAATTACTGCTGTCTCCAAGCACTACTGTAATGGCTATAGGTCTCTATATCCTCATCACATTATTCTATTAAGCATAGACATTTTCCCTGTCCCTCTGCCTCATTCTAATAGAGCCTTGGTTAAGTCACATTTCATTGTATTACATGTAACTCCCAGGTCCTATTCTACTGGGAATCCACCTCCTCCCACTTAAAAAAAGATTTTAAAAAATCAACCACCTTCAGGTCAGCAGTAACTTTCCTTGGGTGCTGTAGTGGTTCCTATTTGCAGACAGCTCATCTTGTACAGGTGCACATGTAGGCGACTAAGCTGCCCAGAGGAATGCTTTGAACGAACAAACAGAACAGAGCATGGACAAAGACAGAGAGCTGCACTGCGAAAGCAAAAGGTGGGGACGTTGGTGAGCAAGAACACGGTACATCACCACAGTTTCTCAGACGATGGCTACAGGCGATAGTTTAAATTGAAAGAACAGGATTGAATGGAGAGGGTGCTTTCCCTGTCGACCCCCCCCCCCAACAAGATTATGGAACAAAGATCCTATTGGACAGTACTGGCAGATGGGAGCCAGCTAGAACCAGAGGCAAATCCTTCCACTTTCTCAGCTCAGACTCCTTGAATCCACTGCCTGGGAGAGTAAAAACACTGAGACAGTGAAAAAACTGAGAAGCACGCTTAACAGCGTAGGCTAAGGACTATTTATGTAAAAATAATGACTGCTGATGCTGGAAACCAGATTCTGGATTAGTGGTGCTGGAAGAGCACAGCAGTTCAGGCAGCATCCGAGGAGCAGTAAAATCGACGTTTCGGGCAAAAGCCCTTCATCAGGAATAAAGGCAGAAACTAGCATAGAATACAATAGGTGAGTGGGGGATGGGATGAAGGTGATAGGTCGGGGGGGGGGGGGAGAGGGTGGAGTGGATAGGTGGGAAAGAAGATAGGCAGGTAGAACAAGTCATGGGGACAGTGCTGAGCTGGAAATTTGGAACTAGGGTGAGGTGGGGAAGGGGAAATGAGGAAATTGTTGAAGTCCATATTGATGCCCTGGGGTTGAATGTTCTGAGGCAGAAGATGAGGCGTTCTTCAGGTGTCTAGTGGTGAGGGAGCGGCGGTGAAGGAGGCCCAGGACCTCCAAGTCCTCGGCAGAGTGGGAAAGGGAGTTGAAATATTGGGCCACAGGGCGATGTGGTTGATTGGTGCGGATGTCCCGGAGATGTTCCCTAAAGCGCTCTGCTAGGAGGCGTCCAGTCTCCCCAATGTACAGGAGACTGCACCGGGAGCAACGGATACAATAAATGATATTAGTGGATGTGCAGGTAAAACTGGCGCATTGACCTCTACACTGCTGAAGCCAAACGCTAACTCGAGGACACCTCTTCCTACCGCCCCCTCGACAATGACCCCACCCCCCCATCACCAAACCATCAATTCCCAGGCCATACAAAACCTCATCACCTCAGGAGATCTCCCACCCACAGCTTCCAACCTCATAGTCCGGGAACCCTGCACTGCCCGGTTCTACCTCCTTCCCAAGATCTACAAGCCTGACCACTCTGGCCGACCCATTGTCTCAGCATGCTCCTGCCCCACTGAACTCATCTCTACCTATCTCGACATTGTCCTATCCCCCCTAGTCCAGGAACTCCCCACATACGTTCGAGACACTACCCACGCCCTCCACCTCTTCCAAGACTTCCGTTTCCCCGGCCCTCACCTTCACCATGGATATCCAATCCCTCTACACCTCCATCCGCCAAGACCAGGGCCTCCAAGCCCTCCATTTTCTCCTCTCCCGACGTCTCCAACAGTACCCTTCCACCGACACTCTCATTCATTTGGCTGAACTGGTCATCACCCTTAACAATTTTTCCTTCGAATCCTCCCACTTCCTCCAGACCAAAGGGGTAGCCATGGGCACACGTATGGGCCCCAGCTGTGCCTGCCTCTTTGTTGGCTACGTAGAACAGTCAATCTTGTGTAACTACACCGGCACCACTCCCCATCTCTTCCTCCGCTACATTGATGACTGCATTGGCGCCACCTCGTGCTCCCGCGAGGAGGTTGAGCAATTCATCAACTTCACCAACACATTCTTAAATTTACCTGGACCATCTCCGACACCTCCCTCCCCTTCCTGGACCTCTCCATCTCCATTAATGTTGACCGAATTGACACTGACATTTTTTACAAACCCACCGACTCCCACAGCTACCTGAATTACACCTCTTCCCACCCTACCTCTTGCAAAAATGCCATCCCATATTCCCAATTCCTCTGCCTCTGCCGTATCTGCTCCCAGGAGGACCAGTTCCACCACAGAACACACCAGATGGCCTTCTTCTTTAGAGACTGCAATTTCCCTTCCCATGTGGTTAAAGATGCCCTCCAACGCATCTTGTCCACATCCCACACCTCCGCCCTCAGACCCCACGCCTCCAACCATAACAAGGACAGAACGCCCCGGTGCTCACTTCCACTCTACCCAACCTTCGCATAAACCAAATCATCCGCTGACATTTCCGCCACTTCCAAAAAGACCCCACCACCAGGGATATATTTCCCTCCCCAACCCTTTCCGTCTTCCACAAAGACGTTCCCTCCGTGACTACCTGGTCAGGTCCACGACCCCCTACAACCCACCCTCCCATCTTGGCACCTTCCCCTGCCACCGCAGGAATTGGAAAACCTGCACCCACACCTCCTCCCTCACCTCTATCCAAGGTCCTAAAGGAGCCTTCCACATCCATCAAAGTTTTACCTGCACATCCACTAATATTATTTATTGTATCTGTTACTCCCGATGCGGTCTCCCTCTACATTGGGGAGACTGGACGCCTCCTAGCAGACCACTTTAGGGAACATCTCCAGGACATCCGCACCAATCAACCACACCACCCTGTGGCCCAACATTTCAACTCCGCCTCCCACTCTGCCGAGGACATGGAGTTTCTGGGCCTCCTTCACTGCTGGTCCCTCACCACCAGACGCCTGGAGGAAGAATGCCTCATCTTCTGCCTCGGAACACTTCAACCCCAGGGCATCAATGTGGACTTCAACAGTTTCCTCATTTCCCCTCCCCCACCTCACCCTCGTTCCAAACTTCCAGCTCAGCACTGTCCCCATGACGTGTCCTACCTGCCTATCTTCTTTTCCACCTAGCCACTCCACCCTCCCCCTGCTCCCTGACCTATCACCTTCATCCCCTCCCCCACTCACCTATTGTATTCTATGCTACTTTCTCCCCACCCCCACCCTCCTCTCGCTTATCTCTCCATGCTTCAGGCTCTCTGCTTTTATTCCTGACGAAGGGCTTTTGCCCGAAATGTCGATTTTACTGCTCCTCGGATGCTGCCTGAACTGCTGTACTCTTCCAGCACCACTAATCCAGAATAAGGGCTATCTATGCTGTCCTGAGGCTGCAGCATTGATCCAGCAATAACTATCTAGCAACAGCCCAATGATGCAGAAGAACTACAGGCTGCAGCACTGATTCATTAACAGGCTGAAGCTTCAGCACCGACCTTGCAACAGGCCTGAGACTGCAGCACTGACCAAGCAACAGGCCCGAGGCTGTACCATCCACCTAACAAAAAGTCCGAGGCTACACCAACAACCTAGCATCAGGCCTGAGGCTGCACCGGCTATCCAGAAACAAGGCAGGGCTGTATCATTGACCCAACAATAATTTAGAGCAATGGTTGGATTATCTCTGGAAATAGTGTGTATTTGGCTCCTGCCAAATTTGATAGTTGTTTTTGAAACTATGGATAAAACTGACTGGTTTAAAAGGAATCAAGTTTTAATCACTTTACATGTTGTATCATGCTGCTAACATTGGGCAATTGAAAACAGGTTGATGTCTGGGTCTGTTGACAATTTCAGAAACAAGTTGTGAAGTGGGATTCCCATAATTACTTGGGGGGGACAGTTTCTGAGGTGAGGACAATTGTCACCTCATGTGAGAGATACGATATGCACGCATTTGGAAAAACAGTGTTTTAAATAGGAATAGTCAGCATGGCATGTGCATGGGAGATCATGCCTCAAATTTGTTAGAGTTCTAATATGATGCGATCAGGAAGATTGACGAAGGCAGGGTGGTAGACGTAGCCGATATGGATTTCAGTAAGGCCTTTGATAAAGTTCTACAGGCTGCTCTGGAAGGTTAGATTGCATGGAATCCAGGGAGAGCTGGCAAATTGAATACACAATTGGTTTGATGGTAGGAAGGAGAGGGTAATAGTGGAAGGATGTCTATCAGACTGGAAGCCTGTGACTAGTGGAATACGTCAGGGGCTGGTGTTGGTCCATTACTGTTTGTTATTTATATCAATGATTTGGATGAGAATGTACAGGTTATTATTATTAAGTTTGCAGATAACACTAAAATAGGCAGTATTGTAGACAGTGAGGAAGGTTATTAGAAATTGCAGTAGGACCTTGATCAGCTTGAGAAGTGGGCCGAGAAATGGCAAATGCAGTTTAATATAGATTATTGTGAGGTCTTGCATTTTGCAAAGTCAAATCAAGGTAGGAATTTCACGGTGAATGGTAGAGCCTTAAGGAGTATAGTGGAACAGAGGGACCTTGAAGTTCAGCTGCACCACTCTCTGAAAGTGGAGTCACAGATAGGGCAGTGAAGAAGGCTTTTGGCACACTGGCCTTCATCAGTCAGTGTTGAGTATAAAAATTTGGAAGTTATGTTGCACAGGATGTTGGTGAGGCTGCATTTGGAGAATTGTGTTCAGTTTTGATCACCTTGCTATGGCAAAGATGTTGTTAAACTGGAAAGACTTCAGAAGAAATTTACAAGGCTGTTGCCAGGACTCAATGGTCTAAGTGAAAGGGAAAGGTTGGACAAGCTAGGACTTTTTTCCTTGGAGTGTAGGAGACTGAGGGGGGAATCTTATAGAAGTTTATACATTCATGAGAGGCATGGATAGGGTGAACACACTTAGATTTTTCCCCAGGGTTGGGGAATCAAGGACTAGAGGACATCAGTTTAAGGTTAGAGAGGAAAGCATAAAAGAGAACATGAGAGGCAACCTTTTTACACATAGGGTGGTGTGCAGATGGAATGAGCTGCCAGTGGAAGTGGTTGAGCTGGGTACATTAACAACATTTAAAAGACATTTGGACAAATACATAGATAGGAACGGTTTAGAAAAATATATACCGAATGCAGGGAAATGGGGTTAGTGTGGATGGACATTTTGATTCGCATAAAGTAGTTTGGGCCAAAGGGCCTATCTGTGCTGTATGACCTTGGAATGGGAGTTACTGCGTTAAGGGCAGGTCAGTGGTGGGGAAAGACACCTGCCAAATCTCACACACATACACATACACACCCACCCCCAGCTCCTCAATGGTGAAATGTTTTGCATTTGATTGGATGGCCCATCCCATCTCCCACACGCCAAGAGGCTGAATTCGCTGAAGAACCGATCGTCTGAGAAAACGGACAACAACACAATTCAACTTTATATGACCCTGTCAAAAAATGACCTTTTCAGCCATCCTCCTGCTCGCCGCAGCGTTCTGTACCTGAGTACCAGTGTAGTACCGGCTGCTGTTCCGGATGGTGGAAGTCTTCAGGTTGCCGTGGGAGACCCCAGCAGTGGGGCGGCTACAGCAGTGGGCATGCCGCAGGCACTTACTATACTCCTTGTGGACCTGAGGAGAGAAGCAGGGAGGAAAAGACAAGTTAATGTAGGACAGCTCGCAAACACTGTGTGATAATCCACATTCCAGCGGAGATTGGATGCAGCTTGGAGCGGGATGAGGAGACTTGATCCAGCCATGATATCATTGAACTAGTAACCTTCAGACTCTATTGGGACATAGTTCAACACCCACCAGGGCACTTTGTGGAATGTAAATTCAGTCAATAAAATCTGGAATTTCCTCTCAGTGATCGTTCATTAATATCTTTTAGCGAAGGTGCCAACCTTATTAATCTAGCCTACATGTAACTCCAGACCCTAAGCAATGTGGTTGACTCTGAATTCCCCTCTGAAGTGTTCTAGTAGTTCACTCAGTCCAAGGGAAGTTAGGGATGGGTAACAAATGCTGTACTTGCCAATGTTGCCCACATCCCATGAAAGAATGACATAAAAATTGCTCTGAGGCTTATTAGCATATCTTTTGGGGCCTACAAAGAACAAAGAAAATTACAGCACATGAACAGGCTCTTTGGCCCTCCAAGCCTGCGCCTATCCAGATCCTCTTACTAAACCTGTCACCTATTTTGTAAGGATCTGTATCCTTTTGTTCCCTGCCCATTCGTATATCTGTCAAGATCCATCTTAAATGACGCTACCGTGCCCGCCTCTACCACCTCCACTGGCAACGTGTTCCAGGCAGCCACCACCTTCTGTGTAAAGAACTTTCCACGCGTATCTCCCTTAAACTTCTCCCCACTTACCTTGAACTCGTGACTCCTAGTAATTGAGTCCTCCACTCTGGATAAAGCTTCTTGCAATCCACCCTGTCTATACACTTCATGATCTTGTAGACCGCAATCAGGATGCCCTTAACCTCCATCTTTCTAATGAAAATAATCCTAATCTACTCAACCTCTCTTCATAGCTAACACCCTCCATATCATGTGACATCCTGCAGAACCTCCTCTGCACCCTCTCCAAAGCATCCACATCATTTTGGTAACTTGGTGACCAGAACTGTACACAGTATTTCAAACTTTGGCTGAACCAAAGTCCAAAACAATTGTAACATGACCTGCCAAGCCTTGTACTCAATACCCGATCCAATGAGGAAAGCGTGCTGTATGCCTTCTTGACCACTCTATTCATTTGCGTTGCCATCTTCAGGGTAAATGGACCTGAACACCCAGATCGCTCTGTACATCAATTTTCCTCAGGGCTTTTCCATTTACTGTATAGTTCACTCTTGACTTGGATCTTCCAAAATGCATCACATCGCACTTGGCTGGATTGAACTCCACCTGCCATTTATCTGCCCAACTCTCCAATCTATCCATATTCTGGTGCATTCTCTGACCGTCCCCTTCACTATCTGCTACTCCACTAATCTTAGTGTCACCTGCAAACTTGCTAATTAGACTACTGATAGCTTCCACTGATCACCACCACTTCCGCCTCCACCAGCGCCACTCACCTGCATTCTGCTGACAGGCCCCCCACAGACCCCACTGTCACTATCCCCACACCCCAGAACCCCGAGGGCAACATTACCCCAGCTCATGCCTCCACCCCCATTCCCCCCACCATCACACCCACTCCAGGTACTGGCTCCGACCCCACTCCCAGCTCCACACCCGCACCAGATCCCAGGTCCCGGCCCTGCCGAGTTTTCACCATCCCTCCAGACCTCCCACTCACTGAGGACGAATGATCAGTCCTCAGCAAAGGACTCACCTTCATCCCCCTCCGTCCACGCATCAATGAATTTAATACACGATGTGACATCGAACAATTCTTCCGTCGCCTCCGCCTCCGAGCTTATTTTCACAATCAGGACTCCCGCCCACCTTCCGAGGACCCCTTCGCCCACCTCCAACACACTGCATCCACCTGGACACCCCGTGCTGGCCTATTATCTGCCCTCGACCTCTTCATTTCCAACTGCCGCCGGGATATTAACCGCCTCAACCTGTCGTCCCCCCTCCCCCACTCCAACCTCTCACCCTCACAACGCGCAGCCCTCCAATCCCTCTGCTCCAATCCCAACCTCACCATCAAGCCAGCGGATAAAGGGGGCGCAGTGGTAGCCTGGCGCACTGACCTCTACACCACTGAAGCCAAATGCCAACTCGAGGACACCTCTTCCTACTGCTCCCTCGACCATGACCCCACCCCCCATCACCAAACCATCATCTCCCAGACCATACAGAACCTCATCACCTCAGGAGATCTCCCACCACAGCTTCCAACCTCATAGTCCGGGAACCCCGCACTGCCCGGTTCTACCTCCTTCCCAAGATCCACAAGCCTGGCCATCCTGGCCAACCCATTGTCTCAGCATGCTCCTGCCCCACTGAACTCATCTCTACCTATCTTGACACTGTCCTATCCCCCCTAGTCCAGGAACTCCCCACATACGTTCGAGACACCACCCACGCCCTCCACCTCCTCCAAGACTTCCGTTTCCCCGGCCCCCAACGCCTTATCTTCACCATGGATATCCAATCCCTCTACACCTCCATTCGCCATGACCAGAGCCTCCAAGCCCTCCGTTTTTTCCTCTCCAGACATCCCCAACAGTACCCTTCCACTGACACTCTCATTCGTTTGGCCGAACTGGTCCTCACCCTTAACAATTTCTCCTTTGAATCCTCCCACTTCCTCCAGACCAAAGGCGTAGCCATGGGCACACGTTTGGGCCCCAGCTATGCCTGTCTCTTTGTTGGCTATGTAGAACAGTTGATCTTCCGTAATTACACCGGTACCACTCCCCACCTCTTCCTCCGCTACATTGATGACTGCATTGGCGCCACCTCGTGCTCCCGCGAGGAGGTTGAGCAATTCATCAACTTCACCAACACATTCCACCCTGACCTTAAATTTACCTGGACTATCTCTGACACCTCGCTCCCCTTCCTGGACCTCTCCATCTCCATTAGTGACGACCGACTTGACACTGACATTTTTTACAAACCCACTGACTCCCATTGCTACCTGGATTACACCTCTTCCCACCCTATCTCTTGCAAAAATGCCATCCCGTATTCCCAATTTCTCTGCCTCCGCCGTATCTGCTCCCAGGAGGACCAGTTCCACCATAGGACACACCAGATGGCCTCCTTCTTTAGAGACCGCAATTTCCCTTCCCACGTGGTTAAAGATGCCCTCCAACGCATCTTGTCCACATCCCGCACCTCCGCCCTCAGACCCCACCCCTCCAACCGTAACAAGGACAGAATGCCCCTGGTGCTCACCTTCCACCCTACAAACCTTTGCATCAACCAAATCATCCACCGACATTTCCGCCACTTCCAAAAAGACCCCACCACCAGGGATATATTTCCCTCCCCACCCCTTTCCACCTTCCGCAAAGACTGTTCCCTCCGTGACTACCTGGTCAGGTCCACACCCCCCTACGACCCACCCTCCCATTCTGGCACTTTCCCCTGCCACCGCAGGAACTGTAAAACCTGTGCCCACACCTCCTCCCTCACCTCTATCCAAGGCCCTAAAGGAGCCTTCCACATCCATCAAAGTTTCACCTGCACATCCACCAATATCATTTATTGTATCCGTTGCTCCCGATGTGGTTTCCTCTACATTGGGGAGACTGGGCGCCTCCTAGCAGAGCGCTTTAGGGAACATCTCCGAGACACCCGCACCAATCAACCAAACCGCCCCGTGGCCCAACATTTCAACTCCCCCTCCCACTCTGCCGAGGACATGGAGGTCCTGGGCCTCCTTCACCGCCGTTCCCTCACCACCAGACGCCTGGAGGAAGAACGCCTCATCTTCTGCCTCGGAACACTTCAACCCCAGGGCATCAATGTGGACTTCAACAGCTTCCTCATTTCCCCTTCCCCCACCTCATCCTAGTTTCAAACTTCCAGCTCAGTTACTGTCTCCTTGACTTGTCCGACCTGCCTATCTTCTTTTCCACCTATCCACTCCACCGTCTCCTCCTTGACCTATCACCTTCATCTCCTCCCCCACTCACCCATTGTACTCTATGCTACTCTCTCCCCACCCCCACCCTCCTCTAGCTTATCTCTCCATGCTTCAGGCTCACTGCCTTTATTCCTGATGAAGGGCTTTTGCCCGAAACGTCGATTTCGCTGCTCGTTGGATGCTGCCTGAACTGCTGTGCTCTTCCAGCACCACTAATCCAGTATTTGGTTTTCAGCATCTGCAGTCATTGTTTTTACCTTACTGATAGCTTCCTCCAACTCATTTATGTATATCACCACTGGTCACAGTTCTGCATTTTGAGAAAGTCCCTTCCACTACTACTCTCTGTCTCCAGCCAGTTTTCTGTCCATCTAGCTAGTACACCCTGGATGCCATGCAACTTCATTTTCTCCATCAGCCTACCATGGGGAACCTTATCAAACTCCTTACTGAAGTCAATGTATATAACATCTACAGTCCTTCCCTCATCAATCAACATTGTCAGTTCTTCAAAGAATTCTATTAAGTTGCAAGATATGACCTTTCCTGCACAAAACCATGTTGCCTATCACTGATAAGCCCATTTTCTTCCAAATGGGAATAGATCCAATCTCTCAGTATCTTTTCCAGCAGCTTCCCTACCACTGATGTCAGGCTCAGTGGTCTATAATTATCTGGATCATCCCTGCTAACCCTGATAAAGGGACAAAATTAACAATTTTCCAGTTGTCCGGGAACTCAACCATCTTCAAGGTTGCTGCAAAGATATCTGTTAAGGTTCCAGATATATCCTCTCTCGCTTACCTCAGTAACCGGGGATAGATGCCATCCAGACCTGGAGACATATCCACTTTAATGCCTTTTAGAATACCCAATACTTCCTCCCTCCTTATGCCAACTTGACCTAGAGTAATCAAACATCTATCCCTAACTTCAACATTGGTCATGTCCCTTTCCTCAATGAACACCGATGTAATGTACTCATTAAGAGTCTCACCCATTTTCTCTGACTCCATGCATAACTTTCCTCCCTTGTCCTTGAGTGGGCCAACCCTTTCTCTAGTTTACCCTCTTGCTCCTTATATACGAATAAAAGGCTTTGGGATTTTCCGTAACCCTGTTTGCTAAAGATATTTCGTGACCCATTTTAGCCCTCTTAATTCTTTGTTTCAGATTTGTCCTGCATTCCCGATACTCTTCCAAAGCTTTGTCTGTTTTCAGTTCCCTAAACCTTATGTATGCTTCCTTTTTCCTTTTAGCTAGTCTTACAATTACATCTGTCATCCCTAATTTTGCCATTTCTATCCCTCATTTTCACAGGGATATGTCTGTCCTGCACTCTAATCAACCTCTATTTAAAAGTCTCCCAAATATCAAAAGTGGATTTACCTTCAAACAGCTGCTCCCAATCCATATTCCCCTGTCAAATTTTGCTATAGTTGGCCTTCCCCCAATTTAGCACTCTTCCTTTAGGACCACTTCGTCTTTGTCCATGTGTATTCTAAAACTTAAGAATTGTGATAACTATTCCCAAGTAATCCCCTACTGAAACTTCAACCACCTGGCTGGGCTCATTCCCCAACACCAGGTCCAGTATAGCCCCTTCCCAAGTTGGACTATTTACATACTGCTCTGGAAAACCTTCCTGGATGCCCCTCACAAATTCTGCTCCATCTAAACCTCTAACACTAAGTGAATCCCAGTCAATGTTGGGAAAATTAAGAACTCCTATCACCGCCACCCTGTTGCTGCTAGATCTTTCTATAATCTATAATCTGTTTACACATTTGTACCTCTATCTTGTGCTCACAGTTGGAAGGCCTGTTACCACATCCTTCCTATTTCTGAGCTATGCCCATATTGCCTCACTGCTCGAGTCCTCCATAGTGCCCTCCTTCAGCACAGCTGTGATATCCTTTCTGACCACCCCTTTTACCTCCCTCTCTATCCTGCCTGAAGCATCGATATCCTGGGATATTTAGTTACCAATCATGCCCTTCTCTTAACCAAGTCTCAGTAATAGAAATAATGTCATATTCCCAGGTACTAATCCAAGCCCTAAGTTCATCTGCCTTACCTATTACATTTCTTGCATTAAAACAAATGCACTTCAGACCACCTGTCCCTTTGAGTTCATCATTTGCTTCCTGCCTACTCTTTCCCTTAGTCATGCTGACTTCATCATCTAATTCCTTACTGGCTTTAGTTACTACTTCCTTACTGTCTACTTACCTCATCAGTTGGTTCCGATCCCCCTGCCACATTAGTTTAAACCCTCCCCAACAGTGTTAGCAAAAGTACCCCCAGGACATTGGTTCCAGTCTGGCCCTGGTGTCAACCATCCAATTTGTAGTAGTCCCACCTCCCCCAAAACCAGTCCCAATGTCTCAAAAATCTGAAACCCTCCCTCCTGCACCATCTCTCAAGACATGCATTCATCCTGCCTATTCTTTCACTTTTACTCTGACTAGCACGTGGCACTGGTAGCAATCCTGAACTTACTACCTCTGAGGTCCTACTTTTTTAACCTGGCTCCTAACTCCCTAAATTCTGCTTGTCGGACCTCATCCCTTTTTTCCTCTATCATTGGTGCCTATAAGAACCATGACAGCTGGACAGCTTGCCATAGCTTGCTATGGCCTAGAGAGCCATAGCGTCCTACAATATGGAGACAGGCTCTTTGGCCTAAACTGGTCCATGCTGCCCAAAATGTCCATCTAAGCTAACCCCATTTCCCTGCACTTGGCCTATATCCTCTAAACCTTGCCTATCCAAATGCCTTTTAAATGTACCCATACCATGTTCCATGTTATTCTTTCCCTTCAAACCTTAAACTGATGCCCTCTAAGGATTAGCAGACAATGCATCCTTTAAAGCATAGAAATACCTCTACTAGATAAGACATTACTAGCCATCCTAACTGACCTTCAGGTCCAGGTGCAATGACTCCGTTAGTGAGATAAGGGTGGCCTAAGTGTTGGAAAATAAAGTTGGTTCCCAGGAAATATCATTGGACCAAGTAACTGTCTAATAAAACAGTATTGTGTATTAATTGGTAATTGTTTGAATGTACTATGTGATCATGGCCGGTACCCTTACTTAAGAAAAGTTTAAAAAATGTCTTTGTTTTAAGCCATGCATGAAGCTCCTCAGAGGAATATGGAAGTGCTCAACTTCTGTGTTCCAGGACACTCTGCAGCTGGTGGTATGAAGAAATAAATAGACAATAGACAATAGTCCATTCTGCCCTTTGACCCTGCACCACCATTCAATATGATCATGGCTAATCATCCTTAATCAGTTCCTGCCTTATCTCCATAACCCTTGATTCCACTATCCTTGAGAGCTCTATCCAACTCTTTCTAAAATGAATCCAGAGGCTGGGCCTCCACTGCCCTCTGGGGTAGAGCATTCCACACAGCCACCACTCTCTGGGTGAAGAAGTTTCTCCTCATCTCTGTCCTAAATGGTCTACCCCCTATTTTTAAGCTGTGTCCTCTGGTTCGGCACTTATCCATCAGCGGAAACATGTTTCCTGCCTTCAGAGTGTCCACTCCTTTAATAATCTTATATGTCTCAATCAGATCCCCTCTCAGTCTTCTAAGCTGAAGGGTATACAAGCCCAGTTGCTCCAGTCTTTTAGCGTAAGGTAGTCCTGCCATTCCAGGAATTGACCTCGTGAACCTACGCTGCACTCCCTCAATAGCCAGAATGTCTTTCCTCAAATTTGGAGACCAGAACTACACACAGTACTCCAGGTGTGGTCTCACCAAGGCCCTGTACAGCTGCAGAAGAACCTCTTTGCTTCTATACTCAATCCCTCTTGTTATGAAGGCCAGCATGCTATTAGCCTTCTTCACTACCTGCTGTACCTGCATGCTTACCTTCATTGACTGGTGTACAAGAACACCCAGATCTCTTTGTACTACCCCTTTACCTAAATTGATTCCATTTAGGTAGTAATCTGCCTTCCTGTTCTTGCCACCAAAGTGGATAACCATACATTTATCCACATTAAACTGCATCTGCTATGCATCTGACCACTCACCTAACCTGTCCAGGTCACCCTGTAATCTCCTAACATCCTCTTCACATTTCACCCTGCCACCCAACTTAGTATCATCAGCAAATTTGCTAATGTTATTACTAATACCATCTTCTATATCATTAATATATATTGTAAAAAGCTGCGGTCCCAGTACTGATCTCTGTGGTACCCCACTGGTCACTGCCCGCCATTCCAAAATGGAGCCGTTTATCACTACTCTTTATTTCCTGTTAACCAAACAACTTTCAATCCAAGTTAGTACTTTGCCCCCAATACCATGCGCCCTAACTTTGCTCACTAACCTCCTATGTGGGACTTTATCAAAAGCTTTCTGAAAGTCCAGGTACACTACATCTACTGGATCTCCCTCATCCATCTTCAGAGTTACATCCTCGAAAAATTCCAGAAGACTAGTCAAGCATGATTTCCCCTTCATAAATCCATGCTGACTCTGATCTATTCTGTTACTACTATCCAAATGTGTCGTAATTTCATCCTTTATAATAGACTCCAGCATCTTTCTCACCACTGAGGTCAGACTAACTGGTCTATAATTTCCTGCTTTCTCTCTCCCACCTTTCTTAAAAAGTGGTACAACATTAGCCACTCTCCAATCCACAGGAACTGATCCCGAATCTATCGAACTCTGGAAAATAATCACCAACGCATCCATGATTTCTCGAGCCACCTCCTTCAGTGGTAAGAGTGAAGTCTTAAAGAACCAGAGCGTTTGTGAGTTCTTATTGACCGATTATGGAACAGAGATCTGTGAAGTTGAAGACCTGGGTCCAGAGCTTCAACTCCAATTTCAGAGAACTGTGCAGCTGGACTCCAAGATCCCTCTGTTCCACTACATCCCTTAAGGCACTACCATTCAGCATGAAATTCCTGCTTTGATTTGACTTTCCAAAATGCAAGACCTCATACTTATCAATATTAAACTGCATTTGCCATTTCTCAGCCCACTTCCCAAGCTGATCAAGGTCCTGCTGTAATTTCTGATAACCTCATCACTATCCACGATACGCTTATCTTAGTATCTGTAAACTTACTAATCATGCCTTGTACATTCTCATCCAAATCATTGATATAGATAACAAACAGTAATAGGTCCAGAACTAACCCCTGAGGCACTCCATTAGTCATAGGCCTCCAGTCCGACAAGCATTCTTCAACTATTACCCTCTGCTTCCTATCATCAAGCTAATTGTGTATTCAATTTGCCAGCTCCCCCTGGATTCCATGTGATCTCAAATTCCAGAGCAGCCTATTCATGTGGAACATTATCAAAGGCCTTACTGAAATCCATATAGACAACATATACCACCCAGCCTTCATCAACCTTCCTGGTCACTTCATCATAGAACTCTATCACATTTGTCATAGAGCCATACAGATGTACAACATGGAAACAGACCCTTCAGTCCAACCCGTCCATGCCGACCAGATATCCCAACTCAATCTAGTCCCACCTGCCAGCACCCAGCCCATATCCCTCCAAACCCTTCCTATTCATATACCCATCCAAATGCCTCTTAAATGTTGCAATTGTACCAGCCTCCACCACATCCTCTGGCAGCTCATTCCATACATGTACCACCCTCTGCGTGAAAAAGTTGGCCCTTAGGTCTCTTTTATATCTTTCCACTCTCACCCTAAACCTATGCCTTCTAGTTCTGGACTCTCTGACCCCAGGGAAAAGACTATTTATCCTATCTATGCCCCTCATAATTTTGTAAACCTCTATAAAGTCACCCCTCAGCCTCCGACGCTCCGGGGAAAACAGCCCCAGCCTGTTCAGCCTCTCCCTGTAGTTCAGATCCTTCAACCCTGGCAACATCCTTGTAAATCTTTTCTGAACCCTTTCAAGTTTCACAACATCTTTCCGATAGGAAGGAGACCAGAATTGCACGCAACATTCCAACACTGGCCTAACCAATGTCTTGTGCAGCCGCAACATGACCTCCCAACTCCTGTACTCAATACTCTGACCAATAAAGGAAAGCATACCAAATGCCTTCTTCACTATCCTCTGCAATTCCACTTTAAAGGAGCTATGAATCTGCGCACTCCAAGATCTCTTTGTTCAGCAACACTCCCTAGGACCTTACCATTAAGTGTATAAGTCCTGCTAAGATTTGCTTTCCCAAAATGCATTATCTCACATCTGAATTAAACTCCATCTGCCACTTCTCATCCCATTGGCCCATATGGTCCAGATCCTGTTGTAATCTGAGGTAACCCTCTTTGCTGTTCACTACACCTCCAATTTTACTGTCATCTGCAAACTTACTAACTGCACTTCTTATGCTCGCATCCAAATCATTTATGTAAATGACAAAAAGTAGAGGGCCCAGCACCGATCCTTGTGGCACTCCACTGGTCACAGGCCTCCAGTCTGAAAACAACCCTCCACCCTTTTCTACCTTTGAGCCAGTTCTGTATCCAAGTGGCTAGTTCTCCCTGTATTCCATGAGATCTAACCTTGCTAATCAGTCTCCCATGGGGAACCTTGTCGAATGCCTTACTGAAGTCCATTTGGATTACATCTACTGCTTTGCCCTCATCAAACTTCTTTGTTACTTCTTCAAAAAACCCAATCAAGTTTGTGAGACATTATTTCCCATGCACAAAGCCATGTTGACTATCCCGAATCTGTCCTTGCCTTTCCAAATACATGTACATCCTGTACCTCAGGATTCCCTCCAACAGCTTGCCCACCATCGAGGTCAGGCTCACCGGTCTATAGTTCCCTGGCTTGTCTTTACCGCCCTTCTTAAACAGTGGCAGCACGTTTGCCAACCTCCAGTCTTTCGGCACCTCACCTGTGACTATCGAAGATACAAATATCTCAGCAAGAGGCCCAGCAATCACTTCTCTAGCTTCCCACAGAGTTCTCAGGTACACCTGATCAGGTCCAGGGGATTTATCCACCTTTAGCCATTTCAAGACATCCAGCACTTCCTCCTCTGTAATGTGGACATTTTGCAAGATGTCACCATCTATTTCTCTACAGTCTATATCTTCCATATCCTTTTCCACAGTAAACACTGATGTAAAATATTCATTTAGTATCTTCCCCATTTTCTGTGGCTCCACACAAAGGCCGCCTTACTGATCTTTGAGGGGCCCTATTCTCTCCCTAGTTACCCTTTTGTCCTTAATATATTTGTAAAGACCATTTGGATTCTCCTTAATTGTATTTGCCAAAGCTATCTCATGTCCCCGTTTTGCCCTCCTGATTTCCCTCTTAAGTATACTCCTACTTTCTTTATACTCTTCTAAGGATTCACTCGATCTATCCTGTCTATACCTGACATATGCTTCCTTCTTTTTCTTAACCAAACCCTCAAATTCTTTAGTCATCCAGCATTCCCTATACCTACCAGCCTTGTCTTTCACCCTGACAGGAATATACTTTCTCTGGATTCTTGTTATCTCATTTCTGAAGGCTTCCCATTTTCCAGCCATCCCTTTACCTGCGAACATCTGCCTCCAATCAGCTTTCGAAAGTTCTTGCCTAATACCGTCAAAATTGACCTTTCTCCAAATTAGAACTTCAACTTTTAGATCTGGTCTATCCTTTTCCATCACTGCTTTAAAACAAATAGAATTATGATCGCTGGCCCCAAAGTGCTCTCAACTGACACCTCAATCACCTGCCCTGCCTTATTTCCCAAGAGTAGGACAAGTTTTGCACCTTCTCTAGTAGGTACATCCACATACTGAATCAGAAAATTGTCTTGTACACACTTAAGAAATTCCTCTCCATCTAAACCTTTAACACTATGGCAGTCCCAGTCGATGGTTAGAAAGTTAAAATCTCCTACATAACTACCCTATTATTCGATAATAATATAGCTCTTATAGCTAAGATCTCCTTACAAGTTTGTTTCTCAATTTCCCTCTGACTACTGGGGGGTCTACAATACAATCCCAATAAGGTGATCATCCCTTTCTTATTTCGCAGTTCCACCCAAATAACTTCCCTGGGTGTATTTCCGGGAATATCCTCCTTCAGCACAGCTGTAATGCTATCCCTTATCAAAAATGCCACTCCCCCTCCTCTCTTGCCTCCCTTTCTATCCTTCCTGTAGCATTTGTATCCTGGAACATTAAGCTGCCAGTCCTCCCATCCCTAATTGCTATGCCTAATTCCATAATTGCTATGATATCCCAGTCCCATGTTCCTAACCATGCCCTGAGTTCATCTGCCTTCCCTGTTAGGCCCCTTGCATTGAAATAAATGCAGTTTAATTTATTAGTCCTACCTTGTCCCTGCCTGCCCTGACTGTCTGACTCACTTCTGTTCTCAGCTGTACCTGTCTCAGATCGATCTCTTTCCTCACTATCTCCCTGGGTCCCATCCCCCCACCTTACTAGTTTAAATCCTCCCATGCAGTTCTAGCAAATTTCCCTGCCAGTATATTGGTCCCCTTCCAATTTAGGTGCAATCTGGCCTTCTTGTACAGGTCACTTCTACCCCAAAAGAGATTCCAATGATCCAAAAATGTGAATCCTTCTCCCATACACCAGCTCGTGTGAGGCATGATCTCCCACCCACAAAGCCATGCTGACTACTCCTAATCAAACCTTGTCTTTCCAAATGCATGTATACCTTATCTCTCAGAATCTTCTCAAGTGACTTACCTACCACAGATGTTAGGCTTACTAGTTTACAGTTCCCAGGATTTTCTTTGCAGTCCTTCTTGAATAATGGCATAATAATTCGCTACCCGCTGGTCTTCCAGGGCCTCACCTGTGGCTAATGATGATGCAAAAATATCAGCCAGGGCCTCTGCAATTTATTCTCTAGCCTCTTGTAGTGTGGTTGGATATATGTGGTCAGGACCAGGAAATTTAACCACCTTCAGACATTCTAATAGGTCCAACTCCTCCTCTAATGTAATGCAGACCAAGATAGAACCCACTAACTTCCTCAAGTTCCCAAGTCTTCATGTTTTTCTCCACAGTAAACACAGAGGAGAAATACTTATTGAGGACCTCGCCCATCCCCTGTGGGTCTACACATACTTTGGTCGTTGAGGGGGCCTATTCTCTCTCTCTAGTTATTCTTTCTCCTTTAATATACTTAAAGAACTTCTTTGGATTCACCCTAATCTTCTTAGCCAAGGCTGTCTCGTGCCCCCTTTTCATCTTCCTGATTTCTTTCTTCAGTGTTGACAGTATTTGTTCTGATACCTAGTTGGCAGTGTTTCTATTGAGGTATATTTGATAGTATTTCTATTCGGGCCTGGTTGGTGGTGTTTGTATTGAGGCTTAGTTAGTCAGTGTTCCTCTGAATCCCAGATGGCCATGTTTCAATGTTTCAATTGATCCAGACTTGTCAGCTAGGTAATCTGCCCTTGTAAAACACTGTCTGGACACTCACTGGAAAGTGCCAAATTGCAGCCACAGTCTTTCTGGGACTGACACGTATTGTCACAAAGCTGATAGATATAGAGAGAAGATTCAGGATGTGTCCCAGAATGTGGGATGGAAAACCAAATCTAAATGTAACACAGTTTAACAGATTTCAAATAATTCACAAATGGAAATCCCATTTATTCCCCAATAGTAGCAGTTTACAGTTCATAAAAAAATCTAGGAAAATGTTGTTTTCTTATCAGATCTATAGGTTGCCTTAGCTGCTTCTTTTCAGTTTTGGTCCTGTGAGCTGTGAAGCTTTTCATTGCCAGCAAAGATTTTTAACCGAACACCCCTAGTCTGGAAGCATTGAAACCCTTTCATTCTACTAATATATTTGCTTAACTGCCCTAAGCAGACTTATTTTTCTATTCTTGTGTCTGACATCAATCAGATCTCTTTTGAAATGAATTCAAAAACCTTTTAACTGAACCTAAAACAAAACTTGTTCACCTTAGCTTCTACTAAGCTAAAGGCTTAGTGTAGATATTTTTCTTTCCTATGTAAAAACCACAATATAAATACTTGAAGTTCTTGTGGCACAGTGGTAGTGTCCCTATTTCTGAACCAGGAGATGTGTTTAAGTCCCACCTACTCTAGCGCTGTATCATAACATTTCTGAACAGGTGGCACGGTGGCACAGTGGTTAGCACTGCTGCCTCACAGCGCCAGAAACCCGGGTTCAATTCCCGCCTCAGGCGACTGACTGTGTGGAGTTTGCATATTGTCCCCGTGTCTGTGTGGGTTTCCTCCGGGTGCTCCGGTTTCCTCCCACAGTCCAAAGATGTGCAGGTCAGGTGAATTGGCCATCCTAAATTGCCCGTAGTGTAGGTCAGGGGTATGGGTGGGTTGCGCTTCGGCGGGGCGGTGTGGACTTGTTGGGCCCAAGGGCCTGTTTCCACACTGTAAGTAATCTAATCTAAAAAGTATTTACAAATAAACTTCCTTTAACATCCCTGGAGGCCCATGTTCATTTAGTCTTTTAGACAAACTAGTTTAAGTCATAGCTCTGAAAAGAATGACTTAGTTAATTATTAAATTCCTTCATACAAATATTCCAAACTGATATGCCACTAGTTTAAAAGCCAAACTCTAAAAGAATTGATGTTATAATATATCACACACCTTTCATCACAAGTGTTACATTGGGGCCTGGTTTGTCAGTGATTAGACTGCATTAACAGTTCATCTTTCAAATCTGGTTTGACTCTTCAGTTCTGAAGAAATGTCTTTGGATTTGCAATGTAAACTCTGTTTCTCTCTGCTGGGATACTGCCAGACCTGTTGAATTTCTCCAGAATTATCTCTAATTATTCCTCTGCTAGGAAACCGAAACTAAGGCAGCTTATTTCAATTTGGTGAGACTGCATCTGGAATATTATGTACAGATCTGATCACTGTATTTACAGAAGAGTGCTAATGCATTACAAGCAGTTCAAAGACGGTTTAATGGACTAATACTTAGAATTAATGGTTTATTTTATGAGGAAAGGTTAGGCACCCTTGGCTTGTATTCTCTGGAGTTTAGAAGAGTCAATGATGACTTTGTGGGCGGCACGGTGGCACAGTGGTTAGCACTGCTGCCTCACAGCGCCAGAGACCCGGGTTCAATTCTCGCCTCAGGCGACTCTCTGTGTGGAGTTTGCACATTCTCCCTGTGTCTGCGTGGGTTTCCTCCGGGTGCTCCGGTTTCCTCCCACAGTCCAAAGATGTGCAGGTCAGGTGAATTGGCCATGCTAAATTGCCCGTAGTGTTAGGTAAGGGGTAGATGTAGATGTAGGGGTATGGGTGGGTTGCGCTTCGGCGGGGCGGTGTGGACTTGTTGGGCCGAAGGGCCTGTTTCCACACTGTAAGTAATCTAATCTAATCTAATCTAATCTAAAACATATAAGATCTTGAGGGGGCTTGACCAGGCGCTTGTGGAAAGGATGTGTCCTCTTGTGGAAGAACCCAGAACTAAGTTTAAAAATAAGGGGTCACTGATATAAAAACGAAGATGAGGAAACATTTTATTTTCTCAGTGGGTTGTAAGTATTTGGAATTCCCTTCCTCAAAAGGCAGTGGATACAGAATCTTTAAACATTTTTAAGGCAGATATAAATTTTTAATGGCCATAGAAAAATTATCAGGAAATTTATTGGAATGTAGGGTTGAGGTTAGCTATGATCTTACTGAATGATAGAATAGGCTGAAAGGTTTGAATGGCCCACTCATGTTACTTGTTTCTATGACTTGGGGATGCTAAGCTTTTACTTCAAGGTAGTAGGTCAAGATTGATCAATGAATGAAATGTGCAAATGGCCAATGCCTGGAGCTCAGTGTCCCTCAGCCTTGTTCCTCCTGTAACTGTTTGCTTTTCTGTGGATTGCTCCAATTTCTGCCTCTCATATCATCCCACAGGCTACAGAGTCCAGCAAAACAGCCATGAGGAACCAGGACAAAATAGTCTCCCCATTTGACAGTGCGGTAAAGCTGAGTAAATCAGATGGCAGTCTGTCAGCACAATTAAGGCATTTGCTCTGGTTTATTAAGCAGCAGCTGTCACCAGGCTGTAAACTGGGAGATATGCCAAGCTGGTGATGCCAGCCTTGACTACCTGTGATTGCCAGCCCCAGGAACAGTTGAGGGAGTGAAGCTACCGTCTCAATCTCTCTCACGGACTCTACCTGAACATCACCTGAAATGGCTTTCAGCTGTGCGGAAACCTTCATCCGTGCCTTTGTTGTCGTTGGATTGACTATCCCAATGTTCTCCTGTCTGGCCTTCCATTCTCCAGAAACTTGAGTCCATCCAAATCTCTGCTGCCCAGATTCTTACTCACTTCAAGTTCTATTTATCCCATGCTCTCTTACCTACACTGGGCTCCCAGTCCAGCTACAACTTAAATTTTAAATTCTCATCCTTGTTTCTAGCTTCCTCAGGAACTCACCCTTCCCTAACTCTTTAATCTCCTTCAGTCCCTCAACTGACCAAGGTATCTGTGTTCCTTTAATTCTGGTCCCTTGAGCATCCACATTTTCCAGTGTTTCACTATTGAAGCTTGCAGCTTCAGCAGCTCTCAGCTTTGAAACTCTCTCTCTAAATCTGTCTGTCTCTTCACCTCTCCCTCTGTCTCTAACTTTAAGATCCTCCTTAAAACCTGCCTCTTTGACCTGAAGTCCTGTCCTAATATCTACTTATATGGTTTAGGGTCAAATCTAGTTTAACTTGCATGCATTTAATGCCTTGAAATGTTTCATTGGGCTAAAGGTGCTACATAAATGCATGCTGTCGTTGTTAAACACAATACAGGCTATGGAGGTTTTGCAGTACACACTTGAGGAGAATTGGTGGGATGGAAATTGTTGACATTAGGTATGCTGTTAAATGAACCATTATCTAATTTTTCTTGCTAGAGAAATTAATTGACAGGTCAAATAATTGACTATTATCTTTTATATTGTCTCATGACCATTAACGCAACTTTGAAATTGTGAGAGTCTGTCTGATCCCCTGACCCATTAATTGGGGAGGACCTCATCATGTCAGATTGGTAACTCAAATGAAGCTGCAGTTTGCACTGTGGTAATACACAACCATCTGTTGTGGAGGGTAGTGCTAACAATTGGTTAAACATGGGTTCCAGATCAGCGATGCTTGGATTCCCAGGGGATGAAACACGTCCATTGTACACAGTTTCAATGGTTCAAGCCTCTCCATTGACACCAATTTGTACATTTGGTTGCACTGCTTCAGGAAGTACACTGACCCAGACTGTTTGATGATGGGGTGCATCACTGCAATACTTTAGTTATTGATCTTGTGTAGGTAGAATTTAGGCACTTGTGAAATCCCCTCAAACATGGAATGTTGACTTCACTAGTAATTACACAGACCAGAAACTCTTCAAAATCAACCCCTTAATCCATTACTAGCAAAATTGACTCTATTGAAAGAGGATTATCAATTGAAAGGAGGAGCACCTTACTGAAAAGGGTAAACCCCTCTTTCCTGTTTCCTGACCCACTTAGTGCAACATGCATCTCACTGAAACAAAACCATTGCCACTGGGATGTGATGGTATAACAACAATTACTCACTTTGTCCTTGCAAAATGACTACATATGGCATCTTTTTACAGAGGCTTTGCAGCACAGAAGCAAGTCCTTTGGCTCAATATGTCCATGCTGTTCTCTGTGATCCTTAAGGTCGTCTTGCCACTTTTTGCTGGATAAGGTGCCTCCTGAAAAGCAGCTATGCGATTGTTGTGATGACTCCCTCCAATATTTCTCTCTGGATAGGAATACTGTGGTGCCACCTTGGTTCCATACACATACACATCGCCTTGTTTCGAGAAGACTGTTACAGGTTGTTCTGCTATAACGTGCATTTCTGCTATAATGTGTGTTTCATTGACATGATTGACGAATTGGGGATGCTTTCTAAAGCACAAACTTTGAAAACACGTGGCTGTAATGTGATTACATTGTGAACACTTTAAGCACTGTTTCTAAAGCGTGACTCATCTATAATGTGGGGTTGCACAAGGACACAATCATTTCATTGTAGAAGAACTACCTGCAAGCATTCAAAAGTGATTCAACCTGAGGTCTAGCCTGGCTTTCTCTTGCACAAGGATCTCAGTGAGTCTCTCTCTCATCGCACCCCTTCCCCCCCTCGCCTGGTCATCCCAAGGATGCCCATCCTTCTCCTTCAATTGTCTGACAAACCCACTCCCACACTCACCCTCAGTAGAAGTGGTAGGGTTGCGAACCCATTGTGCTTTTCCAACTGTGCAGGTCCTGCAACCAGTCATGGACTTAGTCTGCCTGAGTGAGCCAGCCAATCCCTGTAATTATTTCTGAGTGAGACAGCCAATCGCTGTGCAATTATGCTAAGAGCCAGGTTGAGGTGACCAACGGCAGGAGAGAATGAAAACCTAGGATTCTGAATGAGCCCTTATAATCCAGTAAGATTAAAGATCTAATTGTACTGTTGCAATGTTTCCAATGGTGTTGAGATGTCATCATTGGCAAACACTTTATGATTGTCCATCTATTAAATTCTGTGTCACTGGTCATGGCTGATGACTCCAATCCTAGAACTGCATCTCCAACTATTATCTACCTAGTTGTGAATACAATGGATTAGTAAGCAAGGATAGCCTGAAAGGAATGCCAAACTTTTACTACCCTCAGAGCATAAAGTTGCTTCCTAGTTGCCACCTGAAAGGTAAGCTCTAATTTACACCTTAACCTAGACTTTGTAAACAGCAGAGGCTCTCCTCCATTTACTCTAACATATTGTGAAAACTGTGAATAAATCATCCCTGATCTTCTAAATCTCAGCAATATTCTCAAAGGTTAAATTCAAGGGGTTCTTCAGGAGCCTTACTTTCTTCTGGAGGGCACAGTGAAAGATGAAGATGAACATTCCCTGGAATGCATTGAATGTTGTGAAGAGATAGGCCATCACCATGGATTCCTCATTGATAAACATCAGGCCAAATGCCCAGGTGAGACCCAGCAGGAAAAGGAGAGCGATAGCACCCAAAGCCCAGGACCTAAAAGACAACACAAAGAATTATTGGTTAGTTTCGGCATATCAACCACATGGAGAGGGAGAGAAAACTTCAAGGGACTTAAAGGGAAAGTGGCTACAGTTTTGGTGAGAATAGCAAATAGACATACTCGCCTGTCAATATTGTTATTTTAGAACCCATACTGTGTGGAAACAGGCTCTTCGGCCCAACAAGTCCACATCGACTCTCCGAACAGTGTCCCACCCAGATCCATTCTCCCTACATTTAACCCTGACTCATGCACCTAACCTAACATCCCTGAACACTATGGGCAATTTAAGCACATCCAATTCACCTAACCTGCAGATATTTGGATTGTGGAAGGAAACCGGAGCACTCAGAGGAAACCATGCAGATACCAGGAGAATGTGCAAACCCCACACAATTGCCCAAAACTGAAATTGAACCCGGGTCCCTGGTGCTGTGAGGCATCAGTGCTGACCACTGAGCTACCGTGCTGCCCCCCAAAGCTGCTTGACTTCAAAAGGTACACTAACATCAGAGTCCTGCCTTGTAAACATGGATTTATTTTGGCAAATTGCACTTGAAGGGGTTAGATCCCAGACTGATATGTAGGAGTTAGCTAGTGACATTCCTAATTGTTAGCCACCCTGCCTTTTTGGTACACTTCCAGTTATCAAGGAAAGGCATGAATGATGACGAATTCTGTAAATCTAAATGTGAAAGGATAGCTGAATGGATGACGGAGTAAACTGCTGCAGCAGGTCAACAAGGGATGAAACAATGTGCCCAGATTTGAGATGCCAGTCACATCCTTTCTTGGAGAGTTGTATACTCACCCCAAGGGCAAGTCCTTCCTTACGGCATTATTAATCCTGCTTTAGATATTTTCCTATTTTCCCATTTAAACTTACCCATACATGCATGAGTTCGGTGCAGGAACAGGTCATTTGGTCCCTTGAGTCCACCATTCATTTAAGGTTATGGATAATCTGATGTAGCCTTAACTCCAGTTTCCTTACTCTGCCCCCATAACACTTGTTGGACAAAACTTTATTTAACTCAGCTTTAAATATGTTCAATAACCAGCCTCTACTGCTCTCGGGGGTGGGGAGAAGAATCCCACAGAGTGGTGACCCTCTGGAAAAGAAATTGCTCTTAATTTGTCTTAAATGAAAGACCTCTTATCCTGAAACTTTTTCTTGTTCTAGACTCTCCCAAGAGAGGAGACATGCTGTCAGTACCTTACCTTCCAAGGTCCCTGCAGATTCTTATATGTTTCAATAAAATTGCCTCCCATTCTTCTAAAAGATAATGTGGAGGCACAAATTGCCAAACCTTGCATCTAAGACAATGCCTCCATCTCCAGAGCTGAGTGAACACTCTTTGACATTACAATTAAAGGTGACCAAAAGCCTCAATCAGTTTTGTTCAATGCCCCCTAACTGGACCCTGTCTGTATAACAGCAGGGCTGAAAATATATTGCTGGAAAAGCGCAGCAGGTCAGGCAGCATCCAAGGAGCAGGAGAATCGACGTTTCGGACATGAGCTTCAGGAATGGCTCATGCCCGAAACATTGATTCTCCGCTCCTTCGATGCTGCCTGACCTGTTGCGCTTTTCCAGCGACACATTTTCAGCTCTGATCTCCAGCATCTGCAGTCCTCACTTTCTCCTGTATAACAGCAGGCTCATGGCTACATTTTGACTTTGTGTGATATTGTAAACTTGGTGAAAATGAGTTCACAACCACTGAATTAACATCTCTCCCATCGTTAATTCCACTGACATCAGCTTAGTGGGAAGCATCTTACTTCTGAGTCAAGGGATTGTGGGTTCAAGTCACACATGATCCTGACTTGCAAATATATCGCCATTCCTTCAACGTCAATGGGTCAAAATCCTTGAACTCCCTCCCTACAAAAACACTCTGCGGGTTATCTGCACCCTGTGAACTGCAGTGGTTAAAAACGGTGGCTTACCACCACCTTAAGGGTAATTAGGAATGGGCAATAAATGCTGGCCTAACCAGCGATGCCCACACTTCGTGAATGAATAGAAAGAGTCCCAAAGACTCGAGCACAAAATCCAGCTGACCCTCTTAGTGCAATACAAAAGCAATGTTCCCTGGTGGGGATACTGCATTTCAGCTGAGACCTGCCCTCTTAGTTTTCTGTAAATGTTTATATCACAATGGTGCTTTAAAGATTGTGGGATAATCATCTGGTGGTCTGGCAATACTTATTCCTTAACTAACTCCAACCCAAACAGATTATCTCATCATATTGCCCTTAGAGGGAGCTTGCTGTGTGCAAATTGGCTGCCATGTTGCATGCTTTACAACAGTACCTACATTTGAATAGATATTTCATTTGATATTTCAGAATGGCCTGAAAATGAAGGTTTTCTTCCATTTTAAATTTGGTTTTAGTATACAGACCTGGAAATGTCTTTCAATTTAGTAGAGAAGAAATTCAGGTGTAAGAAAGGGATCTGTGTAATGAGGTCAGATAAACATGGCTTTACAAGAGTTGTCACCCAATGTTGATAGGCTCACACCACATGGATAACTAGTTCAAGCCCATATTGCAGCTGACGTCCCATGGCTGGTAATGGTGACCAAGAGGAGAAGTAGGGTAAATACTACATCATTTCTATTTTTATTTCTTCTTAAATGGGGTGTGGCCATCACTGGAAAAGCAAACATTTGTTTCCTATTCATATTTGCCCCTGAGCTGATTTGCTAGGAAATTTCTCGGGCAGTCACCCATGATGTTGATGTCACACATAGGCCAGGCTAGGTAAGGATGATAGATTTTCTTCCTTAAAGGATCACATTTTTATGTCTCTGTGCTTTGTTAAGGGGCTCAAAACTGCTCACAGCTATGGTCCGACTTGGTATAGTTTTAGCAAAGCCTCCTTACTACTATACTCCATTCCCTTTGGAATAAAGGTCAACATTCCATTTGCCTTCCCTATTTCCAGCTGAACTTGGGTGTAGACATTCTCTTCCTGTCTCACTCTGGATATGTTATCCACGTTGATGGTCTGCAATGCTGCCATATCCTTTTGCTTTGTAAGTCTAGTTTCCACTCTCCCAAACTCTCTCCTCCAATTAGTTGGTGTAACTAAGTTGTATACATAGTGTTCATGGTTTTCAATCTTCATCACAGCTGTTCAGTCATTATGGCTTGCAGTTATTTTGTTCAGGTTTGTACAATTAAGATTTTTATTGGGGTTTACATTCATCCTGCCATTTATTGACTCACCCTTGGCTTTTCCATGCATCTTTCAAAACGTATGGACTACAAAGCCAGATTCTAATCAATATCTGGCTTATTCAGTACTCTCATACTTGGGAATAAAACAAAACACTGAATTTGCTTCCCACCCTTTCAACTAATGCACCAGAGCCAATTTCCTCATCTCTCTCCTCTATTTGTTTTGCTGATTACAATAAACCCATGCCCTCTAGTTATGGACACTCCTGTCTGTGGATCCTCCTAACTTCTCAGGAAAATCCTTATAGTTTGATCTCTTCTGTTCAATCACCCCTTAAACTTGCATTTCTCAAAAGGGGTCTTCTACTGTTTCATTAATTTATCTACATAACCAAAGTCCTTTATCTTTGGTGCCAATCTTTTCTGCACCCTCTCCAAGGCTTTGACAGTCTTCTTAAAGTTTGATGCTCTTGGACAGAATACACTCTCCGACATATTTCTGTGAGTCTTTTAGCCAACAATGACTCACACACCAGAGACAGCAAGGAACGCTGCAATCATTAATACCACACAAAGGAAAGATGCAGCTGACAGGGTCAGACAATAGGCGGGCAATAGCTGCACTAGGTTTGACATTGTAATACTAGATCTTACTTGAGAAATGGTTTGTTGTCCTCATATCTACAGAAGCAAAGAAAAGAGGTTCCATTAGAATAAGTGCCAGTTGCGGGAGATCACATCAACACTTTCACAATGGCTCTGTGTAACCCAAGTCCCAGCAGCCAGCACCCAACTCCAGGAAACTGAACTGTTATGAACTCCAAAACTTAACATCTGGCCAACTCCATCACAAATGACTGTTCTTGTGTGACAGATCAGTTTATGGGAGGTTTGGAAGGAGGGTGTGCCCTGCATTATTTTACATGTACAGGTGAAGGCACTTGCAATTCCTGAGGATAGCCACTATGGGAGAAAGGGACATAAATGACTCTCAGTGGCAATGAGCTCATCTATACCCATAATGACAAATAGGGCACATGTGTGAGAGGATGTGCAGTGCTAACGTGATTTTCAATACAGATTGCAGCCAAAAAACAGGTCATTCAGCCTGACATTTCCATGCTGGTGTTTATACTCCCATCTGGCTTCACTCCACCCTTCCCTTCTATGCTTTTCTCTCTTGTACAATTATCAAGCTTCCCCTTAAATATATCTATGTTAATCACCTCCATCCCCATGACAGTGACAGTTATCCTAAGTTCCATACTGGGTTTATTAGTAACTATCTTATGTTTGTACTAGTTTTGGTTGCCCAATGTTCACATTTCCCTGAAAAACACTTTCATCAGGTCCCTGAGAGAGAGACTACTGCCATGTCAAAATCAAGGGATATGCAGAAACTGGCAGATAGTTAGCACTGGGGGAGGAGATTTGGGGTCACAGTCCATAAGGTAAACAGTTGCGGTGGCACAATCTCCTAGTTACACAGACTCGGAGCTCTGCAGTCCTGGAAGTTTTAACAGTATTTACATCGTACTGTCATACAACACAAAGTGGAGGTCATTCAGCCTATTCTGCCTGTGCCAGCTATTTGAAGGGGTGATCCACAAGTCCCCTGCAATTACTTTTTTCCAATTCGAATATTTATCCACTTTACAAGTTCCTATTAAATATGTTACCTCCCCCTCCTGTTATGTTCTTTCAGATATCAAGTTCCAGATTAACTCAGTGTGTGAATCTCTCAACTTTCATTTCCCCACTGGTTCTTTTACAAAGGATCTTAAATCTTCCGGTAACTGACTTCTGTTGGTGAAAACTAATTGTTTTGTTGCTGCCAAGAAAACCTCCCAATTAAATCCTCCCTTCATCGTAGGCATTTATCCTAGGATTCTCTGGGAAGCAAGGGAGGAGATTGTAGAACCATTGGCCTTGATTTTTATGTCCTCGTTGTCTACAGGAATAGTGCCAGAAGACTGAAGGATAGCAAATGTGGTTCCCTTGTTCAAGAAGGGGAGTAGGGATAACCCTAGTAACTATAGGCCGGTGAGTCTCACTTCTGTTGTGGGCAAAGTCTTAGAGAGAATTGTAAGGGATAGGATTTATAACGTCTGGATAGGAATAATGTGATCAAGAATAGTCAGCATGGTTTTGTGAAGGGCAGATCGTGCCTCACAAACCTTATGAATTCTTTGAGATGGTGACTAAGGAGGTGGACGAGGGTAAAACGGTAGATGTGGTGTATATGGATTTTAGTAAGGCGTTTGATAGGGTTCCCCATGGTAGGCTACTGCAAAAAATATGGAGGTATGGCATTGAGGGTGAGTTGGAGGTTTGGATTAGGAATTGGCTGGCTGGAAGAAGCCAGAGGGTTGTAGTTGATGGTAAAGGTTCATCTTGGAGTGCAGTTACTAGCGGTGTTCCGCAAGGATCTGTTTTGGGACCATTGCTGTTTGTCATTTTTATAAATGACCTGGAGGAGGGGCTAGAAGGTTGGGTGAGCAAGTTTGCGGATGATACGAAAGTTGGTGGAGTTGTTGACAGTGAGGAAGGATGTGTCAGGTTACAGCGGGATATAGATAAGCTGCAGAGCTGGGCAGAAAGGTGGCAAATCGAGTTCAATGTGGGTAAGTGTGAGGTGATTCACTTTGGTATGACTAACAAAAAGATGGGGTACTGGGCTAATGGTCGGATACTTGGTAGTGTGGATGAGCAGAGGGATCTTGGTGTCCATGTACACAGGTCTCTGAAAGTTGCCACCCAGGTAAATAGTGCGGTGAAGAAGGCATAAGGCGTACTGGCTTTTATTGGTAGAGGAATTGAGTTCCGGAGTTCTGAGGTCATGTTGCAGTTGTATAAGACTCTGGAGTATTGTGTGCAGTTTTGGTTGCCATACTATAGGAAGGATGTGGAGGCACTGGAACGGGTGCAGAAGACGTTTACCAGGATGTTGCCTGGTATGGGAGGAAGATCGTATGAGGAAAGGCTGAGGCACTTGGAGTTGTTTTCATTGGAGAAAAGAAGGTTTAGGGGTGACTTGATAGAGGTGTACAAGATGATTAGGGGTTTAGATAGGGTTGACCATGAGAACCTTTTTCCACGTATGGAGTCAGCTATTACGAGGGGGCATAGCTTTAAATTAAGGGGTGGTAGGTATAGGACAGATGTTAGGGGTAGATTCTTTAGTCAGCGAGTCGTGAGTTCATGGAATGCCCTGCCAGTAGCAGTAGTGGACTCTCCCTCTTTATGGGCATTTAAACGGGCATTGGATAAGCATATGGAGGATAGTGGGCTAGTGTAGGTTCGGTGGGCTTGGATCGGCGCAACATTGAGGGCCAAAGGGCCTGTACTGCGCTGTATTTTTCTATGTTCTATCTCTACTTGAAGAAGCATGATCCCAGTTTTTGCAGCCTTTCTACATTATTGATATCCCATCACCTAGTACCATCCCTATGGCCTTGACATCCAGCCCAGATTTGGCCACAGTCGTTCTGTGATGGTCTAACCAGTGATCTATGAACTTTTCATGGAACAAGGTTAAGGATGTGTAGTTTAGGAAATATGACAGTGTGAAAAACACAAGATTAAGGCTGATAAGTCCCCCAGAGAGCTGGGTCCTTGGAGAGATGCTTAATCTCCAGGATGCAAAGCAAAAGAACTATGCAATCTCTGGATAAGAGCAGCTCTTTCGGTGCAGTTTATTCTATGCTGCTCTGTCCTGGGCATTGTTTAAAGGTCTGCCCGGGGCAAGTTAGCACAAGTGACCATGGATTCACCAGCTTGCTATAAACACACTGCTCTTTAACTTTGCACATCTGGATTCAGATTCAGCTCAGCAATACATAAGAAAATTAATTATGGGGAATTTGTGCAGTTTTAATCCAAAATACTGTCAATATCACTGCTGGGAGGAATGTCACACAGGCATAACTAGAAAATTCCTCTCCTGAAATTAGGGTCAGAAATAATCAGGATTATTTATACCTAACCCTGTGCTGTGCATGCCCTGGGAATGTTTTGATAGATACAGTGGAAGCTTGACCTGTGGAATTCATTGCCACGGAGTGCAGTGGAAGCCGGGACGCTAAATGTCTTCAAGGCCGAGATTGATAGGTTCTTGTTGTCTAGAGGAATTAAGGGCTACGGGGAGAACGCTGGCAAGTGGAGCTGAAATGCGCATCAGCCATGATTGAATGGCAGAGTGGACTCGATGGGCCGAATGGCCTTACTTCCACTCCTATGTCTTATGGTCTTATTTGACTCTGTATCTAACCTCATGCTGTCCCTCTGCTGGGAAGGTTTGATGGGAACAATGTAGAGTGGACTTTACTTTTAGTTTAAAAGAGTAGAGGGATCTTTACTCCATCTCTATACATGTGCTGTCCCTGGCCTGTGAGTATGACAATAAGAAATAGATAAATTTCATACAACACATGTTTGTGAACATTTTTTTAAAAAGTAGAGCATTCAATGAGAATCAGACAAATTACAAAGTTCAACAATTTAAGATTGGATGTGAAATTTTCTGGGAATTATTAAGTTTTTTTTATTAAAACAATAGATCAAACCTCAGTACTGTCCAAATGATGATATTTTTCCATTTCATGTATTCATAGGGGAGTATTATGGCATTGAGGTGCCATACAATTTAATTATTTCCTATTAATCAAACAGACCTGTGCAACTGGAGCTTGACTGAAGAAGCCCTCAAAGCATGTCCCTGAACCATGAGACACCTATGTGTCCAAGCACTAGCTCTCAACAATGAAAGCGAGACTTACAGAAAGCCCAGGTACATAATAATCCTGGAGAATTAACAGAGCCAAACACAACGCTGGCCTGTGTCCTCCATGATGACAGCATTTACCCTCAATGAGATGCACGCTTGCAACCCACCGAAGTTTCCTTGGTTTCGTAGGTCCCGATCTGTATCTGGCCCAGTTTCTGATCTGTGGTATATTGGGCATTTACTGGGTATTGACAGCACACCTCCAGGTATCACTGAGTCATGTATTCAGGCATTAATTGATCACATAACCTGGTATAACTGGATCACATGTGTGACATTTCTGGGCCACATGTCCAGCTATATCTATATTGTCTGTCTGGGTGTAATCAGTCCAAAACCCTAGAGGTCCTTTTCAAATTGTCCTGTGACAGCACCTTCCCATATGCCTCAAGGAGGCAACTTACCATCGCATTTACACAATATTTGAATGGGTTTGCGTGAGGGGGGAAACCATTGAACTTATTCAAGGCTGAGTTAGATAGTATTTTGATCAACCTCCGAGCCAAGTGAGGAGGAGACAGGGAAGTGGAATTGAGGTCACAATCAGTTTAGCCCTGATCCTTTAGATTAGCGGAACAGGGTTGAAGGGCTGAATGGCCTTTTCCTGCTCATAGGTCCTAGCTTTCTGTGAAGTGACTTTGTCAGCAAATTGACTCTATTTTATTTATCAATCGATCTGCATTTTGAGGACGACTGATTGGCCTAAACTTGCCTGAGCTAAATACGTTGCTGCACATAATTCTGTAAAACTCTCAGTCCAGAAAAATAAAGAGAAAGTCAGTTAAATCTGGGACACTATCAATGTTGAGTCCAACACTTCCAATGCCAAACCCTTGAGGGGTCTACCTATTATACAAGGTAATAAGGATAAACTGGAATTTGTCTCCTTGGAATCACAGAATCCTTACAGTGTGGAAGTAGGCCATTTGGCACTTTTGAGTCCACACTGCCCTTCCGAAGAGTATCCTACTCAGACCCACCCCTCTACTTTAACCCTGTAATGTTGCATTTCCCATGGCTGATCCACCTAGCCTGCATAACCCAGAAGCTATGGGGCAAACTAGCATCGCCAATCCACCTAACCTGCACATATTTAGACTGTGGGAGGAAACCGGAGTACCCAGGGGAAACCCAGACAGACAAGGGGAGAACATGCAAGCTCCACATGGACAGTCACCTGAGGCTGGAATCAAAACCTGGGTGCTGTGAGGAAGCAGTACTATTAGTGGAAAGTTACAAAAAAATTTAGCAGAGATATTTAAAATTACTTGGGGTTGTGTTAGAATAGAGAGTGGGAAACTATTTCCACTGACAGAAATGTTGGTAATGAAAGGAGACTGATTTAAGATAATTAGCTAAAGAACCAGAGGGGATGTGAGGCAAAAATTGTTTTAGGTTATGTTGTTCTGAAAAGGGCAGTAGATGCAACTTTAATTGTAACTTTCAAAATGGCTATTGGAGGTATGCTTGAGAAGGAGAAAGAAAAGATAAAGCTGTAGGAAGTGAGCAAGAGAATTTCAAAGAGCTGACACAGACTAGATGGACTAAATGGCCTGCTCTGTGCAGTATGATTCTTAAATGATGTCCCGCAGTTTAAAGAGGTAAAGGCCCATTGGGTTACACAGACACATCCAGCACAGAATATTCATAAAAAGCAGCAATGCAGTGAAATGTTAAAATCTGCATACAGCAACACATCAGCATCAGTGTCCACTCAATCAATAAGCACTGCCAAGCACGCGAGCAGTCCAACCTGGGGCTTCTTCACCTGTACACTCTTTAAGGCTTTTTGAAAAATCTTTTATTTCCAATTCCTATCTTCACCACTAACTGATCAAATCTTCACACAGCCCTGGAAGAAATGAGGGCCTGCTCGTTTCCTCACTCACTGATCAGTGTGCAAACTCTCCAGTGTGTGCATACATTCACGTGTGTAAACACACACATTCACATCCACATGTTCACAAACATGCACACGTGCACACACATGCCTAATCAGTGGGACATTTACAATAGATAGTGCTTCCCTCCACAATGATGGATATGATTGGAGTGGAGGGGTTCTCATTGTCAGTGTGAAGTAACTGCGAAAAGAGATATATTCTAGTAGTTTCATTCTTTTGTGTGGGATATGTTATCATTGGTAAAGTCTGCGTTTTTTTGTCCATTTACAATTGCTTTTCAGTGTTTTTTAAAAAATTGTTCATTCATATGTTGAGGGCTTACTGGATCCCCTCAGAGGGCAGTGAAGAGTCAATCACATTGCTGTGGGTCTGAAGTCACATGTAGGTCAGACCAGGTAAATACGTCAATGATATTAGTGAACATGATGGGATTTTACAACAATTGTTGATAGGTGCTGAGACTAGCTTGATTTTCCATGTTGTGTGCAAGTCTGAAAGGGTTACTACTGAGGAGTGCCATAATCACGATGAATTATGTTGATGTCATCCCGACAAGTGAGCAGAACAACTTAGGATCTTGGTGGCGGCGGGGTGGGGAACGGGGGTTTGGGAGGGGGTGTCATCTGACCCTCCTCAAAGTCTCTGTAACACTGTCAATCATAACAATGCAACCTATAACTTTTTAAAACTCTTACTTGAAATGTGAGCATTACTGGCAAGACCAGTGTTTGTTGTTAACATTCAGAATACCGTAATTGAAGTGGGAATTGTTTATTAAAGACAGGGAGCAGAACTCATTTGACGAAGATGTAGGAAGAATGTAGGATTCCTCCACATTATCCATGAATAGCAGGAATCTAATTAACCTGTGCAGGGTGGCAATCTTGCCTTTTCACCACGAGAAGACAGAACATCTGCATTTTAGCTGTAAAACACAGGAGAATCCTCCAGTTCCATGGCTCAGAGCAGTAGAAATGCTACTGCTGCGAAACAAAAGTTTCTCAAAAACAAAAGCAAGCAAAATATGTGATCACATTCAGAAGAAATAGCATCAGAAATGATATTGCAAGGAAGACTTCATTTCAGAGATTGGTCAAATAGAAAACGGAATTGGACATCTCTGAGAAAACAATTTCTGAGATACCAGAGAGCTTCCAAATTGACTTTTGAAGACGTACCAGAAGTCTTTGACAATTACTTCAACTAAGAACTAATATCATTTTGAAAAAGCAAGTGTTCATAGAGTTCAGTAACCAGGTAATTTAATTTAATGATCCCTACAGATTATGGAAAAGTATGACTTCACTGGCAATGCAATTGCTGAGGGTGAACGAGAGAATAGAAACCTATTGGCAAATTGAAATAAAAATTTGCTTGCTTCAACACAGATCCATTTTTCTCCGATCAACATGTTCAGAGATATTATTAACACAACTCTGGAGCAAGTGGGAATTGAACCTGAGTGTAGGGACTTTATTCCTCAACACAGGCAGATTGTGAATTAAAAACTGCTGACACAGATTGAGGATGTGTGCATACAGTTGCATGAAAGACACCACCGAGAAGATGCCAAATGCCAAATGATTCAGGCCCACTGTGGGGTAGAAACTGCCTAAGTAGGGAAAGTCCAAGAGATTAAAGGTTTAAAATGATCTACAGACCTTTGTCTGGAGAGAATCTAAGGCAATAGCTTTCTACCCAGCAAACTATCAACATTACAACTCCAAAGAGAATGGGTTTGGAGAGAATAGCGAGTCTTTCAGATTGGCTGCATTTATAAAGCTAGCGACTGTGGGGAAATGAGGTAGTGGTAGATCTAAGTAATAGTAATAATGGAAAGAAGAGTTAGGGCAGGTGACTTGGAGGTGCCGGTGCTGGACTGGGGTGGACAAAATTAAAAATCACACAACACCAGCTTATAGTCCAGCATTTAATTGGAAGCACTAGCTTTCCGAGCACCACTCCTTCATCAGGTTGTTGTTGAAGGAGCAGTGCTCTGAAAGCTAATGCTTCCAAATAAACCTGTTGGACTATAACTTGGTGTTGTGTGATTCTTAGCTTTGGGCAGGTGATGTTGTGTAAGGGTCTGAAAGGGTTAATACTGAGGAATGCTACTATGATGGTGTCATACGAGCCCATAGGCAGAACAGCTTAGAACCTCGAAGGAGTGTGTTCTCTTTAAAGTCTTTGAAACAATGTCTATCAGTGTAGATATTTTCTACAGGAGCTGGGAGGTCATGTTGCAGCTGTACAGGACATTGGTTAGGCCACTGTTGGAATATTGCAAGCAATTCTGGTCTCCTTCCTATCGGAAAGATGTTGTGAAAGGGTTCAGAAAAGATTTACAAGGATATTGCCTGGGTTGGAGAATTTGAGCTATAGGAAGAGGGTGAACAGGCTGGGGCTGTTTTCCCTGGAGCGTCGGAGGCTGAGGGGTGACCTTATAGAGGTTTACAAAATTATGAGGGGCATGGATAGGGTAAATAGGCAAAGTCTTTTCCCTGGGGTCGGGGAATCCAGAACTAGAGGGTATAGGTTTAGGGTGAGAGGGGAAAGATATAAAAAAGACCTACGGGGCAACTTTTTCACACAGAGGGTGGTACGGGTATGGAATGAGCTGCCAGAGGAAGTGGTGGAAGCTGGTACAATTGCAATATTTAAGAGGCATTTGGATGGGTATATGAATAGGAAGGGTTTGGAGGGATATGTGCCGGTGCTGGCAGGTGGGACTAGATTGGGTTGGGATATCTGGTCGGCATGGATGGGTTGGGACCAAAGGGTCAGTTTCCAAGCTATACACCTCTATGACTCTATACTTCTGGAGAAGTCAGACCACCTGGTTCAAAGATAGGGATACTAGCACTGAACCACTGCATCGGTGGCCACTATGGGTGATTATCATCATGATGAAGACTAGCTAGTTGCTAATGTGCAGTTAACAAAATCTCATCAATCACAAGAGACACTTATAGTTGGACCAGGAAATGGCCAAGCTGGGATCTGTGGTTTTCGACAGGAAAAGAAGATGGTGGCAGCAAATTTCATCATCAGCAGCGAGTGGAAATGCCCATATAAAATTCCATATTGAATAACTGAATTTACATTCTAACAGCTGTCATGTCCTCAGAGATTGGAGGCCTCAGGATTGCTAGTCAAGTGACACCAGCACTCGGCCATCACCTTTTCACAAAGGGTACCAACATAAGAGGTTTGACACTGGAATGAAATACCCAACCCTGTTTACCAGTGCCCATCATAGAGAGAAACATTTTTGTTCATTCAGAATGAACTCCAAGTGACTTCAGTCCCACACTATGCAGAGGCTTTTCGCACATTCAAAGATGATCCAGTAAGCCATTCAGTTGTCAAGAGCAGCCAGGGCTTGGGGATAAATGTGATCGTTTTTTCTCTTTCTTTATGTATGCTGTTGTTTCTCTCTGTCTCTGCTGCTATGCCATTATCTGTTGTGTAGTATCTCTCTCTCTGTATTGTTATGTGTCTTGTCTGTCTGGATTCTGACAACTCTTGTTTCTCCACGTTCTTTCTCCCAGTGATATGAAGTGCTGTTTTGAGCTGATTACCTTTACCTACCTAGCTTAACTAAGTTGCCTGCTGCTCATTGCACTAACTCTGATGATTTCTGCAGTTGCCTGGGTGTATACACACGTTTCTACCCACACACTGGAACACAGGCACACACCAGCTCTCACATTCAGTCTTGCTCCATCCCTAGCATAATTTCCAATTGTTGGAGGTTAGATAGGACCATGACATTGGGGTGTTGTTGGTTATACGATTGCGTAAGCTGGACACAGCATGCCAGGATTCAGCCATTTAATGTCCATAGCTTAAAAATGTGTTGCTGGAAAAGCGCGGCAGGTCAGGCAGCATCAAAGAAGCAGGAGAATCGACGTTTTGGGCATAAGCCCTTCATAAGTCCATAGCCAAGGACTGGGTGGGGATAATGGTGGATAATTAAGACATCTTTGTATTACCCTGGATTTGGATCAAATAACAGGTGAACTATCCTGCCAGCGGCCACAAAGTATCTGGGATAGATTAGATTAGATTACTTGCAGCATGGAAACAGGCCCTTCGGCTCAACAAGTCCACACTGACCTCCAAAGAGCAACCCACCCAGGCCCATTCCCCTACATTTACCCCTTCACCTAACACTATCGGCAACTTAGCATGGCCAATTCACCTAACCTGCACATTTTTGGACTGTGGGAGGAAACCGGAGCACCCGGAGGAAACCCACGCAGACACGGGGAGAATGTGCAAACTGGGATAAGACAACCATTATTCCTAGGATATTTACAACTACATCCAGGAAATTGGAAGCAAGTGGGAATAAGAAATTATTCGAGATTAGGTAAACAAGGTTTAGCTAAATAGGCAGTAGTTTGGTAAAACAGATAGAGGTTTGGCAAATTATAGAATCCCTACTGTGTGGAGATAGGCCATTTGGCCCAACAAGTCCACACTGATCTTCTGAAGACTATCCTACCCAGACCCATTCCCCTACCCTACTGCTCTACATTTCCCCTGACTAATGCACCTAACCGACACATCCCGGAGTACTGTGGGCAATCTAGCATGGCCAATTCACCTGGTCCGCACATCTTTTGGACTGTGGGAGGAAACCAGAGCACCTGCAGGAAACCCATGCAAACACTGAATGTGCAAATTCCACACAGACAATCGCCTGAGGATGGAATCGAATCTGGGTCCCTGATAAGCCAGGCAATGGTAAAGTAGACAGGGGTTTAGTACTGCTAACTGACACCAAGCACCATTCACCACCACAACACCTCCCCCCCCCCCCCCGAAGTCTCCAGTGGGGAGGTGGGCCTAGTTGAAACAGGGCTGAAAATACGTTGCTGGAAAAGCACAGCAGATCAGGCAGCATCCAAGGAACAGGAGAATCGACGTTTCGGGCATCAGCCCTTCTTCAGGAACCAAAGAACCGAAACGTCGATTCTCCTGTTCCTTGGATGCTGCCTGACCTGCTGCGCTTTTCCAGCAACACATTTTCAGCTCTGATCTCCAACATCTGCAGTCCTCACTTTCTCCTAGTTGAAACAGGACCTGGTGACTTCAGACACTCTCCAGCCAACAGACAAAGGAATTGGTGACGAGATGTATTGTGTCTAGAATCTACCAGGGAGCTTTGTTAACCAGCTGAAACTCTGTACCTCATCCACTGAGTGAAGAGTTCTTGATATGGTCTTATCAAATACAGAGAATTGTACAGAGGAGGATCTTAGATTTAGAGTAGATTACTTACAGTGTGGAAACAGGCCCTTTGACCCAACAAGTCCACACCGACCCGCGAAGTGCAACCCACCCAAACCTATTCCCCTACATTTATCCCTTCACCTAACACTACGGGCAATTTAGCATGGCCAATTCACCTAACCTGTTCATTTTTGGACTATGGGAGGAAACCGGAGCACCCGGAGGAAACCCACGCAGACACGGGGAGAATGTGCAAACTCCACACAGAGACGGGAATTGAACCCGGATCTCTGACGCTGTGAGTTAGCAGTGCTAGCCACTGTGCCACTGTGCCGACCAAAAAGGAAATCTTCATTAAACACATGAGGGAGAAAGCTGAGTGAGGAGATTAACCGTGGAGGAAGCTCACGTAGACAATAAGTTCTGGCTGGGTTGAATCACCTGTTTTTTGTGTTCTTGAGGTTTGTGTTATTGTATCAGTTTTATTAGTTTCTCTGCTAACTAAAAGCCTTAAGGAATCAAGATAGCCCCAGATACTTACAATTTTTTTAAAAAGCCAGCTCTTGCAATTTCAAAACGGTTAGACTAATGTACAACACATGCATGAAATATTAAAGTTCAGCAAATGCTTCATGTGTCTCTTGTTGCTTCACTAGCCTTTTTTTCTTGGTGCATTTTGTGCCTTTTATCCCAAGCTCAGCTCACACAAAGAAAAATGACATCAAAGCCCACAAGGAGCACCAATCCAAGGCAAATGGAATAAGGATACTGTAGGTCAGCCAGGATCCACCAATGAATGGTGGATTAGGCTTGAGGGGCTGATGGCCTCCTCCTGTTCCTAATATGTTATGAGCTGAAGGTGCTTTCACACTTGGCTGACAGTCAGGGTTGCTTAGCTTAGTCAGCTGGTTTGTGATGCTGAGTGACGTGAGTTCAGTTTCTGTTTTGGCTGTAGTCATCACAAAGGCCATGTTTTCTCCTGAAACTCACCCCTTACGTGACGTGTGGTGACCTTCAGAGTAAACTCATCACCACTTGCACCTCTCCTTACCGCAGAAGCCCACGGTGACCTCTGTTTTAAACATTAAGGCCATAGGACCTAACGTGATGATTGCACTGGCAACTCCAAATTAAATGGCTGGCTCCACAAAGGGTCACAGCCTTGGTTACATCATTCTTGGAGGTGATCAGGCCTCAGGGATCTGTTATATCCACTAGGAGGCCCTGGTCGGCTGTGAGGCAGGATTGGTGCCAAGACTTGAACGTAAAGCATCTTTAATTTCTACACAAGTGAGAATTCACATTTTGAACCTGGTTTATCATAGACTGGGAGTGACCGATTGGTTCAACTTTTAGCATAGATTAATGTCTTAAAATGTTACATTCAGGATAAGGGACACAGTTGGTGCAGGGAAAGAGAGAGTGTGGAAGAGTTGGTCACAAAAACAGTTAAAGTGGTGCGTTTTACAGATTTTAATGAAGGACAGAGAAGTGAAGGTATTTAGGGAGAGTATGTTGGGGGTAGGGAGATAAAGACATGGATCCTATTGATAAGGAGAGGGAGGCTCGTGAGAAATCAAAGTAATTGTAAGGTCACTGAGAGGTACAAAAGTGGAGGAGATACAGAGATAGGGAGGCTCAAGGCTGCAGAATGATTTAATCACAGGGTGAGAGTTTTAGGTATTTGGGAGCAAGTGAACAAGACCTGCTGGTGGGTGGGGAATTGGATGCAATGGGCAGCAGAGTTTCAGAAAGATTGAGGTTTATGGAGAGTAGAATTTGGCGACTGATCAGGAGGGCACTTGGGCAGAGAGACAGGAGGTGACAAAGGCTTGGAGGAGAGTTTAATGGACAATGGGTTAAGATTGTTTCAGGCAAGGGAGGGGGGGTGTCAGGTGGAAATAGAAGGGTCAGTGGTCTCTGCGAAAGTGGGGACATGGTGTTGGAAACCTGGCTCTTTGGCATAGCAGTAGTATCCCTATGTCTGAGCCCGCAGGTCTGGGTTCAAGTCCCACCTACTCCAGGCATGTGCTATGTGTCAGCACAGGTTGATTCAATGAAGAATGTGGGAATAGCCAGGGAGGTTGCAAGAGGTCAACAATCCTTCTGAAATGGAGGCTTATCCAAAGAGAGGGATGGTTTCTCAGCATGGGGAGGTCAGGGTAGCAAAGAAAATAGATGCATGCAACTGTTAACATTCTGCCATACTCTTATGTGACTTTTATGCTGTCAGTATATTTCACTGGAGTTACATGTGGAATGACCTCTTATTTGGACATTCATGTGTGGTATCAGAGGTTTCCCTTTGTTGGATACACCTTTGTCAATAACCCAACTTAAGGCACGCCTTTCATTCTGGGAGGGGACTCCTGTCTGCCTTTGGTGTGGAGAGCTGAGCAGTGGAGAGGTGTTCTGCTAATGAGAGACACCTATTAATGGCAGACTAGTCAAAAGCAAGGATCATGAAGCATGTGGCTGTTTAATGACCTAGTACCCAAAAATCTTTAACTACTCATCGGAATAACAGCCAGCATCAGCACACACTCATTGCAATAGAATCCCTGGGAATACAAAGCTCACGAAGGATCGTATTACTGACAGGAGAATCTGCTTTTTTGTTGAAATTATCTCCTGAAGAACATGTTTGAAACAAATTCACACACAATTATGAATCCAGATTCTGGGCCCTAGCCACTGGGCACTCAGTGGTTGCGATGTCACTGGGAAATGTGTTTGGGAGGCATTGGCTCAGGGATCATAAGGTCATGTGTACATGTATTGGGTCACATGTTCAGTGCCACTGGGTCATGTGTTCACAACTCATGAGGTCAGGTATCCAGATGTCACTGGATCATGCGATGATGTATCAATTGGTCACGTTCAGTGTCACTGGGTCACATGTTCGGTGTCAGAGTTTGGTGTCCTGGCATCATTGGGTCACAGTCCTGGTGCCACTGGGTCACGTTCAAAGTCAGTGGACCTCCTTTATCTGTGTTGCTGGGTCCCATGTCTTTCCGGTTCTATTAACAGGTAGTTTAGGGGAGTCTGTGACACAGCTGGTTGTAGTGATACTGTGGTTGTGAATGGGATCAAGTTTTAATCAGTCAACCACTGGGCAAGCAGGGTTAGGAGTAGGCTGGTCATTAATGATGGTCAGTCATCAAGCTAGATCCAGTCTGTGCAGTAACCGATGTCCTGGCAGACAGATTATGACAAAGACAAGGTCTGAACTGAAAGCGCTGCTTGGTTTTTCTTACCCAGGCAAGTCCATACTATAGTAGCCATCACATATGGGGTAACTAGCAAGCATGAAAATTAACAGGGAGGGGAAAGAGAGAGGGAGAGAGAGAGAGACAAAGAACGACGAAAAAGTTAACTCACTCTGAACATGCAGCATGCAGCAGCTTAGATGGGAGTTTGTTTGTAAACGTTGTCCCATCTGATTACTCAGACTTTAAACAGGAAACCTTAGGTAACTCCAAACCACATGGCTTGATGACAGATTGAGTTAATACTGAAAAAGATTGACCACAGGCATATTTGCAATATGAGGGGCACCTAGACTCTAGGATGGGGTGTTGTTGAAAGAGAACATGTGGGACCCGGAGAGAGCAAGGTCAAGGGCTCAATGGGAGTATGTAGACCTCAGAGTGTATTGGCCCAGGGGTGGATGTAGGCCACAGGGGGAAGGTATAGGTTTCTGGAGGAGGATATGGGCATGGCAGAAAGTTTTGGCCTTGGTAGGAGTTTGGATGTCCCTGAGTGAGAGTATGAACATGAGGGGGTGACTTGGGCCCCAAATGGAGGATGTTGGCCTCAGGGCTGAGGTGTGCAGGTCTGGAGCAGGCCCTGGGCTCAGATGGTGTGATGGCTGGACTCCAGGGTGGGCCCAGGGGAAGATGTAAGCCTTGTCGGTGAAGGGAAGAGGATGGTTAAAGATGTTGAGATGGGCCATGTTTAAGGGGCAAGAATCCAAGAAATGAAGGGCTCGCCAAAGCTCAGGATCAGGGATGGCGCTAAGATCATGATGATGGGGGTCCACTGCAGAGGACAAGGTCAGTCAGGGAACAATTTCAGGGGTAGAATAAGGCTCAAACGTAACAGTGATCTGGAAAAATAGCACAGTGCAACTTGGAGGCTTTGAAATGATTGAATAAATAAAATCCAATGGTGCTTTCACTCAGAATAAAAATGAGACCTGTGTCCACAAAGTACAAAGTTTGGATTGAGCAGCAGATGTTAAATGGCCCATTAAATATGATGGAATGCGACAAAACATCAATAATCAACAGAAACATTAAGTCATAACCACCTTTTGTCTTGTTTTCCCTTTCTATTCCTATCATTGTTTGTTCATGTCACTCCAGGGACATGTTGGTGAATATCCAGTGTATTCTCTCAGTCAGTGAATCTAAGAACCTGGTGAATACAGATGAGCTTTCAAAATTATCTCCCAGCCCTGCCTCCTCACTCAGACACTGCCCACCTGCACCCCTGTGTGAGGACCTGCTGAGTGTGTTGTGGAGGTGATGGTGGGGGAAGAGGAGCACTTGTAGAAAGTGGGAAAGAGTGCCCACACAGGAGGAGGCCATTTTCGCCCCTCCTCTCTGTCAGTTCTTCCAGCTCTTGGCCCACAGCACTGCTGGCTGCAGCATTCCAGTGCATATCCATAAATGCTTTGTGTGGTTCCTGTCTCTACCCTCCTTTCAGGTGGGGAGCTCCAGAACTTTTCCAATTCTGCCAACCCAACCTCATCATTGTCTGAGTGAAAATACTTCTCGTGAATTCTCTTATCATTCCTAGAGTCACTTTAAATTGAAATCTTCTGGTGATTGACCATCCTGCTCTAACTAACAAATTCTTGCTGTTCACTCAACCAGGCATCCTCAGAAAAAATATTTAATTAATCTCTCCTCAGCCATCTCTGTTCAAAAGAAAACAGTCTCAGATTTACAATTTTTCCTCATGGCTGGAATTCTTGATTTCTGACAACGTCCTCTGAAATCACCTCTCAGGCGAGGTCCTAAATATAGTAAACCATTCAATCGAAGCTAGAAATCAGGGGTGGGGTGAAATTTGGTTCATCGGTCACCCTTTTGTGGTGTTCTATGTCTCTTCAAATACAATGTCAAAATACTTCCCTCCTGACATATTTCCTCTCTGCAATTTTGGGCTAATGTATTCCTGGAAATTTCATCACAAGACCTGCTGCCCTGAACTCATATTTCGTCATTCCCCTCATTGGGCACCATCAATGTGGCATCCATTGCTCTTTGGCCAACGGCAGAGCTTCCAGATCCCATTATCTGGGATGAATAAAGATTAGGGTTAGTCAGTTACACAGTCAGTTATCCATTTGAGGATGTTCTGCCACTCGAGAAACAAAGGTGTGGAAAGATAATATTTTAAAAGAGGAACAATTTCAAATATTCTTTTCCAAAATTAATCTTCAATTCCTTGAGGCTCCAGGGCTATTAGGAGAGTTGGAATAAACTCTCATCCCAGACATCACTGTAAAGATTGATCAGTCTTGAATTTGTCTTTCACCAGTTTGTAGCTCTGTCCCTGTCTGCGCTGAAGTCATGGTTTAATGCATCACAGTGCTCAGCGTTAACCAGTGTGCTTGCACCTCTGTTGCCTGGGCATTCCTAAGCCTTGAAAGGACATCTTTCCTTGCCTAAGGAAATCAGCTCAGTCGAGTTAACACACAACAAAGGGAAAATCACCTGGAGCACCCTTTGGATACTATATTCCAGCTTTCGATAGTTTTTCTTTGTAGCACAATATCATTCAGCATCCACCCATTAATGTTACGTAATGCCCTTTCATAATTTATCCCTTTATTAACAGTATGTGACACTCATCTCCACTTAGTTTCCATGCCCCACCCTCAAAGGTAGCAGAAGCAGATAAAGAGGCTGCCTCACAGTGCTAGAGACCTGGGTTCAATACCCGCCTCAGGCGACTGACTGTGTGGAGTTTGCACATTCTCCCCGTGTCTGCGTGGGTTTCCTCCGTGTGCTCCGGTTTCCTCCCATAATCCAAAAATGTGCAGGTTAGGTGAATTGGCCATGTTAAATTGCCCATAGTGTTAGGTGAAGGGGTAAATGTAGGGGAAAGAGTCTGGGTGGGTTGTGCATCGTTGTGGACTTGTTGGGCTGAAGGCCCTGTTTCCACACTGTAAGTAATCTAATCCTTGATTTTTGTTTTGCAAATAGTGGCACAGAAGTTGGATTTTTTTATAAATCACTGGTCAGCAAGCAGTTAGATAAAATGCCCAATTCTGGGCACCACCCTTTAGGAAGGATGTCAAATTCTCGAATACTTGTGTGGCAGGAGATTTATTGGAACGATACTGGCGATGAAAAATTTCAGTAATGTGGAGAGACTGCAGAGAAACTGAGATTGTGCTCATTCCAGAAGAGAAAGTTAAGGGGGAATCTACTGGGGCTTTCAAAATTAGAAGAAGCTTTCAATGTCTAAATAAGGTGAATCAGGCTCCAGTGGTAAGTGGGCTGGTAAGCAAAGGACATAGATTTAATAGCATTGGCAAAAGAAAAGAGATGGAGGGAGAATCTTTTTTAACATTGTGAGTTGCTGAGATCTGGAAACTGGTTTGATGGCAGAGTTACCATGCCAACTGGAATTTCTGACAGCCCAATTTCTTTTAAAAGCTGGTCAAGACATTTCTCTTTAACAAGACAGAATAATAACAGCAGCAGGCTATAAATCTTCAGACATTATTCTTAGGCTTTATACGAATGTTATTAAATTATTGGGTCCATTTTGGGTATTTGGGTGCCACTTAGAGCAGTTTTTAGTGAGGCTGACAACTTAATTCATTTATCAAAGTCCAAGTAAAGGTCATGATGCCCACCTGGCCCTTGGCTGTGGTGTAGTACCATGGTCCCCTGCAGTGCTAGGACCCCTTGACTGCCTGGATGCTCCCTGTGGCTCTTCATCTCCCTCAAAGCCTGTGTCCTGTATACCGGTACTGCCCATTAGTTAGCTTCACCACTCATCTCCCTATACCCTCTGAGAATGTTGAGTAACAGAGGATTTCAACAGAGGATTGGATAAATAATTGGGGAGAGTGAACTTGGCCAACGGGGGAGGTGGAGGGGAGGAGATTGGGGAAGCTCTTTGAAGGAATATCATAGAATGTTGGACCAAATGATCTCTGTTTATATGTGCAAAGTAATCATCACCCTCTATTCTTCACAAAACCCACTCAATGATTACCCACTTCTAATCCAGCTGAACATTCCTTTATTAGATTCTTAAATCCATCATCACCCTTTACAAATCCTGTGTTCAAAATTCTTCCATTGATTAACTCTCAAATCCTGCAATTTTGTGTTTTCCACTTCCTTTACCTTTCTTTCATTTCACCTTCATCTCTTACAGCCTCCCTTTTTAAAATTTTCTCTCTCTTCTTATTCTGAGACTGTACCTCAAGTATCCTTCTTATTCCAAGGAACCCACTATATTATAAGGAAGATATGAATGCATTGGAGAGAATGCAGAAGTGATTTGTAATACTGTTTCCAGGAATGAGACACTTCATTCATGAGGATAGATTGAAGAAGTTGAGACTATTCTCCTTGGAGAGAAGAAGGCTGAAAGGATATTTGATAGCAGTTTTCAAAATCATGAGTGGGCTGGCTAGACTAGATAGGCAGAAGCTGTTCCCATTCATAAAACAAACAAGAAAGAGAGGGCATAGATTTGAAGTGATGTACAAATGAAGCAGGGGTGAGTGAGGAAAGATAGCAATTTGGGTCTGGCATGCACTGCCTGAAAATGTAGTGGAGACAGGTTCACTTGAGACATTCAAGAGTCCATTGGATGATTGTTTGGTTATAAATGGGGTATGTAGGGACATGGGGAGAAGGCAGGAGATGGGTGCTAGATAATAGGACTAATGCATGCATGATGGACTGAATGGACTCCCTCTCCCGCTCAGACCCCTCTTCAGGGTTTTAGACAATGAACCTTTCAATAAATCTGTGACCTCTTTTCGCTTGTCCAACTACGGTTGGCACTCCTTGCTTTCTTTCCTCTTTGGAGGCTTGCACTTTGACATGGTGGGATCCCACATGATATCCTGATGAAGAGTCAAATTAGGATCAACGGGGGAAGGGGTGCAGGATGAGGTGTTGGATATAGATGCTACTTACTAAGGAGAGGTACCCATTGAGGAAGGAAACCTCACTTTCCCAAATCTGGGCCTGCCAACCCACGTGTATAAGTGTGGCACTAGTTGTGGGCCTATCCTGACACTAGTACAATCAGGCCCCTGTACTTCATTAGCATATGTGTAGAGGACTGTGTGCCAAAGAAGTGAATCCGGGTGTTTCCCAACTAGAAACCTGGGATGAACCAGGAAATCCACTCCCTGCTAAAGACCAGGTGTGCAGCATTCAAGTCAGATGATCCAAACTGATACAGGAAATCCAGATGTGCCCTCTGCAAAGCCATCAGTGATGCCAAGAGGCAGTACCGGACCAAGTTAGAGGCCCAAACCAACCAGATAGACTCCCACTGTCTGTGGCAAAGTCTAAGCAACATTACAGGATACAAAATGAAGCAGATAAAGATGGTGGACAAAGACATATCCCTTCCTGTTGCACTCAATGCTTTCTATGCTTGGTCTGAGCAGAATGCCAGTGGCACGGTGTCTCCTACTCTGGCAGCTCTGGACACATCTGTTCCCTTGGGGTGGCATGGTGGCTCAGTGGTTAGCACTGCAGCTTCACAGCACCAGGAACCCCGGTTTGATTCCAGCCTTGGGCAACTGTCTGTGCGGAGTTTGCACATTCTCTCCGTTTCTGCGTATGTTTCCTCCAGGTCCTCCGGTTTCCTCCTACAGTCCAAAGATGTGAAGCTTAGGTGGATTGGCTATGCTAAATTGCCTACGGTGTTAGGTTTATTAGTCAGGGGAAATGTAGAGAAATAAAGGAATGGGTCAGGATGGGTTCCTCTTCGGAGGGTCAGTGTAGACTTGCTGGGCCAAAGAGCCTGTTTCCACACTGGAGGGATTTTAAGTTCTAAGTTCTCTCCATCCGCTGCAGACGTCAGATTGGCCTTCCTCAGAGTCAACCCAAAGAAAGTGACGGGCTTGGACAGAGTCCCTGGCTGCGCATTTAGATCCTGTGCGGACCAGCTGTCAGAGGTATTCACTGACATCTTCAACCTCTTCCTCCTACAGACCAAAGTCCCCACCTGCTTCAAGAAGACCACCATCATCCCAGTATCTCAGAAAGCACCTGCAACATGCCTTAATGATCATCCAGTCGCTCTGGCCTCCATAATCATGAAGTGCTTTGAGAGGCTAGTCATGGATCACATCAGTTCCACCCTCCCAGCCTACCTTGATCTCCTGATGTAACAGGTCCACAGCAGACACCATTTCCCTAGCCCTGCATCTCCCTGGAACATCTGGATAAGGACACCTATCATCTGCACATTGGCTTTAGCTCCACTTTCAACACCATTATCCCTCCAGACTGATCTCAAAACTCTGAGACCTGAGTCTCGGCTCCACCATCTGCATTTTGATTCTCTGCTTCTTGACCCATAGACCACAATTAGTGAAATAGACAACTACACCTCCCCCATGATAACCCATAACACTGCACGCCCCCAGGGATGCATTCTCAGCCCCTACTGTACTCCCTGGACACCTATAACTGTGTAGACAAATTCTGAACAAACACCATCTACTAGTTTGCTGATGACACCACCAGATACCAAACAACAATGAGTAAGAAAACAGATGGACCAATGAGTGCTTGGTGACGGGATATAATGACAACAATCTATCTCTCATTGTTGGCAAAACAAAGAACTTATTGTTGATTTCAGAAAGAAATTGTTATGAAGTTGAAGGCGTGTACTGTACCTTTAAGACGGAGTGAATGCTGGTCTGAACTGAGAGCTGACAAGCACCTGTGATGACTAGCTAGCAGTCTCAGAGTGTACTAGAAAATTGAAAATATGTAACATTTGGCTGTAAAATAGATACTTAAGTTGGTTGCTGTTTTGACAACAATTCAAATTTAACCAAACATTTTAAATTATGGCCTAGGATACTAAAACCTAATCGAGGTTGACTTTTTTGTTTTTACCAACATCGAACCAATCAGACGAGCTGATGTTGAGATATAAACAAACAGGCATTTTGAAAGTCAGACAGAGTAACTGCCATTGACAGAGCAACTGCCATCGAGAGTGTAACTGCCATTGAGAAAGACTGCCATTCAAAAACACTCTCTATCAAAGGTACCTTTCTCATATGAAACATCTTCCCAGTAAAAGAAAGAAGACGACACAGGGAGATCTTCAGCTGAAAGAAAACAAACATCAGAGACAACAGCTGCTGTATGATTTTGAAATTAAGTTGATGTAATTGTAATAAGTGTCTTTTTATTGGAACAGTATATTGTTATGGAGTTGGAGGCAGATAATAAACAGTTAAAATAAAGGGGGGCTTAGAGTTGTGAATAGTTTGTTGTTTACTTTTGGAGTTAAGGAATAAATTAATATTATTTCATTTAAATTTGGGAGTTCTCTGCCACTCATAGTTGAACAGATTATGAGGCGAGGTGAGCTTTTCTGGGTGCAGGTTTAATTAGCAGAAGGGTTCATCACTGCCCCCATCAATGGAGCAGAGGTTGAGTGGGTTAACAGTGTCAAGTTCCTAGGAGTGACGATAACTGACAACCTGTCCTAGACTTCCCACGTAGATGCGACAGTCAAGAAGGCACAGCAATGCTTCTTCTTTCTCAGGCAGCTCAGCAAATTCAGCATGTCCATAAGGACCCTCACCAATGTCTCCAGATACACCATAGAGAGCATATTATCCAGGTGCATAGTGGCCTGGTACGGCAACCGCTCTGCCCAGGACTGTAAGAAATTACAGAAGGTTGTGTGCATAGCCTGGACCATTACAGGTGCCAATCTTGCATCCATGGATAGGAGACAGTAAGGACTACAGATTCTGGAACTCAGAATCAATAGATGTGAAGATGGAATAGCACAACAGGTCAGACAGCAGGAAAGTCAACATTTTGGGCTAAGACACTTTGTCAGGCCTCGGGAGGGTGAGAGGGAGGAGGGTGGGGCTGGGGGAAGAGTAGGTGGGATGGTGATATTTGTATGTAGGTAGGGGGTTGATGTGATTAGACAGTGGGAAGAGTGGAGTGGATAGGTGAGTAGAAAGATAGACCAAAAAAGATATTTCCTTCTCCACCCCTGACTGATTTCTGCAAGAATCACTCCTTCTGCAATTCCCTTGTCAACTCTACACACCCCACCAACTTCTCCGCCACACCCAGTACCTGTTCCTGTAACTGCAGGATGTGCAACACCAGCCCCCATACCTTCCCCTCACCTCTGTGCAAGGCTCTAAACAATCCTAGATGGGACAGAGATTCACCTGTATGTCACCTAACCTCATCTATTGCATCCATTGCTTCCGATGTGGTTGCTATATTGGGACGATCAAACGCAGACTTGTGGACCGGTTCACGGAGAATCTGCACTCTGCATGATCAACCAACCTGACCTTCTGGTTGTCATCCATTTTAAATCCCTCTCCCATTCCCCGGCGACATGCCCATTCTCGGCCTTCTCCACTATCAGAATGAGGCCAAATGGAAACTGGAGCATCAGCACCTTATATTTTGTCTGGGGAGCTTACAGCCCAATGGCCTCAACATTTACTTCACCAGCTACAAATTCCCTTCTCCCCCTGCCTAATCCCATATCTAGACCCATCTCTCCTCCTTACGTCCCTGACCTGTTCTAACCTCTCCTGCCTACTCACCTATCCGCTCCATCCTTCCCATTGACCAATCACAATAACCCACTATGTGCCTTTGTTGAGAGTGTGTTGCTGGAAAAGTGCAGCAGGTCAGGCAGCATCCAAGGTACAAGAAAATCGATGTTTTGGGATGGAGCCCTTCATCAGGAGTAACGTTGATTTTCCTGCTCCTCGGATGTTGTCTGACCTGCTGTGCTTTTTCAACAATACACTCGCAACTCTGATCTCCAGCATCTGCAGACCGCACTGTCTCCATATGTGCATTTACCTACCACCACTCCACCTACCCTTCCTTCAGCCCCACCACCCCCCATTTACTTCTGGGCTCTTCTCTCCCACCCTAGGCCTGACGAAGGGTCTTGGCCTTCCTGCTCCTCAGGTGCTGTCTGACCTGCTGTGCTCTTCCAGTTTCACATCTGTTGACTCTTCCATCCGTGGACTCCATTTACACTGCTAGTTTCTGTGGAAAGGCTGCCAGCATTGTCAAACACCCCTCCCATCCTGGTAATATTCTCCAACAGCATCTTCTGTTAGGCAGGAAATACAGAAGCTTGAACACATGCACCAACAGGTTCAAGAACAGCTTCTTCCCTGCCCTTATTAGACTAATGAATGGACTCTCTAATTTGAAATACTGTTGATCTTGTTAATGTTGATCTTGCTTTGCGTACCTCCTGTGCAGTGTAACCTGTATCGAAAAGTATGGGACTAGAAAAGCACAGCAGTTCAGGCAGCATCCAAAGAGCAGGGGAATTGATGTATCAGGATTGTCCTGATGAAAGCCTTATGACAAAACATTGAGTGTCCTGCTCCTCAGATGCTGCCTGACCTGCTGTGCTTTTCCAATGCTACACTTTTTGACTCTGATCTTCAGCATCTGCAGTCCTCACTTTCCCCCAGTGTAATACTGTCCAAGGCACCCAATGACCAGTATGTCCTTTCTTATTATGATCTGCCTGCACTGCTCAGAAACAAAACTTTTCACTGTACTTAGATTCACATGATAATAAATCAAAGCATTATCAAATCAGTAGAATGAGGGCCTTGAAAGTGGAAATTCATTACCCCATTCAGGGCCTTGATTGAGCCCGGGGCTGCCAGATGCCTACTCAGCCATTGGCAGGGCAGAACTCCCATTGGATTGTCTCCTTCTGCACCACTCCCTCATCAGCTGAAGAGCATTAAATACAACCCCGATTGCAAATGGTGCCATATTTCAAATAAACACAGAACTAGACTGCCTCTCAAAAGATGCCAATGGATCCTACAAGGAATAACCAGGATATCTGGATTGCTAGTCCAGTGACATTACCACTGCCTCATCTAATGTTTCACTTTGGGATGGAACCGGCAAAAATTCCAATGACAAAATGGATGACAGGGCAGGGTAATAGAATATGGTAGTGGGATTAACTAAATGAACAAAAGGTTTTGTCCTTTAGCGTCTCCCAACGTCCAGCGTATCACCGACTCTCCCTTTCAATCTGTTCTCCTTTCCCTCCTTTCTCTGACTCTTTACTTGTCTGAGATGTATCACAGCTCTTAATCTGAAGAGAGGTCATTAACCTGAAATGTTAATCAGTTTCCGTAGAAATATAAAAGATAGGAACATGCCATTCAGCCCTTCAAGCCTGATCATGGCTGATCATCCAACTTAGTTCTCACTTTCTGCCCACAGCCTTTGATCCCCTTTAGCCCTACAACCTACATCTAACTCCTTCTTGAAAACATTCAATGTTTTGGCCTCTGCCACTATCTATGGCAGAAAATTCCATAGGCTGACCACTCTCTGGGTGAAGAAATTTCTCCTCACCTCAATCTTAAATGGCCTACTCCATATTCTTAAACTCCTGGTTCTGGATTCCCTGATCATTGGGAGCATACTCCTGTTGACTCCTGTAAGAATTTTATTGTCTTCGATGTGACTTCCCCCCCCCCCCTCCCCCCCAACTCCAATCCTTCTAAACTCCAGTAAATGTAGACCCAACCAATCCAGTCTCTTTTCATATGTCAGTCCTGCCATCTCAGGAATCAGTGTCTCTCAATCTGACAGGGTTTTCAGTTCAAATTGTCCACTTTTTCTCAGGTGTTTCTAGTGTGTTCATTCAGAAAGGTTCATTTGAAATTGTCTGTCTTCCACACTGAGTGCATGACACAGGAGGTCATAGGCCACCTGATAGTCTACTGTGGAGGAGTGGTCACGATCTAGTTTGTGAAAACTGGCCTTTACATAGCACCTCTCACAACTGTGAGATATTTCAAATGGCCTTACAGCCGATGAAGTATTTTGTATGCATTGTCACTGTTGAAAAGTAGGGAATCAATCTGTGCACAGCAAGATCCCACAAAGACAGCAATGCGGGTAAAGTATAGATTCATTTTTCTTCCCCTCTTGTTTATTCTTTCAAGGGATGTAGGCACTGCTGGCAAGGGCAGCATTTGTTGCCTATTCTTAATTGCACCTTGAACTGCAGTAAAAACCAAAAGAACTGCACATGCTGTAAATGTGAAACAAAATTGAATTGCTGGAAAAACTCAGCACTTCTGAGGATAGGTCACCGGACCCAAAACGTTCTTTCGGGAAAGAAATCTGGCCTACATGTCACCCATGGCTGACCCTTAACTACCCTCTGGGCAAATATGGATGTGCACTAAATGCTGGGCTGGAAAACAATGCCCACAGCCTATGAGCAAATACAAAACACATTGCTGGAAAAACGTGAGGAAGGGTCACCAGACCTGAATCATTAACCCTGATTTCTCTTCACAGATACTGACACACCTACTGAGCTTTTCCATCAGTGTGTTTTTGTACCTTGAGCTCCACTATTTCAGATGCCAGTTAAGAAGTTTTTTTTATTTGCTCATAGGATGTGGGTATTGTTTTCCAGCCCAGCATTTATTGCACATTCATATTTGCCCAAGAGGGTAGTTAAGGCTAAGCTATGGGTGACGTGTTGGTCAGACCTGGTAAGGATGGGTAAAGATTTCTTTCCCAAAAAAAATCAGTGAATCAGACAGGTTTTTAATGATAATTTACAAGGCTTGTCACAGTTGCCTTTACTGGCACTAGCTTTATGCTGCACATTATTAAATTGAATTTAAAGTTCACAACCGCTGTAGTGGGATTTGAACCCACAATTACCCTGGATCTCTTGCCGATTTATCGCATTGTCACAACCTTCCTCAAACTATTTGAGAGGGAGAATGCCAAGTTTTTCTTCAGATTCCCCTCAGCATCTCGCAGCTGTTGAGAAGCACATCATTGAATTTGAACAAAATCTTGGAACAAAACAAAAGACCAGAACAATTTAGTCATAGCTGGATTACAACAGTCTTCAATGCTGGCAGTATGCGATGGCGGGGAGGGAGAAACAAAAGCTTCTGTAAAAGCTTCTCCAGGCACGCAAAAGGAAATGCTCGGTGAAGATGAATGTGGATCCATTACAGGCAAAGTCAGAACAATTTATAATGGGGAACAGAGAAATGACAGAGATGCTAAATTATTACTTTGAATCTGTCTTCACGGACAAAGATACGAGAAATCTCCCAGAATTAGAAATGTAAGAAACTGGACAGAATGAGGAATTGAAAGAAATCTGTATTGGTAAAAGGTTGTGTTCAAGAAATTAATAGGTCTAAAGATTAATAAGTCCCTGGGACTTGAGATTCTACATCTTAGAATGTTGACTGAAGTAGCTGTGGAGGTAATGGATGCATTGAAGATGACCTTGCAAAATAGATTGTGGGATGAGTCCTATAGATTGGAAGGCAGAAAATGTAACCCCACTATTTAAGAAGGGAGCAAGAGAGAAAACAAGGAACTATAGTCCTGTTAGCCTTACATCAGTAATGGGGAAAATGATGGCATCTATTACAAAGGATGGGATAAATAGACACTTCAAGGACAATAATCTGATTAGGCATAGTCAGCCTGGATTTGCAAATGGGATATTGTGTTTATTGAATTTGTTGGAGTGATTTGAGGATATTACCAGCAGAATTGATAAAAGGAAAGTCACATAAAACATGGCTTTTTCAGAAGGCTTTTGATAAACTCACCACAGGAGGTTGTTTAGAAAGATTAAAGCACATGGTATAGGAGGTAATGGATTAATATTGACTAACAAACATACTACAGAAAGTAGGAATAAATGGGCCATTCCCATGTTTGGGTACTCCAAGGATCAGGACTGGGCCCCTGCTGTTCAAAATATATATCAATGATTTGGAGGCGGGGACTAAATTTAAGTTTAAATTTACAAGCTCACAGATAACACAAAACTTTGAGGAAAATGCAAAACAGCTTGAAAAGGATTTGAACAGACACAATGAATGGGTGAGAACATTGCAGATAGAATATAATATAGAACAATGTGAGGGTATGCATTTTGGTAAGAGAAACAGATGTACAGAATATTTTTAAATACTAAGAGATTTGAAAGTGCAGTTGTTCAAAAGGACCTGGGTATCCTTGTCAATAAGTCACTGAAGGCTAATGTATAGGTACAGCAAGCTATTAGGAAGGGTAATGAAATTTATCACAATAGGATTTGAATACAGGACTAGCAAAATCTTTCTTCGGTTGTATAGCAGCTTGGTTGGATTTCAGCTGCAGTACTATGTGCAGGTTCTCTTTATCTCAGGAAATATATTATTGCCATCGAAGGGAGTATAACAAAGGTTCAACAGACTTGTCTCTTGGATGGTGGGACTGTCCTATGATTTGGGAGGTTGGGCAAACTGTGCCTGTATTCTGTAGAATTTTGAAGAATGAGAGATGATCTCACTGAAACCTATAAAACACTTAAAGGAATAGACAAGGTTGATGTTCCTCATTGGAGAGTCTAGAGCCAAGAGCACAATTCAAAAATAGGAGAAATATCATTTAATATGATGCTGAGGAGAAATAATATTTTTATTCAGAGGATTGTGAATCGTTGGAATTCTTTATCATGGAGGGCTGTGGAAGCTCATTCTAAGGGTATGTTTAAGGTAGAGATTGTTAGATTTCTAAGTACCAATGATGTAAAAGGATATGGAGATGGTATGGGGAAAAAGGTGTTGAAGTGGATAATCAGCCACAATTGTGGGGCATGGCAGAACTGGCTTAAAGTGCTGAATGGGAGAAAGTGAGGACTGCAGCTGCTGGAGATCAGAGTTGAGAGTGTGGTGCTGGAAAAGCACAGCAGGTCAGGCAGCATCCGAGGAGCAGGAGAATCGACATTTCGGGCAAAAGCCCTTCATCAGTGCTGAATGGCCTTACCCTGATACTGTTACAGGATTTGGAGAATTCCCCTCTGAGTACAGTGTTGACGGAGCTGTGATGTTTTACATTAATAGAGGAGAAACAGTATACTAAGTGGGATATTTGCAACTAAGGGAAATGATTATCTGTGCAACAGGAAAGATATATGGGAGTGCAGTTTGCCAATTCCATAGCTCATCGCCACCATCTAGTGGGAGATATTAGGAAGTGCAGGGCAGTATCTTTATATCTTAATGACTTGATGAAGGGATTATGTCTGAAACTTCGACTCTCCTGCCTCTTGGATGCTGCCTGACCTGCTGTGCTTTTCCAGCACCATGCTCTCGACTCCAATATCTGACCTCAATACTTTGCTCAGTACTCGAGGACTCAGCATTACCAAACATAGAACATTACAGCGCAGTGCAGGCCCTTCAGCTCTCGATGTTGCACTGACCTGTGGAACCAATTTGAAGCCCATCTAACCTACACTATTCCATTCTCATCCATAAGCCTAGCCAATGACCATTTAAATGCCTTAAAATTGGCAAGTCTTCTACTGTTGCAGGCAGTGCGTTCCACGCCCATACTACTCTCTGAGTAAAGAAACTACTTCTGACATCTGTCCTATATCTACTCCCCTCAATTTAAAGCAATGTCCCCTCGTGCTAGCCATTGCCATCCTTTCACAAGGCTTTCACTGTCCAACCTATCTATCCCTCTGATTATCTTATATGTCTCAATTAAGTTGCCTCTCAACCTTCTTCTCTCTAACAAAAACAGCTTCCAGTCCCTCAGCCTTTCCTCATAAGACCTTCCTTCTATACCAGGAGGCTTCCTAGTAAACCTTCTCTGAACCCTTTCCAAAGATTCCACATCCTTCCTATAATGCGGTGACCAGAACTGTACGCAATGCTCCAAATGTAGCCGCACCAAAGTTTTCTGCAGCTGCAGCATGATCTCAATGGTTCCAAAACTCAACCCCTCTACCAATAAAAGCTAACACACCATATGTCACCTTAACAACCCTATCAACCTTGGTGGCAAACTTCAAAGATTTATGTACCTGGATACAGAGATCTCTGTGCTCATCTATACTACCAAGAATCTTACTATTAGCCCAGTACTCTGCATTCCTTTTACTCCTTACAAAGTGAATCACCTCACACTTTTCTGCATTAAACTCCATTTGCCACCTCTCAACCAACTCTGCAGCTTATCTATGTTCCTCTGTAACCGAGAGCATTCTTCGTCACTATCCACAACTCTACTGACTTTAGTGCCGTCTACAAATTTACTAACCCACCCTTCTTTGCCCTCAGCCAGGGCATATAAAAATGATAAACAGCAGTGAACCCAAAACAGATCATTGCAGTACACCACTAGTAACTGAACTCCAGGATGAACATTTCCCATCAACCAGCACCCTCTGTCTTCTTTCAGCTAGCCAATTTCTGGTCCAAACTGCTAAATTGCCCTCAATCCCATGCCTCTGTATTTTGTGCAATACTGCACAAAACTGCAGCATAACTTAAAAATGGGGACAGAGAGCTTCCTCAGACAGTTTTAGGAGCTACTTAAAAAGTCTAATGCAATTTAGTAAATGACACTTATTTGTGTATAGTTCAAATCAGAAAGAAAGCATCTCTTTCAGCTCCTGATTTTTGGAAAACATAACATCTTCTCACAGAGGTGGCTGTTGGGTTCAAGTCGTCTTGCAGCAATATGCCCTGTTGTTCAACCATGGTCATACAAAGTAATTATCAATCACACTACAACACTGCTCCATTCATCTACAAGATTCACTGCAGTAGCTTATCAAGGCTCCTTCACTCTTTCCAAATCCACAACCACTTCCATCCAGCAGGACAAGAGCAGCAGATACATGGGTGACACACTACCTGCAGGTTCTCCTCCAAGCCACTCACCATCCTGACTTGGAAATATATCACTGTCCTTTCTCTGTCACTGGGTCAAAATCCTGGAATTTCCTCCCCAACAGCATTGAGGGTTTACCTCCAGCACATGGACTGCAGTGGATCAAAAAAGCAGCTCACCATCACCTCAAGGGCAACTAGGGACTGGCAATAAATGCTGGCTAACTGGTAATACCCACGTCGTACAAAAGAATGAAAAGTGTAGCATACTGTAACATGCTATGAGAATATAACATTGTACAATACAAGGTTGCCTGTATTGAACTATCTGAACATAATTTACACAATAGCACTTTCTGTCTGGAGAACCCATCCTCTCACCACTATAATTGCATGGTGATTTCAATGAGGTAGGAGCATCTTAAAGGAGGAGAGGGAGTTGGAGAGATGGGGTTGATTTCGGAACAGAATTCCAGAGCATGAGGCTTAGACAAGAGAGGGTCATACATTGGCACAGAGACACATGTTCACTGCAAGCATGCAGCAAGAAGTCACAGGTCAACATTACAGGTGTTGCTATGTAGGATGGGCATGATAATGGAGGCAATATTGGTATGCCCGCTGGGGTGGCAAGAGAGATTGGCGGTGATTAGGAAGAGCTTGTTCTAATGAAGATTCCACTCTGTAGAAAGTTAATGAGCTTTTGAGGTCACAGGTGCAGCTTCTCAGTATAAAACCTATTAGTTGATGACTGATGGGGCTCTTGTGGCACAGTAGCAATGTCCCTACCTCTGGGTTCAAGCTCCCCCTGCTCCAAGGTGTGAAATAACATTTCAAAACAGGTTGATTTTAAAAAATAGCTCCATTGATGACTGACATGTTTGCCTGTTCTGGCTACTTGTACCGCTGGGGCCAGCTTCTCCTGTTCTTCCCTCTCGACCTGCCCCAGCCTGAACGGCTTTCCTCTCTCCCTGTTTATAAAGTTATTCAGGATGGTGGGGGATGATGGTTACTCAGGCATTGGGAAAACATCGATAAGGCTGGGTCACAGAATCACAGATTTAAGACACACACTGAGGGTGGGTCTGGTTTCAGACACAGGCAGGATGACACTTATAGAGACATCACAACAGGAGGAGGCCATTCAGCCCCTTGAGTCTTCTACAGTCAGATCCTGTTTGATCAACCCTAATTGCCTACCTTTGCTCCATTTGGCTTCATAAATCAAACCAACAGAACTCCAACAATCTTAATCATGAGCTAGTTGCCTAACCCTGATGGGGATAAGGTTCCTCATGTTCCAAAAAGCCATCCTGAATTCCCTGATGAATGGGGCTAGCTCTTACCTTTACATTCTATTTTGCTGTCCTTGACTTCGCCATGCTCCATTAAATCCTTTGAAAATCCTAAGCAGCTCCATCTGATCACCTTCTATCTTTTAAACTGAAGAGAATTCTAGTCAAATCTATGCATCTCATGACTGAACCAGTTTGCCTCCTGCTTTCATTCTGCTGATTTGGCTTGCACCCCAAGGTTCATGTGTGCTTCCTGGAGAGGTCCAAACTGAACACAATTTCACCAAAGCTGTAACATAGTTCCCATTCCCCATGCAATCCTGTTTTATCCCCTTGACTTCCCATGAGCCTTTCTGCTTGATCTTTGACTGCTGACCTCAGGTGTTTCTCACTGGAGTCACCAGTCAAGGGCATAGAAAGTAAACCTCATACCCCTAGCAACCAGTGGTGACATCCCCTGTAAGCACCATATAATAAGTATGTAAGTTAACTCGTTGAGCTTGAATACTTACATACTTATCATCAACTTGGGCTACAAGTCTTCTCAAAAATCACTGACTCCAGATGTTAGTGCAAACTGAAGGTTTCCCTCCATAATCCTGTGGGTAAACATCATTGGCTCCAAATGAATGGAGCTGAAGTCTTTCTATCCAATGTACGAGAGACTGCCCAGTGGATCACAATGTCATATGTTTCACATGCTCACACAATTAACGATCTCCTGAGGAGTCAAACAAATTAAAAACTCATGTGGCTGTTGTAAGGGTTCCTGTATGCCATTAATGAGGCCTTGGCAGAGCATGTTCGATGGGTCAGATGGCCTATCATTTCCTATGTTCTCACATGGAAGTGTCCATCTGCTCAACAGGTTGGTGGGACCAAACTAGTGTGGTAAATATGGTGGGCTGGGGTGGAACTGGTAATATAAAGGTTTGCCCAGGAGTGGGAAGTGGCCTGAACCTGTGTTCAATCTTGCTGGAGGCTCTGGCTCGAGGCCATAGCACAGGATGAGTTTCCACGGTGCTCTACTCAAAGAAGGCAGGATTTTAACACCAAACATCGAACAGCATAGCCCATGACACTGTGCCGAGCGATTATCTTAATCTAAAACCAACCTAACCTACACACCCCTCAACTTAACTGCTGTCCATGTGCTTGTCCAGCAGTCCCTTAAATAAATGCCCCCAGTGTCTCTTATTCTACTACCACCATGGGCAGTGCATTCCATGCACCACTCTCTGCATAAAGAACCTACCTCTGACAGCTCCACAATACCTTCTTCCAATCACCTTAAAATTATGACCCCTCATGACAGCCCTGGGGAATCATCTCTGGCTATCTACTCTATTTAGGCCTCTCATTACCTTGTACACCTCTACCAAGTCACCCCTCTTCCTTCTTGTCTCCAGTGTGAAAACCCTGAGCCCAGTCAACCTCTTTTCATAAGACAAGGCCTCCAATCCAGGCAGCGTCCTGGTAAATCTCTTGTGCACCCTCTCTAAAGCATCTACATCCTTCCTATAATGAGACAACCAGAATTGGGGACAATAGTCTTAATGTGGTCTATCCAGGGTTTTATAGAGCTGCAGCAAAACTCCATGCCTCTTAAACTCAATTCTCCTTTAATGACAGCCAAAACACCATACGCCTTCTTAACAACCCTCTCAACTTGGATGGCAACTTTGAGGGATCTATGTACGTGAACCCCAAGATCCCACTGTTCCTCCACACTGGCAAGAATACTGTCTTTAACCCTGTATTCACTATTCAAATTCGACGTTCCAAAATGAATCACTTCGCATTTATCCAGGTTGAACTCCAGCTGACACTTCTCAGCCCAGTTCTGCATCATGTCAATGTCTTGTTATAGTCTGCAACAGCTCTCAACACTATTGCAACACCACCAACATTTGTGTCATTGGTAAACTTATTAACCCACCCTTCCATTTATTCATCCAAGTCATTTATAAAATCTACAAAGAGGAGAGGCCCAAAAACAGATCCCTGTGGGAAACCACTGGTCACCGTCTTCAGACGGAATACTTTCCATCCACTATCTTTCACTGTCTTTGATTGGGAAGCCAATTCTGTATCCAGACAGCCAAAGTTCCGTGTATCCCATACCTCCTAATTTTCTGAATAAGCCTACTGTGGGGAACCTTATCAAATGTCTTACTGCAATCTATATACACCATACCCACTGCTCGACCTTTGTCAACTTGTCTCATCACATCCTTGGAGAACAAAATAAGGCTTGTGAGGCATGACCTGCCCCTCACAAAGCCATGCTGACTATCTTTAATTAAGCTATGTTTTTCCAAATACTCATAAATCTTCCAGTATCTTGCTTACTACACCCATAAGACTGACTGGTCTGTAATTCCCAGGGATTTTTCTATTCCCTTTCTTGAACAGAGAAATAACATTCGCCTCCTTCCAATCAGCCGGTACTACTCCCATGGAGAACGAGGATGCAAAGATCATCACCAGAGGCGCAGCAATCTCATTCCTCGCTTCTCATAGTAACCTTGGATATATCTGGTCCAGCACTGGTGACTTATTTATCTTGATGCTTCCCAGAATTTCCAGCATATCTACTTTCCTAATATCAATCAGTTCAAAACTATTAACCTCGTCCACGGTGTACTTCAGACTCCGGGCACAAGTTCCCTCCACTATCCCTGATCATCCTTTCCCTCTCTCTGATCATTCTCTTATTCCTCATGTACTTATCGAACGTCTTTGGGTTTTCCCTAATCCTTCCTGCCAAGGCATTTTCGTGCCCCCTCCTAGATCTCTTCAGTCAATTTTTGAGTTTTTTGCTAGCTACCCTGTAATTCTCTAAAGTTGTTCCAGATCCTTGTTTCCTCAACCTTAAGTAAGGTTCCTTCTTCCTCTTGATGAGAAGCTCCTCTTCTCTTGTCATCCAAGGCTCCTTCACCTTACCATTCCTTGCCTGTCTCAGTGGGACAAACTACTCCTCTGACAGCTTCAACATTTCTGTTGTGCATTTCCCATAGATCAATTGTTCCTAATTTACACTCCACTGCTCTGTCTAATAGCAGTGTAATTTCCCCTCCCCAATTAAATACTTTCCAATACTGTCTGTTCCTATCCCTCTCTATGCCTATGGTAAAAGTGAGGCAGTTATGGTCACTGTCACCGCCAAGAGATCGACACCTGACCTGGCTCATTGCCCAGCACAAAATTCAATATGGCCTCCCCCCTAGTCAGCCTATCTACACATGGAGTCAGGAATCCCTCCTGGAAACACCTGACAAAATTGGCTCCATCCAGACCATCTGCACAGAGGATGGTCCGATCAATTTTGGGGAAGTTGAAGTTGCCCATAGCAACAACTCCATTATATCTGCACCTTTCCAAGATCTGCTGTCCAATCTGTTCTTCCATCTCTCTACTGCTATAGGGGGGAGTCTATAGAAAACACCCAATAATTTGACTGCTCCTTTCCTGTTACTGACTTCCACCTATTACTGACTCAGTAGACAAACCCTCCTCAACAGTCTCCTTTTCTGCAGCTGTGATGCACTCTCTAATTAACAATGCTGCATACCTCCTCTTTTACACTCCTCCCTGTTCTTTTTAAAAGATCTAAACCTTGGAACATCCATCAACCATTTTTGTCCCTGTGAAATCCATGTCTCTGTTTTTGGGCACAATATCGTAGTTCCAAGTACTGATCCATGCTCTAAATTCATCACTCTTATTCCTGACACTCCTTGCATTGAAACAGACACACCTTAACCCATCCCTTTGCCCTGTCAACTGTGTATCCTTCCTGACAGACTCTCTGCATTCTATTTCTGCCCGTTCAACAACTACCCACTCCTCTGATCTGTTGCTCTAATTCCCATCCCCCTGCCAAACTAGGTTAAACCCTCTCGAAGTGCTCTCGCAAATCACCCACCCAGGACATTGGTGCCCCTCCATTTTAAGTGCAACCCGTCCCTCATGTACAGGTCCCCCCTTCCCCAGAAGGTACCCCAATGATCTATGTATCTGAAGCTCTTCCTCCTGCACCAGCCCTATAGCCATGTGTTTAGCAGCACCCGCTCCTGTTCCTCGCTTCACTAACACGTGGCACCAGTAGTAATCCTGAGATTACTACTCTGCTCATCCTGCTTTTTAGCTTCCAACCTGACTCCCTGAAATCACCTTTTAGATCCTCTTTTCCTAGCTATGTCATTGGTGCCAATGTGCACCACAACTTTTGGCTGCTCACCCTCCCACTTTAGAATCTTGGAGACACGTTTCTCAGACAAGTGCATGTGTCTTGTGACTTGAGGGAGAATTCACTGGCCTGGCTACTTAGGACCAAATGTCTAGTGGTATTTCTCCCCTTTACTAACCAACCCCTTGTTGTAAATTCTCCCTGCGAGAACCCATCTGTAGGTTCGACAGAGGGGCTAGCGCAACATCAATGTAGGAGATCTGAGCCTAGGGACACCTCCATGGTTCAATACACTGGAGCAGGCAACAGATAAAAACAGCACAAAGTCAGCAATGCAGAACGACAAGGCAAAGCAGCAAAAAACCAAGCTGTATAAGAGAAACAGTAAAAGTGTCTTGGCTTTGAGATTGATGTTTGTCATTTAACTAACATAGAAGGCCCAGAGGTGCCCAATTTAAACAGGAAAACATTTCAGCTTACTTGTGCACATTGGAGCAGTATACATTTGTATGTGAGACCCTGTCCTCTGCTATCATAAAGAAATGTCCAGGCATTGTGCCTTTGCCAATTGAATCAATACTTGTTAGCAGCCATTCTCTGGTGTATTTCTCCTTCAATCACAGTCCACTTTCCAACCAGTCAGAATCCTCCTGCTATGCAATATAAATTATTGTACCCTTTGAGATTTGGCATTCTTGCCATTATGTCCTGATGAACCTCCTACAGTCCATCCCTTTATCAGAAGGTTTCCTTTTCAAATATTCTCTCACAGGATGTGGGCTTTACTGCCGGGGTCAGCATTTGATGCCATTCTGTCTCCAATTGCCCTGGCAATGATGGTGGTGAATTACCTTCTCAAACCGCTGCAGCCCAACTGTAGTAGGACCAGTGAAGGATTGGGAAAACATGGGGGAGTGCCTCTCATTACAGCAGAGAGCAGACATAAAAGCTGTGAGCAGCCTCAAGAAAGGAATTTTGAGTCACTGCCCTTCCTTGTCCTCGTCTTCCCTTCTCCCTCACCTTCATTCAACTCATCACCCTTTCTTCACCCACAGCTACAAATTGCCCTCTGTCCATCAAGTCCTACCTCCCCTCTTCACCACCACTATCAACTTCCCCCACCCTGGGATCATTTCCCAGGCAGGACGTCACCTACTTGATATTCTCCAGCCTACTGGAGTCTGGCTTCAAGGAGCTGCTGCTTCGTATCATCTTGTGAAGGGTGATCATCAGAAACACCAGGTTCATCTGTCAGGACAAGGAGAACACAGACATGTGAACAAGGAGTAGGCCATTCAGCCTCTCAAATCTGCTCCACCATTTAGTAAGATCATGGCTGCTCTCATAGTATCCTCAAATCCCCATTCCTATCTATACTCCTGATACTCTTTCACCCCTTAGAAAATAGGAGCATAAGTAGGCCATTTAGCCCTTCGAGTCTGCTCCACCATTCAATATGATCATGGCTGACCATCCAACCCGTTTTCTCCCCATATCCTATGATCCCATTTGGCCCTAAAAACTGTATCTAGCTTCTTCTTACAACATTTTGTGTTTTGCCTTCAACCACATTCTGTGGCAGAGAATTTCACAGGCTCACGATTCTCTGGGTGAAGAAATTTCTCCTCTCAGTCCTAAATGGCCTACCTGTATCCTTAAATTGTGATCCTTAGTTCTGGATTCCCCAGACATTGGGAACATCCTGCCCACATTGACTCTTGCCTAATACAGGTGCCTATCCACTTCTGTCTTAAAAATATTCAAATACTCTGATTCCAACACCTTTTCAGGAAGAGAGTTCAAGAGGGAACAAAATATCCTCATCTCTCTTTTAAATGGGTGACACTGGATTTTTAAATAGTGGCCCTTAGTTCTTGATTTTCCTATCCCCTCCACATCTCTCCTGTCAAGACCCTCAGGATCTTGTGGGTTTCAATCAAGTCCTCTCTTATGCTTCTAAACTCTAGCCCAATTTGTCCAACCTTTCTTCATAAGAGAACCCACACATTCCAAATATGGGTATCACAAACACCGACAGAAATTGCTGGGGAAATTCAGCAAATTTGGCAGCATCTGGGGAGAAAGAAACAGAGTAGTCCAGCGACCCTTCTTCAAAACTGAAGACAGAGGTGGAGAAATGGATAAAACCCATCACTTTTCTACCTCTCTCATCAGTTTCACACACATATAAATACACACACATGTAGATATGCATGCACGTTTAGATGCATACATGTATGCAGACCCATGTAAATGCGCATGTGTGGTTATGCACCTAGATATGCGTATGTGCATACATACGTAGATACACGCATATGTGTGCATTACAGGTAATAGCAAAATTTGCACTTACCATAATAACAAAGGAAACCGGTCCAATAAAACTCCAGATAAAGTAGTTGTCCACTCGGAGCCAGCATCTGAGTATGGAGGAGAGGGGAGATTAAGAGAGATCAGACCCAGACCATGGTTGGGGGTGACGTGCAAGGATTGAATTAAACAAAAAGGTAAACAAATGGATATTGGGAAGAAAAATCAACGTGGAAATGATAAATAGAGGAAGAGAGCAGAGCGAAAGCATTAACTCCATGTATTAGACAGAGTGAAACAATGTTAGTGATAAATGTGATGCACTCAGCCTCATTCACTGCCCTCTCATTGGTGATGGATATCCCACCTTAAATATCAACCCTGACAAGGCACAGAGACATTTATCAGAGAAACAGAACATTGAAACACAGCTTATTAACTGGCAATGATGTTTTCCCTGGAAAATTAAAGGGGGATGTTACTCAGTAAATGGAAAACTCAATGTGACTCGTTCCAGATGCCTAGTAAACCTATTACTTAAAGCAGTCCTTTCTAGTCAGGAAGTTTTTTTCCCCAACAAAGGTATTCACAACATTTGTTAAAGTACTGTTCAGAACATTTCAAATTGAACATTGCAGCTAGAAGGATAAAATTAAAAAATTCTCCATACGGTATGATCCACTCTGAACTGCCTCAATACAATTTTAATTCTCTTGATAGTTACAATATACCTGTACATTCACGTCAGGCACTCAGCTGGAGGAGACTTACAGGTTCCAACTCTGGTTCTCATTATGGCTGAGGGCCCAGTGTGTTACTCACTCTGTATTACTCTTGCCATACATTACTCAGCCTGCAGCACATTGCATTATTCTCATTGGGTGTTACTTGCTTTGTGGCACACTATTATTCTCGCCATGTATTACTCATCCTGTGGCACACAGCATATTACTCTCATTGTGGTTACTCACTCTGTTGTACACTGTGTGTTAATCTTTCTGTGTTTGTTATTTACCATGTGGTGCACTCTGTGTTAACTCGCCCTGCAGTACGTTGATACTCTCGCAGTGTATGTTGCTCGCCCTGTGATACATTGTGTGTTATTCTTGCTCTGTGTATTACTTGCCCTGTGGCATATTGTGTGTTACTCTTGCAGCATGTATTACGCACCCTGTGATGCACAGTTACTCTTCTAGTACTACCCTGACACACAGTGTCTCTCTATCCATATTAATCTCACAGAGAGAGGGAAAATACCATCTGCTTAATAAGCTATGGTTTCCATGAGTTTTTCCACTTCACAAAAACCTTCAGCACTTCACTATGTCTACATCGCCCAAAGATTGTTATTTCAAAAGCTTAAATACGCCCTAAGTGTGAACAATTTCTTTGCTGTTTCCATGGCAACAACAATCTTGAAAGCATTGTTGAGGGCCAGTTTGCCTTCTCATAATGTGTCTGTATTTGATGTTCCCTGAACAGACTAAACAATTACTCATCCTATCTCAAAGTAGCAGACCTCACATGCACCCGCACCCCTCTCTGCCAGACGGGAGGTTGTAATTACAGTGTGATGACGTTACATGGTTAGATTCCATTATGAACACAGATATTGCAATCCTTCAAAGGGAGAGGAAGAAAGGTAGGGACTTCACAATCTGGATATAATTGGAGCTGGGCTGATTGTCCCCTGTCTAGTGACCTCTGTTTGACCTGATGACCACCCTTGGTCCTGACGCCTTCTGGGAATTGGTGGGCAAATGCTTATGTGTAATGCATTCCATTGTCTGAAAAAATGCTCATTCCTAATGAATGGTTCACTTAAATATTGATGGATTAAAGTGGGGGACAAGGAGAAACACATTATCTTTCTACACCTTGCTTTCCTTTTCATTTTATTCCTCCCTGCAACATAGAAACATAGAAAATAGAAACAGGAACAGGCCATTCATCCCTTCGAGCCTGCTCCGCCATTTAATATGATCATAGTCGATCATCCAACTCAGTCCCCTGTTCCCTCTTACCTCTCCCACCCTTTGATCCCTTTAGCCCTAAGAAGTACTGACATGGGTGTGACTGGCAAGGTTGGTATTTATGACTGTCCCTAGTTGCTCATGAGGCAATAGAAGTGGGCTTTCTCTTGAACCAATGGCAGTAATTTTATCCATCAGAGCTTATTAGGCTATTTCAAAGGTCAGTTAGGAGTTGATCCTGATGGTTGAAGATTGGAGTCATATGTAGGCCAGACTAGGTGAGATCGGCAGGCTGCCTGCCTGAAAGGACATTCATGAACTATGAGGGATTTTACAAAGCTTCTTAATCACTTTTCAAACAACCATGATACAATTCCAACTCTTACATACATCAGAATTAGAAATAGGCTTTTTGGCTCAATAAGCCTGTTCAAGCCAGTCAATCAGATCATGGATTATTGGTAGGGCATCAACCCCACTTTTCTGCCTACCTTCACCCTCCCACTGACACCTGTCAGTTCAATCTAACTCAGTCTTGAGTATATTCAACAATCCAGTCTCCACTGCTCCCAGGGGTACAGAGCTCCCCAGGCAAAGGACTGTCTCGGAGAAGGTATTCTTCATCTGACTCTTAAACAAATGAATCTTTATTTTGAAACCATGCCTTCTAGTTACAGGTTCTATCATGAGGGGAAAGATCAAGTATCCTCAGATCTTACACATTTCCATATGACACTGGAAAGCCCTGAAGATCAGAGAGACTGAGGTGTGCATATCCAGCAGTGCCTTAAAGTAGTGGGACAGGCAGATAATGTGGTTAAGCAGGTATATTAGATGTTTACCTTTATTAGCTGAGGCACAGAGTTGAAGAGCAGAGAGGTTATGTTGGAGGTGTTTAAAATGTTGGTTAGGTCAAAGCTAGAGTATTGTGTGCAGTTGACTGGAATCCACATTCTAGGAGGGAGATAATAGCACTGGAGAGGATGCAGAGAAGATTTACTAGGACGTTGCCTGGGCAGGACGGTTTCAGTTATGAAGAGAGATTGGTCAAATAGGGGTTGTTTTCCTTGGAACAGAGATGATTGAGAAGGGACATGATTGAGATGTATAAAACTATGAGGGGCATAGATAGGTAGACCAGGAAGAAACTTTTCCCCTTGATAGAGGGATTAATGACTGGTGGGCATGGAATTAAAGTAAGGGGCAGAGGAGATTTCAGAAAAATCTTTTCACCCAGAGGCTGGTGGGAGTCTGGAACTCACTGCATGTAGAGGTTGCAGAGGCAGAAACCCTCATAACATTGAGGAAATATTTAAATGTGCACTTGTGATGCCATGACTTACAAGTCTATTTGGGCTGAATGCTGAAAAATAGGATTAGAATAGCCCGATGGTTGTTTTTGACTGACATGGATGTGATGGGTCGCAAGGCCTTTTTCTGTGTTGCATACCTCGATGACTCTATTTCTCATTCTTCCAGACTTCACAGAGTAACATCCAAACCTGTACAACCGGTCCTCATGAGATGACCCTTCACCTCAAGAATCAGCCGAGTGAACCTTCTCTGAACTGCTCCCATGCAAGACTTAAGTGAGACCAAAACTGTACACAGTTCCGAGGAGTAGACTTTTACAGTGGTAGCAAGACTTCCCAACTCGTACATTCTATCTAACTTGGAGACAGTGGGCGTAGTGGCGCTGTCACTTGCAGGACGGTTCAGGGAACATCTTCAACAACCTTACTGCCCTGTAGCCAAACACTTCAATCCCCCCTCCCACTCCACCAAGGATATGCAAGTCCTGGGCTCCTTCACCACCAAATCCAAGCCACCTGATGCCTCATCTTCCACCTTAACCATACTGCATAATGTTGATTTTACCAGTTTCCTCATCTCCCCTTCCCCCCCACCTTATCCCAGATCCAATCCTCCAACTCGGCACGACCCTCTTGAACTGTCCCACCTGTCCAGCTTCCTTCTCACCGATCCACTCCACCCTCCGCTCCAACCTATCACCATCACCCACCCCCCTTCACCTATGCATCGTCTTCCCAGTTACCTTCTCCCCAGCCTCATCCCCCTCCCATTCACCTCTCAGTCCCCTTGGGCTCTCCCCACATTCCTGATGAAGGGCTTATGCCTGAAAGGTTGACTGTCCTGCTGTTGCCTGACCTTTTGTGCTTTTTCAATGTCACACTTTCTGACTCTGATCTCCAGCATCTGCAGTCCTCACTTTCTCCTGATAATTCAGAGGGCCAAAGTAATGCTCTGGGGACATGGATTTAGATCTCAGCACAGGGCAGAATTTTTGCTCAGTTAGCTAGTCTCAGTAATTTTGACCACAAATCAATCATCGATTGTTGTAAACACCTGTCTATTTAACTAATGTCCTTTAGGGAAGGAAATCTGTTATCCTTATCTGATCTGGCCCACAGGTGAGTGCAGATCCATAGCAATGTAGTTGACTGTTATGGCCTTGATAGCTATTCATTTCAAGGGCAATTACGGACGGGCAACAAATGCTGACATACCAATATTCCAAGAAAAGAAAAACACAACTCAACATGGTAGGAAATCCATTTTCCTACTGCGCTCTATTTCAAGTTGAATTCCTCTGCTTTACTCACGCCTTGTCAGTTCCATAGCTCCTGTAATCCACCGCTGCAGAGATCCCAACCACAAGAGCAGGGAAGCAGTACCCACATAGGTAATAGTACTTTTTCCTGGAGTACTCGCTCTCAAAAACCTCGACCAGCATGAGGTAGAGATGGACACCTTCCAGACACATCCAGGAGAAGGCCGCCAGGAAGAAGAAATGAAGGAAGCCAGCGATTATTGGGCACACGATCTGCAAAAGAGATATAAAACTAGTGGCATCAGTGACTGCAATGTTGGGCCTAGGCCTGGGATTAGGAGAGGGCCAGGGTTTAGGGCCTGATACTGGTATCAAGACTGAGTTTATGGCTGGAATTTGAGACGTGGACAAGGTTTTGGCTAGGATTGTGGATTGGATTTTGGGATTGAGGCTGGGATTGAGGTTTGTAACTGGGCCTGAGGCTGGGTTTGGATATGGGACTGGGACTATTGCTGGGATTTAGACATTTGCTCTGGGTTTGTGGCAGGGGTTTGGAAAATGGGACAGGGTTGTCACTAGGATTTGGGATTGGGACTGGGCCTGTGTTTGGGTTTGGGACTGAGCCTGCTTTTGGGATTGGGTTTGGGACTGGGTCTGTGGTTAGGATTTGGGTTTGTGACTGAGGGAATGGCTGGAAATTTGGAATGAAACTGAGCTTGTGGTTGTGTTTGGAGATTGAGACTGGGCTTGTGGGTGAGATATGGCCTGTGGCTGGAATTGGGTTTGGGACCAGGACTGTGGCTGGGATATGGGATTTAGGGAATGATTCTGGGCCATGGTCTGGATTACAGATTGGGAACTGGGAGACTGAGACTGGGTTTTTGGCTGGGATTAGGTTGGGGTTGGGATTATGATGAGCCAAGCTGGGGCTGGCCCTGAGACCAGGGCTGAACTGGAACTGACCTGAGACTGGTGCTGGCCCTCCAGTGTAACCAGATTTGCAAACTATGAACAGCAACAACAAATGTCAAAAATATTACATTCACTTCCATCTGGTCAGTTTTGAGATGTTGGTCATGAGTGAGGGCAGATTTGTCTTGCAAAGCTTGTGCACATCTAAAGTGGATTGAAATGATTCAAGCACATTTAAAATGAAACCATTTGAGAACTGATCCTAAATTGTAACAGCTCTGAGTCCCACAGAAGCAACAAGTTCTCTACAATATGGTGCGATAGACACAACTGACCAACTGGTTAGGTCAATTACTTGGGTCTTCAAGAAGAAAACACGATTTGATCAGTTAACATAGCCCAAAATACCCTGGAGCGTAAAAGAATGGGATACCGTATTATTGAAACGTATACAATTCCGAAGGAGATTAGTCTTGATTCCCTACAGTGTGGAAACATGCCCTATGGCCCAACAACTCCACACCGACCCTCCGAAGAGTAACCCACCCAGACACATTGCCCTACTCTACATTTACCCCTGACTAATGTACCTAACACTATGGGCAATCTAGCATGGCAAATTCACCTTATCTGCACACCTTTTGGATTGTGGGAAGAAACCAGAGCACCTAGAGGAAATCAACGCAGACAGGGGGAGGATATGCAAACTCCACACAGACAATCGAACCCAGGTCCCTGGCACTATGAGGTTAACCACTGAGACACCATGCCACCCCAACATGAACAGGGTTATTCAATGAGAGGTTGCTTCCCCTCCGGCTGGAGATTTGAGACCACAGGGGTACAATCTCAGGACCAAGTTGGCAAGAAGGGGTGACCATTTAGGATTGAGAGGAAGAGAATTTATTTTTCCCACTTAGTAGTTCACGAATCCTTGGAATTCTCTACCACAGAGGGTTCTAGATGTTCAGCTACTGCTTGTATTCAAGGGAGAGATTGACAGATTTTGGGATATTAAACGGACATAAAGAGAGAATGCTGGAATTTCAGGTTGCCAACTCTCCAGGACTGGCCTGGAGTCTCTGGGAATTATAGATCACTCTCCAGGACCCTGCTATGTGGAGAAAAATGAAAACAAAAATTGTTTTTTTTCCATTTACTCTGAATATTTATATTTACCAGATTTTAAAACATTGATAACAGAATTGAAAAACAATCATTTGGATGAACGCCAAGCAATTTACTTTTTTTTGATTGGCCTAGGAGGACAATACATTGCGAGGATAGGGTTGTTAGCCAATGATGGGCCAGAGTGTGGGGACAGGTCTTGTGATAAAACCCCAGGAATAGACGATAACCTTCACATTGTTAAGTCTCGGGAGATCAGGTTACAGGATCTATCGTTATTGGATGCAGGTTCAAACAGACTCAATGGTCTTCACCTGATCCAATCTCTGGGACCTGGATATGGACTAAGAAAGAACCAGTGTGAAGTTTCAGGGTGTGTGCCCAACCTCTGTGTATTCACATCATACAACAGCTGAGTACATTCAGTTTTCTCTGCGTTTCATTCATTCTCTGCCAAGTTATGAAATGGAATTCAATAGATCTGTTAACATAGACTGACATCTGAAAATGATCATAAAATGGACTGGGTTAATGCAAACACCTGACTGGGCCATTAATACCCCTCAGGGAGTGGACCTTGCTCTTCCTCCCTTTATCAGGCCTAAGTGTGGCCTCCTCCACTGTCAAATCCTAGCCACCTGACACCTAGAGGAAGAACGCCTCATCTTCCGACTCGGGACCCTCCAACTACTTGGCATCAACATCGATTTCACCAGTTTCCTCATGTCCACTCCCCCCAGCTCATCTCAGATCCAACCTTCCAACTCGGCACTGCCTTCTTGAACTGTCCCACCTGTCCATCTTCCTTCCCATCTCTCTGCCCCACCCTCCGCTCTGACCTCTCACCATCACCCCTCAACTGCATCCACCCCTCGCCTTCCAAACTATCTTGCCCCCAATCCCGCCCTCCTCCTGTTTAATTTCTCAGTCCCCTTCCCCTCACTATTCTTGATGAAGGGCTTATGCCCGAAACGTCGAATCTCCTGTTTGTCAGATGCTGCCTGACCTGCTGTGCTTTTTCAGTGCCACACATTTGGACTAAGTGTGTCTTCAGTCCCATGTGATGTAGTGGACTTTTGGGGCATTAAATCTTAGTTTGTAAATGCTACTTAGAGCCCACAAAACATTATTTTGAAAACTGTGCATTGGTCTACTTGGTAGTATGTTGTATAGGTCACCTTATGCATGAATGACAGAATGTTAGTATGCAAGTACAGCAAGTAATCAGGAAAGCTAATAAAATTTAATGTTTGATTACAAAGAAAATTGAATGTAAGCAAGATTATGTTTCAGTTAGGCAGGGCATTGGTGAGACTGCAGCTGGATAATATGTACAGTTCTGGTCACTGTATTTACAGAAGGACATTAAGTGCATTAGAAGTTCAGAGAAGGTTTATTAGACTAATACCTGGAATGAGCGGATAACCTTATGAGGAAAGGCCAGAGAGGCTCGGCCTATATTCTCTGGATTTCAAAGAGTGAGAGGTGAATTAGTTGAAACAAATAAGATCCTGAGGGGAGTTGACTGGTGGGGGATGTGGAAGGGATGTTTCCTCTTGTGGGAGAATCTAGAATTAGGAGTCATGCTTAAAAAATAAGAGGGTCCCATTTAAAAGAGTTGGGGAAACAGTTTTTTTCCTTCCAGAGGATTGAGAGACTTTGGAATTCCCTTCTTCAAAAGGCAGTGGATGCATATTTTGAAGGCAGAGGTAGATGGTCAAGATGATGGAATGTTATTGGGGATATGCAGACATGTAGAGTTGAGATTAAAATCAGATCAGCTATGATTACACTGAATGGTAAAGCAGGCCCGAAGGGCTGAGTGGCCTACTCTTGTTCCTTGTTTGTGTAGTTCCTGCACTTTCTATGTAACATCTATAAAAAGAATACACAATTTTAAGCACAAACATTGTTTAGCGCAGTCCAACTTTGGTGATTTCTGAAATCACCACCCCTTGAAATTTAATCAGCAAAAGAAGGCAGGGTAAAAAGATTTCATTTCCTTAAAACCCCTAGTGGGGTTGAGTTAGGATCTGGAATGAACTACCCGAGATGGGCTGGAGGCAAATCCAATTGAAGAGAAAATCGGATAGTTATTTAGAGAGAGAGAGAGAGAGAGAGAGAGAGAGTGTGTGTGGGAGAGAGATAGAGAGAGAGAAAGAAAGAAATTGCAGGGCCACAGATATAATAAGGCGGAGGAGGGCAGTGGGGAGCTTGGTGAACCATTACTTCAAAGAGCTGGGATTGAGACAATGGGCCGAACAGCCTCTTTAAGTGTTGTAGCTAACCTCTGAGTTGGAACACTCATCTCTAATCATTAACTAAGATTCTAAAACATTTTCAGCGTTTAATGATGGATCTAGACAGCCATGCAATATTGAAATGAGCCTTGAGGGATGACCATGTTAGCAACACACCCCCCCAACACTGGAATCTATCCAGAGAAACAGTTGGATTCTTCTGAGCTACATTTTTTGAAAGCATTCCCCTGCCACCCCCGCCCATGTAGAATTTGCACTAAGCATTGAATCTCTCTCTGATAGATCCAGGCTTCTACAGTAAACAGCAATACAAGAATGCTTAGGATAGACAGCTGTAGTAAGTAACATGTCAATGCTAGTTTGATGTATCCTCTAGATCGATTGCACAGTTGAACATTTAGATGCACAAACTCTTGATCTATCTGACGGTGACAGGGCCTATTTGTTGGCAGCTTTTGCAAATCGGCCACCCCCAGACTGACATTTCCGCAGAACAAAGGGAGCTTCCATCAAAAGTGTCAGAGACACAGATGGCTGATGTTATTTTTAATACTGAGTTACCACGTTTAAAATCATATCAAAGCAAAATATGTCATTGTTTTGCTGCAGATTTCTCGCTGTAAGCAACGATGTGTGAAAACAACAGATTCCTGTGCATTTACTGAGCTTAGCAACAGACAGATTTGATGACACACATCAGCAACCACGGTCACCATTGCACAACCCCAGAAGGCCAGTTTGTGAAGGATGCAACTGGAGCCGATCTTTACTCATCCTTACATTTATTTACAAAGTGAAATGCGACAAGCGTACACCTCCCAACTCAACCATCTCATGGTTTCAGTAAGCATCTCTATATAGGAGTTCAAGTAAAACCTCAATTAACGTGGGTGGCACAGTGGTTAGCACTGCTGCGCCAGAGACCTGGGTTCAATTCCCGCCTCAGGTGACTCTCTGTGTGTAGTTTGCACATTGTTCCCATGTCTGCGTGGGTTTCCTCCCACAGATTAGATGAATTGGCCATGTTAAATTGCCCGTAGTGTTAGGTGAAGGGGTAAATGTAGCGGAATGGGTGGGTTGTGCTTCAGCGGGTCTGTGTGGACTTGTTGTGCTGAAGGGCCTGTTTCCACACTGTAAGTAATCTAACATACCATACCTACACATAATTAAACACACTTGATAAATAACTAATGATGGCTAAACCAGGCAGTGTCAAAATTTTGCTGCTGAGTGCTGTAATTCCTTTAAGTTTTGATTTGTGAGGGGAACCTCATGACATTTACATTGATGCTACAGAAAACCGAAAGTTCATCTGGCTACAACCAGTTGGCAATACATGCTGTGACTTCAAAGTTTGATTTTAACTAACCTAGGCCCAATTCAATTGGCTCTGTCTGCTTAAGGTTATGAGGACATTAGGGACACTGGAAAGTCTTCATTAGGGCCCACTTAGAGATATTGTAGTAATTAATGAATTTCTCACAACAGAAGGGATTCCAAACAAATGTTGGTATTTCCAAGGAGGAGTTCAAACAACAGAGGTTCCTTCCTGACCTGTATCCAACAAGAGACAATCTAACCATCTCCTGCAATTGGTTAATGACACTACCACCAAGGAAACCCCCACTATCCACATCTTGATGGTTGATGCTAACCATTAACTGAAGAGCCAGATAAATACAGCAGCCTTTTAAAACATTCATTCATGGGATGTGGGTGTCTCTGGCAAGGCCAGTATTTATTACACATCCCTAATTTCCTTCAGAAGATGGTATTGAACCACAACAGCAAGAAAAGGTTGGGAACACTACAGCGAATAACCTCCTGATTCCCAAAGCATCTCCATCATCTATTCGGCAAAAGTCATGAGTGTGATGGAATACTCCAATAAGAAGCTTGACACCATCAAGATCAGAGCAGCCTATTTGATTGGCACCACATTACAAATATCCACTCCCTCCAGCAATGTGTACCATCTAAGATACACTTCAACAACTCACCAAGGCTCCTTAGACAGCACTCTCCAAACCCATGCTCTTGACCATCTTAGAAGGACAAGGGCAGCACTGCATGTGAACACCACTGCTCACAAGTTCCCCTTTGAGCCATTGTATTGCTGCTCCTTCACTATCGCCGGCTTAAAAGTCCAAGACATCTCTCCCTAACAACACTGTGGTGTACCTACAACTTGGACTGTATTAGTACAGGAGGTTGCAAATCACAAAACACCAAAGTACTCGCTTTCAGAGTGCTTCTCCTTCATCAGGCACCTCTACATCATTAGTTCAAGGATACAGTTCAGCGCTGCTTCATGAGAGCCATTAGGGACAGGCAATAGATATGGACCAGCTAGCAATGCCCACACGCTGTACAAGAATAAAACAAAATCTCAAACCCAACTTTGCAAATGATCTTTAACTCTCCCTGGGCCTTATTAGTCATGTGTACCCTTTGACCTGCACCTACTCTTGCTCCCAACTCTGTCCTTGGAACTGGAGGCACTCACCTGATACTGAGTTTTGTTGATACCGATGAGGAAGATGAGTTCTGCAATGAAGAGGTTGATGCAGAGGTTCTTGTGAATGGTGTTGCGGTCTGTCTGAATTCCTCGAAGGAAGCAAAACGTGGAGATGCAGATGGTGAGGCAGACGAGGGAGATGACGATGCCCACCCAGGTGATAACAGATAGCAGCAACCTGTGCATTCGGTCTTCATACTGAGGGGAAAAGAGGGATCTCAGTGAAATAAGTCAACACGTCCATAAAGAAGACACTTAGTAACAGCAAGGCCCATGAAAACACCAAAAGTAAAGTGAGCTCCTGAACAGGTTCAGTCCATAGAGGCTTTTAACATCATTTCTTTGTCTACTTTCTACCAATAGTGCCTAAAATAATACTTCCCTTCAGAAATACATTGGGTGAAAGGGTTTACAAGGATCTGATCCAAACTAAGCCTCTAGTTTCCCCAACCCAGAGTTGCCTGGTCCCTCTGGCTCAGTACCACACCATTGGGCATCTTTAGCTTCTGGGATAGTTGGTTCGCTTTGGGTATTTCTGTTACTTGAGTTTTGTGCCTGTGTCATGTTAGCTCAGTACCACACTATCTAGCACACAAAGATTCACCAGTTTAGAAGGATGAGAGAGAGTCTGGTTGAAACATATAAATTTCTGAAGGACTGGGTTGGAGGGAGGATGTTTCCCTAGTTAGGGAGTCTAGAACCATTGTTCACAGTCTCCAAATACAAGATGGACATTTAGGACTGAGATGAGGAAACAATTCTTCACTCAGTGGGTGGTCAACTTGTGGAATTCTCTACTACAGAAGGCTATGGAGGCCAGATTACTGAGTATATTCAAGGAGGAGATGGACATATTTTTAGATTTTAAAGGCATCAAGGGGTATGGGAAGAAAGTGAGAATATGGAACTGAAATAAAGATTCACCCATGATCATAGTAAATGGTGGATCAGGTTTGAAGGGCCAACAGGTTTTAGATCAGAGTGGTGCTGGAAAACCGCAGCAGGTCAGGCAGCATCCAAGGAGCATGAAAATCGACGTTTCGGGCAAAAGCCCTTCATCAGGAAGGGCAAACTCCTGTTCCTAGTTTCTGTACACTTTTACAATCATATCTTAGCTCAGAACTATAGTTAGTGACTTGAACCTGGCTCAGAGGTAGGGACAGTACCCACGATGCCTCCTTCTGTCCACTTAAACCTGACATAACTTTGCAAAAAATAAGGATGGAGCATAAAAAGTGGTAAATTAATTTCCAAATTTATAGTTATAAAGCATGGAAACAGACCCTTTGGAACAACCATGCTTCCAAACTAAACTAGTCCCTGGTGTTTGGCCCATATCTCTCCAAACCTTTCCTATTCATGTACTTATCCAAATGTCTTTTAAACGTTGTAGCTGCATCCACCAGTTCTCTGATAGTTCATTCCATAAATGAACCACTCTCTGTGTAAAAACATTGCCCTCATGTCCTTTCTAAATCTTTTTCCTCTCACATTAAAAATATGCCCCTTGTTTTGAATTCTCTCACCTTATCTTGTAACTTATTTTATTTTGAAACTGAGCTTCCTGGTTCTAGGTTCTCTCATGAGAGGAAAGAATCTCTCAGCATCTCTTCTGTCTGCATTAGGGCTAACTTGCCAAGCCCTCTCACAATCTTTTCATTCTTCTGAACTCCAATAAATACAGGCCCAATCTGCTCAAACTTTCCTTTTATAAAATTCCCTTTATCAAATTTGGGAGAAGATTTGTAGCTCGGGTGCTCGTTGTTGTGGTTCTGTTCGCTGAGCTGGGAATTGTGTTGCAAACATTTCGTCCCATCTAGGTGACATCCTCCGGCATTATAGTGGCTTGTCTCTGCCGCTTCCGGCTGTCAGTTCGAGCTGTCCGCTGCAGTGGCCGGTATATTGGGTCCAGGTCGATGTATTTGTTGACAGAGTCTGTGGATGAGTGCCATGCCTCTAGGAATTCCCTGGCTGTTCTATGTTTGGCTTGCCCTATAATAGTAGTGTTGTCCCAGTCGAATTCATGTTGCTTGTCATCTGTGTGTGTGGCTACTAAGGATAGTCGACTGCCTGGATGGGTGCAGTTCCAACAACACTTGAGAAGCTTGACAACATCCAGGAGAAAAGCAGCCCCACTTGATTGGCACCACATCCATAAACATCCATTCTTTCCAATACAAACGCACAGGGGCGCAATATGGGTGGGCCACTTCCAATATGCTTTGCAAGCTCACTAAGACATCTGGAAGGACAAGGGCAGCAGATACATAGGAATACCATTCCATTCTTTCAAGCCACTCACCATTCTGGCTTGGAAATATATCATTGTTCCTTTAGTGACACTGGGCCAAAATCCTGGAACTCCCTCTCTAACAGCATTTGTGGGCCCTACCTACACTCTATGGAAACTTTTTCAGGGTAATTAGGAATTGGCAATAAATGCTGGCCCAGCCAATGATACCTGCATTAGTGGTAAAAAGACTACATTTAAAGGGAATGATCACAGAGCCACTTACCAAAATCTCCTTGTGAGCCATCAGCACTGCAAAATTGGTAAGGTGGCTGCAGGCACAGGCTGTGTGAGTTCTGTTACTCTCTATCAGACGACAACCTTGCGTTGACCAAAACCCCATCATGGTTCGTTCTGAGTAATTCCAGAATGAGCAGTTTGCATTGAAGTGGTTTTTCGACTGAAAGAACAAAGATATCAGCTAAATGTTGGGTCTCCGAAAAAAAAAACAAAATTTCAGTGTGTATCCAAGCCTTTCCCATTTACTCCATCCTCGAAAGGCTGTTAGCCTTTCTTATCAATTCCATCTGTTGAATTCCAATGTCTCTTACCCTTTCCTATTCACTCCTATAGAATCTCGTAGCCTTTCCATTCACTCCATACTATAGAATCGCTTAGGCTTTTCCCCTTCCTATTCACTTTATCCTGTAGAATCCCATAGGTTGCTCCCCTTCCTAATCACTCCATCCTATAAAATCACACAGACTCTACCCCCTTCCTATTCAGTCCATACCGTGGAATCTCATAGGTTGTTTCTTTTTCTAATCACCCCATAATATAAAATCCCATAGGCTGCCCCCTCTTGCAATTCACTCCATCCAATAGAATCCCACTCCTCTCATAGGATGTCATAGGCTGTCCCCCTTCCTATTTACTTCATTCTATAAAATCACATACACACACTTCCCCCTTCCTAATCACTTCACACTATAGAATCCCACAGGCTGTTCCCCTTCCTATTCACTCCATTCTACAGAATCCCTTTGGCTGTTCCCCTTCCTATTCAATTTATGCTGTAGAATCGCATAGGCTGTTTTCCTTCCTATTCACCCCATCTTACAAAATCCCATAGGTTTATCCCCTCCTGTGGTGGTGGGTCTGGGTGCGATGCTCTTCACAGGGGAGGTGTGGACTTGATGGACTGAATGGCCTGCTTCCACACTGTGGGGATTTTATAACTCTATTCACTCCATGCTGTAGAATTCCATAGCCTGTCATCCCTTCCCATTCACTCCATTCTACGGAGTACCATCAGCTGTCTTGCCTTTCCCAATCAGTATAGTCGGTCCTGTTATAACTTGTGTTACTTCAATGTGAGTTGGCTTTAACGCAATTGAAGAATTTAGACCATTACTTGCAGAACTTGAACATTCCTTACCTGTATTGGCATTAACGCGATTCCAGCCCCATTAGTTTAAATAGTGTGGCCTTTGTACGATTTTCTTATAACAAGAGATTGCACGGGAATTGAACTATTGCGTTATATTAGAACCGACTGCATATCATATAGAATGTCAGTCTCAAACATCCTTGTTATTCACTGCCAGTGTTAGTATTCATGGAAAATGTGCTTATTGTGCATATAGTCTATGAGGACTTATACTCATGTAATACCTTTGACACAAAGAAACATCCCAAGATACTTCATGGAAGCATTATAAACAAAATATGACACTGAACTGTAAGGAGAGATTAGGTCAGAGGACCAGAAGATTACGCAAAGAGCTTGGTTTTAATAAGTATCTGAAAGGAGGACTGCAATGTAGAGGTGTGTCTGTATTTGTGCGTGTGTGTCTGTGTCTGTGACTGCAATGTGTGTTTGGAGGGGGATGTAGGGGGCTGTTGGAGAGATGTAAGGAAGGAACTCCAGAGCTAGGGCCCAAGGAAGTTTAAGGTTCATAGTGTCCACTGGTGGAAAGATTATAATTGGGATACCCAGGGACCAGAATTAGAGGAGAGCACATACCACAGGGAGCTGTGGGACAAAGACACCAAGGATTTGGATGATTTTGATAATGAGTTTCAAAATCAAACTTGCTGGATTGTGGGTTAACTTAGGTCAGTGAGTATAGAAGTGGAAGGGGAGTGTATTTCCTACAAGTTAAGACATGGTGACAGAGTTATGATGGCCTCAAGTTCTGAAGAGGGTAGAATGTTGGAGATGAGCCAGGAGTGATTGAGTGTAGATACAACAGAGGCTTCAATGAAGATTTCAGCAGAAGATGAGCTGAGTCACGTGAGGTTGAGGATGACAAGAAAGTGGAAATAATCCGATTGACGATGGTGTGAATATGAGGTTGGGAGTTTATCTCAGGATCAAGTGTGACATCAAGATAAATAAGCATGGTAGCACAGCTGACATGGGAAAATCCCAACAGTGGGGAGTTGAGTGACCAGTTAGTTGCTTTAGGGTTATGTTCCCTCTAATTTTGTTTTCTTCTGCAGGGATCTGTGAGGTCTGTGCATGACATTGACTTCTGAAAGTGAACATTGCTGCTAGGAATGGTGTTGGCACACTGATTGTGGTATGCAGACTCTTGGAGTGGTTGTGCAGGTTAGTGAAAATGTTGGTTGAGGGTTGAAAATTGGTCGCGAGCTCTCCTTCAAATGGCATCAATGAGATCTTTTCCAATTACCTGAACGGGGTAGATGAAGGCCTCAGCTTAACAGAGCAGAGCATGGAACCCTGGTGAATGGCACTGAACTGTCAGCACAGCTCATTCAAACAAGGGCTGCAGTGAGGCTTGAATCCACAACCTTCTGCTTTGGTGGTATGAATGCTATGAGTTGAACTAAAGTAAAAGCCCAGATACTGTTGGAAAAATGCATGCTTGTGAGGGGCAAGGACCTCTCTTGTATTGAACCTGCTGGGAAATGTCATAGTGCAAGATAGAGCGACAGGACAAAATGTGATTTAATTAGATTCACATATATCACAATGATGTAACTGATGATATGCCTCTGAGATACACAAGGGAGAAGACACTAGTCTAAAATGAGTATATGAAGATGGAGGTCTTAGACCACAGTGTATGGATGTAAATAAGGGGTGTTACAGTCCTTAAGGAGTTGAAGAGCCAAACTCAATGGGAAGGAGTGAACAGCCTCAGGGACAGTGTACATGCTGACACCCACAGCCCAAGATACTCCAGACCAGTATTTCAAAGTGCAGGTTGCAGGATTAGCTTAAAGCACAAGATAATGTAGAATGTATCTTGGCTAATGCATTAATTCAGAACAAGGTACCAATAGATTAGTGCAAGTGTTATCTCATAAACCAGATAGGACATAGAATGGCATGCAGGAAGGAAAATATTTACATTGATAGAATGTGTTTCATTCATTCATGAGATGTGGGTGTCACTGGCTAAGGCAGCCTTTATTGCTTATCCCTAATTACCCTTGAGAAAGTGATGGTGAGCTGCGTTCTTGAACTGCTGCAGTTCATTCAGTGTATGGAAACCGCAGTACTATTCAGCAGAGGAACTTTCCAGAATTTTGACCCAGAGTGAGTGAAGAAACTCCCTCCAGCAGCGACACTCAGTACCGTCAGTGTGTATCATCAAAGCTCCTATCACCTTCAAATGCACAACTATTATAACATAGAAACATATTCATATACATGGGATTGTCACCATCGGTAAATTGCCCTCCACGACTCACACCATCCTGATTTGGAAATATATTTTCCAGTATCGCTGGGGATGGTCTGTAGTGGTTTAAGAAGGGAGCTCTCCACTGCCACATGAAGTGGCAATTAGGGAATAAACGTAGAAACACAGAAACTAGGAGCAGGAGTTGGCCAATTGGGCCCTTCCAGCCTGCTCCACCAATTAATACAATTATGACTGATCATCCAACACAGTAATCTCCCCGTACCATTTGAATGTTTTCAAGAAGGAGTTGGGTATACTTCTTAGGACTAAAGGGATCAAATGTTTTGGCCTCAACTGCTTTCTGTTACAGTGAATTCCACAGGCTCACTATTCTCCGGGTGAATACATTTCTCTTTAGCTCAGTCCTAAATGGCTGTTCCATATTTTTATATGACTATAAACGCTGGTCTAGTCAGTGACGTCTACATCCTGAGAGAGAATACTAAAGAAATATGGTGGACTATATGGGCGATTGAAACAAAGTACCAGTGTCTTCCTAACTGCTCTAGCCTGTCCCCTGTAGTCTGCCAGGATACCTACATCGAGGTGCTGCAGGGTGAAGATCACTGGCTCAGTGAGGAAGACCCGACTTGATTCTTTGTTGATGGAAGCAGCAATGATCTGAGAGTTGACGACGATGGAAGTGCTCTGGCTACTGACATCTGTGCCCATTCTCACTGTGGCATTCTCTGTTGATAGAAACTGGCCCAGGTTGTTGTACAGGATTAACACCACCTTCACAACCCCTGTGGGAAACAATAGCAGGTAACAGTGAGCCCTAGTTGGTTCAATGAGGCTTGAATGAACTTTCAGGACTGTTTGCTAAATCTGTACTTTACCCAGTAGGTTTTTGTACCCCCAAAACATTTACTGTGCTTCCCCCTCTAACCCACCCCTCAGGGAATGTAAGTGTGCTTCTGCCACGTTTTTGCTTTTTGTAGAAACTGGAACAGGCCATTCAGCCCCTCAAGCTTGTTCTGTCAGTGGTCTCCAATGGCTGAGGGGGTGACCATTTGGGTCTTATACAATGGTGCAAGGTTTTGCTCGAGTGGATACGGAGACAATATTTCATCTCATGGGGAACAGCTGGACTAGAAGCTATCACTATAAGGTGGTCATCAAGAAATCCAATAGCAAGATTGGAAATAAGTGTCGCTATCCAGAGAGTAACTGTGGAGGTTGCAGCCACAGGGGGTTGTTCAAATGAACTGTATCAATGTATGTTAGACAACCACATGAGGGAGATTGTAATACAGGGCTATGATGGGAGATTTAGATGATGACAGAAGGTAAAAAGTGTCATAGATGCATAAACACCAGCATGGACTGGTTAGGCCAAATGGCCTTTTTTTGTGTCATATATCTTTTTTAATTTAGTGTGATTCAGTAAGATCCTAGCTGATCTGTCCCATGGTTCCATTAACCAGTCACTACACCCCACATTCCTTGGTACTCAACAAAGACTCTCTCTCCTGGTCTTGAAATTTGTCATTTGTCATCCTCTGTCACTTCCACCCTGCCTGCCCCCAACCCCGTCACTGGACTGTTGTTGGGGCATGTTCTACATTTCACTAGTCTTTGTATGAAGAATTCCTTCCAGTCATTACTTCAGCGCTTATGTCAAGTTGATGTTCTCTTGTTCTGAACTCAACCCCTACCACCCTACCATCACCACCAACCCCACACCCCTGAACATACCACCCTGCCCAGGAAGTCATTCTCTATCTCATTTATCAAATGCCTTTATAACTTAAATGTACCATTAGATCATTTCTCAATCGCCTGTACTTGAGGGAACAGAGCCAAGTTTCTGCAATGTAAACCCTTTTACCCCCAGTATCATTCAGCCGTCTAGCTCTCAAGTTAACTCCCTCATGGACAACCTGGTCTTATGACCGACTGGTGCCAGTACCCATGGCTGCTTGAAACTTGGACCATGGGCTACCCTGCTGCCATGACCATGAGTTGCTAGGACCAGGTACTGCCAATTTTCTTGACTTTCCATTTACAGGATTCAGGATGTCCTGTTACTAGGATCAAGGACTGCTTATTGCCATGATGATCACTAGCTGGGACCAAAGATTGCCATTCTCATTACTGACTGTAGCCATGATTACATTGTCAGTATCCAGGGCTGTCCATTGCCAAGAGACTTGATTGCTGGGGCCAACTGTTGCCAGGACCTGGTACTGCCCGTTGCCAGCCAGTGAGACTTCCAGTTGCTTGCCCTCATGTTTCACTTGTTGCTCTGTGAGAGTCTGTGGTGAGAGTACCAGTGTTTGTAGGTCTCAGTTCATAGCTGTACAATCATTGTCTTTGTCTATACGGAAGACAGACAAAAAAATGGAGGGAATCTTCAGGCAAATGATAGAGACAAATACTCAAGCCAGAAGGATTTGAGAGTGTGCTGAGGGTGGGGTTGGGGAAATTAGAGAGAAGGTTCTCTTAGTCTCCTTTTTTATGATTGAATAACAGTGTCAAGGTCAGAAGGGTCTTTCAAAGGAGGAGAAATCGCACTTCGATTAACAGATCAACCATAATAATTTTTATATTCTTTTATGGTTTGTGGGCATCACTGGCTAGGCAAACATTTAGCACCCATCTCTAATGGTCCTGAATAGAGTGGTTCGAGAGGGATATCAGAGGGTAGTTAAGAGTCAGCAACATTATGTGCTATCTGGAATCACACGTAAGTCAGATTGGTTGACCCATTTCCTTAAAGTACATGAGTTAACCAAGGGAGCTCTTATGACAATTGTCAATAGCTGTCATGATTCCCAAACTAGTTTTCAATTCTAGATTTCAAAGAAACAGTTAAATTCCACCAGATGCCTTGATGGGATTTGAACCCATCTCCCCCCAGAGCATTAAAATAAAACAAACAACTGTGAATGCTATATTAACTCTGCTTTCTCCTCACAGGTGCTGCTGAGTTTTGTCAGAAATTTCTGTTTTTATTTCAGATCTCCAGAGCATTAACTTATGTCTCTTGCCATTACCACCGTACAAACAACTTTTCTAAATACAATGGGTGCCCCTCCTTCATACAGAGGTCTTGTTTTGGGAAGATTATTGTTGCAATGGGGTGGTGGTGCTGGGGAAATAAAGGGAGAATACATTTTGTGAACCTGAATGGTCTCCACTCAGCCAACACATTTCTGAAGTGTGGGAGTAAACTGCGAGTTTTGAGAAGATTTGTAGCTTAGGTTGAGGTTTTGGATGTAGGTTTGCTTGCTGAGCTTGAAGGTTCATTTCCAGATGTATACAGTCTACCTTGTATCCACACTTACCATTGCGGCTGTTCTGTTTGATGGTGTTTGGTGAGATCTGGATAAAGCTTTCTGTCAGATAACCATTTGGAAATGTCAGCTCCTTCACCTGCTCTTCAGTGTTGAGCACACAGACTTCAAATACTGTTGGAAGGAGAAACATAGACAGAGAGAAATAGAGAGGGGATTGAAGGGAGAAGGGGGAGTGAGGTTTGAATGAGTGAAAGGAGAAGCATAAGTTTGGAGGGTGAGATCAGAAGAGAGGAAAGGAGCAGGAGGTGGGGAGAAAGAGGGAGAGGAGAGAAAGTGGAGCAAGGGACATGCGAGATAATGGGAAGGGGAGGTGGAGAGGGAGATGAAGAGTGAGGAATGGAAAGAAAAGGAGAGAGGACAAGAGTACAGGGGAAAGCGGAGTAGAAAGAGCAAGAGAGAGTAAGAGGAGAAAGGAGAGGCAGAATGAAAAAAGGGGAATGGGAATAGAGGGGTGTGAAAAGGAGAAGAGGTGAGAAGAAAAGACAGTAGAAGTTAGGAATGGGTGAAGGAAAGAAAAATTTGAAATACAAAAGAGGGCATGAAAGACCAAGACAGTGTATATGAGAGACATGATCAGTTGAAACAGACAATGAAACATACAGGAGAAATGGTCAATGTAGATTAAGGGAGCAACAGTGGAAGAGAGAGCACCAGAGATCCCAACAAAGAGGACAAAGGACAGGAACAGAAAAAAGGACAAAATGAAGAGACAGATCAATAAAAAGAACCAAATAAGCAAGGGGACAGAGAACAGAAAAATAGTAACATAGAAATGGGTAGACAGTGTGAGATAGACAGAGAGAGGAAAGAGAAACATTGTGTGGTTATTCTTTGGGAAGAGGACTAGGTTTCTTATTTCCTCTATAAATGCACAGAGGATAATTCAAGTCCAAAACAGCCTTCAGATCTCAATTATACCAACAGACGGTGGCATTAGATTAATCGGAGTCCAGGCAGGGTAGGATGTGCAAATAGAGTCTGTGGTGAGTGGAGGTAAATCAATTCACAGATGGCTGCTGCGTCTGAAGTACACAGAGGGACACAGGGCTCGTGTGGCAGTAAAGATGTTCTGTCTGATGATAACAGATCTCTCTGTGACAAAGTGAGGCAGCACACATGACAGGAAGACAGTGTTCAGAGAAAAGAGGAGGAAGACAGTGGAATTAAACTAAGAATGCCAAGGAATTTAATAAGGACAAAAAAGGGGTTCAAGTTACAAGGCATGACTTTGGAAAGTTGGGCACATCTGCTCTCTCATTAGAAAGAAACACTGGTGGTGATTTAAACTGAGGGTTACCCACACCTCTGAAAAGGGGTGAGGTTGAGAAGGATAATCCATCATGGTAACTTGAGCTGCTGGGAAATTTGAACCTTCTGTTGAACCTTCATTGAACCCATGCTGTTAGCATCACTCTGTATTACAAACTAGCTGTCCAGCCAACTGAGCTAACCCACCCATTGGGTGGGGGTTGTGGAGGCTGGGGGAAGCAAGAGATTAGAGCTACAAGTGTTAACAATCATAAAATAACCCCACCCCCTTCAGGAATCCAGGGCTTGCAAATAGGTCACTAACTAGTTGTTACCATGGATACTGCACACCCCCATCAATACTCACCGACATTCTGAGTTGTGGTGTTGACTCGAGCTGGCACTTTGAGGTTGTCTGCCAGTAGGAAGGCCCCCTCCTCCAAGATATCCAACAACATGGTTGCTGTGTGAACCTGCTCCGTGGTGTTCATATCTTTCCATGATTCCAGAGCCTCTGGTCTCAGTAGGTTATCGACAGTTTGTACAACAGCCTGCAAGCAAATCACATTTGTATCAAGATCATGGACCTTGGGATTGAGTTGCCAACCTCTCCAGCATTGCTCTGGAGTCTCAGTAATAAGTGAACAATCTCTGGGATATGATGGAGAGCACAGTCTATCGCCATACAGAACACCCCAGCCCAGACAGTCCCAATCTCTGCTCTATACTAGGCTAGATTAGACCAGTGCAGCGCACAGTGGCAGCAGTGTGTACTGTCTACAAGATGCACTGCAACAACTCATCCAGGCTCCTTTGACAGCATCTCCCAAACCCATGACCACTACCATCCAAAAGGACAGGAGCAGGAGATATAAAGGAACACCACCATACTGACTTGGAAATATTTCATTATTTCTTCAATATTGCTGGGTCAAAATCCTGCATCTTCCTTCCTAATGGCACTGTGGGTGTCCCTAAACCACAAGGTGCGCAATTGCTCTCATTCCTGAGGGAATCTGGGGATGGGTAACAATTGCCAGTGAGGCCTACATCCCATGAAAGAATAAAGAAAAAGCTGCAATATGTTTTTATGCCACCACCTGGTGATCCTCAGATAGAGTGTTCCCACTTGACTTCTTAGGGTGTGGGGGGGAACTAAAGAGAGGGAGAGGAAGGAGGCTGTGTTGAGGAGGCAGAAGACGTTACAAATAAATATCCAGCAACTGTGCAAAATCCATGAATCCAACCCCAACACATTCACACAAACACTCACGTACCTCTATGTACGCTCTGCAGGTCCTTTCCCGTTTCTGTATCTGTGCCCGTTGGGAGAGAGAGAGGAAAACACAACATTTGTCACACATTCTCTGAAACTGTCACATGCAGAGGAAGATCCCACTGCTGTGAACCACTTTCTCTGCTCTTCTTAATTGTTGACGTCTTGAACTCTCTTTTGCCCCAGATACACCATTGTGCCCCTCTGTACCATGAGGTGCAGTGTTGGGGTGAGGGCAAACATAATTGAACCTGCTGCACCATCCCATAGGACCATGGCTGAGCTTTACCCAAATCCCAACATCCCACCTCACTCTTTTACCTTGGCCAAACAAAGAACGAAGACTGATTAACCTTAGCTCCAGGAGCTCCAATTGTCCTCTTGTATTCTTGGCCTTACAGGAAAGAAGAGTTCCCAGGTTTCTTTGGGTGAAAATATGTTTCCTGTATGCATTCATGAATAGCTTAGCCTTAATTTTAAGATTATTACCACTTGTTTAGGACTTTTCCCACTGCTCCTTAACCAAGGAGAGGGAATAATTATCATCCCCTGTTATATTTGGAAATGAATGCCCTGGCAGTACTGAACCTCAATTCTGAGATATTCAGGGTCGAACCAGCATCTCTCATTTGCAAGTTGTACTGGATTTTCCTTCTGGGTCACTATAGTTACTCCAAATGTGGTTAGATCTCCTTGCAATCCTCTGTATTCCAGTGAGTACACAACCTCTGACCACCTTCATATAACCATAACCCTATTCTGAGTTTCAGCATCATTGTAATAAATCTGGATGCACTTCCTCAGAAATTGATCAGTTCTTCAGTGATGGAAACTGGTGTAGTAGTCTAGGTCGGGTCTAACTTGAGCTCCTGAGCATTTGTAGACTAACTTCCTAACCTCTATGCATTGTAGTCCTCTTGCAATGAAGGTCAAAATACCAGAAGCTTTTCCAACTACTTTCCATATCAGTCTCCAAGATTTAAAATCCCTCAAATTCAATTCTGTTCCTTGTATTTTCACTATTAAAAACATTCTCTGTGGTCTCAAGTGATGACCTCATGCCTACTGACACTCAACTCCAAGTGTTGTTTTACACATTTTCTTCCTCCTCCACACTGTCAACCTTTTCTCTCCAATTCCACTTCACAGTGCAAATAAATCCTTCCATTATATGCTCTGCATTAATACAGAATCTTTGCTCCTGCTATTTCTGGAGCATGTTTGAAAAGGCATTCTTTCAGCTGACACCCACCTCCCACTATACAAGCTGTGCAAGAAACACTCACATATTGTGATAGTTCATCTTAAAAACTGCTACTGTGAACTCAGTTTCCAAGATTAATATATATTCCTCATCCAGCTACAGCTGCTGGCCTCCCCTTCTCTCTCTGGTTGCTTTAAACACTTTATCTATTTAGTGAATAGGAAGGGGACGATTAGGATAGGGAAGGAGGGGTGAGGCAGAGAGTGGACATTTGGAACGTTGGATGGAGTGTCTGGTCTGTTTTCTCCCTCTTTCTTTCTCTGTGACATGCATTCTATTTCTATCTCTCTCCAGTCTATGTTCTCTTTCTCTCTCTGGTCTGATGATATTGTCCCTGCTTTACCTTCTCTCCATTCTCTTTAATGTTCATTCTCTTTCTTTCTTCTCTCTTTCTAACCCCCACCACTCCTAGTTTGCATTAACTCTTTACTCTGCATTCTTTCACTCCAGATTGTACTCTCCGTATTCTCACTGTCTATTCTGCATTCACTTCCTTTCAGCTCTGCATTTTCTTGTACTCTCTTTGATCTATGTTTTTTCACTTCACTGTATTGCCTTCGTCTCTCTTTCATTCTCTCCCTCTTTCTCTTCTTCTCCCCACTTTGCATTTGTTCTGTCAGCTCTGGATTAATGCCCTTTCAGCTCTGCATTCGCTCTTTCTTTCTGTTCTCCATGCTCCACTCGATTCTTTCTCTGCCATATATTCTTCTTCTCTCTTGTTTTCCACTCTGCATTCTCTTTCTTTGCTGTGTATTCTCTCTCTTTTACTCCCCACTCTGCATTCACTGCTGCACTCTTCTCTGTGTAGTCTCCATGCTCTGCATTCTTTATCTCTCCTCTCTGCAGCCCCCCACTCCTCTGAACTGCAGGTCTTGTGAATGCTGACTGTACCCTATAATGACAGCAGTCACCATGAAGGAAAATAGCCCAAACCTTGTTGTAACTGCGTCCTGCTGATTCCTTGTCGCTGGGTCTCAGAGCCTGCAGCTGGGCGTCAAGAATATCCAGTAGTTGCTCCATCAGTTTGACAGAGGAGCTGACATCGCCAGCATAAATTGGGCCTCTAGTGTGCCGGGACAGCTCATTCGCAATGTTAGCTGCATTCTCTCCACTCTTAATCTGTCAAAGCAAGGTCCAAATTATGCACAATCAGTGCTGGAAGATCCCAGAAGAAAGAAAATACTGGCTCATTGTGCTGGGTGGACTGGACAATCATTTCTCAGGTACATGAGGTGAGTTGGACCAGTTAGAATCATAGAATCTCTACAGTGCAGAGAAAAGCCCATCAAGTCTGCACCGATCCTCAAAAGGGGAAATCACATCCAGACCCCCCTCTTTCATTCCCATAAGGAGCTTTTAACCATAGAATCCCTTAAGTGTGGAAACAGGCCATTTGACCCAACAAGTCGACACCAACTCTCTGAGGAGTAACCCACCCAGACCCATTCCTCAACACTTACTCCTGACTCGTACTCCTCACCTACACATCCCTGAACATTATGGGCAATTTAGCATGGCCAATTCACCTAACCTGCCCATCTTTGGATTGTGGGAGGAAACTGGAGCACTCGGAGGAAACCCATGCAGACACAGGGAGAATGTGCAAATTCCATACAGACAGTCACCCGAGGTGGGAATCAAACCCAGGTCCCTGGTGCTGTCAGGCAGCAGTGCTAACTACTGAGCCACCATGGCTATCCCACCTCACCTACACATCACTGGGATACTACAGGACAATTTAGCATGACCAATCCATCTAACCTGCACATCGCTGGACTGTGGGAGGAAACCCACATAGACACGGGGAAAATGTGCAAGCTCCACACAGATAGTCGTCGAGGGCGGAATTGAATGTGGGTCTCTGGTGCTGTGAGACAGCAGCACTAACTGAGGTGTACCAACAGTTTGTCTCATTTTCCAGATTTACTGTATTTTCTTTCTCTAGTGATTGAAGTATCTGCCCAAGAAAGTTGCCAATGAGTTTTTGCTGTATCTGTGCCCAATTCATAGCCAATAGATGTGAATCAGAGACTCAGTGATTCCTCTACCTGGTCCAGCTCCCCACATTTGTGCACCCTGTTCTTGCACTCTCCCACCAATCCAGGACCTCAAGCCGTGCTGTGCCAAGGAGAGATCAGCACTGGCCACGTGTAGAGATGGGACAGTGGCAGGGCTTTGGTAGATGACCCCTCCCCACCCAATTAAATCCTCTTCCCACCTCCACATGCACTGCCTCCAGGAATCACAAAGTCATAGAGTCAAACAGCATGGAAATGGACTACTCAGTCCAATCGTCCACGTTGACCATGTTCCCAAAGTAAACTAGTCTCATCTGCCTGCGCTTGGCCCATTTCCCTCCAAACCCTTACTATTCATGTGCTTATTCAAATGTCTTAAACGATGTAACTGAACTTGCATCCATCACTTTGGCAGTTCATTTCACACACAAAGCAATCTCTGTGTAAAATAGTTGAAGATTCTGCCACAAGTTGCCATTCCTTCAGTGCCACTGTGTTAAAATCCCAGAATTCCCTCCTTAACAGCACTGCAGGAGTCCCTACAACAAGGACAGGGCCTGCAGCAGTTCAAGAAGGAAGCTTACCAGCACCTTCCTCAGGGCAATTAAGATAGGGCAATAAATGCTGGCCCAGCCAGTGATACCCACATCTCATGTGGATGAATCCAAAAAATGAAGTGCCAGTGGAATCCTGACATCGTACCCGAAGAGATCTGGATTGTGTCTTTTTGTTCTCAGTTCTCCAAGACAGAAAACATTTTCTCTCTGTCCTATCATGCCAAGTCCTCTAATCAGGGTGAGCAGTTCAATTCGATTACTCCTCCATCTTCCAGTCTTTTTTGAAATAAACATTAACCAGGTTAGACAGCCTCTGGTAGGGCACTGTGATGATAAATCAAAATGTCTTCTCTATCTTCTAATCTGAAGGAAACACTAACAGACTGTATGCAGCATGACTTTATAATTCAAACCTTATTGCACCAGTGTTATTGGGATGAATTTGCACTGTCCTTTAAGGTCAATATTCTCTTCTTGAATTGTGATACGAAATGGAAGGGAACAGTGTTGATGGGATATAAGCAGAGCTGTTAGCTAATCTCCAGCCCTTTGTATTCCAGCTTCGAGACTGAGGCCAACATTCCATTTACCTTCCTGATTTCCTTTCAGACATCCCCCCTTTCCCCCCCAGTAACTCAGTGATCAAAAGACAATTAGTGACAATGCTATAAATTGGACATTAAAAACACAGAGTTGATGAGGCTTGAAATATTAACTCTGTTTCTCCACTGACGTTGCCAGACCTCCTGAGTATCCCTAGCATTGACCCTCAGGTCTCCATCTTTCATGAGTACCTTTTGTGCCACTTGGTTTACCCAGGGCGAGGTGCAGTTACTCAAATCAGGGCCTCTTGGGCTCCAAAGTCCAAGTGAAAGGAGACAGAGGTAGGAGGCGATACCTGTAAAACAGAGAGAGAGAAAACATGAGAGAGAAAGTAAGAATGAGAGAGAGAGAGAAATAAGAGTCAGTGAGTGAGTGAGAATGAAAGGGAGAAAGTGAGTGAGAGAGGGAGAGCAAGAGAGAGTGACTGAGTGAGAAAGAAAAAGAGTGAGACAGACAGAGTAAGGAAGAGAGCTAAATTGAATGAGTGTGACGGTGAGAGAAAAGCGAGTGAATGAGCGAGAGATAAAAAGAGAGCGAATGAGTGAAAGAAGAGGGAATGAGTGAGTGAGTGAAAGAGAGAGAGTGAAAGACAGCAAGAGAGAAAAAAGGTCAGAGTGAGAGAGACTGAGACAGTGACTGAGAGCAAGACACAGAGAGAGAGATAGTGAGAAAGAGAATGAGAAAAAGGAGAGTTTGAGAGAGAAATTAAGAGTGAGTGTGTGTGTGTGAGAGAGAGAAAGAGAGACAGAGACAGAGAAAGACAGACAGTTAGTACAACTGCATGCAGTTATCTCTGCAAATGTATTTGTTTCTGTGGCCAAAATAGTAGCAGTAAAGACTTGAAGAGTGAACAAACTGCCACTTCATTATCTTAGGCGTTACAATACATATGAAATGCTAGGGTTCTGCATTCTAACTGCAGTGTTTTCTGCTGTTGCCCCTCATATTGTCTAACCATGCTCTTCCAGATGGAGAGGTCAGGGATCGGAGGTTGGGAAGTGCTGCTGAAGTAGGTTTTGCAGGTTACTGTAGTGCACCTTGTGTCAGGTAGAGGAGGAATTGTACCATTAGATGGTTTATTGGCTGTTTGCCCCATGGACTGGAAACAGAGGGCTAAGTGTCAGTCAGTGCTGGAAATGGGGATCGCTATCCAAGCTGTGCTGGGAATGGCATTCCCTATCCTGACAGTGCTGGGAATGGGGATCTCTATCCATACAGTGATGGAAAAGGAGTTCTTTATCCAGGCAGTGGTGGGATTGAGGGATCTCTATTCTGTCAGCGCTGGGAATGGGGTTCTGTATTCAAAAAGTGCTGGAAATGGGGCTCTTATCTTGGCAGTGCTGAGATTGGGGAATCTCTATCCTGGCAGTACTGGGAATGGTGGAACTCTGCCCAGGCTGTGCTGGGAATGGAGAAACTGGTGCCAAGCAGTGCTGGGAATGTGGGAACTGGTGCCAGGCAATGCTGGGAATGGTTGGATTCTACCCAGGTAGTGCTGGGAATGTGGGAATTGGTGCCAGACATTGTTACAAATGGGAAACTGGTGCCAAGCAGTGCTCGGAATGTGGGAACTGGTGCCAGGCATTGCTGAGAATTGGGTACTAGTGCCAGGCATTGCTGGGAATGGGGAACTGGTGCCAGCTAGTGCTTGGAATGGTGGGACCTGCCCAGGTAGTGCTGGGAATGTGGGAACTGGTGCCAGGATTGGGGAAACTGGTGCCAGGCAGTGCTGAGAATGGGAAAACTGGTGCCAGGTAGTGCTGGGAAAGGGGGAACTAGTGCCAGGCACTGCTGGGATGCAAATCCTTTGTGTGTTGATAGATTGAGGATCAATCAGTTGTGCCCATCAGCAGCGATAGGCACTGGCAAGTTACCTTTCTCCCACAGTTTACTAATGCCAGCCTCATACCCTTAGTCCCTTTGGGACATGGTCTCTCCACGAGTACACCTTGCTGTGTCGATGGCCACTTGATGCCTCTGGACTCTGTTGACTCACAGTATCGCTGTGGTGATGGCTGTTGGTTGGATAGGGGTGTCCGCCTGGTACTGGGTACATTTGGAGTGATGGGCCTCTGATCCGGTACCAGCTGGTTAATTGCACCCACAGCGATGGTAGTGAGTGGGGCTTTCCTGGTGGTGGTTGTTGTGGTTACCATGGTTGGTTTTGCAGCAGCTGTATTGCTTGTGGAAGCCACTGTGACTTGTGCTAAAAAGAAACAAAACACTTGACAATTAGTTTCTACACTAACCACGGCCAAGAAATCAGATCCAGACATAGTGAAAAGATTTAATGAAATTCCCCAGGTGCAAAGAGCAGAAGAAAGAGCTTGCATTTACATAGCACCTTTCACAAGAAAGAGATAAAGGATAACCCAGAAAACTACAGACCTGTCAGTTTGACATCAATAGTGGCAAACTGATAGAGGCCATAATATGAGATAAGGTAAATATCCACTCTGAGAAAAATAAATTAATACTAGACAGTCAATGGCAGGTCATTTCTGACAAATTTAATTGAGTTCTTTGACGGCAGTGGTGTTAGTGCTGTGAATGTTATAGATTTGGTATTTCAGAAAGGATTTGATATGGTGCCATATGGTAGGTTTTGTAGCAAATTAGAAATGTTTGGGATTGATGGGTCCTTGGCAGCATGGATTAAAAGTTGGCCAAAAAATAAGACACAGAGAGGAGGTATAGATGAGCATTTCTCAGATTGAAAAAGGTGTTCTCCAGGGGTCAGTGTTGGGACCCTTGCTTTTTCTGATTCATATAAACAATTTGGAGATGAGGGCAAAATCTCTAAATTTGCAGGAAGAATAGAGAGAATTGTGAGGATGATGCTGAGCGACTTCAGGGGGATATTGACAAGCTGACCAAATGGGCAGACACTTAGATGATGAATTTCAATGTAGAGAAATGTCAGGAAATGCACTTTTGCAAAAGAAACACAAGAGACAATACAACTTTGAGGAGCAGCAGGATGTCGGGATTCAAGTGCATTTCTCTAAAGGTGGCCAGGCAAGTTGAAACAGCTGTTTGAAGGCTTATAGGATTCTTGGATTTATAAATAGAGGCGTAGAGTATAAAAGCAAGGAAGTGATGCTTCCCCTTTTTAAGTCATTAATCAGACCATATTTGGAGTTTAGTTCTGCATTTAATTCTAGACACCTTATTTAACGAAGGATGTTAAAGGCCTGGAGAGAGTTCAAAAGAGGTTTACAAGGATTATACAAGGAATGAAAAATTTTAGATATAAGGAAAGATCAGAGCAATTGGGCCTATTCTCCTCAGCAGAGAAGATTAAGAGGTGACCTCATTTTAGTGTTCAAAATTATGAATAATTTTGACAGGGTAAAGAAGTATATTTTGTTTCCACTAGTTAGTATGTCAGCAACTAGAGGGTCACAATTTCAAGATTGTCAGCAAAGGAGCTAGGAGTGAGATGAGGAGAAACTTCTTTTCTCAGAGAGTTTTTAGGATTTAGAATGTGCTGCCTGGGAGAGTGGTGGAGGTGGATTCCATATGATGTTTCAAAATACAGATGAATAGATTTTTGAATGTGATGAATTTAGACAGGTATAGAGATAGGGCCGGAGAATGAGACAGGGCATCCGAAAGTGCTTTGCACCCAATGAAGCATTTTGAAATGTAATCACTGTTGTAACGTAGGAAATTCACTGGCTAATTAGTGCACAGCAAGCTCCCACAGACTGCAAAGTGATAAAGACCAGATAAACCGCTTCAGCAATATTAGTATTATTAACTGTTTTAGCAAAATTAGTATCATTAACTATTTTAGCAATATTAGTTGAGGGAGAAGTAGTGGTCAGGACTTTGGGGAGAACTCGCCTGCTATTTTTCATGTCTTGCAACTGGATTCTTTGTCTTCACCTGAGAGAGTAAATGCACTTTATTTTGCATGTGGAAAACACAACCTCTGACAGTGCAGCACTCTCAGCACTGCCTTACAACATCATCCCAAACCTGATAAATGCCGCAACATGCAAAAACAAAACTCTAATCCCACACAAGTCTCTCATAATACAGCAAACATTTCTCACAATCTTCACCGAAATCCCCAGATTTCTTCACCGAAAGACTAATACACAGAGGTGTCCCAATGTGACAGATGTGACTACTTCAACCAGTTAAACTTCTGGAAATGGCAAATATCTGTTTCTGGAGACCGCAGAAATACCATCAGGAATACCATTAGAGAGTACTTGTCGAACAGCAGATGGGTTAGCTTAGTTGGCTGGATAACTGGTTTGGGATCCAGAGTGACGGCAACAGTGTGGGCTCAATTCATGCATTGGTTGAGGCTACCATCACCATCTTTCTCAACTTCCCCTCCACCTGAGATGTGGTTGAATCCCTTATGTTAAATCACCACCAGTCCTCCCTCTCTCTCTAATAATACAGTGGCATTTGACCTTGACTTGTTAAATATCGGAAAACAGTGATATGCTGATAATGTCACTGCACTAATAATCCTAACACCCAGCTTCACACTCTGGAGGATTGTGGGCTTATATCCAATACAACTGAATTTAAAATCAATTAATGAAAATCTGAATAAGATGATAAAACTACCATTTGTAAAAGCTCATCTAGCCCTTTAGGGCAGGAAATGTGCCAACCTTACTTGGTATGGCCTACATGTGACTCCCCGGCAAAGTGGTTGACTCTTAACTGCCCCTAAAAGGCCAATCAGTTCAAGTGCCCTACCCAGAGGGAAAACCAGGAACACTTACAAATGAATGTACTGGCCCTCCATTTAGAAGAATGAGATGAATTGGATGACTCAGTCTATTTTGTTAGTTTTATTGTTTTTTCCTTCAGGATAGGGTCAAGCTACAAATGCTGATATGGCTAGTGACACCCACGTCCAATGAAAGAAGAAAGAATTGTGGGTTCCATTGTCCTTTCAAGTTCAGGAAACTCAAAAAGGCTTAAACTAGAGCAAAGAATTGAGGACTTTCAAATGTATGGCTATTTCCAACACATTTCTTTTCCATCTTCTGTACTAGTTAAAAAAATTGGCACCTCAGAACCATTGTTGCCCTCTGTAGTCCCGTCCACAGTCCTGGCCACATCCCCAGATCTGAATTAATCAGCAACTGTGGTTTCTTCAGTTAAGTGTTTAAAATTAAATTGATTTGTTTCAGTGCACAGATGGCCATATTTTATATAATATTAAATAATATAAAGACAGCAACTTTTAAAAACTTGCAGATATCATTTCACAGAATTGTAGATCATACAGTACAGAAGAGGCCCTTTGGTCCATTCAACCTGTACTGCTAAAGATACACTACTATCTACACTGGTCCTACTTTTCAACACTTGGCCCATAACTTTGAATGTTATGACACTTCATGTGCTCATTCAAGTACATTTTAAATGTTACGAGATTTCCTGCTTTAACTACCTGTCCAGGCAGCACATTGCAGACCCCCACCACCCTATGGCTGAATACATTTTTCCTTATGTCCCTTCTAAACCTTCTGTCTTTCACTTCAAAACTTTGCCCCGTAATTATTGCCTCTTCAACTCGGCTGCTTCCTATCCACTCTGTTCATGCCTCTCATAATCTTATACACCTCAATCAGGTTACCCCTCAACCTTCTCTCTTCTAAAGAAAACAACCCAAACTTGTCCAGACTCTCTTCATAACTGGAATGCTCCATCCCACACAAAATCCTGGTGAATTTCCCCTGATCCCCCTGCAGTGCAATCACGTCCTTCCTATAATGCAGTGACCAGAACTGCATTCTGTACCGAGTTGTGGCCTAACCAAAGTTCTGTATAGTTCCAACATAATTGGCCTATTCTCATAACCTATGACTTAACTTATAAAGGCAAATATTACTATGCTTTCTTAACCACCTGATTAACCTGTCCTGCCACTTTCCGGGATCTGTAGACAAGAGTTCTATGTTCCTCTGAGCTTCCTAGTGTCCTGCCATTCATTGAGTATTCTTTATATAAGGAACTAGTGAATGCACATCAATAGAGCATGTATGGAATGAACTGCCAGAGGAAGTTGTGGAGACAGGTATAATGTCAACATTTAAAAGACATCTGGATGAGTATATGAATAGGAAAGATTCAGAGAGATATGGGCCAAATATTGGCAAATGGGACTCGACTAATTTAGGATATCTGGCTGACATGGGCAAGTTAGACTGAAGGGCCTGTTCTCATGCTGTACATCTCTATGATTCTATACCTAACTCGGAAATGGCTCTGTATAGGCCTCAGAAGTAATTTTCAGTTATTTAAAATTGCATTCCTCAGATAGTTCAGTTGAATGGATGGCTGGTTTGCAATGCAGAGCAATGCCAACAGCACAGGTTAAACATCCGTACTGGCTGAAGTTACTGCCTTCTCAACCTCATCCCTTGATGAAGTCATCTCGAATCAGAGAGCAGCCCTATGGTCATTCAGGACTATGGTTAGAAGAGAAGAATCCTGACAGAGTGGAAAAAGGCTATTCAGCTCAACAAGTCCACACCGACCCTCCAAAGAATAATCCACCCAAACCCATTCCCCTACATTAACCCCTGACTAATGCACCTAACCTACACATCAATGAACACTATGGGCAATTTAGCATGACCAATTCACCTAACCTGTAGGTCTTTGGACTGTGGAAAGAAAGTGCAACACCCGGAGGAAACCCACAGAGACACAGGGAGAATGTGCAAACTCCACACAGACAGTCACCTGAGGGTGGAATCAAACCCGGGTCTCTAGTGCTATGAGGCAGCAGTGCTAACCACTGAGCCACCAGTTAAACCACCAGCAGTCATCTCTAATCAGAGAGCAGCCTTATGGTCCTTTAGGACTATGAGGAGAAAGTGAGGACTGCAGATGCTGGAGATCAGAGCTGAAAATGTGTTGCTGGAAAAGCGCAGCAGGTCAGGCAGCATCCAAGGAGCAGGAGAATCAATGTTTCGGGCATAAGCCCTTCTTCAGGAATGAGGAAAGTGTGAGGAAGAGGGAGGTTGGAGGAAGAGCGCCTCATCTTCCGCCTAAGAACCCTCCAACCACAAGGGATGAACTCAGATTTCTCCAGTTTCCTCATATCCCCTCTCCCCACCTTGTCTCAGTCAAATCCCTCGAACTCAGCACCGCCTTCCTAACCTGCAATCTTCTTCCTGACCTCTCCGCCCCCACTCCCACTCCAGCCTATCACCCACACCTTGACCTCCTTCTACCTATCGCATTTCCAACACCCCTCCCTCAAGTCCTTCCTCCCTACCTTTTATCTTAGCCTTCTTGGCACACTTTCCTCATTCCTGAAGAAGGGCTCATGCCCGAAACGTCGATTCTCCTGCTCCTTGGATGCTGCCTGACCTGCTACGCTTTTCCAGCAACACATTTTCAGCTCCTTTAGGACGATGGTGACTTTACCTTTTATTCAGAGGAAGTGGATGTCGCATAAAGGGTTAATGACATCTTTACTCTAAGAACAGCTCCCGAGTGTGTGTGTAAGGAGACATGTCATGATGATGTTAGATCACATAGAACTGGGGCACTTTCTTGCCATCTTTTTTCTTTCTGTGACGAACTTATCTTCAGCTGTATTGCTCAAACAGCACCAGATAAATCTATTAGAGAATATCTATTGTTGCTGAAAACATGGAGATGATCCTGAAGCTTTTCATTTTGCACTTGTGAGGCCTAATGCTAGAATGACTTAATGACAATAGACAATAGACAATAAGTGCAGGAGTAGGCCATTCTGCCCTTCGAGCCTGCACCACTATTCACTATGATCATGACTAATCATCCTTAATCAGTATCCTGTTCCTGCCTTATCTCCATAACCCTTGAGTCCACTATCCTTGAGAGCTCTATCCAACTCTTTCTTAAATGAATCCACAGGCTGGGTCTTCACTGCCCTCTGGGGCAGAGCATTCCACACAGCCACCATTCTCTGGGTGAAGAAGTTTCTCCTCATCTCTGTCCTAAATGGTCTACCCAGTATTTTTAAGCTGTGTCCTCTGGTTTGGCACTCAGCCATCAGCAGAAACATGTTTCCTGCCTCCAGAGTGTCAAATCCTTTAATAATCTTATATGTCTCAATCAGATCCCCTCTCAGTCTTCTAAACTCAAGGGTATACCAGCCCAGTCGCTCCAGTCTTTCAGCGTAAGGTAGTCCTGCCATTCCTGGAATTGACCTCGTGAACCTAGGCTGCACTCCCTCAATAGCCAGAATGTCTTTCCTCAAATTTGGAGACCAGAACTGTGGTCTCACCAGGGCCCTGTACAGCTGCAGAAGAACCTCTTTGCTTCTATACTCAATCCCTCTTGTTATGAAGGCCAGCGTGCTATTAGCCTTCTTCACTACCTGCTGTACCTGCATGCTTACCTTCATTGACTGGTGTACAAGAACACCCAGATCTCTTTGTACTGCCCCTTTACCTAACTTGATTTCATTTAGGTAGCAATCTGCCTTCCTGTCCTTGCCACCAAAGTGGATAACCATACATTTATCCACATTAAACTGCCTCTGCTATACATCTGACCACTCACCTAACCTGTCCAGGTCACCCTGTCATCTCCTAACATCCTCCTCACATTTCACCCTGCCACCCAGCTTTGTATCATCAGCAAATTTGCTAATGTTATTACTAATACCATCTTCTATATCATTAATATATATTGTAAAAAGCTGCGGTCCCAGCACTTATCCCTGCGGTACCCCAGTGGTCACTGCCTGCCATTCCAAAATGGAGCCGTTTATCACTACTCTTTGTTTCCTGTCAGCCAACCAACTTTCAATCCAAGTTAGTACTTTGCCCCCAATACCATGCGCCCTAATTTTGCTCACTAACCTCCTATATGGGACTTTATCAAAAGCTTTCTGAAAGTCCAGGTACACTACATCTACTGGATCTCCCTTGTCCACCTTCAGAGTTACATCCTCAAAAAAGTTTCCAGAAGATTAGTCAAGCATGATTTCCCCTTCATAAATCCATGCTGACTCTGACCTATCCTGTTACTACTATCCAGATGTGTCGTAATTTCATCCTTTATAATAGACTCCAGCATCTTTCCCACCACTGAGGTCAGACTAACTGGTCTATAATTTTCTGCTTTCTCTCTCCCACCTTTCTTAGAAAGTGGTACAACATTAGCCACCCTCCAATCCACAGGAACTGATCCCAAATCTATCGAACTCTGGAAAATAATCACCAACGCATCCACGATTTCTCGAGCCACCTCCTTCAGTACCCTATGATGTAGACCATCAGGCCCCGGGGACTTATCAACCTTCAGACCTAACAGTCTATCCAACACCAATTCCTGGCAAATATAAATTCCCTTAAGTTCAGGTCCTTCAGCCACTGTTACCTCAGGGAGATTGCTTGTGTCTTCCCCAGTGAACACAGATCTGAAGTACCAATTCAATTCTTCTGCCGTTTCTTTGTTCCCTGTAATATATTCCCCTGTTTCTGTCTTCAAGGGCCCAATTTTAGTCTTAACCACTTTTTTGCCTTTCACATACCTAAAAAAGCTTTTACTATCCTCCTTTATATTTTTGGCCAGTTTATCTTCACATCTCATTTTTTGTCTGCGTATTTCCTTCTTAGTAATCCTCTGTTGTTCTTTAAAGGTTTCCCAGTCCGCCGTTTTCCCACTTATCTTTGCTATGTTATACTTTTTCTCTTTTAACTTTATATGTTTCTTAACTTCCCTCGTCAGCCACGGCCACCCATGCCTCCTCCTAGGATCTTTCTTCCTTTTTGGAATGAACTGATCCTACATCTTCTGCATTATACACAGAAATATCTGCCATTGTTCCTCCACTGTCATCCCCGCTAAGGTATTGCATCATTGAAGTTTGGCCAGCTCCTCCCTCATAGCTCCATAGTTCCCTTTATTCAACAGAAATATTGTCACTTCCGATTGTACCCTCTCCCTCTCAAATTGCAGATTGAAGCTTATTGTATTATGGTCACTACTTCCCAATGGCTCCTTCACTTCGAGATTACAAACAATCACAACAATTTATACCACAGGAAAATAGGGCATGGATATATTGGCACATTGAATCTGAATGGCGGAGGTGTTGCCATGGAGAACATGTCTCTTACCTAGCCTCTCTTCATCGCTGAAATGCTCCATCCCAGGCACCCTGTTGAATCTACCCTGTACCCCCTCCAGTGCAATCATATCTTTCCTGTAGTATGGTGATCAGAACTGCACACTGTCCTCTAGTTGTAGACCAATGAAAATTCTAGCAGCTCCACATGACCTCCCTTCTCTTATAATCTATACCTCTACTGATAAAGGCAAGCACCCCATATGCCTTCTTAACTACCGTATTAACCTGTCACCTTCAGGGATCAATGGGCAAGCACCTTAAGAGCCCTTGATTCCTTTGAGCTTCCTATTGTCCTGCTAATCGCTTGTCTTGTTCCTTCTTCAAAAATGTATCACCTCACACTTACGAAGGTTAAATTCCACCTGCCACTGATCTGGCCATCTGACCTATCCATTTATATGCTGGTAACTGAAGACCTTCCTCCTGACTGTCAACCACTTGGCCAAGCTCTGGGTCAACCATGAACTTACATATCATTCCGCTCCCCCCCCCACCACCCCCTCAAATTCTCATCTACATCATTTATGAATATTAAAAACAATAAGCGATCCAGCGCTGACCCCAGTGATACACCATTGCACACTGGACTCCAGTTACACAAACAGGCTTCTACCACCACCTAGTTCCTGTCACTAAGCCAATTCTGGATCCAACTTGCCAAGCTGGATCCCATGTGCTTTTACCTTCTTTATTAGTTTCCCATGTTGGGCCTGGTGAAAGACTTTGTTCAAATCCATATAAATTGCATCAGCTGCCCTACCCTCATCCAAACAGTTGACCACCTCCTCGAAAATTTCCACTGGATTTGTTAGACAAATGCTTATTATCCCTGATTAAAACTTGCATCTCTAAATGGAGATTGATTTTCTCGTTCACTACTTTCTCCAATAGTTTCCCTATCACTGACGTTAAACTGACTGATCTATAGATTGCTGATCTATCTCTACCACCCTCCTTGTAAAGCTGAACCAATTAGCTGTCCTCTGCAAGCTTCCCTGTGGCTATAGACGATTTAAAAATTTGTATTAGGGCCTCTATCATTTCCTTCCTTGTCTTCCACAGCAGAACTCATCCAGACCTGAGGATTTCCACTTTCACACCAGCCAAAACTTCCAATACCTCCTCACTTCATACATCAATCTGCTCAAGGACCTCAGCCAATTTTGCGAATCCTATACTTGTAGCCTCCTTCTCCAGAGTAAAGACAGATGTGAAGTGCTCATTTAACACTCTACCAATTTCTTTCAGCTCCTTTTGCACAGATTGCCCCCTTAGTTCCTAATGGGTCCTCCTTTTTCCTTGGTTGTTGTCTGCCCCTTGAAATACTTGCAGAATATCAGTTTGTAAATTTGCTTGCTGAGCTGGTAGATTTGTTCTCAGATGTTTTGTCACCATGTTCAGTAATAATATCAGTGAGCTTCTAGTGAAGCTTCACCAGAGGCTCACTGATGCTGTTACCCAGCATGGTGACAAAATGTCTGAGAACAAATCTACCAGCTCAGCGAGTAAATTTACAACCTGATCCACAACCTGAGCTACAAATCTTCTCCAAAATTGCAAACTTGCATCTTGGAATTCTCCCTAACCTTGCCCACCAGCATTTTTCATGGCTCAGTGGCTAGCACTGCTGCAGCACAGCGCCTGGGACCCGAGTTCAATTCTAGCCTTGGACGACTGTCTGTGGAATTTGCACATTCTCCCCATGTCTGTGTGGGTGTCCTCCGGGTGCCTCCCACCATCCAAAGATATGCAGGGTAGGTTAATTGGCCTTGCTAAATTGCCCATAGTGTTCAGGGATGTGTAGGTTAGGTGCATTAGTCAGGGGACATTAAATTAGATTAGATTACAGTGTGGAAGCAGGCCCTTCTGCCCAACAAGTCGACACCGACCCACCGAAGTGCAACCCACCCATACCCCTACATTTTCCCCTTACCTAACACTAGGGAGAACGTGCAAACTCCACACAGTCAGTCGCCTGAGGTGGGAATTGAACCTGGGTCTCTGGCGCTGTGAGGCAGCAGTGCTAACCACTGTGCCACCGTGCCCGCTCACATGTAGAGTAATAAGGTAAGGGAATGATGGGTTACTCTTTGGAGGGTTGGTGTGGACTTGTTGGGCCAAATGGCCTGTTTCCACACTGTAGGGACTCTATGATTCTATGATTCTTTGCTCTCCTAATTGCTTTCTTGTGAACTTTCTATACTGCTCTAGGTCCTCGAATGATTTGCTCCCTTTGTATTTGTACACCTCTCTTTTTATCCAGTCCTGATTATTTGTCAACATCTATGATTCTCTGAACTTGTTGCTCCTACATTTCATCTAAAAGGGAACAAGTTAGGCCTATACTCTCCCCAATACCTTTCTGAACACCTCCCACTGTTCTGCTGAAGATTTATCCTCAAATAGATTCTCCCAGTATATTTTGGCCAGATCTTGCCTTGGTTTATAAAATCTGCCTTCGCCCAATCCAAAGCCTTTTCCTGCAGGCCATCTTTCTCCTTTTCCATTACTAATTTAAAGTGCACAGTGTTGTAGTCACTATCTCTAAAATGCTCCCCCACCGACTGTCACCTCAGACACCTATTTGTCTTCATTTCCCAGAATTAGGTTCAGCACTGCACTATCCCTTGTAGCACTATCTACATGTGATATGAAAAACTCTCATAGAGTTATAGAAATGTACAGCACAGAAACAAACCCTTCGGTCCAAATCATCCATGTAAACCAGATATCCTAAATAAATCTAGTTCCGATTGCCAGCATTTGGCCCATGTCCCTCTAAGCCCTTCGATTCACATACACATCCAGATGCCTTTTAAATGTTGTAGTTGAACTAACCTCCACCACTTTCTTGTGAGCTCATTCCATAAACGCACCACCTTCTGTGTGAAAAAATGCTCCTCAGGTCTCTTGAATCTTTCCCCTCTCACCTTAAACTTATGTCTGTTTTGGCTTCCCCTACCCTGGGGAAAAGACCTTGGCTATTCACCCTATCCATGCCCCTCATGATTTTATAAACATCTATAAGATTACCCCCTCAGTCTCCGATGCTCCAAGAAAATAGCCTCAGCCTATTCAGCCTCTCCTTATAGCTCAAACCCTCCAAAACTGGCAACATCCTTTTAAATCTTTTCTGAACCCTTTCAAGTTTCACAACATCCTTCCGATAGCAGGGAGACCGGAATTGCACACAGTAATCAAAACGTGGCCTAACCAATGTCCTATACAACTGTAACATGACATTCTAATTTTAATACTCAATGCATTGACCAATAATGCCTTCTTCACTATCCTATCTACCTGTGAATCCAAGGTCTCTTTGTTCAGCAACACCCCCCAGGACCTTACCATTATATATGTAAGTCCTGCCCTGATTTGCCTGTCCAAATTGCAGCACCTCACATTTATCTAAGTTAAACTCTATCTGCCACTCCTTGGCCCATTGGCACATCTGACCAAGATCCTGTTGTACTGAGGTACCTTCTTTGCTGTCCACTGCATCTCCAATTTTGGTGTCATCTGCAAACTTACTAATCGTACCTCCTATGTTCACATCTAAATCATTATATAAATGACGAAAAGCAGTGGACCCAATACCTTGTGGCACACCTCTGGTCACAGCCCTCCAGTCTGAAAAGCAACTCTCCACCACCAGCTGCCTTCTATCTTCAAGCCAGTTCTGTAATCAAATGGCTAGTTCTCCCTGTATTCCATGTGATCTAACCTTGCTAACCAGTCTACCATGAGGAACATTGTTGAACGCCTTACTGGAGTCCATATAGATCATGTCCAATGCTCTGCCCTCATCAATCCTCTTTGTTACTTTTTCAGACAACACAATCAAGTTAGTGAAACACAATTTCCCATGTACAAAGTCATGTTGACTATCCCTAATCAGTCCTTATCATTCCAAACACATGTAGATCCTGTCCCTCAGGATTCCCTTCAACAACGTACTCACTCCCGATGTCAGGCTCACCAGTCTATAGTTCCCTGGCTTTTCCTTACCACCTTTCTTAAATTGTGGCACCACGTTAGTCAACTTCTAGTCTTCCAGCACCTCACCTGTGACTATTGATAATACAAATATTTCAATAAGGGGCCCAGCAAACACTTCACTAGCTTCCCATAGACTTCAAAGTTACACTTGGTCACGGTGGCACGGTGGCTCAGTGGTTAGCACTGCTGCCTCACAGCGCCAGGGACCCAGGTTCAATTCCAGCCTTGGGTGACTGTCTGTGTGGAGTTTACATGTTCTCCCTGTGTCTGCGTGGATTTCCTCCCACAATCAAAAGATGTGCAGGTCAGGTGAATTGGCCATGCTAAATTGCCCATAGTGTCAGGGGTGAATATAGGGTAGGGGAATGGGTCTAGGTGGGTTGCTCTTCGGAGGGTCGGTGTGGACTTGTTCGGCCAAAGGGCCTGTTTCCATACTGTAGGTAATCTAGTCTAATCCCGGGGATTTATCCACCTTTATACATTTTAAGCTGTTCAGCATCTCCTCGTCGGTAACATAGACATTTTTCAAGATGTCGCTATTTCATTACCCACATTCGTTTTCTTCCATATCCTACTCCACAGTAAACACTGATGCAAAATACTCGTTTAGTACCTCCACCATCTCCTGCAGTTCCACACATAGGTGGCCTTGCTGATCTTTTAGGGGCCCTATTCTCTCCCGAGTTACCCGTTTGTCCTGAATGTATTTGTAGAATCCCTTTGGATTCTCCTTAACCCTATTTGCCAAAGCTATCTCATGTTTCCTTTTTGCCCTCCTAGTTTCCCTCTTAAGTATACTCCTATTTCACCAGCTTCCCACAGAATTCGAGGTTACATCTGATCAGGACACAAATAGAACAAAGTGTAAGGAAAGGGTTAGCAATCAAACTTCAAGCACACTGGACAAATGAATGACAATGAAAAGAGGGATGGTTAATACAGGACTGAAGGTGTTATATCTGAATGCACGCAGTATAAGGAATAAGGAACTTATGGTTTAGATCGAAATTGGCAGGTATGACGTAGTGGGCATCACAGAAACATGACTGCAAGGGGATTAGGAGTAGGAGCTGAATATTCATGGATATACATTTTATTGAAAAGATAGATGGGTGGGCAGAGGGGGTAGGGTTGCCTTATTAGAAAGAAATGAAATTAAATCAATAGTAAGAAATGAAGTAGGATCAGTTGGCGTAGAATCTGTTTGGGTAGAATTGAGGAACCACAAAGGTAAAAAGCCATAGTTGGAGGTTTTTACAGACCTCCAAACAATAGTCAGGAGCTGGGGTGCAAGATACATCAGGAGATAGAAAAGATGTTTTTAGGAACGGCAAAGTTACAGTGATCATGGGGGATTTCAATATGCAGGTGGACTGGGAAAATCAGGTTGGTAGTGGTTTCCAAGGAACAGAATTTGTTGAATGTCTATGAGATGGCTTTTTGGATCAGCTTGTGGTGGAACCCACGAGGGAACAGGCAATACTGGACTCAGTTTGTGCAGTGAGGCAGACTTGATAAGGGAACTTAAGGTGAAGGAACCCTTAGGAGGCAGTTACCATAATATGATTAAATTTACGCTGCAATTTGAAAGGGAGGAGGTAGAATCAGATGCAATTGTATTACAGCTGAATAAAGGCAGCCACAGAGACATGAGGGAGGAGCTAGGTAGAATTGATTGGGAGAGGAGGAGCCGAGCAGGAAAGACAGTGGAACAGGAATGGCAGGAGTTTCTGTGAGTAATTCAGGAGACACAGCAGAGATTCATCCTGAGAGAAAAGAAGCATGGTACAGGGAGGATGAGCTGAAAATGTGTTGCTGGAAAAGTGCAGCAGGTCAGGCAGCATCCAAGGAGCAGGAGAATCGACGTTTCGGGCATGAGACCTTCTTCAGGAAACATCGGGCTTATGCCTGAAATGTCGATTCTCCTGCTCCTTGGATGCTGCCTGACCTGCTGCGCTTTTCCAGCAACATATTTTCAGCTCTGATCTCCAGCATCTGCAGTCCTCACTTTCTCCTTGAAGAAAAATCTCCTGCTCCTTGGATGCTGCCTGACCATGGCTGATGAGGGAAGTAAGGGTCAGCATAAAAGCAAAAGAGAAAGCATATAATGTGGCGAAGGACGGTAGGAAACCAGGGAATTGTGAAGCTTACAAAAACCAACAGAGAGCAACAAAAAAGAGATAAGGAGTGAAAAAATTAAATATCTCCTCGTGAGCTAGCCAGTAACATAAAGGAAGACTGTAAGAGTTTCTTTAGATATATAAAGGGCAAAAGAGAGGCAAAAATGGACATTGGGCCACTGAAAAATGACATTGGAGAGATAGTAGTGGGGAACAAGGAAATGGTTGAGGAACTGAATAATTACTTTAAGTCAGTCTTCACAGTGGAATACATGAGAAATATCCTAAAAATTCAAGAGTGAGGGGGCTGAGCTGAGTATGATGGCCATCACCAAGGAAAAGGTGCTAGAAAAACTGAATTGCCTGAAGGTGGATAAATCACCTGGACGAGATAGATTACACCCTAGAGTTCTAAGGGAGATAGTTCAAGAGATAGTGGGAGTATTAGTGGTGATCTTTCAGGAATTGCTAGGATCAGGGAGGACTGGAAAATTGCTAACATGACACCCCTGTTTAAAAAGGGAATCAGGCAAAATACAGAAAATTACAGACTGATTAGCCTAACCTTGGAGATGGTTAAGATCCTAGAATCCATTCTGAGGGATGAGATTTCTGAATACTTGGAAGTGTATGGTAAAATAGGACAAAGTCAGCATGGCTTCATCAAAAGGAGCTGAAAATGTGTTGCTGGAAAAGCGCAGCAGGTCAGGCAACATCCAAGGAGCAGGAGAATCGACGTTTCAGGCATGAGCCCTTCTTCAGGAATCCCGAACGTCGATTCTCCTGCTCCTTGGATGCTGCCTGACCTACTGCACTTTTCCAGCAACACATTTTCAGCTCTGATCTCCAGCATCTGCAGTCCTCACTTTCATCAAAGGAAGATCATGCCTGAAAAATCTGCTAGAATTCTTCGAGGAAAAACGAGCAGGTTAGACGAAGGAGAGCCGGTGAATGTTATCTACTCGGACTTCAAGAAGGCCTTTAACAAGGTGCTGCACAGGAGGCTACTGAGTAAGATAAGGGTCCATATTGTTAGGAGCAAGGTGCTAGCATGGATATAAGCTTGGCTGTCTGTCAAAAGGTAGAGAGTGGGGATAAAAGGGTCTGTCTCAGGATGGCAGCCAAGTAGTGTTCTGCAAGGCTAAATGTTGGGACCACAACAGGGCATTCTAGCTAACTTTGCAGAGTTTGCAAAGATGGGTAGAGGGTCAAGTAACATTGAGCAGGCCGGGAGGTTGCAGAAGGATTTGGACAGGTTCGGAGAGTGGGCAAAGAAGTGGCAGATGGAGTACAACATGGGAAAGTATGAGGTCATGCACTTCGGTTGGAAGAATAGAGGCCGGGACTATTTTCTAAATAGGGAGAAAATTCAGAAGTCTGAAGTGCAAAGGGACTTGGGAGTTCTAGTTCAGGATTCTCTCAAGGTAAACTTGCATGTTGAGTCAGTAGTTAGGAAGGCAAATGCAATGAAGGCATTTATTTTGAGAGGACTTGAATATAAAAGCAGGGATGTACTTCTGAGGTTCTATAAGGCTGTGGTCAGACCACATTTGGTGTACTGTGTGCAGTTTTAGGTCCCATATTTCAGGAAGGATGTACCGGCCCTGGAGCGTGTTCAGAGGAAGTTCATGAGAATAGTCCCAGGAATGAAAAGCTTAAAATATGAGGAACGGTTGAGGACTCTGGATCTGTACTCGATGGATCAAATTGAATACTAAATGGCCTGGACAGAGTGGATGTTGGGAAGATATTTCCTTTGATCGGAGAGATTAGATCCAAAGGCACAGCCTTAGAGTAAAGGAAAGACCTTTTTGAACGTGGATAAGGAGAATCTTCTTCAGCCAGAGAGTGATAAATATATGGAATTCATTACCACTAAAGGACCGGTCATTGAGTATATTTAAGATTGAGATAGAGAAATTCTTGAGTATCAAGGGAATCAAGGGTTACAGGGAGAAAGCGGGAGAATGGGGTTGAGAAACTCATCAGCCATGATTGAATGGCGGAGCAGACTCGATGGGCTGAATGGCCTAATTTCTGCTCCTATGTCTTATGGTCTTACTTCCTTTATACTTCTCTAGGGATTCATTCGATCCTTGCTATATATATCTGACATATGCTCCCTTTACGCCTGTGTACATTTAAAAAAATCCACCCTTAATATTGGGGTTGGTCTTTCTTTGTTCATTCATGGGATGAGGGCATTGCTGCTCTGGCCACCATTCATTGCCTGTCCCTAATGGCCCAGATGACAGTTGAGAGTCAACCACATTGCTGTGGGTTTGGAGTCACATTTAGGCCAGACCAAGTTAGGACAGCAATTTCCTTTCATAGATCATTACAGCGCAGTACAGGCCCTTCAGCCCTCGATGTTGCACTGACCTGTGAAACCAATCTGAAGCCCATCCATCCATCCAATGAATATTTTAACACCTTAAAGTTGGCGAGTCTACTTCTGTTGCAGGCAGTGCATTCCATGTCCCTACTACTCCCTGAGTAAAAAAAAACTACCTCTGACCTCTGTCCTATGTCTATCACGCCTCAATTTAAAGCTATGACCCCTCATGCTAGCCATCACCATCTGAGGAAAAAGGTTCCACTGTCCACCCGAGCTAACCCTCTGATTATCATATATGTCTCAATTCAGTCACCTCTCAACCTTCTTCTCTCTAACAAAAACCACCCTCAAGTCCCTCAGCCTTTCCTCATAAGACCTTCCCTCCATACCAGGCAACATCCTAGTAAATCTCTTCTGAACCCTTTCCAAAGCTTCCACATCCTTCCTGTCATGCAGTGACCAGAACTGCACGCAATACTCCAAGTGCGGCTGCACCAGAGTTTTGTACAGCTGCAGCATGACCTCGTGGATATGAAACTCAATCCCTCTACCAATAAAAACTAACACAGTTAGTTCTTAACAATGCCTTCTTAACAATCCTATCAACCTGGGTAGCAACTTTCAGGGATCTATGTACATGCACACCAAGATCTCTTCGCTCATTTATACTACCAAGAATCTTACCTTTATTCCAGCTGCTCCTTTCAAAGTGAATCACCTCACACTTTTCTGCATTAAACTCCATTTGCCACCTTTCTGCTGCTTATCTATGCCCCTCTGTAACCTGCAACAAGTTTCAGCACTATACACAACTCTACCGACCTTAGTGTCATGTGCAAATTTACTAACCCATCCTTCTATGCAAAATGACAACAGCAGTGGACCCAAAAGAGATCCTTGCAGTACACTACTAATAATTGAACTCCAAGAAGAACATTTTCCATCAACCACCATCCTGTGTCTTCTTTCATTTAGCCAATTTGTTATCCAAACCGCTAAATCACCCTCAATCCCATGCCTTCGTGTTTTGTGTCTACCGTGGGAAACCTTATCAAACACTTTATTGAAATCTATATACACCACATCAACCACTTTATCTTCCTCCACCTGTTTGGTCACCTTTTCAAATAACTCAATAAGGTTTGTGAGGCACGACCTACCCTTCACAAAATTGTGTTGACTATCCCTAATCAACTCCTCACTAGATGATTATAAATTCTATCTCTTATAACCCTTTCCAACAGTTTACCCACAACCGAAGTAAAGCTCACTGGTCTATAATTACCAGGGTTGTCTCTACTCTCCTTCTTGAACAAGGGGACAACATTTGCTATCTTCAAGTCTTCTGGCACTATTCCTGTAGACAATGACAACATAAAGATCAAAGCTAAAGGCTCTGCAATCTCCTCCCCAGCTTCCCAGAGAATCCTGGGATAAATCCCATCTGGCCCAAGGAACTTATCTATTTTCACACTTTCCAGAATTGCTAACACCTCCTCCTTGTGAACCTCAAGCTGGTCTAGTCTAAAAGCCTGTATCTCAGTATTCTCCTTGACAACCTTGTCTGTTTCCAGTGTGAATACTAATGAAAAATATTCATTTACTGCTTCCCCAATCTCCTTGGACTTCACACGCAACTTCCCACTACTATCCTTGATTGGCCCTCACCTTTCTCTTATCATTCTTTTATTCCTGATATATCTATAGAAAGCTTTCTGGTTTTCCTTGATCCTACCTGCATTTTTCCTAAAGGATATTAATGAATCCGATGGATTTTTCTGACAACCAACAATGGTTCCATGGTCAGAATTAGCCTTTTAATTCCAGATTTTTTGGAATTGAATTCAGGTTTCATCATCTGCCATGATTCAAAACTGGCTCCCCAGAACATTACCAGGGTCTCTGTACTGATCGTGTAGAACAGAATAGAATAGAATAGAATCCCTACAGTGTGGAAATAGGCCAATTAGGCCAATAAGTCTATACCGACCCTCTGAAGATCATCCCAACCAGACCCCTCCCCCACCTTATCCGTGTAACCCTGCATTTCTCATGGCTAGCCTACCCAACCCTGAACACTATGGACAATTTAACATGGACAATCCACCTAGTTTGCACATCTTTGGACTAGTAATAGTTCCATGTGGCTCTCACCTCTCCTATTATAAATACCCGATTATTTCTGTAGAGACAATGAAGTGGCTACAAATCTATTTCTCGATTGCCACATGATTGTTAGGATGCCTATCATAGTCACGCTATTAGGAGTGTGTCATTACATACATTCAAAGCTGAGATAGACAGATTTTTAAGCAGGAAGGGACCCAAAGGTTAAAGGGAGAAGGTAGGAGATGGAATTGAGATGATCAAATCAGCTATAGCCTCATTGAATGGCAGAGTTCACTCGATGGACTGAATGGCCTACTTCTGCTTCAGTGTCTTGAGGCTATCCGAGTGTTATGCTTGAAGTGATCTGCGATTGGATGAAATCTGAGACCTTTGGACCCTCAGGTCACATACTATGATGCAGTAAAGATAACATGACCATGTTTCTTAAAGTAATACGGATAGAGAGCTGCAACAGAACAGTGGTGTCATCATTGGATTTGTCACGGTGGTACAGGCTAATGCTGTTGATATGGGACCAAATCCTACCACAGCAGTTGGTCGAGTTTAAATTAATAAATCTGAAATTAAAAACTAGACTTCATAATGGTGACCACTAAATTTCATTAGAGGTAATCTAAATCACTAATAACCCTTTGGAAAGGGAATCTGCCATCCTCACTCAGGCTAGCATCTATGTGACTCTGGACCTGCAGTAATGTAGTTGTCTCTTGAAGCTGAGATGGCCCAGTAAACTGTTCACTTCAGATTATGGGGATGTGCAACAAAGGCCAGTCTTTCCAGAAAGGCCCACAACCCATAAAAGAATACAATGAAACTTGAACATGGGCCCCATTGCTGGGTCCAATTCCTGGAGTTGAGGGACCTTTGAATTACCATCCACAAAGGAATTTAATTGGGAAGCGTATGGAATGTGGGTAACTTTTGTAGCTGATGGAGAATTGAAGGTTAATTGAGGAGGAAGGTGTTCAGGAGGCTACAATCAGATCAGAAAAGATCTTACTGAATGTTGGAACAAGTTCAAGGGGCCGAATGGCCTGCTCCTGGCCCTATTTCGTACATTCTTGACATGAGCAAGGATTGGAGGAGGATCAGAGAGAATCAAGGCCACCAGACGTGGGGCAATAGATGTGGCCTAGCCAATATTACTGAGCACCTAGTGTCTAATGAAGGGAAAGGTTCATGAGCGTGTCTATGGAGTGTGCAGGAAGGCAACAGAAAGGTATCTGTTCAAGGGAGATGGCAAACACTGGGAGTGACAGGAATGGAGCCCTCAGTCACAGGCATCACAGACTATCTGATCACTGCATAACCTACTTGCTGTTGGGCTGGCTTTGACCTCCATCGCTCTGTGGGGACCATTTAAAGGTCCAAACAGTGGATAGGTGGAATGAGTGTCCAGAAGCAGGAGAAACTGGAAATGAGATGCCTATTGAGTGTCATTTGCAAACTCAGGACATCCCCAAGAAAGGGAACATCAGCCATGTCAGGAGAAATGTCTTTACAGAGTGAATGATTGGGATCTGAAGCATACTGCTTGAGAATAGGCAGGTTCAAACAAGGTTCAAGAGTGATTTGGATCATTATCTGAAAAGAAAGAATGTGCAGGGTTTTGGGAAGAGGGCATGGGAGTGGCATCAGATATTTTACTCCTATGGAGACCCAGTTCAGATATGATAGGCCAAAAGGCCTCATTCTGTTCCTGTAGTATGAAAGTACTTTGGAGCTAATGAAATCCTGCTGAAGTACTGGAATGTAAGAACAGGACAATGCATTGAATTAGGCATTAGAAACAAGACCAAGCCCAGCCTTGTCAGCACCAGTCCACCATTTAGATTAGATTAGATTACTAACAGTGTGGAAACAGGTCCTTCGGCCCAACCAGTCCACACCGACCTGCCGAAGCCCAACCCACCCAGACCCATTCTCCTACATTTACCCCTGCCCTAACCCTACAGGCAATTTAGCATGGCCAATTCACCTAACCTGCACATTTTTGGACTGTGGGAGGAAACTGGGGCACCCGGAGGAAACCCACGCAGACACGGGGAGAATGAGCAAACTCCACACAGTCAGTCGCCTGAGGCAGGAATTGAACCTGGGTCTCTGGTGCTGTGAGACAGCAGTGCTAACCGCTATGCCACCGTGCCACCCAAAAGTTCAAGAATAATCAAATGCTAGCATCCAAGTTCAGTGGTTAATAGGAAAGGCAAATAGAATGAAGTATAATACTGGGGAAGTTTGACAGAACTACACAAGGTGTTCGTCAGACCTCAGTTGGAATACTGTGAACAGTTTTGGGCCCTTATCTAAGGAAAGATATGCTGGCATTGAAAGAAATCCAGAGAATGTTCTGAGGGACTATTTTATGAACACAGGTTGAGTAGGTTGGGCCTATTCTCATTGGAGTTTGAAAGAATGTGAGGTGACCTTATTGAAACATACAGGATTCATAAAAAACTTGACAGGATAGATACAGAAAAATTGCTTCCCCTTGTGGATAAGTATAGGACCAGAGTGCATCATCTCAAAATAAGGGGTCACCAATTTAAGACAGAGATATGGAGGAATTTCTTTACTTAGAGAATAGTGAATCTGTGGAGTGTTTTACTGCAGAGGGTTGTTGAGGTTGGATCATTAAGTATATTCAAGGCTGAGACAGACTTTTATGACAGATTGCGGATTCTTAAAGTGAACAAACTGTCACGTCTGCATAGCTGTTTCCAAAGACTTGCAGAACCTTCAGAGCTTCTCCACCATTTACAAAGCTTAAATTCAGGAATCCGTCGCATTACTTTTACATTGTCTAGGAATGGCAACAAATTCATATCTCAAGAGCAAATGGATGATAAAATATCAGTTTCAGAGTTATTTAAGTTTCTGGCAATGAGCAGGTGGTACTTAGCAGAATGGCTGCGTGAATGATGTTTGATTGCTCTGTGGATAATCCATTTTTTTTAAGCCTTTGCCTCCTTCACAATGCAGCTGGACCTTGGGAAATATATTTGAGTTTCTTATTGTTCGTTGTATGAGCTGACCTTTCCAAACGTCAGTCACATTGCGGCCAGCCAAATCTATATCATATCAATCGTGGCTGCTGGAGAATAGGATTACCTTCCCATTCCCCCTGCTGCTCAACTATCTCAAAGCCAGCTTCCACTCTTTGATTCTGGGCTCATGTAGCTTGCTTTCTCTGCACTTCAGATCAATGTTGGCTTAGAGCTTTGCAGTGAGCTCACATTAGCATTTGACGAGATAAGGTGCACAAATCTATTGCTGTGTTTTATCCTCGTCTGTGTTTTATCATTACCACTAAGCTTGACCAATCCAATGCTAATTCTCCTCCACTCTAAACTGGAGGTCATCGAGAATACTGTCGCCTTAACTCACAATAGGCCCCATCTCCCTACAACTGCTGTGTTCACTAATCCTCACTGGCTGTCAGTGCTGAAATCTCAACACCAAAGAGCCCACCCTCACTTTCAAAATCCTACATTGTCTTCCTATCTTTGTAACCACCTCTAGCCCCTATATTCTGCTGTATCTCTGTATCTACTTCCCGACCATACACCCCTTCCGATCTCTATAACCTCCTCCATCCTCTACACCCGTCTCTATCTCTGTAACCTCCTCCAGCTCCTACACCCCTGTGTCTGTAATGTTCTCAAGACTCTGCAACCCTCTGTCTTTATGTAACCTCCTCCAGCCCCTACACTCCTTTGTCTCTGTAACTTCATGCAGACCCTGCATCCCTCCCTAACTCTGTATCCTCCTCCCTCTACCCCTCTCTATCTCTGTAACCTCCTCCAGACCTACATCCCTCCCATTTCACTGTAACCCTCCCCAGACCCTATACCATTTCCTATCTTTGTATCCTCCTCCAGCCCCTACACCCCACTCTATCTCCGTATTCCCCTCCAGCCCCTACACACTTCCCTGTTTCTGTAACCTCCTCCAGTTCCTACACTCCTCCTTATCTCTGTAACCTCCTCTAGACCCTACATCCCTCCATATCTCTGTAACCTCCTCCAGACCCTACATCCCTCCCTATCTCTGTAACCTCCTCCAGCTCCTACACCCCTCTCTACCTCTGTACCCTCCTGCAGACCCTGCATCCCTCCCTGTCTCTGTAACCTCCTCCAGCCCATACATCCCTCCCTATCTCTGTAACCTCCTGCACTCCTCCCTATCTGTAACCTCCTCCAACCCCTACAATCCTCCTTATTTCTGTAACCTCCTATATCCCTCCTTATCTCTGTAACCTCCTCCAGACCCTACATCCTACCTCTGTACCCTCCTGCACACCCTACACTCCACCCTATCTCCGTATTCCCCTCCAGCCCCTACACACTTCCCTGTTTCTGTAACCTCCTCCAGTTCCTACACTCCTCCCTATCTCTGTGACCTCCTCCAGCCCCTACACCCTTCCCTATCTCTGTAACCTCCTCCAGCCCCTACACCCCTCCCTATCTCTGTAACCTCCTCCAGCCTCTATACCCCTCCCTGTCTTTGTCACCGCATGCAGTCCCTATACCCTCCCCAATCTCTGTAACCTCCTGCATTACCCACATCCTTCCCTATCTCTGTACCTCCTCCAGCCTCTACACCCGTCCCTGTCTCTGTCACCTCCTGCAGTACCAATACCCCTCCCTATCTCTGTAACCTCCTTCAGCCTCCAAACCCCTCCATATCTCTGTAATGTCCTCCAGCATCTACACTCCTCCTCTCTCTGTAATCTCCTGTGGTCCCTACACCCTTCCCTGTTTCTGTAACGTCCTCCAGCCTCTACACCCTTCCCTCTCTCTGTAACCTCCTCCAGCCTCTACACCCTTCACTCTCTCTGTAACCCCCCCCCCCCCAGCCCCACAAATCACTGTGATCTCTGCACTGCTCCAATTCTGGCCTCTGAAAAATAACTGATTTTAATTGCCCTGCTTTATAGTCTTGAGTTCTCCCTTCCCACTCCTCCTTGTCTACCATGCTTTCCCCCTTTAAGGCAATTCTAAAAACTTCTCTAACCAGGTGCATCCGAGCCAATAACTCCTTATATGGTTTGGTTTCCTGTGAAACATCTGTGGCCATTTCATTGTGGTAAAGGTGCCATATAATGATTAAGTCGTTATTGTCGACCTAATTCACTTTCTGCTGTCCTGACCATCTTGCAGTGAGTCTGCAGTTCTGTTGCAATTGTGATCGGATCTTTCACATCCATCTGACAGAGCAGGTAAGGACTTGCTCATTTGAATGACAGCTTCTCTGACTGTGTGGCACATCCTCAGTGTATCAGCCTGCATTATGGGCTCATGAATCTGTACTGAACCCATCAAACCTGGAGGTGAGAGTACAGCGGCTCCACAGACTGGTTTAGATTTGGGCCCCCTTATCGCTTCTAGGTAGTGGGAGATGTGTGCAGAGTCAGGGTGAAGCATGTGATTCCTATCCAGTATTAAGGCAACAGAGGGTCAGGAATAGGCCGAATGAACAAGTTCAGTCATAGATTCCCGATGGTGTTTTAAAAAAAATTCTTTGTTGTATCACTGGCAAGACTGGCATTTACTGCCCATCCCTAATTTCTCCTTGAATTGTGTGATTCATGAAACCATTCAGAGAGCAATTAAGAATGATACCCATTACAGTGGGTCTGGAGTTACATGTCGGCCAGACCAGGTAAGGACAGCAGTTTCCTCCCCTAAATGGCATGAGTGAACCAGATGGGTTTTTTACAACAATCAGTAATAGTTTCATGGTCACCATAGCTTTCAGTTCCAGATGTATTCATTGAAATTACATTTCACCATTTGGCATAGGGTGGATTTTGGACCCACGTCACGCAAACATTCACTCGGGTCTTTGGATTGCTCAGCATCACTGCTACATCACCTTCTCCCCCTCTGTTCTTCTGCTCAAGCTCCAAATACTCCAATTCAGTCTGTGTGGAGTTTGCACATTCTCGTCGTGTCTGCATGGGTTTCCTCTGCGCGCTCCAATTTTGTCCCACAATCCAAAGATGTGCAGGTCAGGTGAATTGGCCATGCTAAATTGCTCATAGTGTTAGATGCATTAGTTAAGAGGGAAATGGGTCTGGGTGGGTTACACTTCAGAGAGTCGGTGTGGACTGGTTGGGCCAAAGGGCCTGTTTCCACACTGTAGGGATTCTATAAAAGGGGCAGAGGTTTCGGGTGAGCTGACTGATCCATGCATAAGCAGACCAGAGCTCCAGTTCTCATTTTGGATGTATGTAATGCTCTGCTGGTGCACTGTTCAGGGTGTAATAACAATGTGCGGATTCAGTCTGCAATGTGTAAGTGTTACTTCACAGCACGCACAACAACACCCCATTATTTCACTATAGATACAGTAAAACCTGACTGATATCACTACAACACCTCTGCAGGTACAGTAACTGAACTATTAAACCAGAAGCCTGACTGTTAATGACACATTAATTATATTGTTGAAGTGAACAGATGAAGTGAATTGTTTACTTAAGTACTTAGATGGTGTAGTCGAAGTGTCCCTACCAGCAGGCTTGGCTTCAAGTCCCACCTACTCCCATGGCCATAGAGGCCTACAGCGCAAGAAAAGGCCCTGCAGCTCATCATGTCTGTGCTGGGCAAAAACAAGCATTTAGAGCATGCTTCATAGCAGCTTTTGCGGCGCAGTGATAGTGTCTCTACTCTGAGCTAGGAGAACCAGGCTTAAGTACCACTGCTCCGAAGGTATGTCATAATATTTCTGAACAGGTTGATTAAAAGATATCTGAGAGTATATTTTACGGCTCTTATGGTGCAGTGGTAGTGGCTCTATCTCTGGACTTGAAGGTCTGGGTTCAAGCCCATCCTGCTCCAGAAGTGTATAGTAACATCGCTGAACAAAAAAGGGAAAGACAGGCTTTAGGAAGATTCTACTAAACTGTTCACATTACTAAATACACAACAGGAAGCCAGTATGCTCGACACACAATGGTCTCAAACCAACAAATGCAAGTTGAAACCATTTGATACCAATGAAAGGAAAAAGGCTGACAGCCATTTAAAGAGAGATTGCTGGGGTACTAAATTGATGGTAGGAGGGAGGTAAGACATGTGCAATGCCATTATCTGGAAAGTACTCATGTCTAATTTCATATATCTGAAACCAGTTTGGAATTGGAGACCCATAATTTGAGTTCAAATTATATGATCTGTTTGGTTCAATGATGCCCTTCACAAAAGGAAATTGGTCCTCTTTAGACAGTATTTATATATGTTCACAGGGTGTAGGTGTTGCTGGCTAGACCTGAATTTATTGCCCATCCCTAATTGCTCTTGGGACGGTGGTAGTGAGCCACCTCCTTGAACTGCTGCAGTCTTTGGAATTTTCTTCTGTATTCAGCAAGAAGGCAGGTTTGGCCCATTGCCCTGAGATCACCTCCATGGTTTAGGCAAGGTGGTGGATCATGAATCCACTCCAGTTGGAATGGGGATTGAGCTGTGTGCTATTTAGATTAATCTGATTGACTAGAGAAATCTAATCAACTGAGAAACCTGTCCCATCTTATAGTGATTGTAACAAGGTCAGCTAGGAGAACTTCATAGAATGTGAGTTCCCCGATTGGGGCTGTTAATCTGGTCCAATCAGGGAGCCCTAGCTGATAGATATAAACAGGAGTGTCAGAGGTTCTGTTCATTCTGAGACTGGCTCTGAGAGAGTTCAATCAATGTCAAGGACGCTCCATGTGCAAATAAAGGGTGACTTGGTGACAGATACTAGCCTCTGTGGAGCTAATTCAGTGGCGACGAGACAAAAGCACACTCTTGAAGAAATTTGCTTGCAACAATTGTTTCTGAGTTGGGCTGGCATCATGCCACTATTTGGGAAATTTGACTCATTCAATCTGCTGTCAAGGACTGGGCCCAGTATGTGGAACGAATGTGTTATTTTTTTTCAGCGCAAAAGACATTGGGTCAATAAACAAAGAAATAAGTGATGCATGTAGAAATGGTATAGTGATTATCATGGGGGATTTTAATCCACATATTGATTGGTTAAACCAAGTCAGTCAAGACAGCCTTGAGGAGTTCATAAAATGTATTTGTGATAGTTTCCTCGAGCAGTATGTAATGGAATCCATGAGGGAGCACGCTATCCAAGATCTGATCCTGTGTAATGAGACAGGAATAATTGATGATCTCATAGTTAGGGATCTTCTTGGAAGGAGCAATCACAGTATGGTTGAATTTAAAATACAGATGAAGTGTGAGAAGGTAAAATCTAATATTGGAGTCCTGCGCTTAAACAAAGAAGACTACAATGGGATGAGGGAGGAGTTGGCTAAGGTAGACTGGGAGCAAACACTTTATGGTGGGACAATTGAGGAACTGTGAAGACTTTCAAAGTGATTTTTCACTGATTGAAAGCAAATGCAACAAAGAGACAAAAATTAGTAAAAATCAAGAGGACTGGAAAGTTTTTAAAGGTCAACAGAAAGCCAGGAAAAAAAAATGTATAAAAATGGTAAGATGGAAACTAGCTCAGAATATAAAAATATATAGAAGTTTCTACAAATATCTGAAACGAAAGAGTGGCGAAAGTAGACACTGGTCCCTTAGAGGATGAGAAGCAGGATTTAATAATGGGAAATGATGAAATAGCTGAGGCATTGAACAGGTATTTTATATCAGTCTTTGTAGTGGATCACACAAATAACATGCCAATAATTGATGACAAGGAACCTATGGCACATGAGGACCTAGAAACTAAGAGGTAGTGTTGGGCAATTTAATGGGGCTAAAGGTAGACAAGACTCCTGACCTGACTGAATGTATCTCAGAGTTCTAAAAGAGGTGGCAGGGAAAATAGCAGATGCACTTGTGCTAATTTACCAAAATTCGGTGGACTCTGGGGCAGTTCCGGCAGAAGGCAAAATGGCGAATGTGATGCCACTATTTAAGAAAGAAGGTAGACAAAAGGTGGGTAACTATAGGCCCATTGGCTTAACTTCTGTAGTGGGGAAAATGCTTGAATCTATAATCAAGAAAGAAATAGTGACACATTTGGATAGAACTTGTCCCATCGGGCAGACACAGCATGGGTTCATGAAAAGCAGGTCATGTTTAACAAATTTTCTGGAATTCTTTGAGAACATTACAAGCACAGTGAATAATGGGGAATGAGTGGACGTGGTGTGTCTAGATTTCCAGAAGGCATTTGACAAGGTATCACACAAAACACTACCGCATGAGATAAAGGGCATGGCGTTACAGGGAATGTATGAGCATGGATAGAAGGTTCGTTAACTAACAGAAAGCAAAGAGTGGGGACAAATTAATGTTGTTCTTGTTGGCAATTAGTGGCTTGTGGTGTGCCTCAGGGATCAGTGGCAAAACAGAAACAGCCGGTGGTGATGGGGGACCCAAAGGGCCATCACAACCAGAACTGAAACCTTTTTGGACTCAGAGAGACCAAATCACACTAGATAACAGCATATTATTATAGGCAGCAAGGATGATTGTCCAAAGCAAAGGTCACTGCTAGATACTGGCTGAACTTCATCAGGGTCATCCGGGGGTTCCAAAATGAAGATAGAATCACAGTCATACAACACGAAGCACACCCTTTGGTCCAACCAGTCTATGACAAACATAATCCCAAATTAAATTAGTCCCACCTTCCTGCTCCTGGCCCATATCCCTCCAAACCTTTCCTATTCATGTACTTATCCAAATATCTTTTAAATATGGTACTTATACGCACATCCATGACTTCCTCAGCAAGTTCATTCCACACGCGAACCACCCTCTGTGTAAAATATTTGCCCCTCATGTCTTTTTTAAATCTCTCCCTTCTCACCTTAATAATGTACCTCCTAGTCTTGAAATCCCTCATTAACATTAAGTCTACCTATACCCTCATTATTTTATAAACTTCGATAAGTGACCTCTCCTATGATGATGTTGGTGCTAAGTTATGTCTGCTGGCCAGGATTGAATGCAGACATAGCTGCATGGGTGGGGCAGTGTCAGAGTGTCAACAAGGACAAACATTACTGACAGCAGCTCTCCCGTATTTGTGGGAATGGCCAGGTAAACCCTGGACTCAGTTCCATGTTGACTATGCGTGTCCTTTCATGGGCTCAATGTTTTAGACATTGTGGATGCTCACTCAAAATGACTGGATGTGCATATAATTAATTGATCAAACACAGGGATGATGTTAGAAAAACTGAGTGCATCTTTTATAATACATGGACTCCTGGAAGTGTTGGTTACAGATTGTTTACTGCAAGGAATTTGAGTATTTCCTCAAGGTAAATGGGATTCGCCATATAAGGACAGTTCCATACCATCCATCATCTGGCAGAGACAGCAGTCCAAACTTTGAAGGCAGGCTTAAAGAAAGAGTCTACAACTTCACTAGATACCAAACTGTCCCGGTTCCAATTTGATTAGAGGACCATGTCTCATGCAACTCCAGGATATCTCCAGCAGAGTTGGAGAGAAGACCCTGCGCCACGTTAAATCTGATCTTCCTAGACCTGGGTAAGGGTGAAATGGCATTAGGACACAAGACTCTGCTAAGCGAGACCACTTACTTCAGGGAATGAAGTTTGGTGCTGAAACCACAGGACTGGCCCTGCATAGCTAAGAGGCATGGTCGACGTAAGGTCGACATATACAGTTCAGATGGGTCTGACTATTCTGAACAAGCACGTGGACCACATGAATGCTGCAAACTCGTAAATGGTGTGGGAGCAAAATGTCCCTGGCTCCTCGACTGCCTTTCTGACTGTTCTGGAACCTGTGGGCTCTTCCTCTTCGTCAAGTGTTGAAAATAGCTCAGAATCTGGAGTGGACATGACAGATACCTTTGCCACTTGAAGAGGAGAATGAATTTCTTCTGAGAAGCTCCAGGTGCAAGAGACGAACTACTGTGCATTACTGTATCAGAGGCAGAGTTGGAGGAATCTGACCTGGTGCTAAACCGCCCCAGGAGGGATGTACAGGAAGAAAAACTGGCCTATATCCTCAGACTGAGAGGGGTAGGAATGTAGTGATTGTAGTGAGGCCTGTTAGGTGGCCCTCATTGAATATGAGTTCCCTGATTGGGGCTGTTAGCCTGGTCCTTCAGGGAGTCCTGGCTGACAGATGTAAACATAAGTGTCAGAGGTTCTGTTCAAGGACTCTCCACATATAAATAAAGGGTGGCTTGGGTATTAGGATACCAGCATCTGTGAAGTTATTCATACCCCCAAGAAATCCGAGATGCTGTGACAACATACACTTTTGTGATGTACTCTGGAATGATGGATAATAATGGAAGAAGCTGTCAAATGGTTGACCATGAATCTCTCCTGCTCTTAACACTTCAGAATCAGACAGCCATTGTAACACAGAATGGGGTCATTTGGGCATTTGCATCTGTACCTGCTGGCTGAATGAGCATTATGGCAGGCCATTCACCTGCCTTTTCCCCTACTTTATAAACTGGATTTCATTGTATAAACAATGCCCTGTTGAATCCCTCAATTGAACTTGCCACATTTCCAGGCAATGCATTCCATTCTAAAAGTACTCATGGAGTGAGAAAACTTCTTGCTTGTTTTTTGCAAATTACTTTAAATCTATGGCCTCACATTTTAGTCCTTTCACAAGTAGGAACAGTTTCTCTCTATCTATTCTATCTGGTCCCTCATGATTATATTAACCTCTATCCTCTTAGCCTTCTCTGTTCAAGAAAAAAACAGTCACAACTTCTCCAGTCTATCCTCATAACTGTAACAGTTAATTCCTGGAATCATTTTTGTAAATCATTTCTGCAATCTCTCCAATGCATTTCCATCCTACCCATAAGCTGGTGCCTAGAACTGTACATAAACCCAGCTGAGGTGTGTAACAAGTCTCTTATACAGGTTAAGCTCCTCCTCCTTGCTCCCTTGCTCCTATTAATATGGATTTATCAACTGCTCTCTCCACTTGTCCTGCCACCTTCAATGATCTCTTCCTATAGAATTGTAGCCCTTATTTTCTATTGTTTGTCTGTGTTCTTTGTCCCAAGATGCATGAACTCACTGTTCTCCACACCGAACTCCATGAGCCATCTATCTGCCCACTCCACCAACAAATCTCTGTCCTTTTTAAATTCTGCAAAGTCCACTGAACTATTTAATAAATTTTCTCTCACACAGGGACCAGATAAATGATCTCTCCTCAGTATGAATTGAAAGGTGTATGCTAACTCCTTGTTATCCACCGGGGATAGGAGGTCAGACTTTCAATGGATAAGAACTTACTTATTTCTCTACCTGGGTCTGGGGCCAAACTTGCAGGTAAACAAAGGAGCAGATAGCAAATCACATATAGTGAAGAGTATGTGTTGTGACCTTGGAAGGATTTAGAAATTAATACCCATTCTGTATTGACGTATAATAAATATACCGTCCTCCACCAAGTCATGAAGTTGAGTCAAACATAGAGCTTCTGGTTCAGAGGCAGAAACATGACTCACTGCATAACAAGGCACATGTCAGCAGTGTGTCTGGATAAGTGCTGCTCCAACAACACTCACAAAGTTCAACACCTTCTAAACAAAGCAACCCATTTAATTGGCTCCACATTCACAAAACTTTACTCCCTCCACCACCACTCTACAAAGTTCATTCAATAGCACCTCCTAAACATATAACCAATGCCGGGGCGAAAGTGAGGACTGCAGATGCTGGAGATTACAGTCAAGATTAGAGTGGTGCTGGAAAAGCACAGCAGGTCAGGCAGCATCCGAGGAGCAGGAAAATCGATGTTTCGGGCAGGAGTCCTTCATTAGGAATTTCTGGTGAAGGGCTCCTGCCCGAAATGTTAATTTTCCTGCTCCTCAGATGCTGCCTGACCTGCTGTGCTTTTTCAGCACTACTCTCATCTCGAATATAATCAATGCCATCTAGAAGGACAAGATGCATGGGAACACTACCCCTGCAAATCCCCCTCCAAGCCACTCACCATCCTGACTTGGAAATGTATTGCCATTCCTTTATTGTCATTGGGTCAAAATCCTGGAATTCCCGCCTTGATGGCAATCTGGGTCTACCTACAACGTGTGGACTGCAGCGGTTCAAGAAGGCAGCTCACCACCACCTTCTCAAGGGGTGACTAGGGACGGGCAATAAATGCTGGGCCCAACCAGCAATACCAACACCCTGCAACTGAATAAAACAACAAAAAAGACTTCCGTAAATTTGCAATATTACTGGATTGAAGAAAAGGGAAATAATTTGGGGTAAATGTTGAAATGTAAATCTGTAGCACACCCATTGCAAAGTATCAGCTTATGTTATAGAGTCCAAGCTTTCCAAGTTGCCTTGCTCAATGCAGACTTACACTCCCAAGAGGTGACAAAGTTGGAAGATGACGGAACGGCTCTTACCTGTGGTTGGGTCAGGGGGTCCGAACTCCAGTGAGTACCTCAGTACGAAGTGGTTGTTCCAGACATAGAGCTGGTTATCCCGGGGGTTGTAGTCCACAGAGGAGACGTACTGGTAGGGGTTGGGGAAGGCGATGGAGACCGGCTCCTCCCGGTTGAGATTGGTGTTGAATGCAAAGTCGATGGTGTTACCGATGACCTCACTGTCATCTTCCTTGGACACCGAACGCACGGCATAGAGGACTCCACAGACCATGAAGGCATTAGAGGCTGACCGCTTGTCGTACACCGTCTCCCAGGTGCCCTCGAAGCGTAGTGTGTAGGGGTTGAGCTGGCTCACTACCAACTTGCCATTGTTCTGCTCAGTGGCATAAATGGCCCACAAACCATTCTCGTCCACAGCCAGGTCAATGTCGGTCTTGCCCCCCCAGCGGTAGGGTGAAGTGTCGTGGTAGTTGGCACCGCCGATAATGGCCTCGCCGCTCTTGATGCGAGTGCGCAGGTCGAACTTGACCACATTCCGCGTCCGTTCCTTATTGTAGAAGACGGCGCCATCGTACACCACAAAGCCGGTGCCGTCCACTCGGTGTGGCAGGCGGTATGAGGTAGTGGGCCGCCCCGCCGTGTAGTCCCCCCACGACCCGTACTCGGTCAGTGTGTCGGTGCGGTATGGGATCCACGGCATGTAGTAAATGCGGTCACCGGCCTGAAGAGGATCCTTGCACCAGGCGCCTGCCTCATGCTCTGACTCAAAGACATTGGTTGGCTCGAAGACTTTCCGCAATGTCCCGGGGCAGACGAATACTACGGAGCAAGTAGGATAGAGACACAGACTGATCACTTTTATTCCTAATAAGGCTCACATTTACACACACAAAAAAATGCGTCACATCATATCAAACAGTTGGGCATGATTCGGTATTTCATTCATGGACAGACCCAGTCTGCTATGAACTAATTCTTGCAATCCAGTCATGAGCTGGTATTCTGACCATTGTTCACTCGTGAGAGTTTGTGAAATACATCGATTGCTTTCACTGCCTGGGTGTTTGCTAATGGTGTTTCCGTGTGACAACAAGGTCAGTGCCAACTCGGGTTCTGAGTCCAGCCTTCAGAACCAACCTGTTGTCTGAAATTACTGGCACCATGTCCCATGCCAAATCTCCACCATACCCCCTCACCCCTGAAGAGTCCAGCATGTGATAAACACACAGGGCATTTGATGGTAACTGCAGGGACTAGTGTAAAAAGGGGAGAACTAAGGTGGTTTCTTAACCGGTTAACATTGTCTCGTCAGTTCACCCATCTTGCTATTAAAAACCAATGGTTGGGAAATCTTGAGTCTTTCCTGGTGATCAGTTCAACATCAACCATCTTAGACCACAACCCGAGGTGCAATATCCTCTGGCATGTGATGCCATGCCAAGATACAGGGTGGTTCGATGTCCACTTTATCTGATAACTGTTAAGTATTCTCATTAAAGCAAAACTACTGCAAATCTGGAAATCTGAAACAGACACAGAGTACACTGGAGAAACTCAGCAGGTCTGGCAGCATCTGTGGAGAGAGAGAAAGCGAGTTAACATTTCGAGTCGAGCGACCCTTCTTCGGCTGAAAAAGTCGTACCGAACTCAAAACATTGAATTGACTTAGGTGCTCCAAATGGTTTCAGTGTCCTGGATTAACAGGGAGACAAGATCAATGAAGAAGTCTCCTATCCTGGATTGGCCTCTGATAATTCCAGATCAGGTACATGATTGTGGGGATGACGAGATGTAGGGGACAGCAAAAGGTGCCAACCATTTCGTACCATGGCAGCAGTCTCCCTCCCAGCTTGAACCTTTGGAATGACTATTTAAATTCTGACACCTACACTCAACTGTAAACTTCAGCAGCAGGAAGAACATAAACTGAGTCAATGGAACTTTGGGGGGGGAGGGCAGAGAGAGCATACTCCAGGGTTATGGAGTAACAGTGTGACTGAGTGATCTGAGTGATGGCATCACAGACACCAAGATGGGCTGAAGGACAGATTCTGTAATATGGTAACAGAGGCAGATTAACTGGAAGACACGAACAAACTTGCAAAATGGATGTATAATTTGCAAATTAATTTCAATGTACAAACCCTTGCAATATGAGATTAGGTTCTACGTTAAAAGGGGGTCATACATTCCTTGGAAAGTAAAAGTCTAAATGGTGTAATGGAGTCAAGGGATCTGCAGCTACAGATACCTAGCGATTTTTAAATCGCTAAATGTCGTGACACAGGTTAACAGAACCACAAGAAAAACAAACCAAGCATTAGGGCTCATTTGTCAACTGAATTGAAAAAAAAAGTATGTTAATTTTTGCTGACAAGACAGACATGTTGGCAAAGCTTTCCATCTCACACTCATCAGGACCGAATGCAAGAACTCTAAATTTTAAATGATCGCAGCAATTTATATATTTTTTAAACCCCCATACCCACCACCTAACTGCGGTAGTGCTTATTGTTTTCCCCAGCACCCATGTTGTTGTTGTGGTTCTGTTTGTCGAGCTGGGAATTTGTGTTGCAGACGTTTCGTGCCCTGTCTAGGTGACATCCTCAGTGCTTGGGAGCCTCCTGTGAAGCGCTTCTGTGATCTTTCCTCCGGCATTTGTCATGGCTTGAATCTGCCGCTTCCGGTTGTCAGTTCCAGCTGTCTGCTGCAGTGGTCGGTATATTGGGTCCAGGTCGACGTGCTTATAAGCACATATATACCGACCCAATATGCCGACCACTGCAGCGGACAGCTGGAACTGACAACTGGAAGCGGCAGATTCAAACCACTACAAATGCCGGAGGAAAGATCACAGAAGCGCTTCACAGGAGGCTCCCAAGCACTGAGGATGTCACCTAGACAGGGGACGAAACATCAGCAACACAAATTCCCAGCTCGGCCAACAGAACCACAACAACGAGCACCCGAGCTACAAATCTTCTCACAAACTTTGAACCCATGTTGTATGTGTGCAGATGTGAGACACAGTGAAAGACACAAGGTGCACGATTCTTTATTCAGTTTCACGCAGCAATTTATACTGTGGAAGAAAAGGGTTGGTGATTGGCTGGCAATTTGGCACTGCTGAGGTGATCACCATGGTAAAGCTTCAACTAAAGGCAACTTGTTAACCAATTGGCACACCCTCCCCTTTCTCCTGTGGTACAAGTTGCGATCATTTGACATTAGGCATGGGAGGCAATGGCCTATTGGTACTATCACTCGACTGCTCATCCAAAGATGTTGGTAACACCCTGGAGATCTGGGTGCTAATCTCACCATGGTATATGGTGGAATTTGAATTCAATAAAAATCTGCCATTATGAGTCTAATGATTTTCTTTAAAAAAACCATCTCATTATTAATGGAAGTAAATCTGCTTTCTTACATGGTCTGGCCTACATGTGATTCCTGACTCACAGCAACGGGGATGACTCATAACTGCCCTTTGGGCAGTACATGCCTATGTTCTGTGAGCAAATACAAAAGTTCACACATCTGTCCCAATGAGTGTGGGATGAAAAGTATAAGCCCAACATGCCTCTTTTTTTGTGTGATATTCAAGATGTGTTAAACTTAGTTAGAATACACTGGTGATCACCATATTATAAAATATTGGAGAGAAAGTCTGACTGGAATGATACCATAGCTGAGAGACTTTAATTATCAGGTATGTTTGTGGAATTGTGGAGAGAGGGGCTGACCTGATGATAGTCTTCAAGCAAGAGTGGAGGCCAGGTGGTAGAAAAAAAATGTTTCCACAAGTCAGCAAGCCAGGAACCTGGATGGGGGAGGTGAGGTGGTGCTGGGATAAATATAACAAGGACAGTGATAAATCCAATCAGGAGGTCTAGAGAAAGCTTTTTGATTGCTGGTTATAAAATGGAATGCATTCGTAGGTGGTCATTGAAGTTACTAACATTGATGCATGTGAAGAAAGGTTAAATGTGTACATGATGGAGAATGGAAAAGAGGCATTTGTCAACAGGGTGAGGTGAAGTATGGCAGGAGGATGGCAGACTTGAGCTTAAGAACCAGCATGGAGTTGTTGGGCAGGACGGCATGTCTCTGAAGTAATTTATGCTCCTAAAAAGGAGAGAAAGACGCAGAATGACAGAGAATGTTTGACGATATCACTGTTTCTTGTAATGATAGGCCAAATTACACTTGTCAACATCAATGCTGTGGAAAGGCAGTAATGTGCAGGTTACAAAACAAAATTACAAGCTACAGCTGTTACATTCAACCATCTAAATTCTAATAATGATCTTTGCCTACAGGCAGGTATGAGGGGTACCCAAGTTACACAATATTGTTAACGGTAAGTCAGTGTGAAAGTGACGACTAGAGAGTGATAGTGTGAGGGTGAGTGAGGGTCAGTGAGTGAGTGAGTGAAGGTCACTGTGAGGGAGTGAGGATCAGTGTCAGTGAAGGTCACTGTGAGGGAATGAGGGTCAGTGTGACGGCGAGAGGGTCGGTGTGAGTGAGTGAAGGTTAGTGTGAGGGATAATTATGAGGGAGTAAGGGTTAATGGGAGTGATGTTCAGTGTGAATGATGATCAGTGCGAGAGAGCATGTGTATGAGTGTGTAGGTGCATTTGTGTCGGTTTTGAACTGGGCTTTGAGATGATCTGGCATGTCTTTGTCCACAAACCCTACAAATCACAGTAGAAACCACATTGATCCAGAGTAAGGGAACAGGGCGATTATATTTGTTTACCTTCAAACTTGCTCCATGACATAATGTCCCACAAAATGAGCCATTATATCATTTACAAATGTAACAGCTCTCTGTGGAAGTGTTTCTGGGAAAGCATAGCAGGTCAGGCAACATCCGAGGAGCAGGAGAATCTATGTTTTGGGCATTAGCCCTTCATCAGGAATGAGACTTGTGGGCTGGGGCTGAGAGATAAATGGGCAGGGGGGGGAGGGTGGGAGGTACCTGAGAAAGGTGGATGAAGGTGAGGGAGAAGGTGATAGGTCAGAGTGGGGAGTGATGGACAGGTCCGGATGGTGGTGCTGAGTTGGAGGTTTGGGGCTAGGATAATATGGGGGGGAGGGGAAATGAGGAAGTTGTTGAAATCCACAGTTACCCTCTGTGGTTGCAGGGTCCCAAAGCAAAATATGACTTGTTCTTCCTCCAGGCATCAGATGGTAATGGTTTGGTGGTGAAGGAGGCCCAGGATCTGCATGTCCTTGATGGAGTGGGAGGGAGAAGTGTTCTGCAGTGGGATTGGAGGGTGCGGGTGTCCCAGAGATGTTCTCTGAAATGACCACACCGAGTGCAGCAGATGCAGTAGATGATATTGGTGGAGGTACAGGTAAATTTCTGACGGATATGGAAGGATCCCGTGGGGCCTTGGACAGAGGTGAGGGGAGTGGTGTGGACGCAGGTTTTGCACTTCCTGTGGTGGCATTGAAAGGTGCCAAGAGTGGGGTGTGGCCTGGTGGGGGGGGGGGGGGGTGCGTGGACCTAATGAGGGAGTCACAGAGGGAATGGTCTCTCTGAAATCCTGATAGGGGTAGGGAGGGAAATATATCCTTGGTGGTGGGGCCCGTTTGGAGATGGCAGAAGTGGCAGAGGATGATGCAATGTGTGCGCAAGTTGGTGGGGTGGAAGGTGTAGACCGGCGGAGTTCTGTTCTTGTTGCGTTGGGAGGAGTGGGGTTCAAGGGCGGTGGTGCATGAAGTGGAGGAGGTACGCTGGAGGGCATCGTCAACCACGTGGGAAAGGAAGTTGCGATCTGGGACTTTCTGAGATGGAATTGGTCATGCTAGGAACAGATGTCATGGAGGTGGGTGAATTAGGAGTAAGGGATGGCCTTTTACAGGAGGTAGGGTGCGAGGATGTGTAGTCTAGGTAGCTGTGGGAGTCAGTGAGCTTGTAGTATATGTCTCTGGTTAGTTGGTTGCCGGAGATGGTGATGGAGAGGTCCAGGAAGGGGAGGAAGGTGTCCGAGATGGTCCAGGTGAATTTGAGGTTGAGGTAGAAGGTGTTGGTAAAGTTAATGAACTGTTCAACCTCCTTGTGGGAGCATGAGGCAGTGCTGATACAGTTATCGATGTAGCAGAGGAACAGGTAGGGGATGGTGCCGGTGTAACTCCGGAAGATGGACTGTTCCACATATCTGACAAACAGGCATAGCTGGGTCCCGCGCAGGTACCCATGGCTATCCCTTTGGTTTGGAGGAAGTGGGAGGATTGGAAGGAGGAGTTGTTGAGGGTGAGGACCAATGCAGCCAGACGGATGAGGGTGTCGGTGGAGGGGTACTGTTTGGGATGGCATGAGAGGAAGAAACGGACAGCCTGGAGGCCTTTGTCGTGGTGGATCGATGTGTACATGTGTCCATGGTGAATATGAGGCATTGGGGGCTGAGGAAACAAAGATCTTGGAGGAAGTTAATGGCGTGGGTGGTGTCATGAACATAGGTGGTGAGTTCCTGGACTAAGGGGGATGGCATCAAGGTAGGAAGGGATGAGTTCAGTGGGACAGGTGCAGGCTGAGACAATGGGTCGACCAGGGCAGTCAGGGTTGTGACTCTTTGGTAGGAGGTAGAATTGGACAATGCGAGGTTCACAGACAGTGAGGTTGGAGGCTGTGGGTGGGAGATCCCCAGAGGTGATGAGGTTGTGTATGGTCTGGGAGATGATAGTTTGGTGATGGGAGGTGAGGTCGTGATCAAGGGGACAGTAGGAGGAGGTGCCTGTGAGTTGGCACCTGGCTTCAGTGGTATAGAGGTCGGTGTGCCACACTACTACTGCGCCCCCCCTTGTCTGCAGGTTTGATGGCAAGTTTGGACTTGGAGCGGAGGGAGTGTAGGGCTGTGTGTTGTGTGGGCAGGAGGTGGGAGTGGGTGAGGGGTTGAGGCGGTCGATGTCACCTCGACAGTTTGAAATGAAGAGGTCAAGGGCGGGTAACAGGCCGGCACAAGGTGTCCAGATGAATGGGTGTGTTGGAAGTGATGAAGGGGTCTTCGGTGGGTGAACCGGTGTCCTGGGTGGGTCCGAAGGCAGAGGCAGTGCAAGAAACGTTTCAGGTCGCAGCATGCCACACCTGGCACCTACCCCTGCCACCACATAAAATGCAAAACCTGGTGCCCACACCACTCTCCTCACCTCCATCCAAGGCCCCAAGGAATCCTTCTACATCCATTAGAACTTTACCTGTACCTCTACCAATGTCATCTACTGCATCCTTTGCATCTGGTGTTGTCTCCAGGGAGACAGGACACTTTCTTATGGATTGTTTCAGAGAACATCTCTGGGACACCCACACCCACCAACCCCACTGCCCCATGGCTGAACACTTCAACTCCCCCTCCCACTCCATCAAAGACATGCGGGTCCTGGGCCTCCTCCACTGCCAAACCGTTATCACCCGATGCCTAGAGTAAGGACGCCTCATATTCTGCCTTGGGACCCTGCAACCACATGGGATAGCTACCTCATTTCTCCTCCCCCCACATTATCCCAGTCCCAAGCCTCAAACTTGGCAATGCCCTCCAGATCTGTCCATCACTCCCCCCCCTCCCCTCATCAACCTATCACCTTCTCCCTCACCTTCATCCATCTATTGCTTTCTCAGCTACCTTCCCCCAACCCCTTCTACCATTTATCTCTCAGCAGTGGCCCACAAGCCTCATTCCTGATGAAGGGCTTATGCCCGAAATGTTGATTCTCCTGCGCCTCAGAAGCTGCCTGATCTGCTGTGCTTTCCCAGCAACACACTCTCGACTCTGAGCTCCAGCATCTGCAGTCCTCACTTTCTCCTAGCTCTCTGTGGAATCCTGCTGTGCGCCAACAGTATAAAGATGTCAGTTAGTGACTTCTAATCTGTATCCTGCACACTTGTTAACTTTGCACAGCTCTTCTAAGTTAAAAAGTAAGAATTTGCATTTGTATAGTGCCTTTCACAAACATCATTCCCTCTAAACTGTTCACTTGCACAGTCCCTTTGCAAGTTAAATGTGCTGTTGTGTAAAAGAAAACTTAAAGGGGCTGTGCACTTAAACAAGTCACTGTATGCTCCAAAATATTAGGTTGTATGTTGTTAGCAAAGACATAATATTACAAAGGATAGTTCATTAATTAATTTTGACGTGTAATCACTGTTGTTACATAGCTGGTTTGGATTCAGCAAACTCCCATAACCAGCGACATAATACTGACCAGATTATCTACTTTCTGTGGTGCTGATGATTGATAGATATTGGCTACGATGCTGGGAATAGATCACCCACATTACTATGGGATCTTTTATGTCCACCTGAGAGGGCAGACAGGGTATCAGTTTCACATCTCACCCAAAGACTGTGACAGTACGGCACTCCTTCATGATCACACTGAACCCTGGATATCATGCTCAGAGGTGCACAGTGGGATTAGGAAACACAAATCTTATGACTGAAAGGCAAGAATGCAACCCATTGAGCTACTGCTGCCACCAAGATCCCACATCACTTGATGAACAGAGTTTGATACTTTTCTGTTTATTATTGTAACTGGTGCATTAGGCAAAAGTTTGAATTCCAACCAGATATGAATGCATATGCTTATGTCAGTCTTACACCAAACCAATAGGTGCTGTGACAGAAAACCAATTAGTTTAGGAGAAGAAGATTGTTTTAGGAACAGGGAGAGACCATTAAACACATCTAGTGCAGTCTCTGAAATGATTGATCATACTCATCTTTTTTTCTCAGTGTACCCATCAACTTTTGTTTCCAGAAATACATATTGTTAGCCATTCTGAAGTTATGTTGGACTTGAGATGTTAATTCGGTTTCTCTCTCCGCAGATGCAGCCAGACCTTTTTTCCCCCATTATTTGTGCTGAGTTCATTCCTTGTAATTCCCAGTTTATTCCACAACTCTAAACCTTTGCTTTTTGTAACCTGCATTTCAGGCTTCACCCATCTACTCCCACACACTGACCTGAGTCACTCAAGTCAATACAAACTTGTGGAACTCATTTTCCACTTAGGTACTTCAGAGGCCCTGGGTCTCCAAATTAAGTTGCACAACCTCACAGCGAGACCTCTGTCCTGTATTTCTCTTATAGCTAGCATCAACCCCCATCCTCCCCTGGCCGTGACTTGTTAACTTTGCTCTCAGCAGGGCAGACCCATTTTCTCTTTTCCACACCTTCATTAACACCCATTTTACACCTCCATTCTATTAACACCCATTTTCTTTTACCTTAGTCTCTCCTTTAACACCATTAACACTCTCTTTGACTTTTGCTGTGGGCACTCTCACCATCTGATTCCACTCTATCCTTTGTCAACGGCATTAAAAAAACACCATTTCAGTTCCGTAGAAGAGTCATACCAGCACTTGAAACATTAACTCTGTGTTCTCCCTCCACAGATGCTGCCAGCCCTGCTCAGCTTCTCCAGCACTTTCTCTTTTTATGCTTGAGTCAATGTTTGTTGAATCCCTTTAGTGTGAGTCAAGTTTCCCCTCATCTCAGTTTAACCTCTCACCACAACTTCAATTGCTGATACTTGAAATCATCTTGGTCACTCATTTTGGGGTCATAATATCTTTCCTATGATGAGGAAATTGTCACTGTGCACAGTATCCACAAGAGTTCAAAACAACACATCACAGAGCAACATAGCAACTTCCCTGTTATTTCATTTTCAGGATTCATCTGCAATTAGAAGGGCAAATTATTGCCGGGGAATTGCAGTACCAGAATAGGGAAGCCTTCTTACAAGTGTACATGGTTTTGCAGAGACCCAAATGGAATACTGTGTGCAGTTTTGATCTGCACCCAACAGGAAAAATATATTTGCAATGGAGGAGGTTCAGGAAATGTTCACTTGATTGATTCCTGGGACAGAGGGGATGTTTGTCCTCCACTGAAAGGCAAAGTAAATTGGGTCAATATTTACTAATATTTAGAAGAATGAGAAACAATTGCATTGAGACACTTAAGATTCTCAGAGCTTGGACAGGATAGTCATTGACAGAGTATTACCATTGGTTGGGGAATATGAAACCCAGGGCTGCAGGGATGCACAATCTCAGGGGTCGGTCATTTAGGATTTGGGAGAAAGAGAAATTTCTTTCTCACAAGATTGGGAATCTTTGGAATTCTCTACTTATGGTGAATTTTAGGTATTTTGGGAAATCGAGGGATATGAGGAGAGGTGAGAAAATAGAGCTAGAGCCCATGATGGTACTGAATGGTGGAACTGACTCAATGGGCTGAATGGTCTATCACGTCTCTGATTTTTCATGTTCTTGTGTTTGTGTATTCATTTCCTGACCCTAGTTGTCCTCAGTTTGATTCAACCTGTTGGAATTATTCAGTTAGTCACAGTTAAAGTGTCAGCCCAATTTGGCACTGAGTCGGTAGGGTCACATATAGACCAGGAGAAAGTAGTCCTGCAGATGCTGGAGTAGGGCAGATTCCTGAAGAAGGGCTGATGCCCGAAACGTCGATTCTCCTGTTCCTTGGATGCTGCCTGACCTGCTGCGCTTTTCCTGCAACGCATTTTCAGCTCACATATAGACCAGACTGGGTAAGGAAAGCAGGTTTGCTTTTCTGAGAGATGTGAGTGAACTTGTTTGATTTTGACATTTCTCCATGTTTGCTGATACCAGCATTTTTTTCAAATTGTAAATCAAGTTCAGATTCACACACAGTGTGATTTGATGTTCCTCTACATTATGAATTAGGAACATAAACCATTACCTCCCTGTCCAGAAATGCACCTGGGAAGTTTTTTGAGCATTTTTCTGAAGCAATTAGAGGTGAGCCTCTAATACCAGCCTTGCCAGCAATGCCCACATCCTGAGGCTGAATGAAAAAAGCTAAACAGAGATTTAACAAGATAATACCTCTTAACCTCTTTTTGATCAGCACCATTGTTCCCCCAGGATCTCCCAGTTAATACATAGCCTTTATTTTCTCTCAGAGGCTCATTTGTCTATAGACCTTTTTTAAAAATTCATTCATAGGATGTGGATATCACTGGCTAGAGCAGCATTTATTGCCCAGAGGGCAGTTATGAGTACAACCGTGTTGTTGAGAGTCTGGAGTCATATGTAGCCCAGATCAGGTGAGGACAGTTGACTTCTTTCCCTGAAGGGCATTAGTGAACCAGGTTTCCTGACAATCGACAACAATTTCATGGTCATCATTAGACTCTTAATTCCAGTTTTTTATTTGAATCTAAATTCCACCATTTGCCATGGCAGGATTTGTACATGTGCCTGCCAGACCATTAGCAGGGTCACTGGATTAATAGTCTAGTGACAGTATGACTAAGCCATTGCCTCTTTTCTCTTGCCTACAGAACAGTGGAGACTTGAGCTTTGACTATTAAGGCCAATTTAGATTCATTTTTGATTGACCAGACAGTCCAATGCTATGAAGGGAGTGACAGGCAAGTAGGGTTGAGGCCACAGTCAGATTGGCCCTGACTCTATTGAACAGTGAAACAAGTTTGAGGGGCTGAATGGCCTATTGCAGCTCCTAGTTCATAAGTTTGGATGAACTGCAAACAATTTCAGCCCAGGCGTATTTTGTTAAGTGGATCAGAAATATTGAAGGATAATCTCCTTCGGGGTGAGGAATATTGAAGGAGGTGCCATTAGAATGGGATAACTAAGGTTGACTGTTGCCTGAGCATTCTCCCTTGCTCTCAATAGCATTTTCCTTACTGGGGAAGGAAAGACCTGCATTTATATAGTGCCCTTCAAAAGCACTCTAGCCAACTGTTAAAGCAAAAACTTCAAGAACCAATCTGCTCTCAGCAAGCTCCCATCAAATTGGAAAAAAAGATGTTAGTTCAGGGCCAAACATTGGCAGAGGCATTGGGAGAACTCCCATGCTCTCTTTGGCATAGTGTCGTGGAATCTTTTACATCTATCCAAGAGCAGAAACGGCTCAGATTAATGTTATATCTGTAAGACCGCACCACTAATAGTGCAGCCCTGCCTCAGAACAGTGTTAGAGGCCCAGATTCATTTCTACTTAAATCCCGAGAGTGGGCTTGAACCCACTCACCTCTAACTCCAGAAGTGAGTCACACAGCTGCTACTGATTCATAGTAAAATGAGAACTAAAGTGAAGGATCTACAGTTGCTGCATTTCTGAGCCATCTTTTAGTTCCTCACTATATTCTGAAGCAGGCAGATGAAGCCTGATTATTCCAACACTGACCACATTTTACTTGGAAGTTCTTTGATCCATCATCTTCTTTACATCCTGGATAACAATTAAACAATTATAGCTTAATTCCATAAAATTTCCACAAGAACTCCTCTCAAACCTAATTAGAACTAAGGAGGAAACTATCAGTGCAAAACACACTCCAAGCACAAGTGTCCAGAGGAACACACTCTGAGCACAGATATCCCATGGAACACATTTTGAATGTGAATATCCTGGAGAACACACTCTGAATATGAGTATTCCCATGGGACATATTTTGAATGTAAGTATCACAGGGGGACACACTCAGAGCTTGAATATCTCAGGGGAACATATTCAAAACAACAACAACTTGCATTTATATTGACTTTACTGGAGAAAAATGTAAGGAATTACCCATGAATGTTCCCTTGTTATAGACTCCATCCCTGTGACAATAACATTTGAACAGAGATGAGCTTTTGATTTCATATGCACTAATCACGAAGACTGCTTATTTCCACCTCTGCAACACCGCCCGGCTGAACTCCTGTCTCAGCCCATCACCTGCTGAAATCCTCAGCCCATCTTTTGTTCCTTGTCAAGTCAGCTGTTCCAGTACACCCCTGGCTGCACTCCCACACTCTACCCTCCATACATTGGTCACCCAGGACACTGCTACCTGCGCCTGAACACACAGACAGTTCCTGTCTCCCCTTTACTCTCATCTTCACTGACCTGCTCTGGCTTCTTCTCAAACAATATCTTGAATTGAAAAATTCTCAGCCTTGTTAGCCTCACCCCCATCTCTAAAGTGTGAAATCTCCTTCAAGCTCCACATGTAATAACTTCCAAGTTAATACTGTTGTGCTCTGCATCTCCCTAATTACAATTGCTTCATATTTTGTTGTTGTGAATTACTTTGATCTTAAGCTCTGGAATTCTCTCCCTTGCCCTCTCTACCTCAACCTTCTCCTACAAAACGTTCCCTAAAACCTACTTCTTTGACCAAGCTGCAGCTCATTTGACTCCCATACCCCCCTCCCAAAGCTCACATGAGGCCTCGTATCAAGCTTTATTTTATCATATTCTGTGAAGCATCTAAAACGCCTTTTCTTATGTAAAAGGTGCCATATCATTTGTTGCTGAGCAAATGGTTGACAATGAGAGATTGCTAGCGAACAACATTAAGAGAAAGACCTAAACATTGTTGTAGGCGTGTAGTTGAAAGAAGACTGGAGAGCGGTAGAAGCTAAGAGGGAGAAGGAGCACAACATTGTTGAGCAAGCTGAGATTAAACAAGGGAAGTTCTTATGAACAACTGAAGGGGAGAGTGCAAGCCCTCAGGTGTGGAGACGTGAGCAGAGGACCTGGTTGTAGACAGATCACTTCCTATCCATTCAAGGAGGAAGGAGAGATAAAGGAGAGCAGAGGAATAGAGAGGGAATTCCTATACTTGTGCCTCAGGCAATGAAGGCACAACCAGCAATAGCAGACCATCATAATCAGAGATGGTCAAGAGTCCATAATTGGCAGAGCACAGATGTCGAGGACTGTTGTAGGACAGGAGATTACACAAGGAGAGGGGGAACCTATAAGTAAACAAAGTTGAGAATTTTAAGATTGGGTGATGCTTGTAGGTCAACCAGCCGAGGGGTAAAGGGTGGAGGGGACCTGAGTGTGAGTGAGGACATGGGCAGCAGAGTTTCAGATGATTTCTAGTTTACAGTGGATGCATTTAGGGAGGCTGCCCAGGAGTGCAATGTCAAAAGCAAGTAAATGGATTTCTAAGTAGATGTGCTACAGCTTGTAAGGAGGGCGTTACAGACAGCCCTAGTGACAGTGTGGGATATGTGCAGGCTAAGTCAAATAAAAAACTAAGGCTGCAAAACAACTCTATTCATTGCCAGGGAGAGTGGCGGTTTCAGTGACTGGAGGTCAAAGAAACCATCATTGGCCTTGTTGATACTTTTTAAAAAGGAATTTCTGCCCTTTCAATCCTGAATGTTGGATAAGCGATCTGATAATTTAGAGAAAATGGAGGATTGGGGAGAGGTGATGGTGAGGTAGAGCTGGGTACTATAGGTGTACATGTGGAAAATGATAGTATGCTTTCTGAGGGTGTCTCTAAGGGACAGCACATGGATGGGGAATAGACACAGTTTAAGGATGGATCACTGGTGGAGGACACCAGAGTTAGCTGTGCTGGAGCATGAGAAGAGGACATCTCTGCAGGAGATCCTCAGATCAGTGTCCTTGGTCCAACCATCTTCAGCTGCTTCACCAATGACCTTCCCTCCATCATAAGGCCAGAAGTGGAGATGTTCTCTGACGATACTCAGCACCATTCGCAACTCCTCAGATACTGAAGCTGCCCATATTTAAATGTAACAGGACCTGGACGATATGCAGACTTGGGCTGATAAATGGCAAGTAACATCCACACTGCACAAATGCCAGGCAATGACCATCTTCAGTTAGAGACAATCTAACCACTACCTCTTGACATTCAATGGTCTTACCATCACTGAATCCACCACGGTCAATATGCTCGGATTTACCTTTGATCAGAAACTGAAGTGGACTTGCCACATATACACAGTGCTACATGAGCAGGTCAAAGGCTAGGAATACTGAAGTGAGTAATTCACCTCCTGACTCCCCAAAGCCTGTCTGCAATCTACAAGATACAAGTCAGGAGTGTGATGGAATACTCCCCACTTGACTGGATGAGTGCAACTCCAACAACATTCAAGAAGCTTAACAACATCCAGGACAAAGTAGCCTGCTTGATTGGTACCACACCAGAAACATCCACTCCCTTCACCCCCGATGCTCAGTGGCAGCAGTATATATTATCTATAAGATGCACTGCAGAAATTCAGCAAGGCTCCTTCGCACTTTCCAAATCCATGACTACTTCCATCTAAAGGACAAGGGCAGCAGATACACGGCAAACCATCCCCTGTAAGTTCCCTTCCAAGTCACTAACCATCCTGAGTTGGAAATATATCGGCGTTCTTTCACTGTTGCTGGGTCAAACACCTGGAATTCCATCCTTAAAGATATTCTGGGTCAACCACGGCACATGCTCTGCAGTGTTTCAAGAAGGCAGCTCACCATCACCTTCTCAAGGGCAACTCGGCACTAGACAAAAAATACTGGCCCAGCCAGTGACACCCACATTCCATAAGTGAATAAAACAAAAACATGCATACATACACACACACACACACAGACTCTCTCTCTCTCTTTTACACTCTCTCTCTCACACATACAAGTGCACGCTCTCTCTCAGATAACTCCACAAAGGCTTGCAGCATGTCAACAAGTCACCCTTTATTTGCATGTGCATGATACTTGACACTGGTCCAGTTAGCACAGAACTGGCTCCTAGAGTGAGCAGAACCTCTAACTCTCTTATTTATATATGTCAACTAACGCTCCTGGATTTGACCAAGTTAACAGCACCAATCAGGAAATCTATATTCTTTGAGGTCCAACTGGCTGATCTCATTCTGATCACAATTTCCCTTCCCCGCTAATTCCTGGGAAGTAGGCCAGTTATTTTTTCTATAACTTCTTCTTGGGCATTTACGCACTGGGTTCAATTCCTTCAACTCTGCCTCAGATGTGGGCGGTATGTACCAGACTGCAACCTGCCTCTTGCCCCTGGAGTGTCTCTTCTGAAATTCATCTTCTTCTTCAGGTGGTAATGGCATTGAGGCTGTGACATTTGCTGTGCCCACCTTGTCCTCAGAGTTTTCTTCGATGCTAGGGTTCTTGCCAGAAGTTCAGAGGGGTCGGGTATGTTTTGCTCCAATACATTTGCAAGGTTGTAGCTTTTATATAGTCCTTGTGCTTGCGCAGGACAGATTCTCTGAACCAAACTTAGCACGTTATGGGACCTTATCTCATGTCGACCATACTTCTTACCCATGCATGGTCATTTCCATGGTTTTAAAAGCAAACTTTGACCCCTGAAGTAAACTGCCTCTCTCTTGCTTAGAGATGTCCTGTGTTTGGCATTGGCATTCCTAATGCTTATTCACTCCAGGTCCTGGAAGAACAGGTGTGACCTGGTGTGGAGTTTTTCTCCCCATTAGCAACTCTGCTGGAGCTATCTCTGGAGTTGCATGAGGTGGTCCTATAATCAAACAGGAACTGGGATAGTTTGGTATCTAGTGAACCTGTAGACTTTTTCTTTAAGCCTGCCTTCAAACTTTGGACTGCTCTTTCCACCAGACGATTGGATGATGAATTTTTTTTAGATAGATTAGATTACTTACAATGTGGAAACAGGCCCTTCAGCCCAACAAGTCCACACCGACCCGCCAAAGTGCAACCCACCCATACCCCTACATTTACCCCTTCACCTAACACTATGGGCAATTTAGCATGGCCAATTCACCTGACCTGCCCATCTTTGGACTGTGGGAGGAAACTGGAGCACCCGGAGGAAACCCACGCAGACACGGGGAGAATGTGCAAACTCCACACAGTCAGTCGCCTGAGGCAGGAATTGAACCCGGGTCTCTGGTGCTGTGAGGCAGCAGTGCTAACCACTGTGCCACCATGCCGCCCAATGGTATGGAACTGTCCTTATATGTTGAATGCCATCGATGGACTTTGGGAAATACCCGATTTCCTTGTGGTAAATGATGGCCTATTATCGGTAAACAACAACTCCGGAAGTCCATGGTTTGCAAAAGATGCAGTTTTTCCATCTGTTTGATGAAGGAACTCTGTGCAGTTCCAACCATTTTGAATGCACATCAACAATGATTGAAAACATAGAACCCACGAAAGGACCAGCATAGTCGACGTGTGACTGAGTCCAAGGTTTGCCCGGCAATTCCCACAAATGTGGAGGAGCTGCTGGCTGTAATGTTTGTCCTTGTTGGCACTCTGGGTACTGCCCCACCAATGCAGCTATGTCAGCATCCAATCCTGGCAACCAGACATAACTTTTCGCCGACATCATCATTTTTGGAAACCCCTAGATGGCCCTAGTGGGGTTCAGACAGAATCCGGATGGGATTTGTCGGGACAATCATAAAGCTGCAATGACATGTTCAGAGTATCCCTACAATGTGGAAGCAGGCCATTCAGCCATCAAGTCCATACCACCCTTCCTTAGAGCATCCCACCCTATTCCTACCCTATTCCTGTAACCCTGCATTTCCCATGGCTAATTCACCCAGCCTGCACATCTTTGGATTGTGGGAGAAAACTGGACTACCCAGAGGAAACTCACACAGACTTGGGGAGAATGTGCAAACTCTTCGCAGACAGTCACCCAAGGCTGCAATAAAACCTGGGGTCCCTGGCGCTGTGAGGCAGTCGTGCTAACCACTGAACCACTCTTGCTCCCCATAATAATATGTCGTCCTCTGTGGTGATCTGGTCTCATCAGGTCCAGAAAGGTTTAAATTCTGGGTGTGATGGCACTTTTGTTTCCCCGATCACCATCAGCTGTTTGTTTTGCCAGGATGGGATCTTTTTGTTTCCACAGTCTGATATTGTCAGCAGTGACCAGAAGGCTATCCAGAAAACTTAAAACTCAAATGGACTCTTCCAATGGCGGCACCACCAGTGGTTTTTCTGACACTTGGAGGCGGCTCAAGACATCCAGCCACTTGTAACTGTACGCACCCAGATTAAGAATTCAGTGCTGAATTCGAATTGTTGGCATGGCCCTGTTCTCTTTAAGTAGCCCAAGCAGGGGTGTGGTCCATTACTTTTACAAATTTATGTCTGTAACGGTATTGGTGGAGCTTTCTCACACCAAAGATGACCACCTTCCTTCTCTATCTTAGCGTATTTTCATTCTGCATTAGCCAGAGTCAGGTATGTTATCAGGTATTCCTTTCTGCTTGATCAACCGGTGAGCCAACACTAGCCTGATACCATACAGGGAGGCACTGTATATAAGCATCACATTTCACTTGGGATCATAGTGTGCCAACACGTTCGCCAACAATAGCTACTTCTTCACTTCCCTAAAGGCTTCATCTTGGCTATGAGACCATTTCGAAGGCTGATCCTTCTTCAACAGGAGATGTAAGGGGGCCAGGTTAGAAATTTACCAACTCAAGAAAAGATCTAAACTTCGGTACACACATGGGAGCTGAAACATTTTTGATTGCCTTCACTTTATTTTCCAAAAGGTGTACCCCGGTCTTATTGACTCTGTAATCCAAGTAGGTCACTTGGGGTGCCTGGAACAGACACTTTTCCCTCCTAAGGTGTACGCTCACCTTGGATAAATGTTGAAGCACTCGATCCAAATTCTCTAAATGTTCTTTATAGGTCTACCCAGTTCTGCTCTTTATTGGTCTTCCCAGTTATTAGACATCATCCAGATAATCAGTGACCTGGGTAGACCTTGTAAAATATGTCCAATTTCACTGGAAAATGGCACAGGCTGATGATACCTCAAAAGACAGTCTTGTATATTGGGGTACAAACCCTTATGGGTAGCAATTGTAGCATGCTTCTGGGATTCCTCATCCATTCACAATTGCAGGTCCACATGGTTCATTTCCAGCTTCCTGAAGGACAGCCACCACCCCCTCTCCTCACCCCATCAGCTTTTTGTCTGAGTTCTCTATGTGAAGGATTGGGTATTTACCCAGCTGTGAAAAGCATTTTACCTTTTGTTTGAAATCCCCACAAAGGCAAACAATGCCTTTGGGCCTCATAATTGATTTGACCAGTGTTGCCCATTCCACAATCTGGACTGGTTTGATGATTCTTTTGCTTTTGAGTGTTCTGATTTCTGCCTCTACTTCTGCCCATAAAGCACTGGGTGGGCCTTTCAGAATTGTCAAATCGCTTCTTGGTCGGCATGTAAGGTGAATTCTTTGATAGTCCCTAGGCCTTCCTAAGAAACTTCTGAGTATTTGATTAGGACTTCACTCAGGCAGCCACATTCTGATTGAAAAATGTTGAGCCAATCAAGCTGAATCTTTCACCCCATCAAACTTGGGTCCAAGTCTTTATTACGGAACCAGCTGCTTCGCATAGGAGACCAGAACCGAACCCTTAATTGGCAATGTTCCCTAACTGGTTCTCAGCCTGATCAAACATGAGGCTTGGAGTCCAGAGGAAATTTGGTAAAGACTGGTTCCGCTATCACTGATACAGCTGTGCCAGTATCATCCTCCATTAGAACCAGGTGACCATTTTACCAGAAGTATATTTTGATTGGTTCTGATTTGGAAGGTGCTAAGCAATTTAACTGTTCCAAACCAGCTATAGATGGACTTTCCAGGGTGTGCATTCTCCTGGATACTGGCCTGTGAGTTATCTTACTCAATTCAGGGCTAGTGGGACTCTTTTGCGGTCTTGTGTCCATATGCTGGCAGCAAATACAATGGCCTGCCGGTTCGGATCCTGAAGAAAATGTTAACCATTTGGCCAAGGCTTGGCTTTGGTTTGGGGTTTTGCTGTGGGCTGACCTAGCAGATCCTACTTCAGGATATGTCCTGAGGCTATGCAATCGCCTTCATTCAAGTGGTGTTCCCCAAGCTCAGTCAGACTGGTGAGGGTGTCCACTTTCATCAGAATACCTGGTAACTCAAATGCTCCACTTTCTGCATTTTCCAATGATAAAGCCAATTGTAGTGCCTGTTTGAAGTCCACTTGGGCTTCAGCTAGTAAGCTGTTTACATCATTAATCATTAAGGCATACAGTGTGTTAGCGTTTATTAGTAGATGGATTGAGTTTCGGAACCATGAGGTCATGCTGCAGCTGTACAAAACTCTGGTGCAGCCACACATGGAGTATTGAGTACAGTTCTGGTTATAGGAAGGATTTGGAAACTCTGGAAAGGGTTCAGAGGAGATTTATTGGATGTTGCCTGGTATGGAGAGAAAATCTTATGAAGAAAGGCTGAGGGACTTGAGACTGTTTTCCTTGGTGAGAAGAAGGTTAAGAGTTAACTTAATTGAGACATACAAGCTAATCAGTGAGTTAGATAGGGTGGACAGTGAGAGCCTTTTTCCTCGGATACTCATGGCTAGCATAAGGAGGCATTGCTTTAAATTGAAGGGTGATAGACAGATATTAGAGGTAGTTCTTTACTCAGATTAGTAAGAACGTGAAACACACTGCCTGCAACAGGAGTAGACTCACCAACTTTAAGGGCAATTAAATGGTCATTGGATAGACATATAGATGAAAATGGAATAGTGTAAGTTAGATGGGCTTCAGATTGGTTTCACAGGTTGGCGTAACATCTGCTATATTAGATTAGATTGCTTACAGTGTGGAAACAGGCCCTTCGGCCCAACATGTCCACACCGACTTGCAACTCACCCAGACACATTCCCCTACATTTACCCCTTCACCTAACACTACAGGCAATTTAGCATGGCCAATTCACCTAACCTGCACATTTTTTGGATTGTGGGAGGAAACCAGAGCACCCGGAGGAAACCCACGCAGACACGGGGAGAATATGCAAACTTCACACAGTCAGTTGCCTGAGGCGGGAATTGAACCTGGGTTTCTGGCACTGTGAGGCAACAGTGCTAACCACTGTGCCACCGTGCCGCCCACAACATCGAGGGCTGAAGGGCCTATACTGCGCTATAATGTTCAATGTTCTATTAATCCTGCATCTCAAATGGTCTCTCAGCATTTCATTAAGGGTAAACCAAAGTCACATGCCTCTGCCTGTCATCTTAATTCCCGTGAAAAAGCCGACAGTGTCTCAGAATTAAAGGAGACTTGGGGGTCATAATATTCCTTCAACTCTTGAAATGCTTTAGTATTTGCTGCCTCTGGGAAAGTTAGGCAGCTAATAACCAAAAAAGCTGTGAGTCCACATGCTGTCAGGATAATTACTTGTTGCTTTGCATCTGTGCCAATGTCATGTGTCTGGAAAAAATAACACATTCTTTCCACACACTGTGCTCAGTCATCAATGGCAGGATTGAATGAATCAAGCTTCCCAAATACCAGCATCACGGCAGAAAAGCTTACCCCCACTCAAAGGTGATTGCTACGAGTGAATCTCTTCAGGGGTGTGTTTTTTCTCTTGTTGCCACTGAAATAACTCCACCAAGTTAGCCTTTATTTACTCGTGCATAGTATTTGATACAGGTCCAGCTAGAATACAGCTTGCTCCTAGAGTGTGCAAAACCCTAGACACACTTGTTTACATCTGTCAACCAGGACTCCCTGATTGGACCATGTTAACAGCATTAATTGGGGAATTCATATTCAATGACATCCACTTCGCCTGCCTTATTCCAATTCTCTCATATTTCTTATACATTTCTCTCACACACTTTCTCTAATACACAAGTGCGTACTCTTGCATACGTGCACACATGCTCTCTCTCAAGGGCACACAATCTCTCTCACACACATGCATGAACACTCTCACTTACATGCCCACACTTTTTCTCACATTCACTCTCTCTTTCTCACATGTACATAAAAACTCTCCTACTACACTCTGTCCCTCACACACACTCACACACTTTCACTCACACAAACACTCTCTCTCACACATACATTCTCACACACATACACACACACACAATCACAGTCACACACCCAAACACTCTCTCTCACACAGACAAACATGGGGAGGTGATGGCCTCCTAGTATTATCGCTGGACTGTTAATCCAGAGACCCACATAACATTCGGGGAAATAAAAACTGAAAGAACTGCAGATTCTGTAAATCAGAAATAAAAACAAAAGTTGCTGGAAAAGCTCAGCAGGTCTGGCAGCATCTGTAAAGAGAATCAAAGTTAATGTTTCAGGTCCGGTGACGCTTCCTCAGTTCTGGTAATCCAGGTTTGAATCTTGTCATGGCAGGTGGTAGAATTTCAATTCAGTAGAAAGTAATCTGAAATCAAGAGTCTAATGATGACCATGAATCCATTGTTGACTGTTGGGGAAAAAAAACCACTAATGCCCTTTAGGAAAGGAAATTGCCATCCTTACTTGGTCTGGTCTACATGTGACTCCAGACCCCAGTATTGTGGTTTACTCCTGGGCAGTTAGGAATGTGCAATAAATGCTGGCCTTGCCAGTGACATGCACATCCTGTGAGTGAATTTTAAAAAGCTGATACACTTACACATGCACACATACAGACACTCCATGTTGCATGTACATGGAAAGACCTCTGCTTGAGGCTCAATAACAGTGAATGTTCCTCTGTGATCTCCTTCAGGAATACTGCGACTCCACACTATTGTGAATTACATGCGATAGGGATCATGACATTACCCTGGCTGAAGACCCAAACGTATGAATGTGGTAAATGAATAAAGTTTACTATTCTGGATTAGTGGTGCTGGAAGAGCACAGCAGTTCAGGCAGCATCCAAGTAGCTTCGAAATCGACGTTTCGGGCAAAAGCCCTTCATCAGGAATAAAGGCAGTGAGCCTGAAGCGTGGAGAGATAAGCTAGAGGAGGGTGGGGGTAGGGAGAAAGTAGCATAGAGTACAATGGGTGAGTGGGGGAGGGGATGAAGGTGATAGGTCAAGGAGGAAAGGGTGGAGTTGATAGGTGGAAAAGAAGATAGGCAGGTAGGACAAGTCCGGACAAGTCATGGAGACAGTTACTGAGCTGGAAGTTTAGAACTAGGGTGAGGTGGGGGAAGGGGAAATGAGGAAACTATTGAAGTCCACAGTCTGTGGACTTCTCGGGACATGGGTTCAGATCCCACTACAGCATTTGGTGGATTTGAATTCAGTTCAAGAAACTGGAATTGAAAGCTAGTCAGCACTGTTGTAGGCCATGATAACCACCATCAATTGTTGTGACTAGAGAAGGAAATCTGTCAGTCTGGCCTTTATGCAACTCACGAACCAGCAATAGGGCTGAATCTTAACTGCTCTCTGAAATGACCTTGGAAGTCACTCAATTCAAGGGCAATTAGGGATGGGGAAGAAATGCTGGCCTTGCCAGTGACGCCCATATTCCATGGAAGAATAGGAAAAAAATAGCAAGAAGTAGTGAGAGCAAAGGTGTTCAACTGCTTCCACTGTTAGAATGTAAAACAGATTGTGAGCATTGATCACACCTTAAAATGCAACTTGGCTGTCCAAAACATTAACATTGCAAATCAGGTGGTGATATGTGCCTTGAAGCACTGAGCTATCGGGACACAATGATTTATATTAAGATTGTACAGATGAATGGTTGGCCATTAATCACGCTGGAGCTCACAGCAACATGCACAGAGCAGCAGTATCCCAGGAAAACACACTTGAATGCTCATCATTTTTAGTCAGATGTCTCAGAAGACGTTGCAGGATGGTGGATACCAAACAGGAAGCAAATAACAGTTTAGGAGGTGTAATGGCCAACTGTTCTATGTTCGCTTATGTGAGTGCAGTAACTGATCCACGCTTACTGTGCTTGACTGCATAATTGTCTCCGAGTAAAGTAAACAGACCCTCCAGAAGCTGAGGTGTAAGCATGAGTGCAGGCATTTTGTGATTACAGAAATACTTTCAAAATTGTGAACAAACTTGGTGCATACTGAGAAACTGGTCTCATCTCTGTGTGACTCTGAGATGTTTAATTGTTAGAAGTTTGCTTTAGAAAAGTCTTTAAAAAGTATGTGTTAGAATGAATAGACAAAAGATTGTGAATGTGAAGCATAAGTGTAGTCCATTCAGCCCAACTGGCTAGTGGTGTTGCTTATACTCCACCCCACTTATCTCACCCGTCACTGGTCCTTATGTTTCTAATCCCTTTTCTCTCATACTGACACCAAGCATATCTTAAACGTATTAATCCCCTTACTTTCAATTATTTAGCATGACACAGAGGCCCACACGTTCACTACTTGGCATGCAATGAAGTTTATCCTACATTTGTTGTTTGATATTTTAAAAAAAGCTTACTCTTAGGTTGCACCTTCACAGTTACCAAAAGGACAAATGGGATTCATTGCTAATCTGCTTTCAAGATGTAGTCACTGCTGTAATGTGGGAAATTTGACAGTCAGTTTGAGCACTGACAACACTATATTCTTAAGTCCTCTGGATCTACACTCAGTCAGAAGTGACAAGATAACATCGATTTGATTTTTCTCACCTCATCCTGTCAGTTGCCTTTTGATCACATGCAGAGAAACAACTTCTCCACATCCATGCAATCAAACCCTTTTCGAGTTTTTTAAAGATTGTTATCAGGACTCCCTTCAGTCTTTGTTTTGCTGGGGAGAAAAGATGTCCCAGTCTGTTCAATCTTCTCAATCAATTGTAGCAATCCAATTCTGGCAGAAACTGAGTAGGTCTTGCAGCAGGAGCACTCCAGTATGTGGGGAAAGTATCTTCCTCTTAACATGCTTCCCTGGAATATTCATGTTCTAAGTGTATCCCCGTAAGATACTCATCCTTGTTCTTGCAGGATACTCATGCTCTGAGGATGTTCCCCAAGGATACTCACGCTCTGAGTGTGTTCCCATGATATGCTTGTGCTCCGAGTGTGTTCCTGAAGGATATTTATGCTCTGAGTATGCTGCCCTGGAACACTCATACTCCAAGTATGTTCCCCTGGGATATTTGTGCTCTGAGTGTGTTCCCCTGGGTGACCCGTGCTCTGAGTATGTTTCTTTGGGACAGCCTAGGGTATGCCAGGGAAACACACTAAGAACACAAATGACCAAGTGGACCACATTTGAAGCACAAACAGGCAGGAACACACAGACATGACTATTCCAGGGCAACATACTTGGAGCACAAGTAACCCATGGGAATACTTTCAGAGAACATGTATCCAACAGGAATACGTTCGAAGCACCAGTATCTCAGGCTTGGAGCAAGGATATTCCAACAAAGTGAAACAATGGTTTCATTGGTTTTGAATAGGAAGTGATGCTACTGGAAAGTGGTCAGTATCACACCCATCAGCTGCTTGCTGAATGCAGGAAATGAACTTTTACTGCCTACCTGATTGCCTAGGGCCATTCTTTGTTGTTTGATTGGATAATTCCTGACTGTCAAAGTGTTTTTTCCCCATTTCCAAAAGACACTTATTTCCCCATTTACTCCTAATGAACAAAAGTCTTCCAAAAGAATTCAGAGGTGATGCCTCAATGATTTGCCTTCTGGAATTGGCTGGCGATAGCACCGTGGAGATTCATCTCCTGCCCCTGGAGTCTCGAGAGCAATTCAGGAGATTGGCAACCTGAGGTCGTTACGTTCTACCTTGAACCTCTCCCCCCTCAAAAACACACAGAACCAAGCAGCAATCCACTCCCCACTCCAACCTCCTTCCCCTTCCCCTGCCCTCCCACCTTGAAGCCTCTAACTGGGAAAACAGCTCACACTACTACCTGTTTCCCTCAGAAGCTCCAACAGGCCCAGAGTGTAAAGCAAGATGCAGATCAAAACCCTGGGAAACATTGTTCTGAGCAGCTGGGAGACACAGAATCCATTGTACATCCCTTGGGTTCTTACTTGATAATTCAGCCCATCATAACACTCCCTGCCTGTCCCGATTTTGATGAACTCTTTGCCAAGAAACCCCATCTCATATCAAACATGGTCAGAATATCACATCATGACTGAATCACAACACGGCTGCACAGTCACCACATTGTCTCATTTTGCGTTTTGTCTCTCTGTTTATCTTTAAAAGCGTGTGACTTTTTTTTAGAAAAAGCAAATTGCCTCTTAAATTAAGCAGAAAATAAATAAATTGTAATCTGGCGTCTGGTCGAGTCACTGCGCCACCGAAACCAAATCATAGTTAAACAAAGCTTACAGGTGTGGAAAGGAAGAGCAGAGGAGGAAGAGGAACAGCAAGTGAGGTAGCCCAGGAAACCCAGTTGCTATGGGAAACATGAAGAAGGTTTCTGGATAAAATCAGATGGATGGACAAATTGAGGCACCCATGGGTGAGGAATATCCCTAAGGAGGTAAAACAACACATCCCGAGCAGCTTTTATTTTCATATAAAACACTTACTGATGTCCCCATGTTATGTTTGTGATACAGGTTAATGACTGCTAGTTACAGGTAGAGATCGAGACTGAATTAATTTTTGGCTACACGTGTGCCCTGCTTAGGGCCAGCAGACCAGAGAAAAGGGGATAAAGGGAGTAAACAATTATATAGGTACAAAAAAAACAAAGTGTCGGGGTTGGAACTGTGTATGTTATAGCTTTACCTTTTTGTTCCACTTCTATTTAAGCATCGGAAGAGAGAGAGAGTGAAAAAGTGCAAGAAAAAAGAGAAAATAGATTAACATATTTTCGAGCACTGCAACTAGTGGAATAATTTTTCTTTTTTTTTTAAAGCTGATGAGTCAACAAACCTGTCACAGAATAATGAAATGGTTTTGTTCTCGTTGTATATCCTTCATCTATTCAACAGCAATCTGGAGCAGAGCTAATATTAGCAGCTAGCAGATCATTACACAGTTTCACGTTAAGAGAGAAAGGTTAGTTAGAGACCTGGAACCTCCACAGACTTGACAAGTCACATTTCACAATCCCTTGGAAAAATGATGACAAGATTGATTAAAATGAGAACAGATGGAACAACCGGAATCACCTGAAAATGGGGCCTGAGCCATTACCTACTTTGAGAAAAGGATCCATTAATCGAGGTTACACAAGTGCTGACCCAGTATCCACATATCTGGGCAGAGGACTGCATCTCACTTTACACTCTGCACCAACTCTGGTCAAGCCTTTATTTTTGGATTTGGGAGGAACTGAGAATCCAGGCCTGATGGTTACTTAACAATCAGTCAAAATGAAGGGTGGAGGAAAAGGGGGAGAGTGTTAAATGCTACGCCAACTGTTGGCTAACCAGTTAAGGAGCTGATTTGTCTGATATAATGGTGGAATATGCTTTGACGTCACACCCTGTATGACTTTCTTTCAAAATCAATATTGCTGCTGTTTTTAATTCTCTGTTGTCTTTCTTCAGAGACATCAAGGACCATCCCATCCATAATTTCCGCACTCTGACCTGTTTTTATTGTCATTCCAAAAAGTTAATAAAGCTCATGGTCTTGCATGGGATCTTGCTTTCTGCGTCCCTGTAACTATTTCACTCTTTAATCAAATTGATTATGTTACTGGCTGGCTTGCTGTCAACATAAATATCTTGTGGTGCAGTGGTAGTGTCACTGCCTCTTGGCCAGAAGGGCCAGGTTCAGGTCCCACCTGAACCCCGTGGAGGTATGTCTGAATAGGTGGATTTGAAATAATTTATTTTCTTTTTAGGCCTACCTACTATTGCAGATAACTGACTCAATATAAAAGTACTTCAAACTGAGTACATTCAGACAAAAGCTCAGCAGTGTTACCATTGAAGACTGCATGACGTCTAAGCATTCTATACTGGAAATGGGGGTTTATCCAAGCATCATGAGCCACTTCACAAGTGATGCGAATGGAGAGCTTTACAAGAGAGGGAGAGGCAAAGGATGGGCAAAATGAAATGTCTAACACACTAGATAGTGAGGAAGTGAAAGGACAATTTGAAACTTAATGGAGAGGAGAGGCTTATGGAAGGACTGGCATGAGCAACTGAAGGGGAGTCTCATTGGTGAGTTGAGGGGGATAGTAATGGGTTTGGAAGGTCTAATAGCTAATGAAGAATTTAATCAGTGATGAAGACAATGATTTAACAAGTGCAAGAATAAGAAGCCTGAAAGACAATGAAAATGGAGGACCTTAGCAGGAGTGAGGGTCGTAAGTAAAGTAGGAGACACAGAGCATTGTCAAAATTGAGACAGAGTGGGGAACGTAAATGGTGATGGTGAAGAGAGTCTAACAGCACCGGAGGGCAGCAGGAGACAGAGTAGAGAGTTCAACAGGAATGAAAGGAGAAGAGTGTGAGGGTGTTCAAGCATAAAGAAATGAAGAGCTTAAGTGGAACAGGAATGCACAATCTAAAAGGCGATGGAAAAGGATGTGTGGCACGTGACAGAGTTGACAGTCCACCGGGAGGGGAAAGAAGAGTTATCCATGTGGATTTTTCTGATGTCTCTCAGGTCCCTAACTGGTTGCCTGGTTACTCTGAATTGCCTTGAGATTAGGCAGACAGTTACATTGGCCTGTGTTCTTTTACAATGATGGAAGGGCACACAAATAATTACACTGCACAGAGCTTGAAAGCGCAGGCATATAAAACAGAGACAGCACAGTAACACAATCTGTATTGCTCCACACAATCATGATGCATTGTACTGTGATAACTTGCAACACCGCAGAGAACATTTGTGTGCAAACAGATGGATTGTTCTACTCTGCAATCACGACTCATGAATATACAATAACGTACAGTAATTTAACACAGTTTCCACCGTGCGACTACAAAGAAAAGACAATAAAAACAGTAATACATATGGGCATATGATAATGAATAATTTTGCAAATGATTTTGCAATATTGAACTTCAAACCATTCTTAGGCACTGAAGCTATTGATTATTGGTGATATCTCAATAAGCTGTGATGTACTTGACATTTTTATTATATCTGTCACCGTTCCAAATGTATTTTCTTCATATGAAATGCATTAAAATGTAGAATTCTGCTTTATAAACAGTACAAAAAGAAATAGAGGCAGGCGCTCTGATCAAAGAGATAGGAACATTAATGACAAATGAAACATTGTCTGACTGGACGACCAGTGAGCAGAGGTTGGTTTATGATACATGAGAAGCTTCTCTGTACCCTGCTCGGATTTAGTATTCTCAGCCATAGAAATCTCCTGAAGATACTTTCATCAGGATTTTTTTCAACTCCACAGCCTTTAATATCAGGCTGTGCAGAGTGAACCCAGAATAGAAGCAAATCTTTGCCTTGACAAATGTCGATTACGTGTGTCAAAAGGTGAAACACTGACTACAAGGGATCAAACCCGAATAATAATTACTTTAGGGAATGGAACTATCAGAACTCAATATCCTGCCATAAGGACAAGGGGTAAAGCTGTCTAAATTTAATGCACTATCTTCACAGAATGGGATTCAAAAATGTCCAAACTCAGTGAGGCTGGTTGTGTCCTCTGAGAACTTGGAGGACGGGATGGTGTCATGGTGGTCGTACAGGAAGTAGGAGATTGGCATAGATTGTGGGTCCCCCCACCCTCCAGAGGGGGATAGAGTCAATCTTTTGGCACCAGAACTGATGCAGGTACGATGAACCAAATGGCCTCCTTCTGCATAACAATTCTGTGATTCTTTGACCTTTAGATGCCCTCTTGATGGGCATGGAGACTGGTTCTCTGGAAATTTAGGGAGATGAAGAGAGAGGGAGCTCTCGAAGGCCTATCAAGAGTCCTTCCAACTTGAGAGAACAGCAGTAGAGGGCAAGTGACCAAGATGGTGCTTCAACGTGTGGGCACATTGTCCATGGCCCTTAATAAAACAAACCGAAAAGTCAAGACGGTGTGGGGTGGTGGATATTGGGGAAAAGGGGATGAGGGGGGATTGGCAGAGCAGCCTTTAGCCATATCCCCCACCCAAACTGGCAGGGAAAACGTATAGGTCTGCCATGAGCATTGACCAACACTAGCCCCACCCCCTGCTGCTGGGTACTCATGTCCAGAGAGAGAAGATCCATGAATCGTGCTCCAAAACTGCTTCGTACTGAGAGTAAACCTGGCTCCCCACCCGCCTTATGAGGAAATAAGTGTCCTGCCAGCACTTCACCTGCCAAAAGGTAATGCCAGCTCTGGTGTCAGAACAGAGATACGCTAATTGGCAGCAATATTTTAAAGCCCTGTCTATCTCTGTTCATGATATGGCCCAAAGGCTGTACCCAATGATGGAATTGCTATAGTGTGGGAGCTGGCCATTTGGCCCATCAAGTCCACACTAACTCTCCAAAGAGCATCTCACCCAGACCCTTTCCCCCCCAACCCTATCCCTGTAACCCTGCATTCCCCATGGTCAATCCACCTAACCTGCACAACTTTGGACTGTGGGTGGAAACTGGAGCACCCAGGAGAAACCCATGCAGACACAGGGAGAACATGCAAAGTCCACACAGTCACCCAAGAGTGGAACTGAACCCAGGTCCCTGATACTGTGAGGCAGCAGTGCTAACCACTGAGCCACCATGCCACTCCATGTAATAGACCAGCGCTAACAGTGGGGTGTTTGAACATGGAGTTCAGGAACCCCACCTAGAAGTACTACCCACTTGCCTAGAGAGCTGGAATAACACTCAAGAAGCCTGACACCATCCAGGTGCAGCAGCAGAATCCCAGCCATCACCTTCAATATTTGCTCTCTCCATCACTGATGCTCAGTAGCAATAGGGGGTGCTGTTGACAAGGTACACTGCAGTAACTCACCAAGGTTCAACTGGCAGCAACTTCAAACCCACAACTACAGCCATCTAGAAAGACAAGGGCAACAGATACATGGAAACACCATCTTCTGCAAGTTCCCTTCTCAGCCACTCACCATCCTGACTTGGAAATATATTGTTGTTACTTCATTGTCACTAGGTCTAAATCCTAGAACTCTCTCCCTAACAGCATTGTGGGTCAACGTACAGCACATGGACTACAGCAGTTCAAAAAAACAGCTCACCACCAGCTCAAAAACAGCTCTAAAGGGCAATTAGGGATAAGCAATAAATGCTGGACCAGCCAGTGACACCCATATGTTATGAAAGAATAAACAAACAAAGCCTCAACAGCCCCACTGGGGCAAGCCAGGCATTGTTGAGGCAGACTGAAGGCATCCTTGGAACTGAAGATGTACTTGAAAAGGTAAACTGTAAGCAAAGGTTCAGGGGTACAAGAGAACAGCACATTCCAGATGGTCCCTCAAGGGTGCAGGATGGAGAGAAAGGCAGCCTTTTCTGTCTCTCGATCCCTCTTTGGGTCAAGAAACTTCTAGGTTCCTTAGATTCCATATGGAGATCACCTTCACACCTGGTACCTCCACAAGAGGCAGGGTGGTGTGATGTGGTGCAAGGGATGGAGGTCTAGTGCTCAATGGATCATGAAAATCAGCCTCAGGGCCTTTAAGTTCTTACGGGCCTTTAAATTCTTAAAATTGGCTCCTCTGTTTTTTGACTTTTCCTTCCCCTGAGGATATTGCCCAGAATACCGAGATTCAACAGACTCAATATGGGACTTCACTCAGAGTGTCTAAATCTACTTGATTTGGAGCAGAAGGAACAGGAACATCAGAAGTAGAAGCAGGAGTTGGTCACTCGGTTGCATGAGCCTACTTTGCCATTCAACCAGATCACAGCTGATATTCCACCTCTGTCATTTTCCCACACTAACCCCATATCCCTTGATATTTTTAATATTTAATAAATCTCTCGATTTCTGTCCTAACTCACTCAGTGACTTTGCATTCGCAACCTTCTGGGGTAGCAAATTCCAAAGGCCCGCCATCATCTGTGTGAAAGAAATTCCTCCTCATCTTAGTCCTAAATCCCCTTATTCTGAAATTGTGTTCTTGGCTTCAACCTGAGACATCATCGTCCCTGCATTCACCCTGTACAGCCCTAGAAGAATTTAAATGTGCATGTTTTATATGATCAAAATCTTTCACACACTCTGGCCAATTTCTGTATAAGCTCATGGTGCTGCTACTGAAACTCATTGCGTTCTCCCTCTATTTCCAACAAAGAGGAGACATATTTCTTCTTCTGCCCATACTGAGCAGGGATAGTGGCAAGTAATTAGCAATTAAAACCTATTAAAGGAAAATGACCTGAAATCCATAATGTTCTATGATGGACAGGTCTTGTAGAGACGGGAATTGGATTATTCACCTCCAGGCTCTGAGCTGCTCTTGTGGACACAATATGCAAATGAAGTACAATATGGATAAATGTGATGTATCCAGTTTGTTAGCAAAAACAGGAAGGCAGCCTATTATTTGAATGTTGATACATAGGGAAGGGGACAGATGCAGTGAGACCTGGGTGTCCTGTTGCACCAGTCACTGAAAGTAAGCACGCAGGTGCAGCAGGTGGTGAAGAAGGCAAATGGTATGTTGACCTTCATAATGAGAAAATTCAAGTACAAGAGCACAGGGATGTCTTGCTGCAATTGTAAGGACCTTGTTAGGATTATACTCATTGGAGTTTAGAAGAAAAAGGGGTGGGGGGGGGGGGTGGGGGTTCTCATAGCATTCTATACCGTGGGCGGCACGGTGGCACAGTGGTTAGCACTGCTGCCTCGCAGCGCCGGAGACCCGGGTTCAATTCCCGCCTCAGGCGACTGACTGTGTGGAGTTTGCACGTTCTCCCCGTGTCTGCGTGGGTTTCCTCCGGGTGCTCCGGTTTCCTCCCACAGTCCAAAGATGTGCAGGTCAGGTGAATTGGCCATGCTAAATTGCCCGTAGTGTTAGGTAAGGGGTAGATGTAGGGGTATGGGTGGGTTACGCTTCGGCGGGGCGGTGTGGACTTGTTGGGCCGAAGGGCCTGTTTCCACACTGTAAGTAATCTAATCTAATCTAATCTAATCTATACCATTCTCACAGGGCTAGGCAGGGTAAACACAGAAGCATGTTCCCAATGATTGAGGAGTCCAGAACCAGGGCTCACAGTCTAAGGATATTGGGTAGGCCTGAGATTTAGGACTGAGATTAGAAGGAATTTATTCACCTAGAGAGTGGTACACCTGTGGCATTCTCTGTCATAGGAAACTGCTGAAACCAAAACACAAGAAAGATGCCCAGGGAAGTTCTTAGGACTAACATGGTTAAAGGATATGGGGAAAAATCAGGGACAGGGGACTGAGTTGGGTGATCAGTCATGATCATATTGAATGCCGAGCAGGCTCAAAGGGCCAAATCGTTTACTCCTGCTCCTATTTGGATGGCTACCCCAGTTCAATTTCTGGGTAACACCCAGGATGTTGATAGTGGAGGATTTGGTGATGATACCATTGAATATGAAGGGGTGAAGGTTAGATTTTCTCTTGTGTGGCACGAAGTTTACTTGCCACTTGTCAACGCAAACCTGGATATTGTTCAGAACTTGTTGCATTTTGGGATGGACTGCTTTAGTATCTGAGAAATTGTGAATAGTGCTGAACACGGTGCAATCATCAGCGAACATCCCCATCTCTGACCTTATGATGGAGGGAAAGTCATTGATGAAGCAGCTGAAAATAGTTGGGTCTGGGACACTACCTTGAGAAACTACTGCAGAGGTGTCCTGAAGCTTCGATAACTGACCTCCAACAACCAAGCCGTCTTCCTAGATGCTAGGTATGACCCCAAACTATGGAGAGTTTCCCACTGATACCCATTGATTCCAGTGTTGCGAGGGCTCCTTGACACCACACTTAAACAAATGTGGCCTTGATGTTAAGGGCAGTCACTGTCACATTAGCCCTGGAATTGGACCAAGGCTGTAATGTGGTCTGGAGTGAATGTCATTGAGTGGTTATTGCTGTATAAATGCTGCTGTTCTGTTTTTTGTGGACAGAGTCGACCAAGGTAGTTTTGCACATTGTAGCTGTGCTGGAACAACTTGGCTAGGGGTGTGGCAAGTTCTGGAGCACACATTGTCAGTATTGTTCAGGAATATTGTCAGGGCTCAAAACCCTTGAAGTATCCAATGACTTCAGCTGTTTCTTAATATCACGTAGGAGTGAGCTCCTTTAGTTGAAGACTGGTATCTGTGATGCTGGGGACCACAATGAATCATTCACTTGGCATTTCTGGCTGAAGACTATTGCGAATGCTTCAGATTTATGTTTTGCACTGATGTGCTGGGATATTCCATCAGTGAAGATTAGATTACTTACAGTGTGGAAACAGGCCCTTTGGCCCAAAATGTCCACACCGAACCACAACCCACCCAGACCCATTCCTCTTCACCTAACACTATGGACAATGTAGCATGGCCAATTCACTTAACCTACACATTTTTGGACTGTGGGAGGAAACCGGAGCACCCGGAGGAAACCCACGCAGACACGGGGAGAATGTGCAAACTCCATACAGTCAGTTGCCTGAGGCAGGAATTGAACCCAGGTCTCTGGTGCTGTGAGGCAGCAGCGCAAACCACTGTGCCACCGTGCCGCCCACGGAATGGGAATATTTGTGGAGCCTCCTCCTCTCGTGAATTTTTAGTTATCCACCATTATTCATGACTGGATGTGGCTGGACTGCAGAGCTAAAATCTGATCCATTGATTCTGGGATCACTTACCTCTGTCTATGACTTGCTGTGTATGCCATTTGGCATGCAAGTAGCCCTGTTTGGTAGGTTCACCATGGTGACACCTCATTTTTATGTATGGTGCTGCTCCTGGCATGCCCCCCCCCCTCACTCTCCATTGAATTTCTTGGTTGATTGTAATGGTTGAGTGGGGGATATGCCGGGCCATCAGATCGCAGATTGTGCTAGAGTACAATTCTTATGCTGTTGATGGCCCACAGTGCCTCATGGCTGCCCAGCCTTGAGTTGCCAGATCTATTTGAAGTCCCATTTAGTGCGGTGGCAGTCCCACACAATGTGGTAGGGTCTATCCTTAAACTGAAGGTGTTTGTCTCCACAGGACTATGCGGTGGTCACTCCTACAGATAATGTCAATAGAGATGCGTCTGCAGCAGGCAGATTGGTGTGGATGATGTCAAGTATGTTTTTCCCTCTTGTTGATTCCTTCACCACTTGCCACAGACCAAGTCTGGTGATACTGAGTCACTCTTGTGATGGATATTGAAATTCCCACCCAGAGTATATTTGATGTGCCTCGTATTGTTCAATGTAGAGGAGAATTGATTCATCAGCCGGGGTGGGGAGGGCAGGGCTATAGGTGCTAATCAGCAGGATGCTCCTTTGTTCATGTTTGGCCTGAAGCCACGAAATGTCAGGAGGACTGGAGCTAAAGTGTTGGACTCCCTGAGAATCTTTGTCTTGACCATATATAACCAATGTACTGCCACCTCTGCTTAGATGTTGATGATGGTGTCTGGGACAAAATCTGGAAGGTACGATTCAGTCGATATGATTACGTTAGGCTGTTGCTTGATTCGCCTGTGGGACAGCACTCCCAACTATAGCAGAGTTGAGAAGACTGGGGTTGCCATTGCCAGTTCTTCTGCTTAGGATGGTGCCTGGTGTCTTTTTGATTGTTCTTTGGCAGATGGCTTGCTGGGCCATTTCAGAAGGCAGTTTGGAGACAACCACACTGCTATAGGTCGAGGCCAGACTAGGTAAAGACTACAGATTTTCTTCCCTAAAGGACATTAGTATGAGCTTTTAAAACAATTAATGATAGTTGTAACCTTCACGGAGACTAGCTCTTAGTTAAGATTTAATTTAAATTCTGCCATAGTGGTGAAATTTGTGTCAATGACTACAGCATTCCCATGGGTCACTGGACTACAAATGCAGTGATGTTATCACAGCACACTACCTCCTCTATTAGAGAATCACTTTGATTTTAAAAATATGTTTACAAAAATCCTCAAACTTTGTACTACCATATTTTTAATTATAACTTGTTTAAAATTCAAAAATCACACAACACCAGGTTATAGTCCAACAGGTTTAATTGGAAGCATACTAGCTTTCGGAGCGCCGCTCCTTCATCAAGTGGTTGTGGAGTGGTGTTCCGAAAGCTAGTGTGCTTCCAATTAAACCTGTTGGATTATAACCTGGTGTTGTGTGATTTTTAACTTTGTATACCCGAGTCCAACACCGGCATCTCCAAATCTCGTTTAAAATTGATTAATTCTCTAAACACTATGGGTGAATTTGAAATCATGTTCTATGGATAATAAACTTACATATCAATAATAACAACTACTAAGCAACACAATATCTGATTCAGCAAAGGGTCAGCAACAGTGGTAAAAAACTCATAGCATGGAGTTGGATACAGTATAAATCTCCCTTTGCTCTTTTAAACTGCAAGTAAAGCTCTCTCCCCTGTTTTAAGCTCAACGTGAAGTCTCTTGTACACTGTCCACCTCAAACACTCCAAGGATGGGATAGCATAGGGTTTGATATAGAGTAAAGCTCTCTTTATTCCCATCAAAACCCCCAGGACAAACATAGCATAGTGCTAGATGCAAAATAAAGCTCTCTCTATTCTTTCAAACTGAAAATAAAGTCTCCCCTACACTGTCCCCATAAAACAGTCCCAGGACAGGGACTGCATAGGGTCAGAGTACAGCTTGATCTACTTTTTTAAGCGGAAAGTAAGAGTCTCTTTACTCTTTTAAATGAAAGTAAAACTGCCTTGACAACCTCGGATGCTGCCTGACTGGCTGTGCTTTTCCAGCACCACTCTAATCTAGACTCTGATTTCCAGCATCTGCAGTCCTCACTTTTGCTACTATCCTTACCTGTCTGGGCTACATGTGACTTCAGACCTACAGACTCTTAAGGAAGGGCAATAAATGCTGATCAAGCCAGGGATGCCCTCAACATGTGAATGAATAAAAGAACTGAAAATAGAGTTCTTTCTACACTGACCCTTTCAAAAACTCCCAGAATTGGGTTCATTCAGAATAAAGCGCCTCTACTCTTTTAAAGTGAAAGTAAAGCTCCATCTACACTGTCTCCATAAAACCACTCCCAGGACAGGTGTGCCATGAAGTTAGATTAGAGTAAAGCTCCCCAATTCTTTTAAACTGCAAGTAAAGCTCCATCTATATTGTCCCCATCAAAGACCCCCAGGGCAGGTACAGCATGAGGTCAGATACTGAGTAAAGCCCACTCTGCTCTTTTAAGCTGAAACAAAAGCTTCTTCTACTCTTTTAAACTGAAAGTAAAGCTCCCATATAGTGTTTCTATTAAACACTCCCAGCTCAGGGTCAGAACACAGTTAGCCACAGAGTAAAGCTCTCTTTTGCATTGTCCTCATCAAACACTCCCAGGGCACAGTGTGAGTTAGCGAAAGAGCGAGGCTCCCTTATTTTTCAGAAACAGTATGCATGAGCTTACATAACCTTGGTGTAGCAGTCCCACTGAAAGCCTTGCTCACTCACTCACACTGAATTACTTTGACGAGGAGTAAGGAATTAGACAGAAGAGACTGTTATCCCATCAGCCTGGACTGAACTTTGTCTCAGGCACCATGATTCTTAATTTCTTTGTATCAATGAAACTAGATGTCAGAGTTGTTATTAAAAACATTCTGGTCTTCCCTGCATGAATTCTGTATTGATGACGACTGTTATGCTGCTTCTGATGAAGTTGTTGGGCACCCATCTTAGTCTAGTCATGTGGTGTACACCCTAACATAGGCACTGAGACCAGGTCTTTGATAGACTGATGGCTGTCCAAGATGTGTCATTTGCTCCCACACAGAAATGAATGTGGTGAGTGTTAAACAGTCAAGAAAGAAGCTGATGTCATCTTTCGAGAAGGCAGGCGAATGCAGTGACCAAGCTAGCTCCCTATTTTGTGCTTCTTAAATTACAGAGCAGAGCAAGATATAAAACAGACCACTTGCTGTCAACGTACACCAGCTACCATTGTTATTGTCATGTCATCATTTTCATTGCTCAGCTACTAAGCTACTACAGTGTGTTATCACACTGCTGCTGGTGCATTATCTCACTATTATCACTGTTATAACTGATGTGGTATCAATCTGTTACTGGTGTGAGTAGTTGGTTAATGTAATAAGGTTACTAGTGTATTATCATACTATTATTGGTATGTTATATTATTATTGTTGTGTTACCACTATTACTAGTGTGTTCTCAAATTGTTACTGGGATCAGTGAACAGTTATTAGTAATATGTAATCATATTACAAATGTGTTATCACACTATAAGTATCATGCAACTCCATTATTACTAGTTTGCAATCATACCGTTTCTGTGCACTGCTGACTAGTTATGAGTAATATAACATATGACAGGCATGTTTTCACACTATTTCTGGTGCTTTATCAATGTTACTGCAAGTGGTAACAATATCATAAAATGAATGATGCATAGTCACTGTTACAATGTTTTATTAGGCAATTAATTATGTATTACAAAATATTTATTGCATTGCCAATCTGTCACAGGAGTGTTACCACCATCACTGGTGTGTTACGACTGTGCTATCACCCAGTTATTGTTGTATTACCATGGTTACTGGCATGTTAATCACAGTTACTGCTGCACTACTATAGATACTGCTGTGTTATCACACTGTTTCTTGGTGTAGCAGCCAGTTACAAGATGTATAATAACATTACTAGTGTGTGTTCACAGTATTACTGTGTTTATCACACTATTGCTGGCATTATTATAGTTATTACTATATTGTGTATTGACTGTAGTATTGTCACTTTTTTGGGTATGTTACTACACTATTACTGGTCTGTTATTGCAATGTTAATATTGCATGGTCACTGGTGAGTTATTGTGCTATTGATGTACAGCTATCACGGGATTATATACATTCTTTTTCACTAGTACTGGCGTGTACTGCATTGACACTGATGCATTATCACATAATTACTGGCATGTTATACTGGTGTGTAATGGGACTTTTTCTGGAATGTTAGTTGTTTACCCCTGGTGTGTTATTGCTGTTGCTGGTGTGTTATCACACTGTTCCTGGTGTGTTAATACTGTTGTTGGTGTGCAAGCACACTCTTCCCGGTGCGTTATCACACTGTTCCTGGTATGTTAATATTGTTGGTGGTGTGTTAGCATACTTTTCCTGTAATGTTATCACACTGTTCCTGGTGCGTTATCACACTGTTGCTGGCATGTTATCACACTGTTGCTGGTGTGTTATCACATTGTTGCTGGTGTGTTATCACACAGTTCCTGGTGTGTTATTGCTGTTGCTGGTGCATTATCACACTGTCCCTGGTGCATTATTACACTGTTGCTGGTGTATTATCACATTGTTCCTGGAGTGTTATTTCTGTTGCTGGTGTGTTATCACTGTTCCTGGTGCATTATCACACTGTTCTTGGTGTGTTATCACATGTACCTGGTGCGTTATCACACTGTACCTGGAGTGTTATTGCTGTTGCTGGTGTGTTATCGCTGTTGCTGGTGTGTTATCACACCTGGTGTGTTATCATACCAGGAACACCTGGTGTGTTAGAGCTGTTGCTGGTGTATTATCTCACTGTTCCTAGGGTGTTATTGCTGCTGCTGGTGTGTTATCACACTCTTTCTGGAGTGTTATCACTGTTGCTGGTGCATTATCACACTGTCCCTGGTGTGTTTTTGCTGTTCCTGTTGTGTTATCACACTTTTCCTGGTGTGTTATTGCTGATTGTGGTGCGTAATTGATGTTACAGGTGTGCATTCACACTGTTCTTGTGGTGTTCTTGCTGCTGCTAGTGTATTAGTACACTGTTGGTGGTCTGTTATTGCTGTTGCAGGAGTATTATCACACTGTTGCTGGTGTATTACCACACTGTTCCTGGTGTGTTATTGCTGTTGCTGGTGTGTTATCACACTGTTGCTAGTGTGTTATTGCTATTGCTGGTGTATTATCACACTGTTGCTGGCATGTTATTGCTGTTGCTGGTGTATTATCACACTGTTGCTGGCATGTTATTGCTGTTGCTGGTGTATTATCACACTGTTCCTGGCGTGTTATCACACTGTTGCTGGCATGTTATTGCTGTTGCTGGTGTATTATCATTGTTGCTGGCGTGTTATCACACTGTTGCTGGGGTGTTATCACACTGTTGCTGGCATGTTATTGCTGTTGCTGGTGTATTATCACACTGTTTCTAGTGTATTATCAGACTGTTGCTGGGGTGTTATCAGACTGTTGCTGGGGTGTTATTGCTGTTGCTGGTGCATTATCACACTGTTTCTAGTGTATTATCACACTGTTGCTGGCGTGTTATCACACTGTTGCTGGCGTGTTATCAGACTGTTGCTGGTGTGTCATTGCTGTTGCTGGTGCATTATCACACTGTTCCTAGTGTATTATCACACTGTTGCTGGGGCGTTATCAGACTGTTGCTGGTGTGTTATTGCTGTTGCATTATCACACTGTTCCTAGTGTATTATCACACTGTTGCTGGTGTTTTATTGCTGTTGCTGGTGTATTATCACACTGTTGCTGGCATGTTATTGCTGTTGCTGGTGTATTATCACACTGTTGCTAGGGTGTTATCAGACTGTTGCTGGTGTGTTATTGCTGTTGCTGGTGTATTATCACACTGTTCCTAGTGTGTTATCAGACTGTTGCTGGTGTTTTATTGCTGTTGGTGGTGCATTATCACACTGTTCCTGGTGTATTATCACACTGTTGCTGGCGTGTTATTGCTTTTGCTGGTGTGTTATTACACTGTTCCTGGTGTATTATCACACTGTTGCTAGTGTGCTATTGCTGGTGTGTTATCACAGTGTTGCTGGTGTGTTACCACACTGTCCCTGTGTGTTGTCACACTGTTGCTAGTGTGCTCTTGCTGTTGCTGGTGTATTATCACACTGTTCCTGGTGTCTTATCACACTGTTTCTGGTGTGTTATTGCTTTTGCTGGTGTGTTATCACACTGTTCCTGAAGTGTTATTGCTGTTGCTGGTGTGTTATCACACTGTTCGTGGTGTGTTATTGCTGTTGCTGGTGTATAATCACACTGTTCCTGGTGTGTTATTGCTGTTGCTGGTGTATTATCACACTGTTCTTAGCGTGCAATTGCTGTTGCTAGTGTATTATCACATTGTTCCTGGTGTATTATCACACTGTGGTGTGTTATTGCTGTTGCTGGTGTGTTATCACATTGTTCCTGAAGTGTTATTGCTGTTGCTGGTGTGTAATCACACTGTTCGTGGTGTGTTATCGCTGTTCATGGTGTATAATCACACTGTTCCTGGTGTGTTATTACTGTTGCTGGTGTATTATCATAGTTCCTGGTGTGTTATTGCTGTTGCTGGTGTATTATCATACTGTTCCTGGTGAGTTATTGCTGTTCCTGGTGTATTATCACACTGTTCTTGAGGTGTTATTGTTGTTGCTGGTGTATTATCACACTGTTCTTGATGTGTTATTGTTGTTGCTGGTGTATTATCACACTGTTCTTAGTGTGCTATTGCTTTTGCTAATGCATTATCACACTGTTCCTGGTGTCTTATCACACTGTTTCTGAAGTGTTATTTTTGTTGCTGGTATGTTATCGCACTGTTCCAGGTATGTTATCGCTGTTGCTGGTGTATAATCATAGCGTTCCTGGTGTGTTATCCCTGTTGCTGGTGTGTTATCGCTGTTGCTGGTGTATAATCATAGTGTTCCTGGTGTGTTATTGCTGTTGCTGGTGTATTATCACACTGTTCTTGGGGTGTTATTGCTGTTTTTGGATTAGTGGTGCTGGAAGAGCACAGCAGTTCTGGCAGCATCCGAGGAGCAGCAAAATTGACATTTCGGGCAAATTCCTGAATATTCCTGATGAAGGGCTTTTGCCTGAAACGTCGATTTTGCTGCTCCTCGGATGCTGCCTGAACTGCTGTGTTCTTCTAGCACCACTAAGCCAAAATCTGGTTTCCAGCATCTGCAGTCATTGTTTTTACCCTGTGTTATTGCTGTTGTTGGTGTATTATCAGATTGTTCTTGGTGTGCTATTGCTGTTGCTAGTGAATTATCACACTGTTCCTGGTGTCTTATCACACTGTTGCTGGTATGTTATTGCTGTTAATGGTGTGTTATCACTCTGCTCCTGGTGTGTTCTTACTCATGCTGGTGTGTTATTGATATTATTAGTGTGTTAGCACACTGTAACTGGTTATTACATTGTTACTGACATGTCACCACACTATTGTCACACTTTTACGCTCTGTTATCATAATTATTCCTGTTATCACACCTTTTGTAGTCTGTAATCATACTTGTTACTGGTATATTACCACAGTTTATTGGTGACTTGTTACACAATTACTGATGAGATATCACACTGTTACATCCATGTTATTACACTATTATAGGTCTTGTAACACTGTCAGAGAGGTGTTGTCAATGTCAGTGCGATGCTGTCACTGTCAGGAAGATGCTGTCACTGTTGACTGTTATCACTGCCAACGTGATGTTGTCACTGTCAGTGGGATGTTGTCACTGTCGGATGTTGTCACTGTCAATGTGATGTTGTCACTGTCAGTGGAACGTTGTCACTATCAGTGGAACGTTGTCACTGTCAATGTGATGTTGTCACTGTCAGTGGGATGTTGTGACTCAGTTGGATGTTGATCAAATCAGTGGTGTGTTGTCACTGTCGGATGTTGTCACTGTCAATGTGGTGTTGTCACTGTCAGTGGGGTGTTGTCACTGTCAGATACTGTCACTGTCAGATGTTGTCACTGTTGGTGGGGTATTGTCACTGTCAAATGTTGTTACTGTCAGTGGGGTGTTGTCACTGTTGAATGTTGTCCCTGTCAGTAAGGTGTTGTCACTGTCAGTGGGGTCTTATCACTGTCGAATGTTTTCACTGTCAGTGGGGTGTTGTCACAGTCGAATGTTGTCCCTGTCAGTGGTGTGTTGTCCCTGTCAGTGGTGTGTTGTCACTGTCAAATATTGATACTGTCAGTGGGATGTTGTTACTGTCGAATATTGATACTGTCAGTGGGATGTTGTCACTGTCAAATATTGATACTGTCAGTGGGATGTTGTTACTGTCAAATATTGATACTGTCAGTGGGATGTTGTCACTGTCAAATATTGATACTGTCAGTGGGATGTTGTTACTGTCGAATATTGATACTGTCAGTGGGATGTTGTCACTGTCAAATGTTGTCACTGCCAGTGGGGTGTTGTCACTGTCAGTGAGCTGTTGTCACTGTCAGTGGGATGTTGTCACTGCCAGTGGGGTGTTGTCACTGTCAGTGGGGTGTTGTCACTGCCAGTGGGGTGTTGTCACTGTCGCTATGGTGTATCACTGTCAAATGTTGTCATTGTCAAATGTTGTCACTGTCAGTGGGATGTTGTCACTGATGGTGGGGTGTTGTCACTATCAAATGTTGTCACTGTCAGTGGGGTGTTGTCACTGTCAGTGGGATGGTGTCACTGTCAATGGGGTTTTATTACCGTGAATGGGATATGGTCACTGTTAGTTGCAGTGATCTCATTGTTAATGTGTCATTACACAATTACTGGTGTGTGATGGTATATTATAGAGGTTTGTGTGTGTTGCGAACTTTTACAATGATTACCACACTATTTTTGGTGTCATGTATCAAACAGCTGCATCAAACGTAGATGATGTGACAGAGACAGACTACAGGACAGACAAAACACAGAGACCAAAATGGGTCACAGAGCCACACTGCAGAACAAATGGAATCCAGTGACTAACAGCGGACAGCCTGCCTCAGGGTGGAGACATAGTCCATTTCCCAGCGCAATCCTCCTTCACCCTGACAAACACTTACATGTGAAATGGGGAGAGAGAACTATATGCACTTGAATTAAAATGAACGATCTATACATATCTGAGACAGGGAGTCTGCATCCTGTTTATTGCTGTAAAATATTAATTGTTAATATTGATAAACTGTTAATACTTTTATGCTCTGTTAAATTACACTGCACTTAGTGAAATCGCTATGGCAAATCAATGCACAGCAATAAACCACTTGGAACAAATCCCATTAGAGAGAGTGTGGAGAGTGGAGAGAGGTAAGGGAAAGATAAGAAAGTACAAAGATACTGAGGAGAAAAAGAAGTGGGGAGAAGGTGAATGAACTTGGGATGGGGGCAGAGGGAGAGAATAAGAGACAGAGCGAGGGAGAGAATAGGATGGGAAAATAGAAAAACAGAGAGGGGGGAGAGAGGGGATGGGGAGAGAGATGGAGGGATAGAGAGAGAGATAGAGTGGGGACAGACAGAGGGACAGAGAGAGAGAGAGAGTGGGGTTAGAGACAGAGTCAGATACATGCAGGAAGAAATAGGAAGAGAGTTCTTGAATCTGAGAATGAGAACTGAGGAAGGATTCCACAAGATAAAAGAATAAAACAAGAACAGCAATATGAAGAGACTAAGATATTCAGAAAACAGTGTGCAAGAGCTGTGGGAGATTGAGACAAGTGCAAAGGAAGGAAATGGAGAAAAGAAAATAGGAAAGAGAGAGGCTCATGATACATTTGTTACAAGGATATTATTAACTGAACACTAGATGGCTTCCTGTTGGGAAATAATAACATTGTAGTAATCACATTGCTTTTATATTCCTTTTGTTGTTCTTTGGGGCTGTTCCAGTGGAGCTGGAAGTAAAAGTAGTTAGTTATTACCACACCAATGTGAGTGTTTATTCAGACATAACAGTGGCAACAACGATGAAGGAGAGGGCATCATTACTCGCATCAGTGTTGCTTAGGAGTTGGCATGCCATTGAACTTATTTTTATCAATGTTGCATTAGCTTGAAAATCAGAGTATTGAATGTGTTGAGCTGAATGAGGATGTAGAAGGGTTACTTCTTATTACAGAGGAGATAAGGAGAGCACTTTTACTTATCAGCAACCTGCTGATTACAACCTGATCGTTCCTGCCCCATCTAAATCAGAATACATGTGGCATTGGCTCACATGGCCAATAAAACATCTGAGCTCAAAGGTGTTTGTCATTATTGAACTATTTAAAATTAACCTTTAAAAATTAACAAATTAACATGAAGCCCCATAGCGTGAAGCAGTCCCTGAGAATTTACCATTTATGGGTCTCAGTCTATAAACAATTTGCACTTGCAGATAATTATAAGTGTAGCACCTTTGACTATTGCTTTGCATTTGATTATAGCCCACTTTTCCTGTATATGGGGATGTGAAAACATGAGGTCTCTTAAAGTCCTCAAGTTCGTTCCATTACTTAATGAGATCACAGTTGATCTGTGACCTTACTGTGTATACTCGTCTTTGTGCCATATCACTTAACACCTTTGGTTAGTGGTTAAGCATTGAGTTTAACCAATTGTTATTTGTGAAATCAATCTCCAAACTTCTACATCCCTTTCTGTGAAGGGGTATTTTGCTAAATGTTACTCCTAAAAGCTCTGGCCTAATTTTAGACTGTGCCTCCTAATTTCGCAAGTAGTGAAAATAATTTCTCTTTACTCACCCAATCTGTTCCCTTAACATACTGAATCTTTTAATCAAACCATCTCTTAACCTACTAAGTTCTTGAAGAATGCAACCCAACTTTGTGTATTTTTGCTTCACATTTTTAAAACTTAGTATCATTCAGCTAAGTCAATGCTGCACTCTCCAAAACTGATACATCCTTTTTAAGGTGTGAGGCCCAGAACTGCTCACTGTAGCTCCAAGTGTGGTCTAACTAGGACTTTGAACAAATAAATTATGATGTTTATCCCACCATATTCTGCCCCTCCAGATGGAAAGGTTAGCATTGTCTTAGCCCTCGAAAATGTTCTGTATCTGGTCATGGCACTTTAATGATGAGCGCAGCTGGACTCCGACTCACTGGTTTTTAGCCTTGCACCATTTAGAAAGTGATAGGGTTTCAGTTCAAAGTGGATGGTCTCACATTTGCCAACATTGGAATCCATTTGCTGCAGTTTCTCACTGAGCTTCTGTTTATTTTTTGTGCGTTTAGTATCTTGGTGAGACGGTTATGGTAGTAACCCATGGCATGAACCTGTGTATGGAGTCTTTTAATGTGGGGAGTCTGCGACACTGCAACTCCCACATGGTTCTGGCTGACTAGGAAACCCTCCTTGCTCTTACTGCCTGCTATAGGAAGGATTTACAGATTTAGAAATCAATCTGGTTGGCCACGTTGGTGACAGTTAAGTCCTGGGAATTTGGTCCAGCTTCTGGCCCAGAGGAGGGGATGCTATCACTGTGTCACAAGACCCCTTCACTGAACCCAATATCTCCTGGTGGTATCTTGCTTCCATCTACATTGCTAACAATGCTGCCTGACCTTTTGCATTATAAAAACATGATATACCTTCCAATCCTACATATACTAGGAGCGGAGCTACTGCTGATTTTTATCATGTTATTGGAAGATATCATTGCTTTATTTTTAAAGCTGCTTGCTGGACACATCTTGGGAGATGATTGTTGGTTTAAATTTGTAATCCTGAGCAAGGGAAAGGGATGTGGTCAATAACTGTGCACCATTCACAAAGCTGAAGCCAATGACTAAGTGGGAAAGAGCACATCACAGGAATTATACTTTGCTAGTCTTTGGGAGGATGGGATTAACAAAAAGAGATAGTTACTCTTCAGAGTGATGACTCATCCAGAGTGTGTATGCTCATGACAAGGAGTGAGAAATTGGAATAAATGGGTCAGGAGAAAGAGTGAGAGGAACAGGAACACACAAGATGTGCTGGAGAACAGCATGTGACAAAGGGATGGAGTATTAGAGTGAGAGAGGAGAATTGGAAGCATGGAAGAAGTGTGGAAGAATGGGAAAGAGAACGATGGGAGGAACAGGAAGTGAGCCAGGTTTTATAAGGAGGGAGCAAAAACCAAGTTGAGAATTCACAATGTTGCAGCACAGGGAAAAGTGATAGAGAAATGGGTCATGAAATGTACTCTTCACATAAAGATTTGGCATTAGGAAGCAGTGTGATTAGATCATTCAGCCTCATCCCAGCTTTGTTTACACAGGGCTAGATCTGCAATAACAAAAAGTGATTACACAGCTTCTTCTGGGAAGAAAGGTCCTGTTAGATCCTCCCAATACAACGAGGTGGAAAGAGTTAGTTGGGGGTGTCGGGTACAAGACAGAGCTGAAACAATGAGATAGATTTGATAATTAATTCAATGACAGTCCCAACTGCAGGTTTTGAACCAAAATGATAAGTTAGAGTTTGACACTTGCCCAGAAATACACAGGACTGAAAAAAGTCAAGTTCAGGTTTAACAGCAGACAGCTCACAACTGGCCATCCTTTCACAATCTTGTCAAGGCATTTAGACAACAATGGACAAAGCAATACAGGGAATGTACGGTCACACAGCCAGGGTACAGGGTTGGGGAAGTACAGCAATTCTTCCCCATTTGGTATAGTAATGCACTGTATTTTCAAATTTCTGAAGTCTGCTTGTGGCTTACTATCTCCTTAACGTTCTCACAACTTGCTCTGTTCTTATGTTTGGACTTTACGTTCACCTGTTTTTCTCTCTCCCCTTTAACTCTGTAACCTCTCGTTACAACTGTGTGCTGTAAGCTCCAGCCTTGGCTGCTTTCCCATAAGGACGAATTCTACTGCTTCGTTGATGGTATGTCCGGACTAGTATCTTTGCCATATTTCATCTGAGATCATTCCTGAGCAGTGGCTCAGAGCCTGAGTCAAGGGTGATATGTCAACTTTGTTTGTTGCTGTTTAGAGAACATCCAGAAATAATCTCATTAAGTTGACAGTGGAAGTGACAGGAGGTAAGCGCACTGATCACAGGTCAATGCTGACCACTCCAAAGGCACCAGCATGTTGTTGAGGAACTTATAGAACCTTAGAACGGTTACAGAATGGAAGGAGGGTACTCAGCTTCTGCTGAAAACATAGTCATTGAACACAGACCATTACAGCGCAGTACAGGCCCTTCGGCCTTTGATATTGCACTGACCTGTAGAATCAATATGAAGCCTATCTATCCTATATTATTCCATTCTTGTCCATATGCCTATCCAATGACACTTAAATGCTGTAAAATTGGTGAATCTACAACTGTTGCTGGCCGTGCATTCCATGCCCCTACTACTCTCTGAGTAAAGAAATGACGTCTAACATCTGTCCTATATCTATCACCCCTCAATTTAGCTAGCCATCACCATCCGACGAAAAAGGCTCTCAATCTCTAACCTATCTAACCCTCTGATTATCTTATATATCACAATTAAGTTGCTTCTCAACCTTCTTCTCTCTAATGAAAACAGCCTCAAGTCCCTCAGCCTTTCTTTGTAAGACCTTCCCTCCATACCAGGCAACATCCTAGTAAATCTGCTCTGAATCCTTTCCAAAGTTTCCACATCATTCCGATAATGTGGTGACCAGAACTGTATGCATACTCTAAATGTGGTCGCACCAGAGTTTGAACAGCTACAGCATGATCTCATGGTTCCAAAACTCAATTTCTCTACAAATAAAAACTAACACAGTGTATGCTTTCTCAACAACCCTATCAATCTGGATGGTAACTTTCAAGGATCTATGTACGTGGACACCGAGATCTCTTTGCTCACCTACACTACCTAGAATCTTACCAATAGTTCAGTACTCTGCATTCCTGTTACTCCTTCCAAAGTGAATCACACTTTTCTGCATTAAACTCCATCTCCCACCTCTTAGCCCAGCTCTGCAGCTTATCTATGTCTCTTTGTAACCTACACATCCTTCGGCACTATCCACAATTCTACCAACCTTAGTGTCATTCACATATGTACTGACCTCATCGAGATCATTTATATAAATGACAAACAACAGTGGACCCAAAACAGATCCTTGCAGTATCCTACTAGTAACTAAACTCCAGGATGAATATTTCCCATCAACCACCACCCTCTGTCTTCTTTCAGCTAGCCAATTTCTGATCCAAAGCACTAAATCACCGTCAATCCCATGCCTTCGTAGTTTGTGCAATAGCCTACAGTGGGGAATCTTATCAAACGCCTTACTGAAATCCATATACACCACATCAACCTCTTTACCCTCATCTACCTGGTTGGTCACCGTCACAAAGAACTCAATAAGGTTTGTGAGGCATGACCTACTCTTCATAAAACCATGTTGACTATCCCTAATCAATTTGTTCATCTCAAGATGATTATAAATCCTATCTCTTATAACCATTTCCAACACTTTACCCACAACTGAAGGAAGGCTCACAGATCTATAATTTCCAGGGTTGTCTCTACTCCCCTACTTGAACAAAGGAACAACATTTGCTATCTTTCAGTCTAAGTAGACAATAACGACTTAGGGATCAAAGCCAATGACTCGGCAATCTCCTCCCTGGCTTCCCAGAGACTCCAAGGATAAATCCCGTCCGTCCTGGGGGGCTTATCTATTTTCACACTTTCCAGAATTGCTAACACCTCCTCCTTATGCACCTCAATCCCATCTAGTCTAGTAGCATGTGTCTCAGTATTCTCCTCGATCACATTGTATTTTCTAGTGTGAATACTGACGAAAAGTATTCATTTAGTGCTTTCCCTATCTCCTCTGACAGCACGCACAACCTCCCACTACAATGCTTGATTGGCCCTACTCTTACTCTAGTCATTCTTTTATTCCTGAAAAAGCTATAGAAAGCCTTAGGGTTTTCCTTGATCCTATATGTCAATGACTTATCATGTCCCCTCCTGGCTCTTCTTAGTTCTCTCTTTTGGTCTTTCATGGCGAACCTGTAACTCGCAATCCTTTTTTTCCTGTAACCCTGAAGATTTCTTTTGTCATCTTTTAAGATCCTAGTCTCTTTCAAAGGTCTTGATTGAATTTGCCACAATAACATTCTCAGGCAGTTTACCTCAGATATGTAATCCCTCACTTGATTAAAAAAATGCCTTTTCTCATGTTAATGCTGCTTTCAATTTTTTGCCAATTGACTTAACTTAGGTTCGTTTGGTTATTGACCCTTGTGTGATGAGGGACAGTTTCTCTCTGTAACCTACTCTGTCCAGACCACTCCTGTTCCAACCCCATTAGATCTCCAACAAATCGCCTCTCTGTCTTCTCTTTGTCCAGTTTCCTGAACCCTTCTCTAGTTGCTCAGAGTGGACCGAACAAATCATAAATGAAACTCGTGATTCTTTTTACCTCCAGGTTTGCCAATTCCAATGTTCTGTGACTGGTCTCCTAACTTGCAACCCAAGTAAACAAGCTCATCCTAAGCTTGGCTGTTCATATCTTCACCTGCACTGAGCTCTGTTCATCCTAGGCTGCCTCGAAGTTAAGATTCTCTTTCTTATTTTCAAATCCGTCTTGGACTTTACCCCACCCCTGCCTCTAACCTCCTTCTGCCCTACAACCCTTGGAAATATTTGCACTCCTCCAATTCTGGCCTTGCATACAACCTCAGTTTTCATCACTGTACCATTGTGGCCATATCTTTATCATCAGAACTCTGGGATTACCATTCTAAATCTCTCCACCTCTCTAACTCTCTTTGCTATTGAAGTGATGCTAAAAATCTACATTTTTGACCAAGTTTAAAATCCCAGCTCGCTCTGCTTTCTATTTTGTTCAGCACCAGACAGTAATCAATCTAGTCCTTGCTATCATCCCAGTAACCAAAGTCAAATGCTCTAGTTCACATTTTCCAATCTCTCTGAGACCTCATACACCCAGCTTTGCCAGCTATGCCAGTCCTATATGTCAGTCTGTGCCCTCTGTATATCCTTCTCTGGTACCCTCTTCCCTCTGCTCCAGTTTCAACGCCCTTACTTCAACTCTTTCCTCTTGCTATCTTCCTCCATTTCCAAAATGCTCCAGAAAACCTACCTATTGATCAAGCTCCCTTAATCTTTCTACTAGCACATAGAGTGCTAGTCAGTCTTAATTGGAAATTGACGTACTGGAGTGCCATTTTGAAATATACAGGATGATTTGGGCCGTTGTGCCTCATGTGCTAGTTTTACTGTTTTTTTTTCCTTTATAGTAATGCTTGATGTCTGCTTTGTGATCTCCTCTGAGCTGTTTGGAGCTGTGTCCTGTGTAAAGATGCTACGTAAAAGTAATTTGATGTTGCAGGTTCCATTTCTGTGTTGGCCAGACATTTTGATTTCCTATTTCAGACACCTCCCCAGTCCCCGCAATTGCATGACGTCTGTCAATGCTGAATAAATGCTGCAGGGGGTAAGCAGGCATAGTGATGGAGCAAATAGATTGAGTAGAAGGGGCAAAGCCTGTTGGATTTCATCTGCTTCAGCTGTTGTTCTACCTGTCTGTCTCTCTGCAACATGATTTTTGTTTTCCTGTATGACTATCCGCTTTTCCATCAATCTGTACGGTTCTATGATACCCAACACCTTTTCCATGTCTACGGGCCCCTCTGTTATCTCCGTGTTTTCTCCCCCACCCCCTCATTGGGACGTTCCTCCAATCTTCACTGTTTAACTGAGAGAAGATGGTTATTGATGTCTGTCTCCCTGTAACTGGTACCTGACCTCACTGCAGATAGGAGGCCAGGGTCCCAGTCCGCTTTCCTCTGGCAGGTTGACCTGTGAAGTTCTTTCTCTCAATGTGCCTGTGAGTTTAGAATGCACCACCTTTTCCTCATTGTGCCTTCAGTTACAGACTAGAATTCCCTCCCTATACCTCTCTGACAGTCTGTCCTCCTTTAAGATGTGCCCTAAGGCCTACCTCTTCAACCAAGTTGGATTTGAGGTGGACTGGACAAGGGATCAGAGCTGATTCATTTCTAACTGACCCTTTGTCAAAGCTGCATCTGTAAGGAGAGAAAAGAGCTGACGTTTCAAGTCTAACTGGCCCTCAGCCAGACTTGCTGAGATTTTCCAGCATTTTCGCTTCTGATTTCAGATTCTAGCATCCGCAGTAATTTGCTTTTATTTATTTGGACAAGGGATCATCTTGGTGGATGAGGACGAGGGCTGGCCAATACTAAAGTTAAGAATAAGATGATTGGGACACTGTTGATGCTACAGGGGCTGGGGGGGTGGGGGGGTGGTGTAGTTGCTACAAGAATGAATAGGTTCTCTAAACTATATTTTACGTTGGGACTATTACTGTTACATAGTACATTGAAATGATTTGCCCTTCATGTGGCTAAATTTCACCTTTTATGGTTTTGCAAGACAGAGCTCATGAAGCGCATGGGAATCCAAGGCAATCTGAGTGAGCACTCATAAACAGAACAAGGATGAAAGGGCATAGATTTAAAGGGACATGCAAAAGAAGCAAGTGTGATGAGAGAAAAAACATTGTCACACAGCGAGTGGTTAGGGTGTGGAATGCACTGCCTTGAAACGTAATGGAGGCAGGTTTGATTAAGGCATTCAAAAGGGGCATTGGATGGTTATCTGGATTGAAATGGTGTGCAAGGATGTGGGGAAAAGACAAGGTATTGGAATCGATGCTGGCATGTTGGCTGAATGGCATCCTTCTGCACTGTAACCATTCTGTGATTAATTACTTCGAGTGGCACAAGGAAAATACCCACGCTGAAAATATAAACACTGGTAAGTGGGAAAATACCTGCACTGAAAATATAAACACTGGTAAGTGGGAAAATACCCACACTGAAAATGGCAATTGGGAAAATACCCACACTGGCAACTGGGCAAATGGCCAAACTGAAAATACCTGCACTAGCAACTGCGAAAATACGCACTCTGGTGCTGGGGAAAATACTTATACTGGCACTGGGGAAAATAACCATACTGGCACTAGGACAATACCCACATGCCAAGTAGAGAAAGCATACATTGAGAATAACTGCACTGACAGTGAGCAAAATACCCACATTAAAAATATCCACTCTGATGCTAGAAAAGCTCCCACACTGGAAATACCCACACTGCCATAGAGTCATAGAGATGTACAGCATGGAAACAGACCCTTCAGTCCAACTCGTCCATGCCGACCAGATATCTCAACCCAATCTAGTCCCACCTGCCAGCACCTGGCCCATATCCCTCCAAACCCTTCCTATTCATATACCCATCCAGATGCCTTTTAAATGTTGCAATTGGGGAAATAGCTACACTGGCACTGAGGAAATTAAGGTGGAAATTTGGAAAACGTCTACAATGGCACTGGGAATTACCCACACTGGCAATGAAGCAAAAATGATCACTGGACACTCTATCACTTTCAGGAGTACCGAAAAAACACATTGCAGGCATTCAGCTAAGAAGTTGTTGCACAGTAGGAGGTGCTGATTTTGTAAATGAGACATTAACCTGTGCCCATGCCCCATCACAGTGGATGTAAGACATTTTACTGAAGCATTTCAAAAACTTCAGACAGCGACCCAGGTCTCTTAGTCAACAAATATCACTGAAGTAAAATCACAAAAAACAAAAACAGGTTATCTGGTCGTTATCTCACTGCTGACATTTTTCCTACAATATTACAGTGGAAACACTTCAAAAACTGACTCCATAGTGTTTTGGGAAGTCCTTGTGTGTTGAAAAGCCCTATTTCTTATGGTGTGACTATTATTTCTTATGTTGCTATTGCATCAAGGAAACTTAAACTGTTGCAAAGGAGCAAGTGTACAAATTAGGAGCAGTGTGGGCCTTTTGGTACCCCCCCAACTTGCTATGCCATTTGATAAGATTGTCTCTGATCTGCTTGTGACCTCCCTTTTTCCTGTCTAACCCTCTCATACTTCTTGACTCCCTTGTCACTCAAGAATCTATTTCAACTCAATTTTAAAGGATAAATACTCAATGACCCTGCTCCATTTGCAGGTAACGTTTCCTCTAAGCTCCGGTGTTCTGTGCAGGGCGATCGTTGTTCCTGATTGCAGTATTGATTTCTGGATCCAGATGTCACTTCTGTGTACCGGTCACGGAGGCCTGCACAACCAGTAAGAAAATTAGAGGGAACATTGCTGCTCGATGATGTGCCTCCTTCAGGTTATTTTACCTGATATGGCAATGCTTCTGCTATCCCTTGTAACATAATAATCTAGGGCCTGGGTAATATGATACTGGAATATCCAGCAAGCATTTATCACAACTCACTAATTTATACAGGCATTACACTCACAGGCACATCAGTGCCGAGGCTATTATTAAGCTATTCAGTTACAAATAGTAACACGCTCCCACCAGCATGTTATGCCTCAAGTGGCCTGAGTTAAAATGGAGTCTGAGACCTTTATACCCTCATGTCATGTGCTGTGATACAGTCAGGATATTGTGATGATGTTGCTCTTTTAACAAGGTGAGGTTGTCCTTAGTTTTTTAGGAGGAGTTGCACATGCATATGTTCCGATGTATGGTTTGTACGGGTTTTAGGGCCAATTTAATTATAGCTAACAGATACTTCTTCAGGAAAAAGGCTTTCAAGTTTAAAAAACACATTTGTAAAATGAAAGCGGAGTGGCCAGGACTCCCAGCTCAGTTTTCTCTGGTTTGGTTTGGTTATAGCAAGTAGTCAGTTTTTTGCGACTGCTGGTCAAAGCAACGGCTTCATATTGATCCTCTCTCCCTTTCTCTCTCTGACATTTCTCCTGTAAGAGCCAGTGCTTGATTTTAATTTTTTTGCCAAGGGTGTGTTTACGGGGATGTTGTAAGTATTTGGAACAGCATTGTTAAGTTGCGATAGAGGCAATTGGGTTTTTAAATAGTTATATTATTCTAACTTTTGTTTTCTTTTGTCATGTGTAATTAAATATTGTTTTAACACTGAATGGTTGGGCCAGCTGCATCACCCCTGGAATATTGACTTTACACCTACTTAAAACAACTAGAACAGTTAGGGTCTGGGCTACCTTCTAGAAATGTTTTGAGGGGGTCTGGGCTGGTACATAACAGATTAGGGGTCTTTGCAGTATTCGTTTTATAGTTCTAATTTGAGATTAGTGTTGTTGGACTTGAAGCAGCGAGTGATAGGTGTTAGTGTTGTTTGTTCCAGGTGTTGATTTCAGTTGGTTTAATCAGTGCTTGGGATAGCAATGGCTCTTTCAGTCACTAAGAGTTTTCTTGTGTGGAAGAAGTGATTTTGGGCGCTTTACAAAAGGTGAACAAGGAAAAGCTGCTGGAATTGACAGTCAAGCTAGAATTGGAGCTGCCTCCTTCCGTGAGGAAAGATGAGGTAATGATGGCAATAGCTCAGCATCTAGATCTGCTGGAAATGCCATCAGAATCTTTCGAGATGGTTGAAGTTCAATTGAAAAAAAAGCAGCTTAAGTTAGAGGCAAAAGAAATAAAACTGTTTGAATTATGATTAAAAGCAGAGGAAAGAGAAAAAAGAACAAAAAGGGAAAGAGACAGAAAGAGAGATAGAAGAGAGAGAAAAGGAGAGAGAGGAAAGGAAGAAAGAGAGGAAGTCTGAACTTCAGAAATTGGCACTTATACAGGAAAGTCAGCTTAAAAGGATCGAGATGAAGGCCGAAGGTAAGCTTAGTGAGAATGAGCAAACACATAGTAGCCAAAGGCCTGGTGGGGATCTGTTTAAATATGTTCACGCATTGCCTAAATTTGATGAGAAAGATGTAGAAGATTTTTCATCTCTTATTGAAGGTGGCTAAATATTTCAGTGGCCAGTGACCACGTAGCTTTTGTTGATCCAAACAAAACTTGTAGGTAGAACTAGTGAGATATTTGCATCACTATCAGAGGATGTATCTGGGGCATATGAGGAGATGAAGAAAGTGCATTTGAGCATGTGCTAGAAACCTACAGACAATGTTTCAGGAATCTAAGGAGGTAGCCTGGTCAAAACTACATTGCGTTTGAAAGGATCAAACAAAGTAATTTTATTAGGTGAATAAGGGCATTTAAAATAGAACAAACCTATGATGCTCTTAAAGAGATGATTATTTTGGAGGATTTCAAACATTCACTCCTGAGTTAGTGAGAACTCATGTGGAAGAGCAGACAATTAAAACAGCAAGATTAGCTGCTGAAATGGCTGATGATTATGAGTTGGCTCATAAATCAAAGTTTGGCTTCCAACATCAATTTCATTACCACAGGGTAGAAAGGAAACCCTTGAAGGGGAAAGAGAAGTTAAACAGCTCCGGTGTTTTCACTGCAGTAAAGTAGGCCATGTGAAATCACAATGTTGGTGGGTTAGAAGAAGCAATGGGAAGCCAGATGTAGGAAAATAGGATAAGCCAGTGACTGTTGTTGGAGTGGTAACAGAAAGCACAGTGGAGGCTAGAAAGCTGCACCAGAATATACAACCTGGTCGGAGACTGGTTAAGCTGGAAGTGCCAGCTCTTCTTAAATCATATACCTGCGAAGGTAAGGTTTAGAGGCATAGGCCAGGAGCAGCAGGTTACAATATTAAGAGATACGGGAACCTCTCAATCTTTGATGCTGAAAGATGTGGAAATATGTAGCTCTGAAGGACTGTTGCCAGAAAAAGTAATAGTAACAGGAATTCACGGTTAGACAAGAATTGCTCAATTATATAGAGTGAGTTAGAGTGTCCAGTGAAGAGTGGAGAAGTCGTGGTAGGATTACAGAAAAAACTTTCAGCTCCAGGAATACAATTTGTCTTCACTAACAATATAGCTGGTTCATAGGTAGGAGTGTTGGCCACTGTGGCTTTAAAGTCAGTGGAAACTCAGGCAACTGAACTATTAAAAGCTGTATATCTTGGGATTTTTCCCAATTGTGTGGTGATGAGGTCACAAAGTCACCAGTCGATACAGAAGAAATTAAAGAGTACATATAAGAAAGATGAAGTGGAATTAGCAGAGAGCCTGTTTGATCAAATGGTTGACACAACACAGGTGCAAATAGATGACATAGTAAACATTTTCAGTTCAGAGAAATTAACTGAGTTACAACAGAAAGATGGGAAACTAAACCACTTTTATCAAAAGGCATATATGGAAGAGAATCCGAATGTATCCGTGAATGCTATTATCTTAAAAATAATGTCTTAATGAGGAAATGGAGACCATCACATATTTAGGCAGATGAGAAATGGGTAGAAGTTCAATAGGATGGTTATGGTAGGGGATTTTAACTTTCAAAACATAGACTAGGACTGCCATAGTGTTAAAGGTTTAGATGGAGAGGAATTTGTTAAGTGTACAAGAAACTTTTCTGATTCAATATCTGGATGTACTGACTAGAGAAGAAGCAAAACCTGACCTACACTTGGAAAATAAGGCAGGGCAGGGGACTGAGATGTCAGCAGGGGAGCACTTTGGGGCCAGCGACTATAACTCTATTAGTTTTAAAACAGTTATAGAAAAGGATAGACTAGATCTAAAAGTTGAAGCTCTAAATTGGAGGAAGGCTAATTTTGATGGTATTAGGCAAGAACCTTCAAAAGCTGATTAGGTGCAGATATTTGCAGATAAAGGCGTGGTTGGAAAATGGGTAACCTTCAAAATTGAGATAACAAGAGTCCAGAGAGAGTATTTTCCTGTTGAGTGAAATGAAAAGCTGGTAGGTGTAAGGAATGCTGGATGACTAGAGAAACTGAGGTTTTGGTTAAGAAAAAGAAGGAAGCATACGTCAGGTATAGACAGGAGGGATCGAGTAAATCCTTAGAAGAGTATAAAGGCAGAAGGAGCATACTTAATAGGGAAATCAGGAGGGCAAAAAGGGGACATGAGATAGCTTTTGCAAATAGGGTTAAGGAGAATCCAAAGGGATTTTATAAATACATTAAGGACAAAAGGGTAACTAGGGAGGGATTACGGCACCTCAAACGTCAGCAAGGCAGCCTATGTGTGGAGCCACAGGAGATGGGGGAGATACTAAATAAGTATTTTGCATCTGTCTTTACTGTGAAGAAGGACAAGGAAGATATAGAATGGGAAATAAATGGTGACATCTTGAAAAATATCCATATTACAGAGGAGGAGTGCCGAATGACTTGAAATGCATAAAAGTGATAAATCCCCAGGACCTGATCAGGTGTACCCTAAAACTCTGTGGGAAGCTAGGGAAGTGATTGCTGGGCCTCTTGCTGAGATATTTATATAATCGATAGTCACAGGTCAGGTGCCGGAAGACTGGAGGTTGGCTAATGTGGTGCCACTATTTAAGAAAGGTGGTAAGGAAAAGCCAGGGTACTATAGACTGGATAGCCTGATATCTGTGGTGGGCAAGTTGTTGGAGGGTATCCTGAGGGACAGGATGTACACGTATTTGGAAAGGCAAGGACTGATTAGGAGTAGTCAGTATGGCTTTTTGCGTGGGAAATCATGTCTCATGAACTTGACTGAGTTTTTTTGAAGAAGTAATAAAGAGAATTGATGAGGGCAGAGCAGTAGACATGATCTATACGGACTATGGTTCCTCATGGGAGATGACACCAAAATTGGAGGTGTAATGGACAGCGAAGAAGATTACCTCAGAGAACAAGGGGATCTTGATAAAATAGGCCAATGGGGTGAAGAATGGCAGATGGATTTTAATTTAGGTAAATGTAAGGTTCTGCATTTTGGAAAAGCAAATCTGAGCAGGACTTACACACTTAATGGCAAGGTCTTGGGGAGTGTTGCTGAACAAAGAGACCTTGGAATGCACGTTCATAGTTCCTTGAAAGTAGAGTCGCAGGTAGATAGGATAGTGAAGAAGGCGTTTGGTATACGTTCCTTTATTGGTCCGAGCATTGACTACGTGAGCTGGGAGGTAATGTTGTGGCTGTATAGGACGTTAGTTAGGCCACTTTTGGAATATTGCATGCAGTTCTTATCTCCTTCCTATTGGAAAGATGCTGTGAAACTTGAAAGGGTTCAGAAAAGATTGACAAGGATGTTGCCAGGGTTGGAGGATTTGAGCTATAGGGACAGGCTGTTTTCCCTGGAGTGTCGGAGGCTAAGGGGTGACTTTATAGAAGTTTATAGAATCACGAGGGGCATGGATAGGATAAATAGACAAGGTCTTTTCCCCGGGGTGGGGGAGGCCAGAACCAGAGGGCATAGGTTTAGGGTGAGAGGGGAAAGATATAAAAGGGACCTCAGGGGCAACTTTTTCACACAGAGGGTGATGCGTGTATGGAATAAGCTGCCAGACGAAGTGGTGGAGGCTGGTACAATTACAGCATTTAAAAGGCATCTGGATGGGTATATGAATATGAAGGGTTTAGAGGGATATGGGCCAGGTGCGAGCAAATGGGACTAAATTAACTGGATATCTGGTTAGCATGGACGAGTTGGACCAAAGGATAAATTATTGAGTTATCTTCCAGAGGAAAATCGAAATGACCTGAAAGAGTTATTGCTATCTCATGGGAAGATATGTGGAAAGAAGCTGGGAAGTACTAACCTAATTATGCATGATGTAAATATAGGAGATGTGGTTCCGATTAAGCAACATCCTTATAGGCTTAACCCTCTAAAGTTGGTACAATTTCAAAAGAAGATTGAACGCATGCTCCAGGATGACATAATTGAAGTGAGTTACAATGACTGAAGCTCACCCATAGTAATAATGCCAAAGCCAGATGGTACCCAACGGTATGTGTGGACTATCACAAAGTCAATGTTGTTACAAAGACTGATGCATATCTGATCCCATATTTGGAAGACTGTGTTGAAAAAGTGGGACAGACAACTTATATTTCTAAGTTGGACTTGCTCAGAGGATACTAGCAGGTACCATTATCCAAAAGAGCAAAGACAATTTCAGTTTTTGTAAAGCTGAATGGACTGTATCAATTTAAAGTTATGCCATTTGGTATGAAAAATGCGCCAGCCACATTTCAGACACTAACCAATAAGGTCATTTCGGGATTACCCCAATTGTATAGTTTATATTGATGATCTGGTGATTTTAAGTCATACATAGAAGGAACATTTGCAACAATTATCAGACTTGTTTGATCTATTTCAGGAGGCAGGCTTGGTGGTAAACCTGTCTAAAAGTGATTTTGCCAAAGCCCAAGTCACCTTCTTGGGCCATGTTATTGGACATGGACAAATGGCCCATGGAATGCAAAAACAAAAGTAATTGGTGAGTTTCCCATACCATTGACAAAAACAGCAGTACTATGATACCTGGAATTGAGTGGATTTTACTGAAAATTCATACCAAATTTTAAGTGCGGCTGCTCCACTCACCAAATTACTAAAGAAAGGCAAGAAGTTTCAGTGGATAATGGACAGTCAGAAGGCATTTGACAGCCTGAAAGCTGTGTTAACCACTGCCCAGTATTGGCCACACCTAGTTATGCAAAGCCATTCAAGGTGGCTATCGATGCGAGTGATGTGGATATTGTTGCTGTGCTGTTACAGGAAGATGACGAGAAAATAGAAAGGCCTATCGGGTATTTCTCCAGGAAATTGTACATCCATCAGCATAAATATTGAGAAGACGACTTTGAGCTTGGAGTTGCCATGACAACATTTATGTTACCAGTATTGTATCCGAGACAATCATATATGCTGATCATAACCCATTGAGGTTAGTGGAGAAATTTAAGGATGAAAATTGCAGATTTTTTTAAGTGGAGCTTGTTATTACAGCCATCCAATTTGAAAATTGTGTATGTGGCAGGATGAGAAAATGTGATTGCCAACGCATCGTCGAGAGTAGGATGAGAAATGGACGCATTTGGTGGCAGGAATAAACGAACTGAAACAGAATGTACTAGTGCATGTTTGCGTGTTAATAGTCAATATAATGTATTTGGGTGCTGTAGTGTACTAACAGCATAAGATTAAGGGGCTTTAAAATGAAGCCATCTTTGGATATTAATGGTTCTTTGTTTTGGAGGGAAGTATGATGATGTTGCTCCTTTAACAAGGTTAGTTCGTCCTTGGTATCTTTTTAGAGGTGTCGTAAATGCACAGCATCATTAAGTTGCGCTAGACTTGGTTGGGTTTTTAAATAGTTCTGTTATTTGAAATTCAGTTTTCTTTTGTTCATGTGTAAATAAATACTGTTCTGTTTAAAACTTCCTTCTTGAAATGTTTTGAGGGGGGCTGGCAGTCCATAACAATCCCATGAGCATGTCCCTTAAAGGTCTAGTGCATGCCAACTTTGAGACTTAGCACAAATACTGAAAAAGAGAATGCTACAGGCTATTAAATGTTCGAACAGGTTTGGTCGGTAATACGGCCTTCGTCTGTTCTTGTCTAACAGAGATGTGAGTCCCTCTCTGTACAAAGGGGTAATCGGGAAGTGGGAGTCCCTTGTGACAAAATCAGTGAGCTGGCAGGAAAGTGTACTGACAGCGAGCTGGGAATGGAATATGAGTTCTAACGGTCCTGTTATAAATAGCCCATTTTCCTGGACTGACTAACAGAGGATGGCCTTTCAAGCTGCTGGCATCTAATGACACACAGCTCTCTATTCACTCACTCTCCAGCCTCAACAACCTTGCACTGACCTGCCTCTAAACTTCCAGACCAATTGCCTAACATCCAGTCCTGGGTGAGCAGATATTCAATCTAATTGAATATTGGGAATTGCACTGCTTTAATAACTTGCTACAAACACCATCCCCTGCTGTCTTCTGTTTACCAAGCCAGACAGCTCTCAACCCTGATAACCCATCTGACCTCCTGTGGTGAGTTAAGGTCTGACCACGTATCAGCACCATTATTTAAACTGCCCATTTCCATCTCCATCACACACACCTGATTTGTCAGATTGAATGCATCCAGTCTCAGATCATCTACAGCCAAAACTCTCACCCGTGCCTTCATTAAATCTAAATTTGACTGTTTTAACACTCCTTCCCACTCGCTACATTTGATCCTTTGGAAACAAGGGGTCATTCAAAAGCTCACACCTTTTGAAATCAGTTCTGGTCTCCTTGCTATATGGAGGATGTTATTAAACCTTAAAAGGTTCAGGAACAATTTACAAGGATATTGCCAGGGTTGGAGGATTTGAGCTATAGGGAGAGGCGAAATACACTGTGGCTATTTTCCCTGGAGTGTCAGAGGTTGAGTTTGGTTGAGATTTATAAACTCATGAGAGGCATGGATACGGTGAATAGTCAAGGTCTTTTCCCTGGGGTAGGGGAGTCCAAAACTAGATGGCATAGGTTTAAAGTGAGAGGGGAAAGATTTAAAATCGACATCAGGGGTAATGTTTTCACGTAGAGGGTGGTGCGTGTATGGAATAAGCTGCCAGAAGGAGTGGTGGAGGCTGGTACAATACAACATTTAAAAGACATCTGGATAGGTACAAGAATAAGAATAGTTTAGAGGGACATGGGCCAAATGATAGCAAATGGGACTAGATTAATTCCGAATATCTGGTTAGCATGGACGAGTTGGATCCAAGGGTCTGTTTCCATGTTGTACATCACTGTGGCTCTAAGTCCCACTGACCTACTAGCCCTGTGCTTGCTACCCTTCATTGGCTCCCAGTCAATAAATGCCTTAATTTGAGATAATGATTGGATAGCAACAGGAAGTGGCACCATTTGCATTTCCTCTCTGCGAACAAGAGGAACCTGTTCAAGCATTGGACTTTTCTAAAATTATCTAGGAGTTTAGGGAGCTGTTGTTTTCACCATGGCAATACCCTGGCCAATAAGATTCAATAAGCCAACCATTCAGGGATCCTTCTCTGTTGTAGTATAAATTGTTGTGGTCTTTTGAAATTTGGCACTCTTGCAATAGGACCTAATGAGTGCACGATGACCAGATTGAGAACTATGTCTCTCACTTTGGCAAGATACAAACTGTGCACCACCAAGTGAAAGAGATGTAGCAGAACATAGAAAGCAGAATGATGGAGAAGCTGGTGTTTGCAGAGAGTGGAAGGCAGGAGGCTGGCTGGGATAACACTGTGTGATGACCTCCTTTAGTTTTGTCCATTTTAAATTGTACTGACTAGTTCAGCAATCTCAGACTGATAACATTTATCAAATAGATAATTCCAAGAGTTGGCCTGTGGCTACATTCAATTCTGCCCAGCAGGGGAGGGCTCATTACAATATTTTCAATAGGTCATTCAGACAATTTAGAGTCGCTGAAGAGGAGTTCAATGGGCATAGACAGTTATTTGAAGGGGCAGGCACAGAAAGAGTCTTCAGGCTACGGAGTACTACTGCAATCCAAAGATGTGCAGGTCAGGTTAATTGGCCATGCTAAATTGCCTATAATGTTAGGTGCATTAGTCAGAGGGTCTGGGTGGGTTACTCTTAGGAGGGTCGGTGTGGACTTATTGGGCCGAAGGGCCTGTTTCCACACTGTAGGGAATTTAATCTAATCTTAACAATGCCACAGGTTTATTGAAGTGACAACTTAGACAAATCCTACAGTGGTTGAATAGTGATGGCTAGTGAGGGCTCAGGGAAGTCTTGGGAGCACATAAGGAACAATGTGACACTAACAGTCCAGTACAGTCAAGAGTGGGTGTCAACAATCTGACAAGCAATGTTCACTCAATGTAACTGAGCAAGGTTAGTGCTCAGAAAAATCCAAAAGTAAAACTGGATTGGCAAAGCCCACTGTTTGTAAAAAGCAGGAGTTGTGCCTCCGAGGGAGGACAATTTCCAGAGTCCAAGAAAGGATGGACCAAGGAAAAGAAGGTGATCAACCAGAATGGGAGCAGTCTTTGAGACAGTCCATGATGGAATGGGTTGCAAGGCCAGATCAGAACTGAAAAATTACAACCCATTGTGGAGATTCATGAGAATTAATGAGCCATAGTATCATTAAAATCTGAGGGAAGTTGCTGAGAAATCAGTGGACCTGTCTGGATTGCATTTGCTATTTGATTTGTGTGATGGGGAAGTTGGAAGGACAATCGTTGTGGCATTTACATCAGCACCAGTGAGAATATTGACTCCAGTAACAGAATGGGTATATGCCACAGCAGCAGAATGGGCATTCAGTACCAGTATTGGTGTACTGATGGTCTGCCCTAACATATGGCAAATGATATTCATCATATGCCTATTGCGTACATGTGCGCTGGTTAATCACAGAATTCATGGGCCATGTTTTTGGAGGTTACCTCTGCTTTAGCACAGTTGGCACACTGGACTAATGCAGGACAAAGGTTTCTCTAAGAAAATTATAAGGAACATGGGTTAATGTCTCACAAGAGACAGTAAGTTTTCTCTGGTGTTTTGAAATTAGCTTTTTTAATTCTTTTTATTGTTAGTGTCCTTAAACTAACTAGTATGATCAACTCTTTTCTTGGATCATTGGATGTTGGAAATCTCATTTACATGTCATTTCCAGATGATATGCCTTCATTGTTTATTAAATTGTTACAGGAAGAGAAACAGGTTAAAATAGGTGCTCTCCATCTTCCAGCACCTTGTTCAGCTCTGCATGCCCTCTGCTCACTGTATTCCAAGGGCAATACCTACTAGTGTTCCCACAACCTGGGAGTGACTGGATTGTGCAGCAGCCTTTCACTTAGCATCTGGCACACCATCCTCAGTAGGCTTTTCAAACGTGTCAAAGGTTAGAAAGCACAATATGTACAGTTGCAGCAACAAGCAGGTTAAACTGGCAAAAATTAACTTACAAGTAGTTGATGATCTATTTAATTACAGAACTGGGGTGGGTGTGGACCTTCCAGTGACTTAATAAACATTTGCTTGTGCATGATTAAGAGATGGCATTGCTCAGAGTGTTGAACTCCAAAATTCAGCACTGGTATCACATCCATTATAATAGAACCTAAGATACCTGATGCCCTGGCTTCCCAGTTAGTTCCACTGCCTTGAATGATCTGTGTATACTTAATTCCTTTTAATCCTCTCTGCTCCTGTATGTCCATACTTTTGGTTTTACATGGCTTTTCCTCATGATTCCATGCCTGTGTTTGAACATAAAAGCCTTCTCTCACTCCAACTATCTCTTCCATGTGCTTATATACTTCTGCTCCCACTACCAACAATCATTTATCAAATAACACTCCAAGCAGCATCTTCTGCACACACAGTGTCTCCTGCTGCTGACTGGAAAGATGTCAGAGATGGGTGTATGTGCAACCCGGCCCTGGAATGTGTATCACCATTCCTGAGGTATTTCTGAGTCAGATGTCACATGACATCAGGTTATAGTCCAACAGGTTTATTTGAAATCATAAGCTTTCAGGTCCTGCTCCTTCATCAGGTGAGGTGGAGGGAAGCACACTGGTTATGGAGTCATAGAATCAGAGTTGTACAGCATGAAAACAGACCCTTTGGTCCAACCAGTCCACGACAATCATGTTCTCAAACTAAATTCGTCCCATCTGCCTGCACTTGGCCTATATTTCTCCAAAACTTTCCTATTTACAAACTTATCCAAATGTCTTTTAAACATTGTACCTATACGTGAATCCAATACTTTCTCTCGCAGTTCATTCCACATACAAACCACTCTCTGGTTTAAAAAAAAAGTTGCCCTTCGTGTCCTTTTTAAATCTCTCTCCTCTCACCTTAAAAATATGCCCCCTAGTTTTGAACTTCCCACCATAGAGAAAAGACTCTTGTCATTCACCTTATCTATGCCCCTCATGATTTTATAAACCTTAATAATGTCACCCTTCGACCTTTTACACTCCAGAGAAATACGTCCCAGTCTTTCTAGTCTATTTTTATATTTCAAACCCTGCATAACCAGCAACATCCTGGTAACTCCTTTCTGAATCTTCTCCAGTCCAATAATATCTGTCCTATGTCAAAGAAACCAGAACTGCACATAGTACTCCAGAAAAGTGCTCACCCAAATCCTGTACAACCTCAACATGATACTACAACTCCTAGACTCAAAGGTTTGAGCAATGAAGGCAAGCATGCTAAATGCCTTCTTAACCACCCTGTCTACATGTAATGCAAATTTCAAAGAATTATGCACCTGAATCCTCTCAGTCTCTCTGTTCTACAAAACTACCCAGAGCCCTACCATTAATTATACAAGTCCTGACCTTGTTTTTATTACCAAAGTGCGATACTACACACTTATCCAAATTAAACTTTGCCTGCCACTCCTCAGCCTATTGACCCAATTGATCAAGATCTCTTATTTGTAATCTTAGGTAAACTGCTGCAGGATTTCAGAATATCCTCATTCTAGCTAGTTTATTTTGTACTCTATCCATTTTCTGCTAGTTTCAGGCTTGTCCCACTTAACCACACCCTTGAATGTAACCTATTTATGTTGTGTACTTTGTCAGAGAGAATTCATGCAGCTGGTTAACTCAATTGAGATATCCAATCTAAAAAATAAGGGTTCATGTCTCATGTGAGGTATTGAATTTATTCTTATAGATTTTCAAATTAGTTGTTTAATTAATGTTTTTTTACTGGCTAAAAATCATATAACACCAGATTATAGTCCAACTGATTAAATTGGAAGCACTGGCTTTCAGAGCGCTGTTCTTTCATCAGGTGGTTTAACCACTTGATGAAGCACCACGCTCTGAAAGCTAGTGCTTCCAATTAAACCTGTTAGACTATACCTGGTGTTGTGCGATTTTTAACTTTGTACACCCCAGTCCAACACTGGCATCTCCAAGTTTTTTTTTAATTGGTAGTGTACTTAAAATAAATATAATCAATTCTTCTCTGGGATTTCATTTATTCATTGACATTTTGATTATCTACCTTCATTATTTACTAAATTGTCATAGTAAGAGGAAACAGTTGATAATTAATTAATTAGCAGACAGGATGTTAAAACTTGCAGTTGGTTAAGGAGTGCACAAAATAAGAACGGATAACTTCAATTTTTTTGGTAATCTGCGTCAAGCCAGATTGCTCTTTTTAATGCAACAGTTGACCCTGAGGCTGCAACTGAGGTCATGCAGGAAATACACCCCCTAAAGTTGGGGCACAAATAAACCCAGCCTTCTCCATTCCCTCTGTCCCAACCTTGGCAATAATCACTCCAACTTCTTTGGTTTTAGAACTCCCTTCCATCAAATTCTCTGCTTCTCAAAATCCCTTTCTTCCTTTAAGCCCCTCCTTAAAACCTGCCTTTTTGTTCAAGTTTTTGGTGTAGTTCTTCTGGCTTTCTACCTCAGATAAACTTGGATTCTGGGGTCTTCTGCTGTGTTCAAGGCTTTAAGTAATCACAGCTTGATGTTTGTGATCCAATTGAATCAGGAACAAATGGACTGTGGGTTTGTTGAGGTGGAATATATCGGCCATCTGCTTCCATTCAGGAAAGCAAGAACTTCACAAAATCACAGAATTGGTACAGCGTAAGAGGAAGTCATTTGGCCCATTATGCCCACTCTAGCCCACTAAATGAGCATCATTACCCAATGCAAATCTCCTGCTTAATAAACATATCCTTATGTCTGTCCAAATAACCATCCAATGCCCTTGTAAATGTCTCAAGTGAACCTGCTATGACCACATTTCCAGGCCATGCATTCCACACACTAACTACTTGTGTGAAAAAGTTTTTCTCACTTCACCCTTATTCTGTTTGCACATCATTTTAAATCAACGCCCCCTCAGCTGCTCATGATTTTGAAAATATCTCTCCAATCTCCTCTGCTTCTCTCCAAAGAGAACAGTCCCAACTTCAACATATCTATGAACTCGAATTTAGTACAGCATTTTGCACTAATGGCAAAGTACTATTGAAGTGTAGTGATTGTTATAATATAGGAACAGGAGCAAACAATGTGTGTGCAGAAGATCCCTCGAGTTGCAATAGGATAGCAGCCAGATAATCTGTTGGTTATTAATCAGGACAGCACAGACAATTCCACTACATGTCTTAAAAAAAGGTCATGGAAACTTCATGTTCTTGTTTCAACACTTCCCACACCTCCAACAGTGCAGCGCTCTCTCAGCAATGTTTGGCCTGGAGTGCTTGGTCTGAATGAACTCCTTAAGTCACTGGACTCTGTGCCTCCGAGACGTGAGTGCAACCAGCTGGATAAGCACCTTCATACCTCTGAGGCACAGTCAAAGCAGCCAGCACTCAGCTGGCAATGCTTCATGTTTGTAGGTCACTTTGTAAAGGTTTACTAGCCACATTGTGAAATCTGCCCCAGCTGCCCTGAGGTGAAGGTGGGATAAATCTTCAATTTGCACATTTCTGTCAAATGGGCGATGGCAGATTGACAAACCATCTACTTTGGAAGCTAAAAGAATTAAAAGTGAGAAGTAAAGGGTAGTGCAAATGCCATTTTCATAGAATCCCTACAGTGCAGAAAGAGGCCATTCGGCCCATCGCATCTGCACCGATTCTCGGAAGAGCATCCCTCCCAGACCCAGCTGCCTCACCTCACCCCTGTAACCCCACATTTCCCATGGCTAACCCACCTAGCCTACACATCCCTGACAGTATTGGGCAATTTCTCATGGCCAATCCACCTAACCTGCACATCTTTGGACTATGGGAGGAAACCCACATGGATATGGGAGGATGTGCAAATTCCACAATGACAGTTGCCCAGGACAGGAAGTGAACCTCGGTCCCTGGCACCACGAGGCAGCAATGCTAACTGCTGAGCCACCATGCTGGCCGAAAGCATGTGGGAACAAGTCTTCAGCCCCTCAATCATCTCCTATTATTTGATTAGACCACAGTCAATCTTTCATAGGATGAAGGTGTTAGTGGCGTGGCCAATGTTTGCTACTCATTGAGAATTGCCCTCGAACTGAGTGGAGGGCTAGGCCATTTCTGAGGGCAGTTAAGAGTTAACCCCATTTCTATGGATCTGGAGTCACTGAATAAGGATGGTAGATTTCTTTCCCTGACAGACATTAGTGAAATGGATGGGATGTGGTGACATTGAGGGAAAATAGTGCTAAGGTAGAAGCTTAACCTATTCAATTGAGTGACAAAGCAGGAACCTATCTTGCTTCCTACCCACATTGCTGTAGGTATAGAGCCACACATAGGCCAGGAGTAAGGGTAAGGTCAGGAGATTTCCTTCCTGAAAGACATCAGTAACCCAGATCATTCAATGAACGTTGTTTTGGCTGGCATTACTGAAGTTAGCTTCAAATCCCAGGTTTATTAATTGAACTTGGATCTCAACACTTGCTGTGGTGGGATTTGAACCCTTGTCCTGAGAACATTAATGGATTACCAATCCAGTGAGATTACTGTTGACCTTCACATTCCTACATTATGTGCCTTTGCTCCCATCCCTCCTTTCAATTCCTAATAAAAATCTATTGGTGTCCATTTTCAATATTTCAAATGCTCCCAGCCACTTTCCACCGGAGTTCAAATGAGAGAGTTTTAGATATTCCCTCACTCTCTGCACCAGCTCAAATGATATCCTCCTGGGGTTCTGGATACCTCTATTAGAGGAAATAATTCTTTCAGACCATTCTTGCTGTTGGGCTCTTGTTAAATTTTAAACACGCTGATCAGAATCTGAAAAAGTCAAAAGGTATCGTCTGACAAAATTATAGCCGAGAGTCTCCAGAACGTGCCCCAGCCTGAATCTGGGTGGAGGTGTAGGGTGGAGGGGGGGCATGGAGGGGCAGTCAATATTTCACTTTGAGTTCAGGAATGTGTTAGGCCTGCAACTCTTTGGGAACATTTGGGATAAATTGTTGGAGGGTTTTAGGCCGTGATGGAGGCCACTCACTCAAGCACACTCTGCCTTTTAATCTGACTGTTGCCGATCTGTATTTCAAATTCATTTGTCCACCTCCAATTCATTTAATGCAAAATAAGTCAATCAAACCCAGCTTTGAAATTTTCAATTGCCTCCAAGTCTCAATGGTTTTTGTGGGTGGGGTCAAAGGGGTGACAGAGAGTTCCACATTTCCACTGCCCCTTGTGTGAAGAAGTACTTGCTGATTATCCTTTGACAAGGTTTCATTTTGAGGTTATTCCTCTCCCTGTTCTGGGCAGTCCCAACTACAGGCAATACATCTGTTTACGCAATGCTATTAATCATCTTATGCACCTTATCTCCTGTACTTAAGGAGGTACAAACCTAATACATGCAATCTCAAGGGAGGCAATAGCCTATAGTGCAGAGATCCAAGAAATGTCCTAAGGGTCCATGTTCAAATCCTGTTACAACAGATAGTGGCGTTTGAATTCAATAATAATCTGGAATTATGTCTCTAAGGGTAACCTTTTGACTTTCGGGGGGAAAACCCATCTGGTTCACTAATGTAATTCAGGGGAGGTATCTCACACTCACCTGGTTTGGCCTCTGTGTTATTCCAGGCCCACGCAATGTGGTTTACTTTTAATTGCCCAGTGGGCAAATAATGATGGCCAATAAATGCTTGTTTAACCAGCGATGCCCTCATTCCTAATTGGGCAGGGGCTCTCATCATGAATGTGAATGAATTCAAAAAGAAAATCTGCCCTTCTGTTTAACCCTTTCATTCCTGGAATGATTCTGATGGAACTGTGTGGCACCCCTGCCTGACCAGTACATGGATGTCAGGAAAACCTAGTCCAATACTCTCTAGATTGGCTTATAGTGAGGAATTTCAGCAGAGGTTTAATGTTCATCTAAACCTACATTAAAAACAGGAAAAAAAGAATCCTTATTAGTGTGGTCTACTATAACATGGTCTCACTCTTTCGAGGCCAACACCCATGGTTTAATTCCTGAGGTATGATGGTCAGACTGAAACTTCGACCTAGGGTCATGCTGGAGTTTTATACATCTGTAGCAATCCCTCTGTGTTCAAGTCTTTTTGAGATCTCTGGGGGGATATTGCTAATAATTTATGCCCATTTGCACCCCAAGAGTCTCCAGTCCCCCTCAACAGACACCTTCCTGTCTCAAAACTTCTCTGTCTGTAGTAAGGGGGAAGAATCATTGAATCCCTCCAGTGTGGAAGCAGGCCAATCGGTCCTCACTGACCTTCCAAAGAGCAGCCCACCCAGACTCAGCAACACCCCATCTCCCATCTCTTTAAACTTGCATTTCTCATGACTACTTCACCTAACCTGCACATCTCTGGACACTATGGGCAATTTAGCATAGCCAAACCACTTAACCTGCACATCTTTGGACTGTGGGAGGAAACCAGAGCACCTGGAAAAAACCCACACAGAATGGAAGGTATATTTAAACTCTTCGACCTGAGGCTGAAATTGAACCCAGGTTCCTGGCGCTGTGAGGCAGCAGTGCTAACCACTGAGCCGCTGTGCTGCCCAAGAGGGTATCGTAGAAGGAGGGATGCCTATACACCAGTCCCAGGCATTTGATTTAAGGAGGGATTTGGTTTACAGCTTGTTATAGCTCTTGGGATGCACTGGTAGTGTTCCTACTCCTGGAGCCAGAAGGTTCGAGTTCAAGTCCCACCTGTTCCAGAGGTGATTAAGAGCAGGTTGTTTTGAAAGTATGTCTGTGGCCTGCTCTCCAGGAGTGGCTGAGCCCGAACTATCCCATTTAGGACCCTGCTGGTGAACTGGGGACTGTGAAGGGTCTCAAGACAGAGCTGACCTGCAGGGTCAGAGGTCAGCGAGCAGAAAGTGCCAGGAAAAGAGATGCAGAGAGCCAGACAGGTGTGAATCTCAGTAAAACAGGGGAGTACTGGAAACTATCAGTCTTGGGGAACTTCCCGAAGACCCTCCGTGAGGTTCAAACATCATATCGGAATGGGTATGAGTAATAGGTGTGCGCCCCCTCATCTATCAGAATCTACAGCGAGTTGAATTGGGATTGGGAGAGATTGCAGATAGTGCCACTGGTGCGTGGAGTGAGGGTTAAACCAGACTCTGCTCCACATGATGTAGGATGTCAAGAGATGCAGATCTTTTGATCTCTTAGAAACTCTACAGTGCAGATTGAGGCCATGTGGCTCATTGAGTGCATCTTATCCAGACTCAGCCCGCATTCCCCCACTACCCTATCTATGGTAACCTTGCACTTCCCATGGCTAACCAACCTAGCCTGCATATCCCTGGACACCACAGTACATTTTAGCAGGGCCAATCCACCTAACATGCACAAATTTGGACTGTGTGAGGAAACTGGCGCACCCGGAGGAAACCTACACAGGTGCAGGGAGAATGCGCAAACTCCACATGAACAGTTGCCTGAGGGTGGGATTGAAACCTGGCGTGGTGAGGTAGCAGTACTAATCAGTGGGCGCTAACAGATCATATAGTTTGTTGTAACTGTAGAAAAAGTGAGAAAGGGCTCTTATGGTGAAGTGGTAGAGTCCCTACCTCTGGACCAAGAGGCCTGGGTTCAAGTCCCATCTGTTCCAGAGGTGCATGGTAACGCTTCTCTGAACAAGTCATTTTGAGAATATCTAGAGCTACGAGAGTCACTTTCCCCTGCACTCCCCACGCCATCCCTTCCCCAACTTTTCAAGAATGAACAAACTTAAATGTGCAGAAAAGCAGCTCATAAAGATGCTGGCGTCCTCTTCTCACTGCGCTGCGGGGAGAAAAATAAAAGAGGGAGAAGAAAGGAGGAATGAGGAAGACGCCTTGAAAAGAAGCTGTGAGCAGGGTTAGAAGGAAAGGGTTAGCAGTGAATGACCAGCCGCACCAGTCATTTGACTCACGGCTTGGCGACAGGGCTGTGATTGGCCGGATTCAACACTGAGCGATCGTCTGAAAGGGAAGTCAGAGACGGACAGACAATGCCTGCTGAAACCAATCGAAGGATAGGCCCAAGATGTAATGTCTAAGCCCCTCAGCAAAATACAGTTGTTATGGTCAGGAGACTGCACCCCGGACTCAGGGACAATCTCCACAGCAGTGAACAACAATGAACAAGCAAGCTCTTCACAAAGGGCAGTGGTCCATGAGGGTGAGATTAGAATGGGAGCAGGTACTTACTGTAGGGGACACACTCATACTGGATCTCCAGATACTTGTAGGTCCCTGGGCAGGGGTCAGGGAAGACGTCGGAACCTGCCACCACCACACACTGTGTACGGTTGTTACACCTGCCAGAGAAATAACACCAATTAGAGACTTGGAAACTGCTGTGGAAACACTGCAGAAAATAATCATTTCTTACGTCCAAGGGCAAATACAGAATGGGGTTAGAAACAAAGTAAAGCTTCTTCTACTCTTTCAAGCTTAATATAAATGGAAAATAGAGCTCTCTCCACATTGTCCCCATCAAAGAATCCTAGGATACAGACAGCATAGGGTTAGATACAAAGTAAAGTTTCATGATCATTGTTCTCATCAGACAGTCCCAGGACAGGAACAGCACGGGGTTAGACACAGAGTAAAGGTTCATCTATTCTTTTAAATGTAGAGCTTTCCCTACGCTGTCGACATCAAATACTCCCAGGATAAGAATGGCATGGGTTTAGATAGGGAGTAAAGCAACCTCAATACTTTAAAATAAAAGTAAATAGAAAGGAAAGCCTCCTTGATACTGTTCGCATTGATCACTCCCAGGACAGTGTCAGCACATGTTTAGATCCAGCGTAAAGCTCCCACTACTCATTTGAACTGATAGTGAAGATTTTTCTACGCTGTCCTCATCGCACCCTCCCAGGACAGGTGCAGCACAAGGCTTGTTACAATTTGATTGATCTGTTTTCATCTTGGTTGGCTTGATGACTGTTTGAGAGAAGGTTCAAGTCTGACAATGAATCAAGGAAAACACTTGGACCATGTTTTTGGAGCTTTGTTTCTTATTCAAGATTCTAACTGAGGTTCTGGCCCATTCAGAGAACAGAGACAATTCTCAGGTTGATTATCAATGATTTAACCTCCATCATAAGTTTGGCAATACTGTATTAGCTATCTAAACTGTCACCTTGGGGGTTGCACCATAATTATTGGGGCAGGAGTGGAGTAGGGTGGAAGGGAAGGGGGAAAACTGGATCCCTGCAAGTTGAGCACATGATAAAAATGACTTGTGCTTGAACTCCTGTCTCCCTGGAATGGTCTGCTCCCATGGACATTGTTCTACCCTCGTGCATTATGCTTACCATGGGGTCTGTAAAGCATACCACTTGAATTCAGAACATAACATAAGAACTAGGAGCAGTATTAAAGTATAATCATCATAGTCCCAGAGGGCCATAGGGTGCTCTCTCATTATAGAGGGACAACTAATGGTGACTTAACCTGAGGATCACTACGCCTCAAGACAAGGGGAAAGATTGAGAAGGAGAGTCCTTCATGGTAACTACAGGAGTAGGCAATTCAGCCCCTTGAGTCTGCTTCACTATTTGCTCTGATCATAGAGTCATACAGCATAGAACCAGGCCTGTTGTCTATGCTGACCAACAATCACCAAACTACGTTAATCCATTTACCCTGGTCCACAGTTCACCATTCCTTTGCATTTTACATACTTGTCCATAAGTTGTGAGAGTATCTGCCTCCATCACCCTCTCAGGCTGCATGTTCCATATTTCTATAACCCTCTTGGTGAAAAAAATTCTTTCTCACAACTCTTCTAAACTATTTGCTCCTCACCTTAAACTTATCCTCTCTGGGTGATCTAGTTGAGTTCGCTCCAGATGAACTGTTCCAATTCTGAGTCTGCTGTATCTCTGTCCTTCCCTTATTGAAGATATTATTGTCTGATTCTCAGTAGGTTCTGTGAATTCTTTACTTACATTGTAATACACAGAACAATGACCATGACCCTTTTTGTCTTCTTCAAGTTTCAAAGGCATGTGACTATTGTGTCAGAGTTACACCAACATATCCATCGTTCTCAGTAAGATATTTATTCCTATCACACTGCAAACATGTTGAGGGCTACAGAGAGAAGAGTGGAAGAACTGGCAAACTATCTGCTAGACAGTTGGAATGAAAAATCTTTCTAAATATTGTAATCACAGGCTTAAGCATAGGAACCAGGAGCAAGTAATTTTCCCCTTTGAGCTTCAGGATTGAGATGAGGAAGACTTTTTTTGTCAGAGGGTGGTGAACCGTTGGAAGTCTCTACTCCACAGAGCTGTGGAGGCTCAAAGATCGAGGATTTTCAAGACAGAGATAACAACCTTCTAAATTTCTTGCTGCAGTTATACAGGATCTTGATGAGTCCACACCTTGAGTACTGTGTGCAGTTTTAGTGTCCTAGTTTGAGGAAGAGCATTCTTGCTATTGAGGCAGTCCAGTGAAGGTTCACCAGACTGATTTCTGGGATGGCAAGACTCATATGAAGGAAGACTGGACCGACTGGGCTTGTACTTTAGAAGAATGAAGGGGGATCTCATAGAAATATATAAAATTCTGATGGGACTGGATAGGCTTGATGTGCAAAAAATGTTTCCGATATTGGGCAAGTCCAGAACTAGGTCCACAGTCTAAGAATAATGGAAACACCATTCAGGACTGTGATGAGGCAAAATATCTTCACTGGGAGAGTTGCGAACCTGTGGAATTCTCTCCCACAGGAAGCTGTTGGGGCCAGTTCATTAGAAATATTCAAGAAGGAGTTGGACATGGCTAAAGGAATCGAGAGTATGAAGAGAAAGCAGGACTGGGATACTGAAATTGCGTGATCAGCCATGATCATATTGAATGCTGGTGCAGGCTTGAAGGGCTGAATGGCCTACTCCTGCACATATTTTCTATGTTAAATATTGAAGATATGAAAGGGATAATACCAGAAAATGACATGAAGATTGGCCATGATCTAGTTGAGAGCCGAGGGGTTGGATGTAATTTCCTGCTCCTGTTTCCTAGGCTCCAACATGAAGGGGTTGTTTGAAAATGATCATAGAGCACAAGGGAGTTACAGAGATAAGAAGGCATTTAAACACAAGATGTGAATTTAATATTTTAAGATGCAGTCTAAAAGTTCTGATTGCAGTGCACCTGAAGCTATGGCAGATATGAACAGGTGAAACTAAATCTTCCACTGGGCTGTGAAGACCAGAGCTAACAGCATAAACACTGCAAGTTGTCTCACAGACACCAGGCTCCTGGAATTCAAATTAAAAGCTGAAAACGAAAACAGCAAGAGAGGGAGAGAGATGTGTCAGAGCTTCTTCACTCATGCAAATATCTTGCAACCATCTTGGGCACTTGACACACTAATGTAAAGTGACTGCACTTTCCCTCTAATTATTCGTCTACTATTATGCCAACCCACTTTTGCAAACCCTCAGTTTCTGTCATAGTATCATTGCAAAGCTTTTGAACTGCACGTTCCACTGAAGAATTACCTTGGAGGTGAACAATAAGGATTATTCCATTACTGTTGCCTCTGGCAACCCAGGAGTGCGGCATTAGAGCTTCAAAATGCAAGAACGGACAGGCACTGACAATCAGCACTGAGTGAAGCTTTAGTGAACTCTTGCCATCTACAGTTGTCAGCTAGTTGGCATGACAGCAATTCCCAGGAGACTGTATTTAAGTTGAGATCATTAAATATCCAGAGATTCCATAACATTAGATGCACAGGTAGACAGAAGCACATTGAAGGCTGAACATAAACTGGGGCTGAACAATACTTAAATGTAACTGCCTCCATCGGGGACTGAACTGAATCGGCCCTATTATCTTGTTAGTTACTGGCCTTGAGATAGGTTTTAGGGAGAATCAATGCGGGCACTCCAGTCTTGTTCAGAGGGAGTGTTACAATGTCAGAGGTATAGAATTTCAGGTGAGGTATTAAACTGAGGCACTCTCTGCTCTTTTGGATGGACACAGAAGATTGCATGGCACTATTTCGAAGGAGAGCAGGAGGCCAACACTTGTCTCTGAATTGCCATTGCTGAAGCAGATTGTCTATAACAGCATTACCACTTTGGAGCTTCCCGTACGCAAACTGGTTCCCATGTTTTCCACACCACGAGTTTGATTACACTTCAAAAGTATTTAATTGGCTTTACCATGTTTGAGACTGTACTAAGATCACAAAAGGCTTTTTGTGATCTTTCAGCTTTCAGCTGTGCTCAAAGTCCTTGATCATGTGCTCTCTCCTTTGTAAGCTTCTTATGAGCATTGTCCCCAGTGAGCTTAGCTTATGAACTACATGGCCTTTCCTGGTTGATTTGATTAAACAATTGCTGCACCCTCTTGAATTGGCCCAATTAATACTGCACCAATTCAGATGGACTTAGGATACAGCTTACCAAGGATCATGCTGATCGCATTCTTCGTCACTATCACTCAAGGTGCCTCTTCGATCATTCCCACTAACAAATTGACAATGGGAATTCATTACTGTGACATGGTTTGGACTATGATTTCTGCTTCCTTTCCAGTACATCCTTCCAGACAGATCAAAGCAGCGCTTCTTTGCAAAAGCCTTATCAACTAAAATTTCACAACGAGACATAAAGAGTTATTAGGGCAGGTGAGGAAAAGATTGTTCAATGAGGCAGGATTTGTGGAGCTATAGGGAGAGGTTGAATAGGCTGGGGCTGTTTTCCTTGGAGCTTCCGAGGCTGAGAGATGACCTTATAGAGGTTTATAAAATCATGAGGGGTATGGATATGGTAAAAAGACAATGTCTTTTCCATGGGGTGAGAGAGTCCAGAACTAGAGGGCATAGGTTTAGGGTGGCAGGGGAAAGATATAAAACAGACTTAAGAGGCAACTTTTTCATGCAGAAGGTGGTGTGTGTGTGGAAATGAGCTGCCAGAGGAAGTGGTGGAGGCTAGTACAATTGCAGCATTTAAAAGGAATCTGGATAGGTCTATGAATAGGAAGGGTTTAGAGGGATATGGGCTGGGTGCTGGCAGATGGGACTAGATTGGGTTGGGATATCTGGTTGGCATGGACGAGTTGATCTACTTCCGTGCTGTACATCTCTATGACTTCATAAGAGGAGACAGCCCAGAAGGGAATCCTTTAACTGTCCCAGATATCCTGATTCATAATCAACCTTATTTTCCCTCTAATTGTTCTGCCTAAATCTTGCAGCCATCTCTTCCACAGCCTCTGTTGACCATGTTTGATAGATGCCTATCATCAGAAATTAAGTGTTGCTGAAGACAGACATGCTTTCAAAGGTTTTCATTTGGCACTCATTAGGACAGACACAAGAATACTAAATTTGAGTATCTCTGAGAAAAGACACATTATGTTGAAACAGAACATAGAACATAGAAAAGTACAGCACAGAACAGGCCCTTTGGCCCATGATGTTGTGCCGACATTTAATCCTAATGTAAAATATAATAACTTAACCTACGCACCCCTCAACTCACTGCTATCCATGTGCATATCCAGTCACTTAAATGTCCCTAATGACTCTGCATCCACCACAACTGCTGGCAACGCATTCCATGCATTCACAACTCTCTGCGTAAAGAACCTACCTCTGACATCTCCTCTATACATTTCTCCTAATATTGTAAAATTATGACTCCTCGTACCAGTCAATCTTGCCCTGGGGAAAAGTCTCTAGCTATTGACTCTATCTATTCCTCTCATTATCTTGTATTCCTCTCAGGTCTCCTCTCTTCCTCCTTCTCTCCAGAGAGAAAAGTCCGAGCATGATGGCTCAGTGGTTAGCACTGCTGCCTCACAGCACCAGGGTCCCAGGTTCGGTTCCAGCCTCGGGCGACTGTCTGTGTGGAGTTTGCACATTCTCCCCATGTCTGTGTGGGTTTTCTCCCAGAGTCACAAAGATGTGCAGGCCAGGTGAATTGACCATGCTAAATTGCTCATAGTGTTAGGTGCATCATTCAGAAGGAAATGGGTCTGGGTGGGTTACTCTTTGGAGGGTCGGTTTGGGCTGAAGGGCCTGTTTCCACATTGTAGGGAATCTAATCTTATTCAACCTCTCTTTGTAAGACAAGCCCTCCAGTACAGGCAGCATTCTAGTAAACCTTCTTTGCACCCTCTCCAAAGCCTCTGTATCTTTCCTATAGTAGGGCGACCAGAACTGGACACAATATTCCAAGTGTGGCTTCACCAGGGACTTGTAGAGCTGTAGCAAAACCTCACAGTTCTTAAACCCGATCCCCTTGTTAATGAAAGCCAAAACCTTGTTAATGAAAGCCAAAACACCATATGCTTTCTTATTCACTTGGGTGGCAACTTTGAGGGATCTATGTACTTGCACACCCAGATCCCTCTGTTCCTTCACACTGCCAAGAATCCTGTCTTTAATTCTATATTCAGCATTCGAGTTCGACCTTCCAAAATGCAACACTTTGCATTTATCTAGGTTGAACTCCATCTGCCATTTCTCAGCTCAGCTCTGCATCCTGTCTATGCCGCGCTGCAGCCTGCAGTAGCCCTCAATACTATCGATGGCACCTCCAACCTTTGTGTCATATATCAATAATTGTGAAATTATTGATCTTGCATTCATCAGGACAATTCTCAAGAATACCAAGATAAAGGGAAACATAAGAGGAGAGTGCTGATTGATTGGCAGGTAGAGTCTGGCTGGTAGAGGTATTGTCATGGTGAATGCACCCATTAATGGTGACCGACAAGCTTGGTTCAAATTTTAAACCAGGCAGGTTGCTTTTGATTGGTCGAAGTATTGCCTTGAGAAATGAAGCTGCAAATAGCTCTCACCTGGTTTTGTTGAGCTGTAACAGGTGTGGTCTGTGTCAGTGCAAAAAGGCCAAATTTTGAAGGGAGCAACAATTTATACTGCATGAGAAAAGAGCACTGATTTGTTGGCAACTTCACTCTGGTTGAGGCATTGCCTTGAACAATGCATCAGGGAACCACTGTCCTCTACATTTTTCTTGAGAAAAGTCACAAATCATAGACATATTCCCCTTGCCTGCAGAGGACAGGTCCCTGCATAAAAAGTAAGGGAGACACATTGCCTGGATACTTGTTACCACTTAGCTCCCCACTGCTGCCTGGACCAGGAGTTCAGTCACCCCATTAGAAATTATCCTATCAGTTTTTTTCACATGCATTTTAACACTTTTCCGCCTGGTTTCACAAATGCTCTTTGCATTGCTAATGGTATCACAAATCCACTTCCAAACACAGTTATATAGAATTCTACCACAGACCGTGTGCTTTTTTATTAAATGGACAACATGTTACACGTGTCAGCATGATGTCATTGATAGCCCCTTGGCTTCTGTCAGTCAGAAGGTCCCTGGGTTCAAGTTCTGTCCCTGAAATGGCAGCATAAAAATCTCTTTGCAAGGCACTCAGTTATCTTTGGTTTCTCTATTGCTGCTTGTCTCATTTCTCTTTACTTCTTGTAATCTTGTCATAAATAAGTAGGCCATTCAGTCCCTCAAGGCTGCTCTGTCATTCAACAAGATGATGGCTCATCTTCCACATCCATTCCACTTTGCTGCCCATCTCCCCATTATTCTTGATTCCCTTTATTCCCAAATTCCTATCTCAAAATTTAGTGGACCTGATGACTGAGCAATTGCGTAGTCTTCAGGGATGTGTAGGTGTGATGTATTAGTCAGGGGTAAATGTAAAGTAATAGAGTAGGGATATGGGTTTGGGTTTGGGTAGAATTCCAAAGATTCACAAATTCTCCCTTAACTCTGTTCTAAATGGCCAACCCATCTCAGTTTCCTGTCTGAGGTGAAACCTGGGAGTTATGGGCGATTATCATTGGCAAATTAAGGAACTGTGAATGCAATTAATGTGCAAACTAATTTATAAATCAATTTCTTAATGTATGATAGCTTCAGACATTTGCAAATTAATTCAAAAGTTTTCAAATTGATTTCTGGATGTGCACATGAGTTTGGAAATGTATCCATTGATAATTAATGACATAGATTTGTAAATGAATTTATATATTGAAGTAAGGTGAGGTAATGGTTTTATGAATGGAAGCATGAATTAATTTGAAACTGGCTCTCTGAGCTAACAGCATGCTCTGAGAGCTAACAGCTCAGAGCACATGGTATCATTTCAGGACTTGCTTGCTGCCAGGTCAGTAATTTCATCATTTTAACTGTGTTTGGCTTTCTGTCCAGTTCATCATCTCTTCTCTTCATAGAATCCTGACAGTGTGCAAACAGGCCCTTCAGCCCAACAAGTCCACACCGACCCTCCAAAGCGTATCCCACCCAAACCCATATCCCTACTCTCTTACTTTACATTTACCCCTGACTAATACACCACACCTACAGATCCCTGAAGACTATGGATAATTTAGCATGGCCAATTCACCTAACCTGCACATCTTTGGATTGTGAGAGGAAACTGGAGTACCCACGCAGACACAGGGAGCATATGCAGACTCCACACAGGCTGGAATTGAAGCCGGGTCCCTGGCACTGGGAGGCAGCAGTGCTTGTTCTCTGTTTCTTTCTCATTCTCAATCAATGCTCTGACATCCCTCTCTTTATTTCTCTCATTTTTACTCTCCTTCGCTCACACACGACCTCTCTCTTTTCACCATCTTCTTTCTATCCCTCTCTTACTTGACCAGATGCTCTCCCTTCCCCCCAACCTCTGACCTCTCTATCTTTCCTCTTTCACTCAACCCTACCCTTTCACTTCCCTGTATCTCTCCTTCTATCTTCTCCCACCTGACTCCACCCTTTACCTCTCCCTTTCTTTCTCTCCCATACCCCTTCTTCTCTTCTTATACCCCACTCATCTGACTCTATAATTTTACTTCCCCTTCTGTCTTTCTCCCCCATCACCATCTCTCATTTACCCCTTCTCTCTTTCTTTCCCCCTATTTATTTCTCTCCACCATTTTATCCCCATCCATCTCTCTTTCATTCCCTCTCACTATTTCTTTCCTTCTCTCAGGACCCCTCATTCTCGCCCTCTCTCTTTCTTGCCATCACTTAAACCTTTAGCGTTTTGCTCTCTCTCTTTCTTTCCTTCTCTCTCCCTCTTTTGATTCTCTCTGTTTTTATGACTCTCCCCCACTAATCTTTCTCTTTTTTCTTTGCTGCCCCATCTCCCCCTCTTCCTCCCCTCCCCATCTCTTTATTTCTATCTCATTGTCTCTCTGAAATAACAAATTGATCTAATAACATCGCCGATTAGTTTCTGGGAATGAGAGAACACTTGTCTTGTTCCATCGCTTAGCACCGCTCAAGATTTTCAGAGATTATTTCTAATTTCTTCTGCCTCAACCCAAGCCCCCGTGCTCTCTGCTTTGTTTGTATGCTGTCAATCTCTCATTTCTTTATCTACCCTTTCACCTCAGTCTCGCTCTTTCAATTGTATCCTCTCCCCATGCCTGTCTTGCGGCATTCTGCTGTAGTACTCACCTGGTATAATGACAGCAATCTCATTAGATTTAACTTAGACAACCAAATGAAAGACATCCCATCCAATCCCTGTAAGCCATGGCCAATTCCTGCTAATCTGCACATCTCTGGACTGTGAGAGGAAACTCACACATAAACTGGGCGAATGTGCAATCTCCACACATTCACTCACCTAAGGCTGGAATCAAACTCAGGTCCCTAGTGCTGTGAGGTAATAGTGCCAACTAATAAGCCACTGTGCCATCCTTATAATGTGCTAGAGAACACATAGCACATTGGATAGAGAAAAAAACAATTAACATTTCAAACTGAGGACTCCTCATCAGGATTGAAAGATGTCTGACATGAATCTTTTTTAACAAGATGTAGGGAAGAGACTTATTGTAGTGGTAATATCAATGGGCTAGCAAGCCAGAGGTCCAGGCTTATCTTCTGGGAATATGGGTTCAAATCCCACCACTTCAACACACTGACATTTAAAATTCATTTGGATTTGAAAATTAATTTCATTAATGGCATTAAAACTATCCTCAATTATCATAAAAACCCACCTAGTACACTTATGCTTTAAGGTAGGGAAATCTGCTGTCTTTACCTGGTCTGACTCCGAACCCACAGCAATGGTGTCGACTCTTAACTGCCCTCAGAAATGGAATGGTGAGCTACTCAGTTGAAGGGAAATTACAGAGGGCAACAAATGCTTACCTTGCCAGTGGTACCCATATCCCAAGCATTAAAAATTATTGCAGACCCTTCATCCTTTTCCTACTCTTCTTCGGACACGTTGGACTTGCTGGCTACCTATTTTTAAAATTTCTTCACAGGATGAGGGCATCACCAGCATTTATTGTCCATTCCTAATTTCCCAGAGGGCAATTAAGAGTCAACCACATAGCTGTAGGCCTGGAGTCACACATAAGCCAGACCATGTAAGGATGGCAGATTTCCTTCGCTAAAGGACATGAGTGACCTCGATGGGTTTTTATGACAACTGGGGGTAGTTGTCCAACCAATAATGAAATTAGCTTTAAATTCAAATTGGGTGACATGGTCACCACGGGGCTAACATTTTAATCAAAATTTTTATTGAATTCAAATTTGGATCTGGAATTTAAACCCACGTACCAGAACATCAACATGGGGTTCTGGAGTATTCATCCAGTGACATTACTACATTTCTGCCTCCTCCAGGTATACATTTGTTAAAAATGGCTAAAAGGAGACACAAAGCTTCTTTGTATCCATCAGGATAATCTTACAAGATGCTGACTTAAAAAGGAACACCAATTTATACAGCATGATAAGAGGATGCTGATTGCTTGGACTATCACTGGCTTGGAGGTGTAGCAGGACCAGTTAATTGTTGCCTTAGTTCCCAGCAGGTGGTCTCTGATTGGTCAGGGTGTTGTCATGCTACAGATATTGGCAGTCTCCATGACTTCTTTCTTTCTGAATGTAAGCAATGCAATTTTTAAAAAAATTCTCTGATGGGATATGGGCATCATTGGCTGGCCAGCATTTATTTCCTGCCAACTGTTACCCCTGAGAAGATGGTGATGAGCTGTCTTCTTGAACTGTTGCAGTCCATTTGGTGTAGTTGAGATCAAAAGTGCTGTTAGGGAGGGAGTTCCAGAATTTTGACCCAGTGACAGTTATGTATTTCCCAAACAAGATGCTGAGTGGCTTGGAGGGGAGCTTGTACTTGCCATCCTGACTTGGAAATATATCTCCATATTATTGCATATACAAACTCCTTTTGCCTACATGAAACAGGGCCCTGTGTGTTCATGTATACAGCTTCAAACACCAGCAAATGCATTACTGGTAATCTTAAACTGGTTTCCAGTGTAATTCTTCACACAGTCTACATTTCCCTATCCACATCAGTTATTATGTAAACTGGACAGGATGCAGACCTCTTGTCCCACATGACTGAGGCTTTGCAAATGGTTGACAAGGTTCAGCTGGCACTGGCTGTGAGGCCTTCCCCTCTGCCCCTGGGTGCCCATCCCAGGGGCTGGCCAGCTATTCAACGTGGCGGGCATTCCCCGGCTCCAAGTGTACTGGGATTTGGGGATCCATTGATGGCGAGGTGGCTGGTGGTGTGGTCATGTTAAGCTCGGAAAGTGGGAGAGGGAGGGAGGGATTGCTGCATCTGCATTTGCTTGCACCTTTGGGAGCACCTTGTCAGGGAAGGGGGTGGAGGAGGGGGGGGGGGGGGCGCGGCATGTTTGCCAACATGGAAAGACCCGGAGGCAACCCTCGCTGGAACCGAAGTTCTGTTTATTTGCGTTGACGAAGGTATAGGATGACAAGGCAGGGAATAGATGTCCCAATTGTAATATCAGTCTCAATTCAGGCAGCACGAACACTAAGGTAATAGAACAACAATGAAATGTTTATTTAAAGATGGGAGTTCTGGCCGGGTACAATGCAGCCTGGTCACTGCCGATCAATATTTGACTGTATAGACCAAAATGCCACCTCTGCCATCAAGAAAGTTGGCAAAGCCAGATGACACTCAGATTCAAAGAAGCGACTATTTCTAGTTTCATGATCAAACTTGATGAGCAAGCCTCCCACAGCATTGCAATACTCACAGCTCCTTGTGAAGTCACAGCAGATTGTCAGCTTCTATGAAGCCACAGGGAGCCAAGCACAAGCAACAGAAATCTCACATTTACTTCGTCAGACTGAGACTGTAGATCATGACAGCTTATTCTACCCTAACCAGAAATGTATTGGGTCACTGTGGAGATTGATTTAATCTGCATCAAGCCAGTACTGTCCATGTCCTGGGAGTGCTTGGTGGAGACTGTGCAAAGAGAACTTTACTCTGCATCTAACCCTGTGCTGTCCATGTCCTGGGAATGTTTGATATGGAGACTCTGTAGAAACAGTCTTATGTTGTATCTAACCCTGTTCTGTTTCTGTCCTGAGTGTTTGACAGGGGCAGTGTCAAGGGAGCTTTATTTTCAGTTTAAAAAGAGTTGAAGAAGCTTTGCTTTGTATCTGACCCTATACTGTCCCTGTTCTGGATGAGTATGAAAAGGGATAGTGTTGAGGGAGCTTTGCCTTCAGTTTAAAGAGTAGCGGGGGTATTTGATGGGGACAATGTAGAGAAAGCTTTACTCAGTATCTAACCACATGCTGTCCCTGTCCAGGGAATGTTTGATTGGGACAGTTCAGAGGAAGCTTTATTCTGTGGAAGGTGGTAGTGCTGATACTAATGAACTGTTGTCTATTCTTTCACTGCAGCTTTTTCTTAGACTCTGACTCCTGAGGGAGAGTGACTTTCCATTCGAAGAGGAAACTACTGGAGTCACAGCAGCAGGGATGAGCAAATTGTTCCGTATTGTGCTGGTGCATTGTGTCTGAGCTTGGAGGCTGACGATGGAAAAGATCCTATTCCCCGTTCAATCACCCTCTTCTTACAACATAAATAAACAGAAGCCTCTTTCCCATCTGGGACAGCTCCTCCTTTGCCTCAGGCGCTCATGTTGGAGATATCCCCCACACTACATTAACTGGATAATCCCGGGAGGAGTCACAGGGTAAATATACCAATCTTCTGAGCAAGCTGTGACCTCAGCACCTACCTTTGCATCAGGCTTCCTAGCAAACAGTGTAATCCTGCAGTCTCAGCAGGCACAGAGAGCTGGGAGTTGTGTGCGATCTAATATTTGCTGCAGGCGAAGGCCACAGGGATGCCCTCAGCCATTGACTGTCAATACCGCGTCCAACTTAAAAGGACATAAAGATTTCACAAAGGCTTGTATCTTATCCCTGTGATGTGGTGCAGGTCAGCCATTGTGCAAACTCATCTCACTTTGCCTGCTTCCCTCTTCTCTGAGATCCTTTTAATAAGCAAGGAAGCCCAAAGATGCTAACATTGCTTATCACTGCTGGATTCTGACTATATTCAGAGTTCATGTACACACATAGACCGTATGATCTAAGACCAGAAGTAGGCTCATCAGCCCTTTGAGAATGCTCTATCATCTTATGAGGTCATGGTTGATCTGATAATCTTCAGCTCCACTTTGTGAAAATACTAAGGAGGATAGCCTTAGACTACAGGAGGATATAATGGGCTGATCAGTGGCAAATGGAATTCAGTTCAGATAAATGTGGACTGAATGCACTTGGCAAGGGAACATACGACAAACGGTTAGACCCTGCGAAGCATGGAGGATTGGAGGGACTTTAGTGTTCATGTAGACTGGTTCCTTAAGGTATCAGAACAGGTGGCTAAAATGGTGAAGAAGGCATATGGAATACTTGCCTTTATTAGCTGAAGCATAGAGGTTGAAAGCAGGGAGGTGATGCTGGAACTGTATCAAGCATTGGCTTGGCTGTACTAGAGTATTGTGTGCAGTTCTGGAATCCACATTGTAGGAGGGATGTGATAGCACTAGAAAAGGTGCAGAGGGAGATTTACTAGGATGTTACCTGGGCTGGAGAGTTTCACTTATGAAGAGAGATTGGACAGACTGGAGCTGTTTTCCTTTAAACAGAGAAGATTGAGAGAGGACGTGATTGAGATGTATAAAATTATGAGGGGCACAGAAAGGGAGATAGGAAGGGATCAATGACCAGGGGCATAGTTTTAAGGGAAATGACAAAAAGCTTTTTTACCCAAAAACTGGGGGAATCTGGGAGTCACTGAGTCTAAGTGTGGTAGTCAGAAACCCTCAGAACATTAAAGTACTTAGGTGTCCACTTGTGATGCCTAAAGGCATACAAGGTACATCGGATTAGAATAGTTGTCACCTAGACTTGAAAAATTAGCTTGCTCTCTCTCTACAAATGCTGCCTGACCTGCTGTGATTTCCAGCATTTTTTTGTTTTCAGTACAGATTCCAGCATCTGCAGTCATTTGCTCCTAGAATAGTCAGGCGGATTGGCACAGATATGATGGGCTGAAAGGCCCTTTTCTGTTGACTTCTATGACTCTATGACAATTTCCTGCCTTTTGCCTTGATTTCCTTATTGTGTCCAAACTGTGAAGGTCATGCATTTATTACCTATCTTTGTGTTGCAATAATGGATAAGTAATTAGGGTCCAACAGAGGGAACATGATGAGTAGCTGGACCTCATGTGTTTATTGGGGTTCCTGATAATTTAAAGATGCAATTAGTTGGAAATGTTACCACATTTACACAGTTGAGTCCTTGCTAGCAAGCTGGGACAAATACTTGGCTCCTGCTAGTATAATAGGAGTTGCTGAGCTTTGCTCATGTAATGGAAGATGGAAATGTAAACTGATGATGTACTAGGAATGCAAGGTGCATTCAGGGATATTGGAGTGCATTCTGATGGTGTACTGGGATATTGAGCTGGATTCCGATGGTGTACTTGGATATTGTGAATATTACAGCGCAGTACAGGCCCTTCGGCCCTTGATATTGAGGTGCATTCTGATGGTGTACTGGGATATCAAGGTGTATTCTGATATCAAGGTGTATTCTGATAGTGTACTGTGTGATGATACCATGGCTTTAAGAGATGTATTTTGTCCTTTTTTTATGAAGAAAGGTTGAGAGAGAAGTTGAAAGTGGTCTGCTCAAAGCTAATAAAGTAAATAGCTTGTGAGGCCAGTTTTGTTTTAAGTTGGAACAATAGAATGGGTGTGGTCATGCTCCCACAGATCCAGGATTTTAGCTTTAGTTTTCTGCAGTTGCTGGGGTCTTGAAGCCAGACATGGAAGCTCTTATTCCTCTCTCTGTTACAGCAAAAAGCTGGGGTTGTCCTCCTGCTGCTAGAATTGCATGTGAGACAATCTATTTTACTGGATTTGCTGTTGCCAAGAGCGTGCTTGTGTGGTATTACAATATTGGAACAGTTAGTTAATGGTATTTAATGTGTATATTATTTAGTTAAGCATTTCAGCAGAGTTATAGTTTAGCCAATTCTTTTTGTTTTGTCTGTATTTTAACTCAAGTATAAAAATAAAGTGTGTTTTGCTTACAGTTGAGTAGTTTGACCAATTAAATTGCATGTGGAATGCAGCGCCTTACCTTTAAAATAAGAAAATGTTAGGGTTGAGGCTATATTCTAAATATATTTTCAGGGGTTTGGTCTGGTCCATAACACCTAGGTATGGAGGTGGATTCTGATGGTGTACAGGGATATGGAGGTGGACAATGATGATGTACTGGGAATATCTATTGAACTTTGTAATGATACAATTGGATGATAATGTCAATGTTCACTTGAGGTCAGTGTTTTCATCTTGGAGTACTTCAGGAAGAAAGGATATGAGGAACCTGGACTTTTACTGAGCCTTCATTGTGTTAGAACAATTCAGAAATAAAAGGTCAATTTGATGTGTGTAGTCTCTGCTATCATGTGCAACCAGTCTATTAAAGCTATATAATGGGTATTAATGAATGCAAGTGTGTTTATAAAGTTATGGGATTGTGAGCAATGAATAAATGACTGCGATAAAGAGATAATATATCATTATAACATGTTAAGTATCTGATGTTAGGAGGGAATGTGTCCAGTGTCAGCACATTGGGGTGTATGTCTGTGTTGTGTATTGTGGGTGGGGGGAGAGAGAGAGAGAGAGAGTGACTGTGTGTGTATCTTAGTGTTACAATGGAATTAAATGTGTATCCGGCAGAGTGGGAGAACGCACCCAGTACAGTGACACTGTGCGTCTGATACAATGAGATCATATGTGCCTAGTACAGTGTGATTGTGTGTCTGGTACAGTGGGATAAGGCAATAAGAGCTGGATTTTGGAGGGAAGAACTGGATTTTGTAGGATTAGAAAGACTCCGGGGACCTGTGAAAATGAAGAGTGCATGCGCATGTGGATATGGAATTCCTATTTCCATCATATCCAGTGGGAGAGTGGGATGGGGTGTGATTAGGTGTGAGTGGGATGTGGTGTGACCCAACACAATGAGGCCATTTTAATTTAGTGCTAGAACAAAGAACAAAGAACATTACAGCATAGGAACAGACCCTTCGGCTCTCCAAGCCTGCGCCGATCCATATCCTCCATCTAGACCTGCTGCCTATTTTCTAAGGATCTGTATCCCTTTGCTCCCTGCCCATAAGTGATGATATCATTCCCGCCCCCAGTTTCGCTGGCAACATATTCCAGGCACCCACCACTCTCTGTGTGAAGAAATTTTCACATATATCTCCCGTAAACTTTTTCCCCTCTCACTTTGAACTTGTGACCCCTAGTAATTGTGTCCCACATTCTGGGGAAAAAGCTTCTTGCTATCCACCGTGTCTACACCTCTCATAATTTTGCAGATCTCAATCAGGTCCCTCTCAAACCTCTGCCTTTCCAAAGAAAATAATCCTAATCTACTTAACATCTCCTCATAGCACCCTCCATACCAGGCAACATCCTAGTGAACCTCCTCTGCACCCTCTCCAAAGCATCCTTATCCTTTGGTAATGTGACAACCAGAACTGTATGCAGTATTCCAAATGTGGCCAAACCAAAGTTTTATACAACTATAACATGACCTGCCAACTCTTGTACTCAATACCCCATCTGATGAAGGAAACCATGCCGTATGCCTTCTTGACCACTCAACTGACCTGCATTGACACCTTCAGGGAACAGTGGACCTAAACACCCAGATCACCCAGATGTCTCTCTGTACATCAACTTTCCCCAGGTCTTTTCCATTTACTGTATAGTTAGCTCTGGAATTGCATCTTCCAAAATGCACCACCTCGCATTTGTCCGGATTGAACTCCATCTGCCATTTTTCTGCTGTATTCTCTGAAAGTCCCCTTCACTATCTGCTACTCCACCAATCTTAGTATCATCTGTAAACTTGCTAATGAGGCAACCTACACCTTCCTCCAAATCATTTATGTATATCATAAACAGTGGTCCCAGCACAGATCCCTGTGACCGATGGTCACAGGTCTCCATTTTGAGAAGCTCCCACCAACTACTACTCTCTGTCTCCTGTTGCCCAACTAGTTCTCTATCCATCTAGCTAGAACATCCTGGACCCCATGCGGCTTCACCTTCTTCATCTGCCTACCATGGGGAATCTTCAAACGCCTTACTGAAGTCCACGTATATGACATCTACATCCCTTCCCTCATTAATCAACTTTGTCACATCTTCAAAGAATTCCATTAGGTTTTTAAGATATTGCCTTCCCTGCACAAAATCATGCTGCCTATCACTGATAACCCCATTTTGTTCCAAATGGGAATCCATCCTATCCGTTAGTATCTTCTCCAGTAGATTCCCTACCACTGACGTCAGGCTCACAGGTCTGTAATTACCTGAATTATCCCTGCTACCCTTCTTAAACAAGGGGACAACATTAGCAATTCTCCAGTCCTCTGGGACCTCCCTCTTTTTCAAGGATGCTGAAAAGATATCTGTTAAAGCCCCAGCTATTTCCTTTCTCGCTTCTCTCAGTAACCTGGGTTAGATCCTATCCAGTCCTAGGGACTTGTCCATCTTAATGCCTTTTAGAATACCCAACATTTCTCCCATTCTTATGCTGACTTGACCTAGAGTAATTAAAGATCTATCCCTAACCTCAACATTCGCCATGTCCCTCTCCTCGGTGAATACCGATGCAAAGTACTCATTAAGAACCTCATTCATTTTCTCTGACTCCATGCATATCTTTCCACTTTTGTCCTTGAGTGGACCAACCCTTTCCCTCATTACCCTCTTGCTCTTTATGTATGAATAAAAGGCTTTGGAGTTTTCCCTAACCCTGCTTACTAAGGATATCTCATGACCCCTTTTAGCCCTCTTAATTCCTTGTTTTTGACTGGTCCAACATTTCCAATATTCTTCCAAAGCTTTGTCTGTCTTCAGTTGCCTAGGCCTTATGTACGCATCCTTTTTCCTCCTAGCTAGTCTCACAATTTCACCTGTCATCCATGGTTTCCTAATCTTGCCAATTCTATCCCTCATTTTGACAGGAACATATCTTTCCTGAATTCTAATCAGCCTCTCTTTAAAAGCCTTCCACATATCGAATGTGGATTTCCCTTCAAACAGCTGCTCCCAATCTACATTCCCCAGTTCTACCAAATTTTGGTATAGTTGGCCTTCCCCCAATTTAGCACTCTTCCTTCAGGGGCACTCTCATCTTTGTCCATGAGTATTCTAAAACTTATGGAATTGTGATCACTATTCCCAAAGTAAGCCCCCACTGAAACTTCACCCACCTAGCCAGCCTCATTCCCCAACACCAGGTCCCGTATGGCCCCTTCCCGAGTTGGACTACTTACATACTGCTCTGGAAAACGTCCTGGATGCTCCTTACAAATTCTGCTCCATCTCGACCTCTAACACTAAATGAATCCCATTCAATGTTGGGAAAATTAAAATCTCCTGTCACCACCACCCTGTTGCTCCAGCATCTTTCTATAATCTGTTTTCATGTCTTTATCTTTGGGGGCGGCACGGTGGTTAGCACTACTGCCTTCCAGCGCAGGGACCCAGGTTCAATTCCAGCCTCGGGCGACTGTCTGTGTGGAGTTTGCACATTCGCCCTGTGTCTGCGTGGGTTTCCTCCCACAGTCCAAAGACGTGCAGGTCAGGTCAACTGGCCATGCTAAATTGCCGATAGTGTTAGGTGCATTAGTCAGAGGGAAATGGGTCTGGGTGGGTTACTCTTCAGAGGGTCAGTTGGACTTGTTGGGCCGAAGGGCCTGTTTCCACACTGAAGGGAATCTAATCATCTCTGTCTCATGTTCGCTGTTGGGAGGCATGTAGTACAATCCCAACATTGTTATCGTACCCTTCCTATTTCTGAGTTGTGCCCATATTGCCTCACTGCTCAAGTCCTCTATTGTACCCTCCTTCAGCATAGCTGTGATATCTTCTTTGACCAGTAATGCAACTCCTCCACCCCTTTTACCTTCCTCTCTATCCCGCCTGAAGCATCGATATCCTGGGACATTTAGTTGCCAATCATGCTCTTCCTTCAACCAAGTCTCAGTAATAGCAATAACATCATATTCCCAGGTACTAATCCAACCAACGAATCTAAGTTTGCCTACCTTACCTACTAGGAGAAAGTGAGGACTGCAGATGCTGGAGATCAGAGCTGAAAATGTGTTGCTGGAAAAGTGCAGCAGGTCAGGCAGCATCCAAGGAGCAGGAGAATTGACGTTTCGGCATTGAGCCCTCCTGAAGAAGGGCTCATGCCCGAAACGTCGATTCTCCTGCTCCTCGGATGCTGCCTGACCTGCTGCGTTTTTCCAGCAACACATTTTCAGCTACTTTACCTACTATACTTCTTGCATAAAAACAAATGCACCTGTCCCTCTGCTTTCATCGCCTGCTCCCTATCTACTCTTCCCCTATATCACACTGACTTCATTATCTAGTTCCTTAGCGGCTTTACCTACTACCTCCTTACTGTCCACGAACCTCTTAACTTGGTTCTCATCCCCCTGCCATATTCGTTTAAATCCTCCCCAACAACATTCTCAAAAGCACCCCCTGCCCATCTGTAGACCATCCAATTTGTAATAATCCCACTTCCCCCAGAACCAGTCCTAATGTCCCAAAAACCTGAACCCCTCCTTCTCTCAAACCACGCATTCACCCTGAATATTCTATCATTCGTCATTCTATCACTCTAACTAGCACGTGGCACTGATAGAAATCCTGAGATTGCTACCTCTGAGGTCCTACTTTGTAACTTGTTTCCTAACTCCTTAAATTCATCATGTAGGACCTCATTCAGTTTTTTATTTATATAATTGGTGCCTACATGCACCACGCCAACTGGCTGTTCACCCTCCCCTTTGAGAATTTTCTGCAGCCGATCTGAGACATTCCTGACCCATCCCCTTGGGAGGCAACATACCATTCGGGAATCTCGTTTTCGACCACAGAAATGCCTATCTACTCCCCTTACAATTGAATCCCCTATGACCATAGCCCTTCTACTCTTTTTTCCCACCCTTATGAACAGCAGAGCCAGCCTCAGTGCCATGAACCTGGATACTGCTGCCTTCCCCTGGTGAGCCATCTCCCCCAACAGCGTCCAAAACAAAATACCTTTTTTGGAGGGAGATGACCACAGGGGACACCTGCACTGCCTTCCTGCTCTTCATCTGCCTTTTAGTCACCTATTCCCTTTCTCCCTCAGCAATCCTAATCTGTGGTGTGACCAACTCACTAAATGTGCTATCCACAACCCCCTCAGCATTGTATATGCTCCCAAAGTGAGTCCATCCGCAGCTTCACAGCCTTCAATGCGGTCTAACAAGAGCTGCAGCTGGACACACTTCCTGCACGTGAAGGAGACAAGGACATGAGCTGTGTCCCTGAGCTCCCACATTGAGCAAGAGGAGCATAAAACGGGTCTGAGATCTCCAGCCATTTTTAATCTTAAACTTTATCTAAGTTGAAACTAAAGTTACAAAAAAGGAGAGAAGTTTTTTTTTACCAATCACACCATAAAATAGAAAAAGGAACAAAAAAATCCTTACCTCAATACACCACAGAGTTTTTTTTTGGTTAGAGGAAGAGGGTGGGTGGGAGATACTAGTGTCTTGGATACAGCTGCTGCTCAAATATATCAGCTCAGACAGATCCCTTTTTGTCTACTGAAAAGGCCCAGGCCCAGAGGGACTCATGAATTTACTGGGGTGGACACTAACACACTTGAAGGGTGGATATGTTTGTAGAACTGTTGTGGTCTGGAATCTTTTCTCACCTTGCAAAAAAAGGCTGCAGCTATTGGAAAAGTTAAAAACAAATTACTCTGCCACATTGCTTCAATTGACGGGCAAAGTTGGATAAAAAAGTAACTGGTCATGCAGCTTCAGTTGAACTCTTGGTTGAAATTTCCCTTAGGACTAGCAATGTGTCATTAAACATACTTGGCTGAGTTTTAGAAGCTTTGGTGTGGCATGGTGGCTCAGTGGTTAGCACTGCTACCTCACAGCACCAGGTACCTGGGTTCAATTCCCATATCAGGCAACTGTCTGGGTGGAGTTTGCACATTCTCCCTGTGTCTGCGTGGTTTCCTCCCACAGTCTAAAGAGGTGCAGGTTAGGTGAATTGGCCATACTAAATTTCCTGTAGTGTTAGGTGCATTAGTCAGGGATAAATGTAGGGGACTGGGTCTGCATGGGTTGCTCTTTGGAGGGTTGGTGTGGACTTGATGGGCCTGTTTCCACACTGTAGGGAATCTTATCTTATCTCAGTGGGTTGTCCTGAGTTCATGGTTTGATTGACTGCTTCAAAGAATCAGTTAAAAATTTGTTATTTTTCATGTGTGGTCCAAATAAAAGGGAACTTATTTCCCTATCAAGTATGTAGGAATGAGCAGTATATGGGTTTACTGGAAATTTATTATTTTTGAGCTCCACACTTGATGTCTTCTCACGGTGGATATTGGATAAGTGGCTATAGAAGTGACATATAGGGTATGAGAGGTCATAGGGATGGTATAGGTTAGTGTTGAGTTGGCATGAAGATAGGCCAGGCGGGTGAGGATTGGGTTGAAGGCTTTGAAGGCAAAGCAACTGTGATGATGTTGCGGAGCACAGAGGCATGTCACCTTCAACACTCCTCTCTCTTCATGGCCACTTCCAGCCTGTTTCCAGATACCGCAGCCCCTCCAGAGTGAAAACTATGCATTTTGGGAAGCTTATTTACTAAGAACGGTCCAGTAATTTGGGATACCTCCCAAGCGAGCATCTCACAATGCTCACCAAAAATATAGCCCTAAATTTACCTCTTGCTCTTGGTCCCCCATTGCTGGAGTCCTATATCGGTTTATTGCTCTCGGCTAGACCAACACTTGACTTTCAGCAGTCCAGTCACAAGGATGCCAAAGGCACAACATTTTAGTGGTTTCTTACAGGAGTCATTTCTTATCTGATTTTCTTTATTACAATTTTCTGGTATTGCAATCAAAACTGGTTCAAAAATGGGACAGCGCCGTAAGCTGGAATGTGAGTTTGCTGTCCTATTTATTCCTCACACAGAGCGAAACCCACACAGCAATGAGTGACAAGGAACAGAGCATTGTTCAGCATTCCCAGGATGTGCTACAGGTCACATCCCCCTGCTATACTGACATGCAAGGCCAGTGATTTGAATTGGTGCCATGTAATATGCTAGTTCACATCCATCACTGTTCACCCTACATCCTGCTGCTGCTCCACATCAGTGACTCGCACTCCACAACATCATCTCTGAGAAGGATGGGGCCTATCTTTACTCATGATGGTCTTGAACTAGCTGTAGTGGCAAGACATTGCACATCTCAGAGGAGGCCATTTGTTGTATCATGGCTGTGCCACCTCTTTGAAAGCGTTATCCAATTAGATACTTTCCCCACACTATTCCCATAACCACGGTCTTCTCAATTCCAAATCCAATTCCTTTCTGAGAGCTTTGACTGGTTCCACTGCCCTTTTATTCAGAACATTTCTGATTATGAACACTTCAGAGTTAAAATAAAATACTTTGCTCTCCTCTGGTTCTTTGCAAAAGAACATAAGAAATAAGGGCCATTCAGCCCCATGCTCTGCCAGGCAAAAAGGATTGTGGCTGATACGATCTTGACTTCAACTCCTGCTTGTCACTCACAAACCTTGACTCTCTTGCCTTTCAAAAACTGTCTAACTTATCCTTAAATATATTCAGTGACCCAGCCTTCAGTACTTACCGGTGGATGGAAATCATAATATTAATGAACCTCTGAGAGATGAAATTTCTTCTCATCTTTGTGTTAATTGGGAGTCCCTTTATCTTTAAACTGAGGCTGTTAGTTTGAGAGCTCAAGGGGAAACATCCTCGAGGCATTGAGTCTGTCAAGGCCCCTCAGAATTTTATATTGAATGAACCTTCTCTGAAATGTCTTCAATGCAAATTATATAAGACCATAAGATGTAGAAGCAGAATTAGGCCATTCAGCCCATCAGGCCTGCTTTGCCATTTAATCATGGCTGATATATTTCTCAGTGCCATTCTTCTGCATTCTCCCCATAACCTTTGATCCTCCTACTCATAAAGAACCGATCTATTTCTGTCTTAAGTACACTCAATGACTTGGCCTCCACAGCCTTCTGTGGCAATTCCATAGATTCACCCCCCTCTGGCTGAAGCATTTCCTCCTTATCTCAGTTCTAAAGAACCATCCCTTCACTCTGAGGCTGTGCTCCCAGGTCCTAGCCTCCCTCAGTAGATTCATTTTCTCTGCATCTACTCTATCCTGGCCTCTCAGTATGTTGTGAGTTTCAATGAAACCCCCTCATTCTTCTAAACTTCACTGAACACAGATCCAAAGGACCCAAAAGACTCAACTGTTCCTCATATGTCAAGCCTTTCATTTCCGGGATCATTTTTGTAAACCTCCTCTGGATCCCCACCAAGGCTAGCATATCCTTTCTTAGATATGGACCTAAAGCTGCTCACAATATTTCAAATGCGGTCGACCAGAGCCTTATACAATCTCAGCAATACATCTGTGCTCTTGCACTCTAGCTCTTTTGGACTGAATGCTAACACTGTATTTGTCGGCCCAACTCCAACTTAACCTTAAGAGAACTCTGAGTTAGGACTCTCAATTCCTTTTGTGCTTCAGATATGCAAAGCCTTTCCCTATTTGAAAAATAGTCTACACCTTTATTCTTCCTACCAAAGTAGCACACTTTCCCACATTGTTTTCCATCTGCCACCTCTTTGTCCACTCTCTCAGCCTGTTCAAGTGCTTCTGCAGCCTCCCTGCTTCCTCAACACTATCTATCCCTTCACCTGTCTTAATGTCATCTGCAAACTTAGCAGCATTGTTTTCAGTTCCTTCGTCCAAACTGTTAATGTAGAACTCAAATAGTTCCACATGGACCCCCGTGGAACTCCACTAGTCACCTGCTGCCATCCTGAAAAAGACCCCTTTTTCCCCATTCTCTGCTTTCTGCCAGTCAGCCAATCCTCTATTTTCCTGATGAAGGGCTTTTGCCCGAAATGTCGATTTTACTGCTCCTCGGATGCTGCCTGAACTGCTGTGCTCTTCCAGCACCACTAATCCAGAATCCTCTATTCATGCCAATACCTTGCCCCTAAAACCATGGGCTCTTATCTTATTTAGCATCTTCTTGACTGGTACTTTGTGAAAGGCCTTCTGGAAATCCAAATAGATCATTACCACTGGCTCTTCTTCTTTGAACCTCCTTATCTCTCCTATCAGACCTCCACTAAAAATCCCCTTGTTCTCCTCCATTCCACTGACAGATGCAAAAAAGTTGTTTCCCACTTTGGGAGAGTTTAGCACAAAAGGGCTTAATCTCAGGATAAGGAGTCACCCACTTATGATAGGAGGAATTTCTTTGTTCACAGGAATTTCTGTGGAATTCTTTACTGCAGAAGATTATCAAGGCTGAATTCTTAAGTATATTCAAGGCTGAAATAGAAATAATTTTAATCAGGAAGGGAATCGAGGGTTATAAGGAAAAGTAGAGTTGAGGATTGTCAGATTAGCCATGATATCATTGAATGGCGAAGGAGACTCAATGGGCTGAATGGCCTACTTCTGCTCCTACAAATTATGATCTAAGGAGAACAAATCCAGATTCCCCATTCTCTCACTGTGATGGTCACATAATGGTAAATTACTAGACTGGTAACCCAGGCAGCAAGCTAGTGTTCTTGTGTGTTGGGAATCAGGTTTAGCACAGATTGGGTAAGAATGGCAGATTTCCCTCCCTGAGTAATATCATTTAGCCAGGTGGGTTTTTACAGCAATTGATGAGTTTTGTTATAGACACCATCACTGAGAATAGCTTCCAGTAGAAGCTTGATTGACTGAAGTTGCTGAAATACAAGGTCAACAAACAGGAGGCTGGAAGAACACAGCAAGCCAGGCAGTATCAGGAGGTAGAGAAGTCAATGTTTTGGGTATAACCCTTCTTTAGGACTCAGGGTGCATTTAAGGGGAGCTGCAGATAAGATGGAGTGGGGGCGGACACAACATTGAGTTCTTCAATTTCAAATAACCTTCCTTCACATCCCTCGACTCCCTTTCCAGCCCCTCCCCCTCCCTTCCATTCGTCTGAAGGGAGGATCCCTCTTCCCAGCAACCAACCAAATTCACTCCTCCCATCGACCAACCAGGTCATATTCTCTACCTATGTTCACCTATCCCTACCTTACCACCCCACCCAAAACCCTCCCCTACACCCCCCCCCCTTTATCTGCAGCTCCCCTTAACCCACCCCCAGTCCTAAAGAAGGGTTACACCCGAAACGTTAACTTCCCCACCTCCTGATGCTGCCTGGCTTGCTGTGTTCTTCCAGCATCCTGCTTGTCGACCTTGGATTCCAGCATCTGCAGTTTTTTTTATCTCTAATTGAACTCAGTCATTCAAGCTACAATTGGAAGCTAGTCTCAGTGATGGTGTCTGTAACAAACCTCATCAATTGCTGTAAAAACCCATCTGGCCCACTCATATAGTTCAGGAAGGGAAATTTGCCATCCTTACCCCATCTGTGCTGAATGTGCCTCCTAACACGCAAGAACCTTCTAGCAAGCCGCTCCATTCAAGGTACAGATAACAAATGCTGGTCGTCCCATGAAACAAAACCGAAAAACTGAATTTCCTAATTTTCGGTACGTTCCGGTTATCCTTCTGTTTTGGGAGCTTGCTGTGCAAGAATAAGTTTCATGGCAAAAGTGATAAGACATCTAAAACACTCTGAAATGCCCCAAGGTTGCAGACACTATATAAACATAAGCTTTTATTCTTATAGTGGGCAAAGTGCTGAACATATAGATATTGATGATAGAGAAGGAAAAAGTTACACCAATCTGTATCTGTCAAGCGCCTTTAATATGGTGAATTGTCCTAATTGGGCTTCACAGTAGTGCTGTTAAACTACATTTGACACCATTATACTATTTGACCAAATGTTTGGTCAAGAATTAGATTTTAAGAAAATTCTTGAAGGAGGGGAGTGATGAAGAGAGGTGGAGAGGCTGTGGGCAGCAATTCAGGTTTCATGCAGTGGACAGCATGGTGACTAATGGTGAAGCCATTAAAAGCAGGAGTGTGCAAGAGGCCAGACTGGAAGGGCATAGATATTTCAGGGCTTCAGTGCTGGAAGTGATTACCAAGGTAGATGAGGGTGAAAGAATTGGAAAAAGGATGAATTATAAACTTGAGCCAGGGAGTGAAGTAATCACAGGGTAATGGATGAATAGGGCTTGGACTGAGTTCAGACATGGGCAGTGACCTCAAGGATGTGGAAGGTTGGAGGGTTGGTGGCTGTGTGTTCGGAGAACCATCTCAGGAATCGGAATATGAATGAGGGTTCTGGTTGCTATGAGCTGAGGGAGAGGTGGAGTTTTTGGGCAAAGCTATAGAGATGGAAAGAGGGAGTGTCAGAAAGGTGGCTCCTCACACATCTTTGGATCAAAACTGGCATTGAGTTTGCTAGGCACAGACCAGTCCAGCCTCAGGCAGTTGCCAGAGAGAGAGATGGTGAGGGCACAAGGGTTACGGCAAGAATTAGAGTTGGAGGGATGGGGGAGAACAAAAAATTGGAGAGAAGACAAATAACTGGAGAGAGGAAATAGAATCGGGGAGAGCAACAGAGAATTAGAGAGATTATCAGACAGAAGCAAAGGGTTTCTTATGAAAGGACAGTGCTTTGGATTCAATGATTTAGGCCATTCTTCCTCATTAAGCTGGGGCTTTGAGTGGTTTTTAGTACATGATCAAATTTCAGAATCAAATCCATTCAACATTTTAATTACAGTGTCTGGAAACTGGAAGCTCTCAGCCTCTGGTGTGTGTGTAATAGAATTCAGATTAAACTCACTCACTGCCGAGAGAGACATAGCCATTTTACGTGTTTATAGCCTGTGGTGAATGGAACAGAGACATAAAATATAGCATCTCATTACAGGAGATTAACAATAAACCTCATTTACTTCGAGCAAGAGCGTTCCTGACAGGATTCATTATTCAGAATGTAGCTTTCTGATGTGGTAATCCAAAGGTCTATTTACCCCCTGAAGATGTTTATTTGAGCTGTGTCAGTGTTTATTCAGCAGGATAAGGGTTAGTCATGGTGTTCAAGGGTGCCTTATAGCACTCGGTAAGCAAGAACTTACATTTATGTAGCACCACTCCCGTCCTAAAGCACTTCACAGTCCATACGATACTCTCGAAGGGCAGTCGCTGCTGTAATGTAGGAAATGAGGCAGCCATTTTGTACACAGTGGGATCCCTCTTACACCAAGGGGATAAATAACCAGAAAATAGCATCCATGAGAGGGTGCAGTAAAAGATGGATGAGCAATTCTAGTGATAAGGATGGATTGGAGAAGCTGGTGCCATTAAGAGCAAGATTGTTGAGGGGAGATTTGATAGAAATGGTTCCACATTGCAAAGAATCTGGACAGAGTAGGCACTGAGGAACAGAAGTAGGCTATTCAGCCCGTCAAGCTTGCTCCACCATTCTAGATCACAGCTGATCGTCTGCCTCAATGCCACATTCCAGCATTCTCTTCATGTTCTTTGGTTTCTTTAGGGGAAAGAGATTTGCAGACTGAGAGAAACCATTCTCACTGGTGGACAGTTTAAGAAAACCAGAGGACAGTAGTTTAGGGTGATTGGCAAAAGAATCAAAGGTGACACGAGGATAAATCGTTCTGCCCAATGAGTGGTGAGCATCTGGAAATCAAGATCTGAGGCCCTGCTGGAGGCATGATCAGCTATATTGTTCAGAAGGGAATCAGCTCTGAACTGGAAGAGAGAGCGTTTGCAGAGCTATGGGTTAAGGGTGGGGGCATTGTGGGGCATGCTCATTTCCTGTTGCAGAGAGCCAGTATGGAGATGGACAGGCTGAGAAGGCCACCTTCTGTGTGCTAACCATTCTCTGATTTCCATGACTTCTACAGAGCTGTCTTGGTAGCCTGTTGGGAGTTGGAAGGTGGCATAGGAGAAGGGGCTTTGCCTAATGGTAAATGTGCAAGGTAATAAGGTTGGAGGTGGGGTAGATAGAAGGAAGAAAATTGGTGAGGGGTACAAGGAAGGACTGGGAATGCACACGTCACCAGTCAAGGCATTGACGGCAGAGAGACCAGGTGAGATGAAGGAAAGCAAGGAATACAGAAAACAGGGAGCAAGGATTAATAAGACTAACAAAAAGCCCAATAATTAACAAACTGGGCTAGTAGATTCAATGGGTTGAATGGCTTCATCTTTCTATTCATATTTTTAGATTAGATTTTTAGATTAGACTAGATTATTATCATATCCCATTTCCCTCTCCTCTTCCAGTTTCTGCCCCTTCTCTAAATCTTGTTCCTGCTCCTACTCCGGTTTATAAATTTGATTCCTATCTTTCTGTGGCACGGAGGTTGATGTGTCTTGCTTCCTGACTGGGATGTGACTGACCACAGCTCTGCTAATCCCTTGTCCTGCCCTGCTGTTCTGTGCTCCTCTAAGCTGCTTAATGTATAAATCTCCATTCCATACACCAGATGTTCATTACTTAACTAGATAAAAGAACTGATCCTAACAGATCAGAGGTCTTGCTTTAGTACCACACACACTCAACTCTATCCTACGCAACGGAGGCTCAGTTCACCCAGTGCTGCCCACACACCAGCAGCCCTATTGCTTCCAACCATTTCAGCATCAGCTGCAAAGCCTAGTTTAGTTGCAACCATCTCCAAAGATAACCGTCCTACAGAACACTACCAAGTCTGACAGCCACTGACTCGGCCATCATTCCACGTTTCTGACAATGTTTTGCATAAGGAAGCAATCTAATGCAGCCTAGAATTGCATAATTAGCATGTGCCTTCCAGTTAATTCCTGATTCTGCAGTAGACGCCAAGTAAAGGGGACTAACTCATTGCTTCTGTAGAAAGAATGTGTGAGTGTAAGAGGGTGCCTGTGCGATGTACTCATTCATGTCCGTGTACATGCACATGTATGTGGTATATGTGCACATGTATGTGTGTGATGAATGTAAGTGCTGTATGTGTCATGTGTATGTGTGTACATGTGCATTGGTGTGTGTATGTATGTGGCATTTGTGTATGAAACTGTGAGTGTATGAGTATGTCTCTGCACTTTGGGGTGTGTGTGTGCATGAGTGTGTGTTGTGGTGTTTGTGCGTGAAATTGGATATGATACATGTGAAAATGAGTGTGTGTGAGAGCACAATTGTGTGTGTTTTGTTGTACGTGTATATGTGTATGCATGCGCGTTTATGTGTGTGTGCGCGCCCTTGCGTGAGAGAGAGAGAGAGACAGAGGGTAGGGGGAGAGAGAGAGAGGGTTAACTCTACCCGCTGTTGTATCAATGTAGCTCAGTCAAATCTCCTGTATGTGCAGTACACACTAGTGAGAGTAATATACAGCCTATCCCGGTCCAAAATAAAATGCTGAACACATAGTTAGATATGACACATTGTGGGCGGCACGGTGGCACAGTGGTTAGCACTGCTGCCTCACAGCGCCAGAGATCTGGGTTCAATTCCTGCCTCAGGCGACTCTCTGTGTGGAGTTTGCACATTCTCCCCGTGTCTGCGTGGGTTTCCTCCGGGTGCTCCGGTTTCCTCCCACAGTCCAAAGATGTGCCGGTCAGGTGAATTGGCCATGCTAAATTGCCCGTAGTGTTAGGTAAGGGATAAATGTAGGGGTATGGGTGGGTTGCGCTTCGGCGGGGCGGTGTGGACTTGTTGGGCCGAAGGGCCTGTTTCCACACTGTAAGTAATCTAATCTAATCTAAAAAAAAGTAAGTAGGTAGTTAGCCATAGTTCATGAGTGACACTGGGCATCTCTTTCTGTTAGTAAATAGAGAGGAACCCCGTTCTGTGTCAAGCACAGAGCAATGTGAAAAGGCAGGAATGCTGGGACAACAACTACTGTATACATTACCCTGATCCACACAAGAGCCAGCTAGCCAACTGATCTCACCAAACCTCGTAAGGCAAAGGTAGACCTAGAACATGGGTACTTCAAAGGGAAACTCAGATTTGGGTAACCGCTTCAGAACATTCCCCATCAATCAGGTACTTTTGAAGCATCATAACTGTCATGATATGGGAAATCCAGCAGCTTGTGCGCAGGCAGTAAAGTCCCACAGGTGACACTGTGATAATGGCCGAACGCCTGATGTTGACTGAGTTGTAAATATGATGCAGGATGCTAGAGGAGAACTGCCCTGCTCTTTTCTCTCATGGGGCCTTCTATATCATCCTAAGGGGACAGATAAGAAGCACAGTTTAATGTTTCCTTGGCAGAGATAAAAATGGCTGAGTGAGTGAGGACAGAGACAAAGGATGAGCAACATTTAATGCATGTCATATTTGATCTAGATCTGGAGTGAAATGATTTTCCCTCTCACCTTGAGAGAGATCTAACAGGAAGCCCCAGGAACAATTTGAATCCAGATAATCAAACATGCAGAAGTTTGCTGCTACTTAACATCATTATGTGATACAACAAAATGTGCTTCACTGCAGATCCCAGAAAAGGCCAACACTCCAGAGATTTGAGGTATTGTTATCATTGAATGCGCTAGAGGCAATTTTAACCAGCAGTTACAGAGGATATGCAGCAAATTAAAGAGTCTTGTTAATGTCGAGGTACAAATGACTGTCTATCAGGGAGTAAGCTAAAAGTTCATTTTGATTTTATGTCATTAGAGTACTTGATGATATAAAAATAATTATAATTTGACCGAGCTATCTCACCATCCTCATTCACCTCTCCTTGCTGATCTTATATTTCGCTATGTTTTCTTGATCCTGCTCTTTTCCCCCTTTTCTTCTCCTGTTAAATTCCATTTCTTTGGCCAGTGAGCAGATACAATGCATGGCAGTAAGCAGACACAACACATGGTAGTGAGCAGATACAACGCATGGCAGCGAGCAGATACAACGCATGGCGGTGAGCAGATACAACGCATGGCGGTGAGCAGATACAACGCATGGCGGTGAGCAGATACAACGCATGGCAGTGAGCAGATACAACACACGGCAGCGAGCAGATACAACGCATGGCAGTGAGCAGATACAACGCATGGCAGTGAGCAGGTACAACACATGGCAGCGAGCAGATACAACGCATGGCGGTGAGTCGATACTATGCATGGCAGTGAGCAGATGCAACGCATCATAGTGAGCAGATACAACGCATGGCGGTGAGCAGATACAATGCATGGCAGTGCGCAGGTATAACACATGGCAGCGAGCAGATACAACGCATGGCGGTGAGCAGATACAATGCATGGCAGTGAGCAGATGCAACGCATCATAGTGAGCAGATACAACGCATGGCAGTGAGCAGATACAACACATGGCAATGAGCAGATACAACGCATGGCAGTGAGCAGATACAACGCATGGTAGTGAGCAGATACAATGCATAGCAGTAAGCAGACACAACACATGGTAGTGAGCAGATACAACGCATGGCAGTGAGCAGATACAACGCATGGCGGTGAGCAGATACAACGCATGGCAGTGAGCAGGTACAACACATGGCAGCGAGCAGATACAACGCATGGCGGTGAGCAGATACAACGCATGGCGGTGAGCAGGTACAACACATGGCAGCGAGCAGATACAACGCATGGCAGTGAGCAGATACAACGCATGGCAGTGAGCAGGTACAACACATGGCAGCGAGCAGATACAACGCATGGCGGTGAGTCGATACTATGCATGGCAGTGAGCAGATGCAACGCATCATAGTGAGCAGATACAACGCATGGCGGTGAGCAGATACAATGCATGGCAGTGCGCAGGTATAACACATGGCAGCGAGCAGATACAACGCATGGCGGTGAGCAGATACAATGCATGGCAGTGAGCAGATGCAACGCATCATAGTGAGCAGATACAACGCATGGCAGTGAGCAGATACAACACATGGCAATGAGCAGATACAACGCATGGCAGTGAGCAGATACACCAACGCATGGCAGTGAGCAGATACAACGCATGGCAGTAAGCAGATTCAACGCAGGGTAGTGAGCAGATACAATGCATGGCAGTGAGCAGATACAACACATGGCAGTAAGCAGATACAACGCATGGCAGTGAGCAGGTACAACACATGGCAGTGACCAGATACAACGCATGGCGGTGAGCAGATACAACGCTTGGCAGTGAGCAGATACAACGCATGGCAATGAGCAGATACAACGCATGGCAGTGAGCAGATACAACACATGGCAATGAGCAGATACAACGCATGGCAGTGAGCAGATACAACACATGGCAATGAGCAGATACAATGCATGGCAGTGAGCAGATACAACAACGCATGGCAGTGAGCAGATACAACACATAGCAGTGAGCAGACACAACGCATGGCAGTAAGCAGATACAACACATGGTAGTGAGCAGATACAACGCATGGCAATGAGCAGATACAACGCATGGCAGTGAGCAGATACAACAAATGGTAGTGAGCAGAAACAATGCATGGCAGTGAGGAGGTACAACACATGACAGTGAGCAGATACAACGCATGGTGGTGAGCAGATACAACACATGGCAGTAAGCAGATACAACGCATGGCAGTGAGCAGGTACAACACATGGCAGTGACCAGATACAACGCATGGCGGTGAGCAGATACAATGCTTGGCAGTGAGCAGATACAACGCATGGCAATGAGCAGATACAACGCATGGCAGTGAGCAGATACAACACATGGCAATGAGCAGATACAACGCATGGCAGTGAGCAGATACAACACATGGCAATGAGCAGATACAACGCATGGCAGTGAGCAGATACAACAACGCATGGCAGTGAGCAGATACAACACATAGCAGTGAGCAGACACAACGCATGGCAGTAAGCAGATACAACACATGGTAGTGAGCAGATACAACGCATGGCAATGAGCAGATACAACGCATGGCAGTGAGCAGATACAACAAATGGTAGTGAGCAGATACAATGCATGGCAGTGAGCAGGTACAACACATGACAGTGAGCAGATACAACGCATGGTGGTGAGCAGATACAACGCTTGGCAGTGAGCAGATACAACGCATGGCAGTGAGCAGGTACAACACATGGTAGTGAGCACATACAACATATGGCGGTGAGCAGATATGCATGGCAGTGAGCAAATACAACACATGGTAGTGAACAGATACAACGCATGGCAGTGAGCAGATACAACACATGGCAGTGAGCAGATACAACGCATGGCAGTGAGCAGATACAACAAATGGTAGTGAGCAGGTACAACGAATGACGGTGAGCAGATACAACACATGGCAGTGAGCAGATACAACACATGGTAGTGAGCAGATACAACGCATGGCAGTGAGCAGATATAACGCATGGCAGTGAGCAGATACAACACATGGTAATGAGCAGATACAACGCATGGCAGTAAGCAGATACAACGCATGGCAGTGAGCAGATGCAACACATGGTATTGAGCAGATACAACACATGGTAGTAAGCAGATACAACACATGGCAGTGAGCAAATACAACACATGGCAGTGAGCAAATACAACACATGGTAGTAAGCAGATACAACACATGGTAGTGAGCAGATACAACACATGACAATGAGTAGACACAACGCATGGCAATGAGCAGACACAATGCATGGCAGTGAGCAGATACAACACATGGCAGTGAGCAGATACAACCCGTGGTGGTGAGAAAATACAACACATGGCAGTAAGCAGATACAACATGTAGTGATAAGTGGATGTTCAAAGCATGATGCTGGGTGGATAAAAGACATGGTAGTGAACAGATGCAACATTTGGTGGTGAGCAGATATATGTGGCATTGAGCAGGTACATGTCATGGTGAGAACATACATCAAGAGGCAGTGAGCAGGGAGGCCATGTGAGCTGTGAGTATGTAGAAGGGAGCAGATACATAATGTAGTGATGAGCAGATACAACATTTGGCATCAGCCGATACAACAGGCGGCAGTGAGTGTTGTTACAAAATTGTGTAGAGTACTTGTGAAATGGAAGGCAGGAAGCTAGGATTTGTAAAAATGATAGAAGCAATGAATGCATGGTCCCTTTAAGAGGTGATGTGCTTTTTAAAGCTTCGAGATTTAAACGGAAATGTCTGTAAGCAGCTGTAGATGCACAGATAGTTATGAAATTGAAACATATGTGTCAATTGGTTAGAAACCTAGGCTTGTTTTGATGTTAAGGCAACCAGTTTGAATATCAGCCAATTAATTTAAACCAGGTTCTAGATACTAAAACTCAATTAAATTTAAGTTTGATAGTTTTGATAACCTCGAACCAATCTGCTTGTAAAGAAATTAATAGGTTGTCATGAGTATGAGGAAGGGAGTAATTGGATAGAGAGGGGAGAACCAACTGGCATCTGAAGTGAGAGCAAATTGCCATCTGAGAAAAAAAAAGGCTCACTAACACAGAAATCTCTACACTTTCTAAAAAAGCACCATCTATTCTGAAAGGTATATGACACTCTTAGATAATATTCCTGACACCAGTATTTGATCGAGAAAGGTGTTCAGAACAGAGGAATTCCCAGGGAAAATATCCCTGAAAGAAGGATCAGAGGAAGAAAGGCATTTCGGACTGGAGAGACAGCAGAACATTCCAGAAGACACATCCTGTATGGACTTTTAGGATCTAATTTTTTTTAAATGTAGTTTCTTATTACCTGTGTTTATTGGAACAGTATACCAGTAGAATTTAGTTCAGTAAGGGAATGGTTAGTAGGGAATATGGAGGAGTTATAGAACATGAAACATTACAGCGCAGTACATGCCTTTCGGCCCTCGATGTTGCGCCGACCTGTCATACCAATCTGAAGCCCATCTAACCTACTCTATTCCACGTACGTCCATATGCTTGTCCAATGACGACTTAAATGTACTTAAAGTTGGCGAATCTACTACCGTTGTAGTCAAAGCATTCCACACCCCTACTACTCTCTGAGTAAAGAAACTACCTCTGACATCTGTCCTATATCTATCATCCCTCAATTTAAAGCTATGCCCCCTCGTGTTCGCCGTCACCATACTTGGAAAAAGGCTCTCCCTGTCCACCCTATCTAACCCTCTGATTATCTTATATGTCTTTATTAAGTCACCTCTCAACCTTCTTCTCTCCAACGAAAACAGCCTCAAGTCCCTCAGCCTTTCCTCGTAAGACCTTCCCTCTATACCAGGCAACATCCTAGTAAATCTCCTCTGCACCCTTTCCAAAGCTTCCACATCCTTCTTATAATGCGGTGACCAGAACTGTACACAATACACCAAGTGCGGTCGCACCAGAGTTTTGTACAGCTGTAGCATAACCTCATGGTTCCCTCGATTAAACTCAATCGCTCTATTAATAAAAGTTAAAACACCGTATGGCTTCCTAACAACCCTGTCAACCTGGGTGGCTACTTTCAAGGATCTGTGTACCTGGACACTGAGACGTCTCTGCTCATCTATATTACCAAGAATCTTACCATTAGCCCAGTACTTTGCATTCCGGTTACTCCGACCAAAGTGAATCACCTCACACTTCTCCGCATTAAACTCCATTTGCCACCTCTCAGCCCAGCTCTGCAGCTTATCTATTTCTCTCTGTAAGCTACAACATCCTTTGTTACTATCCACAACTCCACCAACCTGAGTATCGTCTGCAAATTTACTAACCCACCCTTCTACACCCTCATCCAGGTTGTTTATAAAAATGATGTACAGCAGTGGACCCAACACCGATCCTTGCGGTACACCACTGGTAACTGGACTTCAGGATGAACATTTCCCATCAACCACTACCCTCTGTCTTCTTTCAGCAAGCCAATTATTGATCCAAACTGCTGCATCTCCCACAATCCCATTCCTCTGCATTTTGTACAATAGCCTACTGTGGGGAACCTTATCGAAAGCCTTGCTGAAATCCATATACACCACATCAACCGGTTTATTCTCATCTACCTGTTTGGTCACCTTCTCAAAGGACTAGTTGTTCGATTTGTTCGTAATTCTGTTGATTTGTTGACTGTTAAGGCTAACTAAATAAAGTTAATCATAAAGTGAGTATCAGGGATTCCCTTTATTTAACCACAGTTTTAACAGATTACAAGGGGCAAGATGAGCTTCTCTGGGAGTTTTGGGTTTAATTATTAGAAGGGAACCTCTACTCCCACCATAACAGATTGGGTCTTGTGTTTTGGTTTAATTATCAGAGGGTTCGACCATTTGCCCTTCGTATCAGATTGGGGGTCAGGTCCAGGATCTTGACAGTTGTGTACGGGATCTGGACGGATCATGTACGGGATCTGCATGGATCGTATATGGGATCTAGATGAGTCAAGTCTGGGAGCTGGCCAGTTTGTGCATGTATCTGAATGGATTTGGACAGATTTAAACAGACTCGGGGATTAGTGTCCTGGACCTTAAAACTTTGGTGAGAAAAATCTGTTATATTTCATTTACTTGTGGTTGGTTAAATCAGAAGTGGAGGAAATGGCTCTTAACATTGCTAAAGAGGTTCTGGGGTTTGAAAATGCTTCCCAAATTTGCCAAAAGAGTTTAGAAAGAGGAAGGATATACTTTTAGAATGAGCAGACAGGCTAAATTTGGGTTTAACTAGGGATAAAAGGAAAGTTTGAAATTGTAGCAGAGATGATCAAGTATTCATATGTATCAGAAACAGTCAAGTGCAGTGGAGTTAGAAAAAATAGATTGCAGATGAGACAACTGGTGTTAGAGAATGAAAGGAAGGCGAGAGAGTTTGAATTACACTTATAAGCAGAGGAAAGAGAAAAGGAAAGGGAAGGAAGATTCCTTGCAGAACAAAAAGAAAAAGGGAGAGGAGAAAGGGAAAGAATCTTTGAGCTGGAAAATCTGCAGTTCCAAATTTCAGTCTTTTGAAGCAAAAAGACTTCAAATTGCAGAAAGAAAAGTACAAGACAGAAGTGAGGATGAGCAAACCCATCGTAGCTAGCAACCCAGTAGGGATATATACAAATATGTCCAAACATTACTAAAATTTGATGAAAAAAATGTAGAAGCCTTTTTCATTTCCTTTGAGAAACTGAGAAGCAGATGGACGGCCCAGAGACTGTGTGGGTAATGTTGATTGAGGCCAAATTGGTAGGCAGGGCTAGTGTGGTGTTTTCAGCACTGTCAAATGAAGTGTCAAGAGATTATGTAGATGTCAAATAAGCTATTTTGAATGCCTATGAATTGGTACCAGAAGCATATAGACAACGTTTCAGAAACATAAAGAAGGAACCAGGTCAGACTTACGTTGAGTTTGAAAGAATTAAACATAGCAACTTTGATACATGGGTGACAGCATTAAAGATAGGGATATGAGGGTCTTAGAGAGATAAGTCTGCTGCAGGAGTTTAAAAACTCACTTCCAGAAATGATAAGAGCTCATATTGAAGAACAGAAAGTTCAAACAGCGAGAAGAGTTACAGGAATGGCAGTTGAATATGCATTAATGCATAAATCAAAATCTAGCTTCTGACAGCAATTTAATTCCGTGAGGGATAGAAATTGGGAAAAAGGGACATTCTTCTATGAAAAAGAAAAAGTAGATCTCACTGGTAACAGTTTACCACAGGTGAAAAAAGGGTGAAAAGTAGGTGAAAGGCCTCAGGTATTTTCACTGTAATGGAGTGGGACACAGAGCGTCACAGTGCTGGTGATTGAAAAAAGGAACTGGGGAAAAAGATGTGGTAAAAGAGGCGAAACAAGTGGGATTAGTTAAGGTAGTGAAGGAAGTCCCAGAAGAAGTCGAGGAGCTACAGGAGAGTACATGGCCTAGTAAAGGGCTGTATAGTGAGATAGAACCCAATCTTTATAAAGACTTCATCTCTGTAGGTAATATTTACCCAGGAAGAATGGGGGAGAAGGTAAAGATGCTAAAATATTGAGAGATATGGGAGCTAATCAGTCTCTAAGAGTTTGAGATTAAAATATTTGCACATCTTCTGAAATGTTACCCGAGAGAGTGAGAATCTGCAGGATAAATGGGAAGAGATTCAATGTTCCTCTGTGTACGATCAGGTTAGAAAGTCCAATCAAGTTTGGAGAAGTGACAGTGAGAATAATTGAAAGAGTGTCTCTTCTAGGAATACAGTTTGTTCTTGGAAACGATATAGTTGAAACAAAGGTGGGAGTGAAGCAGCTTGTAGTAGGAAAGCCGAAGGAAAACCAGGAACTGAAGAGTTAAAAGAAAAATACCTTTACAGACTATGTGGTAACAAAGGTCCCTCAGACATAAATTAAAGCAAGAAGGAAAAACCAAAGTGAAAGTCAAAGGAGTTGAGATATACAGTTAGCTGAAATGATGAAGGAAAAACCTAAGCAGGTAGAGGATCAGACAGAGGTGTTTAGTTCTGAAAGATTACTGGAGTTAGAACAAAAAGATGCAACAATAAAAGATTTATATTATAAAGCCTACTTGGAAAAGAAATCAGAATGTATCCCTGAGTGTTATTATCTCAAGATGTAATCCTAAGGCGAGAATGGAGACCTCAGCAGGGTTCGTGCAGAGGAGAAATGAGTGGAAGTGCTCCAGATAGTGTTGTCAGTAGCATACAGCGCTGACCCAAAGGAAACCAGAGAAACAGGTATTAATTATTGCCACTCAGATTGAGGAATTAAATCCAGAAGATTTGGATTTTGATGTGTCTCAGAGTAAGTTGACTAATGAAGAGGTTCTTAAGGAATGGGATAGGATAGTAAGCTATCTGTCTCAGGACCAGAGAACTGAATTGAAAGGCATGTTGCATTGATATGTGGACATATGTAGAAATAGCATGGGGAGGACTAAAACAATAGTACAGATTTTCTAAAGAAAAACATTAGATTTCAATGGACAGAACAATGCCAGGAGGCATTTGAGTATTTAAAAACCATGTTAACCACTGCACCAGTGGTTTCTGAGGGGTTGATAGATGGTATCTAGATCTATGTGTTTGTTTATGGCGTTGTGGTTGGAGTTCCAGACCTCTAGGAATTCTCTGGCATGTCTTTGCTTAGCCTGTCCCAGGACAGATGTGTTGTCCCAGACGAATTGGTGGGTTTTTTTGGAGCTGTGTTTTGGAGCTGAGGTAGGAGGATGATGGTGGAATTAAAAAAATAATTGAGTATTTTTCAAAGAATTCAATATTACTAGGGAAAATACTCCACCATCGAAAAGGAGTTATTGAGTTTGGTACTGGTTTACAACATGTTTATGTTACAAACCATGTATCAGAAATGGCTGTGAGCATTAGGGATTCCTTTCATTTAATCACACTTTTAACAGGTGAGCTTCTCTGGGAGTTTTGGGTTTAATTATTAGAAGGGAACCTCTACTCCCACCATAACAGGTTGGGACTTGTGTTTTGGTTTAATTATCAGAGTGGTTCGACCGTTTCCCCTTAGTAACAGCGTGTGTAACAAGGTAGAGGAGTTTATGATGTAAAGAGAAACCAGCTTGATTTAACTGCTATTCCTTAGACTTGGCTAAAGAGTGACCAAAGTTGGCACTAAATATTTCAGGGTAAAATGGAAGAGGAGGTGGGATGTTCCTGACAATACAAAATGACAAAACAAAAACGGGATGCAGAATTTGTAAAGATGGGGTTAAGAAATAATGCAAAGGGCAGAAAACACTAGTGAAAATAGTTTGTAGACACCTAAATAACATTCATCATAGTGCTAGACAGAGTATGAGTCAAGAAATTAGAAATGCACGTAAAAGAATAATCCAATAATTGTGAGGAACCTTAATCTTCATACAGCTTGTGCAAATCAATTGGCACAAAGAGCTTGGAGGCCAAATTAATGGAATGCATTCAAGGCAACTTTCTGGAGTAATGTGTTGAGACAGAAAAACCAAAGAGGGAACAGATTATTTTATATTGAATGTTGTATAATGGGGCAGGGTTAATTAATAATCATACAGAAAAGGATCGTCTGGGGAGGAGTGATCATAACATAATTGAATTTCATATTAAGTTTTAAAGTGATGTCTTTAAGTCTGAAATCAGGTTCTTAAATTTAAACATAATCAATTACTTAGGTACGGGGGAGAATTAGCAAAGGTAAATTGTGAAATTACCTGAAAAGATATGTCCAAGAGATATATAATGGTAAAAATATTAATGAATTAATAATTCTTACCAAATATTTCTTCCCTCTGAGAATAAAGTAGTACAATTCTCGCTAACAAAAGAAGCTAACATGAATATGAGATTTCATGAAAAATATACAATATTGCCAAAAGAGTAGCAGTCCAAAAATTGGTTGTGATCTAACAATTAGCAAAGGATATCTAAAAAAGTGTTAAAAAAAAGGTATAGGAACATGAGATTGAACTAGCAAAGATTGTGAGAATGGATTTCAAGAGTTTTGACAAATATGTAAAGAGGGAAGAAAATAATGGAAATTGTAAGCAATTTTGGGCCCCATACCTCAGGAGGGATGTACTGGCCCTGGAGGAGGTTCGTGAGAATGATCCTAGGAAAGACTTAACACATTAGGAACGTTTTAGGACTCCGGGTCTTTACTCAATGGAGTTTAGAAAGATGGAGTGGTGGGGGAGGGGAACCTAATTGAAACTTACAGAATACTGAATGGCAGAGTGGATGTTGGGAAGATGTTTCCATTAGCAGGATCTGAGAGCACAGTCTTAGAGTAATGGGAAGTGTATTTAAGACAGAGATAGATAGAATCTTAATTGTCAAGGGATTCAAAGGTTACGGAGACAAAGTAGGAGAATGAGATTGAGAAATTTAGCAGCCGTGATTGAATGCTGGAGCAGATTCGATGGGCCGAATGGCCTAATTTCTGCTCCTATATTTTATGATCTTAACCTCCTTCAGAAACAGAATAAGGAAAAAAATACAATGAGATATAAGGTGATGGCAGAGACAGTAGGTACGCATATTTATGCTTACCTTCACAATGGTAGATACATAGAAGATATTTTTAAATCTCGGAAGCCAAGAACTTGACAAGAGCGTGGAACTTAATCCAATTAATATCACTAAGTAAAAAACAGTGGATAGATTAATAGGATGAAAGGATAGCAAATCCCTATACTTGATGGCTTATGTTGTATTGTTATATAAGAAATGGCTGCAAAGGTAGTGAATATTTTTGTTCTAATCGTCCAGAAATCCCTAAGTTCTCAGTAGTAGTAAATATAACCCTGCTGTTCACAAAAAGCTAGAAAGACGAAACAACAAAAGCTCAGCCAGTCAGCCTGACATCAATAGTAGGGACAATGCTGGAATGTACTGTTAAGAACAAAGTAATAGTGAATCTAAACAATTGAAATAAATTTAAATTTAATCAATATGCTCTTATGAAAAAGAAATCATGCTTGACAAATATGTTAGAGGTCTAGTGCACGTAAGAGGAAACAAATGGACATTACAGATTTGGATTTTCAAAAAAGACTCGACAAGGCCATGCAAAATAGATTGCTCCACAGGATTCAGAACAGGCAATTGGCAAGACCTTGGCAGATTGGGAGTCATGTATATCCCCATTCATCATGGCACAGACTCCTCCACTTGGCTAGACCCAGGCCCCCAACCCACAAAGCTAATTGAACATGGCCTTATGTGGGTCCACTGATACATATCTTCCTCCAAACGCAATCCAATTGAGCCCCCAATCAACTGTGGCTCACCCACTAAACCTGATCTCAGCTGGTTCACCAGTATTGACCATATGCCAAAGCAGGCCCAGGGTGTGGGCTCAAAAAGCTCCTTTTCCTCTCTCCTCTGGCCTTGCAGCAACCGATGGTTGATTTTCTGGACCTCAATCATGGTTCCCTCCAAAATCTATAGAAAATAAAGTCTTCTGTTCAAATTTTTCTCAAAGCCACTCAGTGTTAAAATTGTACAAGATATTGGTTCAGCCGCATTTAGAATACTGTGTACAGTTCTGGTTGCCTTATTACCAACAGGATGTGGACGCTTTGGAGAGGGTGCAGAGAAGGTTTACGAGGATGTTGCCTGGTATGGAAGGTTAAGGTTGAGTGGGTTAGGTTTGTTTTCATTAGAAAAAAGGATTTTGAGGGGGTACCTGATTGAGGTTTACAAAATCATGAAGGATATAGACTGGGTAGATAGAAACAAGCTTTTTCCCAGGGTGACGAATTCAATAACAAGAGGTCACGCTTTCAAGGTGAGAGGTGGAAAGTTTAAGGGGGATACACGTGGCAAGTACTTCACACAGAGGGTGGTGGGCATGTGGAACACGTTGCCAGCAGAGGTGGTAGAGGCAGGCATGGTAGATTCATTTAAGAAGCGTCTGGACAGATGCATGAGTAGGTGGGGAGCAGAGGGATACAGATGCTTAGGAACTGGGCGACAGGTTTAGACAGTGGATTTGGATCGGTTCAGGCTTGGAGGGCCGAAGGGCCTGTTCCTGGGCTGTAAATTTTCTTTGCTCTTTGTTCACCCCCTGCTCCCCGACACACACACACACACACACACACTGCTCAGAATCCTAAATCTCCGTACTCAAAGATCCAACCTTTCATTCCTCAGGAACTCAAATCATCTGTACGAAGGAATCTGAACCCACTATACTCTGGAACAGAAACTCCTGCACTCAAAAATTTGAACCCATTGCACTGAGGAACTTGAATGTCCTCTGCACTCAGGGACCCCAGTTCACCCTCTAAATTCAAGGAGTTGAACCATCTTTCTATATTCAGGAATCTAACCTCACTGAACTCAGGGACTCCAGTTCACCCTCTGAACCCAAGGACTTGAACTGTCCTGTGTTCGGAAACCAAAGCTCACTGCACTCAGGGACCCCAATCCACCCAGCAGTAATTCAAAGTGCTGAGACCCGACTGCAATCTGCACATACATCCTAGGTAACAAAAAATGGCGATCCGCACCACCCATGCTCATTGTGCTCTGTAATCCCAACACCATACAGTCAGCTCCTGACCTTAGCACAAACACCATGCCATAAACCCAGCACCCTGAGTGTACTACAGCCTGGTCAGCACCTGCTCAACACCATCAAGGATGGAATTATGGGAGGGCAGTGCTGGGGAGGCTGTCGGCCTCTGCAGTAATTTTTACAAATTCATTAACTGAGCAAGCTCACTCCAGGTTTGTGTTGCGCTGCAGAATGTGTAGTCTAATTAGTAACCAGCTCTCAGTCCATACTTCATGTTTCACTCCGAGGGCTGGTGGTATTTATGCCATGTTTAATTATGCTCTTCCTGTTACAATAATGTCACAAACGGCAAGCTTCAAAGATCAACAACTTTATCAGATCTGAATAATTCAGCAATCTTAAGGATTTAGATTGAGCATGAGACTCAGAGTGGGATCTGAATGTCACGATATAATGGGAGTTTAGATCAGAGTGGGATCCTAATATACTGGTTGGCAATGAGGGTAAGGGGTGGGTACTGTAATCTTGTAATCTCAGATCTCATCTGATTTATGATCTTCTGATATTATTACCCTCACAGGTTTAGTTAGTTATGACCAACAGTTTGCCGACACCCACGGCAGATGGGAGGGATCGTGAACAGAAAAATGTGTTGCTGATACATCCATCTGAGCAGTCACTGTGAAAGCCGACCTTTAGAACGATTGGGTAATTACCTCTAAAAACCCGCGCGCCAGCAATAACCACGTTGCTCAGAGAGGTGTCAGACCACTTGAAAAATAGACCAGCAGGAGATTCATTGGTTAATGCACAGAAAAAGCTCAAAATTCAGTCTGCAATACTGTCACATTATGTTTTCACTGTAATCTTATTACTCTATTCAATGTAATAACAATAATGCACAGTTCACTGCAGTCCAACACTGCTCAGTACAGTACACTGCTCAGTACAGTACACTATCCTTCTATAACTAAAGTATGGTGCTCTACACCAACCTGTATTTATAAATCACCTTTAACAGAATAAACCAGCCCAAGATGCTTCACAGGGGCATTACACAATCAAATGGGACACCGAGCCACTAATTAGGGGAGGCAGCAGAAAGCTGGTTCAAGAGGTGTGTGAAAGGAGGGAAGTGGATACACAGGCTTTAACAGAGAACTCGACAGCTTAGACTGAAAGTTCCAGAAAGCATGGTGACTGTTGCTGTGATCCTCAATCTCCTGGCCCACGGCTGTGATCTTCAGTCTTATAGCCCACTGCTGAGATCCCCAATCCCCTAGCCCACTGCTGAGATCCCTAATCCCCTTGCCCAATGCTGAGATCCCCAATCCGATAGCCCAATGCTGAGATCCCCAATCCCCTAGCCCACTGCTGAGATCCCCAATCCCCTAGCCCACTGCTGTGATCCCCAATCCCCTAGCCCACTGCTGTGATCGCCAATCCCCTAGCCCACTGCTGTGATCCCCAATCCCATGGTCCACTGCTCTGTTTCCCAACCCTGCGGCTGACTGCTGTGTTCCCCAATCCTGTGGCCCAATGCTGCATTCCCCGTTCCGTAGCCAACCACAGTGTTCCCAATGCCCAAGCCCACTACTCTGTTCCCCAGTGCCCTTGCCCACTGCTCTGATTTCCATTCCCCAGCCCACTGCTGTGTTCCCCAATCCCCTAGTGCACTACTCTGCTCCCCAATCCCCATGGCCCACTGCTTTGTTTCCCAATTCCATAGCCCACTGCTCTGTTCCCCAATCCCATAGCCAATTGATCTGTTCCCCAATCCCCGAGTCCACTGCTCTGTTCCCCAATCCCCTAGCCCACTGCTCTGTACCCCAATTCCATGTCCCACTGTTCTGTTCCCCAATTCCATGGCCCACTGCTCTGTTTCCCAATTCCATAGCCCACTGCTCTGTTTCCCAATTCCATAACCCACTGCTCTGTTCCCCAATTCCATAACCCGCTGCTCTGTTCCCCAATTCCATGGCCCACTGCTGTGTCCCCCAATTCCATGGCCCACTGCTCTGTTCCCAATTCCTTAGCCCATTGGTCTGTTCCCCAATCCTGCACCCACTACAGTGTTACCCAATTCCTTAGCCATGTGCTCTGTTCCCCATTTCCCTAGCCCAATCCTGTGGCCCACTGCTGTATTCCCCAATTTTGATATGCACTGTTCTGTTGCTCAATCCCATTACTGCATTCCACAATTTCATAGCCCACTGCTGTGATCCCCAATCCTCTAGCCCAGTGCTTTGTTCCCCAATCCTGTGACCCACTGCTCTGTTCCCCAAATCCCCTGTCCCACTGCCGTCTTGCCCAATCCCCTAATCTACAGCTGTATTCCTGAATCCACACCCTGATACTCTGTCCCCAAACCATGTAGCCCACTGCTCTGTTTCCCAATTCCATAACCCACTGCTCTGTTTCCCAATTCCATGGCCCACTGCTGTTTCCCAATTCCATGGCCCACTGCTCTGTTCCCCAATTCCATAGCTCACTCCTCTGTTTCCCAATCCCATAGCCCACTGCTCTGTTTCCCAATTCCATAACCCACTGCTCTGTTCCCCAATCCCATAGCCCACTGCTTTGTTCCCCAATCCCATGGCCCACTGCTCTGTTTCCCAATTCCATAGCCCACTACTCAGTTCCCAATCCCATGGCCCACTGCTCTGTTCCCCAATTCCATGGCCCACTGCTGTGTCCCCCAATTCCTTAGCCTATTGGTCTGTTCTCCAATCCCCTAGTCCACTGCTCTGTTCCCCAATTCCATGGCCCACTGCTCTGTTCCCCAATCCCCTAGCCCACTGCTCTGTTCCCCAATTCCAGGGCCCATTGCTCTGTTCCCCAATTCCATGGACCACTGCTCTGTTTCCCAATTTCTTAGTCCATTGGTCTGTTCCCCGATCCTGCACCCACTACAGTGTCACCCAATTCCTTAGCTCTGTTCCCCATTTCCCTAGCCCAATCCTGTGGCCCACTGCTGTATTCCCCAATTTTGATGTGCACTGTTCTGTTGCTCAATCCCATAGACCATTACTGCATTCCACAATTTCATAGCCCACTGCTGTGATCCCCAATCCTCTAGCCCAGTGCTCTGTTTCCCAATCCTGTGACCCACTGCTCTATTCCCCAAATCCCCTGTCCCACTGCCGTCTTGCCCAATCCCCTAATCTATAGCTGTATTCCTGAATCCCCAACCTGATACTCTGTCCCCAAATCATGTAGCCCAATGCTCTGTTCCCCAATCCCTTATCCTATTGCTCATTTCCCCAATCTCCGAGTCTACTGCTGTGTTCTCCAATCCCCCAGCCTACTGCTAATTTCCCCAATCCCCTAGCCTACTGCTCTGTTCCCCAATCTCCTAGCCCACTGCTGTGATCTCCAATTCCTTACCCCATTTCATGTTCCCCAAACCGATAGCCTACCACTCTGTTCCCCAAACCGGTAGCCCATTGCTGTGTTCACCAAATCTCCTACCCCACTGCTGTGTTCCTTAATCCCCTAAACCACTGCTGTGTTCCCAAATCCCCAACCTCGTACTATGTCCCCAAGTCATGTAGACCACTTGTTGCCAAATCTCCTGGACCAATTTATAATAATACCCTGTCGCACTGCTCTGTTCCCGAATCCCCTAGCCCACTGCTGTGTTCCCCAATCACATGGTACACTGTTCTGTTCCTCAATCCCCTAGCCCACTGCTGTGTTCCCAAATCACATGGCACACTGTTCTGTTCCCAATCCCCTAGCCCACTGCTCTGTTCCCCAATTCCGCCGCCCTTGCTCTGTCCCCAATCCTATACGTGATGCTCTGTTCCCCAATTCCTTGCCCCATTGGTCTGTTCCCCAATCCTGTACCCACTACAGTGTTACCCAATTCCTTAGCCCGGTGCTCTGTTCCCCTAGCCCACTGCTCTGTTCCCCAATCCTGTGGCCAACTGCTGTATTCCCCAATTTTGAGGCACACTGTTCTGTTGTTCAATCCCATAGCCCATTACTGCATTCCACAATCTCATAGCCCACTGCTGCAATCCCCAATCCTCTAGCCCAGTGCTCTGTTTCCCAATCCTGTGACCCACTGCTCTGTTCCCCAAATCCCCTACCCCACTGCCATCTTGCCCAATCCCCTAATCTACAGCTGTCTTCCTGAATCCCCAAACTGGTACTCTGTCCCCAAATCTTGTAGCCCAACACTCTGTTCCCCAACCCCCCAGCCCACTGCTTTGTTCCCCAATCCCCTAGCCCACTGCTCTGTTCCCCAATCCTGCACCCACTACAGTGTTACCCAATTCCTTAGCCCTGTGCTCTGTTCCCCATTTCCCTAGCCCAATCCTGTGGCCGACTGCTGTATTCCCCAATTTTAAGGTGCACTGTTCTGTTGTTCAATCCCATAGCCCATTACTGCATTCTGCAATCTCATAGCCCACTGCTGTGATCCCCAATCCTCTAGCCAATTGCTCTGTTCTCCATTTCCATACTCCACTGCTATGTCCCCCAATCCCCTAGCTCAGTGCTCTGTTTCCCAATCCTGTGACCCACTGCTCTGTTCCCCAAATCCCCTACCCCACTGCCTCAATCCCCTAAACCACTGCTGTGTTCCCAAATCCCCAACCTTGTACTATGTCCCCAAATCATGTAGACCACTTGTCACCAAATCTACTGGACCAATTTATAATAATACCCTGCCGCACTGCTCTGTTCCTCAATCCCCTAGCCCACTGCTGTGTTCCCCAATCACATGGCACACTGTTCTGTACCCAATTCCCTAACCCACTACTCTGTTCCCCAATTCCGCCACCCTTGCTCTCTGCCCAATCCCATAGCGCTCTGCTCTGTTCCCTTGTCCCATGGCCCACTGTTCCGTTCCACAATTCCCTAACCCACTGTTCTATTCCACAATCCCCTAAGCCACTGCTCAGTTTCCCAATTCCGTGGCCCACTGCTGTGTTTTCCAACTCCATAGCCCACTGCTGCGTTCCCCAATCCTCTAGTGCACTATTCTGTTCCTCAATCCCCTAGCTCTCTGCTCTGTTATCCAATCCCGTGGCTCACTGTTCTGTGCCTCAATTCTGAGGCTCACTGTTCTGTTGCCCAATCCCATAGCTCATCATTGCTTTCTGCAATCCCATAGCCCACTACTCTGTAGCTCAATCCCATACCCCACTGCTCTGTTCCCCAATCCCCTAGCCCACAGCTCTGTTCCCCAATCCCCTAGCCCACTGCTCTGTTCCCCAATCCCCTAGCCCACTGCTCTGTTCCCCAATCCCCTAGCCCACTGCTCTGTTCCCCAATCCCATGGCCCACTGCTCTTTTCACCAATCCCCTAACCCACTATTGTGTTCCCCAATGCTCTAGCTCACTGCTCTGTTCCCCAATCCATAGCTTACTGCTGTGCTCCTCAATTCCTTAGCCCAGTGCTATGTTCCCCAATCCCCTAGCGCACTGCTCTGTTTCCCAATCCTATGGTCCACTGCTGTATTTCCCAATTTCAGGGCCCACTGTTCTGTTGCCCAATCCCACTACTGCATTCTGTAATGCCATAGCCCAATGCTGTGATCCCCAATCCTCTAGCCAACTGCGCTGTTCCCCATCTCCATAGCCCACTGCTCTGTTGCCCAATCCTGTAGCCCACAGCATTGTTCCCCAAACCTGTAACCAACTTCTTTGTTACCCAATATCTGAGCCCACTGTTGTGTTCCCCACAGTGTTAGCTCACTGCTGTGATCTCCAGTCCTGTAGCCCCTGCTATGTTGGTCAATCCCCTGGCCTACTGGTGTCATCCCAAATCCCCTAGCGCACAGCTGTGTTCCCCACTACCCTACCCCACTGCCGTGATTCCCAATCCCCTCGCCCACTGCTCTACCTCCTAATCCCCTCGCCCAATGGTCTGCTCCCCAATTCTCTAGCCCACTGCTCTCTTTTCCAATCCCGTGGCCCACTGCTGTGATTCCCAATCCCATAGCCCACTGCTGTGATCCCCAATCCTGTGGCCCACTGCACTCTTCCCCAATTCCATAGCATACTGCTCTGTTCCCCAATCACCTAGCCAACTGCTGTGATCCCCAATCCCCTAGCCCACTACTCTCTTCCCCAATCCCATAGCCCACTGCTGGGTTTCCCAATCACCTAGCCAACTGGTCTGCTCCCCAATCCCCTAGCCCACTGCTGGTATCTCCAATCCCCTAGCCCACTGGTCTGCTCCCCAATTCTCTAGCCCATGCTCTCTTCCTCAATCCCATGGCCTACTGCTCTCTTTCCTAATCCCCTAGCCAACTGCTGTGATCTCTAATCCCCTAGCCCACTGCTGTGATCCCCAATCCCATGACCCACTGCTCTCTTCCCCAATCCCTTAGCGCACTGCTATGTTCCCCAATTCCCCAGCCCACTGCTGGAATCCCCAATCCCCTAGTCCACTGCTCTGTTCTCAATCCCGTGGCCCACTGCTCCCTTCCCTAATCCCGTGGCCCACTGCTGGGTTCCCAAATCCCGTGGCCCACTGCTCCCTTCTCCAATCCCGTGGCCCACTGCTGTAATCCCCAATCCCTTAGCGCACTGCTATGTTCCCCAATTCCCTAGCCCACTGCTGGAATCCCCAATCCCCTAGTCCATTGCTCTTTTCTCAATCCCGTGGCCCACTGCTCCCTTCCCTAATCCCGTGGCCCACTGCTGGGTTCCCCAATCCCATGGCCCACTGCTCCCTTCTCCAATCCTGTGGCCCACTGCTGGGTTCCCCAATCCCATGGCCCACTGCTGGGTTCCCCAATCCCATGGCCCACTGCTCCCTTCCCCAATCCTGTTGCCCACTCCTGGGTTCCACAATCCCATGACCCACTGCTCCCTTTTCCAATCCCGTGGCCCACTGCTCCCTTCCCCAATCCCGTGGCCCACTGCTGGGTTCCCCAATCCCATGGACCACTGCTCCCTTCTCCAATCCCGTGGCCCACTGCTGTGATCCCCAATCCCATAGCTCACTGCTGGGTTCCCCAATCCCCTAGCACACTGCTTTGTTCCTGAATCCTCTTGGCAGCTGCACTGTTCCTGAATTACATAGCCCTCTGCTGTGATCCCTAATCTCTCATTGATCGGCCATAATCCCTATTCCTGTATCAAACTGCTGCGATCCCCGAACTCCTTAATCACTGTAATATTTTGCAATCCCCACATCTGCCTCAGGTCGTGGTTCACACTGCCCTCAATCTGTGCTCAACAGAGCTGATATAATGGTGAGAGAAGGAAAATGATTCAAATATTAAGTTTCCACTCTGAGCAGGGTTGTGAGGCTCAGTGGCATTTATTAAAGGAAGTGAAGATATCGGCAGAAATAAAAAATCGATTCTGTTGTTTTCGTTATTCTTTCAGTCCCTTGAGGCCAGGCAGCAGTAGCAAATTGCAGTAAGAAATGAACCTAAAGACTATTTCCAATCATGCAGGGTTGAGTTATGCTTTGAAAAGCTTAGCCAAACAACATACTCCCACTGGGAGTTTGGCTAGGCCCCAGTTTTCTCAGATGCAGTGACCCAGACATGACTGCTTTCTCACTTGGAGTCCCAAAGGACCTGGATGCATGGTGGCATCTCCCTGACATTCAATCTAATCGACTTGCTACTGCAGAAACTTCTCTGGATTTGTTGCAGTCACTTGTGACATTAATGTCTTTGAGTAAGATTGGCTGGAAAAAGCCATGCAACATGACTGCATGAGCATGAGGGTCCTGCTTTTGTGATTTCACACGGGTGTACCTGTCCTTTTCATATGCCTGCACATGTATTTCTTGTGTAGCCATGCTTGCATGAACTTGCTCAAGGGCTTGTGTCTATTTGTGTCTGTGTTTGAAGGAGCTTGCATGTGCACTTGTCACGTGTCTGTCACTTTGTTTGAATGTAAGTATGCATGTATACATGTGTGTGTATGTGCACACATGTGCCTGTCTGCATGTTTGACAAAAGCACAAACGGCTCATTGCACTTGTGGATCAATCACATATTGTCCTTGGCTATTCCCACATCCCAATACATGAACACGTATATGCACAGATTGATGCATTCCCTACTAATGTGCACAGCACACAAAACCAGAAATGGCATTGAGATGTTGCGACATAGCAGTTCAATGTATTCAGCTGAAATGGATACTGCCATTAACTTTGAACTCATTTTGAGGTGCTCGTTGACACAGTGATAGGGTCTCTGATTCTGAACTAGGTATTCCTGGGTTCGAGTCCCACAGGGCTACAAAGCACTTACAACAATGCATCCCTCCCCAGTGAGCTCAATGCATTCTATGCTCACTTTGAACAGCTCAGTGAAATGATGTCACCTGCCCCGACAGTGCTTGGACCCACAGTTGCCGCCACAGATCTCAGATTGGCCTTTCTGAGGGTGAACCCATGGAATGTTCTCACTGGGGAGAGAGGCCGGCAAGAGGTCATTGTCCACATTGGAACCAACGATATAGAAAGGGAAAAGGTTGAGATTCTGAAGGGAGATTAGAGAGAGCTAGGCAGAAATTTAAAAAGGAGGTCCTCAAGGGTAGTAATATCTGGATTACTCCCAGTGCTACGAGCTAGTGAGGGCAGGAATAGGAGGACAGAGCAGATGAATGCATGGCTGAGGAGCTGGTGTATGGGAGAAGGATTCACATTTTTGGATCATTGGAATCTCTTTTGGGGTAGAAGTGACCTGTACAGGAGGGACAGATTGCACCTAAATTGGAAGGGGACTAATATATTGGCAGGGAAATTTGCGAGAGCTGCTCAGGAGGATTTAAACTAGTAAGGTTGGGGGGAGGAGTGTGGTAGGACTCAGGGAGATAGTGAGGAAAGAGATCAATCTGAGACTGGTACAGTTGATAACAGAAGCGAGTCTAACAGTCAGTCAGGGCAGGCAGGGACAAGGTAGGACTAATAAACTACACTGCTTTTATTTCAATGCAAGGAGTCTAACAGGGAAGGCAGATAAACTCAGGGCATGGTTAGGAACATGGGACTGGGATATCATAGCAATTACAGAAACATGGCTCAGGGATGGGCAGGACTGGCAGCTTAATGTTCCAGGATACAAATGCTACAGGAAGGATAGTAAGGGAGGCAAGAGAGAAGGGGGAGCATTATTTTTTATAAGGGATAGCATTATTTCCCAGAAATACATTCAGGGAAGTTATTTGGGTGGAACTGAGAAATAAGAAAGGGATGAACACCTTATTGAGATTGTATTATAGACCCCCTAATAATCAGAGGGAAATTGAGAAACAAACTTGGAAAGAGATCTCAGCTATCTGTAAAAATAATAGGGTGGTTATAGTAGGGGATTTTAACTTTCCAAACATAGACTGGGACTGCCATAGTGTCAAGGGTTTAGATGGAGAAGAATTTGTTAAGTCTGTACAAGACAATTTTCTGATTCAGTATGTGGATGTACCTACTACAGAAGGTGCAAACCTTGACCTACTCTTAGGAAATAAGGCAGTGCAGGTGACTGAGGTGTCAGTTGGGAGCACTTTGGGGCCAGCGACCATAATTCTATTAGCTTTAAAATAGTGATGGAAAAGGATAGACCAGATCTGAAAGTTGAAGTTCTAAATTGGAGAAAGGCCAATTTTGACGGTATTAGGCTAGAACTTTCAAAAGCTGATTGGGGGCAGATGTTTGCAGGTAAAGGGACAGCTGGAAAATGAGAAGCCTTCAGAAATTAGATAACGAGAATCCAGAAAAAGTATATTTCTGTCACGGTGAAAGGAAAGGCTGGTAGGTTTAGGGAATGCTGGATGACTAAAGAATTTGAGGGTTTGGTTCAGAAAAAGAAGGAAGCATATGTCAAGTATAGACAGGATGGATCGAGTGAATCCTTGGAAGAGTAGATAGGCAGTAGGAGTAAACTTAAGAGGGAATTCAGGAGAGCAAAAAGGGGACATGAGATAGCTTTGGCAAATAGAATTAAGGAGAATCCAAAGAGTTTTTACAAATACATTAAGGACAAAAGGGTAACTAGGGAGAGAATAGGGCCCCTCAAAGATCAGCAAAAGATCTACTTTTTGTCATTTACATAAATGATTTGTATGCGAGCATAAGAGGCACAGTTAATAAGTTTGCAGAAAGGAAAGGCTGGTAGGTATAGGGAATGCTGGATGACTAAAGAAATTGAGGGTTTCCTAAAATGTAAGGTTCCCACCTGCTTCAAGAAGCTCACTGTCATCCCAGTGCCAAAAACAAAATCAGGCAAAGTGTCTCAATGACTGCCGCTTGTTGGCTTTGACATAGATCATTATGAAGTGCTTCTAGAGGACATGAATGGTGCACATAAACGGCAGTCTCCCAGATTGCCTTGATCTGCGACAATTTGCATACTATCAAAATAGGTCCATGGCAGATGCCGTCACCCTGGCCCTACACATCACTGGAACATCTGAATAACAAAGACACCTACATCAGACTCTGTGTTATTGACTTTAGCTCTGCCTAAACACCAAACATTTAACAAAACTCATCTCAAAACTAGGACTGTGCTCCCCCCGCAACTGAAACCTTGACTTCCTAACCAGCAGACCACATACAGTAAGAATAAGTGACAACACCTCCTCCATAATAACTCTGAACACCAGTGCCCTGCAAGGCTGCATGCTCAGCCCCTTACCATACTCCTTATACACTCATGATTGTGGTCAAATTCTAACTCATTTACAATTTGGCTGATGACACCATTGTAGTTAGTCAGATCTCAAACAATGATGAGACAGAGTGCAGGATAGACAAGTAGGAGGTTAGAAGGACACCGCAAGCCAGGCAGCAAACGGAGGTGGAGAAGTCAACGTTTCGGGTGTGACCCTTCTTCAGGACTGGGGGTGAGGGTGAGGGGAGCCACAGATAAAAGTGGGGTGGGGGGGGGGGGGGGGGGTGAAAGAGGATTTTGGATGGGGAATGGGCAGAGTGATAGGTGAGCTAGTGTTAGGTGAACACAGGTAGAGAGTACGGCCTGGTTGGTTGATGGAAGGAATGAATCCGGTTAGTGGCTGGGAAGAAGGGTCAGTACGTGGAATGGAAGGGAGGAGGAGGGGCTGGAAAGGGAGTCAGGGGATGGGAAGAGAGGTTATTTGAAATTGGCAAACTCAAGTCAAACAAAGTCAATGTTGACTCCTCCAGACTGTATGTTGCCCAGGTGCAAGATGAGGTGTTGTTCCTCCAATTTGCAGTTTGATTAACTGTGGCAATCTTTGGCCTCCTCCATTGTCACAGTTAACGGGTTGCTCTTCAGAGGATCGGTGTGGACTTGTTTGGCTGAAGGGCTTGTTCCCACACTGTAGGAATTCTATGATTCCATGAAGTCAATGTTACTTGCGTCTTCCAAGTGCACGCCACCGTCTGAGTGAACCTGCACCTCCTGAATTCCCGACTGAATTGAATGGTTGAATTTTTTTATAGTCACTAATTTCAAACGTCCTAAAGTGGAAACATCTCACTCCCACACCCAGTCTAAATGTTAAAGACATGCAGCACTTAATGGGTCAGCCTTAACTTTTTCATTTTCGTAAAGGTCATCCAGGCTACCACATGATTTCATTTCGAGCACAGTCACTGTAACTCTCCTCAGCACATTCTCTGGTGCTGCTCCAATTCCTGGTAGGGTGGAAATTTTGCCTTATCACAATCTTCTGAGTGCAGTTGAATGTAGACTCTATATATTGAAACATACCTACTCTGTTTTTGATTTTTATCTCTGGAAATAAAACTGAATTTTTAGAAGTATCATAGTCTAAGTAAGCTGCCTCTTTATCACTGGGTACTATTTACAGGTCAATGGTATCTCAGCAGCTCTGCTGGCATCTTTAACATTTACCAGGTGAAGTGTGTAAGAAGCCATTATTCATCCCCTCATCATGCAGCAAAACAATCAGGAAATAAAGTAATTAAAGAGCAAACTACATGACAATCAGTTATTGATCCGTGTGTAAGTGGAGTGATTGAATTGAATTAACTTGATTGTCACATTTATCCACGAGGACAAAAGTTTAGAGCATGCCACTTACAGCATCATCCTAGGTATAGACATATTAGAACATAGAACATTACAATGCAGTACAAGCCTTTCGGTCCTCAATGTTGTGCGACCTGTGAAATCTATCTGAAGCCCATCTAACGTACATTATTCCATTTTCATCCATATGTCTATCCAATGACCATTTAAATGCCCTTAAATTTGGCAAGTCTACTACTGTTGCAGGCAGGGCATTCCATGCTCCTACTACTCTCTGAGTAAAGAAACTACCTCAGACATCAGCCCTATATCTATCACCCCTCAATTTAAAGCTATGTCCCCTTGTGCTAGCCATCACCATCTGAGGAAAAAGGCTCTCACTGTCCACCCTATCTAACTCTCTGATTATCTTAAATATCTCAATTAAGTCACCTCTCAACCTTCTTCTCTCCAACAAAATCAGCCTCAAGTCCCTAAGCCTTTCCTCGTAAGACCTTCCTTCCATACCAAGCAATATCCTAGTAAATCTCCTCTGAACCCTTTCCAAAGCTTCCACATCCTTCCTATAATGCGGTGACCAGAACTGCATGCAATACTCCAAATGTGGTCGCACCAGAGTTTTGTACAGCTGTAGCATGATCTCACGGCTCCGAAACTCAATCCCTCTATGAATAAAAGCTAACAAACCGCATAGCTTCTTAACACCGTACTCTTAGGAATTTTTTTTTAAAACAAAGGAATAAAAAGGCCCGCATTACAGATCTCCAAAAGTACAAAGTCATGCAATAAATTAGAAAAATAGAGAAATTGCGATGGAATGCTGTAGCAGCAGAGAAGGAAATGTTATTTTTAAAATTTTATTTTGTGAGTGGTGCTTAGTTGTTAAAGATGGTGCACCCTTTCCAATGTATTTATATTGAGTGCACACGACAGGTAAGGATATTCTCACAAAAAAAAAGAGGCTCAGAATAACAGTGCTTCCACGATAATATAGATAAAAAGAATTTTAAAAAGAGAATTCAAGACAAATAACCACTTCCATGGGTCTGGTCTCAAGGATCCGAACCCTGTTGGAATCATGGGTCGGACTTACACGTGATGAATCACTGTGTGAATGGAGTCATTGATCAACATGTGTGAATGAAGTTATTGATCAGTAGGTGAATGGGATGATTGATTTGTGACTGAATGGACAGATTGATGATTCTGTGAATGGAATTATTGATCAGTGTGTGTAAATTGAGTAAGTGATCAAGATGTGAATGGGGTGGTTGATTAATGAGGGAATGGTATGACTAATCAGTGTGTGAATGGAATGACTAACAGTATATGAATAGCATGATTAATCCATGCAGGAATGTAATGATTGACCAGTGTAAGAATGCAGTTATCATCCATGTGTGAATGGAATGATTGATCAGCATATGAACTGATTGATCAGTGTGTGTATGGAGTGATTGATCATTGTGTGTGAAAGTAGTGATTGATCAGTGTGTGAATGGAGGGATTGATCAGTGTGTGTGAATGGAGTGATTGATCATTGTTGTGAATGGAGTGATTGATCAGTGTGTGAGTGGAAGGATTGATTAGTGCATAGAGTCATAGAGATTTACAGCATGGAAGCTGACCCTTCGGTCCAACCTGTCCCTGCCGACCAGATACCCAACCTAATCTAGTCCCACTTTCAGCACCTGGCCCATATCCCTCCAAACCCTTCCTATTCATATACCCATCCAGATGCCTTTTAAATGCTGCAATTGTACTGGCCTCCACCACTTTCTCTGACAGCTCATTCCATGCACGCACCACCGTCTGTGTGAATTAGATCTTTCCTCTCTCACCCTAAACCTATGCCCTCTAGTTCTGGATTTTGCAAACCCAGGGAAAAGACCTTGTCTATTTACCCTATCCATGCCCTTCATGATTTTATAAACCTCTATAAGTTCACCCCTCAGCCTCTGACACATCAGGGAAAACCTCTGTCTATATAGCTCAAACTCTCCAAGCCTGGCAACATCCTTGTAAATCTTTTCTGAACCCTTTCAAGTTTCGCAACATCCTTCCAAAAGGAAAGAGTCCAGAATTGCACGCAGTATTCCAAAGATGGACTAACATCCTGTACATCCGCAACATGACCTCCGAATGGAGTGATTGATAAGTGAGTGAATGGAGTGGTTGATCAGTGTGTGAATGGAGAGATTGATCAGTTTGTGAATAGAGGGATTGATCAGTGTGTGAACAAAGAACATTACAGCACTGGAACAGGCCCTTCAGCCCTCCAAGCCTGCGCTGATCCAGATCATCTAACTAAACTTGCAGCCTATTTTCTAAAGGTCTGTAACCCTTTGCTCCCTACTCATTCATGTATGTGTCTAGATACAGCTTAATTACACTATCGTTCCAAAGTTTGGGGGAAGATTTGTAGCTCGGGTGCTCGTTGTTGTGGTTCTGTTCGCCGAGCTGGGAATTTGTCTTGCAAACGTTTCGTCCCCTGTCTAGGTGACATCCTCAGTGCTTGGGAGCCTCCTGTGAAGTGCTTCTGTGCTGTTTCCTCCGGCATTTCTAGTGGCCTGTCTCTGCCGCTTCCGGTTGTCAGTTCGAGCTGTCCGCTGTGGGGCCGGTATATTGGGTCCAGGTCGATGTGTTTGTTGATAGAGTCTGTGGATGAGTGCCATGCCTCTAGGAATTCCCTGGCTGTTCTCTGTTTGGCTTGCCCTATAATGGTAGTGTTGTCCCAGTCAAATTCATGTTGCTTGTCGTCTGTGTGTGTGGCTACTGAGGATAGCTGGTTGTGTCGTTTCGTGGCTAGTTGGTGTTTGTGTATACGGATCGTTAACTGTCTTCCTGTTTGTCCGATGTAGTGTTTTGTGCAGTCCTTGCATGGGATTTTGTATACTACATTGGTTTTGCTCATGTTGGGTATCGGGTCCTTTGTTCTGGTGAGTTGTTGTCTGAGCGTGGCTGTTGGTTTGTGTGCTGTTATGAGTCCTAGTGGTCGCAGTAGTCTGGCTGTCAGTTCAGAAATGCTCCTAATGTATGGTAGTGTGGCTAGTCCTTTGGGTTCCCACCTCTACCACCTCTGCTGGTAATGTCTTCCAGGCCCCCATCACCCTCTGTGTAAAGAACTTCCCATGCATATCTCCCCTAAATGTTTCCCCTCTCACTTTGAACTGCTGACCCCTAGTAATTGAGTTCCACACTGTGGAAAAAAAGCTTCTTGCTATTCACCCTGTCTATACCTCTCATGATTTTGTAGACCTCAATCAGGTTTCCCCTTCGACCTCCTTCTTTCTAATGAAAATAAATCTAATCTATTCAACCTCTCTTCATAACTAGCACCCTCCATACCAGGCAACATCCTAGTGAACCTCCTCTGCACCCTGTCCAGAGCATCCACATCCTTTTGGTGATGTGGCGATAAGAACTGTAGCAGTATCCCAAATGTGGCTGAACGAAAGTCCTATACTCAAAGATCTAACCCTAACCTCAACATCCCCATGCCCCTCTCCTTGGTGAATACCGATGCTAAGTACTTGTTCAGAATCTCACCCATTTTCTCTGACTCTACACATATCTTTCCTCCTTTGTCCTTGAGTAGGCCAACCCTTTCTCCAGTTTCCCTCTTGCTCCTTATATATGTCAAAAAAGGCTTTGGGATTTTCCTTAATCTTGTTTCTAAAGAGATCTCATGACGCCTTTTCACCCTCTTAATTCCTCATTTCAGATTGACCCTACATTCTGGATATTCTTCCAAAACTTTGTCTATCCTCAATCGCCTATTCCTTATGTGCAAAGCCTTTTTCCTCTTAGCTGTCACAATTTCATGTTGATCCATGGTTCCCTAATCTTGCCATTTCGATCCCTCATTTTCACAAGAACATATCTCTCCTGAATTCTAACTAACCTCACTTTAAAAGCCTCCCCCATATTGAATGTGGATTTATGTTCAAACAGCTGATCCCAATCTACATTCGCCAGGTTCTGCCGAGTTTTGGATCAGTTGACCTTCCCCAAAATTTAGCACTCTTCCTTTAGGGCCACGCTCAGCTTTGTCCACGAGTAATTTAAAATTTATGGAATGGAGTGACTCATCATGTGTGTGAGACTGGAGTGACTGCAGGGATTGATCAATGTGTGTGAATGGAGTGATTGATTAGTGTGTAAATGCAGGGATAGATTATTGAGTGTGAATGGATGATTGATCAGTGTGAGAATGGAGGGATGATCAGTGTGAGAATGGAGGGATGATCAGTGTGAGAATGGAGGGATGATCAGTGTGAGAATGGAGGGATAGATCATTGTATGTGAATGGATGATTGCTCAGTGTGAGAATGGAGGGATGATCAGTGTGAGAATGGAGGGATGATCAGTGTGAGAATGGAGGGATAGATCATTGTGTGTGAATGGAGTGAAATGGAGTGATTGATCAGTGTGTAAATGCAGGGATAGATCATTGTGTGTGAATGGATGATTGATCAGTGTGAAAATGGAGGGCTGATCAGTGAGTGAATGGAGGGATTGATCAGTGTGTGAATGGAGGGATGATCAGTGTGAAAATGGAGGGCTGATCAGTGAGTGAATGGAGGGATTGATCAGTGTGAGAATGGAGGGATGATCAGTGAGTGAATGGAGGGATTGATCAGTGTGTGAGTGGATTGGTTGATCAGTGTGTGAATGGAGTGATTGATCAGTGTGTGAATGAAGGAATTGATCAGTATGTGAATGGAATGATTGATCTGTTTGTATGAATGGAGTGATTGACCAGTGAGTGAATGGCGGGATTGATTAGTGATTGTCAATGGAGGAATTGATTCGAGTGTGAATGGTGGGATTAATCATTATGTGTGAAGATAGGGATTGATCAGTGAGTTAATGGAGTCATTGATCAGTGTGTGAATGGAGTGATTGATCAGTGTGTGAATGGAGGGACTGATCCATGTGTGAATGGTGAGATTGATCAGTGTGTGAGAATGGAGTGACTGATCAGGGTGTGAATGGAAGGATTGACCGGTGTGTGAATAGAGTAATTGTGTGAGTGGAGGGATTGATCGGTGTTTGAATGGAGTGACGGATCAATATATGAATGGAGTGAGGGATCAATGAGTGAATGGTGGGAATAAACTGTGTGAATGGAGTGAGGGATCAATGAGTGATTGGAGAGAATGAACAGTGTGTGAATGGAGGGATCGAACAGTGTCAGAATGGAGTGATTGATCAGTGTGTGAGTGGAAGGATTGATCAGTGTGTGAATGGATGGATTGATCAGTGTGAATGGATGGATTGATCAGTGTGAATGGATGGATTGATCAGTGTGTGAATGGAAGGATTGATCAGTGTGTTTGAAGGATGGATTGATCAGTGTGAATGGATGGATTGATCAGTGTGAATGGAGTGATTGATCAGTGTGTGAATGGAGTGATTGATCAGTGTGTGAATGGAGGGATTGACCGGTGTGTGAATGGAGTGATTGATCACTGTGTGAGTGGAGGGATTGATCAGTGTTTGAATGGATTGACGGATCAATGTATGAATGGAGTGAGGGATCAATGAGTGAATGGAGGGAATAAACTGTGTGAATGGAGTGAGGGATCAATGAGTGATTCGAGAGAATGAACAGTGTGTGAATGGAGGGATCGAACAGTGTCAGAATGGAGGGATTGATCAGTGTGCGAGTGGAGGGATTGATCAGTGTGCGAGTGGAGGGATTGATCAGTGTGCGAGTGGAGGGATTGATCAGTGTGCGAGTGGAGGGATTGATCAGTGTGCGAGTGGAGGGATTGATCAGTGTGCGAGTGGAGGGATTGATCAGTGTGCGAGTGGAGGGATTGATCAGTGTGCGAGTGGAGGGATTGATCAGTGTGCGAGTGGAGGGATTGATCAGTGTGCGAGTGGAGGGATTGATCAGTGTGCGAGTGGAGGGATTGATCAGTGTGCGAGTGGAGGGATTGATCAGTGTGCGAGTGGAGGGATTGATCAGTGTGCGAGTGGAGGGATTGATCAGTGTGCGAGTGGAGGGATTGATCAGAGTGTGAATGGTGTGATTAGTCAGGTGTGAATGGAGGAATTATATTAGATCAGATTAGATTTGCTACAGTGTGGAAACAGTCCCTTTGGCACAACCAGTCCACACCAGCCCTCCATGAGTTACCCACCCAGACCCATTTCCCTCTGACTAATGCACCTTACACTATGGGCAATGTAGCACGGCCAATTCACCTGACTTGCACATCTTTGGACTGTGTGAGGAAACCAGACCATCTGGAGGAAACGCACACAAACACGGGGAGAATGTGCAAACTTCACACAGACAGTCGCTCGAGGCTGGAATCGAATCTGGGACCCTGGCGCTGTGAGGCAGCAGTGCTAACCACTGATTGATCAGTGTGTGAATGGAGTGATTGATCAGTGTGTGAATGGAGGGATTGATCAGTGTGTGAATGGAGGGATTGATCATTGTGTGTGAATGGAGGGATTGATCATTGTGTGTGAATGGAGGGATTGATCATTGTGTGTGAATGTAGGGATTGATTAGTAAGTGAATGGAGTGAATGTTCAGTGTGTGAATGGAGTGACTGATCAGTGTGTGATTGGCAGGATTGGTCAGTGTGTGAATGGAGGGATTGATCAGTGTGTGAATGGAGGGATTGATCAGTGTGTGAATGGAGGGATTGATCAGTGTGTGAATGGAGGGATTGATCAGTGTGTGAATGGAGGGATTGATCAGTGTGTGAATGGAGGGATTGATCAGTGTGTGAATGGAGGGATTGATCAGTGTGTGAATGGAGGGATTGACCAGTGTGTGAATGGAGTGATTGATCAGTGTGTGAATGGAGTGATTGATCAGTATGTGAATGGAGGGATTGATCAGTGTGTGAATGGAGTGATTGATCAGTGTGTGAATGGAGGGATTGATCAGTGTGTGAATGGAGGGATTGATCAGTGTGTGAATGGAGGGATTGATCAGTGTGTGAATGGAGGGATTGATCAGTATGTGAATGGAGGGATTGATCAGTGTGTGAATGGAGTGATTGATCAGTGTGTGAATGGAGTGATTGATCAGTGTGTGAATGGAGGGATTGATCAGTGTGTGAATGGAGGGATTGATCAGTGTGTGAATGGAGGGATTGATCAGTGTGTGAATGGAGGGATTGATCAGTGTGTGAATGGAGGGATTGATCAGTGTGTGTGAGAATGGAGTGATTGAGCACTGCATGAATGGAGTGATTGATCACTGTGCGAATGGAGTGATTGATCAGTGTGTGAGTGGAGGGACTAGATTAGATTAGATTAGATTCCCTACAGTGTGGAAACAGGCCCTTTTGTCCAACCAGTCCACACCGACCCTCCGATGAGTAACCCACCCAGATCCATTTCCCTCTGACTAATGCACCTAACACAATGGGCAATTTAGCATGGCCAATTCACCTGACTTGCACATCTTTGGACTGTGGGAGGAAACTGGAGCACCCGGTGGAAACCCATGCAGACACGGGAGAATGTGCAAAACCTACACAGACAGTTGCCTGAGACTGGAATCGCAATCTTGGACCCTGGCGCTGTGAGGCAGCAGTGCTAACCACTGATTGATCAGTGTGTGAATGGAGGGATTGATCAGTGCGTGAAAGGAGGGATTCAGCAGTGAGTGAATGGAGTGATTGATCAGTGTGTGAGTGGAGGGATTAGATTAGATTAGATTAGATTCCATACAGTGTGGAAACAGGCTCTTTCATTCAATCAACCCATACCGACCCTCCGACGAGTAACTTACCCAGACCCATTTCCCTCTGGCTAATACACCTACCACTATGGGCAATCCAGCATGGCCAATTCACCCGACTTGCACATTTTGGACTGTGGGAGTAAACTGGAGCATCCGGAGAAACCCACGCAGACATGGGGAGAATGTGCAAACTCTACACAGACAGTCGCCCAAGGCTGGAATCATACCTGGGATCCTGGCGCTGTGAGGCAACAGTCCAACCACTGATTGATCAGTGCGTGAATGATCAGTGTGTGAGTGGAGTGAATGATCAGTATGTGAGTGGAGTGAATGATCAGTGTGTGAGTGGAGTGAATGATCAGTGTGTGAGTGGAGTGAATGATCAGTGTGTGAGTGGAGTGAATGATCAGTGTGTGAGTGGAGTGATTGATCAGTGTGTGAGTGGAGTGATTGATCAGTGTGTGAGTGGAGTGATTGATCAGTGTGTGAGTGGAGTGATTGATCAGTGTGTGAGTGGAGTGATTGATCAGTGTGTGAGTGGAGTGATTGATCAGTGTGTGAGTGGAGTGATTGATCAGTGTGTGAGTGGAGTGATTGATCAGTGTGTGAGTGGAGTGATTGATCAGTGAGTGTAATGAGGGATTGGCCAGTGTGTGAATGGAGTGATTGATCAGTGAATGACAGGAGTGATTTATCAGTATGTGAATGGAGTGATTGATCAGTCTGTGAATGGAGCGATTGATCAGTGTGTATGAATGGAGTGATTGATTAGCGTGTGAACAGCGTAATTCATCAGTGTGTGTGAATGGAATGATTGTTTGGTGTGTGAATGGAGGGATTGATCAGCGTGTGCAAATGGAGGAATTGACCAGTGAGTGAATGGCGGGACTGATCAGTGTGTGAATGGAGTGATTGATCTGTGTGTGAAAGCAGTGATTGATCAGCGTGTGTATGGAGATATTGATCAGTGCGTGAATGGAGTGATTGATCAGCGAGTGAATGGAGGGATTGATCTGTGTGTAAATGGAGTGATTGATCAGTGCATGAATGGAGGGATTGATCATTGCGTGAATAGAGGATTGATCATTGCGTGAATGGAGTGATTGATCAGTGTGTGAATGGAGTGATTGATCAGTGTGTGAATGGAGTGATTGACCAGTGTGTGAATGGAGGAATTGATCAGTGAGTGAATGGTGGCATTGATCTGTGTGCTTATCAATCTGTGTGGATCAATCACTCCATTCACACACAGATTGATAAGTGAGTGAATGGAGTGAATGTTCGGTGATCAGTCGGTGAATGGAGGAATTGATCATTGTGTGTGAATGGAGGGCTTGATCAGTGTGTGTGAATGCAGTGATTTATCAGTGTTTGAGTGTAGGGACTGATCAGTTTTTGACTGGTGGGATTGTTCAGTGTGTGAATGGAGTGACTGATCAATGTGTGAATGGCGTGAGGGATCAATGAGTGAATGTAGGGAGTGATCAGTGTGTGAATGTAGGGAGTGATCAGTGTGTGAATGTAGGGATTGATCAGTGTGTGAATGGAGTTAGGGATCAGTGAGTTAGTGGAGGGAGTGATCAGTGTGTGAATGTAGGGATTGATCATTGTGTGTGAAGGTAGGGATTGATCAGTGTGTGTGAATGGAGTGATTGATCAGTGGGTGAATGGCGGGATTGATCAGTGTGTGTGAATGGAGTGATTGATCAGTGTGTGAATGGAAGGATTGATCAGTGTGTGAAAGTAGTGATTGATCAGCATGTGCATGAGATATTGATCAGTGTTTGAATGTAGGGACTGATCAGTGTTTGACTGGTGGGATTATTCAGTGGGTGAATGGAGTGACTGATCAATGTGTGAATGGCGTGAGGGATCAGCGAGTGAATGGAGGGAATTTCAGTGTGTGAATGTAGGGATTGATCAGTGTGTGAATGTAGGGATTGATCAGTGTGTGAATGTAGAGAGTGATCAGTGTGTGAATGGAGTGAGGGATCAGTGTGTGAATGGGGGGAGTGATCAGTGTGTGAATGGGGGGAGTGATCAGTGTGTGAATGGAGGGAGTGATCAGTGTGTGAATGGAGGGAGTGATCAGTGTGTGAATGGAGGGAGTGATCAGTGTGTGAATGGAGGGAGTGATCAGTGTGTGAATGGAGGGAGTGATCAGTGTGTGAATGGAGTGAGGGATCAGTGTGTGAATGGAGTGAGGGATCAGTGTGTGAATGGAGTGAGGGATCAGTGTGTGAATGGAGGGAGTGATCAGAGTGTGAATGGAGGGAGTGATCAGAGTGTGAATGGAGGGAGTGATCAGAGTGTGAATGGAGGGAGTGATCAGTGTGTGAATGGAAGGATTGATCATTGTGTGTGAAGGTAGGGATTGATCAGTGTGTGTGAATGGAGTGATTGATCAGTGGGTGAATGGCGGGATTGATCAGTGTGTGTGAATGGAGTGATTGATCAGCATGTGCATGAGATATTGATCAGTGTTTGAATGTAGGGACTGATCAGTGTTTGACTGGTGGGATTATTCAGTGGGTGAATGGAGTGACTGATCAATGTGTGAATGGCGTGAGGGATCAGCGAGTGAATGGAGGGAATTTCAGTGTGTGAATGTAGGGATTGATCAGTGTGTGAATGTAGGGATTGATCAGTGTGTGAATGTAGAGAGTGATCAGTGTGTGAATGGAGTGAGGGATCAGTGTGTGAATGGGGGGAGTGATCAGTGTGTGAATGGAGGGAGTGATCAGTGTGTGAATGGAGGGAGTGATCAGTGTGTGAATGGAGGGAGTGATCAGTGTGTGAATGGAGGGAGTGATCAGTGTGTGAATGGAGGGAGTGATCAGTGTGTGAATGGAGGGAGTGATCAGTGTGTGAATGGAGGGAGTGATCAGTGTGTGAATGGAGGGAGTGATCAGTGTGTGAATGTAGGGAGTGATCAGTGTGTGAATAGAGTGAGGGATCAGTGTGTGAATGGAGTGAGGGATCAGTGTGTGAATGGAGTGAGGGATCAGTGTGTGAATGGAGTGAGGGATCAGTGTGTGAATGGAGTGAGGGATCAGTGTGTGAATGTAGGGAGTGATCAGTGTGTGAATGTAGGGAGTGATCAGTGTGTGAATGTAGAGAGTGATCAGTGTGTGAATGGAGTGAGGGATCAGTGTGTGAATGGGGGGAGTGATCAGTGTGTGAATGGAGGGAGTGATCAGTGTGTGAATGGAGGGAGTGATCAGTGTGTGAATGGAGGGAGTGATCAGTGTGTGAATGGAGGGAGTGATCAGTGTGTGAATGGAGGGAGTGATCAGTGTGTGAATGGAGGGAGTGATCAGTGTGTGAATGTAGGGAGTGATCAGTGTGTGAATAGAGTGAGGGATCAGTGTGTGAATGGAGTGAGGGATCAGTGTGTGAATGGAGTGAGGGATCAGTGTGTGAATGGAGTGAGGGATCAGTGTGTGAATGGAGTGAGGGATCAGTGTGTGAATGGAGTGAGGGATCAGTGTGTGAATGTAGGGAGTGATCAGTGTGTGAATGTAGGGAGTGATCAGTGTGTGAATGGAGGGAGTGATCAGTGTGTGAATGGAGGGAGTGATCAGAGTGTGAATGGAGGGAGTGATCAGTGTGTGAATGGAAGGATTGATCAGTGTGTGAAAGCAGTGATTGATCAGTGTGTGCATGGAGATATTGATCAGTGTTTGAATGGAGGGATTGATCAGTGTGTGTGAATCGAGTGATTGATCAGTGTGTTTGAATGGAAGGATTGATCAGTGTGTGAATGAAGGAATTGATCAGTATGTGAATGGAATGATTGATCTGTGTATATGAATGGAGTGATTGACCAGTGTGTATGACAGGAGTGATTGATCAGTGTGTGAATGGAAGGATTGATCAGTGTGTGAAAGCAGTGATTCATCAGCATGTGCATGGAGATATAGATTAGTGTTTGAATTAGAGAATGATCAGTGTTTGAATGGTGGGATTGTTAGATGTGTGAATGGAGTGACTGATTAATGTGTGAATGGAGTGACTGATCACTGTGTGAATGTAGGGAGTGATCAGTGTGTGAATCAAAGGATTGATCAGTGTGTGAGTGGAGGGATTGATCAGTGTTGAATGGAGTGATTGATTAGTGTGTGAGTGGTGGGATTAGATTAGATTAGATTAGATTCCCTACAGTGTGTAAACAGGCCCTTTGGCCCAACCAGTCCACACCGGCCCTCCGACGAGTAACCCTCCCAGACCCATTTCCCGCTGACTAATGCACCTTACACTTTGGGAAATTTTGCATGGCCAATTCACCTGACCTGCACATCTTTGGACTGTGGGAGCAAACCAGAGCACCTGGAGGAAACCCACGCAGACACAGGGAGAATGTGCAACCTTCACACAGACAGTGGCTCGAGGCTGGAATCGAACCTGGGACCCTGGCGTTGTGAGGTACAATGCCAACCACTGATTGATCAGTGTGTGAATGGAGTGATTGATCAGTGTGCGTGAAGGTAGGGATTGAGATTGGAGGGATTGGAGGGATCGTAAGTAGAGTGATCGTTCAGTGTTTGAATGGAGTGATTGATCTGGTGAGTGAATGGAGGGATTGATCAGTGTGTGAATGGAGGGATTGATCAGTGTGTGAATGAAGGGATTGATCATTGCCTGAACGGAGTGATTGATCAGTGTGTGTGAGTGGACTGGAGTGATTGATCAGTGAGTGAATGGAGTGATTGATCAGTGAGTGAATGGAGTGATTGATCAGTGAGTGAATGGAGTGATTGATCAGTGAGTGAATGGAGTGATTGATCAGTGTGTGAATGGAGTGATTGATCAGTGTGTGAATGGAGGGATTGAACAGTGTGTGAATGGAGTGATTGATCAGTGTGTGAATGGAGTGATTGATCAGTGTGTGAATGGAGTGATTGATCAGTGTGTGAATGGAGGGGTTGATCAATGTGTGAATGGAGTGATTGATCTGTGCGTATGAATGGAGGGATTTAGCAGTGTGTGAATGGAGGGATTGGTCAGTGTGTCAATGGAGTGATTCATCAGTGTGTTTGAATGGAGGGATTGATCAGTGTGTGAATGGAGTGGCTTATCAGTGTGAGTGAAGGTAGGGATTGATCTGTGAGTGAATGGAGTGGATGATCAGTGTGTGTCTGGAGGGATTAGATTAAATTAGATTAGATTCACCACAGTGTGGAAACAGGCCCTTCGGCCAACCAGTCCACACCGACCCTCCGATGAGTAACCCACCCAGACCCACTTCCCTCTGACTAATGCACCTTACACTATGGGCAATTTAGCACGGCGAATTCACCAGACTTGCACATCTTTAGACTGTGGGAGGAAACCAGAGCACCCAGAGGTAACCCACACAGACACGGGGAGAATGTGCAACCTTCACACAGACAGTCGCCCGAGGCTGGAATCGAACCTGGGACCCTGGCGCTGTGAGGTACAATGCCAACCACTGATTGATCAGTGTGTGAATGGAGTGATTGATCAGTGTGTGAATGGAGGGATTGATCATTGCCTGAACGGAGTGATTGATCAGTGTGTGTGAGTGGACGGGAGTGATTGATCAGTGTGTGAATGGAGGGATTGGTCAGTGAGTGAATGGAGTGATTGATCAATGAGTGAATGGAGGGGTTGATCAGTGAGTGATTGCAGGGATCAATCAGTGTTTGAATGGAGGGATTGATCAGTGTGTCAATGGAGGGATTGATGAGTGTGCGAATGGAGGGATTGATCAGTGTGTGAATGGAGGGATTGATCAGTATGTGAATGTAGTGATTGATGAGTGTGCGAATGGAGGGATTGATCAGTATGTGAATGTAGTGATTGATGAGTGTGCGAATGGAGGGATGAACTGTGTGTGTAAGCAGTGATTGATCAGCATGTGCATGGAGATATTGATCATTGTTTGAAATGAGGGATTGATCAGTGTGTTTGAATGGAGTGATTGATCAGTGTGTGAATGGAGTGATTGATCAGTGTGTGAATGGAGGAATTATCAGTATGTGAATGGAATGGTTGATCTGTGTGGATGAATGGAGTGATTGATCAGTGTGTGAATGGAGGGACTGATCAGTGTTTGAATGGAGGGATTGGTCAGTGTGTGAATTGAGTAATTAATCAGTGTGTGAATGGAGTGATTGATCAGTGTGTACAAATGGAGGAATTGATCAGTGTGTACAAATGGAGGAATTGATCAGTGTGTACGAATGGAGTGATTGATCAGTGTGTGTGGATGGAGGGATTGATGAGTGTGTTGAATTGTAGGATTTATCAGTGTGTGTTAATAGAAGGATTGATCAATGGGTGTGATTGGATATTGTTTGATTTGGCTGAGAAGGTTAAAAACTTTAAATCTATTTAAATTGAAGCAGGTAACTTCTGCCATCACGAAGCCGACATGTTTCAGAGATTGTACGAAGTGATATATTTTTACCCCATCTTCTCAAGGGCTTGAAAATGTCTTTATTTTCAAGAAAAGGTCAGCCAGATTGACATTCCCTTCAAGTGTGAAAGCTCATGTGGATATTTAAAATGAAGAAGCAAATGGACCATACAAAGCTAGAAAGCATCTTTGCATTGGTATTGAACATAGGAAAACTGGATTTGTTCAAAAGAGAACACGTTTTCAAAGCTTCCACTTATGAGGACAAACACCCAATGTCAAAGGAACTATTTATACTACATAAGAAAACGGCACCGATGGTTGGCAAGTCATCACTGATTGATTAACACCTTGCTATGCCGATTGCACCAGGGAACTATTGTCCCCACTATCATATTTTTGTTTCATTCAAAGAAGGTTCAGTGCCTGAACATAATGCTTTTTCCTGCAGAGGGCAGTTCGATGCAGAGATGACAAATAATTTTAAACTGATTGTCAGTGCGATTCTTAACGAACTCAGGATTATTCAACAAGTACTGTCAAATGGTGGAATCTCATCTAAGTTTAGACATTATATCTGACTTTTGCAAGCATGGGCTTGTTGCGTATGGCCAATATGCTAAAACAGCTGAGAGGGTGTGTTGTTTGAGGTGATCCAGCACATTGCTGTCATGTACTGTCTACCTCACACTGGCACTGAAATTCATAAATCACCTTCCAAACCCACAACTACTGATATCTTGAAGCACAAGGGCAGCAGATACATAGGAAAACCATCAGTTGCAAGTTCCCCTCCAGGTCATTTGTCATCCTGACATGGAATATATCACAGTTCCTTCAGTGTTGCTGGGTCAGAATCCTGGAATTCCCACTATAACAGTCCTGTGGATGTACCTACAACACATGGACTGCAGCAATTCAAAAAGGCAGCTCACCTCCACCTTCTCAAGGGTTAATTAGGGATTGGCAATAAATGATGATCTAGTGAGTGACACCCATATTACATGAATGAATAAAATAAAACATTACTCATTTACCCTTATGGGTGACTAAATTTTGTACAAAAAGAAAAGTTGCATGTATTTTCTTGATTTGTCTGGCTTGGGACCATTCAAACATACCAGTTGTTTGTCTCTTGAACTAGCTAATGATTGCCCCTGTACTGTGTATTCATATGTTGATATTCGGGGTGTTGTGGTTAACAGATAAGAGTCGAGATCAGGATCGACTATGATGCCTCAACAGGCGAATAGCCTCCTTCGTGTTTGCATTCTCGAGCTGAAGGATAGGGACCTGGTTGAAGCACAGCAGGGTGGCCAGCCCTCATGAATATGTGATCCAGCAGGAAGATCGATCTTCAAGACGTGAAGGAACACACAACTTATATTCATACAGCGTTTGTAACATGATAAAACACCTGATGGAGGTGCCAGGGAGCGATTTAAAAACTAGGAGGCAGAGCACTATAAGGAGGTACAATAATAGGTGTTAAGTAATACAACAAATAACCAAAAGCTTGATCAAACACAGAGGTTTTAAGGTGCATCTCAAAAGATGTGGCAGTACCCGAGAGGTTTAGAGACTCCAAAGTTTAAGCTGCATAAATGGTGTGATTCAAACTGAGAATGTACAAGAAGCAGTCTTGGAGTGATGCAATATCACAGCGGGAACTCAGCCTGGAAATGATGACTGAGGCGATTGGAGGGATTTGATTTAAAAAAAATTTGAATTCAAAACCAGAGACATTACTTAACCTGGAGCCAGGGTATGTCATGGAGGACGAGGGCTGGGATATGGGTGACAGGTCTCCCACTTTCCCTTTTTGCATGTCATGGAGTCGGTGCACTTTTAAAAGAACACTGTGCAGCCCAGAGTCTATTTCCCACTCAAGAAGGTTCAATTAGTATTGATTACATCACAGAACATTCTTTTAGGAAGTGGGTGCTGGAGCATCCTGGTCCAGTTGTGTTATTGATCGCACTCTCCATTGCTCAGACCACACGTCAAGTCACATCCCCGAAAGGCTGTCAGGTAGAAGCTCCCCACTGATTTAGTTGGCGCCAAGGCTTTAATGAACAGTCCGTACTGACTGATGCAGCTCCTATTGATCTATTGGCAAGTTTTGCTTTGTTGATTGCACTTGAGGTTTGGAGCAGACAACATATTGATCAAAGCCCATGTATTACCACAGAAATGGAGACTTCCAGACAACTTAGCCGGTCAGTACATCATTTTACTTCTCCACTTATTGATACTGAATGCCCAGGGGGGTGGGAAACAGTAGGAGTGAATGAGAGAGGAGAAGGGTAGAAGGGAGGGAGAAAGAGGAGAGAGGGAGAGGGGAGGGAGAAAAAAGAGAGAGGGGGGAAGGGGAGGGACGGAGGAAGGTAGGAGAGACCAGGAGAGGGAGGGCAAGAGGGGAGGGATTAGGAGAGAGAGAGAATGGAGGGACCGTGGGAAGATAACGAAAGAGGTGTAGGAAGAGACAGAGCAGTGGGGAATGGTTCGAAGATGTGCACGTTAGGTGGACTGGCCATGCTAAATTGCTCATAGTGTTCAGGGTTGTGCAGGCTAGGTGGGCTAGTTGTGGAAAATGCAGGGCTACAGGGATATGGTGGGGGGTGGGGTGGGGTGGGTGTGGGGTTTCTGGGTGTACTGCTCTTCAGAGGGTCAATGGGGACTTGATGGGCCAAATGGCCTGCTTCCATATTGCAGAGATTCTATGATACCACAATGAGGGACAGAGAACGAGAGCGGAAGAGAGTGGGAAGGTGAGGGACGGAGGGAGAAAGGGAAGGTAGAGAGAGAAGGAAGGTAATATGGGGGTGCAGGCAGAGAGATGGAGGGAAGAGGGAATGGGAGAAAGAGCGAGGGACGGGAAAACAGGGAACAAAGAAGAAAGAACATTACAGCGCAGGAACAGACCCTTCGGCCCACCAAGCCTGTGCTGATCCAGATTCTCTAACTAAACCTGTCATCTATTTTCTGAGGGTCTGTATCCCTTTGCTCCCTTCCCATTCATGTATCTGTCTGGATACATCTTAAATGATGCTATTGTTCCCACCCTACCACCTCCGCTGGCAACACATTCCAGGCACCCACCACCCTCTGCATAAAGAACTTTCCACATATATCTCTCCTAAACCTTTCCCCTCTTGAACTTGTGACCCCTATTAATTCAGTCCTCCATTCTGGGAAAACGTTTCTTGCTATCCACCCTATCTACAGCTCTCATGATTTTGTAGGCCTCAATCAGGTCCCCTCTCTAATGGAAATAATCCTAATCTACTCAACCTCTCCTCATAGCTAGCATCCTCCATACCAGGCAACATCCTGGTGAACCTCCTCTGCACTCTCTCCAAAGCATCCACTTCCTTTTGGTAATGTGGTGACCAGAACCATACGCAGTATTCCAAATGTGGCCGAACCAAAGTCTTACACAACTATAACATGACCTGCCAACCCTTGTACTCAATACCCCGTCTGGTGATGGAGGGCATGCTGTATGCCTTCTTAACCACTCTAATGACCTGCGTTGCCAACTTCAGGTTGTATGATGTTATTACTGTAACTAAGACTTGGTTGAGGGAAGGGCATGATTGGTAACTAAATATTCCAGGATATCGATGCTTCAGGTGGGATAGAGAGGGAGGTAAAAGAAGTGGAGGAGTTGCATTACTAGTCAAAGAAGATATCACAGTTGTGCTGAAGGAGGGCACTATGGAGGACTCAAGCAGTGAGGCAATATGGGCACAACTCAGAAATAGGAAGGTTGGGGCTATACTACAGGCCTCCCAACAGTGAGTCTGAGATAGAGGTACAAATATGTAAACAGATTATGGAAAGATGTCAGAGTAACAGGGTGGTGGTGATAGGAGATCTTAATTTTCCCAACATTGACTGAGATTCACTTAGGGTTAGAGGTCTAGATGGAGCAGAAATTGTAAGGAGTATCCAGGAGTGTTTTCCAGAGCAGTATGTAAGTAGTCCAACTCGGGAAGGGACCATACTGGACATGGTGTTGGGGAATGAGGCTGGCTAGGTGGGTGAAGTTTCAGTGGGGGATTACTTTGGGAAAAGAGACAGTGAGGACTGCAGATGCTGGAGATCAGAGTTGAGAGTGGAAAACTACAGCCGGTCAGGCAGCATCTGAGGAGCAGAAAAATTGACGTTTCGGGCCAGAGCCCTTCATCATTACTTTGGGAAAAGTGATCACAATTCCATAAGTTTTAGAACACTTGGACAAAGACGAGAGCGGTCCCAAAGGAAGGGTGCTAAACTGGGGGATGGCCTACTATACCAAAATTTGGCAGGAGCTGGGGAATGTAGATTGGGAGCAGCTGTTTGAAGGGAAATCCATATTCAATAAGAGGGAGGCTTTTAAAGAGAGGTTGATTAGAATTCAGGAGAGATATGTCATGTGAAAATGAGGGATGGAAATAGCAAGATTAGGGAACCATGGGTGACATGTGAAATTGTGAGATTAGCTAAGAGGAAAAAGGAAGCATACATAATGTCTAAGTGATGAAGCTTTGGAAAAATATTGGGAATGTAGGACCAATCTGAAATGGGGAATTAAGAGGTCATGAAATATCCTTAGCGAACAGGGTTAAGGAAAACCCCAAAGCCTTTTATTCATAGATAAGGAGCAAGAGGGTAACAAGGGAAAGGGTTGGCCCACTCAAGGACAAAGGAGGAAAGTTACACATGGAGTCAGAGAAAATGGGTGAGATTCTGAATGAGTACTTTGCATTGGTATTCACCAAGGAGAGGGACATGGCTGATTTTGAGGTTAGGGATAGATCTTTGATTACTCTAGGTCAAGTTGGCATAAGGAGGGAGGAGGTGTTGTGTATTATAAAAGGCATTAAGATGGACAAGTCCCCAGGTCCGGATGGGATCTATCCCAGGTTACTGAGGGAAGCGAGAGAGGAAATAGCTGGGGCTTTAACAGTAATCTTTGCAGCACTCTTGAAAACGGAGGAGGTGCCAGAGGACTGGAGAATTGCTAATGTTGTCCCCTTGTTTAAGAAGGGTAGCAGGGATAATCCAGGTAAATATAGACCGGTGAGCCTGACATCAGTGGCAGGAAAGCTGCTGGAGAAGATACTGGAAGAAAATGGGCTTATCAGTGATAGGCAGCGTGGTTTTGTGCAGAGAGAAACCTAATAGAATTCTTTGAAGAGGTGACAAAGTTGATTGATGAGGGACGGGATATAGAAGTCATATACATAGCCTTCAGTAAGATGTTTGATAAAGTTCCCCATGGTACGCAGATGAAGATGAAGTTGCATGGGGTCTAGGGTGTTTTAGCTAGATGGAGAGAGAACTGGTTGGGTAACAGGAGAGTAGTAGTGGGCAGGAGCTTCTCAAAATGGAGACCTGTGACCAGCGGTGTCCCACAGGGATTTGTGCTGGGACCACTGTTGTTTGTGATATACATAAATGATTTTGGAGGAAGGTGTAGGTTGCCTCATCAGCAAGTTTGCAGATGACACTAAGATTGGTGGAGTTGCAGATAGTGAAGGGGATTGTCAGCAAATACAGCAAATATTGGAGGGCTGGGGAGAGAAATGGCAGATGGAGTTCAATCCGGTCAAATGTGAGGTGATACATTTTGGAAGATGCAATTCCAGAGCGAACTATACAGTAAATGGAAAAGGGAGTGATGGGTGAAAGGGTGAGATGGGGGAAGAGATATAGAAAAGGGAGGGAAAGGGAAAATAGAATGGTGGACTTCAAAAAAGGGAGAAAGAGGAGAAAGACCGAAAGGGGAGCTAAGAGAGAGTGAAAGAGAGAAAGAAAGAGAGGGGGGAAGGAACAAAAGAAAGAAGTCAAGAAGATTGAGAGATAGAGAAGTGAGAGAGAAAGAGAGACAAGAGAGAGAAAGAATGAGGGTGGGATATGGAGAAGTGTCAGACAGAGAGTTAGAGAGAGGAAGATAAAAAGAAAAGAAAGTGAGAGAAAGGAAACAGAGTGAGAGAGAGGAACAGGGAGATGTGGCTTGGGAGTTTTATCAACTAATTTCTGGTGTTCTTTTTGCTTTGAAAAAATTGAGGGATAGTCAGTGCTTTTAAACAAGGGAGAGGAATGGATATATTGAAAAGAGAGAGAAAGAGACAAAGCTGGATGTATCAGTGCAGGTCCACCAGGACATATAGGCTCCTCATCAGGAGTCAGAAGAATTTCTACTTGCCAAGTGCTTGGCAACATTATCTTACTGATCACTTACATATTTCTCATACTTTTCTTCTTGAAACACGACTCAGGAGTTTCATTTTGAGTTCTCTGTCTGACAGCAGCTCTGACCCACAGTACTGCCACCTCCAGCAGGGGTCATACAGCAGGTCCCCAGTGCACCTAGCCAGAACAGGGATTGACCCCTGTGCTGTTGGCACCAATCTAATCCATACTGGCCAACTAAACCAACTAGTCCCCTAAGGATGGACACAGATTGCTGTCAGGGGTTAGGACAATGGTCATTCCTGGGGTCAGTGCAATGAAAGTCAAATGGTGAAGATTGTTGTAAAGTTGGGGAACTCAATACTGGGGATTGGAAGCAGCAACTAGGAATGCAGAGAAGACAAGAATGGTAATGGTGGCAAGTTTGATATAGAATATCGAACAGTACAGCACTAGAACAGGCCCTTTGACCTGCAATGTTGTGCCAAATATGACACCAAATTAAACTAATCCCTTCAGCCTGCCCATGGTCCATATCCCTCCATTCCTTGTTTATTCATGTGCTTATCTAAAAGCCGCTTAAATGCCCCTATTGTACCTGCCCCCACCATTACCCCTGGCAGCATGTTACAGACTCCTACCACTCTCTGTGTAAAAATACTTGCCCCTCACATCTCCTTTGAATTTTGCCTCTTTCACCTTAAATGCATACCCTTTCGAATTAAACATTTCAACTTTGGGAAAGAAATTCTGACTGTTAAACCTATCCATGCCTCTCATAATTTTATGAACCTCTATCAGGTAATGTTAGGGGATGGGAAAATGATAGTACATGGGAGAACATAGGAAGCTGTGAGAATGGGAGGTGTTGGCATTCACCACCACAGTGGTCTGTTTGGGCTCGGACTCAGAGGGCTAGGGTCAGTATTACAGTCGTCACTCTGGGTGGTGGGTGGGGGATGAAAAATGATAGGGTGTCTGGGGAGTGTCAAGTTAAAGGGACTTTGGGAGGTCTTCTTCACCAAGCTGAACATGTGTCACATGGAGTTAAGTGTAACCCCATTCCCTACCATTTTCTCTCGACTCTTAAAGCCACATGCAGATTGAAAATACCTGTGATCACACCCGGGTAGGGCAGACTCAGTGTTTGTTTTCTTGTTTCAACACACAAGCTTCATTTCAGATTGACAGAAGTCCATTCAGGGAGCAATCACATCAATCAGACACTTCCAGGGTACAGGGTGAAGTCCTCTATAATCATAGCATCATGCATGTGAAACGCAGTCGGTTTTCAACTGTGCGGTGTGCAAATGCTGATCACAAATAATCTCGACCATGTCACTGCAGATTGAAGATAGTCACCTCTGGGTGAGTGACCTTATAATGGTAAGGTCACAAAACATAATGATAATGCGAGATCCCATGGTCATCACAGGGAATGGGCCTGATTCCTCTCACCTTCTGCAACACGGTCTTACACGTAATGCTGCCTTCCATGATGAAACGGTGCTAGGAGGACAGGGTGTCAGAACTCACGCAGAACTTACAATCTATGGTTGCCTCTTGTAATATGCTGCATTCACCAGAAAAAGGTGCAAAGTTGAAGTATTGTGTAGACACATTCCAAGACCCTTCTTGTCTAAGTACTCCATGTTCCACTGTATGGAGAACTCTGCAAAATGTTCATCTGTATGTGATGTGAATGCTGACTGTTCACATTATTAAGAATCTGTTCTGGGTTTCCTTCTGCTCACTGCACATATTCATTGGAAGAATGACAGATGGATCTGGTCGCAGTAAGGGTTATCGTCTGTATTGTTGGGTTGTAGTGAAGATGCAAAGACGTGGAGGAAGGACAGATACACCAGCAAGTCCAGGGCCATCAGCAAATCTTGTGCAAATGCTGACCAGCCTCCACATGAAGAGGTTGGTGCTAAAGGTACCTTCATGAAGCTCAGGATGACCAGAGTCTACAGGACCACACTGCAAGAGGGAGATCCTTCTAGCCCACAGCCTCTTGATCCAGCGAGTCCAGACAGCCAGTGTTACTAACAAGATGAATCCCATGAACTGTAAATTGATGGCAACCATAAAGAGATACACAATGATACTTAAGAAGCTGCTACATTCACCTGCCTAGTCAACACCAACTTCCATTTTTGGAAACATGGAAAACACAAGCAGGAATGACCATTTGGTCCTTCAGTACTGTTCCAACATTTAATATGATCACGGCTATCATCCAACTCAGTATTCTGTTCCCCCTTTCTCCTCACACACTTTCGCCCTAAGGACTATATCTACCTCCTTCTTGAAACCATTTAATGTTTCAGCCTCAATTGCTCTCTGTGGCAGAGAATTGCACAGGTTCACCACAGTATAGGTGTAGAAATGTTTCCTAATCTCAATCCTAAATGGTATTCCTACTGTTCTTAGACTGTGACACTTGGTTCTGGACTCCCCAAGTCATCAGGAGCATCCTTCCTGTGTTTATCCTGTTAGAGTTTTATAGATTTCACAGAGATTCCTCTCATTCTTCTAAACTCAAGTAAATATAGTCCTAACATCTCTTTGTACATCAGCTCTGCCATCCCAGGAATGTTTGTTACATTCCCTCCACTACCAGAACATTTTTACTCAGATAAGGGGACCACAACTACACACAATATTCGAGGCGTGGTCTCACTGAGGTCCTGAACAACTGCAGCAAGTCATCCTGCTCCTGTACTTGAATCCTTTTGTTATAAAAATCAATTTAATGCATAATTATTGCTGTAAAGCACCATAAGGTGCTGCCGTAGAGTGCTATCAGACAAAAAGTGACACTAAGCCATGTAAATAGGATGTTCAGCTCAGTGACAATAGACAATAAACAATAACAATAGGTGCAGGAGTAGGCCATTCAGCCCTTCGAGCCTGCACCGCCATTCAATATGATCATGGCTGATCATTCCTAATCAGTATTCTCTTCCTGCCTTACCTCCATAACCCTTGATTCCACTATCTTTGAGAGCTCTATCCAACTCTTTCTTAAATAAATCCAGAGACTGGGCCTCCACTGCCCAAAAAGGTGACTAAAAGCTTGGTAAAAGATGTAGGTTTTAAAAAAGGTGGGTATTGGTGTCTGGAGTTTGGAGACGGTGGAAGTGAAGGTCTTTAAACTGGAAAGGCAGCGAAAATGCACTTGTGAACAGGAACAGGAAACTCAGGTGATACTGGTGGAACAACAATAAAGCTAGAGCTATCGGCCATGTCTGGTGGTTTGTGCTGTTTGTTACATCTGAACATTTCCCATCTCCTGCAAGAAATTATCATCTCTCTATTTGCAAATCCCTGGTCTGTGTGTGCTTCGATTATATCATACTCTCCTGTCAGGTCCTGACACAATTTTGTGTCAATTTCAAAACTCCTATCCTCACATTTGTAATGGAAGAATCCTAAGTAAATGTGTCTCATTGTAATTGTACCCTCCTGCCTGCTGTGGCACTGCAAACACTTCAATCTTGTATTTTAGCTCTTCACTGAAACCTCCCAGAATACATTTTGGCATGCCAACAACAAATAATATTGCAATGGGCTCATGTGTATAATAAGGACAAAATACATGACTTTGAATGAGGAAAGGGTGGAGTCTGTGCAGCCTTTGGCTCACTCATTGTACAATCTGAGGATCAGGTCAGGATTCCTTGGCTAAAATGTTATGGGCGATTGGCAAAATCAACAGAATTTATTTTTTAACCAGAAAAGGAGGAACCTGATTAGGAATGCATACTTGTCTCTTATGGATTTTATTCCCCCCCCCCACAACCACCGCCTCCCAACTTGTTCCCCATTGGGCCACGTCCCCAGGTCTCTGAGTCACATCCCCTGTAATTGACATCCTACCTTTGTGACATGATCTTGAAGGTGTCAGGAAGGTAACACTCCACGTTCTCCATCTGGAAGATGTCGGCGTCACAGATCTTGCTGTCAGTTCGCCCATAGTTGGCGCTCTCGATCATTATGACGTCGCTCCCTGGGCACCGCAGCTCGATGGGGTATCCTTCGCATGCCAGCTCCCGGCGCATCAGACCAAATGGCAAGGCAGCCCGACTTAAACCTGGGGAGGGCAAAGAAACAGTGACTTGAGACATGCCACTTGGTGTGAGTTACAGGCTCTGAAGGAACAGATGGCTTTGTGTTAAATGGATCCCAAGGCTAAATGGTGAATCTAGGCACAAAGCCTTAATAGCAGTTAGTTTATTCGCAAAATGCATTATGACCTAGGTCTGCCTCTGACCTACAACCCCACCGGTCCCTTTTCGCATTCTTTTGAAGCGAGTTATTAGCAGGCCTTGAAAGGGGCTCTCTAACACAAATCAAAACTTTACAGGAAACTTATCAAAAATATTATTTCTGGTGCACAAAAGTGAAAGTTGCCACAGTCCCAAAGGTAACTGTCTTCATTAAAGAGAGAGATGGCTGGTGCTGAGTTTAACCTGAGAGTCACCCCTCAGAGAACCAATTTTGAGAAGGTATTCACTGCATATTGACCTCAGCTGATATAGGAACTGAACCTAAACTGTTGGCATCACTCACTACCCACCCAGCCGACCAAGGACGAGGGTAGCTTGGTGGACTCTAGCACAGTCACAGAAAACCACAAGCGTATTGGCACACTGCCTTTCTGGGGTCACCCACACATGGCTATAACCACAGAAGAGGGACAGAAACCAGGTATAATGACCCTCTCAGTTGTTCACTGCCTGGACCCATTAATATCAACCGTAACCAGGTCCTGCAACAAACCCATGAAGAACCCATGGCCCTGCTCTCCCAAGCTCATCTCCATTCCGGGTGGCCAAACAACTAGAGGGTGCGGCTGAAGCGCAAACAAAATTAAAAATTAAAAAATAATTTCACACATGTGGAACATGAACTCCCTGAAGGTTCAGAAAAGGCAAGTTGCTGGGGAGTGTCTGAACCATTTTAATCTTTGGTTGCAAGGGACTGCTGCACGCCAAATCCCCGAAGATCAGTCCCTTTTTATATGTGCTCAAGATACTTAATCAATTCCCTCGACTTCGTTATCCCTAACCACACAAGCAATACAATTGACATACTATTAACAACATTGTTGCCATGGATCCCAAAGCCCTCAACTATTAAGGATTTCCTTGATTGCTATGTGAAGATTGTTAAGAGATGATGTAATATTTTATTTTCAGATATGAAAGCAATTGGATGAGACAGAACAAATTGAATAGTTTAACCTTGTTTTGAACAGCAGACCCAGAGGACGTGCCACATGCCAGAAGGGACAATGTTAAAATGAATCTGCAGGAGCAATCTGCAGGGAGATGGTTGTGTAGTGGGAAAGTCTCTAGATTAGACATCTGGAAGCTCAACTAAATGCTTTGGGAAAATGAGTCTCAATCCCATTCTGGCAGAATTTAAATTCAATTAAATGTCGAATATAAAACCAGTCTCAATAATGGCTACCCGTGAGATCTCCCATCAGTTGTCAAAAGATCCCATCTGTTTCACTTCAGGGAAAGAAATCTGTTGCCCTTACCTGGTCTGACCTCCATGTGACTAAACCAGCAGCAATGTGGTTAACTCAACTTCCCTCTGAAATTTTCAAGCAACTCGCTCACTTTTAGGACAATTAAAGATGGGTAACAAATGCTGGCCTTGCCAGCTATGGCCAAATCCCATGTGAAAAATAAGGAACTAGAACACTTCAATGAGAGAGTCCTCAGTCCAAGGAATTGGCTGTCTGCAACGAGGACTTGGTATTAATTCATTCAAATGCAGACTGGATGGAGTCCTTGCAAAGAACAATTGTTGTGAGTATAGTATCTGAGGAAAATAAGTCTTGACTTGTAGAAAGTGTAGTCTGACTGGGTGGAATTGCAGGGGGGAGAGGGGGAATGACTCAGGATGGAAGGAATTTGCTACTTCCTGATCTCAGGTGGTAGCGAGGTGTTTTAGAGTCAAGTGGAACACCCTTGTGGTGTCATCACCGTTATAATCAAGGTTCTGTCGAAGTTAAGTGTCCACTAGTCTCTGCCAATCTCTGCATCGACACCTTAATTTTCACTTCTGTTGGAGTAATGAGAGGGAATGTTGATTGTAACATAGCAATAATAGCAGCCATTTGGTACACACCGAGGTCCCACAAACAACAATGGAATAACTGGATAACCAGTTTTAGTGATGTGGATTTAACAATAAGTATTGGGCAGGATGCCCCAGGGATATAACTGCCCTGTTCATCTGCAAAGCGCAGTGGTATTGGCGTCTCTTGGTATAACCATGACTACCTACCCTATTATCAACATTCAGTGGTTTGGGGATTGACGTGGGGTGCTTACCATCGACTGAGAGCTGAACTTGTCTTGCCATATAAACATGCAGCTGCAAAAGCAGGTCAGAGGCTATGAATGAATAGTTCAGTGATAACTCAACTCTTGACTCCCCAGAGTCTGTCCACTATCTGCAAGGCACAAATTAGGAGTGAGATAAAAAATTCTGCATGTGCCTGGATGACTGCAGCTCCAAAAACACTCAAGAAACTTGACACTATTTAGGAATAAGCAGCTTTCAACTTTCACATTGTCCACCAGTGACGCTCAGTAGCAGTAGTGTACTATCCACAACATGCACTATAGAAATTCACCCATGCTCCTTCAACAACACCTTTCAAACCCATGATCACTTCCAAGGGCAGCAGAGACATTCACCTTATCTATACCCCTCATGATTTTTAAACCTCTATAAGGTCACCTCTCAACTCCCCTATGCTCCAGTGAAAAAGGTCCCAGCCTACCCAGGCTCTCCCTATTACTCAAACCTCCATTCCCAACAACATTCTGGTAAACCTCTTCTGAATCCTCTCCAGCTTAATAATATCCATCCTAGAACAGGGAGACTAGAACTGCACACTGCTCCAGAAGAGGCCTCACCAATGTCCTGTACCACCTCAATATAATGTTCCAACTCCAATACTCAAAGGTCTGAGCAATTGAAGGCAAGCATGCTAACACCTGCTTAACTATTGTCTACGTGTGTTGCATATGATGATGATGATGAAGTGATGATGTTCAGAGTTCAAGCCCTACCAGTCCCAATGCATTATCTGAGCAGATTGATGAAAATAACTGTAGGATAGAGGTGCAGATCATAATGGGCAGACAGGATCATTTGGATTCTTACAACTGAGTGTTAAGTTTTAAATGATTTGCTTCTGCAAATGTAGCTTAGACATCAAGGAAAATGAAGGTTTACCCATCTGCATGATGGGTCAACAACTCTCTGATTGACTTTTCAGAAAGTGAGTGCCGTATACATCAGAGCAGAACTGTATATGGTTCAAGAGTAGTACTTTCACAGGGTTAGATGATGTGTAAATGAAAAATAATATATTTTGGAGATCACGACAGGATCAATCAATTAGGTAGGGAGGGGAAACATTGACAGATCTGAGGTCCGAGCAAGGCCTGATGAATTGCAATGAGGAAGCAACACAGACTGCAGACAAGCTACAGGCAAGCCCCAGACTGATAGGATCCTGGGCAATTCCTAATCAGGCCCTAGGCTTCAAATGTTAACATGATCCCAGACAAACTACTCAGTCGGGCCCAACACAGATTGAAGCAAGTCTGAACAAGGTGCTGGATTGCATCAGGTTTAGGGTTTAGACCTCTCTGGGATAATGTTTCCTTTCAGCAGTCTCGGCTCCCAGATTGTAAACATCTGTAAGTTCAGGAAAAGAAACCTGGATGGTAAAAAGAGCCTTTACTTCAAAGTGTGGAGTCCATGTTTTAAACTTTGAGAAAGGGTCTGTGGACATTTTCTCATGCCCTTTGTAAATTAGTAACTCTGCAGAGGCTGGTATCCTGTCACCAAGTACACCCTTTATTTATACGTGGGCAGTCCTTGACACTGATCCAGCTCTCAGAGCCAGCAGGATGTCAGCAGGGCTCCCTGACTGGACCAGATTAATAGCCCCAATCAGAAAACTCACATTCTATGAGGACCACCTGACTGATCTTTACAACCACTACATGCCTCCCCCTCTGAGTCCGAGCACATAGGCTGGTTCTTTTTTTGTTGTAGCTCCTCTTGAGGTGATTTAGCATTGGGTCAGGTTCCTCCAACCTTGCCTCTGATACGAGCAGCGTGTAACGCAAAGTATGAACAAAGAACAACAAAAGGTTCAACACAGGAACAGGCCATTTGGCCCTCCATGCCTATACCGAACATCATGCCCTAACTAAGCTAAAAATCAAACTTTCTGCCCTTTTCAGTCTGTAACCCTCTATTGCCTCCCCATTTATATAACAATCCAGATGTCCCTTAAATGTCACCAACGTGCCTCCTCCCACCAGTTCCTCTGGCAATGCATTCCAGGCTCCTACTATTCTCTGTGTGAACCCCCCACCCCCCTTGCATATCTCTCTTAAACTTCCCCTCCCCCTCACCTTGAACTTCTGCTCCCCGGAGTTGAAATTTCAACCCTGGGAAAAAGCCTCTGACTATCTACACCATCTATGTCTCTCATAATTTTGTAGACCTAACAATCCTAGTAGTTTGCCTTTTGCTTCTGGAGAGTCTCAGAAGAAATCCATTCTCTTCTTCAGATGGCATAGACATAGAGGCAGTGACATTCACCATGTCCACCTCGGATTCGAATTAACGTTCAATGTTTGATGGAGAAGGAGAACCCCAGGGGTTCTGGAACAGTTTGAAAGGTTATTGAAGAGCTGGGCACTTTTTGCTCCCACACTGTTTGTGAGTTTGCAGCTTTCATATGGTCCTTGTGCTTGTTCAGGACAATCTGCACCAACCCGAACTTTATACATCACTGGACCTGACCTCGCATTGACCATCCCTCTTACCCTTGCAGGGCCATTCCTGTGGTAAACTGTCTCTTTCATTTAATGGAGTCTTGCGTCTGGCATTAGTATTTTAAGAAAAGCATTCTTGTCTTGCGGGGAAAAGACTGCCATTTCTCAGCATCTCCATTTGATGAATGGCTTTGTTGCTTTTGCATCTTTGGATTAAGTGCTTGAGTCACTAAGTGTAAAAAATAGTGTCATTGGCTATTTTCCAGTCCAAGGGTTGCTGTTAGGTATGTGGTTGCTTAAAATTCAAAATAATCACTTTTGGACTCAATCTTTAAAAAGTATTTCATAGGATATGGGCATCACTGGCTGGGCCAGTATTTATTGTCCATCCTTAATTGGCTAGAGGGCAGTTAAGAATCAACCCCATTGCTGTGGGTCTGGAGCAGACTGGGTAAGGATGGCCGATTTCCCTCCCTAAAGGGCATTAGTGAAGCAAATGGGATTTTATGTCATTTGCCAGTGATTACACATCAGTCATTTGACAAGCTTTTTAATTTTAGATGTCTTTCATTGAATTAAAATTTCATCACCTGCCTTCTTGGAATTTGAATCCCCCCATTTATGTTGCTTTCTTCCAATGTCTTTCTTAAATCGCACCATGATACAAATTGTTAGAACAGACTGAAAGGAAGTACTGAGCTTTTCATTCATTCATTTCATGTGATGTGGGTGTTGCTGGCTGGGTCAGAGTTTATTCCCTATCCCTTGTTGAGAAGCTGGTATTGAGCTGCTTTCTTGAATTGCTGCACTCCCTGTGCTACAGGTAAATCCCCAATGCCATTATGGAGGGATTTCTAGGACTTTAACCCAGTGCCACTGGAGGAACAGTGATATATTTCCAAGTCACGATGGTGAGTGACTCGGAGAGGAACTTGCATGGGCTGCTGTTCACATGTATCTCCTGCCCTTGTCCTTCACGATAGGAGTCATTGTGTGCTTGGAAAGTGATGTCTAAGGATTGATGACATACTCTGGTCGCTCATGCATACTTATGGATGAACATACAGTTCCACATTGTAATGTAATAGTTGCGAAGGGAGCCAAGGGTTTTGGAGTGGGTTGGGTGGGGGGGGGGGGGGGGGGAAGCACCTTGATTGAAGTTTAATTCTGTTTCATTCCATCAATGTCAGTGATTTCAAAACTCAGTTACCTTCATCCAAACCATGGAGGAAATGAGGACTGCAGATGCTGGAGATCAGAGTCAAGAGTGTGGTGCTGGAAAAGCACAGCAGGTCAGGCAGCATCTGAGGAGCAGGAGCATCTACATCTCGGGCAAGAGCCCTTCATCAGGAAAGAGGCTTGTGAGCTGAGAGGGTAGAGAGATAAATGGGAGGGGGGGGGGTTGGGGCTGGGGGGCAAGGTAGCTGGGCATTGCATTAAGTGCTGGGAGCACTCCCAAAGGGGGAGACGTGAACCAGGAAATACTCCAACTTGCTGTTCTCACCTTGGGGGATTCTCCACTAAGGGTTGTGATCTTTATTCTGGAATGGAGGAAGTGGGATTCATAGATTCAACGTAGAACAGAAAAGAGGGGGAGTTTCATCCACCAGAGGGTAGTGAATTCTGTGGAATTCTTTACCACAGATGGCTGTCGTGGCTGGGTTTTGGTGGGTAGGATTAAGGAAAACCCAAAGGCATTCTACTTTATGTGATGAACAACAGGATGGCCAGAGTGAGAGTAAGGCTGATCAGGGATAATGGAGGGAACTAGTGCCTGGAGTCGGAGGAGTAGGGGAGGTCCTTAATGAATACTTTGCATCAGTATTCACTAGTGAGAGGGACCTTGTCGTTTGTAGGGAGAGTGTAAAACAGGCTAATGTGTTCAAACAGGTTGATGTTAAGAAGGAGGATGTGCTGGAAATTTTAATAAACATGAGAATAGATCAGTCCCCGGGGCCAGATGGGATATACCCAAGGTTACTACGGGAAATGAGGGAAGAGATTGCTGAGCCTTTTGCAATGATCTTTGCACCTTCACTATCCACTGGAGTAATATCAGAGGATTGAAGGGTGGCAAGTATTCTTCCCTTGTGCAAGAAAGGGAATAGGGTTAATCCTGGGAATTACAAACCAATCTTCTATTGGTAGTGGGCAAATTATTGGAGAGGATTCTGAGGGATAGGATTTATGATTATGTGGAGAAGCATTGTTTGATTAGAGATAGTCAGCATGGCTTTGAGAGAGGCAGGTCATGCCTCACAAAGCCTTATTGATTTCTTTGAGGATGTGACAAAACACACTGATGAAGGTACAGCAGTGGATGTAGTGTATATGGATTTTAGCAAGACTCATTCAGAAAGTAAAGAAATTTGGCTGTGTGGATACAGAATTAACTGGCCAATAGAAAACAGAGAGTGATAGTAGATGGAAAATATTCAGCCTGGAGCTTGGTGACCAGTGGTGTTCTGTAGTGATCTGTTCTGGAACCTCTGTTCTTTGTGATTTTTATGAATGACTTGGACTAGGAAGTGGAAGGGTGGGTTAGTAAGTTTGCCGATGACACGAAGATTGGTGGAGTTCTGGATAGTGTGGAAAGCTGTTGCAGGTTGCAAAGGGACATGGACAGGATGCAGAACTGGGCTGGGAAGTGGCAGATGGAGTCCATTTTGGAATGTCAAATTTGAATGCAGTAAAGGCAGGATTCTTGGCAGTATGGAGGAACACATGGATCTTGGGATCTATGTCCATAGCTCCGGCAAAGTTGCCACCCAAGTTGATAGGGTTATTAAGAAGGCGTATGGTCTGTTGGCTTTCATTAGCTGGGGGATTGAGTTTAAGAGCCACGAGGTTATGCTGCAGCTCCATAAAGTGCTGGTTAGACCACGTTTGGAATATTGTGTTTAGTTCTGGTTGCCTCATTATAGAAAGGATGTGGGTGCTTTACAGAGGGTGCAGGGGAGATTTACCAGGATACTGCCTGGACTGGAGGGCAAGGTCTTATGAAGAAAGGTTGAGGGAGCTAGGGCTTTTCTTATTGGAGTGAAGAAGGATGAGAGGTGACTTGATAGAGGTATGCAAGTTGATGAGAGGCAAGCTAGCGTGGATAGCCAGAGACTTTTTTCCCAGGACAGAAACGGCTATCACGAGGGGGTATAATTTTAAGGTGATTGGTGGAAGGTTTCAGGGAGATGTCAGAGGTAGGTTCTTTACACAGAGTGTGGGGTAGCTGTGTGGAATGCACTGCCAGCAGTGGTAGTAGAGTGAGATACATTAGGGACATTTAAGCGACTCTTGGATAGGTATCTGGATGACAGGAAAATGTAGGGTGTATAGGTTAGTTCGATCTTAGAGTAGGATAAAACATTGGCACAACATCGATGGCCAAAGGGCCTGTACTGTGGTATTGTTCTATGTTCTATATTCATGGCGGATTTAGACTTTTAATCAGTAACGGAATCAAGTGTTATGGGGAAAAACATGAATATGGAGATGAAGATTATCAGATCAGTCATGATTGAATTGAATGGCATAGTGAGAGTTAAACTCAGTGGCAGGGAAACTAACCAAAATGCTACAAGAGGTCCCAGAATCTGTGGAGTCTAGGCCAACAATCTACCCATGGCAATGCAGCTTGTGATAATTCAAAGAAATAGAACAAACATGCTTAAATTAATGATCCTGTGCACATCACTTCATGAGATTCAAGTAGCAAGAAGAGAAATGACAGTAGAATGATATCTTGGCAAGATGTAAGAGGAACGTGTCACCAGCTGCAACAGATATTCACTCAGTAGGGGAACTATCACGTTGGTGCTTCCTTTGGAACAATGAATTACATACCAGGTAAATCCGAACAGGAACACTTTATTGACCATGCTCACGCCTCCACAGCCAGTTGTGGACTGAGCCCAAGTTCCACCTCTCCAGATCATCTGACCATCTCTCTTAAACAGGCAGCAAGTCCAACTACATACATAACACCCCTTTATTTGAAAACTCCCATTAATAAGCATTCAGGTAGTTTAGATTACTTACAGTGTGGAAACAGGCCCTTCGGCCCAACAAGTCCACACCGACCCGCCACCCACCCATTCCCCAACATTTACCCCTTTACCTAACACTATGGGCAATTTAGCATGACCAATTTACCTGACCTGCACATCTTTGGACTGTGGGAGGAAACCAGAGCACCCGGAGGAAACCCACGCAGACACGGGGAGAATGTGCAAACTCCACACAGTAGTCGCCTGAGTCAGGAATTGAACCCAGGTCTCTGGCGCTGTGAGGCAGCAGCGCAAACCACTGTGCCACCGTGCCGCCCTTCTGTAATGCAATGATTGCATTCTTGTGCAACTCTGCATTATAGAAAAATTGCAATTTAGAAAAGGCACATAAAGTGTTGGCAATGTAATCGCATTACAGCCAACACATGTTTGAAAAGTTTGCGCTTTGGAATCAGTGTGCCTAATTCATCAATCGCATTATTGCGAATCCGTGTTCACAAAAACACATGTTAGAGCAGAACGACATGTATATGCAATAACTCAAACGATTATAGAAGCATTGTAGCTAACACATGTACATATTGTCAGGAATATTAATAAAATGGAAAAAGAAAATGACCTTTTTGTAGTTTACATCGACATGATCAATCTTTGAAGAGTCCTTGAAGATTGTCTCTTTGTCTCAGAAACCTTTCCTCGTGGAATGTCCCAGAGTTCAGGAAGCTCCTGTTGTTCTGCAGATATGGCCCGTTCCAACTGGCTGTTGTTTCTGTGATCCTCCTGTTGTCTCCAACTTTGAGTCAAAGACACATGACTCGGTTGACACCTCTCGTCCCATCTGGACTGGCAGGATGTTTCAAGGGACCTCCCCTCCTTGGTGAGGTGCAACAACCAGCTGGTCTGTGTGTCTCGTCTGGATCATCTCACCCCTGGTCTACATCACACCAGGTTATAGTCCAACAGATTTATTTGGCAGCACGAGCTTTCAGAGTGGTTGGTCCACATCGCATGTGACAGTGGTTCTATTTCAGCCATTAAAACCGTTGAGATCTATTTCTCCCCATATAATTCTGGACCATTACAGTCTCTCCTTCTTTGGCATTCCCTCAACCCGTGAGGATCCCACCCTTCCGATCATCTGTCCTTCTTTGTTTCGCTCTGCCACCTCTCTGGTCTCTTTCAGCTGCAGTAAGTCAAACATGGTTCTCAGCTCTGGTGGTTGAACATTAAGGACATTGGCAAGCACTGGGTCATCGTGTGTGGCATGTTCCTGTACATGCTGAGGAACTTGTTGTGATATCATCCCAGCAAACCCTCCCTTTGTGAGGGATTTACAGCCTGCTTCAAGGTTTGTACAAATCTCTCCACCTGGCTGTTTGTCACAGGGTGCTATAGAGCCAATCTCATATGTCCAACTCCCATGTTTTTCCTGGTACTCCTCAAACTCTTGTGCCACAAACTATGGACCATTGTCACTCACAATTTGTTTTGGGTTCTCAAACCTAGCAAAAATTTCATCCTGTCAGTCTATCATTGCTCCTGTTGATACTGACTTCATGACCACCACCTTCGAATGATCATTCACAACCATGAGGAACATCTGTTCCTCTACTGCTCCCATGAAATCAACATGAATTCACTGACATGGTAACTTTGAGGCCATTCCCACTGTGATAATGGTGCTGCTTTCCTCACTAATGCGCAGGATTTGCATGATTCCACTTCCTCCTCAATCTGGGAGTCCACTGTCAACTAACAAAAGTAGCTCCTGGCTATTTCTTTCATTCACACCACACTGGGGTGCCCTTTGTGCACTCGTTCCAGCATCTTTCCTCTTAACTGAGGAGGAATAACAACTCTCATTCCTAACATTAAACACCAGTCTGATACAGACAACTCCCACTGCTGGCCAGGTAAGTGCATAATTTTGTTCGGTTTCTATGATAAGTCCACCGTTCAGCTCAAAACTGGATCATTCTGGGTTGCACTCTGCATCTGATTTCCTGACACCGGCACCTTGTCATCCTGGGGAAAAACACATAATTTATGGTTTCAGTTGGGAACATCCTTATTTGCTGGTTGTGGTAACTTTGACAAAGCATCCACATTGCCGTGCTTCTCTGCCTGTTGGTATTTGATCTCATACGAGTAGACTAACAGAGCCAGTGCCCACTCTGCAGGTGTACTGTGTCCATTTATGGTAACTCCATATACCGACCAAAAATGGAGGTTAGTCACCTGTGGTCTGTCATCAACACAAAGTGCCTGCTGTAAAGGAAATGGGTGACCTTTGAAACACCGAACATAATGCTCAATCCTTATTTTTCAACTTGATCATATTTTTCCTCCACAGTTGTTACTGACCTCAGTGTGAACGCAATGGGCCTAACGTGGTAAAATGTGTGACAGTCCAGTACCAAACCACAAAGGCAAGGCCAACTGCAGTAGCAACTTGGGGTCGAACTGCGTTAACGGTTGCGATTTTTTTAAGGCTTGCTCTACCTCTTGGTAAGCCACTTCACATTCCTGGGTCCTTTTCCAGCAACTAAGGCAGAGGTTTACGTATGGTTGTCAGATCAGAGGTGAACTTGCCACAGTAATTCACAAGTCCCAAGAACAATCTCAGTTGAGACACTTGGTCCAGGGGCCTTCAATGACAGTCTCCATCTTTTTGGGTGCCTTGTGTAGTCCGTTGCCGTCAATTAGAGGTCCTCTGTACAGCCTTCAAATAACTCACATTTTTCTCTTTTTACTTTTCGGCTGTGTTCCTGCAACCTTTTTAGGGTTCCTTTGAAATTTCCCAAAAGCTCCTCTTTGGAGGATCCAGTAATCAAAATATCTGATGAAGAATCATCTAGACTTGAAACACCAGCTTTTTCTCTCTCCATGGATGCTGCCTGACCCACTGTGATCTCCAGCATTTGTTGTTTTCAGTATCATCCAGTTAACACTGGACTCCTGACAACCCACTTAATAGTTGATGCATGGTCCCTCCAGAATACAGCCTGGAACTCATTTGTCATCCCTGTCTGTAAGTACGCCTGCAACAGACCATTTTTGAAAATATCTTTCCCTCACCACTGGTGAGGCAACAGGTCCTCAATGAGTGGAAGGGGGTATTGACCTGCAGGACTTGGGACTGTGACCGTAAAGTCACCACACCTCAGCACACCATCTGTTTTTAAGATTGAAATGATGGAGTGGCCCATTCACTGGTGGTTACTGGTTCCTACCCTCTTAGATTTACCAGCCGTCCCAGTACCACCTCCATTTTAGGGCATATAGCATACAGTATTGACATGCCTTCAGATTCCATGGACAATTCTCTGGCTTCAGCTATAGTTTAGTTTTGACTGCTTTCATTTCCCCCAGGGTTCCTTTGAAGACTTCCTTACACTTGTCTGGGACCTCTTGCAAACTCATGATTGAGTCAGCCAGCCTATTAACCACTCCCCAATTCAGTCTTACTTTTTACCAGAAGTGCCGAATAATGCAGGTATTCACCCTTTACTAGTGAAGTATCAATTCTGCACACTGGTCTCTTAACTGTACTTTCATCAGTAGTTAGCCCTTCAGGCTCTACATTTGTCCTCAGTATAATCTTGGCAGGATTCAATTTCTCCTCATAGAGGGACACTACTGCATCCGTATCCACTTCCAACTTTACTGCCGTCCCCTCTAATTTGGGAAAAATCCAGAAATGATCAGCTTCACCCCACACCAGCAAGATGTTTGGCCAAAACTCTGCTGACTCCAGGCCTTCTGCATCTCCTGTCGGTCCCTCTCAGTCTACTCTCTGGCTGGCAGCATGTACCTTATGCCTTGTCCTCAGGGTTTTTCTTTCTAATTCCCCATTTCTTGGTTGGGTTGTACCCAGCAATTTCAGGCAATATAGCCAACTTACTGCCACCTGCGACACTGGGCTTCTTGAGTCCATCATGTCGACTCCGTGGCCACTCTTGCCCCATCAGCAGCATCTTACTGCACTCTGTCGAGTTTCCATGACATGATATACTCAGGCATCAACTCGGTTTCTTCGCTTGTGGCCAACTCCATTGAGTTGGCAATTTTGAAAGCTGCCTTGAAATCCAGGTCTCTCCCTGTTAGCAGCTTCTGTTGGATGGCTTTGTGTCATATATCTATTAACCAAACCGTCTCGCAAGGCATTATGGAGGAACCCTCTGAATTTGCAATGCTCTGCTAACTTCTTTAAGGTGGCTATGAATTGGGCGACGGACTCTCCTTTGTGCTGTACCCATTGATAAAAACGGAAACATTCATGCAATCATCAGCAACTTGGGTCCTAACACTTTGCAAAGCTCTTGGAATAGCTTCTCCATGGGTTTCTCTCGTTAAAATTGTGAAGGTCTTGTTCCCAATGGTATTTAAGAAAACCATGATATCCTCAGCTACTTTGTTCACCTTTAAGAACAAATTAAAACATTCTGTGCATAAAGTTCCAATTTTCTGACCCTTTGCCAAATGGTCCATTGCTCCAAATTGGCCCGCCGTTTTGTTTTCCCATCGGCAGGAACTTTTCCCGCCAGTTGAGTTTAGTAGCAGTTAGCTGCCTAAGGTCCCTCGATGAGTGCACTCCATGTCAGCTGCTCCGTCACTGGCTGTGCTAGCATACCATCTCCCCTTGGTGTTAACCACAGCCCAGGTCTGCTCATGATCACTCTCTGTGACAACTTCAGTAGCTCCCGGGTACACACTCTTTTCTTCAGTCATCGGCCTGAGACCGTCACGACCGCCATTCTCAGCCCACTCCCTGGTGAATTATAATCTGGTGTCGACTGCCACACAAAACCCCTTGTGACTGCTTCCCTCAACATTACCCACCTAATCCCACACCATTTCTAAAGTCTGTCTGATGTCTCCTCTGGACAAAATAAAACAGATTTTGCACACATTACATGTGCCAGATCTCAGCCTTGTTGCCAGTTGTTATGATGGTGCTTCCTCTGGAACCAGGAATATTATACCAGGTAAATGAACGGTAAATCTGAGCACTTCCACAGGTGGCTGGACAAGACCCCAGCTCTGTCCCTGCAGGTCACCTGACCAGCTCTCTTAAAGGGGCAGCACTCCAACTACAGACAGAACAGGAAGGAATAAATCCACGATTGTGTCAAAGTAAATCAGTCTTTTATTCTGCACCTATCCCCGAATGACATCAAGCCTGTCAAAAAAATGCTACAGCACACAGCACCAACCTGTACAGACTCTCGCTGAAATGAACCGCAATTAGCGAACAGAATTACAACACCATATTTCAGCAATGAATTGTTCGGCACAATACTGAATAGCATCCAGTCCTTTTAGTACCTCTAACCAACTACATTACCATAACACCCTCTGATATCCCCACACCCCTCACTGTAACACTCTCTGATATACCCCACACTCCTCACTGTAACACTCTCTGATATACCCCACACCCCTCACTGTAACACATTTTCATATGCCCCACACCCCTCACTGTAACACTCTCTGATATAACCCACACCCCTCACTGTAACACCCTCTGATATCCCCACACCCCTCACTGTAACACTCTCTGATATACCCCACACCCCTCACTGTAACACATTTTCATATGCCCCACACCCCTCACTGTAACACTCTCTGATATACCCCACACCCCTCACTGTAATACTCACTGATATACCCCACACCTCTCACTGTAACACTGTCTGATATAACCCACACCCCTCACTGTAACACTCTCTGATGTACTCCACACCCATCACTGTAACACACTATGATGTACCCCACACCCCTCACTGTAACACTTTCTGATTTACCCCACACCTCTCACTGGAACACTGATATACCCCACACCCCTCACTGTAACACTCTCTGATATACCCCAATCGCCTCACTGTAACACTCTCTGATATACCACACACCCCTCACTGTAACACTCTCTGATATACCCCACACCCCTCACTGTAATACTCACTGATATACCCCACACCTCTCACTGTAACACTGTCTGATATAACCCACACCCCTCACTGTAACACTCTCTGATGTACTCCACACCCCTCACTGTAACACTCTCTGATTTACCCCACACCCCTCACTGTAGCACTCTCTGATTTACCCCACACCCCTCACTGTAACATTCTCTGATTTACCCCACACCCCTCACTGTAACATTCTCTGATTTACCCCACACCCCTCACTGTAACACTCTCTGATTTGCCCCACACCCCTCACTGTAACATTCTCTGATTTGCCCCACACCCCTCACTGTAACAATCTTCATGTTTGAATGTTGTAAAGGCTGGTTATTGAGAATGCTGTGGAATTAGACTATGATATGTTTTTAATGTTGCTGTCCCATTTGCTGCCTCTGATCTGCCTGTTATTCTCAATCCCTTACTGCACTGTGCTACTTCTCATTTCCAGTGACGTTTTTAGTAAGTGTTAATGTGAGGATGAGCTGTTCCACGGTGTCTCCGCCAGCCGATTGTGCTAATTAATGTCTTTTCCTGATTAAAAGGAGGTGTATGGTGAGAATGGGAAGCAGTTTTGCTGAGCTTTCTGTCACTGAGACAAAAATAAAACAGCTACAAATGTTTCAGTTCATTCAGTGAGGGGAGTAAAGTCATGAATCAGTGAGTGGGGAGGTTCACACAGTATTCAGGAAAGCTACAAATGAAAGGATGCACACAGAGTTCCCAGTGGAATTGTCTTAGTGCCTACGTAAGGGTTTATGTGTATGTGTGAGGGTGAGAGAGTCTGTGTGAGTGAGCAGGATGTATTGCCCCTGTGTGTGCGTGGGTATGTGTGCAAAGATCCATAGATGTAGGCATGTGTATCTGTGTGTCTGTGAATATGTGTGTGTGTGCATGTGCAGTTGTATATATGTATTTAGAAGTGTGGACATTTGGATGTGTGTGTGTGTCTGTGCCTCTGTGTGTGCAACAGTGTGTGTGTGCGTGTATGTGCAAATATGTGTGCCTGTGTGTGTGTGTCCATGTGCCTGTTTGTCTGCCTGTGTGCAACTGTATGTGTGTGCACGCATGCATGTGCGTGTGCCTGTTTGTACGACTGTGTGCAACCCAGTGTGTGTGCAATAGTGTGTACATGTGCACCTGTGTGCTTGTTTGTGCATCTGTGTGCAAGTGTGTCTGTTCACGTGTTTGATCCTGTGTGCCTGCTTTTGCATATGTCTGCAAATGTGTGTGCAAATATTTATGTCTGTGCCTGTTTGTGTGTCTGTGTGTATGTGCGTGTACATGGGCACTTGCCTGTTTGTGTGTCTGTGTGCAAATACGTGTGTGTGTGTCAGTGTGAAAGTCTAACTGTGGGCTGGTTTTTGTGTAATTTACATGAATAGCACTAGGGATAAGGGACTTTAATGATGTGGACAGGTTGGAGAAACTGGGGTTATTGCCCTACGAGCACAGGAGGTTTAAGGTGTTCAGGATTGTGGAGGATTTTGACCATTTACATAAGGAGAAATCCTTTCCCACTGGTAGGACAGTCAGTAACATGAGGTCAGAGCTTTAAGATAATTGCAGATCAACTAGTGAGTTATGACAAACAAAGCACAAAGAAAATTACAGCACAGGAACAGGCCCTTCGGCCCTCTAAGCCTGTGCCAATTCCGATCCTCTATCTCAGCCTGTCGCCTATTTTCTAAGGGTCTGCCTGCCCTTCTCCCTGTCCATTCATGTATCCGTCTAGATACATCATAAATGATGCTATCTTGCCCGCCTCTATCATCTCGGCTGGCAACGTGTTCCAGGTACCCACCACCCTCTACATTAAGAACTTTCCATGCATATCTCCCCTAAACGTTTCCCCTCACTTTGAACTCGGGATCCTGAGTAATTGAGACCCCACTCTGGGAAAAAGCTTCTTGCTATCCACCCTGTCTACACCTCTCATGATTTTGTAGACCTCAATCAGGTCCCCCCTCAACCTCTGTCTTTCTAATGAAAATAATCCTAATCTATTCAACCTTTCTTCATAGCTAGCACCCTCCATACCAGGTAACGTCCTGGTGAACCTCCCTTGCACCCTCTCCAAAGCATCCACATACTTTTGGTAATGTGGCAACCAGAACTGTACGCAGTATTCCAAATGTGGCCGAACCAAAGTCCTATACAACTGTAACGTGACCTGCCAACTCTTGTACTCAATATCCCGTCTGATGAAGGAAGGCATGCCATATGCCTTCTTGACCACTCTATTGACCTGCATTGCCACCTCTAGGGTACAATGGACCTGAACAACCAGGTCTCTCTGTATACATCAATTTTCCCCGAGGCTTTTCCATGTACCATACAGTTCACTGTTGAATTGTATCTTCCAAAATGCATCACCTCACATTTGTCCGGATTGAACTCCCTCTGCCATTTCTCCAACCAACTCTCCAATCTGTCTATATTCTGCTGTATTCTCTGAAAGTCCCCTTCACTATCTGCTACTCCACCAATCTTAGTGTTACCTGCAAACTTGCTGATCAGACCACCAATACCTTCCTCCAGATCATTTATGCATATCAGAAAGAACAATGGTCTGAGCATAGATCCCTGTGGAACACCACTGGTCACAGTTCTCCATTTTGAGAAACTCCCTTCCACTACTACTGCCTGTCTCCTGCTGCCCAGCTAACTAGTACACCCTGGACCCCATGCAACTTCACTTTCTCCATCAGCCTACCACGGGGAACCTTATCAAACGCCTTACTGAAGTCCACGTATATGACATCTATAGCTCTTTACTCATCAAACAACTTTGTCACTTCCTCAAAACATTCTATTAAGTTGATAAAAAAAAGACATGACCTTCCCTGCACAAAACCATGACATTATTTTCTTCCAAATTTAAATAGATCCTATCTGTCAGTATCTTCTCCAGCAGCTTCCCTACAGCTGATGTCAGGCTCACCAATTTGTAATCACCTGGATTATCCCTGCTACCCTTCTTGAACAAGCAGACAACATTAGCAATTTCCCAGTCCTCTGGGACCTCACCTGTGTTCAAAGATGCTGCAAAGATATCTGTTAAAGCCCCAGCTATTTCCTCTCTCGCTTCCCTTAGTATCCTGTGATAAATCCCATCCAGACCTGGGGACTTGTCCACCTTAACGCCTTTTAAAATACCCAACACCTCCTCCCTCCTTATTCTGTCTTGACCTAGAGTAATCAAATATCTATCCGTAACCTGAACATCTGCCATGTCCTTCTCCTTGGCGAATATCGATGCAAAGTACTCATTAAGAATCTCACCCATTTCCTCTGACTCCACGCATAGCTTTCCTCCTTTGTCCTTGAGTGGGCTAACCTTTTCTCCAGTTATCCTCTTACTCCTTAGATATGAATAAAAGGCTTTGGGATTTTCTTTCACCCTGTTTGCTAAAGATATTTCATGACCTCTTTTAGCCCTCTTAATTCCTTGTTTCAGATTGGTCCTACATTCCCGATATTCTTCCAAAGCTTTGGCTGTCTTCAGTTGCCTAGACCTTACGTATGCTTCCTTTTTCCTCTTAGCTAGTCTCATAATTTCACCTGTTATCCATGGTTCCCTAATCTTGCCATGACGCTGTGGAGTGCATTGCCTGAGTAATCGAATTCAAAAGGAAAATTGAACATATACTTGAAATGGAAAGAAATGAAATTTGCTGTATAATTCAAGGATTTAATCCTTCGATTTTAACCAAAAACACACTTAAGATGAAATATATAACAAGCTTTCTGTGCAAACAGAACCTTCACACTAATTACTTAATTTATTATTTTCAAAATGTCAAAACAATATAGTTATTTCTGCCCAACTCTCAACATAAATTGTGTCTGTAAAACACAGTTGCTCACTTTGTGAGGTGCTGCTATATGATGTGAAAGCCCAATATCTGAACAGGAAGGATCAGGGAGCTCCAGGCAGACTGCTTCTCAAATGCCTTCCCTCTCTGGCACATTCTGAGCCTTGAAGATTGTCATGACCCCTTCAGTGAGACCCATAAGTATTGGAACGGAGGGGGCTGTGAGCATGGAGGTCTGATCGAGTGGGAGCTGTTAGAACTCAGTCAGAACTCCATAACATCTATTGCTGCTTCGGAACTTGCAACACCAAACTTTCAACTTGTGACCCTGCTTTGGGAAGCGCAGTCATCACAGGTAGTCCATTACAAGAACCCAATCAGAGGATTCTGGTTAAGGAGCTGTGAGCTGAAGAGATCGCAAAGGCCTTATGGAATGTCAACACTAACATGGACCTGATTGGTTGTAAATTGTTTCTGTCTTGTCAATAGTATGTGAGAAGTATACCCATATTCCTTTGACAAAGTTGATCCGCATGTTCACTACAGTCAATCACTCAGTTCGTACCTCTCACAAGACCCTCGAGATGTTATTCAGATTGAAAGCATGGCCCAATGATTGTTTTAACTCATGGGCATTAAGAAATTCTTCAGCTCACTGTGACAGCTCTTCATTAAACAGGCATTAACATATTAAACCCCTTTGACAGGTGCCAAAACCAACATTAAGCTGCAGTAAGATCTGGAATATGACCCAGATTTGGGCCGACAATGGTCGAGCGGCTATTAAAATTCATGCTGCACATGTGTCAAACAATGACTATTTCCAACAAAAGAGAATCCAACCATTTTCCCTTGATATTCAATGGCTTTTTCTTCACTGAATTCCCCCACTATCAACAATGCAATGAACTAAGCAAGCCATACAAACTGTTATTACAAGCACAGGTCAGAGACTAGGAATCCTGTAGTAAATAACTCACCTCCTGATTATCCAAAGCCTATCCACCATATAAAAGACACATGTCAGGAGTGCGATGGAATACTTGCTTGATTGGCAATGTGCTTGATTAGCTCACAATTCACTGCTTTCAGTATGCATTTTCCCCTCGACTGACACACAGCCAAAGCTTGATGTACCAACAGGAGCTCACCAAGGTTCCTTCAACAGCTCCTTCCAAATCTATGACCACTTCCATCTAGAAGAACAAGGGCAGCAGGTACATGGGAACACCACTACCTGCAAGTTCCCCCTCAAGCCACACACCAATGCTGAATTGAAAATATATTGCCTTTCCTTTAGTGTTACTAGATGAAAATCCTGGAATTCCCTCACTAAGAATACGGCAGCTCACCACCACCTTCTCAAGGGCAACTAGAGTTGGACAATACATTCTGCCCCGGCCTAATGCCTGCATCCCCTGAAGTTATAAATTATAAAGCAACTTCAACTTCGATACAGATGCCCCAGGGCAGCAGGTAAGCAGGAAGGCTAATGGAATGTGGCTCCTTATTTCAAAAAGGCTGGAGTATAAGTGTAGGGAATTCTTCTGGTGTTGGTGAGAACACATTTGGAGTACTGTCAGCAGTTTTGGTGTCGTTATTTAAGGAAAAATATCATTTCCTTGGAAGCAGTTCAGAGAAGGTTCACTAGGATGAACCCCAGTATGAAGGAATTGTCTTATGAGCAAAAGTTGGGACTCAACTAATTGGAGTTTAGAAGAATGAGAGGTGATCTCTCATTCTTGAGGGGCTTGACAAAGTAAATGCAGAGAGGATGTTTCTCCCCCTAGGAGAGTCCAGGACTGCAGGGCACAACTAAAGCCTGAGATGAGGAGGAATTTCTCCTCTCAGACAGTTGTGAGTCTTTGAAAATCCTTGCCACAGAGAGCTTATGTATATTTAAGGCTAAGAAAGGTAGCTTCTTGATCAGTGCAGCAATCGAGGGTTACACCGAAAACACCAGAAAGTGGACGTGAGAATGTTTGATCAGCAATGACCCAAATGATTACTGGAGCAGGTTTGAGGGGCCAAATGGCCTATACCTGTTCCTTTTCCTTACCATCCTACAAACCACTTATGGCATAAGTTCACAGCAACATTAAAAACAAAGTGTCATGCTGATGTAAAGCAGTATTTGATCAGATGTAGGTTTTAAGCAGTGCCTTAAAGAAGGAAGGTGGGGTAGAGCTTGGGCAACTGTTGGACCACTAATGGCAGAGTGACTAAATATTTAGGTTGAATAAGGGTTTTGGGGTTGGATGGGGTTTCAGAGGTGGGGAGGGGTTGAGGCCAAGGAGGGATTTGTAAACAAGGACGAGAATGTTAAATTCAAAATGCTACTTGACTTGGGACCAAACAGGCCATCAAACACAGGGGTGATGTGGGAACAGGATTTGATACAAGTTTAGACAGTGGCCTGCACGTATTCCCACTTTACCACAGAACCATCCCAGCAGTGACCGGATTAATCTCACGTTGGCTAAAAGAGCAAGAAAGAAGACTAAATTATTTATTGCATAAATGCCACCACTGCAGGGAAGGGTGTTGCAACCTGATGCATAAACTTGAGCTGTTATATTTTGTTATGCTTACAATAAGGCACAGTACAATCCAGTATGAATTTGCAGGTTAGAATTTGATTGTGAGCACATACAAGTGAATAAGAGCATAGTCTGACTGAAATTGATACATTAAGGACCTTTTGTGCCTACCACGGAGAATTTGTGCATTGATCCATTGGAAGGAGCTGATAGCTATTGGTCACTATTTCTCAATGCTCTGGTACTCAAGTGGGCTGAGGCTGTGGGAAGTGGCATGTAGAACTCATCAGCCAAACCAGGCTCCAGCACTACACTGTGGCCAGCCTCTTCTCAACCCCCTGAGTCAAGGCAAAAATTCAAGGCCTCCAGCTGTCATGAGTCAGTGCAATAATCAGTCTGTGGAGATTCCCCGGCCACTTTCAATTCAGTTTAATTGATGAGGCATTCAGTCGCTACTCTTACCACCTGTCCTTTCCACGGATTACAATGAGAAAACAGGGCTGCCTTGCTCATCAACACAAGGTCTTAAATATGAGAGTACAGTGATGGATGGGGCTGCATTGAAACTTTCAGGTAAATGGATTGCACAATTGTACCACCATTTGAGCCAATAAGTGCTTTCTGATTGCTCTCCTCACTGACCTAAGTCCAATTTTAAGATTATTACATCTTATTCATGACTCTGTGCCTGCAGTTTCTCTGAATCTTCCCTATTGAACGAATCCTTTTGACATTTTAATTGCCTTAATCAGATCAGCTCTCAGTGCTGTTCTGTACTCAAAGGACATCAAGCCAGTCTCTCCCTTAAGCCCCAGTATTCTGAGCTGCCCCCTTCTTCAATATATCCTGCTTCAATGGAGTGATCACAACTTAATGCAATGGTCTCTATGGGGTATAGCTGAGCTGCAAATTACAGTGAGACATGGAATAGCTCATGGCTATTCAGACTTTCAAATCTCTCCGTGACCTCACCCCGCCCAATCGTTGTAATCACCTCTGCCCCAAAGGATCGCTGTACTCCTCCGATTCCGGCCTCCAGTCCACCTATAAATTCCTTCACTCCATCAATGGCTGTCTTCAGTTGCTAAGAACCTTAGCTCCGAATTTACCTCTCTATATATAGGAAGGTTCTTAGGGGATGAAGAGATATGGGGAGAAGGCAGGAGAATGTGATTGAGAAACATGAGCCATGACTGAATGGTGAAGCAGACTTGATGGGCTGAATAGTCTATTCTGCTCTTTATATCTTAGGGTCATGTTAGCTTACTTATCTTTCCCCAAGATGTCCCTTAAAATTTCCCTCATTGACCAAGTTGTCCTCCTACCTCCACCATTTCCACTGGAAGTCTATTCCACCCTCTGTGTGTAAAAAATTAACTTCTCATGTCTTTTTAAAATTTTTGTTCTCCCTCCTTAAAAATATGCCACCAGTGTTGAAGTCCTCCAGCCTAGGGAAACAACACCTGCCATTCACCTTATCTATACCCCTCATGATTTTATAAACCTCTTAACATCACAAGTGACTGTGTAGGTAATGGGCTCCACTGGAGGCAGTCTATCTAGTTTTCCAAAAGGCATTCAATAAGGTTCCGCACAAAAGTTTAACACACCAGATAGGGCTCATGGAGTTGGACATCATGCATTATTAGCATGGTTACATGATTCATTAACAGACAGGAAATAGTAGGGTTAGATGGGGCATTTTCTGGTTGACTAGGGATGTACCACAAGGATTTAAGGTCTGGTGCCTACCTTTGGCACATATATGACAGAATAGAAAAGGTTATGACACGGTGTGGTACTGGCTTAGATTAACAGCATGTCACTGTGGCGAAGAAAGGGTTCATAGTTGGTTCTATGGCACTGCCATGGTAAAAGTCATCAGGGCCAAAGTTCAGATGACAAATTTTTCTGCCCTGCTTTCAAAATCAATTAGCTGTTTGTGATCCTTTGAGTGAAATGAACTTGCTCAGTTGGAGCCCCAAGGTCAGGAGTCATGTGTGACCAGTATTACAACAGGATGAGATATTGTTAAAAACTCTGATTATCAATTCGAAGAAAAGTAGGAGAGGTTCAATTTCATGGATATCTGGATATCTTTAATATTCTAATCTCAAATAATAGAGATCACGTGCCAATATAGCTTGTGCTAACATAACAGTCAGGAAATGGCTCATGATATGAAGTATGTTGTGCCATAGTAAATTAAAATTACTACAATTACAGTCCAGACTACACTCAATCAGCCCAAAACTCAGAACTCTAACATTAGGTGTGATTATGTAATTGGAGAGAACATGCTGACTAGTCCTGAGTGTCATATGAATTATACTAACAAGCAATATGTCAGTTATAATTACGATTGCTAGAAGCTGCTTGTATGCATATGCAGACACATGCTTTTTCAGTCAATTGGAACATGTCCAGGTATTTGGGGTGGTACAGTGGTTAGCACTGCTACCTCACAGCACTAGGGACCCGGGTTCAATTCCAGTTTCAGATGACTGTCTGTGTGGAGTTTACACATTCTCCCCATGTCTGCATGGGCTTCCTCCCACAATCCAAAGATGTGTAGGTTAAGTGAATTAGCCATGCTAAATTGCCCATAGTGTTTAGGGATGTGTCAGCTAAGTGCATTAATCGGGGATTAATATAGGGGAATGGGCCTGGGTGAGTTACTCTTCAGAGTGTTGGTGTGGACTTGTTAGGCTGAAGGGCCTGTTTCCACACTGTAGGAATTTTAGTTTGTGCTTTTCTTTAGTTAAACAAAGGTATAGTGGACATTAGTTTCCTGGTCCTCTTTTTACAGTAACACCTCAACCAGAATTAGCTTGCCAACCATGTGATAGAAATTGTTTCCTCTGAAATCTGGCATTCTTCATCTGTCCTGGTGAGTGCCCAGCTTGCTTCTTTTTTCAGCAATGATCTAATGACAATAATCTGTACAAATGTGATTTGTGCTTCACTGGCTTGCAGAGTCTCACATAGGATTCCACAAATATGTGAAGTTAGAGCTCCCGAATCAAGTGGCTAATGCAGATGATACAAAGAAAGGTGGAGGGGCAGGTAGTATTGAGGAGGCAGGGAGGCTGCAGAAAGATTTAGACAGGTTGGAGAGTGGGCAAAGAAGTGGCAGATGAAATACAAAGTGGGAAAGTGTGAGGTCATGCACTTTGGTAGGAAAAATAGAGCTAGGAACTATTTTTTAAATAAGGTGAAAGTTCAGAAATCTGAAGTGCAAAGGAACTTGGGAGTTCTAGTCCAGGTTTGTCTCAAGGTAAACCTGCAGGTTGAGTCGGTAGTTAGGAAGACAAATGCAATGTTGTCATTCATCTCGAGAGGACTAGAATATTAAAGCAGGGATGTACTTCTGAGGCTTTATAAGGCTGTGAAGACTATGGAGGACAGGTCATAGAATATATTTAAAACAGAGATAAATAAGTTCTTGATTGTCAAGGGGATCAAAGGTTATGGGGAAAATGGGGGTTAAAAGCAAATCAGCCATGATTGAATGCCCGAGCATTGATGGGCCAAATGGCTGCTCCTATGTCTTACGGTGTTTTGACTGATAAGTGATGATTCAAGGATAGCTATTAGACACAGAGGGGATAATCTTCCATCTTCCTCTGCTTTCCTCCTGTTTTGAGCTTTCATAAGAACTTCCGCTTCTGATTTTTATGATCTGTGTCAACCCATCACCCAGAAGCAATTATCCACTGTGTGTCCCAAAACTAGGGAACAAGCAATTAAATTGCAGTTACACAATAAAAGCATTTGGATTTTGCACGTCCTTTGAATGATTAAGAGTTCCCTCAGTGACTAATTTGACTGTGAGTAGATTAGAGTTTTAATGCTGAAGTGATGCACATGAATAATTAGATCTCTCTCCATTTACCTTCACTTACTGCACTGAACCTACATTCAAACTACATCCAAATTCACAACTCAAACTGACGATATTGTTCGCTTAGACTGAGTTCCTGCTCTCAAACTACCTACTTACACCCACCCAAACCACCTCCTTATACTCAGACTGAATCTCATGCCTTTCAAACTGAACCCTCTCACCTTTCAAACTGTGTTCCTCCCCCACAGATTGAGCCCCCTCCCCTAATCAAACTGAGTTCATTCCCCCTCTCAGGTGGAGGCCCCTCTCTCACTCAGATTGAGATCCTTCCCCACTGACATTGAGCCCATCCCACATACAAATGGGAGACTTCCCTCACTTAAACTTAGACCCTACCCCACTTAAACTGATGTCTCTTCTCCACTTCCCCATGGGTGGCATGGTGGCTCAGTGGTTAGCACTGCTGCCTCACAGCGCCACAGATCCGGGTTCAATTCCCGCCTCGGGCAACTGACTGTGTGGAGTTTGCACATTCTCCCCGTGTCTGTGTGGGTTTCCTCCGGGTGCACCGGTTTCCTCCCACAGTCCAAAGTTGTGCAGGTCAGGTAAATTGGCCATATTAAATTGCCCGTAGTGTTACGTGAAGGGATAAATGTCGGGGAATGGGTCTGGGTGGGTTGGTCTTTGGAGAGTCAATGTGGACTTGTTGGGCTGAAGGGCCTGTTTCCACACTGTAAGTAATCAAAGTGAAAACCCATCCCCACTCAAACCAAGGCCCCTCTCCAGGAAAAAAACATCAAACCCTTCCTCATTGGAGTCAGGGAAGGATAGTTGGAGTGGCTGGATCCTTCCCTTACTCAGAATGTTGTTCAGCCTAGCCCTGTCTGTCTGTAAAATGCCACAAGAACAGCCATGAATCACCAAGGGTAGGAGTGTGTGTGTGTGTGTGTGTGGGTGTGTGTGTGTGTGCGTGCGCGTTTGTATCCCTCCATCCATCCCATGGTCACAGAAGCAGATCAACAGAACCAGACTCCATTCTCCGAGACTGCCTCAGGGAGCAAGTACAACTCTGAAATTAAGTCCAACTCTCGGCAGACGCTTGCTTGAGACTTGCTTGAGGGCAAAAAAGAATTGTTCAAAGAATTAAAATGCAGAGCCAGCAATCATGATTCATCGCACAGAAATCTATGTTGAATCAATCAGCCTCAGTACGTGGATGGGAGCACATTGTTTGTCCCAGTGCTCAGGCAGCATGCGTTAGTCTGTGGTCCAGGAGACCCAACGCTAGGTAAAATATAGGTATACTCAGCCGTGTGGGACAGTGGTGTTGTGATAATGTCAATGAGCTAGTACCCCAGACTAATGCCGAGGGGCATTAAATCCCACCTCAGTAAGTGGGTGATGTTTTAAACTCACTTAACAACTCTAGAATTAGAAAACTAGTTCCAGTGATTGCTAGCTGGCTCCAAAATGCCCTAGAGAATCTGCCATCCGTATCAGGTCTGACCTACATATGATGCCAGACAACCGCAGCACAGTCTAACTTTCTGATCCATAGACCGCAGTCAGTAAGGATTGGTGACAATACCTCCTCCACCATGATCTTCAACATCATTGCCCTGCAAAGCTGCATACTCAGCCTGCTCATTCCTGAAGAAGGGTTTATGCCCGAAACGTCAATTCTCCTGCTTCTTTGATGCTGCCTGACCTGCTGCGCTTTTTCAGCAACACAATTTTCAGCTCTGCATACTCGGCCTCCTACTATACGCCTTATACACTCACGACTGTGTGGCCAAATTCCACCCCAACTCCATTTACAAATTGCTGACGACACCAGTGTGGTAGGTCAGATCTCAAATAACGATAAGACAGTACAGGAAAGAGCTTGAGTGCTTAGTGGCAGGACATAAAGACAACAATCTCTCCAACAACATCAGCAAAATGAGGGAGCTGGTCATTGATGTCAGGAGGCAGAGTAGAGGGCACGCCCCGTCTGCATCTTTGGTGCTGAGATGGAGATGGTCGAAAGCACCTGGAAGAGATGCTCACCAACAATCTGTCTTGGTCGACCCATATCAATGTGATGGTCAAGAAAGCACAATAATATCTCTACTTCTTCAGGAGACTAAGGAAATTTGGCATGTCCAGAAGGACTCTTACAAATTTTTATAGATGAACCTTAGAAAGCATCCTATATGGATGCACCACGGCATGGTATGGTAACTGCTCCTCCCAAGCCCACAAGAAACTACGGAGAGTTGTGAACACAACCCAGTCCATCATGCAAACCAGCCTCCCATCCATTGACTCCATCGACACCAACCACTGCCTTGGAAAAGCAACCAACATAATCAAAGATCTCTCTTGCACCATCTTCAATTGAGCAGAATATATAAAAGTATGTATACACAGATTGAAGAACAGCTTCTTCCCTGCAGTTATCAGACTTTTGAACAGTGCTGTCAAATATTAATATTGATCTCTCTCTCTCTCTGTACCATCTCTGTGTCTGTAATACTGTATTCTGCTCTGCTACCCTGATGCACTTTGAATGGTATGATCTGCCTGTGTTGCACACAAAGCAACACTTTTCACTGTATCTGGGTACATGTAACAACCATAAATCAATGAATCGGTCAAGAAGATGGTAGCTGAGTGGTAATGTCATGGGAATATTAATCCAGAACTCCCAGATTTACAGTGATATGGGTTTAAATCCCACCAAAATTGGTGGAATTTAAATTCAGTTAATAAATCAGGAATTAAAGCCAGCTTTGATGATAATAACCATAGTAACTATCGTCAATTGGCACAAAAATCCATTGGGTTAACTAATGTCCTTTGAGAAAGGAAATCTGCCATGCTTACCCAGAAGGGCCTACATGAAATTCTCACAGTTGTGGTTGAATCTGAGGTAGCCTTGAGAAGCCACTCAGTTCAAGGGCAATTAGGTAAGGGCAACAAATACAACCCTTACCAATGCGGTCACATCCTTTGAAAGAGTAAAGGAAAAACAGTTCTACATGCCGCAAAACATTTGCATCATTCATGTCCATGGTCCAAGCTGCCAAATGAAATCACCCTTTTCTTCATTCCCACTTGAATGCAATTAAGAAAAAAAACAAATCTGGAATTAAGAGTCTAATGATGACCATGAATTAACTACCATTGATTGCTGGAAAAACCTATCTGGCTCACTAATGTCCTTTAGGGAGGGAAATGGCTATCCTTACCTGGTCTGGTATACATGTGACTCCAGAACCTCAGGAATGCGGTAGAGTCTTAACTGCCCTCAGGGGCAATAAATACGTTTTTGAAAAAAGCTACCCATTCGCTTGCTTTTCTTGCCTGGAAACCTTAATTTATGCTACACATGGTACCACAACCAATAGTCTGTTGCAATGTTTGTGCTTCACGTGCCAACCTGGATGCAGACACCCAGTGGACATCGCAGCAGAGCCCAATCCTATTGCCACATCCATTGTATCCAGTAGCAGATAGAAGGTGGTAAGCAGGAGGTGTGTTACCCTGGAAGATTACAGCTACCCTCCCCTTCCACAATTCCAGAAGAGGCCTTGGCCCAATCGCCAATTCTAGTCTCTGTGTGGCTGATGAGTTAAGAAAAGCGGGCCAAATTTCTTAGGAGTTGAGAAGAATGAGAGATGTTCTCCTCGAGACACACAAAATTTGTGTCAGGATTGTTAGCAAAGATGCTGAAAGATTGTTTCAATGATCAGGGAATCTCAGACATAACATGAAGGAGGTGGTTACAGTCTCAGGATATGGCACCATAAACATTTAGGACCGAAAGGTGGATAAATTAGTTCACACATAGGGTTGGTTGTGAATCTTTGGGAAATTCCCTACCCCATAGAGCTGTGGATGTTCCATCACTGAATACATTTAAAGTTGGATTTTAGGTCACTTGGGGAATCAAGGGATGTAGGGAGCAATTGGGCAAGTGGAATTGAAACTATAAATTGGCTGTGAATGGCACAGCAGTCATGATCCTGTTTTATATCTTTGATCATAACCAGGACCCAATAAGCGTCTCAATTAGGAATAGTTTAATCTACAGGCCCTTTCAGCTGGAGCGACAGTGATCATGAGTAATAAAGGGATTGGCTTTGCCTGTATGTTCCGAGCTGCTGATTAGGCAGAGGCCCATTGTCACAGAAATGCCACTGTTACACAGCTAATGTGAAGCTGCTGCAATGTGTCTGGAGCTTCCCTTGTGAAGCAATCACAGGAGGAACAGACCATTACTGAGACCAGTGGAAAGGTGAGAAGGATGAAGCAAGCTGAGAAAGAACCCAGGGCTGAGAAGTGTCCACTTTGAGGGAATTCCAAAGGTGTCAGCCTCTGTGACTGGGTGAATTTGCTGTTGGGCTGGAGGAACCACATCAATCACCAGGTCCACTTGATATCCAGTCATTTCAATTAAACCGAACAGCAGATATGCTAGCAATTGCAGTTTTGTATCGTCACCCAATTTACAACACACTTAATGGCATGCATTGAGTGGAGATGGTGGTGTAGTGGTAATGTCACTGGACTAGCAATACAGAGACCAAGACTAATGATGTGAAAGCATAGGCTCAATGCCTATTGTGGAATTTAAATTATAATTCATAAATCTGGAATGGAAATGACTTAGTAATGGTGACTGTGACAACTGTCAATGATTGTTATAAAAACCCAAGGGATGTGTGTGCAAAATAAAACCAAGGATTTAAATCACTTCAGAATCAAAAGAAAATCACAATGAGACACTGTAGCCATACTGACGCAGCAGGAAAGCTTGCAGTGAATAGGGTTGAATGCAGACTGGCCTCTTCGATCATGGTTCTGAGCAGCTTGGATAGAGTGCTAATGCTACAGTGTGGCTCAGGATGATGTTCTTGGGGACATGGGTTCAAATCCCACCAAAGCTGCTGGTCGAATTTAAACAATAAATTTGGGAAATAAAGCTTGCCTCAGTGACGGTGACCATCGTCATTTGCTGCGAAAACCCATCTGCTTCACTAATGCCCTCTAGGAAAGAAATCCGTGTTCACCCATAGCAATGTGGTTGACTCTTAAATGATCAGTCTGAGCAAGCCATTTGGCTCAAGAATAATTTAGCAACCAATTCTGAAGATGACTGACACCAGACTTGAAATGTTCATTGTTTCTGTCTCCACAGATGCTGCCCCCAGACCTGCTGAGTTTCTCCATCAACTTCTTTGTATTTGTCTCAGATTTACAGTATTTTCACCATTTTGCTTTTATTCAGGGGCAATTAGGGATGGACGATAATTGCTGGGCATGGCAGTGATGCCTAAATTTGTGGGAAATGACCGTTTCAAAAAAAAAGTGCACCAACAGAATCATAAAGCAGTAAGATTATGTTAAAGTTATACTGAACGCTGGTTAAAATAAACTTGTGCCTGTGTCATTCTCGGCTTCAGATTTTTTTAAGAAAAGGTGCAAAAACAAAAATCACAGGATGATGCCATAATCGAGAGGACATATTCTATTCCAAACTCACAATTTCTCAACAAAAAGATAGGGCTCCATTTGAACATAAATTCACAAGAGATGCACTGCATGGAAACAGACCCTTCGGTCCAAATCATCTATATCGACCAGATATCCTAAATAAATCTAGTCTCATTTCCCAGCATTTGGCCTACATCCTTCTAAGTCCTTACTAATCATATAACCATCCGGATGCCTTTTTAAATGTAGTATTTGTACCAGCCTCCACTACTTCCTCTGACAGCTCATTCCATACATACACCAGCCACAGGCAAGGCTGAAGGGTGACTGGACGATGCCTTTAATAGTATTAAGGCATTCAATACAGCAGAGGTAGAGAAAGTGTTTCTATTGATGGGTATCCCAAAATCAAGGGCTCATATATAAAAGAAGGTGTTTGATAAAACAACAGGAAACGCAGAAGAAGCATCTTTAACAGAACTGGTGGGTGAAGGAGCAGAGGGACCTGTGTGCATATGAGCACAGATCATTGAAGGTGGCAGTAAATAAAGCATACAGTGTTCTCAGCTTTAGTAATAGGCACTTAGAGTACAAAGGTGTGGAGGTGACGTTGAACTTGTAACTGACACTTGCTGGACCTTAGCTGGACTATTGAGTGCAGTTGTGGGCGTCACATGATCGGAAAGATGTGAACGAATTGGACAGAGTGGCAGAAGCAATTTACCAGAATGGTTCCAGTGATGAGGACAGATTGAAGAGGTTGGGACTGTTCTCCTCAGACAGAAGAAGGCTGAAAGGCGATTTAACAGAAGTTTTCAAAATCATGAGCAATGTGGATACAGTAGATGGGCAGAAGCTGTTCCAACTGGCAAAAGAAAACAAGAATGAGAGGACACAGACTTAAAGTGATGCGCAAGGGTCACGCGACATAAGGCTTTTACACATGGCCAGTAGTTAGGGTCCAAATATACTGCCTGGAAATGTGGGGGAGGGAGGTTCAATTGAGCCATTTGAGAGGGACGCTGGATGATTATTTGGATAGAAATGGTGTGTACGATATGGGAAACAGGCAGGAGATAGGCTCTCGGTATCAGAACCTGTGCAGGCAATGTGGGCCAAATGGCCTCGTTTTGCACCGTTACAGATTTGTGATTTTGACAGACTAGTTGGAACACGAATGGCACAGCTGCATTAAAGAGAGAGATTTGGATATGTAGATGAGAAGTGGGTGGGCTGGTTTGTATGGACCAGAACTGCCGACATGGACAAATAGCCACTTTCCCTACTTTTAGTCTCTCTGTATTGATACACCTTCCCAAAGTACAGTGCCCTGAACTGCATGTCAAACATTTTTTATTATACAGTTCTGGAGCTAAACATGGGCTGGTTAACAAGGGCTCCCAGCTTCTGAAAAGGAAGAGGTTAAAGATGCCCAGGCTGGAGGATAATGCCTGATGAAAACCCCTTCCCTTTGCTGGTGCAGTCAGGGCAGAGTCCCAGCTGTTGGCAATCAGCAGTAAAGGATGGCACTTGATAACACACGGGCCTCCAATTTCTCAGAATGTCACAGCATCTCTGCACTATCATCTCGGAATTAAACAGCCATATTGTGTGCTGTTTGCTGCTCTGTTAATGATTTAATAACCGGGCTGGATGACGCAGCCCTGCCTCAGCGCAGGCAGGGAGTAGCAGAATAGCTGCACAGCGCCCTCAGAATGAGTGCCAAGCAGTGGCCTGAGAGATGGCGCGCTGGATGGAAAATTACACCCCGCACAGATAATGCAGACTGCAGGCAGTCGGTAATGGCTTTCCTTGAGTGTCTGGCATCTTGGTGGATGGTGATGGAAAAATAACGTGCAACCTTGCCCCCCCCGAGGCATGCGCCCCGAGTGCCGATGGGCTGTCCTCCTTGGCACTGCAAGGAAACAATAAGCAGCCTTTAGAGAGGAGGCACTCCAATGCCCTGTCTTATAGAGTAGACGGTGCTGGACAGTACACCAGGAACAGCAGCATCGACTCCTGTTGCTGCTCCAACCTAACAGAACACATTAGGCAAATTAACATATTCATAATGGAATCTTTACATAACATGAATTATTCATGACGCATTAGCATATTCCACAAGTGCCGCTCATTGTAATAAAAATTAGAACTCTTCGGCTAATTGTCATGCTTGGCAATATCTCCTTCCCATTGCCGTCTAGCAATATTTGCTTCATTGCTATGTTATGTGACCTCCAGCTGTGAGCAGGAACTTTCCCGAACAAAACTTCTGCTCCTGCCAGCTCAGCTTAAGTAACATGATTTTTGTATTTAAAAGCTTTGCTCTCAGGATGTAGGCATCACTGCCTTGGTCTGCATTTGCCGTCCATCCCTTTTACAACAATGGAGGCCTGTCCATCTAGAAACTGCAGGGATCTCCACAGCCCAGTTCAGGGAGGGAATTCCAGAGCTTTGGATCCCGTGATGATGAAGAAATGACTGGTATGGTTCAGAGTCAGGGTGTAATGTAGCTCAATGGAAAACTTGCCCCATTTTATTTCTGCCCTTGTCAGTGATAGGGGTCATGGATTTTGCAGACACCTTATCTGGAGAGAGAGAGAGAGAGAGAAGCAAACACTTGCACGATTTTGATTTGATTTATGACTGTCAAATGTGCCGAGATACAGTGAAACGTGTTGTCTGACATGCTTTAAGGCTGATTGTACAAATGCATCAGCATAAAAGAACAGAGTGAAGGATACTATGTTACAGCTGCGAGAAAGTGCAGAGAGAGATCAAACATTAACATTAAAAAGGTCCATTCAAAGGTCTGATAACAGCAGGGAAGAAGCTGTTCTTGAATCTGTTCATACGTGTATACAAACATTTATACCTTCTGCCCAATGGAAGAGGGTAGAAGAGCGAAAGGTGGGCGGCACGGTGGCTCAGTGGTTAGCACTGCTGCTTCACAGCGCTAGGGACCTGGGTTCGAAACCCCCTTGGCCTGTGGAGTCTGTGTGGAGTTTGCACATTCTCCCCATGTCTGTGTGTGTTTCCTCTGGGCGCTCCGGATTCCTCCCACAATCTAAAAGATGTGGAGGTCAGGTGATTTGGCCATGCTAAATTACCCATAGTGTTCGGTGCATTAGTCAGGGGTAAATATAGACTAAAAGAATGGGTCTGGGTGGGTTACTCTTCGGAGGGTCGGCATGGATTTGTTGGGCTGAAGGACCTGTTTCCATACTGTCGGGAATCTAATCTAATAACCAGGGTGGGAGGGGTCACTGATGATGCTGGTTGCTTTCCTGAGGCAGCAGGATGAAGTGTCAATCATGAATTTTCGGAAGTGGGTGTTACAGGCCAGATCTGTTGTTCATTCTCAATTGCTCTTGAACGGAGAGGCCATTTCAGAGGAGGTTAAGAGCAAACTACACATCACTGTAGAGTCACATGCCAGCCAGACCAGGTGAGGATGTCAGATTTTCTTCCGTGACGGTCATTGGTGAACTAGCTGGGTTATTTTTGATGCTCAGCATCACTGAAAGTAGTGACCATGATGGGGTTCCAACCTGCGACCCCAGACCATTAGTCTAGACCTCTGGATTAATAGTCCATTGAGATTACCGCCAGGCTACTGTCTCCTCCACTGTGTGCCCAGTTCTGTTATTCTTTTTACCCTCAATTTCTTTTTTTCCTCCCTGCGCCTTGTCAATCTCACACCGTGCCTGTTTTTTTTTTCAATTTCTCTTTTACAGGGACATAATATAGGGCTGTCAATACATACACAAATGTGTAACCAGAAATAATTCTAGAGACACAGGGACTTTCACTTGCCAGCTAAGGCAGGATTGTTGGGAACTACGTCCATTCTGATGTCCTAGATTTATCCACCAGAGAGCTAACAAAACTGGGAACATTTCTGAATCTCTGGGCAAACTGAGGGGAAGGAGGTGTGGGAAATAACTGGATCGAGCTGCCTGATCCACTACAGCCTGAGCCCTGTTAGGGAGGGAGCTTTGCTTCTCAAGCTGGAGAACCATAGAACCGTAATAAGGAGGCCATTCAGCCTGTTGGATCCCTGCAAGACTGATGCAGTTGGTTCTATCCCCTTGCACATTCCCCTGTAGCTCCCTCCAGACAGACCAATGTTCCTCCACCAATCCCCATCAATGACCCCTCATATCTACCATGTTCGTTTATGCCACGCTCAGAATGCAAAGGGAGGCTTGGCTGAAAGCACAAACATCTGTTGAAACTGTTGCAGTCAAGGGAAATAATTGCTTAACTGGTATCTTTTCCTCTTAGATTTATTTCTTAATTACATGCATTGATGTACACAAGATAAAGAGGCGTTAAATACTTGTAGTTTCTGCTACCGATACTTTTAAAGTCTGGTTGATTGATATTTTTATAGGGCTGTAGCAAAAGCATTTCTTTTCAAATGAAGTTATGATGGAATGATTTTAAAAAAAAACTTTTCCACATATCCCATTCTTCCTATTGGGTTAATTGGCTCTGCACAGGAATCCAGCCCATTGTCATATACACCCGGATCTACACCATCAAAGCGTATCAAGAAAAACAGTAGTCCCAGCATCAACATTATTTTTGGAGAAACCAGTCTGAAAAATAAACATTTACCAATATTTTGTTTCCTGCCTGTATCTCCTTTTATTCCATAAGCTTCAACTTTGCTGATCAGGCTACTATGTGGCACTTAATCAAATGCTTCTTGAAAGTCCATGTTTGCCAAATGAACTGGATTATACTTGTCAATTCTCTCTGCTACCTCATTAACTTAGTTAAACACATTTTTTCTTTCCATGTTGACTTTTCTTAATTAAGTTGCCCATGCGATTGTTTATTTTTTTTCCCAGACTCCAGGTTCTGTAAGCCTTTCCATCATAAAGGTCAAACTAATGGGTACTTGCAGGATTTATTGTTTTATCTTAATTTGAAAAGTCATTCTAGGTATGTTATGATTTGTAGGCACTTAGGTGATGGATGAGGACTCAAGAGTTACTTCAGAAAGGGAATGAGCTAAGTATTTGAATGATGAAAGATTACAGTGAATGGAGGGTGTAGAACTAACTAAGCTGCTTTTCAAAAGAGCAAGTGTAGTCTTGAGCGACAGGCTGAATGGGTTCCTTTTGTGCGATGTTCCTCCATGTAAGAGGCCCTCAGGCAGCTCTACCAAGCAATGGATTGGTCAGTCAACTGCCAAGTATACATGCATTGTGACCTTGTCAGTCTGGGTACCTGAGTATCACACCTAGTAGTATGGGAAGGGATCTAAAGTCACCTTGATTGCAGAAGGTTATGAGAGCCTTGATGTTCCTGTTCTTTGCTTTTTTGTTTCTCCTCTCTTAACATGCCTGTTTTTGTCTATATCTCTCTGTCCTTCTCTTTCTGGCTGTATTTTTATCCATGCTGGTCTAGCTCTGTCATGTTCCATCAACGCTTGACCTTATCTGTTATATTTTTACCGTGGTGAATTCTTCCCTCTCCTTCCTGCTTTGACATTTTTGCAGTGAATATCTGTCATAATTGCTCTGTTCTCTATCTTTCTGCTTCCGCCCCCTCACTCGTTCTGTCTCTCGCTCACTTCCTTTATTTCTGTTTCTCTTCCATTACTTGCCTGCCCTGTGATTTCAGGTATTGTCCCTCACTCTCCCTTTTTTGCAGCTGCCCCAAACTGTTGCTTTCTTTTCTTTTCCTCTTATATTGTTTCTGTTTCTCTTCCCTTGTTTTGCTCTCTTCTTCTTTCTGTCTTGATATCCTTTACTTGCTGATTCCTTTGCTCTAATACAGCCAATACTTGTTTGGTACAATCTCCTGGACTGGGTCAAAACACAAAGATGTTAGAGAGCAATGTTTCACAATATGATGGCTGGGGGTTCAGGGGGAGGTTGGAGAATGTGCTTGGGAAAGATTCTTTTCAATCAGAGGGTGATGAATATTTAGAATTCTCTACCCTAGATGGCAGCGTAGGCTCAGGCATTGAGTGTGTTCAAGACAGATACCAATTGATTTTTGCATTTTAAATACGTCAAGGGATATGGGCTAGTCCAGAAAAATGGTGCTGATGTACAGGGTCACAGAATGGTGGATTGAACTCAAATGGATTCATATGACACCTCACTCGTCCCTGACTTGACTCATGAGTCCTCTCTTACTCAGTCTCCCATCTCTTTCTTGCATGCTCTCTTTTGTAATGTTTGCTTCTATATTTTTTCTTTACCTCTTCAACTGCATCTTTTTATGTCTCATTGTTTCCCTGTCCTTTCTGTCTTCTTTCCTTCCTTGCTTTATTTTTATCATTCTTTGCTTCCCTTCCTGTCAATGCGCCCTCTCTTTCTCTCTCCTTGTCAATCCCCATCTCTTCCTTTTTGTTTGCTGCTCCCCCCTCTCCTTTCACCTTGTGGTGTTCTGCTTGCTTTGCCACTCCATCACTTTGGCCTGTCTTGTTTCTCTGCTCAATTCTCCAAGCTCTTTCACAGTTTACCTTGACAGGGTGCTTTTAGCATCTGTGGCCTCTGAGTAAAGCCACTATCAAATAAAATTCAGCCCAAAGGCAGGCACACCAGTATCTGAGATAATGAGGTCCAGGAACAGTGGCAGTGATAGCTTACACTTAGCTGTCCCCTTGAAGTAAAGATGGGTCTCAGGCAGAAGAAAGGAATTGAGAAACAATGGTGGCTGAAACCAAAGGCATTTTGGAGGAGGCCAATTCCTAATATGCCACAATAACCTGTATTTACACAAGATTGTCTTGAATTGCACAGCCATTAAAACAGTCCAATGAGACTATGATGATGTTTCTGCTCCACTGTCACCTTTCATCATATAACTCTACCACTATAAACCTCTCCCTCATGCCCTCAGCATCTTATGTTTCAATAACAGTAAGCTTAATGGGCCAAATAGCCTCCTGCTCCTATCCATTCTGATTGCATGTTTTTTGCTGATATGTATATCAACACATTTCTGGTATCACCCTTGTAAATTTTGTGTTACCCTAATGAAGCCATTTATTTACTTCTTTTATGTTGTGGTAACTAGAATTTTGGGCAGTAGTCTAAACAAGGCCTAACCAAGACTTCAGGCATGTTGAGACTAACTCTCCATACTTTTGAATTCTATGTTTCTGGAAATAAAACCTGATTAGCTTGTTTGCTCTTCCGAGCTTTCAAGTAGCACCAAAACACAGGAGCAGTGGGGGAGGTTTAGTTGCTGATGAATTGGAACCAGGGAGTGTGTATAAAGTGAGATTTGGTCGGTAACAGATAGCTGATTTATGTCTGGATGATGACAAAGGCCTTCTGCCTTCCAACAAATGTGTGTTTGGCTCCCAGTAACTGAACAGTTTGTAGGCTGAGTATATTATTCTGTGTAATATGCAATATTTCTATTACAGTCTGTATAAAGTATTCTGCATTAACAGTGTGAGTACAGTATTCTGTGTTACAGTATATACATGTCATTATGCAGTAGTCTGTTGACAGAGTTCTGTATTTCAGTTTTCTGCAGTCTACTCAGCGTGTGTGCAGTCCGTGTACAGTATTGTTTCAGTCTGTGTACAGTTTTCTTATTTTTTTAGTCTAGATACAGTGTTCTGTGTTTCAGTCTGTGTACAGAAAAGTTCTAGCCTGTATACAGTGTTGTGCTTAGTCCAGGTACACTATTCTATATTTGAGTCAATCTACAGTATTGAGTTTCACTCTGTGTGCAGTACTGAGTTTCAGTCTGTGTAAATATTGACTTCGTCTATGTACGGTATTGTGTTTCAGTCCTGTACAGTATTCTGTGTTTCAGTCTGTGTACCATGTTACTAGATTCTTGGTGTTCCTCTCATGTCCTTACATACTCCCCTCCATCAATGAGGAAAATCACTGTGGATTGGTGATTATTTTCATTTTTTGTGGAGTCTTATAATTTTCCAGATTCTTGGCCTTTAACTTTGCATCTGTAACAAAAAAAAAGTGCCTCCTGTGTGTAGAAGGTCTGAAAGGGTTAATATCAAAGAGTGTCAGAAGCATCACCAACTATGATGGTGTCATATAGGTTACAGTAGAACAGCTGAGTATCTCAAAGGAGCAACTGGATCTTGTCACACTCTCTGTAACTATGTTGATCATATCAATGTAACCTGTAACTAGTTGCTAACATGTGCTAACCTATGTCCTGTTAATGGTAATAGATTGCTTTAGTTAGACCAGGAAGTGTTGTTTTCTCTTTAAACAAAGCAAGTCCTATAGTTTCCTACATTTAAAGAGGATTGTAGCAGCAACTTTCATCCTGAGCAGCTCTTATTGAGATGCATGGCCATATGACACAGCCATTGTCCTGAGGATGTGGTGGAATTCTACATAAACATGTGCCTTTTTCTTCATTCACTGAGACCAAAATTCCCATCATTGTCCACAATCAGACTCCTGATTACATGGAACAGATTGCACTGAACAATCTGTTAATACCCAGTGTCTGATGTGCTTCACTGATTATAGCCTTTCCGCCAACAAACTGCTTTCAGATTTTGATCAATGATCACTCTGGAATCCCTGCTCTTTACTGAGAGGTCTTTGTGAGGGAGACACTTTCATCTCATGCATTATCTTTCATGCAATCAAACTAAAACCCATCTGCCTGTCACAGCTCATCTGCATAATTGGTGCAAGTCTCGCTGAAGACAGTCAATCTCCTTTCTTCTCCACTTAGTTTGGTGCCATCAGCAGATTTAGTACAGACCCTGCAGGCGCCTAATTCAATATTGAACACAATTAATGTTGTGGTGAGGGGCATTGGTTACCCAGCTTCTAACTTCTTGAATAACCTCTTGGAATCTCTCTGCCTCCTTCTTTCCTCCAAGATGTTACTTAAAATCTATTGCTTTGGCCAAATCTCTGGTCATCTATTTTAATATTTCCTTTTGCAGCAGAGGATCAAATTAGGAAGACCATAAGACATTGTAGTAGAAGCAGGCCATTCAGCCCATTGAAGACACAGTAGCAGAAGCAGGCTATTCAGCCCATTGAATATGCTCTGCCATTCAATGAGATCATGGCTGACCTGAAATCCTCAACACCATTTTCTTGCCTTTTCCCTGTAGCTCTTGTTTTCCTTGCTGATGTCAGTGTTGAATATCTTTAATGATTCAGTGTCAACAGCCCTACGCAGTAAATAATTCCAGAGATTCACTCCCTTCTGATGGAAGAATTTCCTCTTCATCTCTGTCTTCAATATGCCTTCACTTATTCTGGGGTTATCCCCTCTGTTTCTAGATTCTCCACAAGGGGAAACAACCTTTCCTCATCTATCCTGTCAAGTCCGCTATGAATCACTCATGCTAAGTGTTTTGGGATATTTTTGACATTAACATAAGCGTGTTCTTGTTGGTTAGTCAAAGCACATCGCTGCTATTTTCCAGAACTGTGACTCTGTCTTCTGTGGTTAAGTCATTGTAGCATCTCAGAGTTATAGAATTTATACGGCATGGAAAGAGACCCTTTAACCCATTGTGTCTGCACTGCCCAGCAAACATTCATATCTTTTAATTGTGTTGTTTAGCATTTGGCCAAAGCTAGGGCATTTCAAGTGTTCATCTAAATAATTCTTAAATGTCTTTGGGTTTCCTACCTCTTCCACCCTGAGCTCCAGATACCCACAACTGTCTAGATGAAAAATGCTTTTTCCTCAAATCCTCCTCTAAAACTCCTGTTCTTTATCTTAAAACTGTGCATCCTGGTCACTGATCCCTCTATTAAAGGGAAAGTTTATCCCTACCTATACTGTCCTTGCCCCTCAGAACTTTGTACAGGTCAATCAGATCCCTTTCCCCAGGCTTCTCTGCTCTAAGGAAAACCATCCCAGCCTACCCAGCTTCTCTTCATAGCTGAATCACTCCAGCCCAGGTAATATCCCGGTAAATCTCCTCTGCACCTACTCCAGTGCAACCACATCCTTCCTATAGTGTAGAGATGAGAACTGCACACAGTGCTTCAGCTGTGGCCTAACATTATGTACGGCTCCATTACAAACTCCTTGCTCTTTTCTTAATTAGTCAAGGCATTGAATGCAAGTTCATCTCATCCTGGTTTGATTTTAAATGAATGCTCCAGTGTACTGAACTCTGGTGCATTCCACATGGCAATATCTCTGTCAATCATAGTCGGCTTGCCAAGCAGTCAACCTTTTCTTCTCATGCAGTATAAATTGATCTTCCCTTTGAAATTTGGTATTCTTGCAATTCTGTCCTGATCAAAGAAAAGTGTAGGGCTGTGACAGCATGTATCTTTTTGTCAAAATCTGGACTGTCGAGTGACTACCAATTGCTGGTACTAGATTCCACTCCCCACAAGCTTTAAGGCACTGCCTCTTATTGCCAATAGCACTTTTGCCTTTGATGTTGTTACAGTTGTCAAGCCCTATTCAGAGATGTGAGTGCAATGACTGTGGCTGACTCTTCAGTGAAGTACTGAGGGAATGCACGGATGAGTGTTTTTGAAGGAGACCTTAAGTGTCCTGCTCTCTCAGATGCACTACTCAGGAAAATTGCTCTCCCAGTATTGGAATGATGCTGCTTCACCTTAAAAGAAAGATAATTCTTCATCATTCACTTTGTGCCAGAGAAGTCCAGAGGACATTTACCAAGATGTGCCAGGATTGGAAAATTTTAGTCATGTGGCAAGATTTGTTTTCTTCAAAGCAGAGGTGTCTAAAGGAAGATTTAACTGAGGTGTTTAACATTATGAGTGCCTGGAGAAACCTATTGCCCTAAGCAGGCAAGTCAATGACCAGGAGATATTGATTCAAAGGAATTGGTAAAAGGATGGAGGGGAGTTGAGCTGTTCTTTTACCCAGGAGATGGTGGCTGATCTGGAAGTCGCTGTGTGAAAGACCTTCAACAAATTTAAAAACAAGCCTCTTTTTATTTCATTCATTTGTGGGACTTAATGACACATCCCTAAGTGTCCTCAAGATGGTGGAGCTGAGTCACTTTCTCGAGTGCTGGGCTTAAAAATAATATCTAGGCAAAAGTGAGGACTGCAGATGCTGGATATCAGAGTCTAGAATTGTCCTGGAACAGCACAGCAGGTCAGACAGTATTTGAGGAGCAGGAAAATCTTGAGAAAAGTTTGAGAAAAAGATTTTTCTGCTCCTCAGATGCTGCCTGACCTGCTGTGCTGTTCCAGCACCACTCTAATCTAGATTTAAAAAGAATATCTTCAATCCAGACCATTAAGGGTTAAATGCTCACGGAATAAGCAAATGAAACAAAGTGGAAAAATACATGAAAATAAGCCTAGTGTAAAAAACATACCTGTTTTGGGTGGGAAGTAACTGCATAACCTTGAATGCCTATGGGAACCATTTTTTTGTGTGTGTTAACACAGAGCCACCTGGAGATGTTTTCTACTTTTGTTCTGCATAATGGAATGTCGGGAAAAGTACTCAAAGTAGTATGAAATGGAGACTCAGCACGTAATCTTAGATTCAGAATAGTATTAATATCAGAGACTTTGCCCCACTCACATGACTTTTCAACACTGGGCAAGACCAGTGCCGTGGAATCTGAGATAGAGCTCGGATTGCCACCATCGCCAAAGTCCCGAGTGAATAGAAGGCAATGTGAGACTCACCTGTCTGTATAGATATGTGTATTATGTAATTTAAGGTAACAGATTCGCTCATTAGTTTTCAGCAGGCTCTACTATCTATTAAGTGAAAGAGTCAGAGAGTATGGAAACAGATCCAACTCATCTGCGCTGATCAGACATCTCAATCTGACATAATCCCTTTTACCAGCATTTGGCCCATATCCCTCTAATCTCTTTCTATTCATGTATCCATCCAGATGCCTTTTAAATGTTGCAATTGTACCAGCCTCCACCTATTCTCTGGCAGCTCAATGCATACATGTGCCACCTTCTGTGTGAAAAAGTTATCCTTCAGATCCTTTTTAAATCTTTCCACTCTCACCTTAAACCCATGCCCTCTAGTTTTGGATGCCCCCACCTTCAGAAAAAGATCTTGGCTATTCACCCTAAACATGCCCATCACGATTTTGTAAACTTTCGCAAGATTACCCTGATTAAGTTAATAAATTTGATTGATATGAAAAAGCACATTTTGTATTTATTCAGACCTTAAGGAATCCATTAGATAATTTCAGCCTAACTTTTTTGAACCATTGCAGTCCATATGGTATAGGTACTGTTGCATAGAATTCTGTGCTCAGAAATTTTAGCAGAAGTTTGTATTAAGATTTGTTTTATTTATTTGCAGTAGGTGGGTGTTTCTGACTGGGCTACCAACTATCCCTAACTATCCTTGAGAGGCAGTGGTGAGTTGTCTTCTTGGGTTGTCTTCCGCTGTGGGCTTTGGGTATTAGAATCTCAATTCTCTAAGGAAAGGAGCTTTCGAATTTTGCCCCAATCATTCTGAAGGAACAGCAATCTATTTTCAAGTCAGGATGGTATGTGGCTTGGTGGGGAACTTGCTAGTGGTGGTATTCTGATGTATCTACTGCCCTTCTCATTCTAGATGATAGCGGTCATGGGCTTGGAAGGTGCTGTCCAAAGAGGATTAATGAGGTTCTGCAAGGCATCTCACTGCTGACAATGTGCTTCGATGGTGGACAGGCTTTAGGAAGTCAGAAAGTCAATTCCTTGCTGTTGAATTCCTAGCCACAGTATTTATGTGGCTGCTCAGTTCAGTTTCTGGTCAACAGTAACCCCCAGTGGTGGATTCTGTGATGGTGATACTATTGAATGCAAGGGGCAATAGATTTTCTTTTGTTCGATATGCATGGAATCGTTGCCAATGGTGATGGTGGAAGCAGAGCCATTAGGGACATTTAATTGACTGCTGGACATGCACATGGAGAGCAGTGAGTTGAGGGGTGCGTAGGTTAAGTTATTATATTTTACATTAGGATTAAACTTCAGCACAACATTGTGGGCCAAAGGGCCTGTTTGTGCTGTACTTTTCTATGTTCTATGTTCTATATGATCATTGCCTAGCACTTGTAGAGAGTGAATGTTGCCTGCCATTCATTAGACTAATGCGGAATGTGGTTCAGACGTTGCATCATGTAAGCATAGAATCGGAGATTCCCTACAGAGTGGAAGCAGTCCATTCAGCCCATTGAGTTCACACCGACCCTCCAAACTGCATCCCGCCCAGATCCATCCCCAACCCTACCTCTGTAATCCTGCATTTTCTGTAATTAATCGACCTAACCTGCACATCTCTAGAAATTATGAGTAATTTAGCATGGCCAATCCACCTGACTTGCACATCTTTGGACTGAGAGAGGAAACTGGAGCAGTCAGAGGAAACTCTCGCAGAGAATGGCTTTCTCTCCACAGGGAGAAAGTGAGGTCTGCAGATGTTGGAGATCAGAGTCGAGAGCGTGTTGTTGGAAAAGCACAGCAGGTCAGGCAGCCTCTGAGGAGCAGGAGAATGATGAAGGGCTCCGGCCCGAAACTTCGACTCTCCTGCTCCTCGGATGCTGCCTGACCTGCTGTGCTTTTCCGGCAACACACTCTCGACTCTTCTCTCCACAGGGAGAATATGCAAACTCCATACAGACAGTGCTAAACACTGAGCCACCGTAACAAATTTCTTCAGTATATGAGGCATACTGAATTGTCCTGGACACTGTACAATCATCAGTGAATATCCTCACTTCTGAACTTATGATGGAGAGAAGAGCACTGATGAAGCAGACAAAGATGGTTGGGAGTTGTACACTAACCTGAAGAATTCCTGCCTTAATGCCCTGGGACTGAGGTAACTTAACCTCCAACAATCAGAAACGCAGTGTCAATGCATTTAAAATGGTGTAACCTGGAAGACTATTGAAGTTAGTCACTGTCATAATGCAGGAAATATGACAGCCAGTTTGCACACAGCAAACTCCATGAACAGCTGTGTGGTAATAAGTCATGCAGGTCTACAGTGCAGGAAAAGGCCCTTCGGTCCATTGAGTCTGTGCTGGTCAAAAACAGCCACCTACCTATTCTAATCCTATTTTGCAGCACTGAGCCCATACATGACTGGTGCCATTGGTTCAGGGATGAACATTATCAAAGGAGAACCCATTGCTTTTCTTCAAACAGTGCTGTAGAAACCTTTACATCCGACTAAAAGGTGGACAGGATCAGGGCTTAATACATTGACTTCAAAATGGCCTCCCTAACAGTACAACACTGGATATGTCAGCTGAGATCATGTATCATAACCTTGAATTTAATTAAATTAATCCATGAATGCACTAAGCTGAGGAAACTGTCTTTGTAATTAAAAGAATCAAAGAAGTTCTGATGAAGATTAGAGACCTGAAATGTTAGCTCTGATGCTGCCTGACCTTTTGCATTCCTCCAACGTTTTCTACTTTTGTTTCAGATTTCCAGCATCTGCAGCTTTTTTTGTCTTTGCAGAATGTCAGAAGCATCATTTGATTTTCAAGAGTTCAAACTCACATGCAGGAAGGGGTTAATTTCCTGAATAATATGCAAGCGGAGCAGAGCCATGGACCTACAACTGAAGCAGACAAACAGCACGGAAACACGGGGCCTGTCACAGTGGGACACTTAGGGAGCCTCAGCTTCAAAACTTCACCTGTGCTTGAATTTAAAATTCTCATCAAGTGCTTTCCTCACCGCACCTCCTTTCTTATATTTATGTGACCTCCACCTATTCCCAACCTCCACAAATACAAAGCCCCTCCAATTCTGCCCTCTTAATTACACATCATTGAGTCCCTCTGCCCTAGTCTTGATGACCTCAGCTTCGACAGTCTGGGCCGCCAAGTCTGAAATCTCTTCATGGAATCTTTCCTGGTTTCTTTCCTTCTTGAAACTGCTCCATAAAACCTGCCTTTTTCGCCCTCTTGTGATTTAGTGTCAGACCTTGTCTGATAGTTCTCCTGCGCAGCATCTTGGGATGAGGAGTCAGTTCAAATATTGTGCGAAATATCTTGAATGGAGCTTGAACTCATGACCTTTGACCTCCAGCTGAGGTCAAGTTAAGACCATGAATGCACACCTTCCTGCCACTTTGCGAATGTATCATTGCAGCCTGTGCTTGAGGGAAGCATTCTGAGCTGTCAATGAGATAAAGCCTATCACCATACCTAAATGGAGCTCAGATTTGTAACAAGCACAAGCTCTGGGAAGGCAATATGCTGAAGAACCCTTCATCAGGCTTTTGCCCGAAACGTCAATTTTCCTGCTCCTCAGATGCTGCCTGAACTGCTGTGCTTTTCCAGCACTACTCGAATCTAGACTCTGGTTTCCAACATCTGCAGTCCTTGTTTTTACCTATTCCATTCTTTCTTCAGTCTTTTGCTGACGATGAGTGATTGCACTGATACACCATAGAGTCATACAGCACAGAAACAGACCCTCTGGTCCAATATGCAGTACTGGCTCATTGTCAACCCATTCTCATTACACTACAACTGTTCTTCAAGAATGTTCCATTGATCTATACAGTGCTATTACATATCTCACATACAAAGAACAACCGAGTCAATATTGTTCCTATTCAACACCAATTGTATAACAGTGAAAACATAGAAGACAGAGGGAGGCTATTTAACACTTCAGTTCTATGTTGGCTCTTTACTACAGAGCAATCCAAATCTAATCTTTGACCTCTGCTTTGAATATTTACCCCCTCTTTGCTGTTTTCATTGGAGAAAAGAAGGTTTAGAGATGACTTGATAAAGGTGTACAAGATGATTAGGGGTTTAGATAGGGTTGACCATGAGAACCTCTTTCCACGTATGGAGTCAGCTATTACGAGGGGGCATAGCTTTAAATTAAGGGGGGGTAGATATAGGACAGATGTTAGGGGTAGATTCTTTACTCAGCGAGTCGTGAGTTCATGGAATGCCCTGCCAGTAGCAGTGGTGGACTCTCCCTCTTTATGGGCATTTAAACGGGCATTGGATAGGCATATGGAGGATAGTGGGCTAGTGTAGGTTAGGTGGGCTTGGATCGGCGCAACATCGAGGGCCAAAGGGCCTGCATTGCGCTATATTTTTCTATGTTCTATGTTCTTCTCTGACAAAATATCATGGCCTCTGATATGACACCACACCACACTCCTGTGGCAAAACATTCTCTGGCCTAACAACCCTTCGAGAAACAGAAACTCCTCTGAAGCTGTCTCAGTGAGTTGTGTCAGGCGAGGTGGTGGTGTAGTGCTAATATCACTGGACTAGCAATCCAGAACTCCAGTGTTAAAACTTTCAGGAGGCAGTGAGTTCAAATCCCACCATAGCAGCTGGTGAAATTCAAATTCAGTGAATGAAATTGTGAGCTGAAACCTAATATCAGTATGAACTATCAACAATTGTTGTTAGTAACAGAGATGGGAATCTGCCATCCTTACTCATTCTGGCCTACATGTGACCCCAGATCTACAGCAATGTGGTTGGTTGAGAAGGGTAACAAATGCTGATCTTGCCAGTGAGACCCACATCTCAGCAAAGAATAAACAAAGGAACGATACACAGTCCTGACTCATTCCAGGTGACAGTCATTATTGGTGGGCCGGAATAGTTCCTTGTAGTTCCGATTAATATTAACATGTTAAAAACAAATTCCTTTCCAGCTCTCTTTTCTCCTTTAAGATGCTCTTTAAAACCTATATCCTCACCCAATTGGCGTAATATCTCCCTATGTGGTCAGTGCCATTTTTGTTGTACTGTTCCTCTGAAACACCTTGTTTGCAAATGATGCTACACGTATAGTAATTCTATGATTAGCTGCTTGGCTGACTTTAAATTCCTAAGCTGCTGTGGTACCTTTTGAACCCTCATCTTTAAATTATTAGTCTCTCCTATAGCATATCTTTTGACGACTCGGGATTGGGCTCGTTCATTGCTACCAATCCTCCTTTCTCCTCATTTTAAATAAAACTTGAATCAGGTTAGACAACCCCTGAGGAATTATAATAAACACAAAATGAATGGTCAAGGAAAAATTACAAAATTGGAGACGAAATGTGTCAAATTTGTCAAAATCAAAATCAAATCAAAATACTGTAACCCCAGCCTCTGCCCACCAATCCCTAAAGTTAATCTATTACTATTTTCTCAAACCAAAATTAATTCAAACAGCTCCGGATTAGGTGATTCGTGTCCAGGATGATGATGCACTCAAGCAGTGCCCAGACTCTAAGACCAATTCTGCTTTCTATGCTGTGTCTAAGAGCCTGTCTAATAATCAAAGGTAGAGAGAAGCCCACTCAAGAGTCTCAACAAGAAGAGGCATTTGCTTCCATAACAAGGTGCAGTTTATTGGATTATAACTATCAGAGCAATTAGCATCGACTAGTTAACCTAAATGACAACCAATAGTGTAAGACTACCCATTTCTCTACGCAAAGGTAATGTGAAATCACCAGACTGGGCAGAACTAATGCAACTTCCACAAAAACTCTTTCAGAACCATTATCTAACACAACAGGCCATTGGATTGTCAGCCCAGCAACATAAACATGAGGTAACCATGCCTCTATTGGGCTGATAAATGCCTGCAGCAGTTTGGGTATTTATATATGATATGTGGTGTGGGATAAGTACTGCCATAGAGCTTTGGCTTGTGATTCTAACAACCTCACCTTGCTTCTGGATATTGGCAAACAGTTTGTCAATGTTTCAGCCTACGACCAGGCTGGCCGGGGTGCCTCCAGGTGCCCAGAATACATGCTGCTGGTCCAATAAGGGAGCTGTGAAGTGACACTTCATGCAGTCCAGGTAGCAGACCAACTCCTCTGCTGGGGAAATCCAAACCCACAGAGGTATCACTTCACAATTGAAAATGAGGTTAATAAGGAGCAAAATCAGGAAATGCTTCTCTCACACTTCAAACTGGAAATTTGGAACAAGCATTCTTGAAAAGTGAGACTGCTATGGTTATTGTTGGGCAAACTATAGTGACTGGGACCAGGTTGACCCTGTTATTATGAGGTTCCTGACTGGGGTTGTTAACCTGGGCCAGGAAAGCCTTGGCTGACCAATACAACCAGGAGATTAGAATCTCTTCAGTTGAGGATTGACGCTGAGCTGGTGTACTGTGCACTCGTAAATAAAGGGTGACTTGGTGACAGGACCCAGCCTCTGCGCAGTTATTTCACTGTCAAAGGAGCAAAAACAAAGAAATGGAATAGGGGTACAGATCAGCCATGATTAAATGCTAGACTCAAAGGACTGAATGATCAACTCTGTGCTCTTTTATGGTTTTATTTTGTATTTACTGTCTGCTGATGGGTTCTGAGTCTCAGGGAGAGAGGTTTTTGCTTCAGCAGCTGTATATCTGATATTAGCCCTGTTTGACAGGGTGAGGCAACGTTTCCCAATAAGTGGAGTGTAACAACTGTAAGGCCCTTGTATCAGTGTGTTTTTTTTAATAGTGGGCATGTGGCTGAAAAAAATTACTTTTGGGACCTGATTCCTGCTCCAAACAGGATTAAATACCACATCGCTCTCCCCCCGCCACCTTCCTGATCTTAAAGTTCATGGTGTTCATGGCAACTATTGAGTCTTGAAATTGAGTCACAGTGGTACAAAGATTGGGAAGCACTGGGTTACGGTGACACAGTCTCACCAGTTGTCTGTCATATTATGTGTTATTGTATTGTCCATAACGTGCAAAGAATGAATTAGCCAGGAACTAGTTGTTATGTGCAAGTGGTTTAGACGGCCATATTCATGACTTCACTGGAGAGTCACAGGACACCAATGCAAACCAATCTTCTAAACTGGCACTGTATAAAACACAAATCGACATCGATTTTCCGGCTCCTCAGATGCTGCCTGACCTGCTGTGCTTTTCCAGCACCACTCTCTTGGCTCTAACCTCCAGCATGTTCAGTACTCACTTTCGCCTATATAGGGATTAGAAGACAACATTAGAATACAAAATATATAACAGGAACTGTTGCTCCTGAGGAGTTCCTGTTGGAAAATCAAATACCTGGCAAACTGGAAACATGAAATAAAAACAGAAAATGCTGGATATATTCAGCAGGACAGGAGGCACCAGTGAAGAGAAAAAACACAGCGGCAATGATACAGGCTGATGGTAAAAGCTTGTTGTTTCCATTTTTGGGTTTTAATACATGTAAAAAAATTGACCTTTACCTTCAGGATCTGAGGAGAGTGCCAAATGTCGATATATTCACTTCGGAACAACACCTGGATGTCACAATTGACCAAATAGTAATTTTAGATCAGAGGGTGTTACTGTGAGGGGTGTGTGGTGTGTCACAGTTACATTAATGGGTGTAAGGTATGTCAGAGAGGGTTGTGGAGTGTATCAGAGAATGTTGCAGTGAAGGGTGTGGGTTATGTCAGAAAATGTTTCAGTAAGGGATTTGGGTTATAGCAGAGAATGTTACAGTGAGGGTGTGTGGAGTACATCAGAGAGTGTTACAGTGAGGCGTGTGGGATATACCACAGGATGTTACAGTGAGGGGTGTGGGGTATATCAGAGGGTGTTACTGTGAGGGGTGTGGGGTTTATCACAGGATGTTACAGTTGATGGGTGTGGGTACATTAGTGTGTGTAACGGTGAAGGCTGTGGGGTATATCAGAGTGAGTTACAGTGAGGGGTGTGGGCTATGTCAGGGTGTGTTATATTGAGGGGTGTAGGGTATATCATGGAACATTACAGGGAAGGTTTGGATTATATCAGTATCTTAGAGTGAGGGGTGTGGTGTATATCAGAGAGTGCAACAGTGAGGGGTGTGTGGTATATCAGTATTTTAGAATGGCGGGATATGGTGTATAAGGGATATGGTGTATGTCAGGGTGTGTTACAGTCAGAGATGTGGGTTTTTCAGAGAGTATTACATTGACGGGTGTGGGTATATCAGAGGGTATTGCTGTGAGATGTGTAGGGTATGTCAGGGTGTATTATATTGAGGAGTATGGGTTACATTAGAGAGTATTATAGTGAGATGGTGTAGGGGTAAAACAGCATTAGAATGAGGGAGTATGGGGTATATCAGAGAGTGTAACAGTGATGACTGTGGGATAAATCAGCGTGTGCTACAGTTGAGGGGGTGAGGAGTATTTCAGAGTGTTACAGAGAAGGGTGTGGGATATGTCAGAGTTTTAGAATGAGGGCTGTGGGGTCTATCAGAGAGTGTGATACAGTGAGCTGTGTGGGGTACATCAGACAGCGTTAGAGTAAGAGTGGTGGGTATATCAGACAGTGTTAGGTATGTCAGAGTTCGAGAATGACAGATGTGGGCTATATCAAAGCGTGCAACAATGAGGGTGTGAGGTGCATCAGAAAGTGTGAGAGTGAGGGGTGTGAGGTATACCAGAGAGTGTTACAGTGAGGGGTGTGGGGGTATATCAGATAGTGTTACAGTGAGGGACTTGAGGTATATCTGAAAATGTTACAGTGAGGAGTGTGGGTTATATCAGACAGTGTTACAGTGAGGGGTGTGGGGTATATCAGAGAGTGTTACAGTGAGGGGTGTGGGTTATATCAGAGAGTGTTACAGTGAAGGGTGTGGGGTATATCAGAGAGTGTTACAGTGAGGGGTGTGGGTTATATCAGAGAGTGTTACAGTGAAGGGTGTGGGGTATATCAGAGAGTGTTACAGTGAGGGGTGTGGGGTATATCAGAGAGTGTTACAGGGAGGGGTGTGGGGTAAATCAGAGTGTTACAGTGAGCAGTATGGGGTATATCAGAGAATGTTACAGTGAGGGGTTTGGGGTGTATCATACAGTGGAACAATGAAGGTGTGTGGTACATTAGAGAGCATTACAGTGAGGGCTGAGGGATATATCAGTGGATGAAATAAGAATATGTTTTTGAAGAGGCTGATACAGTGAAGGATGTGCAGTACATGACAACATGGAAGGACTCCATGGGTATATCCAATCTGCTTGCTGTTAGTATATTAAAATGTCAGTTTGCTCAACAACCAGCTCATCTGTTCTGAGCAGGGACTGAGCTACAATTTACGAATTATATTATCAGTACATTTGAATGTCTGCACCCTGGGACAGAGAGTGATTGCAGGATATATTTCATTCCTGTCTGTTGGGATGAATACATGACTCTCAAGCAGTTTGTAATCAATCACCCAGATCCAGGCACATTTAACAGATAACTGGACAGTGCATCTCTCTCAGTCTGGACCCTGGTGCCCAGTATCTCCTACATGGCTATACAAGCCGGCACTAAGTGCATTAAGGGTGGAGAATTGTACCTTTCTGGTCATGTCAATCCTTCACACTGAGCTGTTTTACCTTGACGGGGCATCATTAGTCATTTTAAGACAAAGCTTTGTTCATTTCTGACAAATTTGTCAGACAATGCACGCTGGAATAATACCACTTATATTTTCCGGCGCCCTGTCATTTCAAAAATGTCTCAAGGTTCTTAGTGCGATGGATTACTTTGATGTGCAGTGGTGAAGTCAGAAAAAGAAGCACCCATTGCATACCAGAAACTTGCCACAAATAGAAAAGCAATGAATAATAACTGCAGAGTTCAGTTCCCTCGTTAGAGGCAAGTGAGTGAGCAGAGTTAGCCAGGAGACCAGTCTGATTCTGGTGCCTTTTGATTAATAACATGCACTGGAACCTGAGACCTCAATACTTTAGGCATCTCCTGCTTGTTGGCACAGTGCACAGCCCTGGAGAGGAAGGCGAGATGTGGCCAGCTCAGATAACAGATCGTATACATGTTCTGGGATGTATTGAGTGTGACGGGTGGGGGGGAGGTGGTAGCTCGGCTTATGTTGTAGTTTCTCAGAGTCAACTTGGCCACCAGATTCTTGTGCTGGGCCATTTACTCTTTCATGAGAAGTCAGTATCACTAGGGAGGCCAGCATTTGTTGCCCATTTCTAATGGATCCTGAACTAAGCAGCTTGAGAGGCCATTTCAGAATTAACTGTGTTGGTCTGGAGTCACATGTAGGCCAGAACAGGTTGGCAGATTTCCTTCCCCTAAAGTGTAGTCGAGAACTAGATGGGTTTTACAACAATCAATGATAGTCACCATCACTGAGACTTTATGTTCCAGATTAAAAATTCCACCGGCTTCCATTTAAACCCGTGTCCTCAGAACATCCACTTGCGTCTTTGAGTATTACGACCAGATCACCATCCTTCCCCACCCAAGACACCAAATGATTTGGTCATTGGGGGAATGAGCTGACAAGCAACATACACAGAAAACTGTCTGAATGCAGCAGACCATAGGTGGGGCATTGACAAGTGTCATGCATTTCAAAGAACAAAGAACATTACAGCACAGGAACAGGCCCTTCAGCACACAAAGTCTGCGCAATGATGCATTTCGAAACTAAAAACCTTTTGTCTCTACTTGGTCCATATCCCTCTGTTCCTTGCTTATCCATGTATCTGTGAAGATGCTTCTTCAATGTTACTATTGCATTTGCTTCTCCCACCTCCTCTGGCAGCACATCCTAAGAACTTACCACTCTGTGTAAAAAAAACTTGCCTCTCACATCTCCTTTGAACTTTCTCTCTAGTACCTTAAATCTATGTTGCCTAGTAATTGACATTTCTACCCTGACAAAATGAATTTGACTATCCATTCTATCCCTGTCTCTCATAATTTTGGAAATCTCTTTCACCTATACGTAGAGAAAAAAAAATCAATTCCGTATAGGGAAAAAAAAGTCAAGTCACATATTTTGGAAAGGTCACCAAGGATAATTTCCATGGCATCAAGTGTTAGAGAACTAAGATGGGGTCAGCTGCAATCTAACTGAAGGGTAGAAGAGACTCTAGGAGTGGAGGCAGGCTGAATGGCCTCCTCCTGCTTCTATGATCCTAGATAAGTGGGCGGCACGGTGGCACAGTGGTTAGCACTGCTGCCTCACAGCGCCAGAGACCTGGGTTCAATTCCCACCTCAGGCGACTCTCTGTGTGGAGTTTGCACATTCTCCCCGTGTCTGCATTGGTTTCCTCCAGGTGCTCCGGTTTCCTCCCACACTCCAAAGATGTGCAGGTCAGGTGAATTGGCCATGCTAAATTGCCCATAGTGTTAGGTAAGGGGTAGATGTAGGGGTATGGGTAGGTTGCGCTTCGGCGGGTCAGTGTGGACTTGTTGGGCCGAAGGGCCTGTTTCCACACTGTAAGTAATCTAATCTAATCGAATAAACGAAAGGTACATTCTCATTGTAACAGAAGATGGGTGGGAGCTGACGGGTGCAGGTTAGTTTGAAACAGCTCAAAGGAGCCAATCAAACTTTTGTGCTTAAATGCCCTTGAGTAAGAACAGCCATGATTCTAGTGAATGGCTGACCAGTCTCGATGGGCCAAATGGCTGACTCCTGTTCCTATTTCTTATGATCTTATGGAAGGGTAAGTGTGCTCAGCACAGAAACTAAGTCACAGTTGGAGCATACGGACAAGCTTTGTATCCCCTCCCCTTTCTCGGGAATAGGGAAAGGGTTTGCTTGCCTGGGACAAAGGCTGACTTGAAAGGATGAATTCACACCGAGAGGCTTGAAAATGTAAGCTTGTTTGCATTGGAGCGGAGAAGCTTAAAGGATATCTACTGGAGTGTTGAAAATTATGAAAGGTTTTGGAGAGGGTAAACAGTGATAGATGACTTTCACTGGCCAGGCATTGTTAACGGGATTTGTGATGGGGTTTTCATGGGGGTGAGGTTAGTAAAGAGCTTTGCTATGCATAGAGTCTGCTGAAATGTTCAGCATAAGTCCAACTGATGACAATTCAATCACAATATTTAAGTGGAAGCTGAAGTGGAAGCTAAATGCTTGAAGATTTTTATTTAAATTAAGGCATATGGGAATGTGCAAGAATGTGGATTAACTTTGATGTGAAGACAATACATGCATTGGAACAATGGGCTGAATGGTGTCCTTGTGTGCAGCAAATTTCCTGGCTTGACGAATTCTTTTGCGATGGCTAATTTCTCAATAGCAGATGTACTGGTCTGTAATGAGAGTACCATAATAAAAGAAGAGATTCCTGTACAGATTATTCTCATTGTCTTTGAGATCTTTCACGCTCTGTACTAACATGTCCATCATCTCACTCAAGTGTGGGTAATTTGGACTGTAATGGTGTGAACAAATCCCATTTTCGTTCAAGTGGTTGAACTCAGCATTAACAAAGTATGTTCCTTTGTCATCATAGATATTCCTTGCCCAATTTTAAAGTAAAATGGATTTTGTGCTTCTGTTGATCACTTTGCGCATGCTCTGTGCACCTTTGGTTACGTCGAATAACTGTTAGTTATCTTCGTTTTTAATGCAGCGAGTTGTTACACTCTGGAAAAGTACTGGACGATGGAAACAGATTCAAAAGAGAATCAGATAAATCCTTGAAAAGGGAAGAAAATAACTTTGCAGGACTATTGTGCAAGAAGAGGAGAATTGACATAATGGGATAAATCTTCAAAAGAAACTGTTTAACATTCATTTACAGAATATGGGCATCACTGGCTGGGCCACTCCTATGTGCCCTTGAGAAGGTGGTGGTGACCTGTCTTCTGAAACTGCTGCAGTCCATGTGCTGTAGATAGGCCCACAATGCTGTTGGGGAGAGAATTCTCGGATTTTGACCCAGTGACACTGAAGGAATGGCCAAGTCAGGATAGTGAGTGGCTTGGAGGAGAATTTGTAGGTGATGGTGTACCCTTGTATTTGCTCCCCTTGTCATTCTAGATGGTAGAGGTTGAGAATTTTTGAAGGTGTTTTTGAAGGAGCTTGCATGGATTGTTGTAGTGTATCTCATATATGGTACACATAACACACACACTTGTGTGCACACACACACACATGATGGGCTGAATGGTCTCATTCTCGATTTTAAGCTCCTGTTATTATAATTATCTGAAATCGTCAGGCCAGACTCCCAATTTTACACACGTTTCAACACTCACAAAGACCAATAGATTGCTCACAGATCTTTTGAAGCTGTTTTATTTGGAGTTTTACAATCGGGAATCTAGTCCCCTCGTGAATCATCCCATCTGCTACTTCTAACTTTATATTACAGTTTCAACCCTCTTGAAATTGTGGGTAGCAAGCTTGCTTTCCTTGTGATCATCCCTGCCGTGTTGTATGCTCAAGGCAGGTCTCACCCTCCTCTGCCTCTGACCTAACTGACTTGAGCGTCCACTCAGATTCTGGCATCGTCTAATCATTTTTGAGGAAGGCGTCAGTGCCGGAATGAATATCCTCATCACTTTTATTCATAAGCTTTCGCTTTCTGGCCCACTGTTTTCAGCAGTGCCTCTGCGGTGTATAAATTTGCCCAGCGTACAGAACACCTTCAGGTCATATTCCTGTCGTCTGATCATCATTCAAAGGACAATTGTTCAAAGATTGCACAAATAGAGCAATTAAGCAGCTTGTGGCCCTTTTCACACTAATCCTAGGCAGGTACAAACTGATTGGTCCTTTCACAAGCAAACGTCACGCTTAATAGCTCTTTTTCTCTTCTGTGCATATCTTTCTTCTACATCAATCGGAAAATCTAATACATAAGTGACAGCTTGCCACTAATCATCAGACTTGAAGCAGGAAGAAAGCACATAATTCTTTCTGCATTGTACTGACAGATATTATATTATTGGCTGTAGAGGTTCAGATCCAACCCATGTAGGAGCTGCCCCTTTGAAAATACCAGGCTTCTTTGTGATTGCAGATTTGTTTTGAGGTCTTCCATCATGGTTTTTGACGACCTGGCATTTTCATCTGAAAGACATAGTGCGACTTTTTTTTTAACCAAGGTAACCCTCTCCACCTGAAGCCTGGTGGTGACAGCTTCCGTCTTGTAAGGCCGATGTTTTGTACAGTGTGGGCCAACTCTGTTCAGTGTCCTTCAGCGTGGCTCAGGAGCCTGACAGAGCGCTGGCGGACAGTAGGTCGGGTAATAAGGTGTGAGATTTAAGGCCTCTGTTTTCTCTGGATCTTCGCGTTGGGCTAGCTGAGCGTCCCGTTTCTGTGTCCAGCCTCATGCCTAGCCGTGGTGTCACCAACAATTATCATGTCGATGTCAACAAAGCGATATAAGTCACGCAAAGATAAAAAAATGGAACAGGAGTTGGCCATTCAGCTCCTTTGAGTCTTTAGATAAGATCATGTCTGATCTTCTACCTCACCTACGTAATCCCACATAGATATTCCCATTAACTTGGTTCCCTTTAAACCTGCTTTCAATCTCTGAATTCATACATTTGACTGAAATTATTTCCCTTCTCAATCTAAACTGGCTAACTTTCTATTCTGTGTGTGTGATCCTCTAGTTTCTGAAACTTCAGCCAGGGCAAAATATTGATTACCTCCCGTTTTTTTCCCCAACTGAATGTAGGCCTTGTTTATACAATCTCCACTCAAAAGACACTCTCCTCCCCCAGGAATCAGTCTCGGCAACTTGCAATTTCTCTAAGGTAAATCTCCTTCGGTAAGGCGATCAAATCTGCACGCAGTACTCCAGGTGTGGTCTCACTGAGGTACCATTTACTTGCAGGAAAATGAAATAATTGCCTTCCGAGCAGAAGGCTCACAGTTGATTCCTGACATGAAGGGGGTTGTCTTCTGAGGAAAGGTTCCGCAGTTTGGGTTGATATTCAATGGAGTTCAGAAGAATGAGAAATGATCTGTTAAAAATATATAATGTTCTGAGGGGAGCTTAACAGAGTGGATGCTAAGAGGATGGGGAATCTAGAAACAGGTGTCATGGGGGGGGGGGGGGGTGAGGGAATGGACAGGAGGGCACTGAGGAGAGTTGATGATAGGGCTGTGATTGAAGTGGCCAATGGGGCAGTGAGGGGACTGAACAATGGGACAGTGAGGGGAGTGAACTATGGGGCAGTGAGGGGAGTGAACCATGGGACAGTGATGGGAGTGAACTATGGGAGAGTGAGGGGACTGGACAATAGGGCAATGAGTGAGTGGATAATGGGACAGTGAGGGGAGTGGATAATGGGGCAGAGAGAGGAGTGGATAATGGGGCAGTGAGGGGAGTGGATGCTGGGACAGTGAGGGGAGTGGATAATGGGACAGTGAGGGGAGTGGATGCTGGGACAGTGAGGGGAGTGGATAATGGGGCAGTGAGGGGAGTGGATAATGGGACAGTGAGGGGAGTGGATAATGGGACAGTGAGGGGAGTGGATAATGGGGCAGAGGGAGGGTGGATAATGGGACAGTGAGGGGAGTGGATAATGGGGCATAGGGAGGGTGGATAATGGGACAGTGAGGGGAGTGGATAATGGGGCAGAGGGAGGGTGGATAATGGGACAGGGAGGGGAGTGGATAATGGGGCAGTGAGAGGAGTGGATAATGGGACAGTGAGGGGAGTGGATAATGGGGCAGAGAGAGGAGTGGATAATGGGGCAGTGAGGGGAGTGGATAATGGGGCAGTGAGGGGAGTGGATAATGGGACAGTGAGGGGAGTGGATGCTGGGACAGTGAGGGGAGTGGATGCTGGGACAGTGAGGGGAGTGGATAATGTGGTAGTGAGAGGAGTGGATAATGGGACAGTGAGGGGAGTGGATAATGGGGCAGAGAGAGGAGTGGATAATGGGGCAGAGAGAGGAGTGGATAATGGGGCAGTGAGGGGAGTGGATAATGGGACAGTGAGGGGAGTGGATGCTGGGACAGTGAGGGGAGTGGATAATGGGGCAGTGAGGGGAGTGGACAATGGGACAGTGAGGGGAGTGGATAATGGGGCAGGGAGAGGAGTGGATAATGGGGCAGTGAGGGGAGTGGATAATGGGACAGTGAGGGGAGTGGATGCTGGGACAGTGAGGGGAGTGGATAATGGGACAGTGAGGGGAGTGGATGCTGGGACAGTGAGGGGAGTGGATAATGGGGCAGTGAGGGGAGTGGACAATGGGACAGTGAGGGGAGTGGATAATGGGGCAGTGAGGGGAGTGGATAATGGGGCAGTGAGAGGAGTGGATGCTGGGACAGTGAGGGGAGTGGATAATGGGGCAGAGAGAGGAGTGGATAATGGGACAGTGAGGGGAGTGGATAATGGGGCAGGGAGAGGAGTGGATAATGGGGCAGTGAGGGGAGTGGATAATGGGACAGTGAGGGGAGTGGATAATGGGGCAGTGAGGGGAGTGGATAATGGGGCAGTGAGAGGAGTGGATAATGGGGCAGTGAGGGGAGTGGACAATGGGACAGTGAGGGGAGTGGATAATGGGGCAGTGAGGGGAGTGGATAATGGGACAGTGAGGGGAGTGGACAATGGGACAGTGAGGGGAGTGGATAATGGGACAGTGAGGGGAGTGGATAATGGGACAGTGAGGGGAGTGGATAATGGGGCAGTGAGGGGAGTGTATAATGGGACAGTGAGGGGAGTGGATAATGGGACAGTGAGGGGAGTGGATAATGGGGCAGATGGAGGGTGGATAATGGGACAGTGAGGGGAGTGGATAATGGGACAGGGAGGGGAGTGGATAATGGGGCAGAGGGAGGGTGGATAATGGGACAGTGAGGGGAGTGTATAATGGGACAGTGAGGGGAGTGGATAATGGGGCAGTGAGGGGAGTGGATAATGGGACAGTGAGGGGAGTGGATAATGGGACAGTGAGGGGAGTGGGTAATGGGGCAGTGAGGGGAGTGGATAATGGGACAGTGAGGGGAGTGGATAATGGGACAGTGAGGGGAGTGGGTAATGGGGCAGTGAGGGGAGTGGATAATGGGGCAGTGAGAGGAGTGGATAATGGGGCAGTGAGGGGAGTGGATAATGGGACAGTGAGGGGAGTGGATAATGGGACAGTGAGGGGAGTGGATAATGGGACAGTGAGGGGAGTGGATAATGGGGCAGTGAGGGGAGTGTATAATGGGACAGTGAGGGGAGTGGATAATGGGACAGTGAGGGGAGTGGATAATGGGGCAGATGGAGGGTGGATAATGGGACAGTGAGGGGAGTGGATAATGGGACAGGGAGGGGAGTGGATAATGGGGCAGAGGGAGGGTGGATAATGGGACAGTGAGGGGAGTGTATAATGGGACAGTGAGGGGAGTGGATAATGGGGCAGTGAGGGGAGTGGATAATGGGACAGTGAGGGGAGTGGATAATGGGACAGTGAGGGGAGTGGATAATGGGGCAGTGAGGGGAGTGGATAATGGGGCAGTGAGAGGAGTGGATAATGGGACAGTGAGGGGAGTGGATGATGGGGCAGTGAGGGGAGTGGATAATGGGACAGTGAGGGGAGTGGATAATGGGGCAGAGAGAGGAATGGATAATGGGGCAGAGAGAGGAGTGGGCAAAGGGACATTGAGGGGAGTGGATAATGGGGCAGTGAGGGGAGTGGATAATGGGGCAGAGAGAGGAGTGGGCAAAGGGACATTGAGGGGAGTGGATAATGGGGCAGTGAGGGGAGTGGATAATGGGGCAGAGAGAGGAGTGGGCAAAGGGACATTGAGGGGAGTGGACAATGGGGCAGTGAGGGGAGTGGACAATGGGACAGTGAGGGGAGTGAATGCTGGGACAGTGAGGGGAGTGGATAATGGGGCAGTGAGGGGAGTGGATAATGGGGCAGTGAGGGGAGTGTATAATGGGGCAGTGAGGGGAGTGGATAATGGGGCAGTGAGGGGAGTGGATAATGGGGCAGTGAGGGGAGTGGATAATGGGGCAGTGAGGGGAGTGTATAATGGGGCAGTGAGGGGAGTGGATAATGGGGCAGTGAGGGGAGTGGATAATGGGGCAGTGAGGGGAGTGGGTAATGGGGCAGTGAGGGGAGTGGGCAAAGGGACATTGAGGGGAGTGGATAATGGGGCAGTGAGGGGAGTGGATAATGGGGCAGTGAGGGGAGTGGGCAAAGGCACATTGAGGGGAGTGGATAATGGGGCAGTGAGAGAAGTGGACAATGGCGCAGTGAGGGGAGTGGATAACAGGGCAGTGAAAGGAGTGGGCAAAGGGGCAGTGAGGGGAGTGGATAATGGGGCAGTGAGGGGAGTGGATAATGGAACAGTGAGGGGAGTGGATAATGGGACAGTGAGGGGAGTGGGTAATGGGGCAGTGAGGGGAGTGGATAATGGGGCAGTGAGGGGAGTGGATAATGGGACAGTGAGGGGAGTGGGTAATGGGACAGTGAGGGGAGTGGGTAATGGGGCAGTGAGGGGAGTGGATAATGGGGCAGTGAGGGGAGTGGACAATGGGACAGTGAGGGGAGTGGGTAATGGGGCAGTGAGGGGAGTGGTTAATGGGACAGTGAGGGGAGTGGATAATGGGGCAGTGAGGGGAGTGGACAATGGGGCAGTGAGGGGAGTGGATAATGGGGCAGTGAGGGGAGTGGGTAATGGGGCAGTGAGGGGAGTGGACAATGGGACAGTGAGGGGAGTGAATGCTGGGACAGTGAGGGGAGTGGATAATGGGACAGTGAGGGGAGTGAATGCTGGGACATTGAGGGGAGTGGATAATGGGGCAGTGAGGGGAGTGGACAATGGGACAGTGAGGGGAGTGGATAATGGGACAGTGAGGGGAGTGAATGCTGGGACATTGAGGGGAGTGGACAATGGGGCAGTGAGGGGAGTGGATAATGGGACAGTGAGGGGAGTGAATGCTGGGACATTGAGGGGAGTGGACAATGGGGCAGTGAGGGGAGTGGATAATGGGGCAGTGAGGGGAGTGGATAATGGGACAGTGAGGGGAGTGGATAATGGGACAGTGAGGGGAGTGGATAATGGGACAGTGAGGGGAGTGGATAATGGGACAGTGAGGGGAGTGGATAATGGGACAGTGAGGGGAGTGGATAATGGGACAGTGAGGGGAGTGGATAATGGGACAGTGAGGGGAGTGGATAATGGGGCAGTGAGCGGAGTGGATAATGGGGCAGTGAGGGGAGTGGATAATGGGACAGTGTGGGGAGTGGGCAAAGGGACAGTGAGGGGAGTGGATAATGGGGCAGTGAAGGGAGTGGATAATGGGACAGTGAGGGGAGTGGATAATGGGGCAGTGAGGGGAGTGGATAATGGGGAAGTGAGGGGAGTGGATAATGGGACAGAGAGAGGAATGGAAAATGGGGCAGTGAGGGGAGTGGATAATGGGGCAGTGAGGGGAGTGGATAATGGGGCAGTGAAGGGAGTGGATAATGGGGCAGTGAGAGGAGTGGGTAATGGGACAGTGAGGGGAGTGGATAATGGGGCAGAGAGAGGAATGGAAAATGGGGCAGAGAGAGGAATGGAAAATGGGGCAGTGAGGGGAGTGGATAATGGGGCAGTGAGGGGAGTGGATAATGGGGCAGTGAGCGGAGTGGATAATGGGGCAGTGAGGGGAGTGGATAATGGGACAGTGTGGGGAGTGGGCAAAGGGACAGTGAGGGGAGTGGATAATGGGGCAGTGAAGGGAGTGGATAATGGGGCAGTGAGGGGAGTGGATAATGGGGCAGTGAGGGGAGTGGATAATGGGGCAGTGAGCGGAGTGGATAATGGGGCAGTGAGCGGAGTGGATAATGGGACAGTGAGGGGAGTGGATAATGGGGCAGTGAGGGGAGTGGATAATGGGGCAGTGAGGGGAGTGGATAATGGGGCAGTGAGCGGAGTGGATAATGGGGCAGTGAGGGGAGTGGATAATGGGACAGTGTGGGGAGTGGGCAAAGGGACAGTGAGGGGAGTGGATAATGGGGCAGTGAAGGGAGTGGATAATGGGGCAGTGAGGGGAGTGGGTAATGGGGCAGTGAGAGGAGTGGATAATGGGACAGTGAGGGGAGTGGATAATGGGACAGTGAGGGGAGTGGATAATGGGGCAGTGAGGGGAGTGGATAATGGGGCAGTGAGGGGAGTGGATAATGGGGCAGTGAGAGGAGTGGATAATGGGACAGTGAGGGGAGTGGATAATGGGACAGTGAGGGGAGTGGATAATGGGACAGTGAGGGGAGTGGATAATGGGACAGTGAGGGGAGTGGATAATGGGGCAGTGAGAGGAGTGGATAATGGGGCAGTGAGAGGAGTGGAATATGGGGCAGTGAGGGGAGTGGATAATGGGGCAGTGAGGGGAGTGGATAATGGGGCAGTGAGGGGAGTGGAAAATGGGGCAGTGAGGGGAGTGGATAATGGGACAGTGAGGGGAGTGGATAATGGGGCAGTGAGGGGAGTGGATAATGGGGCAGTGAGGGGAGTGGATAATGGGGCAGTGAGGGGAGTGGATAATGGGACAGTGAGGGGAGTGGATAATGGGGCAGTGAGGGGAGTGGATAATGGGGCAGTGAGGGGAGTGGATAATGGGGCAGTGAGGGGAGTGGATAATGGGGCAGTGAGGGGAGTGGATAATGGGGCAGTGAGGGGAGTGGATAATGGGGCAGTGAGGGGAGTGGATAATGGGACAGTGAGGGGAGTGGATAATGGGACAGTGAGGGGAGTGGATAATGGGGCATTGAGAGGAGTGGAAAATGGGGCAGTGAGGGGAGTGGATAATGGGGCATTGAGAGGAGTGGAAAATGGGGCAGTGAGGGGAGTGGATAATGGGGCAGTGAGGGGAGTGGATAATGGGGCAGTGAGGGGAGTGGATAATGGGGCAGTGAGGGGAGTGGATAATGGGACAGTGAGGGGAGTGGATAATGGGACAGGGAGGGGAGTGGATAATGGGACAGGGAGGGGAGTGGATAGTGGGACAGTGAGGGGAGTGGATAATGGGGCAGTGAGGGGAGTGGATAATGGGGCAGTGAGGGGAGTGGATAATGGGGCAGTGAGGGGAGTGGATAATGGGGCAGTGAGGGGAGTGGATAATGGGGCAGTGAGGGGAGTGGATAATGGGACAGTGAGGGGAGTGGATAATGGGACAGTGAGGGGAGTGGATAATGGGGCATTGAGAGGAGTGGAAAATGGGGCAGTGAGGGGAGTGGATAAGGGGACAGTGAGGGGAGTGGATAATGGGACAGTGAGGGGAGTGGATAATGGGGCAGTGAGGGGAGTGGGTAATGGGGCAGTGAGGGGAGTGGATAATGGGACAGTGAGGGGAGTGGGTAATGGGGCAGTGAGGGGAGTGGATAATGGGGCAGTGAGAGGAGTGGATAATGGGGCAGAGAGAGGAGTGGATAATGGGACAGTGAGGGGAGTGGATAATGGGGCAGAGAGAGGAGTGGATAATGGGGCAGTGAGGGGAGTGGATAATGGGGCAGTGAGAGGAGTGGATAATGGGGCAGTGAGGGGAGTGGATAATGGGGCAGTGAGAGGAGTGGATAATGGGGCAGAGAGAGGAGTGGACAATGGGGCAGTGAGGGGAGTGGGTAATGGGGCAGTGAGGGGAGTGGATAATGGGGCAGTGAGAGGAGTGGGTAATGGGGCAGTGAGGGGAGTGGATAATGGGGCAGAGAGGGGAGTGGATAATGGGGCAGTGAGGGGAGTGGATAATGGGGCAGTGAGGGGAGTGGATAATGGGGCAGTGAGAGGAGTGGGTAATGGGGCAGTGAGAGGAGTGGGTAATGGGGCAGTGAGGGGAGTGGATAATGGGGCAGTGAGAGGAGTGGATAATGGGACAGTGAGAGGAGTGGGTAATGGGGCAGTGAGGGGAGTGGATAATGGGGCAGTGAGGGGAGTGGATAATGGGGCAGTGAGAGGAGTGGACAATGGGGCAGTGAGGGGAGTGGGTAATGGGGCAGTGAGGGGAGTGGATAATGGGGCAGTGAGAGGAGTGGGTAATGGGGCAGAGGGAGGGTGGATAATGGGGCAGTGAGGGGAGTGGATAATGGGGCAGTGAGAGGAGTGGGTAATGGGGCAGTGAGGGGAGTGGATAATGGGGCAGAGAGGGGAGTGGATAATGGGGCAGTGAGAGGAGTGGACAATGGGGCAGTGAGGGGAGTGGATAATGGGGCAGTGAGAGGAGTGGGTAATGGGGCAGTGAGGGGAGTGGATAATGGGGCAGAGGGAGGGTGGATAATGGGGCATTGAGGGGAGTGGATAATGGGGCAGTGAGGGGAGTGGATAATGGGGCAGTGAGAGGAGTGGGTAATGGGGCAGTGAGGGGAGTGGATAATGGGGCAGTGAGAGGAGTGGGTAATGGGGCAGTGAGGGGAGTGGATAATGGGGCAGTGAGAGGAGTGGATAATGGGGCAGTGAGGGGAGTGGATAATGGGGCAGTGAGAGGAGTGGGTAATGGGGCAGAGGGAGGGTGGATAATGGGGCAGTGAGGGGAGTGGATAATGGGGCAGTGAGGGGAGTGGATAATGGGGCAGTGAGAGGAGTGGACAATGGGGCAGTGAGGGGAGTGGATAATGGGGCAGTGAGAGGAGTGGGTAATGGGGCAGTGAGGGGAGTGGATAATGGGGCAGAGGGAGGGTGGATAATGGGGCATTGAGGGGAGTGGATAATGGGGCAGTGAGGGGAGTGGATAATGGGGCAGTGAGAGGAGTGGGTAATGGGGCAGTGAGGGGAGTGGATAATGGGGCAGTGAGAGGAGTGGGTAATGGGGCAGTGAGGGGAGTGGATAATGGGGCAGAGGGAGGGTGGATAATGGGGCATTGAGAGGAGTGGATAATGGGGCAGTGAGAGGAGTGGATAATGAGGCAGTGAGGGGAGTAAATATGGGACAGTGAGGGGAGTGTATAACAGGGCAGTGACGGGTCTGGATAATGAGGCAGTGAGGGGATTGGATAGTGGGACAGTGAGGGTATTGGATAATGGGGCAGAGTGGGGAGTGGATAATGGGGTAGTGAGGGGAGTAGACAATGAGGCGGAGAGGGGAGTGGACAATGAAGTGTTGAGGAGAGTGGACAATGGGTCAGTAAGGGGAGTGTATAATGGGTCAGTGAGGGGAGTGGACAATGAGACACTGTGGATAGTGGATCATGGACAATGGGACTGTGAGGGAAGTAGACAATAGGGCAGTGAAGTGACTGGACAATGATGAGAGTGGAAAATGGGGCTGTGATGGGAGTAGACAATGGGCTGTAATATGAGTTGTCAATGGGGCAGGATGGGGTTTGGGCAATGGGGCAGTGATAAGAGTGGACAATGGGTCATTGAGGGGTCTGGATAACTAGGTCAGTGAGGTGTCTGGACAATCAGAAAATGTGATTATGAGGGAGAGGCAATAACAACAAACTTCACACTGCCAGTTCCACTTCCAACCTCTGGCTCCATTATGGTGTGGATATTCAATGTGACTTTCTGTTGAAGTGCACCAGCAGGAGATAAACCATTTTGAAATTTAATGAATAGTTCTAAGAATAATCTGAAACTCCATGACAATGGTCTGCAGCTCATTCTAGCTCACAACAATCTGACAAGGCCAATCACCCAAACTACTGTTAAAAAATTAATGTCCTTGACTCAGAAATTATGGATGGGTTGTTTTCTTACATGAAAGCGTGATGCAACAGTTTTTGGGATGGTAGCCATCTTAAGTTGACTTGATGTGAGAGACCATTTTGAACACAACTCCAAGAGGAAATCTCTGAGAGACAACATTACAGAGAGAGTATTCTGACAGGGTCACACCATCTAAAGGACTGCTGTACAACTAGGCACCCCAAGGCCACATTAAAGTGAAAATATTGTGTTCAGTTCTGGTCACCTCATTTTGGAAGGATATAGAAGCTTTAGAGAGGGTGCAGAGGATATTTCCCAGGATGCTGCCTGGACTGGAGGGCGTGTCTTAGGAAGAAGGTTTGATGGAGCTAGGACTTTTCTCTTTGGAGAGAAGGATGAGAGGTGACTTGATACAGGTGTACAAGATAATGAGAGGCATTAGTAGAGTGAATAGACAGAGACGTTTCCCTGGGGCAAAAATGGCCATCACGCGGGGGCATAATTTTAAGGTGACTGGAAGAAGGTTTAGGGGAGATGTCAGAGGTAGGTTCTTTACCCAGAGAGCGGTGGGTGCATGGAATGCACTGCCAGCAGTGGTAGTAGAGCCAGATACATTAGGGACATTTAAGCATCTCTTAGATTGGCACATGGAAATTAGTACAATGAAGGGGATGTAAGTTAGTTTGATCATAGGTTGGCACAACATTGAGGGCCAAAGGTCCTGTACTGTGCTACAAAGAACAAAGAAAATTTACAGCCCAGGAACAGACCTTTCAGCCCTTCAAGCCTGAGCTGATCCAAATGTACTGTCTAAACCTGTCGGTCAATTCCTAAGCATCTGTATCCCTCTGCTCCCCACCTACTCATGCATCTATCCAGACGCATCTTAAATGAATCTACCGTGCCTGACTCTACCACCTCTGCTGGCAACGTGTTCCAGACGCCCACCACCCTCTGTGTGAAGTACTTGCCGCGTGTATCCCCCTTAAACTTTCCACCTCTCACCTTAAAAGTGTGACCTTTTGTTATTGAATCCTTCACCCTGGGAAAAAGCTTGTCTCTATCCACCCTGTCTATACCCTTCATGATTTTGTAAACCTCAATTGGGTTCCCCCTCAATCTCCTTTTTTCTAGTGAAAATAAACCTAACCTACTCAACCTCTCTTTATAGCTAGCACCTTCCATACCAGGCAACATCCTCGTAAACCTTCTATGCACCCTCTCCAAAACGTCCACATCCTTTTGATAATGTGGCGACCAGAACTGTACACAGTATTCTAAATACAGCCGAACCAATGTCTTGTACAATTTTAACATGACCTGCCAGCTCTTATACTCAATACTCCGTCCAATGAAGGCAAGCATACCATATGCCTTCTTGACCACTCTATCCAACTGTGCAACCACCATCAGGGTACTAAGGTGCTGTACTGTTCTATTTTCTACGTAAAGGAGCCTTCGCTCTTTCCGAGAAACGTTTTCTCTGTGTCTGTTTTGGAGAAGAGATTTCAACTCCGGTTGTAGAAGTGATTGTAGTTGTTGCATTTTAACTTTATTTTCAATCTGATCACCTCAGAAAAAAAATCTTCAAGCAAACCAAGAGAATCTCATTTTGCACTTGGGGTCCCTGCAGCCTTCAGTACTCAATATCGAGTTCAATAATTTTAAGGTCTGATCACTCCCTTCCATGTTCTTTACCTACTCCCACACCCTCGGCCCTGTCACGACATGGGCTGCTTTCAGCAAATGCCAAATAATTTTCTCTAATTCCTTGTCCCTATTATCAGCTTTTCCCCTTCTTTGGATCACTATTGACCTCCCCTGTGTCTGTCTAACTGTCTTTCTCTCTCTCGGCTCCCTCTCCAAATATCCACTCCCTCCTTTCTCCCTCAACACCCTGGGATCATGAGGGAGGGGCAATCTCTTTTTCCAGCTACAATCAGTTCTGAAGGAGGGTCACCTGGTTCGAAACGTTAACTGTGCTTTCTCTCCATAGATGCTGCCAGACTTAGAATCATAGAGTCATAGAGATGTACAGCATGGAAACAGACCCTTCGGTCCAACCTGTTCATGCTGACCAGGTGTCCCAACCCAATCTAGTCCCACCTGCCAGCACCCGGCCCATATTCCTCCAAACCCTTCCTATTCAGATACCCATCCAAATGCCTTACTGAGTTTCACCAGCAATTTCTGCTTTTGTTTCAGAACTTCAGCACACGCAGTTTGACTTTAGAGAATCTATCCCTGCCTTTCAGTCTTAAAAATATTTCATGGCCTTGCCTCCACTGCATCAACTGCTTCTCTCTCCACAGATGCTGCCAGACTCGCTATTTCTGTTTTGCTTCAATGGTCAGAAACTCGACATTATTTTTCACTTGCACGCATTCCTCTTGAATGAAAACAAGAAAATCACCCTTTTTAATATCCTGTCTGAGGTTTCTCAGAGCCAAGCAAAATGTGCAATTTACCACTTCTTTGTTGGCATTAGCTAATTAAGTTGATTTATCTGAGGACTATGCCAACTCCTGAGTCATTCACTATATTTCTAATTAATTCTTTAGCGAGAGTATTACTTCCAGAAGCAGAATCCAGAGTCACTGGGGCCTATTGTAAAGGCCATCTGATGTAAGTTGGGTCTATAACTGGAGTTACTGGGCTAAATTGGGTGTATAATTAGCAGAAGCAAAATTGATGAGGGCAATCGGAGAGTTAAATGGAATACTGATGTGAAAGGGTGTCCCTTTTTTTATTATTAGGATAAGGGTGTTGCTGGCAAAGCTGAAATGTATTGCCCATCCCTCACTGCCCTTGAATTCAGCAGATTGCTAAATTAGGGAAATTAAGAGGCAACCACATTAATGTGTGTCTGGAGTCACATGTAGGCTAGGCCAGGTAGGTGCGACAAATTTCCTTCCCTAAAGGATGCGAGTGATTTTTATGGTAATTTCACAATCATTATTATTTAAACGAGCTTTCAATTTAAATTCCACCAGCTTTATGCTGGGCCTTTGGATTACTCATCCCACAATGTAACTGCTTCCTCATCTGGGTGGATTACTGGAGAAACCTGAGGGGATTACTGGGCTAACAAACTAAGGTTACTGGTTTAAGATGGGAGTTTAACTGTGACACCCTGAAGGTACAGCTCCAGTAACCTAATGTAAATGTGTTTATTAATCAGTATTTTTCAGCCACCTGTCAACAGTTCACTGAATCTGGCAGCTATTTTTCAAAGTTCGATATCTGAAAAAGGAAGCTGCGTATTTCCAATGCCTTTTCAAGATATAATAATTTGAACATTCACTCATGTTCTTACTGAAATGATGAATATAACACACAGAAATGATAAAGCTAAGCTTATCAATCTGATTTTGACAGTCTTTGTTGTCAGCTTTGAAGACATCGAGCTATTTTTTCCAGGATTAATATTTGGATGAATTTACACTTCGATAGAGGATGTTATATCAGAACCTCTGGCTGTTCAGCCCAGTGAGCCTGTTCTGTTCCGTTCAGTCACCCTGTGGCTGTTCTAGGATCTTAACTTTGGCTCAAAGGGTGGGGTAAATCCACAGATTTACACAACATTCCAGGATTGAGGATTTGGAGGTCTCTGCAGCATGTCCCAGTTTGAGGCAATGAGTTCATGAAGGCATTCTGCTGATGTTCACATGTAAATGATTGCCCATCCTCTTGCCTTGTGGGTGTTGAGGCTGTTCTGCAATCAGCATAGCTAATGCTGTCCCTGCCCATGTCTGACCCTTTGGTGCATAACTAGAAACGTGTCACCAATCAGTTTGATAAGGCTGCCTTGTACCCAGCCCTTGACATCAAGGCCATATTCAACCAAGTCTGGCATCAAAGAGCCCTCTTCATCAATGAGCCTTCCAGCAACAATGGAATCAATGGATATAGGGGTGGGGGGGGGGCAAATTCTTTACTGGTTGGAGTCATACCTGGCACATAGAAAGATGGTTGTGGTTGTAGGAGACCAGTGAACTCAGCTCCAGAACATCTCTGCAGGTGTTCCTCAGTCCTTGGTCCTAAGCCCAACCATCTTTAGCTGGTTTATCAATGACCTTCCCTCAATCATATGGTCATAAATGGGGATGTTTGCTAATACTGCACAATGTTCAGCACCATTCACAACTCCTCAGACACTAAAGCAGTCCAATTGCAGCAAGATCTGGACAATATCCAGGCTTGGGATGATGAGTGACAAGTAACATCTGTGCCATACAAACGACAAGCAATGACCAGTTCCAATAATGAATTATCTACCACCACGCCTTGACAATCAATGGTGTTACCATGACTGAATCCCCTACTATCAACATCCTCGGGGTAAACATTGACCAGAAACTCAACTGGACTCACCACATAAACACTGGCTACAAGGAGCAGGTGAGAGGTTGCAAGTATCTACAAGGCAGAAGTCAGGACTGTGATAGAATACTCCCCACTTGCATTCAAGAAGCTTTATACCGTCAACAAAGAAGCCTGCTTGATTGGCACCACATCCACAAGCATCTACTCCTTTCACCACTGATGCTCAGTAGCAGTATTAAGTACCAAATGAAAGATGCACTGCAGAAATTTACCAAAGATTCTCAGACAACACCTTCCACACCTATGAAGACTTCCATTTAGAAGGACAAGGCCAGCAAATATATGGGAACACCACCGTCTTGACTTGGAAATATATCACTATTCCTTCATTGTCGCTGGGTCAAAATCCTGGAATACCCTCTCTAACAGCATTGTGGGTCAACCTATAGCACGTGGATTGCAGCAGTTGAAGAAGGCAGCTAACCACCACCTTCTCAAGGGCACCTAGGGATAGGCAGTAAATGCTGGCCCAGCCAGAAATTCTCATGTCCCACTAGTAAATAAAAAAAAGCATTCAGTTGACAGCCTATGATAGATTGGTCTCCCATATAAGCCAAGATAGGTACATGACAAAGAGGTTTACTCATGGGTGGGTGGTAGCCGGCTTGGCAGGTAGCTCAACTAACCATTCCAGGTCAAGCCTTTAGTTTTCTGGCACACAGGGACAGCCAATTCTGAAGAAGACTCACACCAGACTCAAACCGTTAACTCTTGTTTATCTCTTTCCAGAGGCCACCAGACCTGCTGAGCTTCTTCAGCACTTTCTTTTTTATTTCAGATTTCCAGCATCCTCAGTATTCTGCTTTTATCAGAGGGATAATCACATGCAATCCAAAGCATAGGGACGGGTTTCTCTTCCTAATTCAGAGGCCGTTCGTTTTAGGGCCTTTGCTCATGCATAAAGTGAACCAAGCCCGGCAAAGGTGTGAACTTTGTTTGTGAAAAGCACTTTGCAAAACAGCTTGGAACACAGTGTAAACGACCTGCTGTTCACCCACACATTACGTCAGGTTTATAATTGGCCGAGTCTGACTGCAATGTTTATCCTTAATGTTCCAGCAGACAGGATCCCACACCCAGGATAACAGGCGCAATTACAATATAGCGGATTTGTTATGTTCCGTGGTTTACATTATTGTCAGTCTGGTATTTGAACAATAATTATGAACCCCTGATTGTGAGGGAATGGCTCCTGATGTTAAACTCAAGGATATTGAGTGCAGAGCTGAAATATGTCAAATTACTGAATAGAAACCCAAATTGTTCTTTCTCATTCCATCATTGTCATTTATACCTTCTCTCTGTCCATCCGTCTCCCTTTTCCTTGCCACTTAGTCTTGTTCCCTGTGTCATTCCTTTATTTCACGTGCATTCCTTAGACACAATTCCATCATTCATTATCATTGCCATTTCCTTATTCCCAGTCTTTCCCATTCTCTGTTTGCTGCTCTTAATCTTAATTCATATCTCTCTCCTCTCGCGTTTTGTCCGTTTTTTTTCCCTCCCCTATGAAATTGATGCTAATTTCATAGAATCATGCAATACAGAAGAAACCCTTCAGCTAATAACGTCTGTACTGCTGGAAATACAGTATCACTTACACTAGTCCCACTTTCCTGCATTAGGATCAGAGTCTTGAATATTGTGAAACTTCAAGTAGTTTTTAAAGATTGTGAGCCAGTTGTTTGTGTGTCACGGTGGCTCAGTGGTTAGCACTGCTGCCTTATAGTGCCAGGGACCCAGGTTCAATTCCATCCTCAGGTGACTGTTGTGTGGAGTTTGCATATTTTCCCTGTGTCTGCAGGGGTTTCCTCCCACAGTCCAAGACATGCAGGATAGGTGGATTGACCAATGGAAATGCAAGATTACAGGGACGGGAGGTGGGATGCACTTTGGACAATCAGTATGGACTTGATGGGCCGAATGGTGTGTTTCCACCCTGTAGGGGTTGTATGGTTCTCGCTGTGTTTTGTGAGAAGGGCCAATCAAGCCCTGTAGAAGTGACAAGAAACAGAGTTAGGCGAAAGTGAAGACTGCAGATGCTGGAGGTTAGAGTCGAGAGTGTGGGGCTGGAAAAGCACAGCAGGTCAGGCGGCATCTGAGGAGCAGGAGAGTCGATATTACGAGCAGAAACCCTTCATCAGGAATGAGGCTGTGAGCCGAGGGGGTGGTGAGATAAATGGGAGGGGAGGAGGAGGAGGGGAGGAGGAGGAGGGGAGGAGGAGGGGAGGAGAAGGGGAAGGGAGTAGGTAGCTGAAAGTACGATACCTATTGCACTCTCAGCTACTTTCCAAGCCCCACCATCACCCCCACCCCCCCTCCCATTTATCTCATCACCCCCTCGACTCATAGCCTCATTTCTGTTAAAGGGCTTATTCCTGTAAGGTCGACTCTCCTGCTCCTCAGATGCTGCCTAACCTGCTGTGCTTTTTCAGCACCGCACTCTTGACAAGAAACAAGAGTTGCCAAGCTGAAAGTTCTGCACAGGTCAGAGAAGGAATGATAATTACTTGCACACATTTGGCCATGGTTACAGAATGGAATTAATTCATTTAAGGATGTAATAGAATTCAGAGTATTGTTCCAATCCAGCGAAGCCGCAGTGTAAACAGGCTCTCAGTTGCCACTTTTGGAGGCCTTTCAATGCTCTGTTTAACAGCTCCTCCCACGCACTCAGTTCCTATGTGGCTGATTTTCGACCTTTGTTATTCTACACCTCTTACACTGGGACTGAGTGCGTGGGTAGGGGAGCTAAACAAAACATTTAAAAAGCTGCTCTTCAATGCACAGAAGGGCTTCATTGCACGGTCTGCCCTTGAGGTCTTTACGGTAAATGCCATCCTTGCCAATTCCTTATAAAAGGGCTAAAATTGAAAGAACGATATTTGAGGATATCGGCTTGTACTCGGTACATGCGCATTTTCCATTTACTGGTACCTTCACTCGCCATCACTTCAAATGTTAGGCTCGAACATGATGTGCACTCCCGCACCTATATCCAACTTAAATGGTGTGTCTGTTGCGATCACAACACATCAAGTTCCATCCTCATGCTTGATTTGCAGCTGTTACATCCACAGAAAATTTTTCAAGCAGTCTTTTTTTCTCTTCCACAATGCTTGGTTGAATCCTCTTTTTCACTGCTGTGCGCAACATTTGTCATCATTCCTTCTGGCATTTCTCCTGCCAAACTTGCATCGGCTTTTCAGTTTATGCCCTGCACAATCTACTCCTTTCTTCCTGTTGACAGAAAGCCTTTCAGGTTCCTTGTCGGCATCTTTCTTAATCACATTCCTGAGCAATGCCTGATTGATTCCATTCTCCCCCACTGCACAAGTCCTTAACCAGCTACTTACCATTTATGCTCCACAGGGTTTATCTGAACTGTTCAGATTTCTTGAGGAATTTGCTTTGTTAAGTTGTCTTTCTCTTTTGATGTTTTTTAATCAACCTGATTAGATGTGTTATTTGGAGCAGGACTTTAGGCTCAGAGATAGGGACGCTACCATTGTATCACTCAAGCCTTACCCTGCTGTTCCTTGTTGATTCACCAAATTGGTCCTCCACGTACACTGACGAATGGTTTCGGCCTGATTGCTGTAATGATGTGAAATCATTGCAGTAATTCTCAAGTGCATTCGACACTACATCCAGGACCAGACCCTTTTCTTCTCAAAAGTTGAAATCGGTACAAATACATCGAACTATTCATGAAGAAAATTGACATCTTCATTTTTTTGCCTTCTCCATCTATCTCATGAGCTGCTAAGTGCAGCTCCAATCACTGTTTAAAGTAATCTCAACTTGCTTCAAGATTTGCAATCATCTAAAGTCCGGGCAAGATTGTAATTTAAACCAACCTGATTCCTATTTTCACTTCACATCATAAGCATGTTGATTTTTATTTATTTAGAGTAATCCACCAATCCACCCCTTCCCGTTTTTTGAATCCGACACCAGCGCCTAAAATTTAACACCCACCAAAATTATGGGTTGGTCTCAGGTCAAAGGTTAAAACTCAAAAGGGTCTGCAACAGGAATCTGACCAGCTCCTACTTTAATGAACACTCCAGAAGCGAAACAGAAAAACTTGCAGATAAGATATACTGGTCTATCTTGTCTTGTATACAGAGGGTCCCCTTTTGCTTCGACTTATGAACTCGATCCCATACAGAGGTATAATTTTAAAGACCCAGAATATGAAGACTTCCTGTACTTATGAGATGTTTTATGTTGTCCTGCATTGTGTCATGACTTGTGTCCAAATTGACTCGTGAATGGACTCAAGCACACAACCCAGGGACTATGGTAAAGGCTGGTTTGCAATACAAAGTGACGCCACATCCTCAAGTACTACTGCAGGAAAGTTGTCAGAACACATAGTTTTGCTGTATTCAGTACCTTCAGATGTTCCTTGATATCGCCTGGTGTGAATCGAATTGACTGAAAACAGGGATTTGTAATACTGGGGATCTTGGGAAGAGACCAAAATAGATCATCCACTTGTCTGATTTGCTGGGCTCCACCATCATCAAGGATGGGCATATTTATGGATCCTTCTTCTCCAATGAGTTTTTAAATTGTCTACCACCATGCATGACTGCACAGATCAGATCTGATGTGTTGGCTGTAGGATCGCTTAACTCTATCACTTGCTGCTTTTGCTATTTGGCATATAAGGAAGTCCTGTTTGGTAGCTTCACCAGGTTGACATCTCACTTTTAGGTATGCCTGGTGATACTCTCCATTGATTAAGAGTTAATCTCCTGGCTTGATGAAACTGGTAGATGGGATTAGATTAGATTACTTACAGTGTGGAAACAGGCCCTTCGGCCCAACAAGTCCACACCGCGCCGCGGAAGCGCAACCCACCCATACCCCTACATTTACCCCTTACCTAACACTACGGGCAATTTAGCACGGCCAATTCACCTGGCATGCACATCTTTGAACTGTGGGAGGAAACCGGAGCACCCGGAGGGAACCCACACAGACACGGGGAGAATGTGCAAACACCACACAGTCAGTTGCCTGAGGCAGGAATTGAACCCAGGTCTCTGGCACTGTGAGGCAGCAGTGCTAACCACTGTGCCACCGTGCCGCCCACAGCTGGAAAGTTCATTTAATCATTTCTCAACTACAAGGCCTGGATATGCCAGGCCTTGAGGTTCCAGATTGTGTTGGTTTACGATTCTACTGCTGATACACTTCATGGAATGCCTAGTTTTGAGCTGCTGGATCTGTTCAAATTCTGTCCCATTTAAATATGCCATAACACAATGGAAGGTATTTTAAATGTGAAGACGGGCCTTTGTTGTGGACAGATACACTTTTGTTCGGCATATCAATGAGGACGAGGAGAAGTACGAATTCCCCTCTTCTTAGTTCCCTCACTACCAGCCATAGACCCAGTCTAGGCCCAGTCCTTTAGTAAGAGGAAAAAGTAAGGACTGCAAATACTGGAGATCAGAGTCAAAAGTGTGGCACTGGAAAAGCATAGCAGGTCAGGCAGCATCCAAGTCCTCCATCCAGATTACATTCTGTGGTCCAACCACCCTTCGGCTTTCCTCCAAGTATTGTTTAACATGGAGGGAGTACTGACTCATCAGCCAAGAAAGGGTCATACGTTCTAATCAGTAGGAGGTTTCCTTACCCATGTTTGACCTGAAGCCATAAGACTTCATGGAGTCTGAAGTTAATGTTGAGGACTCGCAGGGCATATCCCTCCTGACTGTATGTGACTGTGCCCCAGCTCTGCTGGGTCAGTCCTGCCAGTGGGGCTGGAAAGTTTCTCTTTCATCATTTTTCAACCACTAGCGAATGCAGTTCTGAAAGCTTAGTCTGGGTTGTGCCGTAAGCTGTTTCCGCAAGATGGCCACCATCCCTCAGTTGTTCGGTGGGAGTAGGGTTGAGGGAGTGGGAGGTGTCTCTCTTGGGCAAGATGGAGAGATAAGAGACAGGATCCTGGGGAAGATGTGAGTGTTAGGACCGAGGATGTTGGAGCTGGTGAGCATAGGGAAGGGAGAGAGGTGCCACAAGTAGTTGATTGGATGGGCTCAATTTTCATTTAAAAAAGTATCCACGAGATGTAATCCTTATTGTCGGAGGTGACAGTTGAGAAGCAGGTGAGAAGGATTTAGAAAACACTTCTTAAGCAGAACATCAATAATTATACTTCAAAACATTATTAACTGGTTGTATATCATTTTGGGACCTCCTGAGGAGCTCTCTCTATCTCAATGACTGCTATACTTTGTATCTAACTGACAGCAGTATAGAAAAATCGACATTTCTGGAAATATTTTGAAGTAAACGATAACATCAGACCACCCCTCCAACACTCTCTTATCTCCGGAGTGCAGACTGTCAATGAAAGAGACTGTTCCCACTCATTCAGCATTCGCTGGGGTCAGACTGACAGGTTCATTACTGAATGGAGCGGGGTGGGGGGTGACAAGGCTACTCACATAGTTCAACAAGATTACAGGAAGAAAGAGCTGAACTGTGTCAGTGGATGGGGGAGTAAATTGTTGGCTGGGGTGACACCAGAGAAACTGATCCAAATATTTCCTGTGAATCCTGTCCACCATTTCACAGCAATTAGCATTTCACTGCAGCAGGCAGGACGTGAGAGATATGATCAGGAGTCAGCCATTTGTCCCCTTAAGCCTCGTCTACCATTCAGTAAGATCATGAGCTCAGCTATACAACCTTGAGCTTTAACAACACATAATTTTAGTTATTAACTTCTCCTCATCATGGAGGTCTCTCATACTTATTTGTAATTCACTAGATGTAGACATCACTGGCTGGGCCATCATTTATTATCTTACTCTATTTGCCCAGATGGCAGTTACAAGCCATTCCTGTGGGTTTGGAGTCTAATGTAGACCAAACTGGCTCAGTGGTTAGCACTGCTGCCTCACAGCACCAGGGACCCAGGTTTGATTTCAGCCTCGGGTGACTGTCTGTGGGGAGTTTACACACTCTCCCCATGTCTGCATGGGTTTACACTGGATGCTCTGGTTTCCTCCCACAGTCCAAAGATGTGCAGGTTAGGTGAATTGGCCATGCTAAATTGCCCATTGTGTTCAGGAATATGGAGGGTAGGTGCCTTAGTCAGGGGGAAATGTAAAGTAATTGGGTAGGAGGAATGGGTCTGGGTGTGATACTCTTTGGAGGATTAGTGTGGACTTGTTGGGCCTAATGGCCTGTTTCCACACTGTAGGGATTCTATGAATATGGCAAATTAGGAGGTTGAGAGGTGACCTTATGGAGGTTTATGAAATCATGAGGGGTATAGAGAGGGTTAACGGTAGGTGTCTTTTCCTGGGAAGGGGGATTTCAAAGACTAGGGGACAGATTTTTAAGGTGAGAGGAGAGAGATTTAAAAAAGTCACCGGGGCAAGTTTTTGACACAGAGGTGGGGGCAGGGTCACATTTGGAATGAACTTCCTGAGGAAGTAGTGGATGCGGGCACAGTTACAACAATTAAAAGGCACTTAGATGAGTACATGATTAAGAAAGGATTGGAGGGATATGCACCAGGAGCAGACAGGTGGGACTAGTTAGTTTGGGATTACGTTTGGCACGGACTGCTTGGACTGAAAGGTCTGTTTCCATGCTGAGTGACTCTATTCCCTTCCTTAGTGGACATCAATGAACCAGATGGATTTACAGTTATCATTAGATACCAGATTTGTTTTGAATTGAATTTAAATTCCACCACCTCCTATGACAGGCTTTGAACTGGGGTCTCCAGAACATTACGTGGGTCTTGAGATTAATAGTCTAGTGATAATACCACTCGGCCATCACCCTCCCCTAGGCAGGATATGAACCTGCTGTAGTAACACAGAATTACAACAAGACAATAAAGACATAGGTAAATGATGTGACTGTACTGAGACACAAGCAAGGAACAGAGGCAGACCATTCAGCTCTTACAGCCTGCTCTGCTGTTTCCATAAGATCGAATTGTGTTTCAAAATATACCTTCGCATTTGGCTCTGACTTCCATGGCCAACTGTCATCTCTCTGTCTCTGTCTTAATCATAATAAATGAAAATTGCCTCAACCTTGAAAGGAAACACTCTCCTCATCTCTGTCCTAAAATGGTAACCCCTAATTTTAAAATAATGTCCCCTGTTCTGGAGTCCATCACAACACCTTCACATCCACCTTGTCAAGACCGTTCACGATGTTATAGAATCACTCCTCACCCTTTAAGACTCCGGTGGAAATAACCCCAGCTCATCCTTTCCCTGCAAGACAGCCCACTCGTTCAAGGTATTTGTTCAGTCAAAGCTTCTCTGAGCCACTCCAAAGTATTTATATCTTAAATGAGGAGACTGAAACTGGACCCAGTGATCGAGATGTGGTCTCACCAATGCTCTGCATGGCTGAAGAATCCACAAGCTCAACACCACACCATGAAACAATCTTCTTGTCAAATACAGGGGTGGGTGGAGACAGAAAACTCAAAGAAAATAAGCAATAAAATGATTAAAATAGCAATGGAATCATAGATTCTTAAAAAGAGAATCAGACTATTTTTGTCCATCATGGTTGTGCTTTAGTAATATGATCCAATTACTTCCACTCCCTCATGATGACTCCATAGTCCTGCATATCATTCTTAAACATTATAATGCACATATATTTAATTTGCTTTCACCACCCTTTCACTGCCTTTATTTCATTTCAACAAAAAAAAATTGTCAACCACCATTCTTTAGCCAATTATTTTCATTCTGTGTACTATGGTAACTGCCTATCTTTCAGGTAGAACAGTTTCCCCAATTTCCTCATAGTCTGAGCAGTTCTCTTAAGCCTTCTTAAACCTCCTCAGTTTGAAGAACACGAATGTCACCTTCTTGAGTTGATTCACTCGTAGGACGTGCGTGTCGCTAACTGTGTTAGTATTTTATTGCCTGACCCTAGCTGTCCTTAAGAAAGTGGTGATGAGCTGCCTTCTTTAACCATTGTAGTCCACATGCTAGGTTGTCCTCAACACTGTTAGGGAAAGAATTCCAGGATTTTGACCCAGTGACAACGACGGAATGGTGATATATTTCCAAGTTAGGATGGTGAGTGACTTAGAGGGAACTTGCAGGTGACAGTGTTCCCATGTATCTGATGCCCTTAACCTTCTAGATGAAACTGGAGATGGAGTTTGAAGGTGTTCTCTAAGGATCTTTGGTGAATTTCTGCCATGCGTCTTGTAGATGGTACACACTGCTGCTACAGAGGGTCAGTGGTGGAGGGGATGGTTGCTGTGGATGTGTTGCCAATCCTGCTGGCTACTTTGTCCTGATGGTGTCAAGGTTTCTGAGTGTTGGTGGAGCTGCACCCATCTCGGCAAATGGGGAGTATTCCATCACACACCTAACTTGTGCCTTGTAGATAGTAGACAGCCTTTGGGGAGTCACTCACTGCAGTATTCCTGGCCAGTGACCCACTCTTGTAGCTGCTGTATTTATGCAGCAAGACTAGTTCAGTTTTAGTCAAAATTAATTACCAGGATATGGATAATGGAGATTCAGTGATGGTAACAGCATTGAATGTCAAGGGGCAGTGGTCAGATTGTCTCTTATTGTTGATTGTCATAACCTGGCATTTGTGTGGCACAAATGTTACTTTCTACTGGCCAGCCCAAGCCTGGGTATTGTCCAGATCACATTGCATTTCAACATGGACTGCTTCAGTATATGAGGAGTCACGAATGATGTTGAACATTGTGCAATCATTGGTGATCATCCCCGCTTCTGACCTTATGATGGCGGGAAGGTTGTTGATGAAGATGGTTGGACCTAGGACATTACCTTGAGGAATTCCTGCAGAGATGTCTTGGAGTTGACATGACTGATTCAAATAATCACACTCTCTCCCTGCTACTGCAGCCACTTCCCACTAAGGCTCATGATCTACCTCTTAGGGTCATTTTAACAGCCCAATTGATTGGAAGTACCTTATAGGCCAGAAGATGGCAATACAAAGATTTGAAATGTACAGAACAAGCCTAACCCTTCCAATTTCATTCAGAAGATCATTGATATACTTTTAATCAATCTGTTCAGAGTTGTTATTACACACCTCGGGAACCATTGGGTCTTAAACCTGGACCTCCTAGCCCAGGAGCAGGAACACTACCACAGTGCCACAAGAGCATCTGGTCTCCCTCGATTTTCAAACTATGGACTTATATGGAGATCAGCAAGATCCCAAACACCAAGGGCAACATGGTGGCTCAGTGGTTAGCACTGCTGCCTCACAGCGCCAGGGTCCCAGGTTCGATTCCAGCCTCAGGTGACTGTGTGGAGTTTGCACATTCTCCCTGTGCCTGTGTGGGTTTCCTCTGGGTGCTCTGGTTTCCTCCCACATTCCAAAGATGTGCAGGTCAGGTTAATTGGCCATGCTAACCCCAGCTTCTCAGAGAAAAAGAATGAGAGAGAGAGAGAGTGTGTGTGTGTTTGTGTATGTGAGAGAGACAGAGGCTGAAGCAGGATATTATTTTATTGGAAGACACTGGAAGATGAGCTCTCAGGTTAAATAACGAGTAGAAGGAGATGCTGTGAGCTGCATACAAAGTGTACAGCCAGCTCTTGTTTCACGCTGTGTTTTGTTTTAGTCTAGTGATCACTGTAAGGAACCTGACAGCAAGACTTGGAACTGGGACTGTTTTGATGTCACATAGAATTCTGTCCTGCAGGTAATTCTATTCATGGCTGTGAAACCTCTGTGGAGTTTCATTTGCAGTTTTACTCTCTCTGCTAGCGGGTGAATTGTCATTCCAGCCTGATCATACTCACCCTCTGCCTTCCCTACTCACTCCTGTTCCTTTGTCCTCTCTCACACTCTTGTCTCCATGCTCCTCACTCCCCCTCCTCTGTTCTTGCTCCCGCTTCCCTGCTCCCCTCCTCTTTTCCACTCTTCCCTCCCAATGCATCTCCATTCCCCCTTCCTCACTCCTTGTTCTCCCCTCCTGACTCCCCTTCCCCTCCTTTGTTCCTCCTCATTTCCCCTTCTCTCTTCCATTCCCCCCTCCCTGCTCCCCATTCCTCCACCTCCTCCTGCCCTGTTCTCCCCACTCCTCCCTGGTCCCACCCTCCTCACACTCCCTCCTGACCCCCTCCTGTTTTCCCCTAACCTGACGCGCCCTCCTCTCTTCCATTTCGCCCTCCCCACACCCCTCCATCACCACCGCTCTCCCTCCTCCCTCCCTGCTCCCCATCCTTCCCTGCTGCCACCCTCCTCCCCTCTCCCCATTTCCCCTTCTCCTTCCTGTCTCCTGCAGGGCAAATGAAACTGAGAATGTGGGGTGGTGAGAGTTAGCTGGTGAAGAGGAAATACCACCAGCTTCTGAGAAGAGACATCAACCACTGTGTGGCCACTTCCTATCCTTAGAGCCAATGAAGCACTGAACACAGGAAGATTCTGAAAACAATAATGTAATTATGATGGAACTGGTGTAGGCACAGTTGGCTGAAGGGTCTCCATAGCAATTCTGAATTGAGAAGGAACTTCTTCACGCAGAGGGTTGTGAATCTGGAATTCCCTGCCCAGTGAAGTAGTTGACTCTATGTCAGTAAATGTTTTTAAAGCTAAGATAAGACTTTTTTTTACAATAATGAAGGAATTAAGGGTTATGGTGAGAGGGTGGGTTAGTGGAGCTGAGGCCATGAAAAGGTCAGCCATGATCTTGTTGAATGGTGGAGCTCGCTCGAAGGGTCAGATGGCCTACTCCTGCTCCTATTTCTTATGTTCTGTGATTCTCAGATCATGTGATCACAGGTATTGATTGAGGGGTAAGTATTGGCTGGGACACTGCAGACTCCCCTGCTCTGCTTCGTGTTGAAACTGTGTTTTTATTTTAATTTTTTTATAAGTTTTCTGTTTGGAGTTGTGAACTGTCACTTAAGAGCTAAAGGTGGCCTTTGGACTATGAACATTAGCTTATTTTAAAAAGAGATATTCATTTATGATGACAGACCTGATTGTTAATGACAAGTTGATTCTTGTTCAAAGACAACTCGAGATGTTTCAGTTCTAGAGCTGCATTATACTCCATCAGATGGCAATAATGAATGTCAGTTGAGCCCTTAAAAAGTGACAACTAATCTAACAAAGAGAAACCAAAGTTTGAACTGGTTTTGAACTCTGTTTAAGTCAGAAGGATTGCACCTGCAAAAGCTAAACAGAGATTTGATTGCTCCCTGGTTTTTCCTCCCATTCTCAACTTACTGAAAGCCTAGAGCACAGATTCTGATTTGTAAATATTAAGTGAACATTCTTCAGAGACTACTTAAGCTAGTTGCCTGCACCAGTGTGTTCAGAAACCAAGCAAGGTACAACCCCATGTGTCTGTGATGTTACAGATTATGAAGTCAGCTTAAGTGGGGATCGTGATAAAATAACCCAATCTGAAACACCGACTCCCCATCTCCTCTGATGCTGCTTGACCTGATGTGCTTTTTCCAGCGCCACACTTTATCAAGTCCACTTAAGTAAACTGACCAGTAACATCTCATATATTTTCGTTTTTGATTTATCCCTTAACTGTACCTGTCAGTCTTTGGGGCTAGAATCAAAGAAAATTGGGTTTAAATCATAGACATTAATTGTATTATCTTGAGGTTTAACTTTGCTCTGCTAAAGCAATTCTTAATAAATTGTTAAATCTTTTGGTTAACCTATTATTCTAGTGTGTAGTATTGGTTATTCGAAAAGTCTGGGTAGGAACCATGTGGATCAATATTGAGGGCCATTGAATGATTTAATTTTACTGTGTTGTCAACACAGGGATAGGGAGGCTGATTTGATTTGGCTGTCTGTCTCTGATTTGTAATAGGGAGAGAGAGAGAGAGCGTGTGTGAGTGAAAGTGTATGAGTGAATGAAACAGTGTGTGTATGCATGTGTGTGCATGTGTATGTGTCTGAGAAAAAGAGAGAGATATGCATATGATTGTTGGATAGTCATCCAAACTTCCCGGACGATCTTTACTCAGTCAACTCCATTGGTGGAGACCATGCTTGTTTCCAAATGCTCTTGGTGCTCACCAGCAAGGAGGGCTAACACCTCCTCTCTAAAGGACCACCTCCAACAGTGCAGCATTCTCTCCATATTGCACTGTCAGACTGGAGCATGTGCCCAAATATTTGTGGAATTGGAAGACAAAAATCATTGACATCATTTCGTGGAGGCTGCTGGATTCTGGGTTTTGCTTTGAACGAATCCTGTCCCCCAGGCTTTCACATAAGGAGGTTCTCAAATGCCGAGTATCAGAATGGACTGGGAAGAGACTAAATGCTGACTGAGCTGCACTCTGTGAACAAATGTCTGCAGGTGCCCTCCTTAATTCCAGAAATAGACGAAGAAGTGACGGAGGCAAAACAGTTGAGGAGAACATTTGGGTTTTCTCAGTGGCATTCAGTGTAAGTGTTTGCAGTTTTTGTTGAACCGCTAGGTCACAAATCAACATGATCACATTCACAAAACAGGCCTGTGGCAGGCTTCCTCACTCACAATCACATCATTGTCAGCTGCTCAGTATCCTGCAGCTCTGGGCACTGCCTTTGTCCTGGGCTTAATTAGTGCCTGCTTTGGTATTCTGTACAAGCAGCCTGAGCTGTGGGAGAGAAACAGCCTGAGCGAGCGAGTGAGAGAGAGAGAGAGAGAGAGAGAGAGAGATGCATAGACAGAGATGAACAGAGGAAGAGAGAAATAGAGTTGAGAGACAGAGAGAGAGAAAAAAAAGAGACAGAGATGTAAACAGAAAGAGAGAGAAAAACGGAAATAGATGAACACAGAAAGAAAGTCAGGAGAGAATCAGAAACAGACTGGTGTACACAGAAATAAAGACCAACATAGAGAAGACAAAAAAATGGAGAAGAGAACAAAAAGCAGAAAAAAATGGAGAGATGAACAGAGGGAGAGAAAAACAGAGAGAATAAGAAACATACAGAGATGAATACAGAAAGAAACAAAGAGAAAACACTGAGAAAAACAGAGAAAGAAAGAGGAGAGAGAAAAACAGGAGTCAGAGTACAGAAAACAGACAAAGACAAAAAAGAAATTGAAAAACTGCAAGAACATTGGAGTAAAGGTTGTTTTGAGCTGAGATACTCTAAATTGTTCACAGGATTGCCCAAACTCAGTGCTGAATAGAGCATCACATGAAGGAAAGTTGCAAAGTTGCTGTGTGTTTACACAGTGTAAAAATCCATATCTTTACAGTGCCATCTATCACTATTGTGTCAAAGGTCAGGCAGCCAAAGGCCCCATGGATTGGCCACATAATCTGTGCTCAGAGGGAACGTTAGTCATAACTCATTGATTACTCAATCTGGTCAACATGTGACTGCAGACCGACAGCGATATGGTTCACTCTTAAAAGACCTCAGAAAGGGTCCAACAAGCCACTCAGTTCAAGGGCAATTAGGGATGGGCAACAAAGAATGCCCTTGCCGGCAGTACCATGATTGAATTAAAACATAAGCTGGCTTGATTCTCTAATACAGTATGCACCTGTCATTTCTGATTATCTCCCTTTCCGATCTCCATTTCAATCTTTATATACTTTAGACACCTCTGCAGAAAGCACGAGCTTTAATGTCCTTCTTGCCCCATGGAAGCTTGTATACACTGAACCCAAAGTATCTCCTTTGTGAATGCTTTCCATTACAGCACAAGGCTAAAGGAAGGGCTTAGAAATAAGAGCTGGGGCAAAAGCTGCCTTTGAAGATGAGGGTTAGATTTCTATGTTCAACATGTGAAGCCGGTGTGGAGAATGGTAGATGAAACTTGTTTGAGGGATTTGGTGCTGGATTTAAAGCAGGCAAGAGGGGTTTTGCCCATCAGTGAGGAGTCTTGACCATGGGAAGTCTCATGTTGTCTACTTTGTGCAAGGCATGATGGTAATATTAGCCTTCTCCAGAATCATGGACCCCAAGGGAAGGAAGTCCCACTCTCCGAGTGCTGCCAGTCAACCAGAGGGCAATGGCTGTCGTAGCGCCAATGAGTTTTTTAAACTAGACCAATCACTTCAAAGTATATTAAGAAGATATCCAAGACTCTAACATTTTCTTATTTTAAAGGTAAGTATAAGGATATTGCATTCCAGATGAAATTTGTTTGGTCAAATTGCTCGACTTTAAGCGAAACACACATTATTTTTATACTACAGTTAAATTACAGACAAAATAAAAACAAAAAAAAATTGACTTAATTGTAATACTATTGAAATACTTAACAAAGTAATATATGCATGAACTATTACTGTTCCAATATAGTTACATCCCATAAACACACCCTCGACAAAGGTAAATTCAGTAAAATAAACTACCTCACATGCAGTTCCTACCATAGGAGGAGAATCTCTAGCTTTTAGCTGTAATGGAGAGAGAATAAGAGCTTCCCCACCCTGCATCAAGACTCCAGCAACTGCTAAAGCTAAAACTAAACATCCTGGTTCTGTGGGAGTTTGATCCCGCCCTTTCAGGTTACTTCTATTGTTCTAACTTTTTAAAAAATCCCAAGGCCTCACCAGCTGTTTATTGGCTTTGAGCAGACCACTCTGTCTCAACTTTTCTTGGTGGGCGGCACGGTGGCACAGTGGTTAGCACTGCTACCTCACAGCGCCAGAGACCCGGGTTCAATTCCTGCCTCAGGCGACTGACTGTGTGGAGTTTGCACGTTCTCCCCATGTCCACGTGGGTTTGCTCCGGTTTCCTCCCACAGTCACAAAGATGTGCAGGTCAGGTGAATTGGCCATGCTAAATTGCCAGTAGTGTTAGGTAAGGGGTAAATGTAGGGGTATGGGTGGGTTGCGCTTCGGCGGGTCGGTGTGGACTTGTTGGGCCGAAGGCCTGGTTCCACACTGTAAGTAATCTAATCTAAAATTCTTAGTAAAACAATCCAGAATAAAACACACCTCTTAAAGCCATAGTATCATCACACCTCCCACCTGTGTCTGTGTGGAATGCTCTGCCCCAGAGGGCAGTGGAGGCCCAGTCTCTGGATTCATTTAAGAAAGAGTTGGATAGAGCTCTCAAAGATAGTGGAATCAAGGGTTATGGAGATAAAGTAGGAAGAGGATACTGATTAGGAATGATCAGCCATGATCATATTGAATGGCGGTGCAGGCTCAAAGGGCTGAATGGCCTACTCCTGCACCTATTGTCTATTGTCTATTGTCTTAAACAAAGTGAACCATCAATATACAAACATGCCTCCATTTTCAAACACCTTAAATATTAGTACACTACAATAGACATACATTACATTGACTCTGAGCATACAAACATTCACTACTACAGTGCGTTTTTTTCCACTACTGAACATCTCTGTCTTTTTTCATCAAAGGCGCAATAACATGTCAGCAATTACATTCTCTCATCCTGCTACGTGTATAGTTTTCAAATTGAATGGTTGCAATAATAAACTCCACCTAAACAGTCTGGTATTTTTATCATTAACATTTTCCAAAATGCTGAAATGTTGCACTCCAACACTAAACTCAAGGTCTCCTTCTCGATTCTGTTTTTTTTTGATGATTATTCAATTTTCTGTAAAAATACTCAATAAGTCTTCCTTTCTTCTCATCGTCTTCTTGCAAGAGTTACAGCACTGACACCCACATCACTCGCCTCAATAGCCATATTGAATGACTTTGCATAACACTGGAGCAGTGGTTAACACAGCTTTTAGGCAGTCAAATGCCTTCTGACATTCTTCCATCCACTGAAATTTTCTGCACTTCTTCAACAGGTCTGTCAGTGAAGTTATCGCATTGCTAAAATTCAATACAAACTTCTGATAAAGCCCACTCAGTCCCAGAAATTGTAGTACTTCCTCCTCATGTCAATGGTATAGGAAACTCCCTAGTAATCTTTTGTTTCACATCCCGCAAGGCTATTTGTCATGTACAATGACATATACCAGGAACATGACTAAAGCTTTCGCGAGCTCACTCTTAGCCAGGTTAGTCACCAAGCCTGCCTCCTGAAGTTGATCAAACAAGTCAGATAGATGCTCCAAATGTTCCTTGCATTTTCAATGCACACTACACAATTGGGTTATCTCAAAATGACTTTATTCATTAGTCTTTGAAGTTTGGCTGGTGCATGACTTTAAACTGGTCCAGTCCACTCTGCATCATGAAAGCCAAATTTTCCTTTGGTCTTTCAGATAAAGGTACCTAGAGTATCCTCTGAGTAAGTCCAACCTTTGCCTTTCAAACGTGGAACAGGATATGATTCAGAATTTGTAACCGCATTGACTTTGTGATAGTCCATAGATAATCATTGGGTATCATCTGGTTTTGGCACCATTACTATGGGTGAGTTCTATTTGCTGCAACTTGTATCGATTATATTGTCTTTGAGCATGTGTTCAATCTCTTTTTGAACCTGTGCCAACTTAACCCTATTAGTTGTTGATTGAACTTGGTTCTTCACTTTGTGTTGTAACTAGTAACACATTCCCCGTTTGCTTTCCTTCCCCATCAAAATACAATTTGAGTCCATTCACAGGATACACTCTATGAGATTTCTTTCGGTCTGGCATTCTTAACAAATAATTCACCTCAGAGTCAAGAGTGTATTGTTGGAAAAGCACAGCAGGTCAGTTAGCATCTGAGGAGCAGGAGAATCGAAGCTTCGGGCATAAGCCCTTTATCAGGAATGAATCATCATTAATTCCTCATTAAGAGCTTACATCCGAAACAGACTCTGATCTCTAGCATCTGCAGTCCTCACTTTCTCCTAGTTGATTTCAACCTAACTGTGAAGCCTCTTCCAAGGATGTGTATCTTGAAGAGGTTCTCCTCCTCTCTCCGCAAGGATCTCAGTAAGTCTCTCTCTCACTGCACCCCCCACCCCACCCAGGTCATCTCCTCTGTCATGAAGCTCTTCACCACGTCCTGAAGCAGACTCGCTACCAAGCCACATTTCCTTAATCACCATTCAGTCCTGATGAGGGGTTATGCCTGAAACATCAATTCTCCTGCTCCTCAGATGCTGCCTGCCCTGCTATGATTTTCCAGCACCACACTCTCGACTCTGATTTCCAGTATCTGCAATCCTCTCTTTCTCCTAAATAATTCATCTTACTCAGTTTCCTCGGCCCACTAAACCTTACCTTTAAATGTTCACCTACAAACTGGGAATAATACTAATGCTTACCTCCAAGAGCAAAATTATGAATTTTTTATTTCTTGTCTGCTTCCTGTTACATCACACGCTGCACTACTTTTAAATGCTGCCTAGCCAACTCACTCTTTTTATTTTATCCTTTCCTAAAATTTGACAGAAAGTCCAAATATGTGGTCTTCAAACTCTGACTCACCGATTTCTCTTTAATTAATTTCAGTGGTCCTTTCACCTCATACCCCAAAAAACAGGTGAAATTTCTTTATCAGAATCCTCTGGATAATCTTGATTATAAGCTCGCAATGTGGTCCTTAAAGTTTGATGCCACCATTTTAATGCTCCGTGCAATTCTGGATGGTACACATTGCATTTGAATTGTTTTATTCCTAAGCTATCTATAACTTCCTTGAATAATTTTGATGAAAAATTTGACCCTTGATCCAATTATATTTCTGTGGGTAGTCCATACTCAGTCAAAAAAAACTGAGTAACTCTTCTACCATCCTTTCAGATATGATACTGCATAATGGAATGGCCAAAAAATACCCACTTTTTAACTTTAGGTAGGGGTCCTATCCAATCAATTAGGACTCTTGTGAAAGGTTCCTCAAATGTGGGAATGGGTATTAAGGCTGTTGGTTTTATCACTGCCTGAGGTTTTCCAGTTATGTGGCACATATAACATGTCCAGCAAACTTCATTCACAATTGGAAGTAAGTTTTCTTTACCACGGTAATTCATGTGGCAGCTTGGTGGCTCAGTGGTTAGCACTGCTGTCTCACAGTGCCAGGGACCTGGGTTTGATCCCAACCTTGGGTGACTGTGTGGAGTTTGTACATTCTCCTCGTGTCTGCGCGGGTTTCCTCCGGGTGCTCCGGTTTCCTCCCACAGTCCAAAGATGTGCCGGTCAGGTGAATTGGCTAAATTGCTCAGAGTTAATTGCAGGGGTAAATGTGGAGTGAGAGGGTCAGTGTGGACTTGTTGGATCAAAGGGCCTATTTCCACATTGTAAGGATTCTATGAAGTCTTTCTGAATGTGATACCTGCAACACCTCCTTTTCTATAATCCACCAGTAATACAACTTGATAAACTTCTGCCTACTTTTCATCTGTCTGAATGTGTGATGGTCTCCATTTCTTCATCAAGACTTCACTTTTAAGGTAGTAAGATTCTGGGTTACACGCAGCTTCTTCTTCTGTGTCTGCTTTTTGATACGACTGCTTTTAGTTTTCCCCTTTCGGTTGGAATTCAGCTAATTTTGCTGAACTAAAAATATCCACTTTGTCCTCCATCTGTTTTTGTTTTTTCTTCCTCAACCATTTGCTCAAACATAGTTTCTGATAGCTGAATTTCAATGTCCTGATCTTTATCCTTGATTTTTCCTCCTGTGGCTTTGTGACTTTGTCACCACAAATTCAAGAAAATTCCCAGAATATACTTGCTGTAACTCATCACTTAAATGATTTCCCAGTTTGTTTTCAACCACAGTGAGCATCACTCCCACCTGGAGTCCGGCTATATCATTACCTATGATAAACTCTATTTCCAGAATCAAGAATTTCTCTATTACTCCTGCCACCACTTCACCACTTTTCACCCAACTCTCCAACCTCATTTTATATAATGGAACCCTATTCATCCCACCATGAATTATAAGCTCCTCTTATAGTGATACAATAATCTTTCAGAATTTCATATCTCCTCATCTCTCACAACCAAAGATTGACTTGCTCCTGAATCTTTTTAAAATTTTAATTTCTTCACCGACTCTTCCTGGCATACATGAGTAAACCTGACCTATGCAAGTGAATTATTTAATGAGATCTGGCACTTTCTTCTCAACTAACCCCTGACCAGGTTATACATTCTTTTGCAGCTTTTTAGCTTCCACTGTGCTTTCCTTTCCCACTTGAACAAAACTCACTCCTGTTTTCCCACATCTGTCTTGCCAGTGCTTTTTCTAAACCATGGCTTCATGTGGCCTACTTTATGAGTGAAAACACCTGAGCTTTTTTACTTTATTTTCCCCTCTTGGTGTACCTTTTAAACCTGTGGTAAACTATCTTTATTACCTTCAATGAAGTCTCCTTTTCCCTTACCACCTGAGGATTTCTCGTTTCCCCAATTTCTTACCCTCACAAATTGAAATTGACGTTAAGCCAAACTTTGATTTATGATCCAACTCATAATCATCTGCCATTTCTGCTGCTAGTCTAGCGGCACGGTGGCACAGTGGTCAGCACTGCTGCCTCACAGCGCCAGAGTCCCGGGTTCATTTCCCGCCTCAGGCGACTGACTGTGTGGAGTTTGCACGTTTTCCCCGTGTCTGCGTGGGTTTCCTCCGGGTGCTCCGGTTTCCTCCCACAGTCCAAAGATGTGCAGGTCAGGTGAATTGGCCATGCTAAATTTCCCGTAGTGTTAGGTAGTGGTAGATGTAGGGGTATGGGTGGGTTGCGCTTTGGCGGGGCGGTGTGGACTTGTTGGGCCGAAGGGCCTGTTTCCACACTGTAAGTAATCTAATCTAATCTAATCTAGCAGTCTTAACTCTCTGTTCTTCCACATGAGTATTCACTACTTCAGGAAGTGAATTTTTGAACTCTTCCAAAATAATTGTCTCCCTAAGATTGTCATATGTTTGCTCTTATCTACCTATCAAAATTACTTTATTTGATCCTTTCAAGCTATGTGTTCATTTGACTAGGTTCCCTCCTGAGATTCCTAAAATGTCTGTAGGCTTATGGCACAATCTGACATGCACTTAAGATGACTTTTCTCACCTCATCATACTCACCAGATAACTTCTCTTATAGTGATGCAAATATCTCACTCACTCAACTACCAACTTTGGTTGAATCAACCATACCTATGGTCACTGGCCATTGCATTGGCTCATCGTAGTTGTAGGTATGTTCACGGAGATGGGAAGTTGATTTGCAGATGTTTCGCCACCTGTCTAGGTGACATCTTCAGTGCTTTGGAGCCTCCTATGAAGCTGTACCATCTCTTCTGGAATTTATTTGGTTTTGTTCCTGCTGCTTCTGGTTGCTCATAGTCATGGCCAGTATATTGGGCCGAGGTCAATGTGCTTGTTGATGGAGGCCAAGGATGACTGCCATGCTTCTAGAAAATCTCTGACTGTCCTCTGTTTAGTTTGTCCTATGATCATCGTTGTCCCAGTTGAATTTGTGGTCCTTGTCATCTGTGCGTGTCACTACTAGGGACAGCTGGTCATGGCATTTAGTGGCTAGTTGGTGGTTGTGGATGTGGATTGCAAGTTGTCTGCCTCTTTGTCTGATATAGTGTTTCGTGCAGTCTATGCATGGAATCTTGTAAATTACATCAGTCTTGCACAGGATGGGGACTGGCCTCTTTTGTCCTTGTGAGTGGTTGTCTGAGCGTGGCTGTTGGTTTATGGGCTTTCATGAATCCCAGTGGTCAGAGAGGTCTGGCTGCCAGAACCGAGACGTTTTTTAAATAAGGTAGCGCGGCTAGTGAGTTAGGTCATGGCATGTCCTCGTCGTGTTGTTTGTCTGTTAGGTACCTATGGAGGAAGTTGCGGGGATATCCATTCTTCGCAAAGATTCTGCAGAGGTGTTCTTCTTCTCTTCGTTGGTCAGGAGTGCTGCAGTGTGTTGCAGTCATTTTGAACAGGGTCCTAATGCAGCTTCTCTTGTGTGTGTTCAGATGGTTGCTGTTGTATTTCAGAGTCTAGTCGGTGTGTGTGGTTTTCCTGTCCAGCCATTTTCTCAAAAGAAATGACAAAGGCTTCTACATCCTTCTCATCAAACTGGGGCAACGCTTGAACATATTTAAACAGATTTCCACCAAGCCTTTGCCTACGATGGGATTTCTCTCCATCACTGTCCTCATCATTATGCCTACCTTTCACCTCTACCTCATAGACTAGAGATATTGCGGCGAGTAAGTCACCTCCTGACACCCCAAGGTCTATCCACCATCTACAAGGCACAAGTCAGGAGTGTGATGGAATACTCCTCACTTGGCGGAGTAAGTGAGGACTGCAGATGCTAGAGATCAGAGCTGAAAATGTGTTGCTGGAAAAGCGCAGCAGGTCAGGCAGCATCCAAGGAGCAGGAGAATCGACGTTTCAGGAATAAGTCCTTCTTGAAACCTCGATTCTCCTGCTCCTTGGATGCTCAATACTCCTCACTTGCCTGGATGGGTACAGTTCCAACAACACTCAAGAAGCTTGACACCATCCAGGACAATGGCGAGCTATTGCTACAATTACCTCCTCTTTTTGCATGGACAAAGGTAAACTTAATTCCAGCTTGTCTATCAATTCCATAAACTTTGCCTGGCTTTTTCTAAAACTCTGACTTCTTCCATCCCCAAGAAACTCTTAGTGACTGAAAGAGCCTTTATTACACAAGGCACACCCTGTTTAAACCTACCGAATGCAACACCCATCAACACTCACTACCTTTTGAGGCTAACGATCCTAAAACCGACCCAGAATTAGAGATTTTGATCCCTACGAGAGCCCCCAATTTGTTATGGACCAGACAAAAGCCCCTCAACACATCTGCGGGACGCACGCACAAAGCAAACATTTCCGGGATGCATGCGCAAAGCAAACATCTCCGAGACACACACACACACACACACACACACACACACACACACACGAAGCAACCCCTCCACCCCACGGTCAAACACTTCAACTCCCCTTCCCACTCCCCCAAAGACATGCAAGTCCTGGGCCTCCTCCAACGCCAAACCTTTACCACCCGCCTGAGGAAGAACATCTCATCTTTCGCCTTGGGACCCTCCAACCACATGGCTTCAATGTGGATTTCACCAGTTTCCCCATCTTATCCCAGATCCAACCTTCCAACTTGGCACCTCCCTCTTGACCTGTCCTACCTGTCCAATTTCCTTCCCACCTATCCATTCCACTCACCTCTCTGACCTATCACCTTCTCCCCCACCTTCATCTACCAATTGCACTCTCAGCTACCTACCTCCCACCCCAGAACCCCCCCGCCCACCCCCATTTATCTCTCATCTCCCCCCAGCCCACAAGCCTCATTCCTGATGAAGGGCTTATGCCCGAAACGTCAATCCTCCTGCTCCTTGGATGCTGCCTGACCGGCTGTGCTTTTCTATTATCACACTCTCGCCCCTTGAAACCTGTCATCTATAGACGGGGAGGTGAGGAGGTTCGAACCTTTGGATTTGTGGTCAGGAACAGCATCAAAATTTGGACGTGCTCATTTCTAAGCGCAGGATACATTCCTGATGTCTAAAGTTCAATATATGCCAGTAATGGGAGTCGGGCCTTTTTTACTGTTTTATTTACTACAGACCTTGGAGAATAAGAGCTAAGTTGCCTGGCAAAGGCTCTTTGATGACTAGGTTCTAATCTGCTCACCCCGTTTCATGCCTTAGTGCCAGGTATAAAAAGCCCTCCACTGGTACCTCTCGGGCGGGCACTGTTCCTGGAACTTTTAGCCCGTGAACTGACCCACCACTTCCCAATCTCGTCGTGCATCACCCAATTAAAAATGAAAAACATTTATGTGTGTCCCCTATCCCCCATCTCCAAAACTGGACTGACCTTAACTCTCAGTCAAATCATTTTCCCGTCTGAAATATTTTCACAGAATCACAGAATTGTTCTGGAGCGGAGAACGCTGCCTGAACTGCTGTGCTCTTCCAGCACCACTAATCCAGAATCTGGTTTCCAGCATCTGCAGTCATTGTTTTTACCCTGGAGCGGAGACAGCCCGTTGTGCCTCAGTCAACTCGTGAAATAAGCATCGTTGCCTCGCGCCAATTTCCTACCTCTTGCCCATATCCCTGAACACCATTTCTAGCCAAATGATCATCCAATGCCCTTTTGGATGTCTCAATTGAACGTGAAACTGAACCATATTTTAAGAGCACAAAAAATATTTCAAAATAGCAAAAAATAAAACTTATGTTTAAATGACCCTTTGATTTTGATGTTCACTTTCTGAGGCTAAAGACCAATCATAGCTGGATGGCAACCTCACTGATTGAGCACACTATATCTGTCTTTCAAACCTGTTACAGTGTATTGAGTACAAGAGTTGAAAGGTCATGTTGCAGCTATACAGGACATTGGTGTGGCCACTTTTAGAATACTGTGTGCAATTCTGGTCTCCCTGCTATCGGAAGGATGTTGTTGAACTTGAAAGGGTTCAGAAAAGATTTACAAGAATGTTTTTTTGGGATTTGAGGGCACATGGAATGGCTGAATAGGCTGGGGAAAGTGAGGACTGCAGATGCTGAAGATTAGAATCGAAAGTGTGGCGCTGGAAAAGCACAGCAGGTCAGGCAGCATCCGAGGAGCAGGAGAATCGATATTTCGGGCATGAGCCCGAATTCCTGATGACGGGCTTATGCCTGAAATGTCGATTCTCCTGCTCCTCGGATGATGCCTGACCGGCTGCGCTTTTCCGGCACTACGCTCTCAACTATTTTCTCTGGAGCGTCGGAGGCTGAGGGGTGACCTTGTAGAGGTTTATAAAATCATGAGGGGCACGGATAGGGTAGATAGACAAAGTATTTTTCCCACGGTAGGGGAGTCCAAAACGAGAGGACATAGGTTTCAGGTGAGAGGGGAAAGATTTAAAAGTGACCTGAGGGGCAACCTTTTCACACGGGGGTTGCTGCATGTATGGAACGAACTTGCAGAGGAAGTATTGGATGCAGGTACAATTACAACATTTAAAAGGCATCCGGATGGATACATGATTGAAGGGTTTAGAAGAAAATGGACCAAATCCTGGTAAACGGGACTAGATCAGTTTAAGAGGTCTAGTTGTCATGGACTGCGGGGTCTTTTTCCATGCTGTGTAACTCTACGTCTGGGCGTATGATGATTCCCATCCACCAAGTTTCTATTCTCTTCCTTTCTGATTTGTTTCTGCCTTTACTGCTTAGAGTTCACATCTCCAGGCTTTGTGAAAACCTCAGTACTCTGCCTGACTTGTTGATGGGAAATGTTAGCCAGGTACAGGAAGGGTTAAGAACCACACACAAGATGAAGGGAATTCATTAACCTTTACTGATGTCTCTGGATCCTCTGTTATTAAACATCCCTCATTCTTGTGGATCAGGCTGTCTTTGAAGATGTCAGTATAATTAGGGAGCTGGCAGACAGGAGTCCAGGGTCAGACCTGAGTGGTCTTGCACTTTGCTCACTCAAATGAACTGCCCCTCCCCTACCGCTATCACAGAAAGGAATCGGTGGCTGAGCATCGATCGTTCAGACAATAGAGGTGCAGAGCTGAGTACGACAGTCGCTGAATATTAATGGATCAGTGTGAATGAGCAGAGCCGCTCTCGACATACAGAACCCAATCAATTGGGTGATTATGAATCCATCAGTAACCATCTTTGTACCTGTTGAAATCAGGGTCAGTTCAGTGAATCGTGAGGTGGTCAGGGTCAATAGTGTGATTGGTGTCGGTATCAGTTTGTGCTGAGCATGTTAAGTACAAACGCTAATCGGGGAGTTACAGACCTTGATGTATAGGAATAAGTCCAAAAATATTCTGAGCACTGCATCGGCCATACATGGCCTCTCCAAACACTTACTGTCTGTGCCATCTATTTTATACTCCCATATTCCTATTTCCACTCAACTGCTGACTTGTAGGTACTCCTTGAAAAGGTTAACTTATCATTACAAGATAATCTCCATCGATCAGGATATAAAGATATAAACAGTCTTCAACAGGTGCCTCTGTGATCATTCATAGTGCAACAGCACCCAGCTAAGGTGGCAATATCTATTTACTCTTAAGTTGAGCTGCATGTTTCACAAGTGACCTTCATGCATTTTCGATGTAATGTAGCCAACCAAAGTTGGTCTACTATATAGAAGGCACAAGTTAGGAGTGTGACAGAATATTTCCCACTTGCCTGGATGGGTGCAGCTCCAAAGACACCCAAGAAGCTTGGTACTATCCAGGGCAAAGCAACCTGCTTGGTTTGGATTGTATCCACAAACATCTACTCCCTCTACCACAGACAGTCAGTAGCAGCAGTGTGTACTATCTACAAGAGGCAATGCAGAAATTCATCAAAGATCCTCAGATAGCACCTTTCAAACCTATGACCATTACCAAGAAAGTCTGATGGCAGTAAATCTACTCAAAACATCTCGGATATATCTGACAGTACAAGATGGTGACGATAGTGAGGACCAAGCCAACAGAAGATGCTGGCAGCAATGGACATCACTGTGTCCCATTATAAGACTGACTCCCAACTTCACTTCCTGGTTCCCATATGTCTCCAGTCTCTTATAGCCCCACCTTCTTCACATCTACCATTACTGCCCCTCTCTTCCAAACAACAACTCTTGGCTTCTCTTTCCTTGTGATCTGCCGACGCCTCTTCCACCTTCCTTTCCAACATGTTGTCACCTCCCAAGTTCACACCGATCTTTTCTGGAACTCCATATTTGAATGATGTCAAAAAGATTTCTGCAGCTGCCAAATTCTTCTGCTCCTGCCATCGTACGTAGCTTAATGTCAAATCTTAATTGCTCAAATGCCTATGAAATATTATGGGACTTCTTACTGCATTTGCAGTGTTATAGAAAGACAAGATGTTGCTCTTAATGTTCATTCTAATATGCTCAATTCAAGAACCCACTATAAGAAGTTCAGTACATCCTCTGCATCAACCAACTAGGACCAGACAGTGATAAGACTCCAGGATAAGGCAACAGAACATGCTCCTTCCCAAGCACTGCAGGGCAATTATGTGATGCTTGCATCTAATAAGGCACACAGGCAGAGCCAGGAAAGTTTAGTGTATTATGTTGAAGCCAATTTGCTAGAAGGGATTGTTAAATTATACAATCATTCTGCTGAAGCAATTAGCAAATCCCAGTATGGATTGGAGAGAAAGACATCCTTTCTCACCAAATGATGTCAGATTTTTGAGAGGATAACGGTAGCGATACTGGGATGCTTAGACGATATATATTTTGTTTTATTTGGATTTGGGATATAGCCATTTTTGGTGAGACCAGGATTTATCACCTGCTTCCAGTGGCCCTTGAGAAGGGGATACTGAGCTACCTCCTTGAACCACTTCAATCTGGTGGTGTAAGTACAACTCACAGTGCTGCTGGGAAGGATTTCCAGGATTTTGACCGAGCGACTGAGGATCGGTGGGGTTGAAGAAACAGAGGACGAGAAACAGGGTGAGAAACATAGGGGGAGAAACACTGACTGAGAGTCAATCACAGATTTGGAAGGCGCTATCAAAGAAAGCTTGGGGAGGAGCTGCCATGTATATAATAGTGAAGCACACTGCTGCTAGTGCGTGAGTGAGTAGCAGAGCAGTAAATGTTTAAGGTGGTGGATGCTCTAATGATCTAATGGGTTGATTTAACCTAGATGTTATTCTTTACTTATTCCTTCATGGCGTATGGGTATTGTTAGTAAGAATGTCATTACTTGTCCATCCTTAATTGCTCTTGAGGAGGTTTGATCATCTTGAGTGTTGTTGGAGCTGCGTGCACACAGGCAAGTGAAGAATTCCAGCATACTCCTGGTTTGTATCCTGTAGGTGGGATAAAGGCATTCGTATTACAGAAGGTGATTTCCTCACCATAGAATCCCCAGCATGTAACTTACTCTTGTATAACCATCATTTTTAAATGGCTGATCCAATTCAGTTTGGACAGTACCAGTAAAACTAATGGGGGTGAAGGGCAAAATCTCCCCTGGACATGATAGACTGCACCCAAGGAATTTAAAGAAAGTAGCCCTAGAGATCCACATTCAACATTCACTCCCTCTACCACCAACACTCAGTAACAGCAGTGTGCACCATCTATAAGATTGCAATGAAGAAATTTACCAAGGCTCCTTAGACTGCACCTTCCAAACCCACAGCCATTGCCATCTAGAAAGACAAGAGCAGCAGATACTTGGGAACACTACCAACTGCAATTTCCTTTCTGAATTATTTGTCATCCTAACTTGAAAATATATCATTGTCTCTTCAGTGTCACTGGGTCAGAATCCTGCAATTCCCTCCTGAAGGGCATTCTGAGTGTACCTGAACCAAATGGATTGCAACAATTTAAGTAGGCAACTCACCCCCACCTTCTCAAGGGCAACTGGGAACGGATGATAATTTCTGGCCTACCCAATGACCCACATGAGGGTGGTGAGTGCCTGGAACGCGCTGCCAGAGGGAGTGGTGGAAGCAGACACAATAGCAGCATTCAAGAGCATCTGGACAAATACATGAATAGGAAGGGAATAGAGGGATATAGATTACGTAAGTGAAGAAAGTTTTAGTATGGAAGGGCAAAATGAGTTTGGTGCAGCCTGGAGGGTGAAAGGTCTATTCCTGTGCTGTATTGTTCTTTGTTCTTTGAATGAATAGCTAAAACGGATAGTAGATGTACTCTTAGTAATCTTCAAAGAATCCTTAAATTCTGGAGATCAAAACTATTTGAAAATTACCAATGTAACATCTTTATTCAAAGAGAGGTGGAGACGAAAATAACTGGTAACTATAGGCCAGTCAGCTTGACATCCATCTTTGGGGAAAATGGTGGAGTCTATTATGAAGAATGTAATAGCAGAGCATTTCGGAATACATAGCAGAGACTGTAGTGATTGTAATGAGGTCAGCCAGGTGAACCCATAGAATAGGAGTTCCCTGATTGGGGCTGTTAATCTGGTATAATCAGGGAGCCCTGGCTGACAGAGAGAAACAGGAATGTCAGACATCCTGTTCATCCTGACAGTTGTTCTGAGGAAGCTCGATCAGTGTTGAGGACTCCCTCTGTGTAAATAAAAGGTGAGTTGGTGACAAGATTCCAGCCTCTGTGGAGTTATTTCAGAGACAACATGACTTCATGATGGGGAAATAATGCCTGGCAAATTTATTAGATTTCTTTGAGAGGATAACAAGGAGGCAAAGGGATAGCAGTGGACAGCGCCAGGAACCCGAGTTCACTTCTGGCCTGCCTGTGGGGAGTTTGCACATTCTCACTGTGTCCGTGTGGGTTTCTTTCTGGTGCTCCAGAAATCCTGGGCCTCCTCCACTGCAAATCCTAATCACCCGACGCCTGGAGAAAGAATGCCTCATCTTCCGCCTTGGGACCCTCCCACCACATGGCATCAATGATGATTTCACCAGTTTCTTCATCTCCACCACTCCCCCTCCCCTCCATCCAAGATCCAACCCTCCAATTGTTGTCCATATCAGTGAGTTGGATGAGAATGTACAAGGCATGATTAGTAAGTTTGCAGATGACACTAAAATAGATGGTATTGTGGACAGTGAGATCTTGCATTTTGGAAAGTCAAACCAAGATAGGAGTTTCATGGTGAATGGTAGGGCCTTAAGGAGTGGAGTGGAACAGAGGGACCTTGGAGTTCAGGTGCACAGTCTCTGAAAGTGGAGTCACAGGTAGACAGGGCAGTGAAGAACGCTTTTGGCACACTGACCTTCATCAGTCAGGGCACTGAGCATAGAATTTGGGAAGATACGTTGCAGTTGTACAGGACATTAGTGAGGCCGCACTTTGAGTATTGTGTTCAGTGTTGATCATCTTAGAACATAGAACATTACAGCACAGTACAGACCCTTCAGCCCTCAATGTTGTGCCGACCTGTGGAACCAATCTGAAGCCTACCTATCGTACACTATTCCATTTTCATCCGTATGTTTATCTTATGACCATTTAAATGGCCTTAAAGTTTACTACCTTGCTATAGGAAGGATGTTATTAAAGATTAGATTACTTACAGTGTGGAAACAGGCCCTTCAGCCCAACAAGTCCACACCAACCCGCCGAAGCGTAATCCACCCAGACCCATTCTCCTACATTTACCCCTTCACCTAACACTGCGGGCAATTTAGCGTGGCCAATTCACCTAACCTGCACATTTTTCGACTGTGGGAGAAAACCGGAGCACCCGGAGGAAACCCACGCAGACACGGGGAGAATGTGCAAACTCCACACAGTCAGTCACCTGAGGCAGGAATTGAACCCGAGTCTCTGGCGCTGTGAGGCAGCAGTGCTAACCACTGTGCCACCGTGCCACCCACTAAACTGACCACCCATTAAACTGGAAAGAGTGCAAAAGAAATTTACAAGGATGTTGCCAGTACTGAATGGTTGGCGTTATAGGGTGAGGCAAGCTCAGACTTTTTTCTTTAGAGTATAGGAGACTGAGGGGGGATCTTTTAGCAGTGAATAGGATCATGAGAAGCATGGATAGGGTGAATGTACTCAATTTGTTTTCCCAGGTTTGGGGATTTGAGGACATGGTGGCATCAGTTTAAGGTTAGAGGGAAAAGTTTAAAAAGGAACCTAAGGGGCAACGTTTTTACACAGAGGACGGTACGCATATGGAATGAGCTGCCAGCGGAATGGTTGAGGCAGGTGCATTTAACAACATTTAATAGGCATTTAGACAAATACATGGGTAGGAAAGGTTTAGAAGGATATGGGCACAGTGCAGGGAAGTGGAGTTTGTGTGGATGGACATTTTGATCGGCATGGACCATTTTGGGCCAAACTGGCCTGTCTCCTTGTTGTAGGACTCCATGCCTCTATGACTGGTCTCCAGCAAACAAGGTTATCACAAGACATATGACTACCAAGCAATACCTTGTTAAAGGAAAGTTCTAATGTCTTTTTATTAACTTAAAAAAAACAGGTATCCACAATTCTTCAAACTCAAGTCCATAGCAATTAGTGAAAATGGAGTTTTCATAGCCAATAGGCAGAATTCAGCAATCGTGATGGCATTAGATGTCAAGAGGATAGTTAGATTTTCCCTTATTGTGGATGGTTATTGCCCAGCACTCGCACAGTACAAATGTTACTTGAAATATGACAAATGCTGCCCACAGGCTGTTGAGCATCATTGGTCAGGTGGGATTTGTGTGTAGGTATTATTTAAGGAATTAGCTGCACTTGCCTGGGGAGAGGGTGGTTATTAAAGGTGCTACACTCAAACCAGCCACTCACCAGTAGTAGCAGTAGTTACAGTGGTATGAGTGGCTGTACTGAGCAATGCTAGTGTAATTCACCAGAATGCAATCTTCAGACAGGAGGAAAGAGATTTTATCAGAATAGATTAACGGACAAACTTGAGGCAAAGGGACAATGTCACTCCCTTCTGAATAAGGCAGAGAAACACACCAATGTAAAGCAATTTCAAGCCTTTCAGTGTTACTTGAAGTTACTGACTGGTGAAGTTATTGTCCATAGCCGTGTAAGGTTCCGATAAAGGTGAGATTTTAGATGCATAACTGAACGGGAAAGAAAGAGTGAAGGAAAGAAGGAAAGAAAGAAAAGAAATTGCAATTATGTAGCACCTTTCATGACCTCAGGCCATCCCAAAAAGCCTTATGCCAGTGATGTACTTTTGCAGTGTAGTCATTGCTGTAATGAAGGAAATGCAGCAGCCACTATTCAATTTCCGATGTGATAAAATGACCTGATTATTTGTTTCAGTGATATTGGGTGAGGGAGACAGTTGAAGCTTTGGTCTGGCCATGTGTAGTAGCCAGCTTTTGGGAGCCTCGAAATAGGAAGAGATTCTAGTTATTTTCCAGGGTCATTTGATGGAAATTCAGTAACAGGGCCCAAACCAGCTTGTTTAAAAGGCCATTGGAAAAGGTTAAAACAATGACTAGAGTGGTGCTGGAAAAGCACAGCAGTTCAGGCAGCATCTGAGGAGCAGGAAAATCGACATTTCAGGCAAACAAAGGAAGACAGAGAGTGGAAAAGGTTAGATACCAGGAGGATATTACTATAAAATATGTGGCTTTTCAAGAACAGGTTAGGATTTCTGCAGCAAGTAACTCACTACTTTGTTCCTCAAAGACTGTCCTCCATCTATAAGACACAAGTCAGGAGTGCAATGGATAGTCCCCATGTTCCTGGATTGAGTGCAGTTCGAAACACTCAAGAATCTTGACACCATCTAGGACAACATCCTTGATTGGCATCACAGCTACTACGTTCAACATTCACTACTAACATCGTACATAATGCTGCTACTATCTCCATGGTACATTGAAACAACTCATCACGATTTCTTCAATAGCACAACCTCAATAACTTTGAAGGACAAGGGCAGTAGATCCACAGGAACACCACCTCCTGCAAGTTCCCCTCCAAACCATTCACCATCCTGACTTGGAAATATATTGCCGTTCTTTCAATGTCTCTGGATCAAAATCCCGGAACTCCCTCCCTAATGGCATAAGAGACTGGTAAGATAGAACTATATTCACTGGAGTTTAGAAGAATGAGAGGGATCTCAAAGAAAATAAGAAAATCTAACAGGACTAGATAGGGTAAACAGAGGAAGGTTGTTCTCAATGATCAGAGAGTCCAGGATCAGGGGTCACAGTCTAAGGATACAAGGTACGCCATTGGGGACTGAAATGAGGAGAATTTGTTTTCACCCAGAGTGTGTTGAGATTGTGGTATTTTAGATTAGATTAGATTAGATTAGATTACTTACAGTGTGGAAACAGGCCCTTCGGCCCAACAAGTCCACACCGCCCCGCCGAAGCGCAACCCACCCATACCCCTACATCTACCCCTTACCTAACACTTCGGGCAATTTAGCATGGCCAATTCACCTGACCTGCACATCTTGGGACTGTGGGAGGAAACCGGAGCACCCGGAGGAAACCCACGCAGACACGGGGAGAACGTGCAAACTCCACACAGTCAGTCGCCTGAGGTGGGAAATGAACCCGGGTCTCTGGCGCTGTGAGGCAGCAGTGCTAACCACTGTGCCACCGTGCCGCCCATTTTCTTCCACAGAGTGGTTGAGGTCAAAGACAGTCATAGTCCCATTTGCCCGTATCCTTCTAAACCTTTCCTATTCATGCACCTGTTCAAATGTCTTTAAAACATTGCAACTATACCTTCATCTACCACTTCCTCTCGCAGTTCATTCCATATACGCACCAATCTCTGTGTGAAAATGTTGCCCCTCCGATCCTTATTAAATGATTTTCCTCTCACCTTAAAAGTATGCCTTCTAGTTTTGAATTTCCCTGCTCTAGGGAAAGAGACTTTTGTTATTCACCTTATCTATGCCCCTCAACATTTTATGAATCTCTATATGGTCTCCCCTATGCTCCAGGGTAAAAAGTCCCAGCCCATCCAGCCTCTCTTTATAACTCAAACCCTCTAGCCCTCGTAACATCCTTGTAAATATTTTCTGCACCCTTTCCAATTTAATGGGTTTAAAGGTTAGATATCGTTCTTCAGGAAAAAGGTACCAAACGGAATGGGGAGACAGCAGGAACAGGGAACTGAATTGGATGGTCAGCCATGATCATACTGACTGATGGAGCAGTCTTTGAAGGGCTGAATGTTTCTATTGTGAGTGCACCTACACCAAATGGAGTGTAGCAGTTCAAACGTGCAGCTCATTGCCACCTTCTCCAGGGCAGGGTTAGGAATGGGTAATTAATGCTGGCCCAACCAGTAGTGACCGTGTGCCATGAATGACATTTGGTATGTACAAGATGATAGCTATGTGGCTGTGAACGGGAGGCCAGCATATAAAGGAGGCGGGATGCACACTGTGTTCAATACAACCAGAACAAGTAGCATTGAGGCTGTGCAGGAATGTGCTGTAAAAGAGCCTCTCACAGACATGATTCCCATCACACCACATTGTCAGTGACAGAGGGGTCAGGCCTAAGAGCCCTCCAGTATACTGGGGTAATTAGCAGCCTCAGCTTTCATTATGTTGGATTTAATGGGGATCAGATGACAGCCGCGAATGGACTGACACTTGAAAGAAATGATGGATAGAGTACAGCCGCAGTTCTCTGCCAAACAATGAATCATGGAGAGAAGCGTGCTACAGCTGAGTCTGCTTCTAATGGCTGCATTCTCACTACACTCTGAGCTTAACTCCTTCCCACCACCAACACTGCCCCCACCCCCACCACCCAAAGTACACTCTCAAAGGCAATGACAAGGTATAATTGGCATTCACATAGCATGCCTCAAACCACTTTACTGCACTTTAAGGTCAGCTTGCTGCAGTGATGTGGGAGTCACTTGTGACCAGTCTGCCCACAGCAAGCTGCCACAAACACCAATCAGATAAACGATCCAATGACTGGCTTGAATGATAGTTGAATCATTGACTAGGGCAACGGAAGCATCACAGCATGCCATGGAAAGCAGGCCACTCAGTCCATCTAGCTTTTAAAGAATAGTGCCCTCCACTCTGTTTCTCCCATATCCTTGTGTTTTGTTTGCCACTCCAATTGTTTCCTATTTGGTGGCCATTGCTGTGTCTGAATCCAGGGGTTGAGAGTGTGGTGCTGGAAAAGCACAGCAGATCAGGCAGCATCCGAGGAGTAGGAGAATCAACATTACGGGCATAAACCCTTCATCAGGAATGAGGCTTGTGGGCCGGTGGGGCGCTAAGAAATAAATGGGAGGAGGGTGAGGCTAGGGGGAAGGTAGCTGGGAATATGATAGGTAGATGAAGGTGGGGGAGGAATAAAGGTGATAGGTCAGAGAGAAGGCTGGAACGGATAGATGGGAAAGACAATGGACAGATCAAGAGGGCGATGCTGAGTTGGAGGTTCAGGATTGGGATAAGATGGGGGAGGGCAAATGAGGAAACTGGTGAAATCCACATTGATCCCATGTGGTCGCAGGATCCCAAGATGGAAGATGAGGTGTTCTTCCTCCAGGTGTCAGGTGGTTAGGTTTGGCGATGGAGGAGGCCCAGGACCTGCATGTCCTTGGGCAGAGTGGGAGTGAGTGTTGAAGTGTTCAGCCATGGCATGGTGGGGTTTGTTGGTTCAGGTGTCCCAGAGATGTTCATCGTGGAACAGTCCATCTTCTGTAGCTACGCCAGCACCACCGCACACCTATTCCTCCAATACATCGATCACTGTATCAGCGCTACCTCGTGCTCCCACAAGGAGGTTGAACAGTTCATGCACCTAACAAAGGCACAAGTGGGCAATTTAGCAATTCACCTAGCCTGCACATCTTTGGACTGTTGGAGGAAACCCCCCCCCCCCCCCCCCCCCGCCGAGACACAAGGAGAATGTGCAAATTCTACACAGACACTTGCCTGAGACTGGAATTGAACCTGGATCCCTGGTGATGTGAGGCAGCTGCACTAACCACTGAGCCACCATGCCACCTTGTCTTATACCAGTCATTTCAGGTTTGTGCCCTGCTAATTAACCCTTCTATGACTGAAACCAATTTCTGTTTATTTATTCTCTCTAAACACTTTAGGATTTCAAACACTTCTTCTCTTACCTCTCCTGCTGTATGAAACGCAAAATCTCTGATTCCAGTAAATCTTGCCTCATATAATTCTTAAGGTGTTCAGAATTGGACACAGTACTCCAGCTAAGTCAAATTTGTTTTTTATGAAGCTTTAGCATCTTCCTGATTTTTCCTTTTACAATGTACCAGTAACAGGATATACTGCAGCAACTCACTAAGGTTCTTTCAACAGCATCTTCTGAATCCAAACCTCCACTTTTAGCTTAAAAGACAAAGGCAGCAGATACTTGGGAAGACCACCCTCTGCAAGATTCCCTCCAAGCCACTCACCGTCCTGATTTGGAAATATATTGTAGTTCTTTCAGTGTCGCTAGGTCACAGTCATGGAATTCCATCCCTGATAGCATTGTGGGTTAATCCACAGCACATGGACTGTAGCGGTTCAAGAAGGCAGCTCAACTTCAACCTAGTGAAGGGTACTTAGGGATGGGCAATAAATCCTGGCCCAGCCAGTGAAATATGCCTTTATTTATAATGCTCGTGTTTCCATCTGCTCTAAAAAGCATTTTGTTACAACATTCGGGACTTTGCAGAGCAGGCAGTTAGGAAGGAGGTTGGGGTACACCATCTTTGGAGGAGGGTGCCCCCAATGTATGAAGAATACATCTCCCCTCTTTCTTCTGCCCCCTTCAAAAGTGTATGCAACAAAACAGGCTCCCAATCCTGCCTGACCACCCATGCCAAGTATGCAATGGCATGGACAGTGTAACAATGATTTATTTACAATGACTGCGGGTATTGGGGATAGGTGGGAAGATACTGGGCTGGAAGCTGCCCTATCTTATGTGCCATCCCTATGTTAAGAATGTACTTGACAGGGGATATAATATCAAGTTCCATGGAATGCCAGAGGAAGTGGAGGACGCTTGTACAATTACAACATTTAAAAGGCATCTGGGTGGGTACATGCATAGGGAGGTTTCAGAGGGTTATGGACCAAGTGCTGGCAAATAGGATTAGATTAATTTAGGACATCTGGTTGGTATAGATGAGTTGGACTGAAGGTCTGTTTCCGTGCTGTATATCTCTAGGACTCTATGCTAATAAAGTTGAGCTCAATCATCATCAATTGCCCTCATCAGGGTGAAAGCGATCAATGGGGTCTGGGGACAAAGCAGAAGCAGAGGACTGATTTGGATGATCGTATTGAATGGTGGAGCAGGCTCGAATGGCTGAATAGCCTACTCCTGTTACTAGTTTGTGTGTTCCTATGCTTAATCCATTTAGCTCCCTAATATCCTTTAAGGACAGGAATCTGCTATTCCTAGCAGGTCTGACCAAATGTGACTCCAGACAGGGCTCTGGTCTGCCATCCAAAATGGCCTTGAAACCCGTTCGAGCTGATTCGGGACAAGAAACAAATGTGGGCATCATTAGCAAGGTCAAGTGCTGGCCTTGCTAATGATGCCAACATTCTGTGAACGAATGAAAAAAAGCACCTGTTACAAACACCATTAGATCTCTCTGCCTGCAGCTCCTTTAAAATTGCACCGTTTACCATGGGGTCGCACGGTGGCTCATTGGTTAGCGCTGCTGCCTCACAGTGACAGGAATCTGGGTTGGTTTCCTGCCTTGGGTGACTGTCCGTGTGGAGTTTGCACATTCTCCCCGTGTCTGTGTGGGTTTCCTCCAGGTGCTCTGGTGTCCTCCCACAATCCTAAGGTGTGCAGGTCAGGTGAATTGGCCATGCTAAATTGCCCGTAGTGGTAGGTGCATTAGTCAGGGGTGAATATAGGGTAGGGGAATGGGTCTGAATGGGTTACTCTTCGGAGGGTCAGTGTTTGGGACTTGATGGGCTGAAGGGCCTTCCATACTGCAGGGAATCTAATCTAATCTAAAGAACTCTTGTGCCTTCTCGGTGAAAGAGAGGACTGGAGATCAGAGTTGAGAGTGTGGTGCTGGAAAAACACAGCAGGTCAGGCAGCATCTGAGGAGCAGGAGAATTGGTGAAACATCAATTCTACTGATCCTCGGATGCTGCCTGACCTGCCATGCTTTTCCCGCACCGCACTCTTGTGTCTTCTCCCCATTCTCCCAAACAAAATCTACCACTTCACAATTTTCCCTGGCACATCTTCACCCGTTCTGAACCACCACACTCCTCAGTTCCGTGTCATCTATGACACGTTTAAAGTTGAGATATGAACTCCAAGTCCAAAAGTCTATTAATATTAAAAACAGGAATGGTCCTGTGGAACATCCACTATTTATCTCCCTCCAGGAGAAAAGCAAGCTAATCTGCATAAAGCTTTCGTTTCCATCCCTTAGCTAATTTTGGATGTGTGCTGTGAATGTTCCTTTTATCTGTGTTCCCCTACTGTGTGCTACTTTATGAAATTTTGTTTGAACATCCACATATCCAAAACACAAGAGAAAGAGAGAGAGAGAAAGAGAGATACACAGACACACACACAAATGCAGTGACACAAACACAGACACAGAAACATACATACGCACACAGAGCAACATATGCAGACACACACACACAAAAACCGAGAGAGAGAGAGAGAGAGAGAGAGGGAGGGAGGGAGGGAGAGAGAGATACAGGAACACACACACACTCATGGCAATAGCAAAAGGCAAAATAACAAGAAGACAAAAGAGAAAGAGTGCATCAGTGACTCCTCTGGGGACCACTGGTGAGGGCTGGAAGAAAAACTGGGGGAGGGGGGTAAGGGAAAGAGAGTATACAGAGAGAGAAAGAGGACGATGGTGAAACTTGAGGAAGAGAAAAATGAGAGAAAAGGCAGATGTGCATCACAAGAGAGTATAAGGGAATGGAAATGATTGAGATAAATAGCAGCACTCTCTCATTAGTGCAGGGAATTTTGTATTTAAGCTGTGGGGTGAGACCTGAAGCCAGGACCGAGAGCTAACAGTTTCACCAACTGAGCCACAGTTGACATTGTGTGTGGCTGAAGAGGGGCAGAGAGTGGAATACAGGGATTGGAATATAGGGTCAGCCAGGTGGCCTTCAGATGAGTTCCTGATTGGGGCTGTTAATCTGGTCCAATTAGGGAGCTGTTGCTGACAGATATAAACAGGAGTGTCAGAGGATCTATTCACTCTGAGAGCTGACTCTGAGGGAACTAGGACTCGATGTGTGTAAATAAAGGGTGACTTTGTGACAGGACACTGATCTCTTGTGGAGTTATTTTAAGGAGTGACAGAGATTTAGAGGTAAAAAGCAAAGGAAATATTGACCAAGAAAGAATGAGAAGACGGGTCACGTTGTGAGAAACAGAAACGAAAGCAAGGGGACGAGAAGAGGTTAGGAGAAAATGGGCAACCATGTGAATCTGAAGGAATATCTATGGGTGAGGTGTGAGTGAGTGGGCATTGTCCCAGCCTTTGTCAGTAGCTCAGCTCACTTGCCCTAATTCTCCAGCAGCATCACTCGGCGTTTTCCAGCCCTGATTAACTTCTTCAAATAGCAGATTGCCCCAGGTTTATTACCCTCAACAACACAATAAATTTCACACTGTAATTACCTCACGTTTCTTCAAAAATCACAATGCCAGCAGTGTGCTCCATCTCTAGGCTAATTAGGCACCTGAAAGCAGTGTAAATTTCATCAATGCAAAGAAAAACACAGCAACATACGCCACTTAGCTATCTATTAAGTAGGGACATTGGTCCTCTCAGCACTTCCTGGAGTCCCACTGGGCCAGTAACTTGTCGAGAGGTGAGAGTTAGCAGACATTGCTACACAGTAATGTGAGTGCATGCACTCACGGGGGAATGGCCCTGCAATGTCACTGTCACCAGGGGTTCTTGTGGAATCCCTCATTTTGCCACCTTGTCCCCAAAAAATACCAGAGACCCAGCGTCAAGTGATTTCCCAAAGCAACTGCATCTCTCGTAATGTGCCTGGACATTCAACAAGTTGCTTTGGGAAATCACTTGACGCTGGGTCTCTGGTATTTTCAGCTCTGATCTCCAGCATCTGCAGTCCTCACTTTCTCCAGGTGCTACGGGTCACCAGGAAGGCAAATGGAGTATTGGCTTTCATTGCCTGAGGGATTGAATTTAAGAGCAGGGAGGTTCTGCTGCGATTGTACAAGGTGTTGGTGAGGTCATACCTGGGGTATTGTGCACAGTTCTGCTATCCTTACTTGAAGAAGGATATACTGGCTTTGGAGGCAGTGCAGAGGAGGTTCACCAGGTTGATTCTGGACATGAGGGGGTTACCCCATGAGGAGAGGCTGAGCCGCCTGGGACTGTATTCACTAGAATCCAGAAGAATGAGAGGGGATCTTATAGAAACAGATAAAATTATGAAAGGGATAGATAAGACAAAGACAAAACAAAAACTGCAGGTGCTGGAATCCAAGGTGGACAAGCAGGAGGCTGCTAAAACACAGCAAGGCAGGCAGCATCAGGAGGTGGAGAAGTCAACGTTTTGGATGTAACCCTTCTTCAGGACTGGGGGTGGGTGTAAGGGGAATTGCAGATAAAGAGGGTGGGGTGGTGGAGGGTTTTGGGTGGGGAGGGGACGGGTTGGTGAGGTAGGGATAGGTGAACATAGGTAGAGGGTACGACCTAGTTGATCGATGGGAGGAAGAAAGGGTTGGTCAGAGGAATGGAAGGGAGGGGGAGGGGCGGGAAAGGGAGTCGGGATGGGAAGGAATGCTATTTGAAATTGGAGAACGCGATGTTGAGTCCTCTGGGCAATAGGCTGCCCAGGTGGAAGATAAGGTGTTGTTCCTCCAATTTGCGGTCTGATTCGCTGTGGCAATGGAGGATGCTGAGGTTGGTCATGTCGGAAAGGGAGTGGGAAGGGAAATTAAAATGGACGGTGACTGGAAGGTCCAGTCGGCCCCTGTAGGCCCGGCTGACGTGCTCAGCGAACTGTTCCCTAAGATTACATTTGGTCTCAATGGTGTAGAGAAGACCACATCAAGAGCAGTGGATACAGAAAAGTAGGTTGGAGAAGAGGTAGGGTTCTCCAACCTACTCTCTCACCTGGAAGGACTGTTTGGGCCCTGGATGGAGGTGAGAGGGATGGTGTACTGGCAGGTTTTGCACCTTTTCTGGTTGCAGGGAAGGTACCTGGGGGTTCGGGGGTCGGTGTGGAGAGTGGTGCAAACCAAGGACCGAAGGGAATGGTCCTTGTGGAAGGCAGAGGGGATGGGGACAGGAAGATGTTCTTGATGGTGGGGTCTAGTTGGAGTTGGCGGAAGTGTTTAAGGATGATATGTTGGATGTGGAGACTGGTGGAGTGGTAGGTGAGGACAAAGGGGACTCTGTCTTTATTGCGTTTGGACGGAGTTGGTTTAGAGCAGTGGAACAGGGAATGGAGGAGCTGCAGGGGAGGGCTGTCCGGATGACAGAGGTGGGGAAAGCACCTTGTTCAAAATTGGTTGATATCTGGGATGCTTGGGAGTGGAATGTCTCCTCACCCAAGCAGATGCAGTGGAGACAGAGGAATTGGGAAAATGGGATCAAATTCTATCAGGATACTGGATGGGAGGAGGTGTAGTCCAGGTAGTTATGGAGTCTGTGGGTTTATAGCAAACGTCCGTCAGGACATGTCACCAGAGATGGAAATGGAGAGATCAAGAAGGGAGAGAGAGGTGTCCAAGACGGACCAAGTGAATTTAAGGGAGCGGTGCAAGTTATGGGTGAAGTCGATGATTGATAAGGTTCAGGTAGGCAAGTTGTTTCCACTGATGGGTGAGACTAGGACGAGGGGACATAGCCTCAAGGTTAGGGGAAGTAGATTTAGGACAGAAATGAGGAGGAACTGATTTTCCCAGAGAGTAATGAATCTATGGAATTCTCTGCCCTAGGAAGCAGGCAGCTTCATTCAATACATTCAAGACACAGTTGGATGAGTTTTTGCACGGTAGGGGAATTAATGGTGATGGGGATAATGCAGGGAGGAGGAGCTGAGATGATGGATATATCAGCCATGATCTTAATGAATGGTGGAGCAGGCTCAATGGGCCATATGGCCTACTCCTGCTTTTCTTACTATGAAACTATGAAACAATATCCAGTGCAAGATTCAGTGTCTGGTGGGTGTGAGTGACTGCACCCTCCATGGACATCCTCACTGTACCGTGTTGTTATTGCCTGTCCTATGCACTTCTTAGGTAGTCCCTTGAGATGGAGGGTGACTCACTTTCTCACTGGCTCCATGGGTCCTCATTTGGCTGATGGATCCAAGACATGACCTGTGAACTCTGCTGTACGTGGGCACAGGCTGGTTTCGGAAGAGCTGGGAGGATGATGTTATTTGGAGTTTTGACCTCACACTGTCCCCTCTGTGCATTTCCATTGAGCTCTCAGTCAGTGCTTTGCAGAACGGGTCTTCACCTTCTCGATCGGTCAGACCAGGGTTGCTCAGGCTGTGCTGAGGCTTCCCTAAGGTGCATCAACCTTCTCCCATCGGAGCCTCCTGCCATGGCTGAGTTCTGAGTGGTACGGTCGCTGTAGGGAGTCTGGTATCAGCATATGGACGTCATGTCCTGTTCAGCAGCTGGTTTTGAGTGTTTCACACCTTGATTCTGGCCATGCTGGGAGTAGATGCTGCAGTATGGTTACCTGTCTTACACTGGATTTGCAGGACCTTATGTTGGCACTGCTTGTCAGTACTTCTCCAGTGCTTTAAGGTGTCCACCGTGGGTTACTACATTCATGGAAGCCTATCGGAGTATAGGCTTTACTTTGCCATGGTAAAGCATGACCGATTTAAAGGTGGCCGTGACCACAGAATAGGGTGTTCATATCAGACCTAGTCAGGGGACGAATCCTTTTGCTGTGTCATGCTTTTCTTGAGGGGAGGAAACAAAACAATTGGGTATTGGACTAAATGGCATCGCCTGAACACAGAGCCATTCAGTCCAGACAAGGCCCTTCGGTCCATTGAATCTGTGCTGACGTATCTACACTAACCTCACTTTCCAGGAGTTGGCCTGTGGCCCTGAATGTTTCATTCAAATTGCTCATCCAAGTATGTTTTAAAGGTTGTGAAACTTCTAACCTCTACTACCCTCCCACCATTCCAAACCTCCACCATCCTCTGGGTGAAAAACACCTTCTCTCAAATCCACGTGTGTCCTCTTGTCTTAAATTTATGTCTTCTTGTCATTACTCTACAACTAAAGGGAATAGCTGCTTTCTATCTACCCTGTCATGTCCCTCAATCTTATACACCTCTTTCAGGTCCCCCTTATCTTTCTCTGCTCTTAACAAATACATCCCAAGCTTATCCAGCCTCTCTTCATTGCTGAAATGCTACATCCAAAGCAACGTTCTGGTGAATCTTCTCCCCGCCTCTCCAGTGCAATCATATTCTCGCTGTCATGCAGTGACCAAATGTATGCAGGCTTCCAGCTGTGGCCTAACCGAGTTAGTGCATTCAATGTTCTGAACAAGATTTCTCCCTCAGTCAATACCACTGAAAGAGATTACCAGACCATTTTCACATTGATGTTTGTGAAACCAGTGAAACTGGTCACCAAGGCTCCTCAGACAACATCTTCCAAACCCACAACACTTCTGACTTGTAGGACAAGGGCAGCAGACACATTGGAACATGACCAGCAGTTGGTTCCCCTCCAAATCACTCATCATCCTGATCTGGAAATATATCAATGTTCTTTCAGCATCACTGGGTCAAAGTCATGGAATTCTCTCCCTAACAGAATTGTGGGTCCAGCTTAAGCATATGGATTGCAGCAGTTCAAGAAGGCAGCTCACCATCACCTTCTCAAGGAGCGATTAGGGATTGGAAATAAATGCTGGCCCATCAGCCATTCTCACATCCTTTGAACAAAACAAAAATCTTGCTCTCTGCAAATGTAGCACCATTTTTTTCTGCATTGCAATAGGGGAGACACTCCCAAAGTCTGTTAACGACTGTAAAACTCTTTGGCAGTGTCCTAGATAGTGTAAGGTGCTATTGCAATACAAGTACTTCCCTCAGGTAACTAGCGGGCAGATGGAAAATAGAACACAGCCACCTGACTGTATGTCTTGCCATTTGTTACTCATTCTTACAAAAGTAAAATACTGCAGATGCTGGAAATTTAGAGGCAGAGAAGGGAATTTGTTCTGAAGAAGTGTGTTACTGGTCTTAAATGTTAATCCGGTTTTCTCTCTCTGCAGATGCTGCTGCATTTGTCCAGTGTTTTGCCACTTGTTTCTCCTTCTAGTGTGTTAATTGCTCCCTCTGTCCATCACCCCCGCGTGCATCAGAGACTGGCCCAGTGTGGGATTTCACTGTCCTGCCCCTTCAGGCACACGATAGATTCCCAGCAAACTCTAACACACACTGAGCAAGGCTCCGCTTTCTTACCAACTGGAGAGTGAGGGTAGCATAGCCCAGTTACATTGACTCTCATTCAGTGTTGTCATTTTTGCAATTCTACCATAATTCCCTCCAAAGTCAAAGTGATGTAAAATATCACTATTTCCTTGTTGTTGCCACAGCAACAACTGGACTTACAAAACACCAGGATGTAAGTAGCTTCCTGCCAGTACCAAGTACCCAAGGGATTCAACAACAATGTTTTATTTACATAGTGGCTATTAACACAGATAAATGTTGACCATATGATACCATTCCCAAGAGGACATTAAGACCAGCAGGTAACATAAACATATGCTCAAACACTTCAGCTTAAAGGAGCATCTGAAGGAAGGAGAGTGAGACAGTGGGGTAAAGAGGTTTAGCAAGAGAATCCCAGAGTTTGAGGACCGAGCAACTTAACACATCGCTGCCAATAGTTGATGAGTGATGTAGATGGAGAACACACAAGACCTGGAGTTGAAGGATTGCAGCTGTCAGGCTGATGAAAATATCGGACAGGGAGGCCTTGGAAGCATTTGAACACAAGGATGCAAGCTTTAAGTTGAACAAACATGGAATAGGGGGCCAATTCCAATCAACAATGTCACAGTGATAGGTGGGACTCTGGTTTGGGTTGAAGCTGATGGAATATACAGCATTGACAGGTCAGTCAGGAGAGTGCTGGTGTAATAAAGCTGAGGGTTAACAAAGACAGATGGTCTGAAGCACAGTGAGTGAAAATGCATTTGTTTTCAGATTGGACAAAGCAGCCATTGGATGACGGGCACCTCATCCAACGCTTTCAATATTCACTTCTTCCATCACCAATGCTCCATAACGGCAGTGTGTACTGCACTAACTCAACAAGGCTCCTTTGACAGCACTTTCCAAACCCATGACCACTTCTACCTAGAAGCACAAGGGCAGCAGACACATGGGAACACCACCCTCTGCAAGTTCCCCTCCAAGCTGCTCACCATCCTGACCTGGAAATATCACCCCTATCCTTCAGTGTCACTGGGTCAAAATCCTGGGAATCCCACTCCAGGAGCATTGCCAGTCTGCCTACTCTCTACGGACTGCAGTGGTTCAAGAAGGAAGCTCACTACCATCTTCTCAATGGCAACAAGTGAACGGGAAATAAATGATCACATCCCAATTGAATAGAGAATATGTGTTTTTTGTGACAAATAAGACAAGGTGAGAGAAGCTTAACTTGCAGTTGCAAAGTTGTGAAGAGCTTGGAGGAGTCAGAGGATGGAATTGATGATTGGGGTAAGTATATTAAAAGAAGTATTTGGACAGACAGTGGATGGACTGGTGGTAATTTACCAGGAATTCTTTGATTCTTGAGAAGTCCCAGCGGATTGGAAAACTGATAATGTAACACCTTTAATAAAGAAGGGAAGGAGACCAAAAACAGGTAACTATAGGCCAGTTAGCTTAACATCTGTCACTGGGAAAGTATTAGTGTCTATTATAAAGGATGCAATGTCAAATCTTTTAGAAATATATATAATGTGAACAATTGGAAATCAGCATGGCTTCACAAAGGGGAAATCATACCTTACAAATTTATTTGAATTCTTTGAGGAGGTAACAAACAACATAAAGGGGAAGCATTGGATGTAATATATTTGGATTTTTAGAGTGTATTTGATAAGGTATTAAGGCACCTAATAAGAAAATGCCCATGGCATTGGGAGTAGTATATTAGCATGGATAGAGGAATGGCTAACCAATAAAAAACAGTTGTGTTAAGGGTTGCATTTTCAGAATGTCAGCCTGTAATTACCGGAATGCCACGAAGATCAGTGCTGGTGACAAAAGTATTCATAACGTTACCGATTTGGGTTGAGGAAAGTCCATAGACTGTAAGTTTGGAGATGATGTAAAAAATAGATGAGGTTATGCACTTTGGTGGGAAGAATAGAGGAGCTGAATATTACTTAAACTGAGAGACTGCAGAAAGCTACAGCACAGGAGGATTTAGGAGTGCTTGTGGATTAATCATAAAAGGCTTGCATGTGAGTTCAGCAGGTTACAAGGAAAGCAAATGGAATGCTGGTCTTTAAATCAGTGGGAGTGAAGTATAAAAATAAGAGTGTTTTGCTAAAATTATACAAGGCTGTAGTCAGACCACAGCTGGAATACTGTCAACAATGTTGGGTCCCTTATGTAATGAAAGAAATGCTGGTACTGGAGGCAGTCAAGAGGAGGTTCACTAGTTCACTCGGCTAATCCCAAGTATGGATGGCATGCCTAATAAGGAGAGATTAAGTAAATTCAGCCTGTACTCACTGGACTTTAGCAGAGGCGACCCAACTGAAACATAACAAGATTTTTAGGGGGCTTGACAGGGCAAGTGCAAAGAAGTCTTCTTCCCCTTGTGGGAGACTATTATACAAGGAAGCGTAAATTCAGCGTAAGAGGACGTCCATATCAAACAGAGAAAGAAGAATTCTTTTCTCAATGGGTAGCAAATCTGTGAAATTCTTTATTGCAGAAGGCTGCAGACACTCAATCACTAAGTATATTCAAGGCTGAGATAGATTTTTAATCAAAGGGGAATCAAGGGTTATGGGGAAAGCCAGGAAAAGTAGATTATCAGATCAGCTATGATCTCATTGAATGATAGAGAAGACTAAATGGGCTGAAAGGCCTACATCTTATGGTCTTTCTGAACTTAAGCTCTGGCCAAACATCAATGGTCCAGATCCTGCTGCCAAAATAAGGTGAGTTTAATTAAATGCTTAACAACTGTTTAAACTGCAGTAAATTGTTTAGCAATGTTTAGCAACAAAAGGACTCTCTGTGAACTACAGATCATCAGACGCTACTGGATAATATGAGTGGCTCTGCTTTTATCTCAGGAGAATGGAGGCTATCTGGCAATTTCATGAAATTGCTGCAATTGGGTGCTAAAGGTAAAGTCGCCGTCGTCTAATTGGACCAAAGGGCTGTGCTCTCATTTGAGAGAGATGACAGGTGGTAGTTTAACTGGAGTGTCACCAATTAAACTTAATGTGGACAATTATGGCTGCAACTGAACACCGTAAGTGTTGTGATGGGTCACTCAAACTCTCCAGCCCAGAAAGGGAGCTCTCACAGGGTATCATGGATGACAGGTGAAATTGTGAGACTAGCCAAGAGGAAGCTAAGAGGAAGGTCTAGACAACTGAAAACAGATGGAGCTTTGGAAGAATATCAGGAAAGTAGGACCAATCTGAAATGAGGAATTAAGAGGGCTAAAAGGGGTCATGAAATATCTTTAGCAAACAAGGAAAATCCCAAAGCCTATTATTCGTATATAAGGATCAAGAGGGTAACTAGAAAAAGGGTTGGCCCACTCAAGGACAAAGGAGGAAAGTTGTGCGTGGAGTCAGAGAAAATGGGTGAGATTCTTAATGAGTACTTTGTATCGGTATTCACCGAGGAGAGTGACATGATGGATGTTGAGGTTAGGGATAGATCTTTGATTACTCTAGGTGAAGTCAACATAAGGAAAGAGGAGTTGAAAATGTGGTGCTGGAAAAGCGCCGCAGGTCAGGCAGCATCCAAGGAGCAGGAGAATCGATGTTTCGGGCATGAGCCCTTCTTCAGGAAAGAGGAGGTCTTGGATGTTTTAAAAGACATTAATGTGGACAAGTTCCCAGGTCCAAATGGGATCTATCCCAGGTTACTGAGGGAAGTGACAGAGGAAATAGCTGGGGCCCAAACAGATATCTTTGCAGCATCCTTGAACATGGGTGAGATTCTGGAGGATTGGAGAATTGCTAATGTTGTCCCTTTGTTTAAAAAGGGTAGCAGGGGTAATTCAGGGAATTATAGACCTATGAGCCTGACGTCTGTGGTTGGGAAGCTGCTGGAGAAGACAATGAGGGATAGGATCTATTTACATTTGGAAGAAAATGGGCTTATCATTGATAGGCAACATGGTTTTGTGCAAGGAAGATCATGTCTTACCAACTTAATAGAATACTTTGAGAAAGTGACAAAGTTGATTGATGAGGGAAGGGTTGTAGATGTCATATACATGGACTTCAGAAAGGCGCTTGATAAGGTTCCCCATGGTAGACCGATGGAGAAGGTGAAGTCACATGGGGTCCAGGGTGTACTAGTTAGATGGATAGAGAACTGGCTGGGTAGCAGGAGACAGAGAGTAGTAGTGGAAGGGAGTTTCTCAAAATGGAGAACTGTGACCAGTGGTGTTCCACAGGGATCTGTGCTGGGACCATTGTTGTTTATGATACACATAAATTATTGGAGGAAGGTATTAGAAGTCTGATTAGCAAGTTTTCAGATGACACTAAGATTGGTGGAGTAGCAGATAATGAAGGGGACTGTCAGAAAATGCAGTAGAATATAGATAGATTGGAGAGTTGGGCAGAGAAATGGCAGATGGAGTTCAATCTGGGCAAATGTGAGGTGATGCATTTTGAAACATTCAATTCAAGAGTAAACTATACAGTGAATGGAAAAGCCCCAGCGAAAATTGATGTACAGAGAGATCTGGGTGTTCAGGTCCATTGTACCCTGAAGGTCGTGACACAGGTTGATAGAGTGGTTAGGAAGGCACATGGCATGCTTTCCTTCATCAGACGGGGTATTGACTTGGCAGGTAATGTTACAGTTGTATAGGACTTTGGTTTAGCCACATTTGGAATACTGCATATAGTTCTGGTCACCACATTACCAGAAAAATAAATCACATTTACCATGGCTAACAGCGCAGGAATTTCAAAGGACTGCTGCTTTATATATCTGTCACTGACCCTGCTTCTGTCACTTACCAAAAGGATGTGGATGTTTGGAGAGGGTGCAGGGGAGGTTCACCAGGATGTTGCCACTAGGTATGAAGAAAAGTTAAGTAGATTAGGATTATTTTCATTAGGGGTTGAGGAGGGACCTGATTGAGGTGTCCAAAATCATGAGGGGTATAGATAGGGTGTATAGCAAGAAGCTTTATCCAGAGTGGGGGACTCAATTACTAGAGATCACAACTTCAAGGTGAGAGGGGACAAGTTTAGGGGAGATATGAATAAAAAGTGTTTTACACAGAGAGTAGTGGGTGCCTCGAATGCGTTGCCAATGGAGGTGGTAGAGACGGGCACGATAGAATAATTTAAGTTGTATCTAGACAAATGCATGAAAAGGCAGGGAGCAGAAGGATTCGGATTTTTGGAAAATAGGTGTCAGGTTTAGATAGAGGATCTGGATTGGCACAAGCTTGGAGGGTCGAATGGCCTGTTCCTGTGCTGTAATTTGTTTTGTTGTTTGCTCTTGTTCTATTTCAAAGGGAGTAAATTGTTGTTCCAAGTTTTTCATAAAAAAATAAAGTTAAACATTCTTTGGAATCTTTTCTTGCTTCTTTTTCATCCTACCTTCATCCCCCTTTTTTCATTTCTCATTCTGGACTTGATTTGACTCCAGCTCACCCTATAATTCCTTCTGTTTATTTCTCAATCATTAACCAAAATCAGTCAAGGAGATCAACTGTTGGTCCTGCCATTTGCCAAGGTCCAGTGGGGAATCAGGGAATCTTTTACAATTGGTGGAGTAGCATGACATAGCCTTGGCATTGGGATCTTATCCAAAAGATTTTACACTGCTTAAGTCGAGATGTTGAATAGTTTTTTTTTCCATTTCATGACTAGCACCGAGACCACCTGCAGGGTCAGTGACAGATATATAAAGCAGCAGTCCTCTGAAATTCCTGCGCTGTTAGCCATGGTAAATGTGATTTATTTTTAACCAAAGGTTAAAAACAAACAAATAGTCATTCAAATGCAGGGCTTGGATGAGCTTGCATGACTCAGGACCCAGAGTAAATCACATTAATCGCATTCATTCAGTTTGTAAACTTTTCACTGTACTCATTTGAGTACATGTGACAATAAAGCTAATTCAGTAAAGCTAATTGAATCACTGAATGGTAACTTCATCACTCATTTTGTAAATCTCCCCCTCCTTAACGTCACCCTGAGGAAAACCTGGCATTATTTATAGCAACTCACAAGGAGCGGAAGAACAAGCAGATGCATTATTCAATATGGAGGTGGAATTTTTCAAACACCACTTCTGAGGTTCTTTACAGATTAATGGAACTTGGCTATCTTATGGATCTCCTTGTCTTTTACATTGTTCGCCCTCAGTTTGAGTGTGTGTGTTTGCAGGGTATGTGCAAAAGTGTGTAAGTGAGTGTGTGTTTGAAATGATAGCGCGGGTGGGAGTGTATGAATGTATGTGAGAGAGTGAACAATATCAGGACTGTCAGTGTAGGAGGGTTTGTATGAAATTGTGCATTCATGTCAGTCTTAGACAGCACCTTCCGAACCCACGACCACTTCCATCTCGAAGGCCAAAGGCAGTGGATACATCGGAGCATTACCCCTTGCACCAATTCACTACCCTTACTTGGAAATATATCACTGTTCCTTCACTGTAGTTGGGCCAATATACTGGAATTCCTTCTCTAAGGGCATTGTGGGGCAATCTACAGCATGTGGACTGCAGTGGTTCAAGAAGGCAGCTCAGCCCACCTTCCCAAGGGCCAACTAAAGCTAGGCAATAAATGCTGGCAAGCCAGTGGTGCCCATGTTCCAAGAATGAACAAAATAATGCACTAGTGTACGCATGAGATTACATATATGTGAGTGTGTACATTTCTGAGAGAGAGAGAGAGAGAGTGTGTGTGTGTCTGTATGAGAGAGAGAGAGCGAGGGAGGAAGGGAGTGAGTGAGTTTTGTGCTGTATACTGGTGGGCAGAAGGGCTTTGACTGTATATCATATTTTAATGTTTACCTGGGGCATGTGTTGATAAGACTTCACTTATGTCCTTCTGTCGCAGAGATGCACTCAGTGTATGAGTTACCATCATGTTTTTGTGGTGCAGTGGTAGTGTCCCTACCTCAGAGTCAGAAAGTCCAGGTTCATATCCCACCTATTCCAGACACATGCCATAACAAATCTGATCAGCTTGGTGAAATCGATTGATATATTACTGTTGTCTGTTTGAGAGCATGGGTTCCCATTCGCAATGTGTTCTTCGATTCCATTTTCTAATTAACACGGCAGCCCTGCTGATAACAGAGAAACTGGGTGGTAGTGTCATGTGTTTGGAAGAAATCTGTTCTGTGATAAAGAGAACCCGGACCGTTCAGAAGTCAGAGATTCCGTTGCTCAAGTTACCGCACGTATACCGAGTGGTTAGGAGCAGGAATGCTGGTCGATTGCCAACTTAAATGCTGAGGTAATGATGCCAACTACAGATGTATAAACCCACAGAATAGTCCAGTGTAAGAGATTATTCAGCCCATCAAATCTGTGCTAGCTCACTTGCCCCAGGAAAACATTAAAATGTGATATACAGTCAAAGCCCTTCTGCCCACCAGTATACAGCACAAAACTCCCTTCCTCCCTCGCTCTCTCTCTCATATAGACGCACACACACACTCTCTCTCAGAAATTTACACACTCACATATACAGTTCACTATCCAGTTAATCCCACATTTCCCCATATCAGTCCATTTTTTTCTCCTTTAAAGCACTTATATAATTTCCTTTTGAAAGCTATTATTGAATCCCTATCTGCTCTCCTACTAGATAATCGAATTCTAACAACTGTATAAAACAGCTCTTCCTCCCCTGGTCTCTGGTGCTTTTGCCAATCACCTTAAATCCACACACTCTGATTATCAAGCCTTCAGTGATTGGAAATAACCTCTCTCTTAATGCTCAGAATCATAGAATTGTTGTGCTGCAGTAAGAGGGTATGTCTGCACTGTCTCTCTGAGCGTTTTGACTTAGTGCCAATTTCCTGCTTTTTCCCTGTAACTCTGCACATTGTTCCTATTTAAGTAATCATCCAATGCTCCCTTCAATGTCTCAATTAATTTCCATGCAGTGCACTGCATATCTCAAAATACTTGCTGTGAGAAAAAGCTCTCTCTCACCTCCTATTGTTGCTTTTGCAAAACTGTGCCCCTGATTCTCTATCCTTTTATGAACAAGAACACTTTCTCCCTATCTATTCTCTCCAGACCCCGTACTATCGTGAAAACTTCTATCACATCTTCTTTTATCTTTCACCTCTCTGATAAAAAAAAGTTCCAACTATTCCAAGGTTCCTCATATCTGAAGTTTCTCACTCCTGGAACAATTTATATCCTTCCCGTTGTGTAGCACACCAAACTGTATACAATACTCCAGTTGAGATCTAATCCATATCTTACATAGCTTCATCATAAACTCCTTGCTCTGTGCCCCCCAGTAATGAAATCTAGAATACTGGAGAACTATATAACTATAACTGTATAAACTTTTCATGATTTTAAACATCTCTTCCCCATCTCCACTTCACCTTCTCTGTTGTAATGAGAACAAATCCAGCTTCTGCAACTTGCGGAACATAATTGCAATCCATCATCCCTGAACAAATGTAACATGTCCTGTGCATGGTTTTCAAGGAAGGTACTGTCCAATGTTGGCTGAGGTCAGCGAAGACGTGGGCTCCCAAATCCAAAGTTCTGACGCTCTTCCAAGTTCCACCAGACTTCAAATGGGAAGTTGTGGCGCTGTGCCTTTCTACAATCACCAATGTGGACAGCGTCGCGGAGGAATCTGGACTCACCCAATTAGAGGCTATGGATTCCAAGTTTCATTCCTTCATGGGATGTGGGTGTCACTGGCAAGGCCAGCATTTGCTGCCCATCCCTAATTGCCTCTGAACTGAGTGACTCGCCAAGGACATTTCAGAGGGCAGTTTAGATTCATTAGTGGGTCTGGAATCACGTAGGCCTGACCAGGTAAGGACTGCAGATTCACTTCCCTCCAGAACATTAATGAACCAGATGGGTTTTTCACAGCAATCGGTGATGGTTACCATGGTCACCATTTTTTTTTGAAAATAAGAAAATATTTTTCCTTTGAATATTACAACAAATACAAAACCAAATAATTCAAACCAACATAAAAAACAAACCCGTTAATTACATAAACAAATAATAACTAATAACTAAGCTATAAAAGGAAAATCTTCACAATAATAACAATAATAACCCCTTGACATTCAATTATGTTACCATCAACTGAATTCCCCTACATTCAATATACTTGGGTACCATTAATCAGAAACTCAACTGGACTCACCCATAAACCTGCTATAAGAGCAGGTCAGAAGCTAGGAATACTGCTGTGAGCAAATCACCTTCTGGCTCCCCAAAGCCTGTCCACCATCTACAAGGCACTAGTCAGGAGTACTCCCCATTGGTCTGTATGGGTGTGGCTCCAACAACACTCAATAAGCTTGACACCATCCAGGAAAAAAGCAGACTGCTTGCATAGCACCACATCTACAAGCATCCAATTGTATGACCAATGTTCAGTCGAAGCAGTGTCTGTCGTCTACAAGATGTACTGCAGAAATTGACCAAGGCTCCTTAAATAGCACATTCCAAACCCAGAATGTCTATCATCTGGAAGGACAATAGCAGCAGATACATGGGAACACTACCACTTGCTGATTCCCCTCCCAGCCACTCATCATCTTCACTTGGAAATATATCTCATTTTCCTTCACTGTTGCTGGGTCAAATTCCCGGAATTCTCTCCCTAAGAGCATTGTGGGTCAACCCACAGCAGGTAGACTGCAGCTGTTCAAGAAGGTAACTCACCATCATCTTCTCAGGGGCAACTACAGACGGGCTATAAATGCCGGGCCCAGCCAGCGTCACCCATGTCCCATGAGTGAACTCGAAAAAAAAAATTGTGAACGAAATTTTAAATTCCACCAGCTGTTGTGGTAGGACTCAAATTTGTATCCCCAGAGTATAAGCCTGGTTCTCTGGAATATTAACAGTGACATTTCCATTATGCGATCATATCCCATCCTGGAAACATCAGGGATACTTTCAATTGTGAAGGCAATATGCAGATTCTCTTTGAACCCCAGAGGTTTGAGACCCAGATAAAACTGACCCTTACCTTGTCAATGAGCAATTATCTGATCAGAAAATAAAGGCAAGGAATTCCGCTCTACAAAGGCACATCTTTGAGGTGCCCACCCTCCCTCAACATTTTTTGATAAACTCCAGACTGCGGATATCTGACAGGGAGGAAAGAGGATATTTAATTGCTGTGCATCCAGTCCCAGGAGCAAGTGTGCATTTAATCACGATAATAAACAGCAATAGCAATAGCTGAATCTGTTCTTGAGAGTTTGACACTTTGATTACAGTCCGTGGCTTACCTGGTCTGAATGCTGATGAGACTGACTCAGTACAGGTTGTACTGCCTTGAATCGTGCCTACACTAGGGAGTCACGGAGAACACTTCACACAATCAGAAGAATTAGCAGCAGCATTAGGCCAATCAGCCCCTCCAAGCATGCTCCACCATTCGATAAGACCATGATGTCACAGAGCACAGAAGAGACCCTTCGGGCCATCGATCTGATGATGGCCTCTATCATACCCTCTAACAGTCTTTGACTCTTCTGTCGGTCAAAAATCGAACGAGCTCAGCCTTAAAAGAATACTGCTCTGTGGAAGAGAATCTCTCAGAATGTGTCATTAGCGTGTGAAAAAGATAATTGTCATCTTCATTTTTAAATGGGAAGCCCTGAAATGTTAAACTGTGCCCCCTAGTTCCAGCCTCTCCTTTGAAGGGGAACATCCTTTTGACATTCACTTTCTGCGAGTCCACATCATGTGCCCTGCTATCCAGACAGTTCCTTTCTTGATATCCCCATTGTTTTAAGTGCACATCTTGTAAAATCATAGTAAGGAGCAAGGCCTGAGAATCAGGGCCCAATAACTGAGGCCTGACACTTGAAGCTAGGGGGTTCCCCTGCTTATATTGGTCAGGGGCATGGGGCTGCTGTGCTTGGCTTAGAGAGAGTGGACCTAGGCAAGAGCATCGTCAGGGCCTGTGATCTTTGTCTCTGGCCTTCAGTAGGAGCCCATCCAGTCTACTAAGATAGTCCCAGCTATTAGTAATGCTACATTGGTCACCCTACCTCAAGTACACGTGAAACTCTCTTAATCAATGTTGCTCTTAAATATGCTTCCACTGCGACAAGGCATTCCAATCGCAGTAATGCTCTGTGCAAAGTAAGTTTTCTCCTGTTTACTGCCCTGGTTATTTTGTCAATCACCATGACTCACACCCCTCTGGTTACTGACAATCCAGTTCTCTTGGCTTACTCTTCATTGATTTGAGTATGTTGAACAAAAGGATGCAAATTGCCAAGCTTTAACATTTTTCACAGGTTTGTGAATGGGTATCAATAGACAATAGGTGCAGGAGTAGGCCATTCTGCCCTTTGAGCCTGCACCACCATTCAATATGATCATGGCTGATCATTCTTAATCAGTATCCTGTTCCTGCCTTATCTCCATAACCCTTGATTCCACTATCCTTAAGAGCTCTATCCAACTCTTTCTTAAATGAATCCAGAGGCTGGGCCTCCACTGCCCTCTGGGGCAGAGCATTCCACACAGCCACCATTCTCTGGGTGAAGACGTTTCTCCTTATCTCTGTCCTAAATGGTCTACCCCGTATTTTTAAGCTGTGTCCTATGGTTCGGCACTCACCCATCAGCGGAAACATGTTTCCTGCCTCCAGAGTGTCCAATCCTTTAATAATCTTATATGTCTCAATCAGACCCCCTCTCAGTCTTCTAAACTCAAGGGTATACAAGCCCAGTCGCTTCAGTCTTTCAGCGTAAGGTAGTCCCACCATTCCAGGAATTGACCTCGTGAACCTCCGCTGCACTCCCTCAATAGCCAGAATGTCTTTCCTCAAATTTGGAGACCAGAACTGCACACAGTACTCCAGGTGCGGTCTCACCAGGGCCCTGTACAACTGCAGAAGAACCTCTTTGCTTCTATACTCAATCCCTCTTGTTATGAAGGCCAGCATGCTATTAGCCTTCTTCACTACCTGCTGCACCTGCATGCTTACCTTCATTGACTGGTGTACAAGAACACCCAGATCTCTTTGTACTACCCCTTTACCTAAATTGATTCCATTTAGGTAGTAATCTGCCTTCCTGTTCTTGCCACCAAAGTGGATAACCATACATTTATCCACATTAAACTGCATCTGCCATGCATCACTCACTAACCTGTCCAGGTCACCCTGTAATCTCCTAACATCCTCCTCACATTTCACCCTGCCACCCAGCTTAGTATCATCAGCAAATTTGCTAATGTTATTACTAATACCATCTTCTATATCATTAATATATATTGTAAAAAGCTGCGGTCCCAGCACTGATCTCTGTGGTACCCCAGTGGTCACTGCCCGCCATTCCAAAATGGAGCCGTTTATCACTACTCTTTATTTCCTGTTAGCCAAACAACTTTCAATCCAAGTTAGTACTTTGCCCCCAATACCATGCGTCCTAATTTTGCTCACTAACCTCCTATGTGGGACTTTATCAAAAGCTTTCTGAAAGTCCAGGTACACTACATCTACTGGATCTCCCTCGTCAATCTTCAGAGTTACATCCTGAAAAAACTCCAGAAGATTAGTCAAGCATGATTTCCCCTTCATAAATCCATGCTGACTCTGACCTATCCTGTTACTACTATCCAGATGTGTCGTAATTTCATCCTTTATAATAGACTCCAGCATCTTTCCCACCACTGAGGTCAGACTAACTGGTCTATAATTTCCTGCTTTCTCTCTCCCACCTTTCTTAAAAAGTGGTACAACATTAGCCACCCTCCAATCCGCAGGAACTGATCCCGAATCTGTCGAACTCTGGAAAATAATCACCAACGTATCCACGATTTCCCGAGCCACCTCCTTCAGTACCCTGGGATGTAGACCATCAGGCCCCGGGGACTTATCAACCTTCAGACCTAACAGTCTCTCCAACACCAATTCCTGGCAAATATAAATTCCCTTAAGTTCAGGTCCTTCAGCCACTGTTACCTCAGGGAGATTGCTTGTGTCTTCTCCAGTGAACACAGATCTGAAGTATCAATTCAATTCTTCTGCCATTTCTTTATTCCCCGTAATATATTCCCCTGTTTCTGTCTTCAAGGGCCCAATTTTAGTTTTAACCATTTTTTTGCTTTTCACATACCTAAAAAAGCTTTTACTATCCTCCTTTATATTATTGGCCAGTTTACCTTTGTACCTCATTTTTCTCTGCATATTTCCTTCTTAGTAATCCTCTGTTGTTCTTTAAAAGTTTCCCAGTCCTCCGTTTTCCCACTTATCTTTGCTATGTTATACTTTTTCTCTTTTAACTTTATATGTTTCTTAACTTCCCTCGTCAGCCACAGCCACCCATGCCTCCTCCTTTCTTCCTCTTTGGAATGAACCGATCCTGCATCTTCTGCATTATACACAGAAATATCTGCCATTGTTCCTCCACTGTCATCCCTGCACCATTGAACTTTGGCCAGCTCCTCCCCCATAGCTCCATAGAAATATTGTCACTTCTGATTGTACCCTCTCCCTCTCAAATTGCAGGTTGAAGCTTATCACTGCCCAGGAGAAAATGTTCTTCATAAAGACACTGTCGTGAATTGGTGGTTTAAGGCTGGGTAATTGGCAATGAGGGTTGAGAATGGAGTTACTAACCCTCTTGTAGAAGTCCTCTGGAATTTCCAGGAATTGCAGATTAATTCCCTGAAGTTTGTCATGAGCACTCCAGAGGATAACAATCATGGCTAACTTTAAATAAATTACATTTTTACTCTTTGCTTGGAAGATGCCTTACTTATCACTTTTTACAATTTGCTTGGAAGACATCTTAACTCCTTTTAATTACTTTTTAAAATTGATGTACATGAAATGGGAATACCAGCAGAGAGGCAGGGGTGAGGGAGTGGTACACTGAAAGAAAGAGATTTGCCCCACAATAATTCGTCAGGGTTCGCACTAATGTGTTAAAGACAATTAAATCAAAATTGAAGAAGAGTCACACTGGACTTGAAACATTAACTCTGTTTCTGTCTCCACACAGGCAGCCAGAGCTGCTGAGTTCCTTCAGTGTTTACGGTGTTTGCCTGCATTAGTTCAAAAGTAATGCCCTTTGTTGGTCCTGGAATGAAACATTCCTGGTTTTGTCAGCAGCTCTGTGGTGGAGAGTCCCACAGCATTGTGCTGGCTTCGCATATTACCACCATATTACTCTGCTGTGTCTTCAGTAGAGACTGGCATGCATAAGCCAAATTGCAATCGATCCAACCCGTTTTCCAATGGGCGAGTCAAGCTAGTTTCCCAATTGTGCTTGGCCACTACAGAACATAAGCAGGTCGGTAATTAGCCACATCCTTGGACAGCATCTCTCCATTACAGAGGGGCAATTATGTAGCTTAAGGGGCAACTCTGCTCAAAGAGGCAAGTACCAGTTGCCCTCGGTCAGGAATTAAACCCGCTCTCTTGGCAAACCAACCAAACCCCACAAGCAAGGCAATAACTAATGTTTTAATTCCTTTCAAAGTTGTCACAATAACTGTGCCTGCAGTCTTTATGGGCACTGGGAAGGTGCCAGACCAACAGAAGGCTGGGACACATTCAAAGAACCCAGGTCAAATTATTTATTTCCCTGCCTGTTAAGCTTGCCCAGTAATTTTCCTCAGCTCAATTAGATGCGGTTGGCAGCAGATGCTCGCTTCAAAGCCAACCACTTGGAACTGCTTCGCTGTAGGACAGAACATGAGGCCAAAGAGGTACTAACAGGTACAAGCAGCTCAATAAGGCTCCATGAGTATGGGGCCAATGGAAGATTCAACGCTCCCTGGTAATTTGTGGGTGGCTCAGTGGTTAGCACTGCTGCCTCACAGATCCAGAGACCCGGGTTCAATTCCCGCCTCAGGCAACTGTCTGTGTGGAGTTTGCACATTCTCCCCGTGTCCGCATGGGTTTCCTCCGAGTGCTCCGGTTTCCTCCCACAGTCCAAAAATGGGCAGGTTAGGTGAATTGGCCATGCTAAATTGCCTGTAGTGTTAGGTGCAGGGGTAAATGTAGGGGAATGGGTCTGGGTGGGTTGCTCTTTGGAGGTCGGTGTGGACTTGTTGGGCCGAAGGGCCTGTTTCCACACTGTAAGTAATCTAATCCTCATCAAACCTCAGACCCAGAACAAAGAGCTGATCAGTTAGGGGCCATTACACTGGGATGGTGTCAAATGAATATGAGTGTCAGATTGGCAAGCCACTGTTCTCAACTGCCTGCCCCTCTTCTGCGGATGTGTCTGGCTGTCATTGGACAGGGAGCACATGGTATCCACCAACACACTTGGGTATATGTTGTGGATCAGGCCAGACCCCCTCAAAACTTTCAAGAAAGTAGCCCAGACTCTAACTTTGCTAGTTGTTTTAAGCAGGTGTATAGCGGATATTCCAGGAGTGATATAGTTGGCTCAAACCGCTTATCTTTAAATAAAACAGAATTTATTTACATAATTATCGAATGAAACACAAACAAAAGAGAACAGCATTTGGAATAACTTAACCTACCCGAAAACCCAACAGATTATCCCAATTTAATTATGCTGTTCCAAATTCCTGCAACAATCCCCATAAACACCCCATGGCAAAAAAGATAAAATCAAATACAGGTCTTACAGGAGAGAGAGAGAGAGAGAGGGGGAGAGAGAGGGGGAGAGAGAGAAAGAGAGAGAGGGAAAGATTCAGCATGGAACACCTTCTTCCATGTAGCTGTTTCTTGGACCAGCAGCCTCATAAACTGCTTGCCTTCTTTCAGTGAACAGTCAGACTGCTGAAACCAAACCAAACCAAAGAAACGCTGAGCTAGATGAACTGGCCACTCCCCTTCCATGGTACATTTGTTTTTTTTTTAACCTGAAAGTCTTCTGCCTAAAGTAGTATCTGTTAGCTATAATCAAATAGGCCCTAAAACTCTCCAAACCAAGACCTTTCGGAATCACTGCTTTTACAACCTCGATGGAAAAACAACCCAAGGGCAACATAACCTTGTTAAAGGAGCAGCACCGTCACAGGTGATTCAGAGAGAGAGGTGGCCTCCACAGGAGTCTGGAGGCTAGTCATAATACTTCACTTCCTGCCTCTCTTCCACAGTTACTTTTGTGCCCAAGTGTCCCTGGGGAGGGAGCACACGGCATTCACCACTTGCCTCAAAGCCCTTTGGGATAGGTGGGCACCACGGTGGGGGGGAAGGGGGGGAGCTGAGGTGCATTATTTGATTTAGTTCCCCCTTTTTGTTCTCCTTCTTTGATTTTGGTTTGCCTTTTTCCGCAGGGGAAATGTTTGTCACTTCTTAACTGGGTGACTTGTAAATAAGCTCTAATGTAAGTGTATTGCAAATTTGTTTACTTGTATACACATCCAAGAGAGAGCTGGATTCTTCCCCAGTGCTGTGGGTGGAAGGATTTGACTTCTGGGCTGTGAAAGTGTCCAGAAGGGAAAGGTGGAGACTGACATTTGTGTGAAACTACAGATTCACAATGAAAGCCTTGAAAGCCTCTGAAAAGCTCTTGTTGCTTCATTCACCGTTCAGGTGTCCGTCTGTTAAATTATGTGAGGTACTTCAAATCATGAAACCCAGGAAAGCAAAACTGGGACTGAGACCAGGGCACATTCAAACATTATCAACGAGAGGCTGAAATAAAGACGAGACCATGATTCTTTTCACTGGAAAGAGAAAGAAAGGATGTGGATGGATGAAGAAAGGTCTTCAAATGATGAAAAGGATCATGGAAACACGTGCAGCCATTTAGCAATCTGAGTATCCTCCATCGATCAACATTTTAATTCTCTCCATAAAATTTCCGATTTCCCAGAGAACAGTGGCGGCTCCGTTCAGCACAGATTATCAATAGTTTTCTGTTACTAATGACAGCAATACAATGTTGAGGTGGATGATCAGCTGTGATCTTGGGCCAGTGATGCAGGTCAAAGGGCAGAATGGCTTACATTTGTTCCTATTAGGAGAAAGTGAGGACTGCAGATGCTGGAGATCAGAGCTGAAAATGTGTTGCTGGAAAAGCGCAGCAGGTCAGGCAGCATCCAAGGAGCAGGAGAATCGACGTTTCGGGCATAAGCCCTTCTTCAGGCTTATACCCGAAACGTCGATTATCCTGCTCCTTGGATGCTGCCTGACCTGCTGCGCTTTTCCAGCAACACATTTTCAGATTTCTTCCTATTCGCCCCACATTGAGTTTGAAAGTCAGGAGGGTATTTAATTTTTCAGTGCGGTCCTCACCACATTCCTATCCCCACTACAATGAAGTTTGTGATGGGAATGCCCCAAGCACAGCCTTATCTGTACCTTTTCCCAACTGAGGCCCCAGAAGGTCAAGTAATACTCATAGAGTCATAGAGATGTACAGCATGGAAACAGACCCTTTGGTCCAACACGTCCATGCCAACCAGATATCCCAACCCAATCTAGTCCCACTTGCCAGCACCCGGCCCATATACCTCCAAACCCTTCCTATTCATATACTCATCCAGACGCCTTTTAAATATTGCAATTGTACAGCCTCCACCACTTCCTCTGGCAGCCCATTCCACACACGTACCACCCTCTGTGTGAAAAAGTTGCCCCTTAGGCCTCTTTTATATCCTTCCCCTCTCACCCTAAACCTATGCCCTTTAGTTCTGGATTTCCGCACCCCAGGGAAAAGACCTTGTCTATTTATCCTGTCCATGCCCATCATGATTTTATAAACCTCTATAAGGTCAACCCTCAACCTCCGATGCTCCAGAGAAAACAGCCCCAGCCTGTTCAATCTCTCCCTATAGCTAAAATCCTCCAATCCTGGTGACACCCTTGTAAATCTTTTCTGAACCCTTTCAAGTTTCACAACATCTTTCCGATAGGAAGGAGACCAGAATTGCATGCAATATTCCAACAGTAGCCTAACCAACGTCCTGTACAGCCGCAACATGACCTCCCAACTCCTGTACTCAATACTCTGACCAATAAAGGAAAGCATACCAAATACCTTCTTCACTATCCTATCTACCTGTGACTCTATACTTTCAAGGAGCTATGAACTTGCACTCCAAGGTCTCTTTGTTCAGCAACACTCCCTAGGACCTTACCATTAAGTATATAAGTCCTGCTAAGATTTGCTTTCCCAAAAATGCACACTTAATTAATGATTTTTAATTCATTAAAGCAGGCACCCAGTGGATGGGCTTGTTGTTAAGCAGGTTGGGTTATGGTTAATCCAATTACAAACTTGTTTTGGATGGTTTAAGCTTTCTGAGAGGGTGGAGTATGATGGTTAGCCCATTCAAAGGCTCTTGGTTCTGGCTGGGAGGCTAGGCATTGTTAAGGGGCCCTGCTGTCAATACCCTCAATTGCACCCTCTCCCAGGACTCCCAGTTGCCCTCACTTGATTCAGACTTGGGTCAGTCCATGAACCTGATTCTTCTGGTGCGTGTCATTTCAGCAGCAGCTACTACCTCTTAGGTGGTGCTGCTGAGCAGAGCAGCTGTCACCCTCGAACTGGCTGACAATGACAACTCTGGCTGGTCTGGTGACCTCAGAAGTAATTGGTGCCAGGTGGCATTTCTGAAAGGGACTCATGGTTTACTCACCAACCCTCAAGCCAATGAAACCCCCATCACCTCCATAATCCTACAGTATAAGTCATCATGGCCAATATATGTCCTCATTCCATATTCCCTCGTTTGTCCTTTAACCCTGATATTAAAAAAAAATCATTGGCTAACCGAAATCTCTCAAGCTCAGGTTTCAAATGAAAAATTGATCACTTCTCAATTGCCATTTGTGGGTAAACTCACACCAAGAGAATGTTTCTAGTTGCGGGCAAGTCTGAAACTTGTCATTAATAAATCATAATTCAGGAAAAACATTTTTAATGAAAGATTGGTCACAAGCAACCACAAGGAGTAATTGAGGCAAATCATATAGAGGTATTTATTGTAAAGGATGGATAAATAGAAAGGTGATAGGGTGTGAGAGAATGGAAAGACATGCTAATAGGCTGGGATTTAAGATGGGAGCATTGATCAATTGCTCCGTATTTGGATTGAGTTGATATGTGCCTTATATTTCTCACAGTAATGCAGAGATGCTTCTAAATTCATTATATCTCCACTATATAGAGGGCACTATTACAATGGAATGTTTATTTACATGACCTAAAACACCTTACAACTTGACATAATTTTCAATGTCCACACAGCCATAGCTGGGAGCAGCATCTCTGAACTCTTGAGCATTTTCTCTCTAAGATCCAGAATCAATTATTTTGTCCTTTTGCCCCACCCATAGCTTAAAGCAATCATGCACTGTACTAGGATCGGTGATTGGACTGGCTTAATTGAACATTACGAAAGGTGTGCTGTGCCTTTTATCTGCTCTATTTAGCATTAAAAGAGAATGCACACATTCCTGGACTCTCTCCTCTCGTGGCTTCTGTTCTCTCTCTATCAATGATTTCTTGGATTTCTAATCATAATCTACATCAAAAGAAAATCAACGCTTAAACCTGCTTTATTGTTCCAACCAGCCATAGTGTGCCCTGCATATTGGCTCCAGTCCATAAGCACATTTGCCAAGACTTGTAATTTACATTTGGATTACTGTTACAAGAGCAAATGGGAAGAGGGTCCATGCCACGGAACTGAATATCCTTCACTTTTAACTAGAGGACGCAGTGCAAAAGCACTCCGATGAATGAGTTCAATTCATCAATTCCTCAGACCACCAGGAATCAGCTTGTTAAACTGTTCGCAGAAGTTGTTCACAGTAAACGCTGCACTGGAGAGAAAGGGATCACTGTGTAAGTTGGCATTGAACCTGACAAGTGAGGTCACATCTGTCCAACCTGCTGGCTTCAGCCATGTACCAGGCGGCAAAATCACTGAATCACTCCATCGTCCCAAACCAAACTCTCACCCCTATCTCCCACCTTCTTCACTCTCAAGTTCACCGTGGCTGCAGATTACCAAACCAATCATTACTCATGAAGCAAAGAAGCTGCACCTGAACAGAACTGTCAATCCTGGCTATGTAACTTGCAGCTCTGCCATCTAACATCTCGCTCAGAGGCAACTGTCAGACCAGAAACATATTGCTCATTCCAAACCAGGAAATACAGCCTTCATTCCAAAGGCTGCTGATTGGCCCTTAGAACTGATGCCTTACCTTCTACAGGTCTTGGGCTGAAGAGTGTGATCCAGCAAACCCAGAGTGTCCACCAAAGGAAGCCCATTGTCTCTAGCGAGGTCCCTGTGCGTTGTCCAGTCCTCTGTTGAAGTCTAATGCTCTAAGGCTGTAGGGCTGGGACCAGTGATCCTCAGACCTGAAGTGGAGACAAACATAGGAAAATGGATTAGGCTTCCACCAGAGGTCAAACGTGTCATCCATGCTGATGGACTGGACCTAGCAAGAGAAGAGTTTAACATTGCAGTTTAACACGTATGCCTACCCTTACGTGAATTACCCTTATGGCTACCCTTAGGTGAATTCACGTGAATTGTACATTGAAGGCTATTTTTTGCGGAACCACAGGAGACAAGGCTGGTCCCATTGATTACAATCAAAGGGCATATAAGGTTATGAAAGTTATTGCTTTATTAAGACTACAAGACTAGAAGACAACTGGAGATGAGAAATGCTACTCAACAATCATAACTCACACACATGACAGCTAAAAATAACTTCCCGATTACCTCGACTGATGTTTATTGAAGCTGTAGTTTTTGTCCCTTTCAATCTGCCTGAATATCAATCAGAGTGCTTCTCATGTCTTGTCTAGAGAAGGTCAAAGGTACTCAGAGATGGGCGAGAAAGTGGAATTGAGGTCATAATCAGATCAACCAAGATCTTGTTGAATGGCAGAACAGGCTGTGGGGCTGAATGGCCTAATCCTGTTCCTGATTTACTTGTTAAGGGTATCAGGCCTACATTGACTCAGTGTTCACTGGTTTCAACCTAATACTTTTTTAATCTCCAAATAGCAAACTACAATGTTTAAAAGGAAATAAGATCAGTTATTCATTATTGGAGATATCCCCATGAGTTGACAGTGGTACATGTAACCTCTTTTCCCTGGGCCTTCATTTCTGTCCAAGCCTGGATCTCAAGTCATGGAGTCATAGAGTCCTACAGCACACAGACAGGCTGTTTGGCCCAAACTGGTCCATGCCAACCAAAATGTCCATCAACAAGATTTACAAGAATCAGAAAAGATTTACAAGGATGTTGCCTGGGTTGGAGGATTTGAGCTACAGGGAGAGACTGAACAGGTTGGGGCTTATTTCCCGACAGTGTTGGAGGCTGAGGGGTGACCTTATAGAGGTTTACAAAATTATGAGGGGCACGGACAGGGTAAATAGACAAAGTCTTTTTCCTGGGGTTGGGGAGCCCAGAACTAGAGGGCATAGGTTTAGGGTGAGAGGGGAAAGATATAAAAGAGACCTAAGGGGCAATCTTTTCACACAGAGGCTGGTACGTGTATGGAATGAGCTGTTAGAGGAAGTGGTGGAGGCTGGTACAATTGCAAAATTTATAAGGCATTTGGATGGATAAATGAATAGTACGGGTTTGGAGGGATAATGGGCCGGGTGCTGGCAGGTGGGACTAGATTGGGTTGGGATATCTGATCGGCATGGATGGGTTGGACCGAAGGGTCTGTTTCCGTGCTATACATCTCTATGACTCTATCAACATTAACCCCATTTCCCTGCACTTGGCCCGTATCCTTCTAAACCTTTACTATCCATGTATTTTTCCAAATGTCTTTTAAATGTCATTAATGTACCTGCCTCAATCACTTCTGCTGGCAGCTCATTCCATGTGCGTACCACCCTCTGTGTAAAAATGTTGTCTCTCGGGTTCTCATTTATTCATTCCCCCCAACCTTAAACTGATGCAATGAAGTATGAACTCTTTTTTGCCATTTCCATTCTGGGGACTGCTCTGGATGAATTCTTTCCAACTTTGAGACACAGTGACGCCTCATGGTAATTTTGGATATCTTCGCTATGGTGGAATTATAACACCCTGAGTGCTTCACTGTGAGCTCAGTCACATACACCTCTTTTAGAATGGTATCCTCCATTTAAGGTTGCCTCACCTTACAGAAGTTGAGGAGACTGGGCCTGGGTTCTCCAATGTTCAGAAGAATGAGAGGGGTCTTACTGCATGCTTTGGTTGGATTGTGTCGAGGCCATGGGGATGTTGTCTGGGTGTGGTAGGGTCTGGAATAGGAGGCACAGTCTCGGAATATGGGATAAGTTATTTAGCTTTGAGATGAGATGGGAGGACAGGGAAGGCTCAGACATTGAGTATGTTCAAGACAGAAGTCAATGGATTCCCAGACACTAAAGAAATATGGAGTAATGCAGAGAAGTTGGCATTAATAGCCATGAGCTAACAATGGTGAGCAGACTTAAGGGGTTGAATGGCTAACACCTGTTATTATGTTCTTCATACCAAAGCATATTATTTCAAAGGCAAAGGGCCTGGCTATGCAAGAAGACCTAATGCAAAGACAAAAATGCGCCTTGAATGACTAAGCAGGTGAATAGTGTTAGAAGTATCATAGTTGTGATCCTGTACCCTTGTGTATGAGCAATAGATTTACTTTGAGGCAGCTGTATGAATCTCCAATGTCATATGTTGTACAATAGTGATGGGAAAACTGCTGCTTATCGTGACATCAGCAGGATCACAGCAAAACATTCAACTCTGAGCCTTGGAGCAGTGGCTCAATGGGATCTATTCCTATGAATAAGGCGGCGGTGGGTTCAGGTTCCAGTTGAGACTTGAGCAGAAAACCTTGTCTGACACTCCGGTGCAGTACTGAGGGGCTACCACATATTCTGGGGCAGTAAAATCTTAAACTGAGACTTCTATCTGCTCCCTGAGGTGGGGGGGGGGGGGGGGGGGGGGGTCAGGGTGGAATGTCCCAGGGTGTTTTATTGAGTGGCAATCATTCAACCAACGTCACTCAATTCGTTTGTCTGGTCAACATCACATTGTTGTTTCGTTGGAGCCTTCTGTGTACAAATTGGTTCCAACCAACCCCTTCGAAAGTGGTTAAGTTATTTTACATCTCCCAGAGTCAGGGATGGAGTATCTTATCTAAGGGAAGTTATACTGGCATTGGAGGCTGTTTAGAGAAGGTGAACTTGGCTAATCCCGGGCATGGAGGGATTGTCCATTATCAGGTAAGTTGCCCACCAGATTGAGAAAAACCAGAAAGCTGAGAGGATGTGTTAGTTATGGTTGTGGCCAAATGGGTAAATGCAGAATGCAGAAAGTGTCCTGGTGGTTCAGGCAATGTCAGTGATATGCACTATCATAGAATCAAGTTTGATTCATACCATCCAGGTTACTTTGCAAACATTGGTATTGGACACTACCACCTCAGAATGAAACAGTTACAAAAATAGAAACTGCTGGAAAAATTTAGCAGGTCTGGCACAACTGGTTCTGAAGAAGGATCATTGGACCCAACATATTAACTCTGCTTTCTTTCCACAGATGCTGCCAGACCTTACAGAGTTTTTCCAGAAAAGCTGTTTTTGTTTCTGAATCCCAGCGTCCACAGTTCTTTGGTGTTATTTTTGTCAGGGTGAAACAGTTATTCTGTATGACTATAAATCTGGTTCAGTTGTGGATGATCAGTGAACAAACGCGATTAACTATGCCAGGAAACCTGAAGGAACAGCACTTATATTGCTGCTGAACATAACAATTACGATAATGTTCTGGGAAAAGGAAGACTGCACAAGCATTGTCAAGGCAAACTTCTTTGGTCAGAAAGCTGAAGAGAAAATCAAGGAAGTTAGTGGAGCTGTGTATTGATGGCATATATTGTATAACTGGGTGGACTAAACAAAATACAGTCACTTTGAAAAACAAAATGGAAGGACTGTCTCATGTGGAGAAATTGAGTAGGTTGGGTGTGTGCTAATTGGTGTTCAGATAAATGAGAGACAACATTATTGAAACGTTATTGAGAGATTCTTAGGGGACTGGATTTTGGGGTGACTCAGTGGTTAGCACTGCTACCTCACAGTACCAGGAACCTGGGATTGATTTCAGCCTTGGGCAACTGTCAGTGCGGAGTTTGCACATTCTCCCCGTGTCTGCGTGGGTTTCCTCTGAGTGCTCCGGTTTCCTCCCACAATCCAAAGATGTGCAGGTCAGGTGAACTGGCCATGCTAAATTGCCCAGAGTGTTAGGTGTATTTGTCAGAGGGAAATAGGTCTGGGTGGGTTATTCTTCAGAGGGTCGGTGTGGACTTTTTGGGCCTGTTTCCATACTGTAGGGAATCTAATCTAAGTGGTTAGCACTGCTGCCTCACAGCGCCAGTTCCACCCTTGGAAAACTGGCTGTGTGGAGTTTGCACATTCTCCTGTGTCTGCATGGGTTTCCTCCCACTGTCTAAAGATGTGCAGGTTAGATGGATTGTCCATGCTAAATTACCCATGGTGTCCAGGGATATGTAGGCTAGGTGGGTTAGCTATGGGATATGCAGGGATAGGGTATGTCTGGGAGTGATGCTCTTTGGAAGGTTGGTGTTGACTCAATGTGCCAAATAGTCTGTTTTCACATGGTAGGGATTCTCTGATAGGATAGATGAGGAGAGGATGTTTCCACTTATGGGACAGCCTACGACCAAAGGGCATCACCCCAAAATACGAGGTTGCCCATTTAAGGCAGAGGGAAAATTTCTTCTCTCAGAGGGGAGTGAATCTGTGGAATTCTTTACCTGTCAAGGCTAGGTTATTCAGTATATTCAAGACTGAGATGGACAGATTTTAACCAGGAAGGGAATTGAGGATTATTGGGAAAAGGGAGGAAAGTGGAGTTCAGGATGATCAGATCAGCAATGATCTCACTGAATAATGGACCCAATGAGCTGAATAGCCTATTTATGCTCCTATGATCTTAAGAGGAGCAATATAAAGTCTTTCCTCTTTGGCTTCCTGATGTATTGCAACTCTTGATCGATGGTACTGGGGCTCTCCTTGAACACTGCCCAATAAATCATGACAGAATAGGGCGCTGAAGTAAACACGTGCGTTGGCAATATGACAGAAGCCACACGTAGGATGTCGAATCATTCTTCCCTTTAATAAAATTACTTAGTTTTAGATGTTGACACAGACAATCAGTCACTGCACCGGGGAGGCTAATTTCACAACTGTGAGCACATTGAAAACCTCTTGACTGATTAGGAGAGGGGAAAAGAGCATTGACGTACGAGGGAGGGAGTTATTGCTCAACTCCAAGTGGTAAAGAAAATTAACTTAGGGATTAATAAAGGAAGAATGGGAAGTTGGGGGAAATTGTAAAGAGCATCAGCACAGTCGAGAGATCCAGAGCTCGGAGATGAATTGGCAGCTGGGAATCTAATCCTGCCCACAAAGAAAGAAGCACGTCCCCTGTTCCAACTGGTCACCCCCTGCACAAAAACTGATCTGTAAAATCTTCGGAGAAGCACAAACAACATGCGCTCGATAACTGCTCGCTCTATGACGGGGTCGGGGGGGGGCGGGGGGGAGGAATCCCTACAGCTCATGTGTTCAAACGGCTGCTTTTTCAAAAGGAGGCAAATGTTTGCTCACTCGCAAAGAAATTACCTGAAACTTACAGCTCTGTGGTTGGTGAAGCTGGTTAAATACCTCGATAGATCAGGATTGTGTGTTTGGTCTCTGATCAAGATGTGACTGTGTCCCTACATTATAAAGTGAATGATGCAGAATTACAGAGCGAATGTTGCAAAATTACAAAGCTGATGGTGCGACAGTACACGGTGAGCGACTGAGATCTAACTATACCAGATCAAATAATGCAGCATTACAGAGTCAATGGTGCTGTAAGACAAACTGACAGGTACGACATTACAGGATGAATTGTCTCATATAGCAGAGTGAATTGTGCAGTATTACATGGTGAATGGTGCAGTATTACAGGGTGAATGGTGCAGTATTATATGGTGAATTAGTGCAGTATTACAGGGTGAATGGTGCAGTATTACATGGTAAATGGTACACTATTACAGGGTGAATGGTGCAGTAATACAATGTGAATGGTGCAGTATTACAGGGTGAATGGTGCAGTATTACAGGGTGAATGGTGCAGTATTACATGGTGAATGGTACACTATTACAGGGCGAATGGTGCAGTATTACATGGTGAATGGTGCAGATTTACACAGTGAATGGTGCAGTATTACAGGATGAATGGTGTAATATTGCACAGTGAATTGTGTACTATCGCACAATGAATGGTAGAGCATTACACACTGCAGTATTACAGGGCGAATGGTGCAGTATTATACGGTGAATGGTGCAGTGCTACACAGTGAATAGTGTAGCATTACACAGTGAATGGGGCAGTATTACAGGGTGAATGGTACAGTATTATACGGTGAATGGTGCAGTAATACACAGTGGATAATGTAGTATTACACAGTGAATGGGGCAGTATTACAGGGTGAATGGTACAGTATTACAGGGTGAATGGTGCAGTATTACAAGGTAAACGGTGCAGAATGGTGTAGTATCAGAAGGTGAATAGTACAGTATTACAGGATGAATGGTGCAATATTAGACAGTGAATGGTGTAGTACTACACAGTGAATGGTGCAGTATTACCCAGTGAATGGTGCAGTATTACACAATAAATAGTGCAGTATTGATTTGGATGTGAGCATAAGAGGTATAGTTATTAAGTTTGCAGATGACACCAAAATTGGAGGTGTAGTGGACAGTGAAGAAGGTTACCTCAGATTACAACATTATATTGGTCAGATGAGCCAATGGGCTGAGAAGTGGCAGATGGAGTTTAATTCAGATAAATGCGAGGTGCTGCATTTTGGGAAAGCAAATCTTAGGACTTATACACTTAATGGTAAGGTCTAGGCAGTGTTGCTGAACAAAGACACCTTGGAGTGCAGGTCCATAGCTCCTTGAAAGTGAAGTCGCAAGTAGTCAGGATAGTGAAGAAGGCATTTGTTATGCTTTCCTTTACTGGTCAGAGTATTGAGTACAGGAGTTGGGAGGTCATGTAGCGGCTGTACAGGACATTGGTTAGGCCAATGTTGGAATATTGCGTGCTATTCTGGTCTCCATCCTATTGGAAATATGTTGTGAAACTTGAAAGGATTCAGAAAACATTTACAAGGATGTTGCCAGGGTTGGAGGATTTGAGCTGTAGGGAGAGGCTGAACAGGCTGGGGCTGTTTTCCCTGGAGCATCAGAGACTGTGGGGTGACCTTATAGAAGTTTACAAAATTAAGAGGGGCATGGATAGGATAAATAGACAAAGTCATTTCCCTGGGGTGGGGGAGGGGGGGGGGGGGTCCAGAACCAGAGGGCATAGGCTTAGGGTGAGAGGTGAAAGATATAAAAGTGACCTAAGGGGCAACTTTTTCACACAGAGGTGGTACATGTATGGAATGAGCTACCAGAGGAAGTGGTGGGGGCTGGTACAATTGTAACATTTAAAAGGCATTTGGGTGGAATAATGAATAGAAAGATTTTGGAGAGATATAGGCCGGGTGCTGACAGCTGGGACTAGATTGGGTTGGGATATCTGGTTGGCATGGGCAAGTTCGACCAATGGTTCTGTTTCCATGCTGTACATCTCCATGATTCTATGACTCTATTACACGGTGAATGGTGCAGTATTACATAGTGAATGTACAGTATTACAGGGTGAATGGTGCAGTATTACACGGTGAATGGTGCAGCATTACACGGTGAGTGGTGCAGTATTGCATGGTGAATGGTGTCGTATTACACAATGAATGGTGCAGTATTACACACTGAATGCTGCAGTATTAGACACTGAATGCTGCAGTATTACAGGATGATTGGTGCTGTATTAAAGGGTGAATGTTACAATATTACACATTGAATGGTACAGCATTACATGTGAATGGTACAGTATTACAGGGTGAATGGTGCAGTATTACATGGTGAATGGCGCAATAATACAGGGTGAATGTTGTAGTGTTACAGTGTGAATGGCACAATATTACACAGTGAATGGTGCAGTATTACACGGTGAATGTTGTAGTATTACACAGTGAATGGTGCAGTATTACACGGTGAATGTTGCAGTATTACACAGTGATTGGTGCAGTATTACAGTGTGAATGGTGCAATATTTCAGGGTGAATGGTGCAGTATTACAGTGTGAATGGTGCAGTATTGCACAGTGAATGGTGCAGTATTTCATGGTGAATGGTGTAGTATTACACAGTGATTGGTACAGCATCACACAGTGAATGGTGTAGTATTACATAGTGAATGGTGCAGTATTACATGTTGAATGGCATAGTATTACAGGGTGAATGGTGCAATATTACACACTGAATGCTGCAGTATTACAGGTTGATTGGTACAGTATTACAGGGTGAATGGTGCAGTTTTACAGGGTGAATGGTGCAGTATTACACAGTGAATGATGTTGCCTTACAGGGTGAATGGTGCAGTATTACATGGTGAATGGTGTAGTATTACACAGTGAATGGTGCAGTATTACACACTGAATGCTGCAGTATTACAGGGTAATTGGTACAGTATTACAGTGTGAATAGTACAGTATTATAGGGTGAATGGTACAGTATTACACAGTGAATGTTATAGTATTACAGGGTGAATGGTGCAGTCTTACAGTGTAAATGGTGCAGTATTACACAGTGAATGGTGCAGTATTTCATGGTGAATGGTGTAGTATTACAGGATGAATGGTGTAGTATTACAGGATGAATGGCGTAGTATTGCACAGTGAATGGTGTACTATTACATGGTGAATGGTAGAGCATTACACACTGAATGGTGCAGTATTACAGGGTGAATGGTGCAGTATTATACGGTGAATGGTGCAGTATTACATAGTGAATGGTACAGCCTTACACACTGAATGATGCAGTATTACACAGTGAATGGTATAGTATCAGAGTTGAATAGTGCAGTACTACAGGTTGAATGGTGCAATATTAGACAGTGAATGGTGTAGTATTACACAGCGAATGGTGCAGTATTACCCAGTGAATGGTGCAGTATCACAGGGTGATTGATGCAGTAATACAGTGTGAATGGTGCAGTAATACAGGGTGAATGATGAAGTATTACACAGTGAATGGTGCAGTATTGATTTGGATGTGAGCATAAGAGGTATAGTTATTATGTTTGCAGATGACACCAAAATTGGAGGTGTAGTGCACAGTGAAGAAGGTTACCTCAGATTACAACAGGATCTTGGTCAGATGGGCCAATGGGCTGAGAAGTGGCAGATGGAGTTTAATTCAGATAAATGCGTGGTGCTGCATTTTGGGAAAGCAAATCTTAGCAGGACTTATACACTTAATGGTAAAGTCTAGGGAGTGTTGCTGAACAAAGACACCTTGGAGTGCAGGTCCATAGCTCCTTGAAAGTGAAGTCGTAAGTAGTCAGGATAGTGAAGAAGGCATTTGTTATGCTTTCCTTTACTGGTCAGAGTATTGAGTACAGGAGTTGGGAGGTCATGTTGCGGCTGTACAGGACATTGGTTAGGCCAATGTTGGAATATTGCGTGCTATTCTAGTCTCCATCCTATTGGAAATATGTTGTGAAACTTGAAAGGATTCAGAAAACATTTACAAGGATGTTGCCAGGGTTGGAGGATTTGAGCTGTAGGGAGAGGCTGAACAGGCTGGGGCTGTTTTCCCTGGAGCATCAGAGACTGTGGGGTGACCTTATAGAAGTTTACAAAATTAAGAGGGGCATGGATAGGATAAATAGACAAAATCATTTCCCTGGGGTGGGGGGAGGGGGGAGGGGGGGGGGGGGGTCCAGAACCAGAGGGCATAGGCTTAGGGTGAGAGGTGAAAGATATAAAAGTGACCTAAGGGGCAACTTTTTCACACAGAGGTGGTACATGTATGGAATGAGCTGCCAGAGGAAGTGGTGGAGGCTGGTACAATTGTAACATTTAAAAGGCATTTGGGTGGAATAATGAATAGAAAGATTTTGGAGAGATATAGGCCGGGTGCTGACAGCTGGGACTAGATTGGGTTGGGATATCTGGTTGGCATGGGCAAGTTCGACCAATGGTTCTGTTTCCATGCTGTACATCTCCATGATTCTATGACTCTATTACATGGTGAATGGTGCAGTATTACATAGTGAATGTACAGTATTACAGGGTGAATGGTGCAGTATTACATGGTGAATGGTGCAGCATTACACGGTGAGTGGTGCAGTATTACATGGTGAATGGTGCAGTATTACACAATGAATGCTGCAATATTACACACTGAATGCTGCAGTATTACAGGGTGATTGGTGCTGTATTACAGGGTGAATATTACAATATTATACATTGAATGGTACAGCATTACAGTGTGAATGGTGTAGTATTACAGTGTGAATGGCACAGTATTACACAGTGAATGGTGCAGTATTACACGGTGAATGGTGTAGTATTACACAGTGATTGGTGCAGTATTACACAGTGAATAGTGTAGTCTTACAGGGTGAATGGTGCAGTATTACACAGTGAATGGTGAGTATTACACACAGTGGCGTAGTATTACACAGTGAATGGCGCAGTATTACACAATGAATGGTACAGTATTTCACAGTGAATGGTGCAGTATTACAGTGTGAATGGTGCAATATTTCAGGGTGAATGGTGCAGTATTACTGTGTGAATGGTGCAGTATTACACACTGAATGCTGCAGTATTACAGGGTGATTGGTACAGTATTACAGGGTGAATGGTACATTATTACACAGTGAATGGTGCAGTATTACAGTGTGAATGGTACAGTATTACAGGGTGAATGGCGTAGTATTACACAGTGAATGCTGCAGTATTACAGGGTGATTGGTACAGTATTACAGTGTGAATAGTACTGTATTACAGGGTGAATGGTACAATATTACACGGTGAATGTTATAGTTTTACAGGGTGAATGGTGCAGTATTACAGTGTAAATGGTGCAGTATTACACAGTGAATGGTGCAGTATTTCATGGTGAATGGTGCAGTATTACACCGTGATTGATGCAGTATTACAGGGTGAATGGTGTAGATTAGATTACTTACAGTGTGGAAACAGGCCCTTCGGCCCATCAAGTCCACAGCGACCCGCCGAAGCGTATACCACCCAAACCCATACTCCTACATTTACCCCTTCACCTAACACTACGGGCAATTTAGCATGGCCAATACACCTAACCTGCACATTTTTGATTTGTGGGAGGAAACCGGAGCACCCGGAGGAAACCCACGCAGACACGGGGAGAATGTGCAAACTCCACACAGAGAGTCGCCTGAGGCGGGAATTGAACCCGGGTCTCTGGCGCTGTGAGGTAGCAGTGCTAACCACTGTGCCACCGTGCCGCCCACAAGTATTACATAGTATTACATGGTGAATGGCGTAGTATTACATAGCGAATGGTGCAGTATTACACAGTGAATGGTGCAGTATTACACGGTGAATGGTGCAGTATTACACACTGAATGGTGTAGTATTACAGGGTGAATGGTGCAGTATTACACAATGAATGGTACAGTATTACACAGTGAATGGTGCAGTATTACAATGTGAATGGTGCAGTATTTCAGGGTGAATGGTGCGGTATTACAGGGTGAATGGTGCAGTATTACGTGGCGAATGGCGTAGTATTACAGTGTGAATGGTGTAGTATTACACAGTGATTGGTGCAGTATCACACAGTGAATGGTACAGTATTACACAGTGAATGGTGCAATATTTCATGGTGAATGGTGTAGTACTACACAGTGATTGGTGCAGTATCACACAGTGAATGGTGTAGTATTACAGGGTGATTAGTGCAGTATTACATGGTGAATGGCATAGTATTACACAGAGAATGGTGCAGTATTACACACTGAATGCTGCAGTATTACACGGTGATTGGTACAGTATTACAGTGTGAATAGTACAGTATTACAGGGTGAATGGTACAATATTACACGGTGAATGTTATAGTATTACAGGGTGAATGGTGCAGTATTTCATGGTGAATGTTGTAGTATTACAGTGATTGGTGCAGTATTACAGGGTGAATGGTGCAGTATTACACGGTGAATGGTGCAGTATTACACAGTGAATAGTGTAGTCTTACAGGGTGAATGGTGCAGTATTTCATGGTGAATGGTGTAGTATTACACAGTGAATGGTGAGTATTACACACTGAATTGTGCAGTATTACAGAGTGAATGGTGTAGCACTACACAGTGAATGGAGCAGTGTTACAGGGTGAATGGTGCAGTATTACACCGTGATTGATGCAGTATTACAGGGTGAATGGTGTAGATTAGATTACTTACAGTGTGGAAACAGGCCCTTCGGCCCAACAAGTCCACAGCGACCTGCCGAAGCGTATACCACCCAAACCCATACTCCTACATTTACCCCTTCACCTAACACTATGGGCAATTTAGCATGGCCAATTCACCTAACCTGCACATTTTTGGATTGTGGGAGGAAACCGAAGCACTCGGAGGAAACCCACGCAGACACGGGGAGAATGTGCAAACTCCACACAGAGAGTCGCCTGAGGCAGGAATTGAACCCAGGTCTCTGGCGCTATGAGGTAGCAGTGCTAACCACTGTGCCACCGTGCCGCCCACAAGTATTACATGGTGAATGGCGTAGTATTACATAGTGAATGGTGCAGTATTACACAGTAAATGGTGCAGTATTACATGGTGAATGGTGTAGTATTACACAGTGAATGGTGCAGTATTACACACTGAATGTTGTAGTATTACAGGGTGAATGGTGCAGTATTACAGGGTGAATGGTGCAGTATTACACAATGAATGGTGCAGTATTACACAGTGAATGGTGCAGTATTACAGTGTGAATGGTGCAGTATTTCAGGGTGAATGGTGCAGTATTACAGTGTGAATGGTGCAGTATTACAGTGTGAATGGTGCAGTATTTCAGGGTGAATGGTGCAGTATTACAGGGTGAATGGTGCAGTATTACATGGCGAATGGCGTAGTATTACAGTGTGAATGGTGTAGTATTACTCAGTGATTGGTGCAGTATCACACAGTGAATAGTGTATTATTACACAATGAATGGTACAGTATTACACAGTGAATGGTGCAGTATTACAGTGTGAATGGTGCAGTATTACACAGTGAATGGTGCATTATAACAGGGTGAATGGTGCAGTATTGTAGTGCAAGAAAGTAACTGAATCAGAAGCGCAGAGTGAAGTACATGAATATGATCAGGAAGCCATTACACAGACTTCTCTGTAGGATGTGTTTTTTTGAACGCTGAGACAAATATGACATTCAAGGAGGACAGGAATGTGTGTAAATGTGGAGTTGTGGAATTCCTAACCTGAGATAGTGTTCTGAGCAACAGTTAGAGATGACATTGGCTTGAGAGATCAGAATGTTGAATTAGTTTGAGTGGAAATGAGATAAGGTAGGGGAAAGACATTACCATTTAAAGTAGTCTATAGGCCCCATTGTATTAACTACAGCATAAGGTGAATCATACAAGAAGAAATATTACATTAGTGTAACAAAGAGATGGCATTGACTTTGTATGATTTAAATCTACATTTAAACTGGGCAAATCATACCGGTAACAGGAGCCTCAATAAAGAGTCCATTGAGTGATTTTGAGGTAGTTTTTTTTATAACAGTACATTCTGGAACCAATTAGAGAGCAGGCAAGTCTAGACTCAGTGTTATATAACATGACAGGATTAATTAATGACCTCAGAGTAACAACATCTTTATATAACAATGATTATAACAAAATTGAATTTTACATCTTGCTTGCAAGAGAGGAGTGGATCTAAGACTAAAATTTTAAACTTTACTAAAAAACAGCAATTATGCATGCATGAAATCTGAGCTAGCTGAAATGACTTGGGATGGGAAACTTACAGAAATATGCGCAGAAGCAATGGCAGACACTGGAGAGGGATATTTAAGAATACTTATAATAAGTACATTTCTGTGAGAAAGAAAAAGTGTAACCTACCATCTGTGGTTAACTAAAGAAGTGATGGAGAGCATCAAACTTAAAGAAATAAAGCATCTCATTGTGCAAAGGTGACTGGTCAGAATAAAACGAACAGCAGAGAATGACCATAAGGTTCATTAGAGCTAATAAATTAGAGCATGAGAAGAAGGGGCTAGAAATGTAAAAACAGGTAGCAGAGAGTTTCCATAGATACCTAAAAAAAGAAAAGGAGTAAGTAAAGTGAGTGTTGGTATGTTAGAAGGTGAGAATAGAGTGTTAAGAGTAGTTAATCAATGAATGATGGATGTAAGGAATAAATAGTTTGTTTCTGACTCCGTTGAAGATATAAAAAAACTTTCCCAGTGATATCTGTAAGTCAGGAAGTTGAACAAAGAGGGGAACTCAGTGAAACTTTAATCAGTAAGGAAGTGGTATTGAGCAAACTGATGGAACTGTGAGTTGACAAATCTCCAGGTCCTGATTAACTCTATCTTAGTACCTTAAAAGAGGTGAGTAATGAAATAGCAGAGATGTTGGTGTCAGTTTTCCAAACCCTCTGAGGGTCTAAATAATTTCCATTAGATAGGAAAGTAGCAAATGTAACTGCTCTATTCAAGACGAGATGGAGGAAGAAGACAGTATAAGGCAGTAGGCTTGACAACTGTCATGGGGAAGTTATCTGAATTGAACATTAAGGAGGTTATAATTGAGCATGTGGAAAAGTTAAAGGTAATCAGGAAAAATCAGCATGAAAGGGAAATCCTGTTCAATCAATTCATTGGAATTTGTGCAATTAGTTACTCTGTTGATAAAGGGAAGCCCAATAATATACTGTACTCGGATTTCCAGAAAGCATTTGATGAGGTTGATGTTAAAAAGATAGTTGTGCAAAATAGGAGCTTGCGGTATAGGGGATAGCTCTGGTAGAAATTGGGTAGTCAGTAGACGCATAAATGAATCTTTTTCATATTGTTATGAGTGCAGCCCTGTAGGGGTCTGTGCTGAGCTCTCAACTTTTAACAATTTATATAAATGCGTTCAACGAGGGGATTGAAGGCATGCTGACTAAATTTGCAGATGACACAAAGACAGATAGGAAAGTATGTTAAGATGCATGGAGTAAACTTTGGCTTATGAGTGAGAGTGGATTCTCTTCATAAAGTGCCTTCACATTCAATGGCATTATCATCAGTGAGCCCAAACTATTGGGATTAGATTAGATTCTCTACAGTGTGGAAACAGGCCCTTCGACCCAACAAGTCCACACTGACCCTTCGAAGAGTAACCCACCCAAACCCATTTCATTCTGACTAATGCACCTAACACTATGGGCAATTTAGCATGGCCAATTCACCTGACATCTCTGGACTGTAGGAGGAAACCCACGCAGATGTGGGACGAATGTGCAAACTCCACATAAACAGTCACCTGAGGCTGGAATTGAACCCAGGTCCCTGGCACTGTAAGGCAGCAGTGCTAACCACTGAGCCACCATGTCGCCCAAACATCCTGGGGTTACCATGGACCAGAAACTAGACTAGCCATACGAAAGATCCCATAATCTCTCCTTGCTGCTCTAGCCAATATGTATCCCTCAACTGAATTCACAAAATTAGATTATCTGATCATGATCACATGGTGTTTGCTGTTTGCAATTTGTTAACTGTATTTCACACTTTACAACACCATTCAAGAGTAGTTCATTGTCTGTAAAGTCTTTCAAGATATCCGATGGTCATAAAAAGTGATATAGAAATGTTAGCATTCCTTTTACTACCCCTGTGAATCTGACAGCAGCTTCAGGATTTAACACAAATGTAGGCAAACAGAGAAATGCTGAAGTTGCAATCTTTAGTGCTCCAAAACATACTGTACTGTGGACTGTTCAGTCCCTGAAGAAACTATCCGTGAAATCATTTAATCAGTGAGAATTTTGTCCATTCTGCTCACAGATGTGAGAAACATTAAACCTTACTCAATGAGATATAACAGCATTTTCAAAAGTGACCTGATTAATAACAACTGCTGAACAATCTATTTGGCCCTGAAAGTCTAACTTTATGTTTTTTGCCTGCTATTAAAAGTCTCTATTAGTATAAATTGCCACAGATATTACTTTTGTTTTGTTTGTTTTTTTTCCACAGCACAGTACAGGCCCTTCAGCCCTCGATGTTGTGCCGACCTTTCGTCCTACTCTAACATCTAATTAACCTTTACTATCAACCATGTGCCTATTCAAGAGCCTCATAAATGTCCCTAATATATCTAACTCTACTGCCACTGCTGGCAGTGCATTCCACGCATTCACCACTCTCTGTGTAAAGAACCTACCTCTGACATCGCCCCTAAACCTTCCACCAATCACCTGAAAATTATGTTCCCTAGTGGTAGCCATTTCTGCCATGAGAAAAAATCTCTGGCTATCCACTCTATCTATGCCTCTCAACATCTTGTACATTTCTATCAAGTCACCTCTCATCCTTCTTTGCCTCAGTGAGAAAAGTCTTAGCTCCCTCAACCTTTCTTCATAAGACATTGCCCTTCAGTCCAGGCAGTATCCTGGTAAATTTCCTGTGCACTCTCTCTAAAGCTTCCATATCCTTTCTATAATGAGGTGACCAGAATTGAACACAATATTCCAAGTGTGGTCTAACCAGGGTTTTACACAGCTGCAGCATAACCTCATGGCTCTAAAACTCAATCCCTCTGCTAATGAAAGCCAACACACCATACGCCGCCTTAACAACCCTGATAACTTAGGTAGCAATTTTGAGGATCTATGGCCATGGATCCCAAGATCCCTCTGTTCTTCCACACTGCCAAGAATCCTGCTTTCAACCTTGTAATCTGCATTCAAATTTGACCTTCCAAAATGAATCATTTCACACTTTTCCAGGTTGAACTCCATCTGCCATTTCTCAGCCTAGTTCTGCATCCTGTCAATGTCCCGTTGCAACCTGTAACAGCTCTCCACACTATCTATAACTCCACTAACCTTCATGTCATTGGCAAACTTACTAACGCACCCTTCTACTTCCCCATCCAAGTCATTTATAAAGATCACAAAGAGCAGATGTCCCATAATAGATCCTTGCAGAACACCAATATCACTGAGCTCCAGGCTGAAAACTTTCCATCTACCACCATCAGCCAAACAAGGAAGGCTAGATTTCCTTGTATCCCATGCCTCCTTACTTTCTGAATGAGCCTACCATGAGGAACCTTATCAAATGTCTTGCTAGAATCCACATACACCGCATCCACTGCTCTTCATTCATCAATGCGTTTTGTCACATCCTCAAAGAATTCAGTAAGGTTTGTGAGGCAAGATCTGCCCCGCACAAAGCATGCTGACTATCTCCAATCAAACTATGGTTTTCCAAATAATCATAAATCCTCTCTCAGAATCTTCTCCAATGATTGGCCCACCACCGATGTAAGACTGACTAGTCTGTAATTCCCAGGGCTATCCCTATTCCCTTTCTTGAACAAGTACATTTGCCACCTTACAATTATCTGGTACTACTCCAATGGACAGTGAGGACATAAAGATCATTGCAAAGATGCAGCAATCTCATCCCTCATTTCCTGTAGTAACTTGGGTGCATTCCCTCTGGTCCAGGAGACTTATCTATCCTTAAATTTTTCAAAATTTCCAGCCCATCTTCCTTCTTATCATCAACCTGTTTGAGCGTATCAGCATGTTTCAGTTGTTCTCACAAACGACAAGGTCCCGCTCACTAGTAAATACTGAAGCAAAGTATTCATTAAGGACCTCCCCTACCTCTTCTGACTCCAGACACAAACTCCCTGCACTATCCACTCTGGCCATCCTCTTGTTCCTCACATAAGTGTAGGATGCCTTGGGGTTTTTCCTTAATCCTACCCACAAAGGCTTTCTCATGCCCTCTTCTAGCTCTCCTATGTCCATTCTTCAGTTCCGTCCTGGTTACCTTGTAACCCTTTACAGCCTTGTCTGATCCGTGCCTCCTTCTTCCTCTTGACTAGATGTTCAAAATCTCTTGTCATCCAAGGTTCCTTCACCCTACTCTCTCAAAAGAAGAAATGTACAAACAGTTGGAAAGAAATATAGATGACTGTGGAGGCCAGGTCATTCAGTATACATACGACAGAGATAGTTAAGTTCTTGATTGCCAAGGGGAATCAAAGATTACCGGGAGAAAGCAGGAAAATGGGGTTGAAAATCCTATCAGCCTTTCTTCGAATGGTGGAATAGACTCGATGGGCTGAATGGCCTAATTTTTTGCTCCGATGGTCTTATAATTACAGGGTTACAGCGAAAAGGTCGAGGAGTGGTGACTTATTGACTTGCTGCCAGAGAGCCAATCAGCACATGATGGGCTGAATAACTCCTTCCAAACTACAACTATTCTATAGTTCCAAAGAAATCTTTAAAAATACTTTTATTTTTGATAACCGCTTACTCTATTTCAACTTCTACATTAACCCCACATGCACATCCATATTTTTAATTCACGCTCTGTAAATTTTTTAAAGATTTGCTTGTGAGCGCTTTTCATATCCTGCATGTTTGTGAGAATTCTTCAATCTGATTGGCTGGTGGGGCAGTTTAAGGACATTGCTGCACCTTGGTACTGGGGTTCCCTGTGAAACAGCATTGCATAAATTGCCAGACCTCACTGCACTGCTTTCCACCCAGTTAACATGCAGATATCATGATGACAGAACTTCATACTTTGCAAACCACTTTTTGATATTTACCATTTTGCCAAACATTTGTTTCTCTCAAACTAAAACAGAAATCGATGGAGAAACTCAGCAGGTCTGACAGCATTTGTGGAGAGAAAAACAGAGTTGATGTTTTGAATCTGGTAATCTTCTTCAGGACCACTAGCATCTCAGAAAAAGTGGTTTACATCATTAGATTACTTACAGTGTGGAAACAGGCTCTTCAGCCCAACAAGTCCACACTGACCCACCCAGACCCATACCCCTACATCTAACACTACGGGCAATTTAGCATGGCCAATTCACCTAACCTGCACATTTTTGGACTGTGGGAGGAAACCGGAGCACCCAGAGGAAACCCACGCAGACATGCGAAGAATGTACAAACTCCACACAGGCAATTGCCTGAGGCAGGAATTGAACCCAGGTCTCTGGCGCTGTGAGGCAGCAGTGCTAACCACTGTGCCACCGTGCCACCCATCTTGTAACAGGTGCGGGGGAAGGGAGTGAGGTATATGAATACCACTTCTCCCTAGCAGTTGTGGTCCGATGCTATCTGTTCTTAAGAAGGTCACTGGGCCCGAAACATTAACTCCGTTTCTCTGTCCACAGATGCTGCAAGATCTGTTGAGTTTCTCCAGCAATATCTGTTTTTTGTTTCAGATATCCAGTATCTGCAGTTCTTTGTTTGATTTTAGTTTCTCTTCTCTTCCCTTCTAGTTGTACTCTTTTGAAGCACTGGGCTATTCTCTGCAGTGCACATAATTCCCTTTCAAAGTCTGGAGATGAGAAATACACACAGGTGAGGGCTGCCCACTGTGTTCCAAGCCACAGCAACCACCTGATCATCGACACCCAAAACGCTGCCTGGTATGAGTCTTCTCGTTATTGTCTGTTTCCACATTCTAGTACCAGTGAAATTGCTGAACTGCTATCAATCCCAAGTGACCAAGTTTCCCTGTCTCATTCTATTCTCTTCATCATGTATCTATATTGTTTATTGCTCCTGCTAACACAAGCTTTGCACTTTTATATGTATTACATTACATTTCCATAATTGCACAATTGATCCAGATCAACTGCAAATTATTAACTGCATGCGTGAAGGCATGCTGTGGCACAGTGTTAGTGTTCATACCTCGGAGCTAGGAGGCATGGGTTCAAGACATGGCATGGGGCGGCACGGTGGCTCAGTGGTTAGCACTGCTGCCTCACAGCGCCAGGGACTCGGGTTCAATTCCCGCCTCGGGCAACTGTCTATGTAGAGTTTGCACATTACTCTGTAAGTCTGGGTGCTCCGGTTCCCTCCCACAGTCCAAAGATGTGCAGGTTAGGTGAATTGGCCGTGCTAAATTGCTCGTAGTGTTCGTTGTAGGGGAATGGGTCGGGGTGGGTTGCTCTTTGGAGGGTGGGTGTGGACTTGTTGGGCTGAAGGGCCTGTTTCCACATTGCAGGGAATCTAATCTCATCTAAGGCCCACCTACTCCAGAGGTGTGTCATAACGTCTCTGAGTGTTTTAATTAGAAAGTATCTGAACTGCTTTCCTGCCTTACTCTGCTCCCCGTTTCCGAGTCTGCCATAACCCTAACTTGTCTACGACTGGTTTCAAATACAACTTGTTTATGTAACACATTCTCATGGGAGGGAGCAGAGAAGATGAACCAGAATGAATGCAGGAATAAGGGATCTTGCCTGCAATGATAGATTTAAGAAGCTGGGATTGTCTTCCTTGAGGGTCAAGAGATGACGAGGGGTGATTTGAAAGAGCATATGTGTAAATCTGAGGGTTTACATGGGACCAGTAAATGAAAGCTGCTCCCATTAGAATATGCAGAGGTTCTTAGGTGAGAATCTGAGGGAGGATCTGAGGAAGTATCTTACTTACACTGTCAGCTGTGATGACCTGGAGCTTGCTTCTGTGAAGAAGAGGAAATTAAGAATGATTTTGGATGGAGATTAGATGGATACTTACAGACTATAAACTGATGGTACAGAGTGAGGGAAATGGGATTGACTGGATTACCCATGAACTTGTTCTCTATGGGTGAAACGGTTATCTGCTGTGCTATACTGTAGATAATGAGGTCAGCGGAATGGCCCAAACCGAATCTAAACTGGGCATCAGCGAGAGGTAACTACTGCTTGATGCCACTGTTGATGACAGCTTCCATCATTTTGCTGGTGATCGAGAGCAAACTGATGGGGCAGGAATTGACCTTTTGGATAGTTCTTTTTTTTTGTGAACAGGATGTATTAGGAACTTTCCCACTGTTGCAGGTGTTTTGGAAGCATTTGGCTGGGAGCGCAACAAATCTTCAGAACTTTTGCTGGAATATTATCAAGCCCCATGGTCTTTGCAGTCTCCAGTGCCTCCAATAGTTTCTTGATATTATATCGACTGAATTGAGTTGGCTGAAGACTGGCCTCTGTGATGCCGCAGATGACCAGAGGAGGCCAATTTAACATTGGTGTTTCTCCCTAAAAAACGCACATTAACATGACATAAATTACACTGCAATCAAATCCCCAAAACACAACCATTTAGTATCAATAATGCTTCCATTAAACACCAACACCAATAACAGATAACAGTGCCCTCCAACATCAATAACACTGCCTTTCAACACCAATAACTCTGCCTTTTAACAGCAATAATACTGTCCTTTAATATAAATACATTGCTCTTTCACACCAATAACATTGCCATTCAACATCAATAACACTGCCCTTTAACATCAATAAGACTGGCCTTTCACACCAATAACATGACCATTTTACACCAATGATACTGTGCATTCATGCCAATAACATAGCCACTTTTTAATAATGTAGCAATTTAGCAATGACTTAAACAACTATTTAACAGCAGTACCTCTGCTTTTAACACCAGTAATGCAGCCTTTTAGCACTGATATTGCTGCACTTGCACAGCAACAACACTGTGGTTTTAAACCGATAACAATGCTCATTGACATCAAGAACAATGCTCTTACACATCAATAACACTGCACTTTCACACCAAAAACACAGCTGTTTCACACCAGCAACATTGTCCTTTAACACAAATAGTACTGCTATTAACATCAAAGATGCTGCCCTTTAACGTCAGTAATGCTGCCTTTTAACACCAAGGTTGGTTGAGTTGTGGACAGTGTGGAGAGCCGTTGTAAGTGGCAATGAGACATTGACAGGATGCAGAACTGGGCAGAGGGAGTTCAACCTGGAAAAGAGCGAAGTCATTCACTTTGGAAGGTTGAACTTGAATACAAAATACAGGGTTAAAGGCAGGATTCTTGGCAGTGTGGAGGAACAGAGGGATCTTGGGGTCCATGGTCCATGACCATCAATAGTAATAACATTGCCCTTTGACATCAATAATGCTGCCCTTTAAAACCAATAGCACTGCTCTCTAAAACCCATAATCCCACCCTTTGACACTAATAACCCTGCCCTCTAACAGCAATAACACTGCACTTGAACACCAATAACTCTGCCCTTTCATGCCAATAACACTGCCCTTTATTAACAATGCTGTTCCTGAACACCAGTAATACCATCCTTTTACACCAATGATACTGTCCTTACACACCAATAATACTGCCCTTTGACACCAATAATGCTGCCTTATTGCTCAAAAACAGGCCAGCTTCCTCAGTACAGGAACAGAATGGCAACAGTTGAATGGTTGCCTTTAGCCATTATTCAGAAAAGTAACACACCTGATGATTCATATAAACTGTCAAATAAATTTAGAGAAAAACTGAAAAAAAAACTGCCCTTTAAACCATAAGCACCAGCGACACTGCCTTCTAAAATCACTCACACTGCCCTTTTAACATCAACAATAATGTTGCCCTATTTCACCTAAAATACTGCTTTTTAACACCAACAATGCTACAGTTTCACACCAGTAATGATACCCCGACACACTAATAATATTGCCCTTTGACACTAGTCCTACACACTAATAACACTGCCCATTTACACCAATGATACTGCCCTTGCACAGTAATAATACTGCCTTATACAACAATAATGTACATTGACATTAAGAATGTTGTCCATTACATCAATACCATTGCCCCTAAACATTAATAACGTTGACCTCAAACACTAGTTAGCCAGCCGTATAAAAACAATAACACTGCCCATTTTCATCAATATCGCTGCTTTTGATCAACACCAATACTGTCCTTTAACAACAGTACTATTTCCCTTTAATACCAATAACACTGCCATATAATGTTTAAAAAGCTGCTCTATATCATCAATAACTCTGCCGTATATCAATAACACTGCCCTTTCACACCAATAACACTGCCAATAGACTGGAATAATGCTTTCATTTAATGTTTAAAATGCCACCCTATATCATCAATAACACTGCCCTTCAGCAGAATGACACTACCCTTCAATATCAATAACACAGCCCTTGAACAACAAGTACAGTATCTTTAAACAATAACACTGTCTTAGAATACCAATAATGCTGCCCTGTAATACCAATAATGCAACCATATAACAACATAAACACCGCCCTTTGACACCAACAGTATTGCCGATAAACAGCAACAACACTGTCCTTTATCATCAATAATAACACATTAACAATTCTGCCAATTAACATGAATACTGCTGCCCTAAATCATCAATAACATTGCACTTTATCATCTCTAACACTGTCCGTTCACACCAATTACACTGCCCTGATACACCAATTATGCTACCTATTTACACCAGTAATGCTACACTTTAACATGAATAACACTGTTGTTTAACATCAATATCCATGCCCTCTATCATCAATAATGCTGCCCTTTTTGATCAATAACACTACCCTTTACCATCAATAAAGCTGCCTTTCAACTTCAAAACCACTGCCCTTTAGAATCAACAATGCTGCCCTGTGCATCAATAGCACTTCTTGAGCAACAAAAACTCTGCCCTTTAAAATCAAAAACGCTATCCAGTAATGTAAAACACTTTCATTTAATATCAATAACACTGCCCATTAAGAACAAAACTGTCCTCACACACCAACACCACTGTCCTCACACACCAACACCACTGTCCTCACACACCGATTACACTGTCCTCACACACCAACACCACTGTCCTCACACACCAACAATACTGTCCTCACACACCAACAACACTGTCCTCACACACCAACAACACTGTCCTCACACACCAACAACACTGTTCCCACACACCAATAACACTGTCCTCACACACCAATAACACTGTCCTCACACACCAACAACACTGTCCTCACACACCAACAACACTGTCCTCACACTGATAACACTGTCCTCACACACCAATAACACTGTGCTCACACATCAACAACACTGTCCTCACACACCGATAACACTGTCTTCACACACCAACAACACTGTCCTCACACACCAACACTGTCCTCACACACCAACAACACTGTCCTCACACACCAATAACACTGTCCTCACACACAAACAACACTGTCCTCATCCACCAACAACACTGTCCTCATACACCAATAACACTGTCCTCACACACCAATAACACGGTTCTCACACATCAATAAAACTGTCCTCACACACTAACAACACTGTCCTCACACATCAATAACACTGACCTCACACACCAATAACAATAACACTGCCCTTTCATATCAGTGACATTGTCCTTTCTCAATAATGGTGCTCCCTGAACACCAATAATACTATTCTTACCTACCAGTAACACTGAACTTATACACCAATGACACTGAACTTATACACCAATAACACTGAACTTATACACTAATAACACTAAACTTATACACCAATAACACTGAACTTATACACCAATGACACTGAACTTATACACCAATGACACGGAACTTATACACCAATAACACTGCCCTTTTTGATCAATAACACTGTCCTTTGCTAGCAGTAATGCTGCGTTTTAACATCAAAAACACTTCACTTCAAGAACAATAATGCTGCCCCATGCATAATTGGCACTATATTTCAGCACAAAAAAAAACTCTGGATTCGCGGTGCTGGAAGAGCACAGCAGTTCAGGCAGAATCGAAGGAGCAGCAAAATCGATGTTTCGTGCAAAAGCCCTGCATCAGGATTCCTGATGAAGGGCTTTTGCCCAAAACGTCGATTTCGCAGCTCCTTCGATTCTGCCTGAACTGCTGCGCTCTTCCAGCACCACTAACCTAGAATCAGGTTTCCAGCATCGGCAGTCATTGTTTTTACCTCACAAAAAAAACTCTGCCCTTTAACATCTAAAACACTATCCTTTAATGAATAACACTTGCATTGAAAACCAATAACACTGCCCATTAAGAACAGAAAAAAACTGCCATTACTTACCAAAAACACTATGCTCAAACACCAATAACACTGTCCTCACAAACCAACACAAATACCACTGTACTTTCACACCAACACTACTGTCCTCACTCACCAACAATACCACTGCACTTTCACACCAACAACACTGTCCTTTCACACCAACAACACTGTCCTCACCCAACAATAACACTGTTCTCACACACCAACACTGTCCTCACACGCCAATGACGCTGTCCTCACACACCAACAACATTGTCCTCACACACCAACATTGTCCTCACACACCAACAACACTGTCCTCACACACCAACAACACCATCCTCACACACTAACAACACTGTCCTCACACACCAATACCACACTGCATTTTCACACCAACAACACTGTCCTCACATACCAACAACACTGTCCTCACATACCAACACTGTCCTCACACACCAACAACACTGTCCTCACACACCAACAACACTGTCCTCACACACCAACAACACTGTCCTCACACAGCAATAACACTGTCCTCACACACCAACAACACTGTCCTCACACACCAACAACACTGTCCTCACACACCAACAACACTGTCCTCACACACCAACACTGACCTCACACACCAACAACACTGTCCTCACACACCAACACTGTCCTCACACACCAACAACACTGTCCTCACACACCAACAACACTGTCCTCACATACCAACAACACTGTCCTCACACACCAACACTGTCCTCACACACCAACAACACTGTCCTCACACACCAACAACACTGTCCTCACACACCAACACTGTCCTCACACACCAACAACACTGTCCTCACATACCAACAACACTGTCCTCACACACCAACAACACTGTCCTCACACACCAACAACACTGTCCTCACATACCAACAACACTGTCCTCACACACCAATAACACTGTCCTCACACACCAACAACACTGTCCTCACACACCAACAACACTGTCCTCACACACCAACAACACTGTCCTCACATACCAACACTGTCCTCACACACCAACAAAACTGTCCTCACACACCAATGACACTGTCCTCACACACCAACAACATTGTCCTCACACACCAACATTGTCCTCACACACCAACAACACTGTCCTCACACACCAACAACACCGTCCTCACACACTAACAACACTGTCCTCACACACCAATACCACTGCATTTTCACACCAACAACACTGTCCTCACATACCAACAACACTGTCCTCACACACCAACAACACTGTCCTCACACACCAACAACACTGTCCTCACACACCAACACTGTCCTCACACACCAATAACACTGTCCTCACATACCAACAACACTGTCCTCTCATACCAACACTGTCCTCACACACCAACAACACCGTCCTCACACACCAACAACACTGTCCTCACACACCAACACTGTCCTCACACACCGATAACACTGTCCTCACACACCAACAACACTGTCCTCACATACCAACACTGTCCTCACACACCAACAACACTGTCCTCACATACCAACACTGTCCTCACACACCAACAACACCGTCCTCACACACCAACAACACTGTCCTCACACACCAATAACACTGTCCTCACACACCAATAACACTGTCCTCACACACCAACAACACTGTCCTCACACACCAACAACACTGTCCTCACACACCAACAACACCGTCCTCACACACCAACAACACTGTCCTCCCACACCAATAACACTGTCCTCACACACCAATAACACTGTCCTCACACACCAACAACACTGTCCTCACACACCAACAACACTGTCCTCACACACCAACAACACTGTCCTCACACACCAACAACAGTCCTCACACACCGATAACACAGTCCTCACACACCAAAAACACTGTCCTCACACACCAATAACACTGTGCTCACACACCAACAACACTGTCCTCACACACCGATAACACTGTCCCCACACACCAACAACACTGTCCCCACATACCAACAACACTCTCCTCACACACCAACAACACTCTCCTCACACACCAACAACACTGTCCTCACACACCAACAACACTGTCCTCACACACCAACAACACTGTCCTCACACACCAACAACACTGTCCTCACACACCAACACTGTCCTCATACACCAACAACACTGTCCTCACACACAAACAACACTGTCCTCACACACAAACAACACTGTCCTCATACACCAACAACACTGTCCTCACACACCAACAACACTGTCCTCACACACCAATAACACTGTCCTCACACACCAACAACACTGTCCTCACACACAAACAACACTGTCCTCACACACAAACAACACTGTCCTCACATACAAACAACACTGTCCTCATACACCAACAACACTGTCCTCATACACCAACAACACTGTTCTCACACACCAATAACACTGTCCTCACACACCAATAACACGATTCTCACACACTAATAACACTGTTCTCACACACCAATAAAACTGTCCTCACACACTAACAACACTGTCCTCACACACCAATAACACTGACCTCACACACCGATAACACTGACCTCACACACCAATAACAATAACACTGCCCTGTCATATCAATGACATTGTCCTTTCTCAATAATAGTGCTCCCTGAACACCAATAATACTATTCTTACCTACCAGTAACACTGAACGTATACACCAATAACACTGAACTTATATACCAATGACACTGAACTTATACACCAATAACACTGAACCTATACACCAATAACACTAAACATACGCACCAATGACACTGAACTTATACACCAATAACACTGAACTTATATACCAATGACACTGAACTTATACACCAATAACACTGCCCTTTTTGATCAATAACACTGTCCTTTGCCAGCAGTAATGCTGCGTTTTAACATCAAAAACACTTCACTTCAAGAACAATAATGCTGCCTCATGCATAATTGGCACTGTACTTCAGCACAAAACAAAACTCTGGATTCGTGGTGCTGGAAGAGCACAGCAGTTCAGGCAGTATCCAAGGAGCAGCAAAATCCCTGCATCAGGATTCCTGATGCAGGGCTTTTGCCCAAAACGTCGATTTCGCAGCTCCTTCGATGCTGCCTGAACTGCTTTGCTCTTCCAGCACCACTAATCTAGAATCAGGTTTCCAGAATTTGCAGTCATTGTTTTTACCTCACAAAAAAAACTCTGCCCTTTAACATCAAAAACACTATCCTTCAATGAATAACACTTGTATTGAAAACCAATAACACTGCCCATTAAGAACAGAAAAAAACTGCCATTACCTACCAAAAACACTGTCCTCACACACCAACACTACTGTCCTCACACACGAACACTACTGTTCTCACACACCAACAACAATACCACTACACTTTCACACCAACAACACTGCACTTTCACACCAACAACACTGTCCTCACATACCAATAACACTGTCCTCACACACCAACACTGTCCTCACACACCAATATCACTGTCCTCACACACCAACAATACCACTGCACTTTCACACCAACAACACTGTCCTTTCACACCAATAACACTGGACTCACACACCAACAACACTGGACTCACACACCGACAACACTGGACTCACACACCGATAACACTGTCTTCACACACCGATAACACTGTCCTCACACACCAATAACACTGTCATCACACACCAACAATAGTGTCCTCACACACCAATAACACTGTCCTCACACACCAATAACACTGTCCACACAGACCAACAACAGTCCTCACACAGCAACAACACTATCCTCACACAGCAACAACACTGTCCTCACACAGCAACAACACTGTCCTCACACAGCAACAACACTGTCCTCACACACCAACAATACCACTGTACTTTCACACCAACAACACTGTCCTCACATACCAATAACACTGTCCTCACATACCAACACTGTCCTCACACACCAATAACACTGTCCTCACACACCAGCAATACCACTGCACTTTCACACCAACAACACTGTTCTCACACACCAACAACACTGTCCTCACACACCAACAACACTGTCCTCACACACCAATAACACTGTCCTCACATACCAACACTGTCCTCAACACCAATAACACTGTCCTCACACACCAACAATACCACTGCACTTTCACACCAACAACACTGTTCTCACACACCAACAACACTGTCCTCACACACCAATAGCACTGTCCTCACACACCAATAGCACTGTCCTCACACACCAATTACAATAACACTGCACTTTCATATCAATGACATTGTCCTTTCTCAATAATGAACACCAATAATACTATTCTTACCTACCAATAACACTAAACGTACGCACCAATAACACTGCCCTTTTTGATCAATAACGCTGTCCTTTGCCAGCAGTAATGCTGCGTTTTAACATCAAAAACACTTCACTTCAAGAACAATAATGCTGCCCCATGCATAATTGGCACTGTACTTCAGCACAAAAAAACTCTGGATAGTGGTGCTGGAAGAGCACAGCAGTTCAGGCAGTATCCAAGGAGCAGCAAAACCCCTGCATCAGGATTCCTGATGAAGGTCTTTTGCCCGAAAGGTCGATTTCGCTGCTCCTTGGATTCTGCCTGAACTGCTGTGCTCTTCCAGCACCACTAATCTAGAATCAGGTTTCCAGCATTTGCAGTCATTGTTTTTACCTCACAAAAAAAACTCTGCCCTGTAACATCAAAAACACTATCCTTCAATGAATAACACTTGTATTGAAAAACAATAACACTGCCCATTAAGAACAGAAAAAAACTGCCATTACTTACCAAAAACACTGTGCTCACACACCAACACTACTGTCCTCACACACCAACACTACTGTTCTCACACACCAACAACAATACCACTACACTTTCACAACAACAACACTGCACTTTCACCCCAACAACACTGTCCTCACACACCAACACTGTCCTCACACACCAACACTGTCCTCACACACCAATATCACTGTCCTCACACACCAATATCACTGTCCTCACACACCAACAGTGTCCTTAGACACCAACAACAGTCCTCACACACCAATAACACTGTCCTCACACACCAATAACACTGTCCTCACACACCGATTACACTGTCCTCACACACCAATAACACTGACCTCATACACCAATAACACTGACCTCACACACCAACAGTGTCCTTAGACACCAACAATACTGTCCTCACACACCAATATCACTGTCCTCACACACTAACAACACTGTCCTCACACACCAACAACACTGACCTCACACACCAACAACACTGACCTCACACACCAACAACACTGACCTCACACACCGATTACACTGACCTCACACACCGATTACACTGACCTCACACACCGATTACACTGACCTCACACACCGATTACACTGACCTCACACACCGATTACACTGACCTCACACACCGATTACACTGTCCTCACACACCAACACCACTGTCCTCACACACCAACACCACTGTCCTCACACACCAACACCACTGTCCTCACACACCGATTACACTGTCCTCACACACCAACACCACTGTCCCCACACACCAACACCACTGTCCTCACACACCGATTACACAGTCCTCACACACCAATAACACAGTCCTCACACACCAATAACACTGTCCTCACACACCAATAACACTGTCCTCACACACCGATTACACTGTCCTCACACACCAATAACACTGACCTCATACACCAATAACACTGACCTCACACACCAACAGTGTCCTTAGACACCAACAATACTGTCCTCACACACCAATATCACTGTCCTCACACACTAACAACACTGTCCTCACACACCAACAACACTGACCTCACACACCAACAACACTGACCTCACACACCAACAACACTGACCTCACACACCGATTACACTGACCTCACACACCGATTACACTGACCTCACACACCGATTACACTGACCTCACACACCGATTACACTGACCTCACACACCGATTACACTGACCTCACACACCGATTACACTGTCCTCACACACCGATTACACTGTCCTCACACACCAACACCACTGTCCTCACACACCAACACCACTGTCCTCACACACCGATTACACTGTCCTCACACACCGATTACACTGTCCTCACACACCAACACCACTGTCCCCACACACCAACACCACTGTCCTCACACACCAACACCACTGTCCTCACACACCAACAAAACTGTCCTCACACTAACAACACTGTCTTCACACACCAACACTGTCCTCCCACACCAATAACACTGTCCACACACACAAATACTGAACACCAACAACACTGTCCAGCATCTGCAGTCATTGTTTTTACCTCACAAAAGAAAACTCTGCCCTTTAACATCTAAAACACTATCCTTTAATGAATAACATTTGCATTGAAAACCAATAACACTGCCCATTAAGAACAGAAAAAACTGCCATTACTTACCAAAAACACTATACTCACACACCAAAAACACTGTCCTCAAACACCAACACAAATACCACTGCACTTTCACACCAACAACACTGTCCTTTCACACCAACAACACTGTCCTCACACACCAACACTGTCCTCACCCAACAATAACACTGTCCTCACACACCAACACTGTCCTCACACGCCAATGACACTGTCCTCACACAGCAACACTGTCCTCACACAGCAACACTGTCCTCACACAGCAATACTGTCCTCACACACCAACAACACTGTCCTCACACACCAACAACACTGTCCTCACACACTAACAACACTGTTCTCACACACCAATACCACTGCATTTTCACACCAACAACACTGTCCTCACACACCAACAACACTGTCCTTTCACACCAACACGACTGTCCTCATACACCAACAACACTGTCCTCACACACAAACAACACTGTCCTCACACACAAACAACACTGTCCTCATCCACCAACAACACTGTCCTCATCCACCAACAACACTGTTCTCACACACCAATAACACGGTTCTCACACACCAATAACACGGTTCTCACACACCAATAACACGGTTCTCACACACCAATAACACGGTTCTCACACACCAATAAAACTGTCCTCACACACTAACAACACTGTCCTCACACACTAACAACACTGTCCTCACACACCAACAACACTGTCCTCACACACCAATAACACTGACCTCACACACCAATAACACTGACCTCACACACCGATAACACTGATCTCACACACCAATAACACTGACCTCACACACCAATAACAATACCACTGCCCTGTCATATCAATGACAATGTCCTTTCTCAATAATGGTGCTCCCTGAACACCAATAATACTATTCTTACCTACCAGTAACACTGAACATATACACCAATAACACTGAACTTATATACCAATGACACTGAACTTATACACCAATAACACTGAACCTATACACCAATAACACTAAACATACGCACCAATAACACTGAACTTATACACCAATGACACGGAACTTATACACCAATAACACTGCCCTTTTTGATCAATAACACTGTCCTTTGCCAGCAGTAATGCTGCGTTTTAACATCAAAAACACTTCACTTCAAGAACAATAATGCTGCCCCATGCATAATTGGCACTGTACTTCAGCACAAAAAAACTCTGGATAGTGGTGCTGGAAGAGCACAGCAGTTCAGGCAGTATCCAAGGAGCAGCAAAATCCCTGCATCAGGATTCCTGATGAAGGGCTTTTGCCCAAAACGTCGATTTCGCAGCTCCTTGGATTCTGCCTGAACTGCTTTGCTCTTCCAGCACCACTAATCTAGAATCAGGTTTCGAGCAGTTGCAGTCATTGTTTTTAACTCACAAAAAAAAACTCTGCCCTTTAACATCAAAAACACTATCCTTTAATGAATAACACTTGTATTGAAAACCAATAACACTGCCCATTAAGAACAGAAAAACACTGCCATTACTTACCAAAAACACTATGCTCACACAACAACACTACTGTCCTCACACACCAACACAAATACCACTGCCCTTTCACACCAACACGACTGTCCTCAGACACCAACAACAATACCACTGCACTTTCACACCAACAACACTGTCCTTTCACACCAACAACACTGTCCTCACACACCAACAACACTGTCCTCACACACCAACAACACTGTCCTCACACACCAACAACACTGTCCTCACACACCAACACTGTCCTCATACACCAACAACACTGTCCTCACACACAAACAACACTGTCCTCACACACAAACAACACTGTCCTCACACACAAACAACACTGTCCTCACACACAAACAACACTGTCCTCACACACAAACAACACTGTCCTCACACACCAATAACACGGTTCTCACACACCAATAACACTGACCTCACACACCAATAACAATAACACTGCCCTTTCATATCAGTGACATTGTCCTTTCTCAATAATGGTGCTCCCTGAACACCAATAATACTATTCTTACCTACCAGTAACACTGAACTTATACACCAATAACACTGAACTTATACACCAATAACACTGAACTTATACACCAATGACACTGAACTTATACACCAATGACACTGAACTTATACACCAATGACACTGAACTTATACACCAATAACACTGCCCTTTTTGATCAATAACACTGTCCTTTGCCAGCAGTAATGCTGCGTTTTAACATCAAAAACACTTCACTTCAAGAACAATAATGCTGCCTCATGCATAATTAGCACTGTACTTCAGCACAAAAAAAACTCTGGATTCATGGTGCTGGAAGAGCACAGCAGTTCAGACAGCATCCAAGGAGCAGCAAAATCGGTGTTTCGGGCAAAAGCCCTGCATCAGGATTCCTGATGAAGGGCTTTTGCCCAAAACGTCGATTTCGCAGCTCCTTCGATTCTGCCTGAACTGCTGCGCTCTTCCAGCACCACTAATCTAGAATCAGGTTTCCAGCATCTGCAGTCATTGTTTTTACCTCACAAAAAAAACTCTGCCCTTTAACATCAAAAACACTATCCTTTAATGAATAACACTTGCATTGAAAACCAATAACACTGCCCATTAAGAACAGAAAAAACTGCCATTACTTGCCAAAAACACTATGCTCACACACCAATAACACTGTCCTCACAAACCAACACAAATACCACTGTACTTTCACACCAACACTACTGTCCTCACTCACCAACAATACCACTGCACTTTCACACCAACAACACTGTCCTTTCACACCAACAACACTGTCCTCACCCAACAATAACACTGTCCTCACACACCAACAACACTGTCCTCACCCAACAATAACACTGTCCTCACACACCAACACTGTCCTCACACAGCAACACTGTCCTCACACACCAACACTGTCCTCACACACCAACAACACCGTCCTCACACACTAACAACACTGTCCTCACACACCAATACCACTGCATTTTCACACCAACAACACTGTCCTCACATACCAACACTGTCCTCACACACCACCAACACTGTCCTCACACACCGATAACACTGTCTTTCACACCAACAGTCCCACTGACCTCACACACCAACAACACTGTCCTTTCACACCAACACTACTGTCCTCACACACCAATAACACTGTCTTCATATACCAATAACACTGTCCTCACACACCAACAACACTGTCCTTTCACACCAATGACAGTATCTCTGACCTCACACACCAACAACACTGTCCTTTCACACCAACACGACTGTCCTCATACACCAACAGCACTGTCCTCACACACAAATAACACTGTTCTCACACACCACTAACAATGTCCTCACACACAAACAACACTGTCGGCACACACCAACAACACTGTACTCACACACCAATAACACTGCCCTCACACAAAAACAACACGATTCTTACACACCAATAACACTGTCCTCACACACCAACAACACTGTCCTCACACACCAATAACACTTCCTCACACACCAATAACACTGTCCTCACACACCAACACCACTGTCCCCACACACCAACAACACTGTCCTCACACACCAACAACACTGTCCTCACACACCAACAACACTGTCCTCACACACCAACAACACTGTCCTCAAATACCAAATAAAACACTGCCCTTTCATGCCAATAACACTGCCATTCATCAATAATTCTGCCCCGAACACCAATAATACTATTCTTATACACCAAAAACACTGTCCTTTCACGCCAAAATACCTGCCCGTTCACACCAGTAACACAGCCTTTTTACACCAATAACACTGCCCTTTTACACCAGTACCACTGCCCTTACACACCAATAACACTTCCTTTTCACACGAATAACACTGTCCTTATGCACCAATATCATTGCCCTTACACACAATATCATTGCCCTTTCACACCACTGCCCTTTCACGTCAATGATACTGGCCTTTCACACCGAAAACACTGCCCTTTCATGTCAATAACACTGGTCTTACACACAATATCATTGCCCTTTCACATGAATAACACTGTCCTTTCACATCAATGACACTATCCTTTCATACCAATAACACTGCCCTTTCATACCCAAAACATTGTCCTTTCACTCTAATAAAAGTGTCCTTTCACACTGATGACACTGCCCTTACACACCAATAACACTTACCTTTATGCCAATATCTCTGCCTTTTCACACCCATAACACTGTTCTTATGCACCAATGTCATTGCTCTTTCACACCAATAACACTGTTCTTTTCCATCACTAACACTGCCCTTTCACGCCCATAACACTGTCATCACACCAATAACACTGCCCTTACACACAATACGACTGCCTATTCACGTCAATGACACTGCCCTTTCACACCAATAACACTGCCCTTTCTCATCAATAACACTGTCCTTTCACGTCAATGACACTATCCTTTCACACCAATAACACTGCCCTTTCACACCAATAACACTGTCTTTTCACACCAATAACACTGTCCTTTCACGTCAATAACACTGCCACTCATCAATAATTCTGCCCCGAATCCCAATAATACTATTCTTGTACACCAAAAACATGGCCCTTTCACACTGATAACACTGTCCTTTCACACTTATAAAACTGCCCTTACATACCAATAACACTTCCCCTTCACACCAATAACACTGTCCTTTCACACCAATAACACTGTCCTCATACACCAGTAACACTGTCCTCACGCACCAATAACACTGCCCTTTCACACCAATAACACTGCCCTTTCACACCAATAACGCTGCCCTTTCACACCAATAACATTGTCCTTTCATACTTATAACACTGCCCTTACACACCAATAACACTACTTTCACACCGATAACACTGTCCTTTCACACCAATAACACTGCCCTTACACACCAATAACACTCCCCTTTCACACCAATAACACTGCCTTTTCACACCCGTAACACTGTCCTTATGCACCAATAACACTGCCCTCACACACAATATCATTGCCCTTTCACTCTGTCCTCACACCAACAACAATAACACAGCCCTTTCACAACAATAACACTGCCCTTTCACACCAATAACACTATCCTTTTACATCAATGACACTATCCTTTCATACCAATAACACTGCCCAGTCAGACTCATAACACTGTCCTTTCACACCAATAAAATTGTCCTTTCACATCAATAGCATTGTCTTTTCATGTCAATGACACTATCCTTTCACACCAAAACCCCTGCACATTCACACCAATAACACAGCCCTTTAACATCAGTACCACTGTCCTTTCACGTCAATGTAACTGCCCTTACACACCAATAACACTTTGCTTTCACACCAAAACCCCTGCCCGTTCACACCAATAACACTGCCCTTCTACATCAGTACCTCTGTCTTTCCACATCAATAACACTGCCCTTACTCACCAATAACACTTTCCTTTCACACCAATAACACTGCCCTTTCACACCCATAACACTGCCCTTTCACACCCACAACACTGCCCTTATGAACCAATATCATTACCCTTTCACTCTGTCCTCACATGCCAGCAACACTGTCCTCACACCAACAACAATAACACAGCCCTTTCACAACAATAACACTGCCCTTTCATAACAATAACACTGCCCTTTCACAACAATAACACTGCCCTTTTATACCAAGAACACTGTCCTTTTATTCCCATAACACTGTCCTTATGCAGCAATATCACTGCCCTTACACACAATTTCACTGCCCTTACAGACAATATCATTGCCATTTCACACCAATAACACTGCCCTTTGACACCTATAATACTGTCCTTTCACACCAATAACACTGTCCTTTCACACCCATACCACTGTTCTTTCACGTCAATGACACTGTCCTTTCACACCAATAACACTGTCCTTTCACGTCAATGACATTGTCCTTTGACACCAATAACACGGCCCTTTGACACCAATAACACTGTCCTTTCACACCAATAACACTGTCCTCACACACCGATAACATTGTCCTCACACACCGATAACGACACCACTGTCCTTTCCTGCCAATAACACTGCCATTCATCAATAATTCTGCCCCCGAAACCAATAATACTATGCTTATACAGCAAAAACACTGCCCTTTCACACCAGTACCACTGTCCTTCCACATCAATGACTCTATCCTTTCACATCACTAACACTGCCCTTATACACCAATAGCGCTTCCCTTCCACATCAATAACATAGCACAGAACAGGCCCTTTGGCCCACGATGTTGTGCCGAGGTTTAATCCTAATGTAAAATATAATAACCTAACCTACACACCCCTCAACTCACTGCTCTCCATGTGTATGTCCAGCAGTCGCTTAAATGTCCCCAATGACTCTGCTTCTACCACCACCACTGGCAACGCATTCCATGCATTCACAACTCTCTGCGTAAAGAACCTACCTCTGACGTCTCCTTTACACCTTCCTCCTAATATCTTCAAACTATGACTCCTTGTACCAGGCAATCCTGCCCTGGGGAAAAGTCTCTGGCTATTGACTCTATCTATTCCACTTATTATTTTGTATATCTCGATCAGGTCTCCACTCTTCCTCCTTCTCTCCAGAGAGAAAGGTCTGAGCTTATTCAACCTTTCTTCATAAGGTGAGCCCTCCAGTCTAGGCAGCATTCTCATAAACCTTCTTTGCACCCTCTCCAAAGCCTCTGTATCTTTCCTATAGTAGGGCAACCAGAACTGGACACAATATTCCAAGTGTGGTATCACCAGGGACTTGACGAGCTGTAGCAAAACCTCGTGGCTATTAAACTCGATCCCCCTGTTAATGAAAGCCAAAACACCATATGCTTTCTTAACAACCCTATCCCACTTGGGTGGCAACTTTGAGGGATCTATGTACTTGCACACCCAGATCCCTCTATTCCTTCACACTGCCAAGAATCCTGTCATTAATCCTATATTCAGCATTCGAGTTCGACCTTCCAATATGCATCACTTCGCATTTATCCAGGTTGAACTCCATCTGCCATTTCTCAGCCCAGCTCTGCATCCTGTCTATGTCACGTTGCAGCCTGCAATAGCCCTCTATACTATCGATGACACCTCCAACCTTTGTGTCATCTGCAAATTTACTAACCTATCACTCAACCTCATCCAAGTCATTTATAAAAACGACAAAGAGCAGAGGCCCAAGAACAGAGCCCTGCGGGACCCCACTCAACACTGACCTCCAGGCAGAATACTTTCCATCTACAACCACTCTCTGCCTTCTGTCAGCCAGCCAATTCTGAATCCAGATAGCCAAATCTCCCTGTATCCCATACTTCCTGACTTTATGAATGAGCCTACCATGGGGAACCCTATCAAATGCCTTGTTGAAGTCCATATACACCACATCCACTGCTCGACCTTCTTCAACTTGTCTTGACACCTCCTCAAAGAACTCAATAAGATTTGTGAGGCATGACCTGCCTCTCTCAAAGCCATGCCTTTAATCACACAATGCTTTGCCAAATAATCATAAATCCTATCCTTCAGAATTCTTTCCAAAGCTTTGCTGAACACAGACATAAGACTGACTGGTCTGTAATTGCCAGGGATTTCCCTATTATCCTTCTTGAAAAGTGGAACAACATTCGCCTCCTTCCAATCCTCCGTACGACTCCCGTGGAGAGTGAGGAAGCAAATATCCTCGCCAGCAGCTTAGCAACCTCCTTTCTCACTTCCCGGAGCAGCCTAGGATTAATCTGGTCTGGCCCTGGGGACTTATCAATCTTAATGTTTTCCAAAATTTCCAGCACATCAACTTCATCAACTTTGATCTGGTCAAGCCTGTATCTCAGCTCCTCAAAGTTTTCATTTACAACAAGTTCCCTTTCCTTGGTGAAAACCGAAGCAAAAAACTCATTTAGGGCTTCCCCTATCTGCTCAGACTCCACACACAAGTTCCCTCCGCTTTCCATGTTCAGCCCTACCTTATCCCTGATCATTCTCTTATTCCTCACATATGAGTAAAATGCCTTTGGGTTCTCCCTAATCCTTCTTGCCAAGCCTTTTTTGTGCCCCCTCCTGGCTCTCCTCAGTCCATTTCTGAGCTCCTTTCTAGCAAGCCTGTAACCCTCTGAAGCTGTGCTAGATCCTTGCTTCCTCCACCTTACGTAAGCTGCCTTCTTCCTTTTGACGAGAAGTTCCTCTGTTCTCATCATCCAAGGTTCCTTAATCTTACCCCTTACCTGTCTCAGAGGAACAAACTTGTGCATCACTCGCAACAACTGCTCCTTAAATACTCTCCACATGTCTGCTGTGCTCTTTCTGTGGAACAATTGCTCCCAGTCTGTACTTGCTTTTCACTACATTTTCACACCAATTTCATTGCCCTTACACACAACATCATTGCCCTTTCACGTGAATGACACTCTCCTTTCACACCAATAACACTGCACTTTCACACTAATAACACTGCTCTCATGCACCAATAACACTGCCCTTTCACACCCGTAGCACGGTACTTTCACACCAATAACACTGTCCTCACACATCAACAACAATAACAACAGCACTGCCACTCATGAATAATTCTGTCCCCGAACACCAATAATACTATTCTTATACACCAATAACACTGTCCTTTCACACCAAAAACCATGCCTGTCCACACCCATAACACTGTCCTTTCACACCAATAACACTGTCCTCACACACCAATAACACTGTCCTCACACACCAATAACTCTGCCCTTTCACACCAATAACGCTGCCCTTTCACACCCATAAAACTATCATCACACCAATAACACTGCCGTTACACACAATACCACTGCCCTTTCACGTCGATGACACTATCCTTTCACACCAATAACGCTGCCCTTTCACACCAATAACACTGTCCTCTCACACCTATAATACTGCCCTTTCACACCAATAACACTGTCCTTTCACAGCCATAACATTGACCTCTCACACCAATAACACTGTCCTCTCACACCAATAACACTGCCCTTTCACACCAATAACACTGTCCTTTCACACCCATAACATTGACCTCTCACACCAATAACACTGTCCTCTCACACCTATAACACTGCCCTTTCACACCAATAACACTGTCCTTTCACATCCATAACATTGACCTCTCACACCAATAACATTGACCTCTCACACCGATAACACTGTCCTCACACACCAATACCAATAACATGCCCTTGCACACCAATTATACTGTCCTTTCCCACAAATAACGATGCCATTTCTTGACAATAATGCTGCCCTTTCACAACAATAACGCTGTCCTTTCATACCAATAAAGCTCTCCTTTCACATTGAAGTGGGAGTTGACATGGGGCATGCTGACACAGAACAGGGAGTCACAAGATGACCATGAGCCATAAGTTGGACACTGAGCACATAAGATGGCCGCTGAGTCATTACATGGAAAAATACAGCGAAGCATGCACACATACTGCCTGAGGCCAACAGGATCCAAGCGCAATAGACACAGAACATAGGTAATTACTTTAAGGTGGGTGGGGAGAGAATACACATCAGTAATGTCTACTGCCTGCCGAAGTACTGGGTTGAGTATTAGTGCATGCCTGTGAAGTGTAGTGGGAAAGTGTACTAACTGGTGTGATAACCAGCTGCTTGTGTTGAAATGACCAGAGGACAAGGTAGTGCTTGCCTCAAAAACCCTGCCCTAAACTGGTTGTTAATAGGGGCATCCCACCCCTACCCCCATGTGATGGTTCGGATTTGAAGTGGGAATTGAGGTACCAAGGGCACTAGGAGTTGTGAAGCACAAGTAACAAAGTCGGGTAACGTTTGATTCTGTAGGGGCAAACAACAGAGTCCAGTTAGAGCCTGGTCGAACATTGGGTGCTGCCTGTTATTGTGTTTTAAACTGAAGTGGTGAGGAAAAAGAGTTGATCACTTTGGCCAAGAGCCAAACTCCAGTGGAGCAGCACATTACTGAGGTGGGAAACGTGGACACTGAGATTAACCGTGATACCTTGTCAGTCCGTAGGAGAACGACAAGAGCTTGAATAGTGGCGGTGGCTGGGAGTGTGAAATGTCCCCCCCCCCACCTCCGAAGAGAGCACACTGAGCTAGAGGTAGGTTTCTAGGCCTATTGGGGGGTGTTGAAAATGTTCAGGTGGCCAGGAGAGTAGAGGAGTCCCGGTAGAGTGCACACCCTATTGAACCAACATTCCCAGCCGACTGGTAGGTACCGATTAGTAGTGGTGGGCAGGAGGGTAGAGATGTTCCACCGGTAGAGAGCACACCTTGCTAGAAGGCTGCTACGGCCATACCGATAGTGCTGAGACAGTATTAGTGGCTGGGGGGTAGAGAAGTCCCACTGTGGAGGGTTGTTTTTCAGACTGGAGGCCTGTGACCAGTGGAGTGCCACAAGGATCAGTGCTGGGTCCACTACTTTTTGTCATTTACATAAATGGTTTGGATGTGAGCAAAAGAAGTACAGTTAGTAAGTTTGCAGATGACACTAAAGTTGGAGGTGTCGTGGACAGAGAAGAAGGTTACTGCAGATTACAATTGGATCTGGATCAGATGGGCCAATGGGCTGAGAAGTGGCAGATGGAGTTTAATTCAGATAAATGCGAGGTGCTGCATTTTGGGAAAGCAAATCTTAGCAGGACTTATACACTTAATGGTAAGGTCCTGGGGAGTGTTGCTGAACAAAGAGACCTTGGAGTGCAGGTTCATAGCTCCTAGAAAGTGGAGTCGCAGGTAGATAGGATAGTGAAGAAAGCGTTTGGTATGCTTTCCTTTATTGGTCAGAGTATTGAGTACAGGAGTTGGGAGGTCATGTTGTGGCTGTACAGGACATTGGTTAGACCACTGTTGGAATGAGCTGCCAGAGGAAGTGGTTGAGGCTGGTACAATTGCAACATTTAAGAGGCATTTGGATGGGTATACAGGAAGGGTTTGGAGGGATATGGGCCGGGTGCTGGCAGGTGGGACTAGATTGGGTTGGGATATTTGGTCAGCATGGATAGGTTGGACCGAAGGGTCTGTTTCCATGCTGTACATCTCTATGACTCTATGGTTAAGGACACCTTACTGTTAGTGGTATCCAGGGGTACACAATCTGTGAGATGGCAGATTAAGCTTTTAAAGGGGATACTGCAGGTTCCCTTATGAGAAATACAGGACAGACAGACTAGTGCTGACAGAACAGATGAAGAAAGATGGTAGGAACCCATCCCAGACAGGATTACAGCAGCGGAATTGGATTGACAAAGAAAGACAAAATAAAACTAAAAAGATAGGGGTAATGTTAGTGTACCAATTAGCAGGCCGAATTGAACAAGTAGGTGCCTCCACTAGCAGGTGGAGAAAAGACCAAGAATAAATTGAGGACCTGGAGGATAAGATAAAGGAGCTAGAGCAAAGATTGGAAAAAGTACAGGAGGAAAGGGAGACTGACTCTCTCCCCTCCTACGAAACTGTGTAGCAGGGACCAACTGCAGAGCAGGAAGTGCAAGAATGTAATCTAGTGCCAGTCACTGGAGGGGAGGACAGAGTTGCAGCCAAAAGCAAACTTTACCCTGGGAGAAAGGCAACAGATCATGGTCTCCATGGGCAAATTACAGCTCCGAAGTGCAAACACGAGGTTCTGGGAAGAGCTAGACAGTACGTGGGTAGCGCACTAACTGCACTGGAGGGATATACACCAGCTGGTCCGGGCAGCCTGCCCAGTGGATAAATGGAGACAGGTAGATGGTGGACGAAGCCACAGCAGCCAGAGACTATAGGGGGATCGGCGGACACATGCCGTTGTCCTTACAGCTGAATTAGATGTCCAGCAGGCCCCCTTTGCCCATTTTAAAGAAGAGATCCAGCGGGTATTAGGAAGCGTTCCCTCAAAAAGGAGCAAAATCTCGACCACTAAACCGCTGAACGGAGAAGGAGCCTCTGAGTATGAGGAGCGATTATTTCGTGGGGACCGGGCATTCATTCAGGCTTTTAGAGACGGGCTCTCTAGTGCCCATCAATCCGTCTTGAAAATGGGAGTGATAATGTCCCAAAATTATGACAACCTGGTAGAGTGGGCTAGTGGGCTGCAGGAGGCAGAAGCTGTCACAATAAAAAGAAAACCTGACAGAACAGCCTACCAGAACGGAGGCGAAGGCAGAACCAAACTATCCTGCCACAACTGTGACCGATAGGGACACTTTGCCAGAGACTATAGGGCCCCACAGGCAAGGAATAGGACAAGGAACAGCACAAAGTACTGCAGCCACTGCAATAGAGCAGGTCATGCAGAGGCAGCGTGGTGGGAAAAGCACAGGGGGCTCCCAAACAACATCCAGAACACCACGGGACTCCCGAAGTCCACAGGGCTGACAACCAGCTACCCCCATTCATAAGGGTAAGGGAGAGGGGAGATTTTATGTGCCCTTGTTGAAGGTAGAAAGTGTGAGACATTGGTAGACACAGGAGCGGCCGTATCTATTACCAACGTACCCTCATCCCACACAAATAAAATGATCCACCTTACTGGGGTATGAGGGGATAAGACACCTGCTTACTTAAGTGAGGCTACCCTCATGGATATCAATAACATATATATCCCTATGAGATTTTGTGTGTGCCAAAATAATGAAGGCATCATAATGGGTAACAATCTCATGAAGGAATACAAAGTCTTGATTGACTGTGCAAGAGGAAGATTGATCTGTCCAAAGCAGGACGGTTGAAAGATCGAGACTGGGAAACTCAAAAGCCATCTCGAGACTATTAAAGTAGCAACAGTAGGGACTGGAACCTTGAAAAGGGGGGATTCAGAGCCATCTCCCCCCCCCCCCCCCCCCATTCCCGAGGCATGGGCAGAGATAAAGTTAGACACAGGTTTAGACCTTTATAATGGTGCCCGGATGGGAGCATAAGCCCCACTGGCAGTACCCAATCAAACCTGAAGCAGGGAAAGCAGTTGCGGAGATAGTTAAAGGACGAGTGAACCAGGGAATCCTGAGAGAAACCACAAGTACAACCAATTCCCCAACATGGTCAGTAGTAAAGCATGATGGGAGCTACAGACTCACCATTGACTCTACAGGACTAAATAAGATCACCCCCAAATTGCATCCCATTGTAGCAGACCCCTCCACAATTCCAAATGGATTGGCATCAGAGCACAAGTATTAGACAAAGGATTCACCTTTTATCATCCCAGTACACCCTAGATCCCAGAATAAGTTCACCTTCACAGTAAGGGACAGGCAGTACACGTGGACTCGCCTGCCATAGGGGTTTCACAACAGCCCCACGATTTTTCACCGAGTGATGAGCGACATCCTTAACAAAATAGATTTACCTGAAGGGAACACTGCCCTACAACGTGGGCAATATCCTGATTGCTTCGGAGTCTGAATCTGGACACCAGGAAGCTTTACACCTCATGTTGCATGAGCTGGCAGGGTTAAAGGTCAGCCCGCAAAAGTATAAATTGGACAAGCACAAGCCCTATAGCTGGGATACCTTATATCTCAGGGACTCAAGGAAATGCTAAGCGACCGAAAGACATCAATTCAGTGAATGCCACGACCCGTGACTGTAACAGTCCTGGGGCAATTTAACTATAGTCAGCGCTTTGTACCAGAATTCGCAAAATTGGCTGAACCGATTCAAAAACTAATCAAAGGGGGCAAGCCCGCCTTGGAACCTGTGACCTGGGGACCAGAACAGAAAGAGGCTTACAGTGAGCTAAAAACTCAGTTAATATCGACCCCTGGGCGAGAGCTGCCAGATCCCAGTAAAAACGTCCACATACATTGTAATAATGAGGGAGGATTTTACTGTGCAGTGGTCACAGAGGACCATGGCCGCAGGAGAAGACCCATAGGGTCTTACTCTACCAGTGAAGGGCCAGTAGTTACTGGGCTGCCCAGATGCATAGCGGCCTTAGACCATGCTGCTTGGGCTGTGAGGGTCAGCGAACCCATAGTAATGGCAGGGAATGTCATCCTCCACACCAAACGCACCCTAGTGAAACTGTTAAACACCGGGAAGCACTGGACCCAACCCCAAACCATATAAGGACTCCTGTGAACAAATTAATATGATTGACCATCCCCCAGGCACATACAGGACCTTCAAGCAGGTAAAAACAATGACTGCAGGTGCTGGAAACCAGATTCTGGATTAGAGTGGTGCTGGAAAAGCACAGCAGTTCAGGCAGCATCCAAGGAGCAGGAAAATCGACATTTCGGGCAAAAGCCCTTCATCAGGAATACAGGCAGAGTGCCTGAAGGGTGGAGAGATAAATGAGAGGGGGGGTGGGGGTGGGGAGAAAGTAGCATTGAGTACAATAGGTGAGTGGGGGTGGGGATGAAGGTCAGGGAGGGAGGGTGGGGGAAGGTAGCTAAGAGGACAATGGGTGAATGGGCGTAGGATGAAGGTGATAGGTCAGAGAAGAGGGTGGAATGGATAGGTGAAAAGGAAGATAGGCAGGTAGGACAAGTCATGGGGACAGGGCTGAGCTGGAAATTTGGAACTGGGGTGAGGTGGGGGAAGGGGAAATGAGGAAACTGGTGAAGTTCACATTGATGCCCTGGGGTTGAAGTTTTCCGAGGCGGAAGATGAGGCGTTCTTCCTCCAGGCGTCTGGTGGTGAGGGAGCAGCGGTGAAGGAGGCCCAGGGCCTCCATGTCCTCGGCAGAGTGGGAGGGGGAGTTGAACAGTGACCAAGGGGAGAGCACCAAGACCACAGCCAAGCAAACCACCCAGAGACACGGATGAAACTGCTGACAAGACACAGAAATCACCTACTGCTGCCAACCTTCGGGTACCATTGTTTAAAAAAAGGGACATCGACCATGAATCTCAGTTAACGTTAATCATGTACATACTCGAGTATATATTACTGTTTCTAAATGTTGCGATAGCTGCAAGTCTGTAGGAAATTGACGATAAGCTCTTTTACAAAACCCACCTAAATTTACATGGGAACCAAATGGTCTGTTACGCACTGGTTCAATCAGTCAAATCCCTATTTGTAGCCACCCCTGTGCGGACCCCTCGTGACTTATACACAATAAATACCTCGGGCACCCCATATAAGGGACAGCTAGGAAAATAAAAAAGGGGACTCCAGGGTAGGTGTGTGGAATTGGCCAAGCTCACCGGCCCATGGTGTGAGGCACCCTAACAGAGGGAGGGAAGGACCTATTTAAACATCGCTGATTACCCACTCTGTTTCATGGGGCAGGGATGCCCTGGTACCTAGAAACAGGTCATGCGTGCAGACACAATGTACTGACTAGCACTGCACAATCACCCAGGGACAACTTACCTGCACCTGCTTGAATGTGACCGCGAGAAGACAGTTTTAATGGGGACAGTGCAATGGCACTCACATAAGCTCTGCCACATAGACATAGCCATTTGATACCTACCAGCTGGAGGGAATAAACGGGGAGTCAGAGGTGACATGGGTAGACAAACAGGTCCAGGAACAGAACACTGTATGCTATTGGATAGTGAAGGGATTCATTTGCTCACTAAAGGGGATTTGTGTTACTGGCACACCAAACCTCCCAAACCTTTTTGCAGTAGGAACAATAGGACCCCTCACTGTACCATGCCACAGCAATGGACATGTTTGGAGAAGGATTGTGACCACCTCCATCAGCCAAGAATTCTGTGGTGATTGGCAGATCCGCAACACGCTGGGGTCAGCATTGGGGTATGGGTTTTTGGGATTGTTGTCTTGGAGTGGTGGGGTATGGGGGTGTGGGGGCAGCAGGGGTCCTCAGCGCTAAAAGCTGAAACTACATTGTGTGTGGATTGACAATCTTAGGGAACAATACATCGAAGACTCTCGAAGCAATCAATTGTGAGTTGGCTGAACTCAGACTTTACGCACAGCAGACATGTTATGCGGTGGATGACTAGTTTGCCTAGCAAGGGGGAGTGTGTACAATCATTGGTGACAAGTGTATAACCCATGTCATTGATGATTCTTACAATATTATACAGGCAATCAAAAACATTTGGGACCAGCTAGATGACTTCAGACAAGAAGCCACAGGAGCAGATAGCTGTCTAGAATGACTGATAGGCAAATCCCAGGGCACACAGGATTGTTCTCCTTATTTCACTCATATTGGTATTCTGCCTGGGCCTCAGGTGCTTAAAGTTTTGTTGTAAGACGCAACTGACACAGGCTGTGCCAGGAGTAAGAGTCACCATAGAAGAGCCCCCAACAAAACTCACACTCCTCGACACCCTTCGGCATGGGGAGACCTTAGAAAAGGCTTACCTCTATATGTGAGCTGGTGGTCTGCGGGAGATCTGCAAAGTCGCCTCCTTGACCACAAAGGCGTGAGTGAAGTGGGAGTTGACACAGGGCACGCTGACACAGGGCACACAAACACAAGATGGCCATGAGCTATAAGTTGGACACTTAGCACACAAGATGGCCACTGGGCCATGACATGCAAACATACAGCGAAGCATACACAGATACTGCCTGAGGCCAAAAGGATACCAGCACAAGAGACATAGAACATAGGTAATTAGTTTAAGACGGGTGGGGGAGAGAATACACATCAGTAACGTCTACTGCCTGCCCAAGGGTGTGAGACCGGCCACCACCTTCAATGTTAACTACCTGAACCTGCTTGTATACAAGTGTTAATACCTTAGAGTTACAGTAATGGAAAACAATCTTCCTTCTCTGGAAGAACGATCACGACCAATTACTCAGCAATGGACTTCTGCGTAGCTGCTGAAACTGACAATGACTCTGTAGTGTTTTCTGTGAACAAACCATGCTGCACAAACAAAGACTCGATATTTGGACCATTATACCATGAAATGTATCGTGACATGTGCTCTAAGGGTGTGAGGAGGCTCGCAGCTGACAGCCTTGGTACCGGACAGCTCTTTCTCTCATCCAAGAGGTCCAGTTTCTTTGCACAATAAACTCTGTCATCGAATCTCAATTCTGACTCCGAGACTGGTGATTTTTCCAACAACAACTTCAACATCACGGCCTTCACACACAAATAACACTGCCATTTCACACCAATAGACTGTCCTTTCAAATCAATAATGCTGCCTTTTCACACCGATAGCAGAGTCTTTATAGAAGAATAATACTGTCCTTTCCCACCAATAACACTGCCCTTTCACACCAATAACACTGCCCTTTCACACCAATATCACTACATTTTCATAACAATAACACTGTCCTTTCACACCAATAACAGTCTTTTCACATCAGTGACACTGCACTTGCACAGTGACACAGCCCTTTCACATCGAAAACACAGTCCTTTCACACCAATAACACTACACTTTCATAACATTAACACTGCCCATTCACACCGATAACACTGTCCTTTCACATCAATAACACTGCCCCTTCATACCAATTACACTCTCCTTTCACATCAGTGACACTGTCCTTGCACACCAATAACACTGCCCTTTCACATCGATAACACTGCACCTTTACAACAATAACACAGCCCTTTCACATCAATAACACAGCCCTTTCACATCAATAACACTGCACTTGCACATCAATAACACTGTCCTTTCATGTAAGTAATACAGCCCTTTCACATCGATAACACTGCCCTTTCACATCAATAACACTGCACTTGCACATCAATAACACTGTCCTCTCACACCAATAACACTGACTTTTCACACCAGTGACACAGCCCTTGCACACCAATAACACTGCCCTTTCACACCAATAACATGGTCCTTTCACACCAATAACACTGTCTTTTCACACTAGTAACACTGCCCTCTCACACCAATAATATTACCCTTTCAAATCAATAACACTGACTTTTCGCACCAATAACACTGCCCTCTCACACCAATAACACTGCCCTTTCACACCAATAACACTGTCTTTTCACACTAGTAACACTGCCCTCTCACACCAATAATATTACCCTTTCAAATCAATAACGCTGTCTTTTCACACCAATAACATTGTCCTCGCATACCAATAACACTGTCCAGACACATCCATCGCACTGTCCTTTTACATCAATAACGATGTCCTCACACACCAATAACAATAACTCTCTTTTCAAACCAATAACACTGTCCTCTATCAACAATGCCGCCCCCAAACACCAATAATGCTATTCTTACCTACCAATGACGCAGTCCTTATAAACCAATAACACTGCACTCACACACCAATAACACTGTCCATTCACACCATTAACACTGTCCTTTCACACCAATAATATTACCCTTTCACACTAATGACACTACCCTTTGACACCAATGACACTGCCCTTTCACATCAATAATGCTGTCCTTTCACACCAATAATATTACCTTTTCACACTAATGACACTGCCCTTTCACATCAATAACACTGCCCTTTCACACCAGTAACACAGCCCTTTCATACAATAACACAGCCCTTTCACACCAATAACACTGTTCTTTCACATCAATAACGCTGTCCATGCACACCAATAACACTGCCCTTTCACACTAATTGCACTGTCGTTTCACACCAATAACATAGCCCTTTCACACCAATAATGCAGCCATTGCACACCAATAACACAGCTTTTTTACAACAATAACACTATCCTTTCACACCAATAACACTGTCCTCACACACCTATCATATGGTCCTCCCAGACCAACAACACTATCACACGGTCCTCACACATCAGTAACACTGTCCTTTCACATCAATAATGCTGTCCTTTCACACCAATAATGCTGCCCTTGCACACCAATAACACAGCTCTTTCACACCAATAACAGACCTTACACACTAATAACTCTGACCTTTCACACCAATAACATTGTCCTCACACACCAATAATGCTGTCCTCTCACACCAATAACAATAACTCTGTCCTTGCATGCCAATAAGCTTGACCTTTATCAACAATGCCACCCCTGAACACCAATAATGCTATTCTTACCCACCAATAATGCACCCCTCATACACCAATAACACTGTCTTCACATACCAATAACACTGCCCTTGCACACCAGTAACGCAGCCCTGATACACCAATAACATTGCCCTCACACACCAATCACATTGTCCCCACAGACCAATAATGCTGTCCTCACACACCAATAACAATAACTCTGTCCTTTCATGCCAATAACACTATCCTTTATCAACAATGCCACCCCCCGAACATTAATAATGCTGCCCTTTCACACCAATAACGTAGCCCTTATACCCCAATAACACGGCACTTTCACACCAATAAGACAGTCTTTTCACACAAAAAACACTGTCCTTTCACACCAATAATGCTGCACTTTCACACCAATAACATTGCCCTTTCACAACAATGACACTGTCCTTTCGCACCAATAACACTGTCTTTATACACCCATAACACTGTCCTCACACAAGTATAACGCTGCCCTTTCGCACCCATAACACTGTCCTTTCACACCAATAACACTGTACTTATACAGCAATAACAGTGTCCTTTCATATAATAACACTGTTGTTTCACACCAATGATGCTGTCATTTCACAACAATAACACTGTCCTTATACATCCATAACACTGTCCTAACTCACCAATAATGCTGTCCTATCGCACCAACAACACTGTCCTTATACACCCATAACACTGCCCTCACACACCAATAACACTGTCCTTTCACACCAATAATGCTGTCCACATACACCAATAATACTGCCTTTTGACACCAATATTACTGCCCTTTCACACCAATAACATATCGATGAAAATATCCTTTCACATTGATGTTATTGTCCTTATATACCAAGAACATTGCCCTTGCACACCAATAGCATGGCCCTTTCACACTAACAACATGGCCCTTTCACACCAATTATGCTGCACTTGCACACGAATAACGCAGCTCTTTCACACCAATAATGCTGCCCTTTCACACCAGTAACGCTGCCCTTTCACACCAATAACACTGCCCTTTCACACCAATAACGCTGCCCTTTCATACCAATAATGCTGTTCTTGCACACCAATAACACAGCTCTTTCACACCAATAACAGACCTTACACACCAATAACCCTGACCTTTCACACCAATAACATGGTCCTCACACAATAACACTGTCCTTTCACACCAGTAACACTGCCCTTTCACACCAGTAACACTGCCCTTCCACACCAATAACACTGTCCTTTCACACCAATAACACTGTCCTTTCACACCAATAACACTGCTCTTTCACACTTATAACACTGTCCTTACACACCAATAACACTGCCCTTTCACACCAGTAACACTGCCCTTTCACACCAGTAACACTGCCCTTTCACACCAATAACACTGCCCTTTCACACCAGTAACACTGCCCTTTCACACCAGTAACACTGCCCTTTCACACCAATAACACTGCCCTTTCACACCAGTAACACTGCCCTTTCACACCAATAACACTGCCCTTTCACACCAGTAACACTGCCCTTTTACATCAATAACACTGCCCTTTCACACCAATAACACTGCCCTTTTACATCAATAACACTGCCCTTTCACACCAATAACGCTGCCCTTTCACACCAATAACACTGCCCTTTCACACCAATAATGCTGTCCTTGCACACCAATAACACATCTCCTTCACATCAATAACACTGACCTTTCACACCAATAACATTGTCCTCACACATCAATAATGCTGTTCTCATACACTAATAAAGCAACTCTGTCCTTTCATGCCAATAACACTGTCCTTTATCAACAATGCCACCACTGAACACCAATAATCCTTTTCTTACTCATCAATAATGCTGCCCTTATACACCAATAACACTGTCCTCACACATCAATAATGATGTCATTTCACATCAATAATATCACTCTCTCACAGTAATAACACTGACCTTTCACACCAATAACACTGCCCTTTCACACCAATAACACTGCCCTTTCACACCAATAACACCATCCTCACACATCTATCACACTGTCCCCACAGACAATAATGCTGTCCTCACATTGCAATAACAATAACTCTCCCTTTTCATGCCATTAATACTGTCCTTTATCAACAATGCCACCCCCAGGCATCAATAATGCTGCCCTTGCACACCAGTAATGCAGCCCTTATGTACCAATGACACTGCACTTTCACACCAATAACATGGTCATTTAACACAAAAAAACACTGTCCTTTCTCACCAATACTGCTGTCTTATCACACCAATAGCATTGCCTTGCACACCAATAACACTGTCCTCACACACCAATAACACTGTCCTTATACACCCATAACACTGTCCTCACACACATATAATGCTGTCATTTCGCACCAATAACACTGTCCTTTCACAACAATAACACTGTCCTTTCACACGAATAACACTGTCCTTTCACACCAATAACACTGCCCTTTCGCACCAATAACACTGCCCTTTTGCACCATAACACTGCCTTCACAGACCTATCACACTGTCCCCACAGACCAATAGTGCGTCCTCACACAGCAATAACAATAACTCTCTCTTTTCATGCCAATAATACTCCTTTATCAACAATACCACCCCCAGACATCAATAATGCTATCCTTGTACACCAATAACGCAGCCCTTATATACCAATAACACTGCACTTTCACACAAATAACACGTCCATTCACACATAAAAAACATTATCCTTTCACACCAATAATGCTGCCTTTACACACCAAAAACATTGCCTTGCACATCAATAACACTGCCTTTTCACAACAATGACACTATCCTTTTGCACCAATAACACTGTCGTTTTGCACTAATGACAATGCCCGTTCACACTGTTATGAAGGTGTAGAGATGCACTGTACCTTTAAGAGAGTTGAAAAGCTAATAAGGACTAACAAAGCACAGAGAATCCTGAAAAAGGTAACAATGTACCTTTTGGTTGAAACAAATTGCAGCAGCTGGGTTACCATGAAACAAGAACAAATTTGAATTTGGTCAGTTAGTTTAAACTATGCCCCAAGATATAAAAATCCAATCAAATTTGAATTTAATGTTTTGATAGTATTTAAACCAATGGAACAATCTGATGTATTGCGGTACAAAAACAGACATTTTGAACAGTTAGGGGGAGAACTGCCAAAGACCAACAAATGTAGCTGAAGAGCCCTCTGAAAGGTACCAATCTGTGGGGAATTTGCGCAACAGAACATCAAGGCTGACCTGGAGAGAATCTACAGAGGAAAATCTACAAAGTAGTAAATAGTTGTTGGTTTTAATATTCTCTGTTGGAGTTAAAGAATAAAGTTGTTACTTTTTACTTTAAATAGTGGCCTCTGGGACAGTTCTTTGTCTCTCAAATTTTAACTGATAACAGCACGAGGTGAATCTTTGCTTTGTTGCTGGTTTAAATTAGCAAAGGAGTTTACCCCATGTCATAACTCCACCAATAACTCTGTCCTCACACATTAATAACATGGCCCTTTCACACAAATAGCGCTGCTCTTTCACACCAATAGCGCTGCCCTTTCACACCAATAACGCTGACTTTCACACCAATAACGCTGCCCTTTCACACCAATAACGCTGCTCTTTCACACCAATAACGCTGCCCTTTCACACCAATAATGCAGCCCCTTCACACCAATAATGCTACACCTTCACACCAATAAAGCTGCCCTTTCACAACAATAACGCTGCCCTTTCACAGCAATAACACTGCCCTTTCTTCCAATAACGCTGCCCTTTCATACCAATAACGCTGTCCTTTCACACCAATAATGCAGCCCCTTCACACCAATAATGCTACACCTTCACACCAATAAAGCTGCCCTTTCACAACAATAACGCTGCCCTTTCACAGCAATAACACTGCCCTTTCTTCCAATAACACTGCCCTTTCATACCAATAACGCTGTCCTTTCACACCAATAACGCTGCCCTTTCACACCAATAGCACTGTCTTTTCACATCAATAACACCATCCTCACACACCTATCACACTGTCCCCACAGACCAATAATGCTGTCCTCACACTGCAATAACAATAACTCTCTCTTTTCATGCCTATAATACTGTCCTTTATCAACAATACCACCCCCAGACATCAATAATGCTGCACTTGCACACCAGTAATGCAGCCCTTATATACTAATAACACTGCACTTTCACACCAATAACATGGTCCTTTCACACAAAAAAACTGTCCTTTCACACCAATAATGCTGTCTTTTCACACCAATAACATTGCCTTGCACACCAATAACACTGTCCTTTCACACCAGTAACACTGCCCTTTCACACCAGTAACACTGACCTCACACACCAATAACACTGCCCTTTCACACCAAAAACACTGCACTCACTGTCCCCACACACCAATAGTGCTGTCCTCACACAGCAATAACAATAACTCTCCCTTTTCATGCAAATAATACTGTCCTTTATCAACAATACCACCTCCAGACATCAATAATGCTGCCCTTGCACACCAATAACACAGCCCTTATATACCAATAACACTGCACTTTCACACCAATAACGCTGCCCTTTCCCACCAATAACACTGCACTTTCACACCAATAACACTGCCTTTTCATACCAATAATGCTACCCTTTCACACCAATAACGCTAACCTTTCTCATCAATAACACTGCCCTTTCACACCAATAGCACTGTCTTTCCACATCAATAACACCATCCTCACACACCTATCACACTGTCCCCACAGACCAATAATGCTGTCCTCACACTGCAATAACAATAACTCTCTTCATGCCTATAATACTGTCCTTTATCAACAATACCACCCCCAGACATCAATAATGCTGCACTTGCACACCAGTAATGCAGCCCTTATATACTAATAACACAGCACTTTCACACCAATAACATGGTCCTTTCACACAAAAAAAACTGTCCTTTCACACCAATAATGCTGTCTTTTCACACCAATAACATTGCCTTGCACACCAATAACACTGTCCTTTCACACCAGTAACACTGCCCTTTCACACCAGTAACACTGACCTCACACACCAATAACACTGCCCTTTCACACCAAAAACACTGCCCTCACTGTCCCCACAGACCAATAGTGCTGTCCTCACACAGCAATAACAATAACTCTCCCTTTTCATGCAAATAATACTGTCCTTTATCAACAATACCACCTCCAGACATCAATAATGCTGCCCTTGCACACCAATAACGCAGCCCTTATATACCAATAACACTGCACTTTCACACCAATAACGCTGCCCTTTCACACCAATAACACTGCCTTTTCATACCAATAATGCTACCCTTTCACACCAATAACGCTAACCTTTCTCATCAATAATGCTGGCCTTTCACATCAATAACACTGCCCTTTCACACCAATAGCACTGTCTTTTCACATCAATAACACCATCCTCACACACCTATCACACTGTCCCCACAGACCAATAATGCTGTCCTCACACTGCAATAACAATAACTCTCTTCATGCCTATAATACTGTCCTTTATCAACAATACCACCCCCAGACATCAATAATGCTGCCCTTGCACACCAGTAATGCAGCCCTTATATACTAATAACACTGCCCTTTCACACCAATATCGCTGCCCTTTCACATCAATAATGCTGCCCTTTGACACCAATAATGCTGCCCTTTCACACCAATAACGCTGCCCTTTCACACCAATAACGCTGCCCTTTCACACCAATAACACTGCCCTTTCACACCAATAACACTGCCCTTTCACATCAATAACGCTGCCCTTTCACACCAATAACTCTGCCCTTTCACACCAATAACGCTGCCCTTTCACACCAATAACACTGCCCTTTCACACCAATAACTCTGCCCTTTCACACCAATAACGCTGCCCTTTCACACCAATAATGCTGTCCTTTCACACCAATAACACTGTCCTCACACATTAATAACACTGCCTTTTCTCACCAATAACACTGTCCTTTCTCACCAATAACACTGCCCTTGAATGCCAACCACACTGTACTGACACACCAGTAACACTGCCAATAAACAAGAATGTTTTTACCTACCTGAATAGCTACCTGATGCAGGAGCAGCACTTTGAAAGCTTGTATTTACAAATAAACCTGTGTACTATTACCTGATGTTGTATGATTTTTAACAATAATCAAGAATAAAGGTTCCATTTAACATTACCAATTTTGTCCCATTTCATCAATAACATCATTCTTCATCATCAATAATGCTGTCTTTGAACAGCAATACTGCTGCTTTTGAACAACAACAAAACTGCCATTTAACAATCCTTTAACTCAAATAACTCAGCCCTTGATCAGGAGTGACAGTGCCCTTCGATATCAATGCACTCCCCTTGAATTACATGTTCACTGCTAATATCAGTGCCTCTGTACAACAACAAAACTGCCCTTTAACTGCAATAACACTGCCCTTGAGCAGGAATGACAGAGTCCTTCAATACCAATAACACTGCCCTTTCACGAAAAATACACTACCTTTCACACCAATAACTCTGCCCTCAACCACCAAAAACCCTGCCCTATAATACCAATAACACTGCCCTTTGACGTCAATAGCATAGACCATTAATGACAGTGCCCCTTAACATTAAACAATGTTACCCCTTACCATTAACAGGACTGCCCTCGGGCAACAAAACCCTTTTACAAAATAACTCTGCCCTTTCACACCACTAACCCGTTCTTTTAAAAAGAATAACACTGACAATACAGTTGGTTCTGCTTTAACGTGCATTTCTTCAATGCAAATTGGCTATAATGCGATTGAAGAATTTAGACCATTATTTGTAGAACGCGAACTTCCCTTCCCTGAATTGGCGATAATGTGATTCTGGTCCAATTAGTTTAAATGGTGGTGTTTATAATGCGATTTTCTGACAATGCGGGATCGCATGGGGACGGAACTATTGAGCCATATCAGAACATACTGTTTCGAAGCTCCGGCTGAAAGCGTCAAGTTAAATCAGGCTACACATGAATGCAGGTAATGGCCAGCTCCAGAGACAGGAAATCTCATAATCACACTTTAACTTTCAACGGCATCACAATCACCGAATCCCATCAGCAAAATCCTTGGGGTTGCCACTAACCAGGACTTGAACTGGACTCACCATATAAATATAATGGTTACCAGAGCAGGTCAGAAGGTAGGAATCCTGCAGTGAGCAACTCATCTGACATCCCACAGTCTGTTCACCACCTACAAGATGCAAGTCAAGTGTCTGATGGAATACTGCCCACTTGCCTGGATAGATGCAGCTCCAACAACACTCAGGAAATTGACATCATCCAGGTCAAAGCAGCTGCTTGACTGGCACCCTCGACCGCCAATGCAAAGTGGCAACAGTGTGGACCATCGACAAGATACACTGTCTAAATTCACCAAGCACTGTGCAAACCCGTGACCACTTCCACCTTGCAGGAGTAGGGCAGCAGTTACTTGGGAACACCACCCCCTACAAACTCCCCCCCTTGCCACACTCTATCTTAGTTCTTTGGCGAAAGGGGTCAAAGGGTATGGAGAGAAAGCAGGAACAGGGATGATCAGCCATGACCATATGGAATGGTAGAACGTACTTGAAGAGCTGAGGAACATATTCTTGCTCCTATTTTCTGTGTTTCAATTTGTTATCCAATCCTCAATTCAGATTAATATATTATCCCTACACCATTAGATTAGATTCCCTACAGTATGGAAACAGGCCCTTGTGGCCTAACAAGTCGACACAGCCCCTCTGGAGAGTAACCCACCCAGACCCATTCCCCAACTCTATATTTATCCCTGACTAATGCATCGAACACTATGAGCAATTTAACATGTCCAATTCACCTGACGTGCACATCTTTGGATTATGGGAGGAAACCAGAGCACCCGAAGGAAACCCACGCAGACATGGGGAGAACGTGAAAACTCCACATAGACAGTTGCCTGAGGTAGGAATCGAACCCAGGTCCTTGGTGGTATGAGTCTGCAGTGCTAACCGCTGAGCCACCGTGCCGCCCACTATGAAGTAGTCTTAAATATTGTATCTACTGGTTTCCCATTATCCACTTGCCAATTACCTCCACAAAGAAAAGTAAGAAAGGTGTCAGATGTGTTGAGTGGCATGATGGCTCAGTGGTTAGCATGCTGCCTCACAGCACCAGGGACCCAGTTTTGACTCCAGCTTCAGGTGACTGCCTGTGTGGAGTTTGCTCATTCTTCCCGCATCTGTGTGGATTTCCTCCAGGTGCTCTGGTTTCTCCCCACAGTCTAACGATATGCAGGTTGGATTTCTTAGCCATACTAAATTGCCCACAGTGTCCAGGGATGTGCAGGCCAGGTGGATTCACCAGGAAAATGCAGGGTTACATGGATAGGGAAGTGGGTCGGAATAGGACGCTCTTTGGAGGATCGGTGTGGACTTGGTGGGCCAAATGACCTGCTTCTGCATTCCAGGGAATCTGTGATTCTATGATCTCTCCTTCATGAAGCCATGAGGACATTGCTTGATATGAGTATCCATTTCGAAATCCTTTGCTAGTACATCTTTTATTATAGACTCCAACATTTTCAAATGACAGATGCTAAGTAAACTGGCCTATATTTTTCACATTTTTTTTGTCTTCCCTTTTATTCAAAAAGAGTCACATTGGCAGTTTTTCAGTCCTCTGGGACTTTTCCAGAATCTAAGAGTTCTTGGAAGATTATTACCAGTACATGCACTACCTCTGCAGTTACTTCCTTTAAAATCCACCGATGCTCTCCATTACTCAGGGGATAGATCAGCCTTTTGCCCCATTAGCTTCCCTAGCACTTTTTCTCTAGAGATACTAATTGTTTTGATTTTCACCTCTCTTTTAAACCCTTGATTAGACTGATGCAAAGTATTTTTTCAACTCTTCTGCTATATTTTGGTTCCCTAATATTTCATTAATCTCACTGTCTAAGAGGCCTACAGTCACTTTAGACTCTTTCTTCCCTTTTATAAGTTTTAACTCACTCTTACGGTCCATTGCTATGTTACTTGCTAGTTTGACCTCAGTTTATTTTCTCCCTTTGTATTCTTTTATTGGTCATCTTTTGTTGGTTTTTGAACTTTCTTAATCTCTGCTTATCACTAATTTTTGCCACATTGTATGTTTTTTTTTCCCTTTCAATTTGAGATTACCCTTACATCCCTTGGTAACAGGTTTGTTCCTCAATGTTTGCGGTAAACTCCTTTCCCTGTCCACTCCAGCCAACTCTACTCTCATTCCAATTTAATTATCCTTATTTATTTTACCCTATGTTTCTGGCCCAAGTTGCTCACGCACTAACCAAATAATACATTCTACCATGCTACAGTTACTATTCCCATTGGAATCTTTTACTTTGCGATTACTTTTTTTTTAAAAGCTGCCTTGTTACACATTCCCAGATTCAAAACAGCCTTACCTTTGGTTGTGTTCCACAATCCTTTTCTCTCTGATATAAATTGTCACAATCATTTCAGATTTGATTTTCTTTCATCAGTCCTGTTGAGGACAAGATGATAAACTTCAAAAGAAGTCTCTCTTTGTTTCTGGAATTCTCTGTACCAAAGTTGCCACTTGTAATTTTAAGTGCTGACTTCTGATGGTGTTGGAGGGAAATGAAGCTTGAGCTGTCAACATGACATGCTTACTCAGTAGTTTTTTTACGATAAATGTGCGTTTGAAGAAGGGATTGGAAAAGTTGCGATCACACAGCATGTTCATGGCTTCAGAACAATCAAATTGTATTGCAGATAATGTTGAAGCCATGTCACCACTGTAAATACGTTTGACTGAAAAGACAAAGACCACGGTAATGCAGGGTCCCTTCAGTACTGAATGTAATAGGAGTGATATCTCTCAAGAGTATCTTGAACCTAGAAACATCTCACTCAGTGAGACATCTAAAAGGGTGGCAAAGAAAGCAAGTAGCATGCTTGCCTTCAATGCTCAGAGCTTTGAATAAAGGTGATGGAACATTATGTTGTGATTGTACCCAACATTGGTGAGGCCTCTTCTGGATAACTGTGTGCGGTTCAGGTTACTCTGTTATAGTAAGGATATTACTAAGATGGAGTGGGTTCAGAGGAGACTTACTTAGTGGAAATGGATGGTTTGAGTTATACGACAAGGCTGGGTAGGCTGGGAATAGACTGGAATGTAGGAGGTTGCGGATAAAGAGATTTACAAAATCATGACGGGTATAGATTAAGTGAATGGCAGGTGTCTTTTCCTGAGGGGAGGGGACTTCAAGTCTAAGGAGCATATTTTTAAGATGAGAAGAGAAAGATTTACAAAAAAACATGAGAGGCAATTTTCTTTTTACACGGAGATTGGTTCATGCGTGCAATGAACTTCCAGAGGAAGTGGTGGATACAACTACAGTTACAAAGTTTAAAAGGCATTTGGATGAGTTCATGAATAAGGAATATTTGGAGGGACATGTGCCAAGTGCTGGCAGGTATGACTTGTTTGGTTCCACAAAACTTTGAGGGATCAAATGTTGAAACTGACATGATGATAGAGACCTATTCTTGCCTCTTCTTACATCAGTTCTGTATTCCCCTTTCTGTTCCTCTCTACTTTCTTTTTCTGTCTGCATCTGCCTCCAGCCGTTCTTCACATTTTGCAGTCCTCCATTGTTTCTGTCAGTCACATGGCATCTGGTCTTTGGTTCCAATTGGTATTGCTTCCAGAGCAAGGGTCACCAGGACCACCATTTCTTATTAACCAAGAAAACTGCAAAGATCCCCTTATAACTGACACAACCCCATGAAAGTCCTTTTTCACATTCTTAAAAATGATAAGAATTTTTTTTAAAAAGTCCATTCTTCATGTACTGATTTTGAGTTAAAGATTGTCACAGCTGTCAAGCCTTTTCAGAATGTTTTTTTCAGAATTAGAGTCTTGGAGATGTACAGCAAAAAACAGACCCTTTGGTCGAACTCATCCATGCCAACCAGATGTCTGAAACTGATCTTGTTTCTTCCTTTCAATTTACCTATTCAGATACCTTTTAAAATGTTGTACCCATCTCCACCACTTCCTCTCATAGCACATTCCACACACGCATCATCTTCTGGGTGAAAAAGTTGTCCCTCAGGTCCTTTTTAATTTTCCCCCCTCTTACCTTAACTCCATACGCTCTAAAGTTGGATTCCCCTACCCTGGGAAATAGACCGTGGCTATTCACCCTGTCTATGCCACTCATGATATTATAAACCTCGATAAGGACACCCCTCAGCCTCCAATGCTCCAGGGAAAGGCCCCAGCCTACTCAGCCTCTCCTTATAGTAAACCCTCCAATCCTGGCAACATTCTTGTAAATCCTTTCTGAACCTTTTCAAGTTTGACAATATCCTTTCTATAGCAGGAAGACCAGAATTGAATATGGTATTCCAAAAGTGGCCTAACCAATGTCCTGGACAGCCACAACATGAAATTCGAACTCCTATACTCAGTGCACTGGTCAATAAAGGCAAGTGTGCCAAGTGACCTCTTCACCACCCTGTGACTCCACTTTCAAGGAACTATGCACCTACACTCCAAGGTCTCTTTGTTTGGCAATACTCCCCAGGAGCCTACCATTATGTGTACAAGTCCTGCTCTGATTTGCCTTACCAAAATGCAGCACCTCACATTTATCTAAATTAAACACTATCTGCCACTCCTTGACCCATTTGCTTCTGATCCCATTGTATTCTGAAATAACTGAAAAAACTGTCTACTATCCCATTAATTTTGGTGCAATTTTAAACTTAATAACCATAAGGTTAAAGAGAGGATTCATGGCACTGTGGACGAACAGAGAGATCTTGGAATTGTTAAGAAGGTGCATGATGTTTTGGGTTTCATTAACAGGTGGATTGAGTTTAAGAGCCGCGAGGTTTTGCTGCAGCTCTATAAAACTCTGGTTAGACCATGCTTGGAATATTGGTTACCTCATTATAGGAAGGATGTAGATGCTTGAGAGGGAGTGCAGAGGAAATTTATCAGGATGCTGCCTGGATTGGAGGGCTTGTCTTATGAAGAGAGGTTGAGTGAGCTTGGGCTTTTCACAGAAGGAAGAGGTGAACAAGGTAATGAGAGGCATAGATAGAGTAGCCAGCCAGGGACCTTTCCCCAGGTCAAATATGGCTGTCTTGAGGGGTCATAATGTTCAGGTGATTGAAGGAAGGTTGAGGAGAGATGTCAGAGGTAGGTTCTTTACACAGAGAGTGATGGGTACGTGGAATGCACTGCCAGCAGTGGTAGTAGAGTCAGAGACATTAGGGACATTTAAGTGACTGCTGGGCAAGCACGTAGACAGCAGTATATTGAATGGTGTGAAGAATAAGTTGACCTTAGATTAACATTAATGCTCAGTGTTATGAAGTTGAAAGGTGTAATATACCTTTAAGAGAGATTGAAAGCTGAAAGCTGGCAAGCTGGAAAATTGAAAGATAAAACAGTTTGGCTGTAACCTAGATACCAGTTGTTTTCACAGCAGTTTGAATTTAAGCAATCAGTTTATATTATGCCCCAAGGTAAAAAAACCCAATCGGATTTGAATTTTACTGTTTTGACAACATCGAACCAATCAGACAAGGCAATATTTGGGACATAAAAAGCAAGCATTTTGGGCAGTTAGCTAGAAACAGTATCACCTGCCATTGTCAGACAGACTGCCTGAAAACACTTTCCATCAAAGGTATCTTTTTCATATGAAACATTTCGGCAGTAGAAGACCGAAGCCGACCCAGAGAGATCAACAAACAGAGGAAGATAAACACTGGAGATGACAGCCACTGTCTGGTTTTGAAATTGAGTTGCTATATTCGTAGCTCCCCATGGATTCCATGCGATTGTAACCTTGCTAACCAACTTACCATGCGGAACCTTGTCAAATGCCTTGCCAAATCCATAAAGTTAAAAATCTCACAACACCAGGTTATCGTCCAACAGGTGTATTTGGAATTACAAGCTTAAGCTTATGCATCCAAATACACCTGTTGGACATTCTCCTGGTGTTAAGTGATTTTTAACTTTGCTCACCCCAGTCCAATACCGGCTCCTCCACATCAAAGTCCATAAAGACAACATCTACTGCTCTGCCTTCATCAATCTTTAGATTAGATTACAGTGTGGAAACAGGCCCTTCGGCCCAACAAGTCCACACCGACCCGCCGAAGCGCAACCCGCCCATACCCCTACATTTACCCCTTACCTAACACTACGGGCAATTCAGCATGGCCAATTCACCTGACGTGCACATCTTTGGACTGTGGGAGGAAACCGGAGCACCCGGAGGAAACCCACGCAGACACAGGGAGAACGTGCAAACTCCACACAGTCAGTCGCCTGAGGCAGGAATTGAACCCAGGTCTCTGGCGCTGTGAGGTAGCAGTGCTAACCACTGTGCCACCGTGCCGCCACGTCTTCTTTGCCACGTCTTCAAAAAAAAACTCAATCAAATTAGTAAGACATGACTTCCCACTTGCAAAGCCATGCAGACTCTCTCTAATCGGCCTCTGCCTTTTCAAATTCATGTAAATCCTGTCCCTCAGAATCCCCTCTAACAACTTACCCACCGCTGTCATCACGCTCACCAGTCTACAGTTCCCTGGTTTTTCCTTACCACCTTTCTTAAATAATGACATCACATTAGCCAACCTCCAGTCTTCCAGAATCTCACCAGTGGCTATCAATGATATAAATATCTCAGCAGGGGGCTCAGCAATTACTTTCCTAGCTTCCCACAAAGTTCTGGGATACACCTGATCAGGTCCTGGGGATTATCCACCTTTATTTGTTTTAAAACGTCCAGCACCTCCTTTTCTGTATTATGTGAACTTTTCGCAATATCATTATTTGTTTCTCCAAGTTCTCTAGCCTTTATGGACTAAATTTACCCAATATCTGATCAAAGGAGAAGTTTCTCATCCCTAAAACCAACCCGGTGAATTTTCGCTGCCTCCAAGACACATAAATCCATTTATGCGTACATACGATAATGCTGTACACAGTACTTCAGATCTGGTCTCATCAAAATGCTACGCTATTGCAGCAAGACCTCCCTGTTCCTGTGCAATAAAGGTCTAACACCCCTGTGCCCTTCGAAATTGCTTGCTTTTGTTTTCCTTATATGAGTATGTAAAGATGTCTCTGAACATCTCATCTCTTTTTGCTTTTATTTTAGAAAATTGAATAATCTCACACTTCCCCGTCTTGTCTCCACTAAGATAGAATGTCTATATTGTTTAGTGTCCTCCCTGTAGTGTACATTCCCTCTTGACTCTGTATTGTTGGCAAACTTGGATATATCACACCTGGTCTCTTCATCTAAATTAATAATAGAGATTGCAAATAGCTGAGGTTCCAACACTGATCCTTGTGCATCTTCGCGAGTTCCAAGCTGTCCTCTGAAAAGGTGGGTTTCCATGTGGGAAGGGAGGGCAGGGTTTGACAGGGACAAAACTCAGAGCAATTTGGGCATTACAAAGATAAACAGAAGCTTGCCTCTTCTGCCTTATAATCAATAACTTTGTGTAACACAAGTTGTTGCAGAGGCTTAGAGATCAAAGCCATTGAATGCTTGTCGTCATGACAACATGTAAACATGGGCACTTAATCTCCCTGAAATCATCACTGAACCAGATTTAAAGTGGTTCCCATTGGGACTGAGTTACAGCCGGATGTTTCGGAGGAGCTGCCCTTGCGACAGCTGGTGAACATGGCGCACTCTGTGTGAGCGAATTAAACTGACTCGCTCCCAGGGTCAATTCTTGGCTGGTCGCAGCCAGAGCAACTGCTTGTCTGCTACAGTGGGTCTCCTGGCGGTAGCTGGGAAAAGCACAGCCAAAAGGTTGCCAGCTTGAGTTGCTAACCAGAGATAGCTGCTGAAAACTGTGGGGCACAAGGCTGCTAATCGTCTAACAAATTGTCAATCAGTGTGGTTCTGGCTGTCAAGTAGCAGAGAGGTGAGAGGAAGAGAGGAAGTTTTTCAACACAAATAAGTTGTGATCTGGAGTGTGCTGAATGAATAGGTGCTGAAAGCAGATGTCAAAAGTGGATTCTGAAAGAGAACTGAATAAATCCCAGGCAGGGAAACATTTGCAGGGCTACAGGGTGACAAACAGGGAGTGGAAGCTCTAAAGCAAAGGTAATTGGAAAGTTAACTCTTGTTTGTGTCTCCACAGAGGGTGCCAGACCTGGGGATTTCTGTTTTTGTTTCAGATTTGCAGCATACCTTTTAAAAGAGTGGGATTAATTCAAGTGCTCTTTGGAAGAGCCACACAATGAATCATGACAATTAATACTGTGGCAGGTCAGAGACAAGGAATCCTGCAGCAAGTAAATCACCTCCTGACTCCCCAAAACATGTCCACCAACTACAAGGCACAAGGCAGCAGTGGGATGGAATATTCCCCACTTGCCTGGATGGGTGCAGCTCCAACAACACTCAAGAGCTCACCACCATCCAGGACAAAGCAGCCTCCGCTTGACTGGCACCACATCTACAGACATTCATTCCATGCACCACTGACATTCAGCAACAATAGTGTGTACCATCTACAAGTGGCATTGGAGACATTCTTCAAGGGCTTGTTAGACAGCACGGAGAACATAGAAAATAGAAAAATACAGCGCAGTACAGGCCCTTCGGCCCTCGATGTTGTGCCGACCGAAGCCTACCTAACCTACACTAGCCCAATAACCTCCATATGCTTGTCCAATGCCCGCTTAAATGACCATAAAGAGGGAGAGTCCACCACTGCTACTGGCAGGGCATTCCATGAACTCACAACCCGCTGAGTAAAAAATCTACCCCTAACATCTGTCCTATACCTACCACCCCTTAATTTAAAGCTGTGTCCCCTAGTAACAGCTGACTCCATACGCGGAAAAAGGTTCTCACTGTCAACCCTATCTAAACCCCTAATCATCTTGTACACCTCTATCAAATCTCCCCTAAACCTTCTTTTCTCCAATGAGAAAAGCCCCAAGTGCCTCAGCCTTTCCTCATACGATCTTCCTACCATGCCAGGCAACATCCTGGTAAACCTGCTCTGCACTCGTTCCAATGCCTCCACATCCTTCGTATAGTCTCAAACTCAAAATCGCAGCACCCACCTGCAAGTTCCCCTCCACGCCATTTCTCCTCAATCCTGACTTGGAAATACATTGCCACTGTCGCTGGATCAAAATCACAGCATTCCCTCCCTGGGGGCATTGAGGGGTCTACCTACAGTAGATGGACAGCAGTGGTTCAAAAAGGCACCTCACCACCACCACCAAGAGTAACTAGGGACAGGCAATAAAAGTTGGCCCAGCTAGCAACAGCCACGTCCAACAAAGTGAATAGAAAAAAATAATCAAAGAACTATTGCAATACAGCGGGCCACCAGTCTATCATGTCCAGCTGTTTGAATGAGCAGTTCCTGCAGTGCCACTCTCTTGTCTTTTCCTCAGAACCCTGTGTAATCTTTCTTTCCAGATAACGGACTAATTTCCTTTTGAATGCTTCAATTGAACCTGTCTCCACCACAGTTTCAAGCAGCACTTTCTAGAACCTAGAATCACCCACAACATGAGAACGCTTTTTTTCTGGTCACCTTTGTTTCATGTGTCAATTATTTTAAAATCTGCGCTGTCTCATTGACAATCTTTTCATGGGTAGGAAACAATTGCTCTCATGACAGTTCCTTCAAGTCTCCTTGCTCCATGTCACAGATTCTCCAAACTATCCATGTAATTGAAGCTCCTCACACCCGGAACAATTCTTGTGAATCTTTTCAGTACTCTAACCAATGACTTCTCGACTTACTTACAGTGCAGCTGTCAGAGCTGGACACAATGGGCTGAATGGCCTCTGCCCATGTTGTAAACCTTTATGATATCTGTACACAGATGTGTCTGGACATAGTGATTAGCATCTCTTGGGCCTATGCGTCGTGGAAGCACAAAGACTGAGAGGTGATCATATTGAACCATGTAAGATCCTGAGGGTGTTTGGGCAGGCTGGGTGCTGGGAAGAAATCTGGAAATGGGCATCACAATCTCAGAATAAGGGACCACCCATTTAAGATGGCAATGAGGAGGAATTTCTTCTCTCAGAGGGTTATGACTCTTGGGAAGGGGATGGGTGGTTGGTTTACAATGCAGAGTGACCCTAACAACATGAGTTCAATTCCTGCATTGGTTGAGGTCATCATGAAACTCAACCTTGCCCAAGGCATGGTGACCCTTAGATTTAACCACCACTAGTCATCTCTCTCTCATCAAACTGCAGCCACTGGGACTATGATTACTTTACCCTTAGAATTCTCTTATCCAGAGAGCAGTAGAGGCTGGGTCTCTATTCTCTTTGAATATTTTCAAAGCTGAATTACATAGATTTCTGGATTTCAGTGCAGACAAGGGTCATGAGGAAGTAGCAGGCAAATGGATTTGAGGCCAAGATCAGATCAGTCAAGATTGGATCAAATTACACAGCAGGCTGCCAGAACCTATGTGGCCTATCCTAACACCATATCTTATATTCTCAGAGGGGTGGTTTAGGGTGACATGGTGAAATGAGAGCCAGTTTGATTTACCAAGACGTTGCCGGGAATGGAGGGTTTCAGTTATAAAAATAGACTGGATAGGCTGGGACCTTTTTCATTGGAAGGTTGGTGGTTGAGGGGTGACCTTATAAAGGCTTATAAAATCATGAGGGGCCTTTTCCATAGGGTATGGGAGTTCAAAACTAGGAGGTGTATTTTTAGGGTGAGAGGAGTAAGTTTTCAAAAGAACATGTGTGTGTGTGTGTGTGTGTAATGAGCTGCCAGAGGAAGTGGTAGATGAAGGTACAGTTACAACATTTAAAAGACATTTAAGTATATGAATCGGAAAGGTTTGGAGGGATATGGGCCAAATGCAGGCAGGTGGACTAACTTAGTTTGAGAACATGGTTATCGTGGAGTAGTTGGATTGAAGGGTCTGTTTCCATGTTATATGACTCTAAAACTTCTGGATGGGTGCAAAGGATTTTACAATTTTGGGAAAGCAAATCTTAGCAGGACTTAACGGTAAGGTCCAAGGGAGTCTTGCTGAACAAAGAGACCTTGAAGTGCAGGTTCATACCTTCTTGAAAGTGGAGTCGCAGGTAGATAGGATAGTGAAAAAGGCGTTTGATATGCTTCCCTTTATTAGTCAGAGTATTGAATACAGGGGTTGGGAGGTCATGTTGCGGCTGTATAGAACATTAATTAGGCCACCTTTGGAATATTTCTTGCAATTCTGGTCTCCTTCCCATCAGAAGGTTGTGAAATTTGAAAGGGTTCAGAAAAGATTTACAAGGATGTTGCCAGGGTTGGAGGATTTGAGCTATAGGGAGAGATTGAACAGGCTGGGGCTGTTTTCCCTGGAGTGTTGAAGGGTGGGGGGTTGACCTTATACAGGTTTATAAAATCATGCTGGGCATGGATAGGATAAATAGACAAGGTCTTTTCCCTGGGGAAGAGGAGTCCAGAGTTAGAGGGCATAGGTTTAAGGTGAGAGGGGAAAGATATGAAAGAGATCTAAGGGGCAACTTTTTCTTGAAGAGGGTGGTGCATGTGTGGAATGGGCTGCCAGAAGAAGTGATGGAGGCTGGTATAATTGCAGCATTTAAAAGGCAGCTGGATGGGGATATGAATAGGAAGGGTTTGGAAGGATAAGGACTGGGTGCGGGCAGTTGGGACTAGATGGGGTTGGGATATCTGGTTGGCACGGGCAAGTTGAACCGAAGGGTCTGTTTCCATGCTGTCCATCTTTATGACTCTATGACTATTCAAAGAAGAGGAGTGCAGTTTTCTCAGTGTCTCCAAATGTATTGTAAGTTAAGAGTACGGGAAGGGGGAATGTGCCAGTTAATGAGACACTACCCAGTGATACCATTGAATTGTCAATGTGCAGAGACTGGCCATTTGGCCCATAATATTTGCAGTGTCTCTCCGAATGAGCATCTCGCTTCATGTCATTTTCCCACTTCTCCCAGCAATCCTGCATGTTATTCTTCCTCACATTAGTCCAAAAGCTTTGATTGAACCTGTTTCCACCATATTTTCAAGCAATGTGTACTTAGGCTCAAACTGATGAGACATAAGGTGAATGCAGTTAACATTAATGCTGCAATTCTTCATTTCAATGCCTCAGCAACTCATCCTCGATCTGCCAACCAATCAGTACTTTGATTTAATCTATTATTTGATTTTATTTATTATTGTCTCATGTACCTAATACAATGAAAAGTTTTGTTTTGCGTGCAGTACGGGCAAATCATAACACACAAAGGTCATAGTGAGGAATACAAAGGTATGGTTGCAAAAAAGGAGCACAAAAGCAACAAAATCAACATTAGATGTGAAGTTTGAGAAGTCCATTCAGAAGACTAATATTTAAGAGAACATTGTTAGCAATTCTAAAGTAGTACAGAATAATTGTAAGAAACGTAAGAATAAGAGCTGCTATAGAGACTGCAAAGTTGTCCTGTGCTGGCACCATCTTGAAATTCTCTCTCTCCTCTCTCACAATCTCAATACTGATTTTCCAATTTTTTGGATGTCTTGTGTACAAGGTTAAGTGAGTTGGAGTAGATGTAATACAATGTCAAGAAATGTGAGGTTATGGCAGGAAGAATAGAACTGAATATTATTCAAATGCAGCAAGCATGCAATAGCTACAGAACGGTGGGATTTGGGGGTCCATGTCCATGAATCACAAGTTCAGCAGGTAATTAGGAAGGCAAATGGAGTATTGGCCTTTACTTCTAAGGGAATGCAGTCTAAAAGATTAGATTACTTACAGTTTGGAAACAGGCCCTTCAGCCCAACAAGTCTACACTGACCCTCCGAAGAGCAACCCACTCCCCTACACCTAACACTACAGGCAATTTAGCATAGCCAATTCACCTAACCTACACATCTTTTGGACTGCAGGAGGAAACCCACGCAGACACAGGGAGAATGTGCAAACTCCACACAGACAGTCGCCCAAGGTGGGAATTGAACCCAGGTCTCTGGCGCTGTGAGGTAGCAGTGCTAAACACTGTGCTACCGTGCCACCGATAAAAATGGAGAGGCTTTCTGAAAACTATACAAGGCAGTAGTTATACTATGCCTGCAATATGACGAACAGTTTGGGCTCTTTATCTAAGGAAAAATATATTGGAATTGGAGGCAGTCCAGAGAAGATTTGCCAAATTATGGTCAGAGTATGGAGAGGCTTTCTTATGAGGAGAGGTTCAGTCATTTGGACCTGTACTCTTTGGAGTATAGAAGAATGAGACTGAAACACACAAGGTACTGGACAGACAGGAGATGGAAAGATTTTTCCTTGAAGCAAAGGGCATAATCGCAGAATAAGGGGTCATCCACTTAATACAGGGATGAGGAGGAAATTTCTTCACTTACAGAGTAGTGAATCTGTGGAATTCTTTACAGCAGAGGGTCGTCGAGGCTGCGTCATTAAGTATTCAAGGCTGAGAGGGACAGATTTTCAAATCAGTGAGGGAATTGAGGGTTATGGATAGAAGGCAGGAAATTGGAGTTGAGAGTGATCAGATCAGCCATAATCTCACTGAATGGTGGAGCAGACTCGATAGGCTGAATGACCTACTTCGGCTCCTGCGTATAATCGTCCTGAAGAGTGCAAGATGAAAAGCTCTGACAAAACGTATCTTTTGTTTTAGTAATCAGATGTGCCTGTCTGCAGGCAGTGAGGATGTAAAACAAGTTTAAGCCTTTTCCATGCAGTTCCTGTGGTGCAGGGGCTCGCAGGCCAAAAATGCCCTTCATTTTGCACAAAGTCACTGAGACAAGAGCTCAGGGCAGTTACCTTCCTAAAGTGAAGTAGGGGGTGATTTTAGTCTCGCAGTACTGTAGCTCGCTGGGATACTTGATGCTGGCACCGGGTGTGAGAGCAGATCATTAGAACAGAAATATGTTTTTAAAAATTCAAGATCCTTACGGCTCTATTCAGTTAAGCCCTTTGTTGTCAGAGGATGTGTTATATGGCAGGATAAATTGAGTTAGGTTGCAGATCACCAATCTTCTCATTGGAACGCTGGAGGGGCTAAACAATCTCCTCTTGCTCCTGTGTTCCTAAGACAGCATGCATCCCTACTTATTAACAAGAAGAACCTGAGACAGATTCCGGATCTGAAGTGCCGTTTTGAAGAGAAAACTATTTCTTCTCAAAAGTCAAAACGTTAACCACTTTTAACACACAGGTGAGCAAAGTATGACTGAGAGCCTTCTGGACAATTTGATAATCTGTTTGTGCTGGGTTTGTGTCAAGTGTTTGTACGATTCAGCTCACCTCCACATACAAAATCTTGGAAACCTAAATATTTTCTCTCTAGAGCTCAACTTTCCCAGCTCCAATTCTGTCGGATTTTGTTTGTAAACCCCAGTGCCTAAACCAGGGCTTTAGTGAAGTTTCTGCATAAACCTCAATAATTTCCAATCCGCTCTACATCCTGATAGCCTCTGTGACAAGGACCAGATGAATCTCACTGACTATGAGATCCTTCATTGCGGTTGTTAATCTGGGCCAATCAGGGAACCCTGTGCAGACAGAGATAAACAAGAGATTCAGAGATAATCCTCATTTTAGGGACTGGCTCTGTGCTGGCTGGGCCACAGTCAGTGTGTTACTGCTGCTGCTAGTTCCTGCTTCTTTTTAGGGAAACAGATTCCTAAACTGGCTGAATTATATAGCCAGTGTGTTAACTGGTATTCCTTTTTAGGCAAACGTGAGGATGGCAGATGCTGGACTGATTTCTAAACTGCCTGATCTGCACAGTCAATGTGTTTCAGTTCCCATTAGGGAACTGTTGTTTCACTGGCTGGTTGCAGTTTGTGAGTTACTCTTCTTTTACTTTGAGAAAAGGACTACGCTGATTTTGTGGCAGGGATAAGTCCGTGCAATCTGTTTTTTTTTTACATGTGTTTTCACTGTTTTTGGTGTTTGGACTGAACCCCCTGTGACAAAATACACCTTTCCAGATGAACTGTTTCTCTGCAGTTAGGCCTGGTTCTTTGTGGTGGACTAGGCCTCTGTAAAGACTGGACACCTGTGTCTGTCCTGGGAGGTGAGCATTTTCTGCCTTTAGGAGTGGACCAAACCCCTGTGAGTTAACTGCACTTTTACAGTTAACTGTGCTCCTGTGAGTAGGCCTGGTCCTCTGTGAATGGACCAGGTCTCTATAGAGACTGAACACCTGTCTGTGTGCTGGGGGGGGGGAAGGTGCACTTGCTGCCTTCAGGAGTGGACTCTGGTTTTTGCAGTGGACTCTGCTATTTGAAGTGGACTCTATTTCTGACAATGCACTTTGTATATTGGAGTGGACTCTGTTCCTGAGAATGGACTCCACATTCTAAAGAGAGTTGTTTATGGTAATGCACTCTGCACCAGAAAGGACTCTGTTTGTTGGTAATTGACTCTCTCTTATTGTTTATTGGGTTTATCACCTGCACTGTCTTGTGCGTCCCTGAGTCTGGCAGGCCTTACTGCGAGTTGGGAGGCTCGCGGGTCGTCCCGAGAGCCAGAGGGTGGGTAGGCCTTCCTGAGAACTGGAAGGTGGGTAGGCTGCCCTGATAGCCAGAAGGCAGGTAGGCCATTCTGCTAGCTGTCATCCCGATAAGGTGGCCGGAAGGTGTGTCAGGGCAGTCCACAGGCTGGATGGTGCATCAGGGTAGGCGAGAGCCAGATGGTACGTAGGGGCAGACCGAGAGCTGGAAGGCGGGTAGGCCAACCTCAGTGCTGTCACCCTGGGCATTTATCAGGGTGGGCTGTCCTACTGGAAGGGTGGTGAGGGAAGCCGGAAAGTTGGTAGGCCTTCCTGATTGTTGTCATCCTGGGGGTCGGGGAAGCAGAACGGGATGTCCTAGAGGTGGCTGGAAGGTGGACCGAGAGCCGGAAGGGGCGTGGAGCAGGCTAACTTTGAGTGGCCGGAAGGTGGGAAGGACAGGTGGGTTGCCGGCGTATCTGTATTATATGCACTGTTTTACTGTTCAGTTTATCGAACTGTCTATATGTGACTGTGTTTGCTGTTCCCTCCTTGATTGATGTAGGGTGGGATTCAAGGCTTGTCCTCTTGTAGCTGCTAACTGGGGTGGGGGTGGAGGGGGTGGGTGGGGGTTGGGGTCTGGCTTTGCTGTCCCTTTCCCATGTCAGTTGCTGTTTCTTGTATATGGCTATTTATGTTAAAATATTAACAGGAGATTCAGCGTCTCCTCATTCCGGGGACTGACTCTGAGCTGACTGGTCAGAGCCCATGTACTGAGCACATGTAAATAAAGGGTGACTTGGTCTGAAGTTATTTCAGCCTCCAATTGTTTTGCCACTGTCTAAGCCCCATTTACATGCCTGTCATTGCCCTTGGCTACTGTTGTATATTTTTGCACACACACAGTGATATGTTAGAGATATCAACTAATGTTAGAGATGAGTGGAGTGTTTCAGCAGGGAGCATTTCACATTTGCATCTGGATAAGCATGTTTTGAGAGAACCAATTCAAACAAGCCCTGGTGCCACCTCAGCAGCATGTGTGTCAACAAGAAAAAGGCCCCGCTAGAATAAAACCAGAGAGAGTCAGTTTGGAGTCACATGGAGGTTAGACGGGATAGGATGGCAGATTTCCCTCCCTAATGGGAAAATAGTGAAACAGGTGGGTTTTTACAGCAACCTTTTGTCATGGTCACCACAAATAGTTTCCGATGTCAAAATTATTATTCAAATTTACATTCCATCGTGGGGAGATTTGAACCCTGACCCACAATGATACAATGGCCTAGTGGTATTATTGCTAGATTGTTAATCAAGCTGTGATTGTCTAAGTAGCACAGATTTGGGCAGCATGGTGGCTCAGTGGTTAGTACTGCTGCCTCGCAGCACCAGGGTCCCAGGTTCAATTCCAGCCTTGGGTGACTGTCTGTGTGGAGTTTGCACATTCTCCTTGTGTCTGTGTGGGTTTGCCCCGGTTTCCTCCCACAGTCCAAAGATGTGCAGGTCAGGTAAATTGGCCATGCTAAATTGCCCGTAGTGTTAAGTGCATTAGTCGGAGGGAGATGGGTCTGGGTGGGTTACTCTTTGGAGGGTTGGTGTGGACTGGTTGGACCGAAGGGCCTGTTTCTGCACCGTAGGTAATCTAATCTCCTCTTAAAATAGGAGTACCAGAGCAAATCTGTTATTCCTCACATGTTGCAGAATCAGACTAGAAACTGTAATGAGGTCAGGTGGGTGGACCTCAGAATATGATTTCCCTGAGTGGGGCTGTTAATCTGATCCAATCAGGGAACTGTGGCTGACATAAAAAAAAGGTTGATTGTCAGGGATACAAGCCTTTGTGGAGTTATTTCATATATAGCACAGGAAGAGGCCATTCAGTCAATCTGCATGTTTAAGAGTTATCATGTTAGTATTGCAGAGGGGCCAAAAAAGGCTTTTCACACGCCCACCCCTCCCCCCTTCAGGACAGAATCACCAGAATATCAAATCTCAAAGGGAATGACAATTTGTAAAGCTTAGGAAGCAGGCAGGGCCAAGGGCAGAAATCACAGACCCTGCCCATCTGGTCCAGAGCACCCAGTCTGAAGGGAGCAGCCTCAGCCTCATCTAAACCCCCACCCAGTGGGAAGAGAGAGGCCCACCCTTCACCCAGAAGGCTTGCCCCTAACCCCACCTGACAAGTAGGCCCAGTGTGACCCGTGCAAAGGCAACCATAATATTACCTTGGGCCCTGATATATCGCCTGCCCTGGGCCCTAAAATATTGTACTGTCTGGTTGGCAAGTTGTCTGTGGTAGCTTCTGATTAGGAATGGCATGAAGGGTAATGAGAATAGTGTGGATAAAAGGCACTGTTCAGCCATGACTGTATCAAATGGCAGAGAAGGCCGAATAGCTGACTCTATATGGCCATAGAGAATGCACTGGGCAGCAGATAACAGATATGAGTGTGCCTTCTAAGTATCTAGTGACATTCCAATCTGATGAAGGGACTTTATAAGTGCCTATTACGAATATAAATTGGCTGCCTGGTGCAGCACTGAGGGAGTGCCACATGGTCAGAGGTGTCATCTTTTTTGAGGCTGTAAGAAAGCAAACTCCATTCCACTTTCAATGTAACTTCCGCAAAATTGGGGTATCTCCAAAATGCTTTGCAGTCAAGAGTACAATCAGTTTGCACACAGTAAGATCCCACATATAGCCAAGTATGATCAAACACCCTGCAACCTGTTTTTTTTTAATAATACAGAGGAACCTCTATTATCCTGCATTCAATTATCAAAATTTTGGATTATCTGGCAAGATTGCAAGATCTTGATGCTTGGCTAAACTGTGTTATCCGGCATTCGATTATCTGAACATTTGATTATCTGACAAAATATTCCCCACCTGTCATTCGGATTATCAGGGTTCCTCTGCACATGTTCAAGTTGAACAGGACTTGGGAACAGAACCTGACTCCACCTTCAAACAGGGCGACTATATCATTCATATCCACCTGATAAAGCAAGACTGACAACACTCCTCTCTTGGTATCACTGGCAAGACCAGCACTTCTTGCCCATCCCTAATTGCCCCATTGAATTGAGTGGCTTGCTGGACCATTTTAGACGGCAGTTAAGAATCAGTCACACCGTTGAGAGTCTGGGGTCACACAGGCTAGACCGGGTAAGGACAGTCCGATTTCCCTCCCTAAAGGCACAATAGTGAACCAGGTGGGTTTTTATAGCAATCCATTATGTGGTCACCATTAGCTTTTGATGCCAAATATATTAATCAAATTTAAGTTCCACTGTAGAGAGATTGGAACACTGACCCACAAACCATGGGGAGGTGATGGCACCATAGGATTATTGCTAGACTGGAAATCCAGAAATTCAGACAATGTTCTGAGGACCGCGGATTGAATCCCACCATGGCGGAGAGTGGAATTTGAATTCAATATAAAAATAAATCTGGAATTTGGGGTTTAAAGGTAACCATGAGACCACTGTCAATTGTAATGTCCTTTAGGAAAGGAAACAGCTGTCCTTACCTAGTCTGGACTACAAGTGACTCCAGTCCCACAGCAATGTGCTTGACTCTTAACTGTCCTCTGAGCAATTAGGGATGGGCAATAAATGCTGGCCCAGCCAGTCACACCAATGGCCTATGAATGAATTTAAGAATTCTGGGTCTTGGGAATACTAGCACTGTGACATTATCACTATGCTACAGCTCCCTACAATATAGCTCTAGCTTTTCATGTCAGCATTTTAAGCTTTTTGTTAGTTGCCTCACAAGCATTCACTGACCTGGTGTGCCATTGGTTCTGTCTAAATAAGACTTGTACTCCCCGTAGATGGACTAACACTCAGCTCTGCCTCACTCGTACGGAGAATACCTCTGTGGCTAAACTTGGCATCAGTGTTTGGCTGCTAATGACATAAAAACCCTTTTCTCTCCCTCTTGTTTTGACAATCACAGTCTGGACAGTAGCAAAAAAAAATCAAAACAGCGTCTCGGACTAGTCTCAAATCCCTGGGACAGTGTTCGGCTGTTAAGCAAAGGATAAGGTTTCAGCAAAACAAATGACTCATTATGAGCAAACACAATGATCTTTATTCTACCGATCAGTTACTGCGCATTCAGGGGATAACACAACTGAACAGCCGCCGCTATTAATAACAAGATATTACAAACAGACTGGAGCACAGTGCTGAATTCAGACCATTCTCCAGCTCAATACAGATGGTCCTGCTGGAGCAACTTGTTAAAAATAGGGAGACACAACCACATTTTCATTCTAATATGGATATAGACGCTGAATGTAAAATACATGTTCCTGCTGCAGGATACAGGCCCTGGTTTCAGGGTACACGCACCGACTGAGGGATACGGGCACCGACTGAGGGATACGGGGACTGACTGAGAGATATGGGCACTGACTGAGAGATACAGGCACCGACTGAGGGATACAAGCACTGACAGAGATACGGGCACCGACTGCAGGATACAGGCTGTGACTGATGCAAACACACTCTACAAGTCACAGGCACCAACTGCAAGATACTGGCACTGACTGAATGATACAGACATTATTTGCAGGATATCACCACTGAGTGATGGATATGGACACTGACTGCAGGATACTGGCACCAACCACAGGATACATGCACCTACTGCAAGATACATGCACTGACTGTATAATACAGGCACTGGATGCACCATTCAGGCACTTGTCACATCATAGAAGCAGTTTGGCCAGAATACGGAACAGCAGCATATGTGTCTCAAGGACAAAATACAGATGTATTGCCAACGTGCAAGCATCCACAGTGGAATACTGTGCAATGGTTGAATATAGGCAGCCATTAGAGAACATGCATTCCTGCAGAACATACAAACGGGACAGAATGCTAGCATTCACTGTTAATTACAGGCAGGTGTTGGAAAATACAGACCATAGCACCATTGTCCAGGCACCTACAAGTGACTGTAGCTACCCCACAGAAAGAAGACAGCCAACCCAAACAGAAACGGATGTGTGAGGCAGCACAAGTTGCCCAGTATTATAACAATGTGCACATAAAACTGCAGGCAACCATGCAGAAAGACATGTGGAAAGACAATGTACAGTACAAATCTTCTCAGCCCAGTCCCATTGATCGATTCATCAGAAGCCAACTAATAAACATAACTAATCCAACTAGCACCTAGTAATTCAATCAGCACAAAGTAATCCAGTTAGCAGAATAGAATTCACTTAGCGTGGAGTAATCCAGTTAGCCTATATTAATCTACCTGGCACCGTACAGTTAATCTAGGCAGCCTAAAAAGGATCTGCAGTAACTGGAGTGGAGGTTCAGCTGGGCTAACCCAACTGAATATACAGGTTGGAGAATTTGAAGGCATTGTGGTAATTCAGTGCAGAGGGGAAAAGGTGCCGTTCTCTTGCGAGTTTTGGTTCACAGTTTGTAAGGTTTTTTTTATGGAATAATTGAAGCCAGGATCAGAGTGACATCATAGGTAAACCGTAATTTTATTGGTTGGTGTTAGCTACTATTTTAACTATCTATTTCGGTCAATTTTAGATTGAAGGTAAATAGGGGAAATACTTATTGGCTAGTAAGTAAAAGGAAAGCATGATTTTTTTAGGTATCAAATTATAAACTAAACAATTAAGTAGAGATACTAGGCCAGGCAATATATTGTAACTGAATGATGTTCTAGCTGGTGGACCGCATTGTGGTTCATAGTGACCACATCTGCAGCAAGTGTTGGTTGCTTGAGGAACTCCAGGTCAGAGTCAATGAGCTGGAGTCTGAGCTCCAAACACTACAACACATGAGGGAGGGGGAGAGTGGCCTGGATACTGTTTCAGGAAGCAGTCACATAACTCACATAAAATACCTCAAACTCGGTCAGGGATGGGAGGGTGTGACTAAGAGTGAGGCAGATAGAGGAATCCAGGAGGTAGTGCTGAAGGAGCCTCAGCCCTCGGCTTGTCTAATAGGTTTGAGATTCTTGCTTCCTGTGTGGATGAGAGTGGGGGCTGTAGGGAGGATGAGCAAACAGGCCAGAGCACTGTGGTCCAGGAAGCCATTCAAGAAGGGCGATGAAAGAGAAATGTAATTGTAACTGGGGATAGATAGTGTTCTCTGTGGCTAGGATCGACAACCTGGAAGGCTGTGTTGCCTGCATGAGCCCAGATTTCAAATATCTCATCTGGGCTGCAGAGGAACTTGGAGTGGGAAGGGAAGGATTCAGCTGCCATGGCCCATGTCACATGTGCATGGAGTCAGAGGAGATAGGAGAAGCGTTAAATGAATATTTTTCGTCAGTATTCTCACTGGAAAAAGACAATGTTAACGAGGAGAATACTGAGATACAGGGTATTAGACCCGACAGGATTGAGGTTCACAAGGAGGAGGTGTTAGACATTCTAGAAAGTGTGAAAATAGATAAGTCCCCCCGGCTGGATGGGATTTACCCCAGGATTCTCTGGGAAGTGAGGGAAGAGATTGCTGAGCATATGGCTTTGATCGTTATGTTGTCATTGCCTACAGGAATAGTACCAGAAGACTGGAGGATAGCAAATGTTGGTCTCTCGTTCAAGAAGGGGAGTAGAGACAACCCTGGTAATTATAGACTAGTGACCCTTACTTTGGTTGTAGGTACAGTGTTGGAAAAGGTTATAAGAGATAGAATTTATAATCATTTCATTAGGAATAAGTTGATTAGTGATAGTCAACACGGTTTTGTGAAGGGGAGATTGTGCCTCACAAAACTTATTGAATTCTTTGAGATAGTGACCAAACACGGGGATGAGGGTAAAACCATTGATGTGGTACATATGGATTTCAGTAAGACATTTGACAAGGTTCTCCATGGTAGGCTTTTGCACAAAATTAGGAGGCTTGCGATTGAGGGTGATTTAGCAGTTTGGATCAGAAATTGGCTAGCTGAAAGACAGAGGGTGGTGGTTGATGGGAAATGTTCACCCTGGAGTTCTGTTACTACTGGTGTATTGCAAGGATCTGTTCTGGGCCCACTACTGTTTGTCATTTTTATAAACAACCTGGATGAGGGTGTAGAAGGATGGGTTAGTACATTTGTGACAACACTAAGGTCAGTACAGTTGTGGATAGTGCCAAAGGATGTTGTATGTTACAGAGGGACATAGATAAGCTGCAGAGCTGAGCTGAGAGGTGCCAAATGGAATTTAATGCAGAAAAGTGTGAGGTAATTCACTTTGGAAGGAGTTACAGGAATAAAGAGTACTGGGCTAATGGTAAGATTCTTGGTAGTGTAGTTGAGCAGAGAGATCTCAGTGTCCATGTACATAGATCCCTCAAAGTTGCCACCCAGGTTGATAGGGTTGTTAAGAAGCCATATGGTGTGTTAGGTTTTATTGGTAGAGGGATCGAGTTTTGGAACCATGGGGTCATGCTGCAGCTATGCAATACTTTGGTGCTGTCGCACTTGGAGTATTGCGTGCAGTTCTGGTCACCGCATTATAAAGAAGGATGTGGAAACTCTGGAAAGAGTTCAGAGGAGATATACTAGGATGTTGCTTGGTATGGAGGGAAGATCTTACGAGGAAAGGTGAGGACTTGAGGCTGTTTTCGTTTGAGAGAAGAGGTTGAGAGGTGACTTAATTCAGACATATAAGATAATCAGATGATTAGATCGGGTAGACAGTGAGAGCCTTTTACCTTGGAGGTGGTGGCTGGCACGAGGGGACATAGCTTCAAACTGAGGGGTGATAGATCTAGGACAGATGTCAGAGGTAGTTTCTTTACTCAGAGAGTAGTAGGGGTGGGGAACACCCTGCCTGCAACAGTAGTAGACTTGTCAAATTAAGGGCAATTAAATGGGCATCGGATAAGCATATGGATGAGAATGGAATAGTGAAGGTTAGATGGGCTTCAGGTTGCTGCCACAGGTTGGTACATCATCGAGGGCTGAAGGGCCTGTACTGCACGGTAACGTTCCATGTTCTATATAGGTTCTATTTTTATGTTTTTAAGGAAAATTCCAAACAGGGAGAGTGCCAATGGTGACAGGATTGGGAGTACTGGTAGTTCTCCTATAACGGGCATTTTGTAAATGCAATTCGTAAATCATGGACTTTTTTTTTCAATAAATTCCTGTTCGCTGTTACACGATTCCATCCCCTGTATTACCAGCTGGCTGTGATTTATTCTGCTGTTGCAACAGGTTGGTGTGTGTGTGTGTGTGTTCTGTCTGCAACTAAGGTAGAGGAAGCGAACATTGGAATATTTTGCTGGAACGCTTACTGGGATCATGTATGGAGTTTGGGGGGCGGGGTGGGGGGCTGGAGGCCAAGGAGCAGGAAAAGAGAGGGAGTGAGAGAGATAGAGAGCGAAAGAAGGTGCAGATACAACGATGCCCAGCGAGTGTTGGAGAGTAAGCAGGGCCTTTTGTTAAGCACAGACTCCGTTGTTGGTTTTCTGAAGCTTGAACACATGGTGATTTTACAAGAGAGGGTGTATGTGTGTGGAGGAGGGAGGTGTGAAACTAAGGGCAGATCACTGGTGACCCTCATCTCTTCCCCACCCAACCCCAAGTTATGCCTGATCCAAGTTCACGCAGTCTCCTTTCAAAGGAGGGCGCGGGGGTGGGGGAGGGGGAAGGGGGTGGTGGTGACGATCTGAGAGTCTTGGCCCCTCATTCTCTCTCAAACCCAAGACCCATCAAAACTTCCAGCCATTCAGAGTATCCCAACCCTTTAGCCACTCTCTCAAAAGGAAGGAGAATTTACTCACGCCAAACAAAAACCTCAGGAAGTTTCCTAAAGTTTCATGGCCGATAGCTGGGTTCTGGATACAACAAAACATTGGGAAATTTTGCTTGTAATAATTTGGCATTTTTTTAACTTACCAGAAATGGACAGGTTTTGCTAAACTGGAATCCCTAACCCTGTTTTTCCCATAGGCCATATTACTTCTATTGTGCTATTTTCTATAACACAACATCACACAGGAATGCAATTACCATGTTATTGGATAACTACCTCTATCTGCTTCAGCTTTTTCAGATGTAGGACGAGGAGGACATGAATCAGGTGCTGGTGCAGGCCACTCAGCCCTTCATTCCTCTTCTACCATTCCATACGGTCATGACTAATGTGGTTGTGTTCCAAGGTCCACACTCCCATCAATCTTAGTAACTTCAGATTCTCTGCCTAACCTGAATCTATGCACTTCTGCCTGAAAAATATTCAATGGTTCCATCTCAACAGCCTCCAAGACAGAGAACTCCAAACTGACGCAAGTCTGAGAGAAAAGGATTTATCCTCATCTCTGTCCAAAAAGAGTAAATCTGAAATTTCAAACTGTGTCTTCTAGTTCTGGACTGCCACACAAAAGTAATGTCCACCTTGTCAAGACCATTCAGGATCTTAGACACTTCAACCAAGGCACCCCTCACTCTTTGAAACTCCGGTGGAACCAAGCCCAGGCTGTCCAATCTTTCTTCATGAGTCAACCCACTCATTCCAGTTATCAATCTAATAACCTCTATTGAACCATCTTTAACACCTTTAGAACCACAGAAACATAGAAAATAGGAGCAGGAGTAGGCCATTCAACCCTTTGAGGCGAACGTGAGGACTGCAGATGCTGGAGATTACAGTCAAGATTAGAGTGGTGCTGGAAAAGCACAGCAGGTCAGGCAACATCCAAGGAGCAGGGAAATCGATGTTTCGGGCAGGAGCCCTTCATCAGGAATGAGGCTGGGAGCCTCGGGGGTGGAGAGATGAATGGGAGGGGCTGGGGCTGGGGGGAAGGTAGGTGAGAGTGCAATAGGTGGATGGAGGAAGGGGTAAAGGTGATAGGTTGGAGAGGAGGGTAGAGCAGATAGGTGGGAAGGAAGATTGACAGGTGGGACAGGTCATGAGGATGGTGCTGAGCTGGAAAGGTGGAACTGAGGTGAAGTGGGGGGAGGGAGAATGAGGAAACTGGTGAAGTCCACATTGATGCCTTGAGGTTGAAGGGTTCTGAGGTGAAAGATGAGGCATTCTTCCTCCAGGCGTCGCGTGGGGAGGGAGTGGAGGTGGAAGAGGCCCAGGACCTGCATGTCCTCGGCAGAGTGGGAGGGGGAGTTGAAATGTTCGGTCACGGGGCAATGGGGTTGATTGGTGCGGGTGAGCCCTTTGAGTTTGTACATTCAATATGCTCACGGCTGATAATCCAACTCAGCCCTTTGTCCTCATTTTCTCTACCACACCCTTTGATCTCCTTTAGCCTTCAGAACTATCCCTATCGCCTTCTTGAAAACTTTCAACATTTTGGCCTCAACCATTTTCTGTGGCAGAGAATTCCACAGGCTCCCCACTCTGAGTGAAGAAACTTCTCAGCACCTCAGTCCCAAACATCCAACCATGTATTTTCAGACAGTGTCCCCTGAATCTGGACTCCCCTATCATCACGAACAGCTTTTCTGTATTTACCCTGTCTAGTCCTGTTAGAATTTTATCGGTTTCTACGAGACCCTCCCTCATTCTGCTGAACTCCAATTAATATAGGCCCAATTGATTCGGTCATTCGACCATCCCAACCTTGTTGTCCTCTCTCCATAGCCAGAACATCCTTCATCAGATAAGGAGACCAAAATTACCAAAGTAAAGTCTCATTAAAACCCTGTACAATTGCAGTAAGACATCCCTGCTCCTGTACTTCAATCCTCTCATTATGACAGCCAATGTACCATGTGTCTTCTTTAATGCCTGCTGGACCTGCATGTTTACCTTCAGCAACTGGTTTACAAGACACTCAGGTCTTGTTGCACTTTCCCCCTTCCCAATTGATTGCCATTCAGATAATAATCTGCCTTCTGTTTTTGCTCAACAGAATATAACATGGATAACCTCCATGATGTGAAGGCGCTGGTTTTGGACTGGGGTGGATAAAGCTAAAAATCACACAACACCTGGTTATAGTCTAACAGGCTTATTTGGAAGCACTAGCTTTCAGAGTAGTGCCCCTTTGTCAGGTAGCTTTGGAAGAGGATCATAAGACATAGAATTTATAGCTAAAGATTAGTGTCATGCAACTGAAGTGATATATTGAACAAACCTAGGTTGCTGTTAAGTCTTTTAGAATGGGTTGCAGGTTTCAGTTCATTAATATGTAAATCCTAGAACTTCTTAAACCTTAAGTTATCTCGAGAAGTCATATTCTTGAGATAACTTAAGGTTTTATTTTAAAAGTCACATCTCAGCTCAGACAATGTACTGAAGGTGAGGGTAGAGTCCATTGGGGTGAGAGACCCTTCATTGTCCAGTACTTCCAGGGAGCAGAGAAACTATGCCATGTTCTTCACAGCCTGCAGCACAGTATCGATGAGGATGGGCACCTTCCCTACACCTCCACTTCTTGCCTTTCAACAACCAGTGAACTTTAAGCAGACCATTGTTCGCAGCGAACTGCCCAGCCTTCAGGACAACATCAACCACAACACAGTAAAACCCTGTCACGGTAACCACTGCAAGACGTGTCAATGTCAATATAGATACTACCATTACACGTGGGGACACCACCCACCATATTCGCAGCAAGTACTCATGTGACTCGGCCAACATTGTCTATCTCATATGTTGCAGGCAAGGATGCCCTGAGGCATGGTACATTGGCGAGACCGAGCAGACGCTCCAACAACGGATGAATGGACACTGCACAACAATTACCAGGCAGAGGTGCTCCCTCCCAGTTGGGGAACACTTCAGCAGACAGGGGCATTCAGCCTCGGATCTTTGGGTGACCATCCTCCAAGGCGGACTTCAGGACAGGCAACAACGACGCCAACTGGTTTAGCAGAGGCTGACAGCCAAGTTCAGAACCCATATGGATGGCCTCAACTGGGACCTTGGGTTCATGTCACACTATAGGTGACCCCACTACACTATACACACATTCTCTATCTCTGTCTCTCTCTCACACACACACTCTTACATAGTCACACTGACCCTCTCTTATACACATATTCTGTCTCATATACATACACCCCACACTCATATCCACACACACACACACACCCTCTCACAGGCATATACTCTATCACATTCACACACACACACACTTTACCAAGCATACACACACACAAACACACACTTTTTCATGCGCACTCACACTCACATGCACACACACACACATATAAATCTATGGGGTGAATTTACATTTGCAAAATTGTATTTGTAGATACATTCTATTTGGCTCAAAAGGCACACAAATCAGCAGGCAGTCAATCCATGTAATATTTTATAAATTCCTACTTTGGAAATAGAACCAGTCTGACTCAAGATTAGGATACAGACAGAATCTAACCTCACACCTTAATGCATTGTCTGAGCTGAGAGGTCACTTTTTCTCTTAAAAACCTTAAGTTATCTCGAGAATGTGACTTAAAAGAAGTTCTAGGATTTACATATTAATGAAGCGAAACCTGCAACCCATTCTAAAAGATGGAAGTCTTAACAGCAACCTAGGTTTGTTCAAAATATCATTTCAGTTGCATGACACTGTAATCTTTAGCTATAAATTCTGTGTCTTATGATCCTCTTCCAAAGCTACCTGACAAAGGAGCAGTGCTCTGAAAGCTAGTGCTTCCAAATAAACCGGTTGGACTATAACCTGGTGTTGTGTGATTTTTAACACATTGTACTACCTCTGCCATATATTTGCTCATTCATCCAGCTTGTTCAAATCACTTTGCTTGAATGTACATCCTTCCTTAAATAAGGAGATCAAATGTGCACACAGGGTCGTTTCTTTTTCCCAGATGAACCTTGTGAATTTCCTCCACTGCAAGAAATCTATTTGCTCTGACCATTGTGTGTTGTGTGATAACATAAGATAGCAGCTGGGAGCTGATTGTGTCGGACTGACAGTTCAGGACTCACACCAGATAAAGAAGAGTAAAAAGCCCTTTCTGTTGATGCCTGAGACAAAATGGGGAAAAGTGCCTTATACTTGACTGCTTGACACCCCCTCCTCTCACTGCACCGTCTCCCCTCTCCAATTATTCAACTCACTGCCATAGACGCCATAAGAAAGAACACCTCATTTTAATTTAAAAACAAAATATTTCAGACATTGCATCCCTGAAATAAAAACAAGAGAGTGCTGGAAAGACAGAGTAGGTCTGGTAGTATCTGCAGAGAGAGAAACAGAGTTAATGTTTTGAATCGACTCTTCTTTGGAACCCTTCATAATGCTCTCAAAATGTTAACTTTACCTAACTTTGGGTTCCAGGTTCGTATCAGGTCTGAGTTCACAACACCAGTGTGTGTGTGTAGCGCCAGATTTCTGGCAAAGCCAATACCATCACCAGCACGTCCATTGGTTTCAGTCCCTTAAACCTGGTATATAATAGGAACACTGGAACAGCAAAAGACCATTCACTCCATTGAGCCCACTCCACCATTCAGGCAGATGACAGTCGATCTGCACCTTAATTCCACTTAATCTGTCATTGCTTCATTTTTCTTAATTTTCTCATTTTACAACAATCTATTGATTTCAATCCAGAAAACAATTGTCTGCCAGTATCTATAATATTTTTAGTGTTGTTTTGCTGCTAAATAATATTTACAGAAAACTGCTGAGATAAGCAGAACATTAACTTTATTTAGGAAACTGCAGCTTAATCTTGCCATGAGGCTGTAAGATGGGGCAGCATCGTGGATTTATATTCATTCACAGGATATGGGCATTGCTGGCTAGGCTAACATTTATTGCCCAGAGGGCAGTAAAGAGTCAATCATATTGCTGTGAGTCTAGAGTCACATGTAGGTCAGATAGGGACAGCAGGTACCAGCTCTGGTGAACCAGTGTTTTTTTTCTGACAATTAGCGATCATTTCCGCCTCAGGCGACTCTCTGTGTGGAGTTTGCACATTCTCCCCGTGTCTGCGTGGGTTTCCTCCTGGTGCTCCAGTTTCCTCCCACAATCCAAAAAAAAATGTGCAGGTTAGGCGAATTAGGTGTGCTAAATTGCCCGTAGTGTTAGGTGAAGGGGTAAATGTAGGGGAATGGGTCTGGGTGGGTTGCGCTTCGGCGGGTCGGTGTGGACTTGTTGGGCTGGAGGGTCTGTTTCCACCCTGTAAGTAATCTAATTTCATGGTCATCATTGTACTTTTATTTCCAGATGTTTATTGAATTCAAATTCCACCATCTGATTCAAACCCAGGTCCCAGAATATTATCTGGGTCTCTGGAGTAATCGGAGAAAGTGAGGACTGCAGATGCTGGAGATCAGAGCTGAAAATGTGTTGCTGGAAAAGCGCAGCAGGTCAGGCAGCATCCAAGGAGCAGGAGAATCGACGTTTCGGGCATGAGCCCTTCTTCAGGAATAATTAGGAATTCAGGAATAGTGAATCCTTTACTCCACAAATACTGTAGTCCTATCGCCTTTGTGGGTGAGAGAGTTCCAGATTTCAATACCCTTTGTATGAAAAGGTGCTTCCTGATTCGCTTCAGAACTGATTTATTCATAATTTCAATTTTGTATGCTTTCATTTCTAATTCCCAACCAGAGAAAATAGATTATCCATATCTATTCTATCCTTTAACATTATAAACACTTTAATCAAAATACACGGGTAAATGTCAAGAAACATAAAAATGGATTGTAGAACCTTCTACAAGCATATCAAAAAGGAAAAGATTAGCAAAGACAAATGGGAATCTTTTACGCGTAAGGACTGTATCATAACAAATTTATAATTGGAAATAGAGAAATAGCAGTGAAGCAAAATTTGGATTCTGTTACTTTCTTTAAGAAAATAAGACACAAGATGTCTGCCTGAAATAATTAAGATCCAATGGTCCAGTCAAAGTGGGGGACTGAAAGAAATTAGTATTGGTAAAAAAATAGCATTTGAGAAATTAATGGGAACTTTAGAAGATTCTTAGAAACTAATAACCTTCACCCTAGAGTCTCACAAGGGAAGATTGTAGAGATAATTGATGCATTGGTGATCATCTTTCAAAATTCACTTTATTCTGTAAGAGTGCCGACAGATCAGAAAGCTACTAATGTAAAGCTATTGTTTTAAAAAAAGGTGGAGAGAGAACAGGGAAAAACAGAACTATTAACCTGACTTCAGTAATAGGGAAAATACCAGAATCTATTACCAAGGATCTGATTATGGTTTTTTTTTATTCACAGGACGAAGGAGTCACTGGCTAGGCCAACATTTATTACCCATCCCTAATTGCTCAGAGGGCAGTTAAGAGTCAACCACCTCATTGTGGGTCTGGAGTCATGTGTAGGCCAGACCAAGTAAGGATGGCAGTTTCCTCCCCTAAAAGAAAGTCGTGACCCAGATGAGTTTTTCTGACATTGACACTAAATTCATGGTCATCATTAGACACTTTATTCCAGATTTTTATTGAACTCAAATTCCACCATCTACTGTGACGGAATTGGAAGCCGTGACCCCAGAACAATATCTCAAAAATAATTGTCTGATGGGCAGAATTCATATGAATTTATGAAGGGGGAACCATGTTTGACAAACCTGAGAGATCTTTGAGGATATTGCTTGCAGAGTCAATAAGAAAGAAGCAGTGAATGCGGCAGATTTGGATTTTCAGAAAGCTTTTGATTAAGTCCCCAGAGGAGGGTATTAAATAAAATCAAAAAGCATGGAATTGGGGATAATATATTGACTTAAATTGAGAATCGGTCAGTATCAGGCAGACAGAAACACAGATTTACGAACAGAAAGCAGGGTATATCAATAAACTACTCAAAGCACCATTTTAGGTATAAAGTATGACGGTAAAAATCTTAGGTACAAAACTAGAGCAATAAAGAAAAAAGTTACATTACATTACACTAATTCATAGTGTACATTAGAAAAGTAAGAAATAAATTTTAAATGATAAATATTACAATGTTTCTATGAAGGGCCTGCAGTAGAACAACACAGGGGCTCGTTCTTGTGTTCACAGATTGTGACCAGTGGGATACTGCAAGGGTCAGTATCACAGAGTAGAATCCCTATAGTGTGGAAACAGGCCATTTGGTCCATCGAGTTCACAACAATTCTCCAGAGAGCATCCCACCCAGACCTATGGATGTGACTAGAAAAGTTGATGAGGGTCGAGCTGTGGATGTGGTGTATATGGACTTTAGCAAGGCATTTGATAAGGTTCCCCATGGTAGGCTCATTCAGAAGGTCAGGAGGAATGGGATTCAGGGGAACTTAGCTGTCTGGATAAAGAATTGGCTGGCCAACAGAAGACAGGAGGGGTAGTAGAAGGAAAATATTCTGCCTGGAAGTCTGTGGTGAGTGGTGTTCCACAGGGCTCTGTCCTTGGGCCTCTACTGTTTGTAATTTTTATTACTGACTTGGATGAGGGGATTGAAGGATGGGTCAGCAAGTTTGCAGATGACACAAAGGTTGGAGGTGTCGTTGACAGTATAGGGGGCTGTTGTAGGCTGCAGCGGGACATTGACAGGATGCAGAGGTGGCAGATGGAGTTCAACCTGGATAAATGCGAGGTGATGCATTTTGGAAGGTCGAATTTGAAAGCTGAGTACAGGATTAAGGATAGGATTCTTGGCAGTGTGGAGGAACAGAGAGATCTTGGTGTGCAGGTATGTAGATCCCTTAAAATGGCCACCCAAGTGGACAGGGTTGTTAAGAAAGCATATGGTGTTTTGGCTTTCATTAACAGGGGGATTGAGTTTAAGAGTTGTGAGATCTTGTTGCAGCTGTATAAAACTTTGGCTAGACCGCACTTGGAATACTGTGTCCAGTTCTGTTTGCCCTATTATAGGAAAGATGTGGATGCTTTGGAGATGGTTCAGAGGAGGTTTACCAGAATGCTGCCTGGACTGGAGGGCTTATCTTATGAAGAGAGGTTGACTGAGCTCGGACTTTTTTCATTGGAGAAAAGGAGGAGGATAAGGGGAACCTAATTGAGGTATACAAGATAATGAGAGGCATAGATAGAGTCGATAGCCAGAGACTATTTCCCAGGGCAGAAATGACTAACACGAGGGGTCATAGTTTTAAGCTGGTTGGAGGAAAGTATAGAGGGGATGTCAGAGGCGGGTTCTTTACACAGAGAGTTGTGAGAACATGGAATGCGTTGCCAGCAACAGTTGTGGAAGCAAGGTCATTGGGGACATTTAAGAGACTACTGGACATGCATATGGTCACAGAAATTTGAGGGTGCATACATGAAGATCAGTGGTCGGCACAACATCGTGGGCTGAAGGGCCTGTTCTGTGCTGTACTGTTCTATGTTCTATTTCCCATGGCCAATGCACCTAACCTACACGTCCCTGGACACTATGGGCAATTCAGAATGGCCAATTCATCTGGGTCGCAACTGTTCACAATCTATAGCAACAATTTGGACAGCAATGCCAATTGAAATGTTCAAACTTACAGATGTTCCAAAACGTGGTGGGGATGTGAGGAGATGTAAACAGGTTTTAACATTGCAGTCAGACTGGCTGAGTGAGAGGGCAACACAATGATAGGTGGAAGATAATGTGGTTAAGTGTGAGGTTATCCACTTTGGTAGGAAGAATGGAAGAGCAGAGAATTTCTAGAATGGTAAGAAATTGAAAAGTTCTGTTGTCCAAAGAGACCTGAATATCTTTATTCCTAGGTCACAAAAAGTAAATACATGTAAATACAGCAAGCAATTCGGAAAGCAAATGGTATTTTAGTCTTTATTACAAGAGGATTTCAATGAATGATCTATGATTCTCTATCACAACAAAGAACAAAGAAATCTGCAAAAGGAAAGCTAGACTAATGGCAACTGTGAAACCATTGTAGAGTGTGGTGAAAACCCACCTGACTCACTAATATCCTTTATGGAATTGACAGTGCTATCAAATGGCATTAATTCAATAATAACCTGCTGATTGATGTTCAGTTTGGGTTCTGCCAGTGCCACTCAGCTCCTGGCTTGAACGAAATATAGACAAAATAGGTAAATTCCAGAGGTGAGATAAGAGTGACAACTCTTGACATCAAGGCCACACCCAATCCAGGGTGGCATCAAGGAACCTTAGCAAAACTGGAGACAATGGGTATCGGGGGAAAACTCTCTGTTGGTTCGAGTCATACCTGGCACATAGGAAGATGGTTGACGTAGTTGGAAGTCAATTATCTCAACAAGGAGTCCCTCAGGATAGTGTCCAAGGTCCAAACATCTTCAGATGTGTGCAAAGATTTAAAAGGGACCTAAGGGGCAATGTTTTCACGCAGAGGGTGGTGCATGTTTCGAATGAGCTCTCAGAGGAAGGATAGATGCTGACACAATTACAACATTTGAAAGGTATCTGGATGGGTATCTAAATAGGAAAGAGTTAGTGGAATATGGGCCAAATAGGACTAGATTAATTTAGGATATCTGGATGGCATGGACGAGTTGGACTGAAGAGTCTACCTCCATGCTGTAAAACTCTGTGACTCTTTGCTTCATCAATGACCTGCCTTCCAACATAAAGTCAGAGGTGGGGATGTTCACTGATGATTGCACAATGTTCAGCACTCTTCAGACACAGAAGCAGCCCCATGTCCAATTGTAGAATGACCTTGTATAAAATTCAGTTTTAACCTGATATCCACATCACACAAGCGTCAGCCAAGGACCAGCTCCAATAGCAGAGAATTTAATTATTGTCCCTTAACATAAAATGACATAACCATCACTTAAACCTCCACTGCCAACATCCTGGTGGTTACCATTAACTAGGAAATGAACTGCACCAGCTGTATAAACATTGTGGTGACAAGAGCAGGTCAGAGACTGGGAATTAAGTCTGTCCACCATCTACAAACAGTCAAAAAGCTCAACATCATCCATGATAAAGCAGCCTGCTTTATTAGCACCCTGTTCACACTCCCTCCACCACCAATATTCAATAGCAGCAGTTGCACCATTTGCCAGACACGTTTCGGTAATTCACCAAAGATCCTTTAACAGCATCTTCCAAAACTGAGACCACAACCATCCAGAAGGACAGGTTTAGCAGATGCATGGGAACATCACCACCTGCAAGTTCCACTCCAAGCTACTCACCATCCTGACTTGGATATATATCCTTCAGTGTCTGCTGGGTCAAAATCCTGGAACTCCCTCCCTAGAGAGAGGATGTAGGTACAGTACGTGGACTGCAGCAGCTCAAGACGACAGCTCAGCACCACCTTTTCAAGGGAAACTAGGGATGGACAATAAGTGCTGGCTGGCCACCAACACTGCCACTCCATGAATGAAAACAAAATGTTAGCCTTGCTGATGTCATCCACATCCCATTAAAGAATAAAAATAAATTACTCGCACTGTGTTTATCGTCCAATTTTATGCCATTACTAACTGCTTTAATACCTTCTTTTATACCCTACTTTTATACCTTATTTTGTACTATCCTTGCTACTTTTTTCCTCAAATTCCATTACAATGTGCAAAACTAATCTGTCTGGACCAGGGCTTTTATTCTCTGTTGATTTGTTTATTCAATATTTAACAGCTTTTTAATTTAAGCACTGTTCCCTCATTTCTAATGTCATCATCTCATTTCCTCTTATCGTGGCTTTCCAATAAATTCTGATACAAATCAAAAAGATCCTGGACCATTATTCAAATGAGATAACTTGGTTTACGTTTATCCCTCAGCCAAAAAGCAGATCACTCGATCATTGTTGCACGCTGTTTTTTTTTTGGGAGCTTGTTTTGCTCCCACATTGAACAAGTGTTAATGTCCTTCTTGAACCAGGTCTACAGGTTTTCAAGGTAATCCCCAGCAAAAACACATTCCATGGACTGGGCATTGTGTCGGGATGAGCAAAAGCATCCCGCCACCCCACCAACTGTTGTCTCAACCCTCTATGGCCAGCTTTTCGGCGAGGACAAAGAGAACACGATGCAGATGGTCTGAAGTACTCCATGAAGTGTGGCAGCATTGGCATTGATCATTGAGAAGAGCTGGCCACCGAATATTCAAAATGGAGACAACCTCTCTGTCAAGCTGCATTTGAGTCCAAACCCCTTAACAATGAAGCAGGGTGATGACACAGGAAGGAATGAAATGGAAGCAAGTCCCACACTCTAGGTCCCACCACCTCCTGGGTTATCTGGCCTCGTGTGCCCAAAGGCCTGGAGGTCAAGAATCAGCCCCTGTTTAATCACACGAAGATCCGCGATAGAAATATAGAAGAGTATAGCACAGGGACAGGCCCTTTGGCCCACAGTGTTGCGCCGAACATTATGTCAAATTAAACTAAGCCCTTCTGCCTGCCCCTGGTCCATATTTGTCCACTTGCCTCTCATACCCCCTTTGAACTTTCCCTCCTCACCTTAATTTTTTAGATTAGATTAGATTACTTACAGTGTGGAAACAGGCCCTTCGGCCCAACAAGTCCACACCGCCCCGCCGAAGCGTAACCCACCCATACCCCTACATCTACATCTACCCCTTACCTAACACTATGGGCAATTTAGCATGGCCAATTCACCTGGCCTGCACATCTTTGGACTGTGGGAGGAAACCGGAGCACCCGGAGGAAACCCACGCAGACACGGGGAGAACGTGCAAACTCCACACAGTCAGTCGCCTGAGGCGGGAATTGAACCCAGGTCTCAGGCGCTGTGAGGCAGCAGTGCTAACCACTGTGCCACCGTGCCGCCCACAAATTGCAAGCCTTCTTGTACAAAGTCAGAAGTCACATAACATCATGTGATTTCAAATAAACCTGTTGGATTATAACCTGGTATTGTACGACTTCTGACTTTGTCCACTCCAGTCCAACACTGGCAGGTCCAGTATTAGACATCTTGCGACCCTGAGTTCGGCCATCAACCCCAAATTGAGGCACAAATTCCGGCCGACCTTTGAGCAACGGCTACGTTATGTGTCTTTCGCTGGGAAGCACTTTTGGATATCCTGAGGCTGTGAAGGGCAGTTAAAAAAAAAGCGCAGTAAGGCTATCATTCCTGCCAAGCCACTACCAAGTCAAGGTATAGACGAAAATCTATCCCATTCTTTTATTTTTTTTTACAGGGTTATTATGGCATCATAGGGATCTACAAAAGCCCTTCAGCTATTCATGTCTGTGCTAGTCAAAAACAACAACCTAACTATCCCATTTTGCAGCACATGCCTCGGAACCTTGTACGCTTTCGCATCACAAGTGCACATCTAAACACTTCCTCGATGTTATGAGGGTTTCTGACTCCATCACACTTACAGACAGTGAATTCCACATTCCACATCCTTTTTATATGAATGCAAAGCGTTTGGTACGCTTTCCTTTATTGGTCAGAGCATTGAATACAGGAGTTGGGAGGTCATGTTGCAGGACATTGGTTCAGCCACTGTTGGAATATTGCGTGCAATTCTGGTCTCCCTCCTATAGGAAGGATGTTGTGAAACTTGAAAAGGTTCAGAAAAGATTTACAAGGATTTTGCCAGGGTTGGAGCGCTTGAGTGAAAGGGAGAGGCTGAATGGACTGGGACTGTTTTCTGTGGAGTGTTGGTGGCTGACAGGTGACTTGCAGAGGTTTATAAAAACATAAGGGGCATGGATAGGGTCTTTTCCCTGGGTTGGAGGAGTCCAGAACTAGAGGGCATAGGTTTAAGGTGAGAGGGGAATGATTTAAAATAGAAATCAAGGGGCAATGTTTTCACACGAAGCGTGGTGTGTTAATAGAATGAGCTGCCAGCGGAAGTGGTGGAGGATGGTACAATTACAACATTTAAAAGGCATCTGGATAGGTATATGAATAGGAAGGCTTTAAAGGGATATGGGCCTAGTGCTGGCAAATGGGACTAGATTAATTTAGGATATCTGATCAGCATGAATGAGTTGGACCAAAGGGTCTGTTTCTGTGCTGTACATCTCTATGGCTCTAATACAGTGAGGACTCTTGTGGTGCAGTGGCAGTGTTCCTCCTCTGAGCCAAGAGGCCCAGGTTCAAGATCTACCTGCTCCAAAGAGATCTGTAATTACATCTCTGAACAGGTTGATTACAAAATATCGACAAGCAATATATACATGCTGGTGTCGCAAACTGCAGCAGGATTCTCTCAACCTTCCCCATGTTTTAGCTCTGGCCTCTGATCAGTATATTAATTATGTATTCAAAAATAATGGAAAATCAGTTCTGGGCTTAGCAGCAGGTTATAAATAGTGGCTGGGTCACGGCCAGCAGCTCACATGGATCGTGAAACACTGATGAGATTACGTGGTTGAAAAGTGGAGAGCTTTCTCATGCGTCCCCCTTCCTGAATGGTGGTGCTCATCCAGAGGATTATTTTCAAACCACATTTCCTTTCAAAATACAAACAGGCACACAGAAGGTGGCTGGTCCTGTTAACAGCATATTCTTCCAAGCAATCAGATCATTCGTATCTGTAAATGGCTGTGGAAGGGGCAAATAGCAGTAGCTGCGGGAGTTTGAAATGGATTACACAGATCTATAAAGGGGATTGTGCCTGGGCTTAATGTGTTGCCCTCCTGTCTCCAATTAAGGGGAAAATGTATCTCAAAACCCACTGCAGAATTATCAACATATCACCCCTGTGCGCCACCAAGGGTGCACAATGCAACAAGGGATGCCACCTTTCGAATGAGATAGTGACTTTGTTCACCTCCACAATAAAGGCTAAATATTAGAAATCAGAAATGAGAAAGCAAAAACTAGTTCGAGTTCCGTTCCAAAGGAGAATTGGATTTTTATCAGACCTGCTGAATTACTGAAGCATTTTCTGCCAGAGGGTGGTGACTCTGTAGAACTTATTGTCACAGAAGGCTGAGGAGGCCAAGTCATTGAGTGTCTTTAAGACAGAGATAGATAGACTCTTAGATTAGATTACTTACAGGCCCTTCAGCCCAACAAGTCCACACCGACCCTCCGAAGAGCAACCCACTCAGACCCATTCCCCTTCACCTAACACTACGGGCAATTTAGCATGGCCAATTCACCTAACCTGCACATCTTTGGACTGTGGGAGGAAACCCACGCAGACACGGGGAGAATGTGCAATCTCCACACAGACAGCTGCCCAAGGCTGGAATTGAACCTGGGTCTCTGGTGCTGTGCGGAAACAGTGCTAACCATTGTGCCACCGTGCCGTCCCAAATGTTATGGGAAGAATGGGATTGAAAAACATATCAGCCATGATTGAATGGCAGAGCAGACACAATAGGCCGAATGGCCTAATTCATATCCTAGATCTTGTGGTCTTGTTTACACATTTGGGCGATGGGAGAGGCAGAGATGTAGTAATAATGTCATTGGGCTAATTTTCCAGATACCCAGACTAATGATCTGGGGCATTGGGGTTAAGTTCTACCATAGCCAATAGTGAATTCTGAATTCATTAAACATCTGAAATTAAAAGCTAGTCTAATTATCATCAAAACCCATCTGGATCACTGATCTGCTTTAGGCAAACAAATCTGCCATTCTCACCAAGTCTGCTCTGCATGTAACTCCAGATCCACAGCAATGTGGTTGACTCTTAATTGCCCTCAGAAATGCCCCAGACGGTCATGGGCAACGGGGGACAGACAGCAAGTTCTGGCCTTGTAAGTGATGCCTATATTTAAAGAAGGACAAATAGATCGCAAGGTTCTCTTTACAGGGAGCAGAGTGCTCTTTACCAGCACCACTAAAGATAGAAATAATTTGGGATTCCTGGTGCATCCAAGTTGAATAGGTAATAGGGAAGGCAGGAGTAAGTTACTCAACCCTTCAAGCCTGCACCATCATTCAACATGAACATTGTTGACCATACAATCTCAGCATCCCATTCCCACTTTCTCTCCATACTACTTGATCCTTTTAGCTGCGAGGGTCACGTACAGCTCCCTCTTGATTATATCTAACAAACTAGTGCCAACCGCTACCTGTGAGAAAGAATTCCACAGTTTCACAACTCTCTGAGTGAAGAAATTCTTCCTCATCTCAGTCTTGAATGGTTTCCCCTTTTTTTCTTCGTCTGTGACTGCTAGCTCTGGAGATTATGGTTGAGGATAAAATCAGATTAGTCATGATCTTATTGAATGGCAAAACAGGCTCGAAGGGCTGAGTGGCCTACTCTTCCTCCTTGTTCATATGCTTGTAATTAAAAGTCTGACCCCTACATTTGGATAAAAAAAAGTCCTTAATATTTCATACATCTCATATACAAGTCAACACAGCCCAAAACTGCTACACTCTTTATGTTTATCACCTGCCCACTGTTGAAGTGAAATCCATCCTGCACATTGATGGAATCACAGGTAAGCACATCAAAGTATCGGCTCATTGTGCCTGTGTTTATCATTACAAATTGCTAAGATAATCATCGATTGATCTGCACTGCATTCGCATCCTCCAAAACAGCAACAAGGCATCAAGAGGAGCAGAGTCGAGCTGGAAAAGCACAGCAGATTAGGCGGCATCCGAGGAGCAGGAGAATCAATGTTTTGGACATAAGCCCTTCATCAGTCCTCGCTTTGTCCCATTAAGAAGGAGCAACAGATATATGGCCCAAGGCAAAGATAAAGTCATTGCGATCACAGAGCAGACAAATAATTGGGCAATGGTGAAGAAATTCAAACTATCGGAGAGGAATGTTAGTGATCGGAGGAAGCTCTCCACGTACCTGAGGCAGAGGCTTCAGAGAAAAAGAAGGGAAAGCTCAGTGTGTGGCCATGGTTGGAAAACAAAGTTGCAAAATATGTCAATGAAAATCACCAGAACAGACTGCCAGATACTTGAGGCAAGGATTTATCCAAATCTTCACCTTGGAGCAAAACAAAAATAGATGCTTGCATTCTTCCAAGCTGGCCCTGTATGATGGACCAGGTTCAGGTTGAGAGAGATTTGGTTAGCTCAGTTGGCTGGACAGCTGATGAGTGCTGACAACAGCATGGGCTCAATGCCCCTAATGACCCAGGTTACCATGAAGAACTCTCCTTCAGAACCTCTCCCCTCACCTGACACTTGGTGACCTCAGGTTAAACCACCACAAGTCCTCATTGAGAAACTCAATGAGAGCAAGAGAAAAAGACTTTAGTTTTATTTTTATCAGAATAAGAATAAAAACAATTTTCAACTGTAATAAAAGACCTAGATTTCACATATCCTCAAAAAAGGTCAATAATAGAAAGACCTTTTGGCTGCTTTTGGAGGGGGGGGGGGGGGGGGGGGGGGAGTTGGTGGGAGTAGTCTCTGGCTTGGTGTCCCTGTGGTCAGTGAGGTAGTGAGATGATAGGAGAGGGTGGAACTCAACCCTCAGAAACATTTACGCGCATATAAATAAACACTCCATCTTGGCTTAACATTTACTCTCAGAAACCTGACATTTTAAAAACGTTTGAGATTTCTCAGTCAGGACATAATAGTGTTTGAACTATGGATGATAGTAGAAAGTACAGGATTGTACAAAGGGTTTGACAGACTTTGGACAGGAATACAGAAATGAAGACGATGACCCAGAAAGGATTGAAGATTAAGTCTCCTCAACTCTCTGAATGAGCACATGTGCATCTGGTGTGAATTTTGCAGCTTTCAAATTAGATTAGATTAGATTACTTACAGTGTGGAAACAGGCCCTTCGGCCCAACAAGTCCACACTGCCCCGCCGAAGCGCAACCCACCCATACCCCTACATCTACCCCTTACCTTCACTACGGGCAATTTAGCATGGCCAATTCACCTGACCTGCACATCTTTGGACTGTGGGAGGAAACCGGAGCACCCGGAGGAAACCCACACAGACACGGGGAGAACGTGCAAACTCCACACGGTCAGTCGCCTGAGGCGGGAATTGAACCCGGGTCTCTGGCGCTGTGAGGCAGCAGTGCTAACCACTGTGCCACCGTGCCGCCCAAAATTCTTTTTGGATTCTTTTTAAGATCTGTCCCTTCATTTGCTGAGAAAGGGTGAGGAGTGGATAATCCTTTCCTCAGTAGGGTGCAGATGAAAAGAAGGTTCTGGAAAAAGTTACTCAAGTCCCACAGATTTAGAGTCATGGGGATATACAGCATGGAAGCAGACCATTCAGTCCAACTCGTCCATGCCAGCCAGATATCCCAACCTAACCTAGTCCCATTTGCCAGCACTTGGCCCATACCCCTCTATTCATATACTCATCCAATGCCTTTTAAATGCTGTAATTGTACCAGCCTCCACTATTTCCTCTATCGGCTCATTCCATACACATACCACCCTCTGTGTCAAAAAGTTGTCCCCAAGCTCCCTTTTAAATCTTTCCCCTCTCACCTTATGCCCATTAGTTTTGGACACCCTGACCCTGGGGAAAGGACCTTGTCTATTTATCCTGTCCATGCCCCTCATGATTTTATAAACCTCTATAAAGTTACCCTTCAGCTTCCGACGCTCCCGGGCAAATAGCCTCAGCCTCTCCCTTTCGCTCAAACCCTCCAAACCCGGCAATGTCCTTGGAAATCTTTTCTGAACCCTTTCAAGTTTCACAACATTTTTCCTAAAGCAGGGAGACCAGAATTGCACACAGTATTCCAAAAGTGGCTTCACCAATGTTCTGTACAGCTGCAACATGACCTCCTAACTCCTGTACTCAAAGCGCTGACCAATTCAATCCAGGTCTCTTGGTTCAATGGAAAGGACACCACCACTGAACCAAAGGAATACTTGTTAAGATATGTCTTTTTAACCAATCTGTTCAGGCATCTTATGACACACGTCTGAGGTGAGACTTGAACCCACATCTCCTAGCTCAGGAGCTTGGATAAATACATCCCGTACACAAAAAAGCAGGACAAATCCAACCCAGTCACTTACCGACCCATTAGATTAGATTAGATTCCCTACAGTGTGAAAACAGGCCCTTCGGCCCAACAGGTCCACACCGACCCTCTGAAGAGTAATCCACCCAGACCTATTTCCCTGACTAATGCACCTAACCCTATGGGCAGCAGATACCTGCATACTTCCTCCAAGACGCTCACCATCCTGACTTGAAAATATATCGCCGTTCCTTCCCTACCTCTGGATCAAAATTCTGAAATTTCTGCCTGGGGGAATTGTGGGTCAGTCTACAGCATGTGGATGGCTGTAGTTCAAGAAGACAGCTCACTACCGCCTTCTCAAGGACACAAAGGACAGGCACTAAATGCTGGCCACTCAGCAATGACAAATATCATTAGCAAATAAGTTACCTTTAATTTGACTACTTAAAAGAAATCGCACAAACAAGTATGAAAACAATGACTTAAACTTTATTGCATGTAGCAGACAAAATAAGGCCCCTCAAGTGAACAAGCGCTAAGCTTGGCTAATACCCGATTAATGGCGGAATTTAGCCATGATCCCACCAACAAGTGGCCTGCGTCTGAAAGCATCCAGGATTTGATCCTTGTGTAGTGATGCCCTTCAAAGTTCTGTTATTAAATTGTTATCATGTTGGATTATTTTACAATTTTCTCTCTTGGATTGCATACGTGCTCAAACGGCTAAAAACGCAGAGCAGGAATCCATGCACATCGGGAGGGTTTCCAGTTTGCTGTTCTGAGTTATGTTGAGTCATTCACTTACAGAATGTCTTTTGGCTCAATGGTGGCTCCTTGCTGTGCAAATCCAACTTATTTATGGTGTTCAATAGCTCATTCACTCTGCTTTTGACAATGATTCTGGTAACTTATCCATGTGCACTGTGCTTGTTGAGTAAGCCTGGGCATTGACTCAGAGCAAAATAAATAGTTACCACAGAAACCCAGACATGAAGCATTGTCTAAAACTCTGTAAATAAAGTTCCTGCACACTTTGAACTAGTGCCGCTTCTGCTACTCTCTAAGCAAGATCAAAGATATGCAACAAATTTCATTGCACCATTCTCTCTCCCTGTAATTTTCTTTATTCCAATTGTTAAGTCTTAAAAGATGAGAAAGGTTCTGCTTCAAACACATCAGAGGCTCTGTAATAACCTCCTGCACAGATAACAGAATATGCTGGTAAGTCACAGTGAACAGATTTTTCTTTCAGGTGGACGCTATGTGCTCGAGGTACTCAGAGCATTTATTTGTCTCATTTCTGATTTAGATGATTCTCTTTCATCTTCAAGCACTGTGTGTGTGTGTGTGTGTGTGTGTGTGTGTGTGTGTATCGTGTGAGAGAGAGCAAGAGAGAGGGTTGGCAGGGGTGAGAATGAGTGTGGAAACTGTTCATTATTTTTAAGAGTTTCCTGGTCTCCTTCCTATTGGAAGGAAGTTGTGAACCATGAAGGGGTCCAGAAAAGACTTACGAGGATGGTTAGAGGATTTTAACTATAGAGAGGCTGGATAGGCTGGGGTTGTTTTCCCTGGAGCATCGGAGACGGAGAGGTGACCTTATAGAGGTTTATAAATTCGTGAGGGGCATGGGTAGGATAAATAGACAAAGTCTTTTCCCTGGGGTCAGGGAGTCCAGAACTAGAGGACATAGATTTAGAGTGAGAGGGGAAAGATATAAAAGAGACCTAAGGGGCAACTTTTTCACACAGTGGGTGGTGCGTGTATGGAATGAGTTGCCAGAGGAAGTGGTGGAGGCTGGTCCAATTACAGTATTTAAAAGGCATCTGATGGCTATATGACCAGGAAGGGTTGAGCGGGATATGTGCCAAGTGCTGACTCTATGACTAAGGTGAGTTGATAAAAATAACACATAACCTTTTCTTTATCACACTGCTGTTTCTGGGGAGCTTGCTGTGCACAATCTAGCAGCAGTGCTTCCTACATTACAGTAGTGGCTACACTTGGAAAGGACTTTGTTGGCTGTAATGTGCATGGGGATATCCTGATGCCATGAAAGATGTGATATCAGTGTGAAACATAGCCAGGGTAGAAACAGAGGCAGTGGAAGCTTAACTGCTGGACCCATTTTACTCAACGCAGTTTCCAGTGTTCAGCAGACCAGAGCCAGCTGGGGCTCAGAGTTAGCAGTCCTGCTCTGTTAGTCAGCACCTTCAGGATGTGAGGTCCCAGTCTTGCCGACATGGTCCCAAAAGCCCAAGACTGATTTTTCAATGTGCAACCGAAGGAGTGCTACACTGTCAGAGGGACATGTTTAGCTTGAAACAGTAAAACGAGATCCTACCATTACCACTCCCTGCCCACCCACTGAGTCAAATGTAGAACATCGCAAAGGTGAAGTGTCAATAAAAAAAAACCCAGCTTATCTGCTAAATCTTGCTTTGCTGTTTGTGGGATCTTTCTGCGCACAAACTGGTTCCTGTGTTTTCTACATTATAGCAGTGACTACATTTTGAGAGTCTTTCATTGGCTTAAAAGCATGTTGGGTTGCACCGAAATCACAGGAAGCAAATCCTTCACCCCGACAACTGATATAAAAATGATCCAGACATAAAAATATCCAGACTTAAAATTTATCTGGGGGGTGGCGGGGGTAACGTCCCTACTTCTGAGCAGGAGGTTCGGGTCGCACTCCAGGATTTGTGAGCTGCATGCACAATCTGGCCAAGCAGGTTGACAGTCAGGCTGTAAATCCTTCCGATAGACCTCACATTGAGAGTGAGAGTCTCGAGCTCCATCATCCTGCAGGAGGCAATGACAAACCACAGCACTCTGACTAAAAGCTCATTAAGACCAATCCAGTGAGAGTTCATGGGTCAATCAATGGAATCAAGGATGGTTGAAAAAATGGGCAAATAGTACTTATATCTTATTCATAGTGAACTTGGGTCATTGTGACTGTGGATGCTTCAATATGTAGGTAATTGTGAAAAATGATAGCAGCAGCAGAATATGCTCATCTACTCCATCCTATTTTTCTTAAATCCTTTTTCTTGTTCTTTTTTAGTTTTCTGGATTTTTTTTTCTACTTACTGTTATGACACAGGGTAACTCCCTCTGCTAATTTAAACCTGCAACATAGAAAAGATTCACCCCGTGCTGTAATGTGTTAAAATTCAAGAGGCAAAGAACTATCTATCCCCAAAGTCACGACTTAAAGTAAAAATTAACAACTTTAATTTTTTTTTAAACTCTAACAGAGAATAATTAACTAACAACTATTTACAACTCATTAACCTAAACCTATCTTTTACCTACCCCTCGACAACACTGGTCCGATAAAACCCCTGACAAAGATTTACAGAAAAATTCAAATTTCAAAACCAGCCAGCTTTCGAATCTTCTCTTGATATCTTCCTCTGTAGATTTGCTCTCCAGGTTGGTGTCGATCTTTTTTCTCTGTGCAATCTCCTTCTCCAGATTGGTACCTCTCAGAGAGTTCTTATTAGCAACCTTCAACTATTGGTCATTTGGCAGTTGTCCTCCAACTGTTCAATTTGTTTAATATTTATACCCCAAAGCATCAGGTTGCTTCATTGGTCTTAATATTGTCAAAATACTAAATTCAAACTTGATTGGAGTTTAGTATCTCGGGGTATAATTTAAACTGATTGGCCAAATTTGAATTTTTTTTTGTCTCACAGCAACTAAGCCAGTGCAAGCTGCCGGACCAAATGTTACATTGTAAATTCTACAGCACTCTGTGTGCTTGCTAACTCCTTCAACTCTCTTAAAGATGCAGTATACCTCTGCACCTTCATAACCTTTATTCCTGATAAAGGGCTTTTGCCCGAAACGTCGATTTCGCTGCTCGTTGGATGCTGCCTGAACTGCTGTGCTCTTCCAGCACCACTAATCCAGTATTTGCTTTCCAGCATCTGCAGTCATTGTTTTTACCACCTTCATAACATTACCTACCTTCTAAAGAGAGCTTGGTCGCGGAGGAAGCAATGGTGACAGCATTGCAGCTTCGTCAGGTCTGTGGGCTGGGAGCCCGGAGCGGGGAGTTTGGCAGTTGAAGAGCAAGCCCAATGCGGCAGCGAGGGAATTCCCCGTCGTCAGCAGCGATGAGGGCAGGCAGCTTGAGGTGTCCCAGAAAGTGGACCAAAACAGAGGAGATCGAGCCGTTGTACATACTGTGAGCTCAGCATGACTAAGCACTTAAGAAGGACTGTTGAACTTTTGAACTTTATTTCTTTATTTTTCCACTTAATACCAAATAGAACTGTAATGTTTAACTTGCAACTTTGTTTCTTTATTTTTCTATTCCATATATAAGTACCTTTGTTTATAAGATGGTGCTGGGAATGCGACATTGTACACTTTTTACTGTACTCTTGTACTTGAGTACACTTAACAATAAAATCTAACTCTAAATGGACCTATGTGGTGCACATCCTGCTATCTTTTTGTTATCCTATTTCTCTCACAAGCAACGTTATTTAACACAATGATGTTTTGGCACATCATTAATCATTTTCTTTGTAATTTGTAGATCAAACTAAACTCCAAGCTGAAGTATATGACAGTGAGACACTGGGCACCTGATAAAATGAGTAACAATTACGTGCCCTTATGTGGTGCCCTGAACATAGGGAAAAAAACATGTGAAGGTACCTTCCCGATGCAAAAAAAAACAAAATTAAGTTCTAAGACCAACATGACAGCAATTAGTAGTTTGATATTTCAGAATTTGAATAAGCACTCATTTTGTCAAAGCTCTTTGTCTTGGACTCAGGTATTTCTTGTGAACAATCTGATGGGTACACAATGAAAACTTCAAAACCAATTGCGCCTTATTTTCAGTAATACCTGAGGAGACAATGGCTCAAAGTTTCCTGGAAATTTCAAATAAGACTGCAGCACAACAGCAATGGGGATGGGATGGCCTGGGTGGTATTACTGCTGGACTGTTAATCCAGACACCCAGGTAATGTTCTGGGGACCCGGTTTAATATCACTACAGTAGATGGCGGAATTTGAATTTAAAGAAAATCTGGAATTAAGAGTCTGTTGAGGACCTTGAAACCATTAGGCAAAAGTGAGGACTGCAGATGCTGAAAATCAGAGTCTAAATTAGAGTGGTGCTGGAAAAGCACAGCCAGCCAGGCAGCATCCGAGGAGCAGGAAAATTGATGTTTCAGGCAAAAGTCCTTCATCAGGACTGGGGGCTTTTGCCTGAAACGTCGATTTTCCTGCTCCTGGGATGCTGCCTGACTGGCTGTGCTTTTCCAGCACCTCTCTAACCTCGACAATGAAACCATTGTCAATCGTCATGAAAAAGCCACCCGATTCACTAATGTCCTGTAGGGAAGGAAACTACTGTCTTACCTGGTTTGCCCTCCACTTGACTCCTGACCCACAGCAATGTCTTGACTCTTAACTGTCCTCTAGGCAATAAGGGATGGGCAATAAATGTTGGCCTAGTCAATGATGCCCTCATCTTGTGAATGAATAACAAAAAGACTTCCATGTGGGATGTTGTGCATAATTCATTGGCACTAAAGGAATGCAGAAAAAACAGTCACCTTTTTACTCATAGCGGTCATCTTCTAGTAATTTTTTTTAAAGAAACAAATCTTCAAAAAGCCTTACGTTGCATTTTCCCCATGCATCTTTGAACATGGCATCAGGATCAGACACAGCTAAATGGGAAAAGCTTCCAATTATTTTCACAGAATTACAGAACAGTTCCAGTATGGAAGGAGACCATTCAGCCTGTGGTGTTCCTGCTGGCCCTCTGTGCAAGAGCAACTTGACGAATCTCACAACCCGCATAGCCCTTTTCCCTGGAGCCCAGCAAATCTTCTCTCTTCAGGTAGGTGCTGGTCTAATTTTCCTTTGAATACCACGATTGAGTCTACATCCTCCACACTCTCAGATAGCGCACTCCAGCACATTCGCTACGTGACAAAGATTTTCCTCATATGATATCGGTGGTTGCTTTCCTTGCCAATTGTCTTCTCAATGCCAACACCATCAAAGACCCCTTCCGCCCTGTAATACTCTCTTCCATCAGGTAGAAGATACAGAAACTTGAGCAGAAGTACCAACAGGTTCAAGAACAGCTTCTTCCCTGCTGTTATTAGACTGCTGAATGGCCCTCTCTAGTTTCATAGTTAATTATTGACCTTGCTTATGTCCACCTCCTGTGCATATGTAACCTTCTATGCCTAGCTCTGTCTAAACCCCTTATGATCTCTATGTCTTTGCTAATGGTCTACCTGTACTGCTCGCAAAACAAAACGTTTCACTGTACTTTAGTAAATGTGACAATAATAAATCAAATCAAGCGATTCCTGACCCCCCAGCCAAAGGGGGTCACCTTTTACACCCTATTTTGAAAACTTCAGTCAGATTTGTCCCTAACCTTCTCTACTCGAAGGACAACAAACCCAAATTCTCTTCTTTATCCATGTAAATCAAGTCACTTATCTCAGGAACCAGCCTCATAAATCTTTTCTCAAACCTTTCTAAGTCCTTTCAAACATTTTCAAAATGTGATGCCCATAAATGGACACTATACTCCAGATGAGGCCCACCAAAATAAACTTCATCATAGCCTTCTTATTTTCATTCACTATCCTCTATTTATACAGCCTAACCATTTTTTTAAAACTCCTTCCTTAATTTGTCTTGTCATCCCCACATATCTGAACATATTCCTGTGCTCAGAATTGGAATGTTATTTTATATCACTCTCTTTTTTATGCACCGAAATGAAACACTGCATATTTATGAACATTCAACTAAGTAGCAGGTTCTTGAATCTGCGCCGACACTTAATCATAGCTAAACTAATTGTAACCTAAACTCCATATTCCTGTTCATCCCAAGAACCTTGCTCCTCCTTTGTTAACAAAAATCTATCGAACTCTGCATTGAAAACCTACTGCAGTGTGAGGTTATGAATTCCAAAGACTTACAATCCCCGAGGTATATTATTTCCCATCATCTCAGACCTAAAAGAGTGATCTAATCACAGCACCAGGCACCTGGGTTGATTTCTGCCTTGGGTGACTGTCTGTGTAGAGTTTGCACATTCTCTCCTTGTCTGCGTGGGTTTCCTCTGGGTGCTCCGGTTTCCTCCCACAGTCCAAAGATGTGCAGGTCAGGTGAAGTGGCCATGCTAAATTTCCCATAATGTTAGGTGCATTGACAGGGGTAAATATGGAGGTGGGGGTGGGTCTGGGTGGCTTGCTCTTCTAATGATTGGTGTGGATTTGTTGAGCCAAATGGCCTGCTTCCATATTGTAGGGAACCTAATCTAATCAATCTTCCCTCATAAAACAACCTGCTCAGTGCAGTTATCAATCCAGTACACCTTCCTTGAACCATCTCCAATGCAATCGCATCCTCCCTTAAATAAGGAGGCCAAAACTGCACACAGTATTCAAGATATGGTCTCATCAATGCCCTGTGTAACTGAAACAAAATATTCTTAATGCAGGCCTGGACCTGAAACTTTAACTCTGCTTTGTCTCCCCAAAGATGCAGCTAGACCTGCTGAGTTTAGAACATAGAATATAGAAAAGTACAGCACAGTACAGGTCCTTTGGCCCACGACGTTGTGCCAAGGTTCAATCCTAATGTAAAATATAGTCACTTAACCTACGCACCCCTCAACTCACTGCTATCCATGTGCATGTCCAGCAGTCCCTTAAGTATCCCCAATGACTCTGCTTCTACCACCACCGCTGGCAATGCATTCCATGCATTCACAACTCTGCGTAAAGAACCTACCTCTGACGTCTCCTTTATACCTTCCTCCTAATATCTTCAAACTATGACTCCTTGTACCAGGCAATCCTGCCCTGGGGAAAAGTCTCTGGCTATTGACTCCATCTTTCATTATTCCTTTCATTATTTTGTATATCTCGATCAGGTCTCCTCTCTTCCTCCTTCTCTCCAGAGAGAAAAGTCCGAGCCTATTCAACCTTTCTTCATAACACAAGCCCTCCAGTCCAGGCAGCATCCTGGTAAACCTTCTTTGCACCCTCTCCAAAGCCTCTGTTTCTTTCCTATAACAGGGCAACCAGAACTGGACACAATATTCCAAGTGTGGTCTCAGCAGGGACTTGTACAGCTGCAGCAAAATCTCGTGGCTCTTAAACTCGATCCCCCTGTTAATGAAAGCCAAAACACCATATGCTTTCTTAACAACCCTATCCACTTGGGTGGCAACTTTGAGGGATCTATGTACTTGCACACCCAGATCCCTCTGTTCCTCCACACTGCAAAGAATCCTGTCATTAATCCCATATTCAGCATTCGAGTTCAACCTTCCAAAATGCATCACTTCACATTTATCCAGGTTGAACTCCATCTGCCATTTCTCAGCACAGCTCTGCATCCTGTCGATGTCACGCTGCAGTCTGCAGTAGCCAAATTTACTAACCCATCACTCAATCTCCTCATCCAAGTAATTTATAAAAACGACAAAAAGCAGAGGCCCAAGAACAGAGCCCTACGGAACCCCACTCAACACTGTCCTCCAGGCAGAATACTTTCCATCTACAACCACTCTCTGCCTTCTATCAGCTAGCCAATTCTGAATCCAGATAGCCAAATCTCCCTGTATCCCATACTTCCTGACTTTATGAATGAGCCTACCACGGGGAACGTTATCAAATGCCTTGCTGAAATCCATATACTCCACATCCACTGCTCGACCTTCGTCGACCTGTCTTGTCACCTCCTCAAAGAACTCAATAAGATTTGTGAGGCATGACCTGTCCCTCACAAGGCCATGCTGACTGCCTTTAATCACACAATGCTTTGCCAAATAGTCATAGATCCTATCCTTCAGAATTCTTTCCACAACTTTGCTGAACACAGACGTGAGACTGACTGGTCTGTAATTGCCAGGGATTTCCCTATTAACGTTCTTGAAAAGAGGAACCACATTCACCTCCTTCCAATCCTCCGGTACGACTCCCGTGGAGAGTGAGGAGGCAAAGATCTTTGCCAGCAGCTTAGCAACCTCCTTTCTCGCTTCCTGGAGCAGCCTAGGATAAATCTGGTCTGGCCCTGGGGACTTATCAATCTTAATGTTTTCCAAAATTTCTAACTCATCAACTTCATCAACCTTGATCTGGTCAAGACTGTATCTCAGCTCCTCAAAGTTTTCATTTACAACAAGTTCCCTTTCCTTGGTGAAAACAGAAGCAAAACACTCATTTAGAGCTTCCCCTATCTGCTCAGACTCCACGCACAAGTTCCCTCCACTATCCCTGATCGGCCCTACCTTCTCCCTGATCATTCTCTTATTCCTCACGTAGGAGTAAAATGCCTTTGGGTTCTCCCTAATCCTTCTTGCCAAGCCTTTTTTGTGCCCCCTTCTGGCTCTCCTCAGTCCATTTCTGAGTTCCTTTCTAGCAAGCTTGTAATCCTCTGAAGCTGTGCTAGATCCTTGCTTCCTTCACCTTACGTAAGCTGCCTTCTTCCTTTTGACGAGAAATTCCTCTGTTCTCATCATCCAATGTTCCTTGATCTTACCCCTTCTTACCTGCCTCAGAGGAACAAATTTGTGCATCACTCACAACAACTGCTTCTTAAATACTCTCCACATGTCTGCTGTGTCCTTTCTGTGGAACAATTGCTCCCAGTCTGAACTTCCCAACTCCTGTCTGATAGCGTCATAATTTCATAGTTTCTCCAATAATTTCTGGTCTTGTGTATTTCAGATCTCCAGCATCCACAGTTCTTTGTTATATACTTATTTTATGTTCAATTTTTCTCATAATAAAGATTGATATCTCATTTGTGTTCATGATGATATGCTGGACCTGCATGCTAACCCTTTTGTTACTAAAGCACAGGAACACTGAGATCCCACTACACCTTGAAACTCATCAGTCATTCTCCAGTTAAATAATTCTCTGCTTTTTCGTTCTCCCTATCAAAGTGAACAACATCACATTTTCCTACCCTAAGCTCCGTCTCCATTTTGTTCATTCATTGAACAGATCAGTCTGAATCCTGCTTATGTCACCTTCACAACACATTTTTCTACCTATCTTTGCATCATCTGCAAAATGTAGCCACCTCACCCCACCTTCACTTTCCTCATCTAAGTCACTGATATAAATGATGAAAGGTTGAGAGCTCACCACAGATCTATGCAGTATCCAACCTATAACATGCTGCCAATCTGACAGTCACCCATTCAGAATTACTTCCTGTCAAGTTGGCAGCTGAGTAGGACGCTCCAGCTGGAGCTCCTCTGCTTCTTTTTTTTATTTCTCATTCCTTCCCCCTTTGGTCTCTCAGTGGATCCCAGCCTGATCTCCCAGTGGCTCGTGGCAGGCCCTGGGCCTGGGGTCTCTCAGCAGTATGGCGTCTCTCAGCTTGGCTTCCCAATGGCATATGGTGGCTTTCAGCCTGGTCTTGTTGGCTCTAGGAGGATCCTGGCCTGGTCTCTCAGCACTCATAGCAGGTTCCAACATCTCGTGAGGGGTCCCGGCCTGGTCTCTCAGCAGCATATCAGCCCGTATCTTGGTGGCTCCTGGTGGTGGCCTGGCTCGGCGTGCAAGTGGATTCTCCCAGGCACGTTCCTGAGGCACCTGGGGAGGTGGGTTGGGGATCAGAGAGGTGGTCGTTTCAGTAGCAGCGATGGTATCTGCAGCAGTGGCTTTGAGAACAGACAGCAGAGTGAGAACCCATCAAAGGCTGTTGAACTCATAGCTTATTCCTTTATTTTCCTCAATGAAACTACAAAAAACTTTAAACAATAACCTATTTCTTTATTTTTCTACCATTCTATGAAATAATGCTTAACTTTTTAACTCTCATTTCTCTTACTACTTTGTACCTAAGCTTTTTTTGTTCCTAGGTACCTAAGATAGTGCCATGTATAACAAAATTATACACTTTTCACTGTACTCCAGTACTTCCATACTTGAGTCCACATGACAATGAAATCTAAATCGACTCTCTGGCAACATTCTGGCAATAGTGCTGAAGAACTGTGCTCCAGAATTAGCTATGCCCCAGCCAAGCCATTCCAGTACAGCTACAGTCCTGGCAATACCCTACAATGTAGATCATCAGTAAAATGATGGGACATGTCATCAACAGTGCTCACATTGGTTTGTTAATAACCTGATTATTGGTACTTAGTTTGGGTTCCACTGGCTCCTAACTTCATTACAGTCCTGATTCAAACATGGACAAAACAGCTGAATTCTGAGAGTGAGGTGATAGTGACACCCCTTGACATCAAAGCTGCATTCGACTGAGTGTGGCATTAAGGCAAAAATGAAAAGTCAACGGGAATCAGACAATAACTCTCTGACAGTTGAAGTCATACTTGGCTGAGTAGGAAGATGGCTGTGGTTGTTGGAGGTCAGTCATCTCAGCTGCAGGAGTTACTTAGGGTTGTGTCCTAGGCTTAACCATCAACGTTTCATCAATGATCTTCCCTCCATCATAAGGTCAGAGATGGGGGATGTTTGCTGATGATTGTGCCATTCACAAATCGTAGGAGAGTGAAGGAGTCCACACTCAAATGCAACAAAACCAGGCTTGATGGCCAGCAATGATCATACCACATAAGTGGCAGGCAATAACAATACCCAACAACAAAAAAAAGAGAACTCCAGTTCAAATCCCAACATGGCAGATATTGAAGTTTGAATTCAATGCAAAACCAGAGCAATACTCTCCTGAGTTAACTACATTACCATGGGTCTGGAGTACATAAGGTTGGCAGATTTTTCTTTCTTAAAGTGAAGGGAAATTTGCACTGGTTAACCTTTTTTTTCCTTTGAATAACAATCAATAATTCGTTACAAGGTCACCATTACTGACAATTTGACACAACAATTAAATGAGCCGAAATTCAGATTACACCATCTGTCACAGTGGGATTTGAACCCCTGTTCCCCATATCTCAGATAGCAGGCATAGATAGAGATAGCCACTATCTCTTCTTAAATAGATCTGTGCATTGCACCAGCCTGTGCACTCCCTTTCTCAAGATTATCAATGTCCACCACATTGTTCATCATAATTTTGTGTCATGTGCAAATTTTGGAAGTCTGCCTTGTGTAGCCAAACAACTTCAATCAAAGACAGCACCAGTCCTTGTACCAATCCTGGGGGAGTTATACTGTACACCTTCCACAAGACTGAAAAGCACCATTCACCATGACCCTTTGTTTCCCATCAGTCAGCCTTAAACATGTGCATGTATCTGCATAAATTATGGCAGCAATGATTATGGCATCAGACTTTGATCTACATATTGTCTGTCAGGTAAAGTAAAAACAAGAACGTGCGTTTACAGAATGCCGGTTCTCAAGATTCAGAATGCTCCAAGGGTAATAACGTCAACAGCAGTCACTGTGATTTGGAAATGCCGTAATCAATTTGCTCACAGCAAGCTCCTATGAACACTAATATCCAAAACAAGCAGGTTTCAGGGCTCCTGGCTCAAGGGTAATTCCAGGCCAGCACTATGAAAGAATTCCATTGTTGGAACTGCAGAGTGATGTCCAGCTCAAAGGACAGACTGGGCTTCAATTGAACCCATCAGCCAAAAATGGTACCTCTGACAGCGCAACTCTCTAACAGCAGCATCCAGACAGTTGAGATGCCAAACAGTTCCAAGTTAAAGAGTTCAGGAGAAGGTCAAACAGGGAGAGCGTGACATTCCACTCCAGTGAACTTGGGCCCAGAATTCTCATCTCTCAGCTAGTCAGCGCAAAATCAAGGTGCCGATATAGAGCTGGCCCATATATAACAAGCTGCTTCTCTTGCAAAGACCTGAACTCACTGAGGAGGGCCTTTGATGAGCTGGTCACACTTCCATTGCAAGTATCAACACCTTCATTAAAGATTACAATTATGTGTTGCTGCATTCACATTCCAATAAACCAAAGCAGCTGCTTTGTCTTGACACTGAGAAATATGTATCTGGCAAATGGAACAGATGTGAGTGGGTTTTAAAAGCTTTAAATGGAATGTAATCAATATTAATCTCACAGCAGGTAAAATGACACTAAACGTCAGAGTCAGCTGACGTCTAAGCCCACGACAGCAAATGTTTATTCTCAAACTTTGAATGATATTCATGAGCTCACTGCTGACACTAGCCAGCTTCCCTTCATCCTTGATTTTCGACAGACCCCATAAAACTAATCAGGGCAGGCAAACGTGAGGACTGCAGATGCTGGAAACCCGAGTTTAGATCAGAGTGGTGCTGGAAAAGTACAGCAGGTCAGGCAGCATCCGAGGAGCAGGAAAATCAACGTTTCGGGCAAAAGCCCTTCCCGAAAAGCTGCCTGACCCGCTGTGCTTTTCCAGCACCACTCTAATCTAAACTCATAACACTAATCGGCTGTACCTGAAAAGATGTGTTTTGGTTACAAACTGATATTTTTCTTTGCTCTTTCATGGGGTGCGGGCATTGCAGTGAAAGCTAGCATTTGCTGCCTATTTTGTCACTGCCCTTGAACTGAGGGCAACTAAGAGTCAACCCCATTGCTGTGGGTCTGGAGTCACATGTAGGCCAGGCCAGGTAAGAATGGCAGATTTAATTTCTTAAAGGACTTTAATAAGCAAGATGGATTTAGTGACAATTGATGAAGCTTTGTACTCATAATAATTTCTAATTCCACGTGCAGTAATTGAATTTCAATTCTATCAGTTGTCAGAGTGAGATTTGAATCCCTGTAACCAAAACCTTAGCTTGGGCCCATGGATTGCTAGCTCGGTGACCATATGCAAAGACGTTTAGAGAGATGAGTGTGTGTGTGAAAGACTGGTGTGAGAGAAGTGGTGATACTGTGTTTCAGTGGTTAGCACTGCTGCCTCACAGCGACAGGGTCTAGGGTTTGATTGCAGCCTTGGGCCACTGCCTTTGTGGAGCTTGCATGCTCTCTCCGAGTCTGCGTGGGTTTACTCCAAGTACTCTGGAGTCCACAGTCCAAAGATGTGCAGTTAGCTGGATTGGCCTTGCTAAGTTACGCCATGATGTGCAGGCCAGGTGGGTTAGTCATGGTTAATATAGGGTTATGGGTTAGAGCAGTGGTGGGTCTGTGTGGGATGCTCTTCAGAGGGTCAGTGCAGACTCATATGGGCTGAATGGCCTCTTTCTGTACTGTAGGGATTCTATGATTCCATGTGAATTCTGGCTTGTGAGGCGCTAGCACCAATTCTGGGAAAAGTGGGATCTGTACTGTTGGGACAGTTTTCACCTGAACTGTCCTGGGACCAGTGTTTGTGTGAATGACGTAACTAGGGAATGACAGTGGGCTTTAAACTGAATAGTGAGGAGCAAGGTCCCAAATTTGGGAAGCTGTGGTGAATCAAAGAGTCAGAAAAAGGCAAAGAAGGGAATTAATGTGGAATTGGCAAATAGACAATAACAGCAAGGGTCAGACAACACAGATCCTAGAGAAAATTAGCAGATAGGACTCGAGGTTACAAAACCAATAAAAGGACAAAACTTAAGACACTGTATTTGAATGCACGTGGTGTTTGAAACAATACAGGTGAACTAGAAGTATAGATTGAGATAAACGAGTATAACCTCGTGGCCTTTGCTGAGACATGGCTGCAGGATGACCCAGACTGGGTCCTGAATATTGAAGGGGATGTGTCTTTTTGAAACAATGGGAAGCAAGGAATCGATGAAGAAAACCGCTTTGTCTATTAAAGATGATAAAGGTGGTATTAGCAAAATAGATTGGAAAATTGCTAATGTAACTCCTTTATCAAAAAGAAAAGGAAGCAGAAAGCAGAAAACTATAGGTCAGTTAGCTTAAAATCTGTCATTGGGAAAATATTAGAAGCCATTATTAAAGATGTTATAACAGGGCCACTTGGCTACGTTCCAGAGTAATCAGTTAGAGCCAACGTGGTTCTGTCAAAGGGACATTATATTGAACTAATTTACTGATGTTCTTTGAAGAAGTAACTTGTGCAGTAGACAAAGGGGAACCAATGGATGTATTGTATTTAGACTTCCAGAAGGGATTTGATAAGGCGCCACATCAAAGAAGCATGCGATGCAGGGGATAACACGTTAACATGTACAGAAGATTGGTTGATTAATATGAAACAGAGTAGGAGTAAATGGGTCTTTTTCAAGCTAGCAGGATATCACAATTGGTTTGCCACAGACATCAGTGCTAGGGCCTCAACTCTTTACAATTTATATAAATGATTTGCTTGGTGTAACCAAAGGTATAGTAGCTAGATTTGTTGATGACACAAAGATAGATAGGAAGGTGAGCTGTGTTGAGAACTTAAAGAACCTACAAAGTGATATGGACAGGTTAAAATGAGTGGGCAAAGATCTGACAAATCGACCACAATGTGGGAAAATGTGGATTTATCCATTTTGGCAGAAGGAATAAAAAGGAAGCATATTATCTAAATAGTGAGAGGTTGCAGAGCTCTTGGATGCGGAGAGGTCTGGGGCATCCTAGAACATGTATCACAGAAGGTTAGTACACAGATATAGCAATTGATCTGGAAAAATAATAGGATGTTATGTTTTAATGAGAGGGGAATTGAATGCAAGAGTAGGAAGGTTACGTTTCAATTATACAAGGCGTTGATGAGACTCCATCTGGAGTATTGTGAACAGCACTGGTCACTGTACTGACAGAAGGATATTCAGGTGTTAGAAGCAGTTCAGATACAGTTTACTAGACTGATACCTGGAATGAGAGGATTGCCTTATGAGGTAAGGCTAGACAGGCCAGCTCTGTATCCTCTGGAGTTTAGAAGAGTCAGAGGTGACTTCACTAAAACATAAAATCCTGAGGGGGCTTCACTGGGTGGATGTTAAAAGGATGTTTCTAGCAATAAGGGCTGTAGCTTAAAAATAAGGGTGCGCCCATTTAAATCAAAAAGAGAACATTTTTTTCTCTCAGAGCATTGAGTTTCTTCGGAATTTCCCTTCTTCAAAAGGCAGTAGATGCAGAATCTTTAAATATTTTGAAGGCAGACATAAATGGATCCTGGATTATCAAGGGGTTGAAAGATTGTCATGGGATATATCGGAATGTAAAGTTGAGGTTAAATATCAAACATGATGTTATTGAATAGTGGAAGTGGGTTCAAAGGGCTAAGTGGCCTTCTCTTGTTCCTTATTCATATTTTCATAGTGACATTATTACTATGTCATTACTTCCGTTTGCTCTTCAATTATGCTGTTTGCCAGTTTGCTCTTTCGATATAAAACCAATGCCTTTTTCTATAGGCCTTGACAAGCCCCCCAAACACATATGGAGATAAAGAAGAAAGTGAGTCTTGATCGTGTTTTCAAGGAGTAGTGACACTCCAAGCAAGGTTTGGGTTTTGTTTTCTGGGAGCTCAGTACAATCATAAAATGCTGCAGGATTTTGGCCCATCAAGCCGAGATTGGTTTTTGAAAGATCTATCTAGTTGGTCGCACTCCCTGCTTTTATCCCCATTACTCTGCAATTTTGTTTTCAATTTTGACTCTTAATTCAATTCACTCCTAGATGCTATCATTGCACCTAATTCTACCACCTGGATTCCAGATCATAACAACTCACTGGGTAAAGACAAACATTACCCTGATCTTCCTTGTGGTTCTTTTGGTATTCAGGTTTAAGAAATTTTAACCATCTTAAGTCAAGTTCACAGAATCATAGACCCCTTTCAGTATGGAAGCAGGCCATTCAGCCCATCAAGTCCACACCACACCTCCGAAGAGCATCACACCCAGACCCATCCTACTATCCTAACCATGCATTTCCCATGACCAATCCAACTAACCTGCACATTTTGGACTGTGCGAGGAAACCGGAGCACCGAAATGAAACCCACAACAGACACAGGAAGAATGTGTAAACTGCACAAAGTCAGTCGCTCGAGGGTGTGATCGAACCTAGGTCCCTGGTACTGTGAGGCAGCAGTGCTAACCACTGAGCCATGGTGCCACCCCACAGTATTACTGCATTTGTATCTGAGAAGAAGTTTACAACTCTTTTTAAAAATTCGTTCATGGGGTTTGGTCATAGCTCCTAGTCCGGCATTTACTGCACATCACTAACTGCCCTGGAAAAGGATGAGTTTAGCTGCCTTTTTGAGCCATTGCAATTCGTGGCATGCACAACACCAATGATGCCATTAGAGAGGGACTTCCAGATTTTGACACGCCACAGTGAAGGACCACTGATATATTTCCAAATCAGAACTGTGTGTTCACTCAGAGGGGAAGGGGAAGTGCTGGAGTTTCCATTTACCTCCCTCTCTCCCTTCTAGGGGTGGTAAAGGTTGTGGATTGGGAAAATACTGTCTCAGGAGCATTGGTGAATTTATACAGTGGATCTCAGCAACTAATATATCTGTATCTTCCACTAGTGGTGCAGCAGTGTGCACCATCCATGCAGTAACTCAGCAAAGCTCCTTCTGAAATAACTCCAAAAAAGGCCTGTGTCCTGACACCCTTTAAAGAGTCCTTGATACTGATCCAGCTCCCTCAGAGCCAGTTCTCAGACTGAACAGAACCTCTGACACTCCTGTTTATATCTGTCAGCCAAGATTCCCTGATAGGACCAGGTTAAGAGCCCCAGTCAGGGAACTCCTGTTCTATGAGGTGCACAATTATAATTAAAATCTCTACACCTTCGACAGCACTTTCCAAACCGTGAGTCTCATCTCACACTAAACAAATCGAAATACTCATGATTGCCAATTGGGGATATTGAGTGGCCAGCGTTGGGCAGATAACAGGAAGTGGATACCACTGAGGAAATGAATAAGGACAACACTGTGCAGAAAACAAGAGATTACAACAGGATGGTAATACTGTGGAGGAATCGGATGTTCTAAATCTCAACCAAATTTTCTATCTAACACTTTAAGACAAGTCCGAGAGTTACAATAAGGATCCAGTTGAACCCAAGATAAATACTGAAACAAATACTTTGCAAGATAATTCTGACACAAGGACAAAGGAAAAGTTTTTTAGGAGCAAATTACTGCAGATGCTGGAATCTGTACTGAAAACCAAAAATGCTGGAGATCACAGTGGGTCAGGCAACGTCCTTGGAGAAAAAGCAAGTGAATGTTTTGAGTCAAAATGACTCAGACCTGGCTCTGTGATCTCCAGCATTTCTTGATGTCAAAAGAAAACCTTTCTTCATTCGTACATTAAGAGATTCATTCAAATACTGGGTCAACTAGGCCAGAGGGGCTTGTTCCAAGTGGAGGCAAGGTGGTTTCACTGACATGGAATTTTCCTTTGGTTTAGGTACTGTGAATATAATCTTTTAAATTTATCTCACCTCTTCCAACATAGTCAGTGCTCTTTATACTGTCATGATACAGTTATATAGTCTGTTAAATCTTCTCCATTCCACACAACAACAAGCACTCAGTCTGCAAGAAGGAAAGCTGAAATCAATTCTTACCCCGTCCACACGCTCCCTAGAGCCTTTTAATGTATCTTTCTTCACATCCACATCATGAATGGAACTAGAAAGGAGGCAGATGAAGACAAAATGACTCCTTGTAGATATCCACTTTACAGGACAGCTTAATCAGACACATTAGCAGTTTACGCAAGGCATGTCATCTCATTAACTCCAGCCTGGATTTAGAGTGCACCATCTTTTTGTTCCCATTCTGAAAAGGGACGTAACCCTCTGAAAACTGAACTGTGAGGAAGGTTTGGTACTGCCGCTCATAACTCTCAGGCACGTTCACCTCTCTCTTGGTTATGTGTTTTTTTCTGGATCAATCCTTCTTCTTGGCAGTCAAGTCTCTTTGCAATCTTGCCCCCTTCCTATTTCTGTAATTTGCTACATCTGTTGTGCATGTGCTGTGAAATTACATGACATTCTAGACTAGAGAGCAGTGTACATTTAGGACAGTTATGCAACATCACAGGGTGTGATGTTGTGGTATCTGGGTACACATCTCAGCTTCAGTCTCACTCCCAGTGCAATGGAATCTGTGCAGTGTGTACAGTCAGTCCGTTATGTACATATCATGGACAGTAACATCTGTCAGCATAGAACCCAGATCATGTGAGCCAGTGATAGTACAGCACTGTTAATAAGCTGCCAGACATCTGTCTCATAGAATCCCTACAGTGCGGAAATATGCAATTCAGCCAACAAGTCCACACCAACTCTCTGAAGAGCATCCCACCCAGACTCACCCAAGCCTCTCCCCGTAACCCTGCATTTCCCATGGATAATTCACCTAGCCTGCACACTTTGGGAAACTTAGTGTGGCCACTGTACCTAATATGCACATCTTTGGACTGTGGGAGGAAACCCATGCTAACACAGGGAGAATGTGCAAACTCTACACAAACAGTCGCCAAAGAGTGGAATTGAACCTGGGACCCTGGCACTGTGAGGCAGCAGTGCTAACCACTGAGCCACTGCGTCTCAACAAGAACACAATCTTTGTGGGATACGCTACATGGGTTAACACATATGGAAGCCCATAGGCCAAATCAACAAGGCAGTGGTGATTGACCCAAGAAATCATGTTATGCTACGTTCTTTGTGGCACTATTAGTAGCCATCCCTTCATCAATCTGAACCCTACACCCTGAAATTCCCTCTGGGAATCTTTCCACTTTGCTATCTCACTCTACTCTCCTTTAAGATACTCAATAAAACTTTCTTCTTTGACCAAGCTTGTTACCTGACTTAATGACTCCTTCATTTTAATTTTGATTTGATAATGTCCTGTCAACATGGTTTGAGATATTTTACTATTTCAGAGGTGCTAAATCAATGCAAATTATTCGTTACTGAAAGGAAGCAACGAGAGGTAACTCATTGATGTGTGCAAGCTCGAGAAGGTTAACACGCAGCATCGTTTCAACTTCAAGCTCAGATGTTAGACAACCACAGGTCTTCATGTATTCACCTCTCTGCCTGAATGCAGAGCCCAGCACATGATCTGTGTCACTGCAGGGCAGTTTCTGAATGCACCAGATTAGGATGGCCTCGGGAATGAGTGCGTGGCATTTTTGAAACATACAAGATTCTTACAGGACTTTGCGGGATCAATGTGGAAAGATTGCTTTCCCTTGTGGGGGAGTCTAAGACCAAAGGGTTACAATGCAGAAGGAGGTCATTTGGCGCATCGTGCTTGCATGATTCTTCAAATGAGCATCATGACCTGATGCCAATCTCCTCTCTTTGCTCCATATCCCTGCACGCTATGCAGGCGTGAACAGTCTCCTTCTGTGCCGCACCATTCCATGATTAAATGGGTTGAATGGCCTGACTCATCTTTTAAATTTGGATAGTTAGGAAAGCCAGTGGAGAGTATTAGTGGCAGAGGTCTTGTTCTTAAAATGCATGAGGACACACCTCCAGGCACAACATGCAAGTGATACAACAGGTGTATTCATTCGTGTTGACTCCAGTCCGCTGATAGTGCTAACGCTCATCTTTAGGCCTCAGGCCTGACAGAGCAGTCCAGCTTGGATTCTTCAGTGTCGACACACTCGAATATTGATCATTTGAAAACCAGACAGGAGTTGGACAGAAAAAGAAAGCAAGTAAATTTAGATCCTTCGTCTTACAAAAAAAAACCCCAGAGCTAGTCGATGCCAACCTGAAATCTGTTTACAACGCTCTAATGAGCAAATAATCAACCACTCATCAAATTCTGACAAAGGTCCTGCTAAAAAGTGAGTTTTAAAGATCTGGGATAACGGATCGAAGTTCCGGCCAAAATGGAGGTGATTAATGCGGAGCTTTCTCAGCTGAATCTAAGGAACTTAATCATTGTTAAGGCAGAGAGCTGACAGCACCAATCCTCTCACATTTCTCACTGAGTTACCACAGTACACCTCCATCCAATATATCACCCATCTTATGCCTGTGTGCATTTCCATTCAACTGTTTTTCATTATACACAGAGGAACTTCGATTATCCGAATGACACAGGAGGGGAGTATTTTCTCGGATAATTGACTGTTCGAATAATCGAATGCCAGAAAACACAGTTTAGCCAAGCACTGGACCCTTGCGATCTTGCCAGATAATGCGAAATTCAGATCATTGAATGCTGGATAATCAAGGTTCCTCTGTATATATGTTTTATTATTCATTCATGGCCAGGCCAATATTTATTGTCCATCCCATAATTGCCCAGAAGGCCATTGACGTGAACCCTATTGTTCCTGGAGTCACATGTAGGCCAGACTGGGTAAGGTTGTTCTCTTCCCTGAAGGACATTAGTGTACCAGATCATTTTCTCCGACAATTGGAAACAGTCACAATCAGATTCCTAATTCCTGATTTTTACTGAATTCAAACTCCACCATCTGCCATGGTAGCATTTGAACCTCGGTCCCCAGCGCATTACTTGGGTCTCTGGATTAATAATCTGGTGATAATATCACTAGATCATTTCTTTCCATATTTTCTAATAAGAGCTTATAATTGTAATCATGACCATTAGAAAAATAAATCTTCCACCTCCAGCGGTTCGATGTCATAGAATGCCTTACTACGGCCCTTTCTGAGGACAGTTAAGTATCAACTTATAGTTGTGGGTCTGGATGCAGTCTAGGCCAGACCAGGTAAAGACAGCAGATTTCCTTCTCAAAAGGACATTAATGAACCAGATAAGTTATTATAACAACTATTGATAGTTTCTGGTCACTATAGAGGAGACTGGCTTCCAACATTCAATTGATTTAATTAATTAATTGCACAAATTAAATAATTGAATGATTTTATAAATTTAATTTAAATTCCATTTCTTATGAGGAAAGATTTGGAGGTGCTGGTGTTGGACACATAATACCAGGGTATAGGAGTAAGTGAGGACTGTGGATGCTGGAGATCAGAGTCAAGATTGTAGTACTGGAAAAGCACAGCAAGCCAGGCAGCATCTGAGGAGCAGGAGAATCGACGTTTCGGTCATAAGCCCTTCATCAGGAAGACAACACCTGATGAAGGAGCAGTGCTCTGAAAGCTAGTGCGTCCAAATAAACCTGTTGGGTTATAACCTGGTGTTGTGTCATTTTTAACTTATGAAGAATGGTTAACTAGATTGGACTGAGAAGAATGAGAGCCTTATTGAAACATGTAAGGTTCTTAGGGGGTTTGAGAGTGGATTCAGAAAGGTAGTCTTCGCCGCTATGGGAGAGTCTTGAACCAGAGTCCATCATCTCATAGTTAGGGGTCACCTAGTTAAGACAGAGATGGGGAGGAATTTCTTCTCTCAGTGGGTGTGGATCTGTACAATTCTTTATTGCAGAGGGTTGTCATTGTGTATATTCAAGGTAGGCAGATTATTAATCAGGAAGGGAATCAAGGATGTTGGGGAAGAGGCAGGAAAGTTGAGTTGAGGTTTATCAGATCAGCCATGATGTCATTGAATGGCAGAGCATACTTGATGAGCTGAATGGCCTACGTCTGTTCCTCTGTCTTATGGCTTTCTATCTACCAGCTGGGATGGGAGCCATGACCCCAGGGTCTTAGCGACCGATCTACTACCATATGCCTCTGTTACTCAGTTTATTAGCCAAGAGTTTCTGCTTTGGGTACAATCATTATTCTGGACTCAAACTGTGCAGGTTTTAAGAAATTTTATTACCACTCACTTGCATTTTGCCAAGCATCGTATCTTCCATCAGCTCAGCCAATCAGGCAGTATTGATGTTAGCTGATGTATTCAAAAGTGGAAACCTCCACATACAATAGTGTGTACTATCTACACGATGCACTACAGCAACTCACCAAGGCTCCTTACACAGCACCTATCAATTACACGACCACTTCCATTTAGAAGGACAAGGGCAGCAGATGCATGGGAGTACCACCTCCTGCAAGTTCCCCTCCAAGTCACTCACCATCCTGACTTGGAAATATATCACCATTCCTTCACTGTCACTGGGTTAAAGTCCTGGAACTCCCTCCCTAATGACATTGTGGGTCAACATGGACTGTGGTGGTTTGAGAAGGCAGCTCAACACCAGATTGTCAAGGACAGCCTGGGATGGGCAATAATGCAGAACCAGCCAGTGATGCCAAAGTCTCGTGAACAAATACAAAAGACCTGGTTGAGTCTGAAGAACACAGTTGGAAATTGGTTTATCACTTTAAAAAAAAAAGGACTTTTGGTCGGTGGATCTTTTACAGTCACTGAGTGCTTTAAATAAATAAAAATGGCCTGAAACAAATTAGATAAGTCACAAAGGTGCATAATATTTAGTTTGTGTATATTAAAGGTAAAATAATATTTTAGAGCTGTTAAAACAGTGCCTCCTATGACTGAGGGCCTAAAGAATAAGGTTTAAAGTTAAAAGCCTCTTTGAAGGCATTGTACCTAGTTTAAGTGACAGAATTGTCATGGCCCATAATGTGACCTTGAGGGATAACCAGTGTGGTTGGCGTGGCTTTTTTTTTAAGTTTAAGAAAAGTCACAGTGTTATGTTTTGATTCAATTTGTGGTAGAACTCCCTCATCTCGAATCAGCTTGCTCGAGAGAACCCACGGGGACAAATCTCTATGTACCTGCCACTCTAGGCCTCTTCTCATGAGGGTGGTGCACAGGCAGGAGGCTGTAAATTCAAGTGTGACACGTTTACATACGCAGGTTCCATTATGAAGCTTCAAACAAAGGTCAGAGTGCGTGGCTGTAAAATGGGGATGGAATTACATATGTACTATTTGGTCCAATTATCCAGCTGCCCTCCAACTGCACTTCATTTGTGGACTACACTTAGCACTGACTTCTTTTATTCAATGCCAAGGACATTTCCTGATGTAGTTACACTTTTATTCAGAATCCAAGGTGAAGCTAAGGGTACAGAACGCCTCCTACACTGAGTAAAGGGGAATACAAGGTTAAGTTATCAAGTGGTTTGCAAGGGTGGACTGAGGTATTAAACACATCTTGACTGAGGGAGGGAAGGTACTCATAGTTTCAATGTCCTGAATGAGCTGTTGTGGGTTAATGTCCAGACTTTAGCAGAGAGAGACAGAGAGAAAATTAAAAAGGGAGAACATGGAGGAGACAGAGCACATATTATGGGGAGGGAATGCGAGTGAGAGCATATGAGGGAAAGAGTGCAAGGGAGATATAGCACGTGGGAGAGGACATGAGAGAAACAGTGTGAGGCAGAGCATGTGTGACAGAAAGGGTGCATGGGAGAGCACATGAGGGAGAGAGTATGTGGGAGAGCACATGAGGGAGAGAGCACGTGAGGGAGAGAGCGCACGGGAGAGCATGTGAGGGAGAGCGCGGATGGGAGAGCACGTGAGGGAGAGAGAGCACGTAATGGAGAGACTACGCCTCCGGATGAGAGAGCATGTGGGAGAGAGAGAGAGAGAGACCATGACGGAGAGAGAGAGGACGTGAGGAAGTTAATATGTGAGGGGCAGTGTATGAGAGACAGAAAGGGAGAAAATATACGAGAGTGAGTATGTAGGAGACAGCATTCGACAGAAAGAAAGTGAGCGACAAAAACAACACGCACAGAATCAGAGAAGAGCAAATGCCTGACTCTGAGACTTGCAGCAGATGTGATCAGTTTCCTGGCATTTGCCTTGAAGTTCCCTGTAATAGCATGGAATGTAGCAGGCCGCATGTGTTTAATGTGCAAGTTGCGTTATTTAGGTGACCCACAACTCCTCGATTTTTGTGCAATTATGTTACAGCAGCTTGGCTGTAACATTGATATGGAGATAACATGGAATTAAATACTGGAATCCAGGATGTGTCCCGGAGTATCTTGCCTGCTGGAGCAACTTGTACTTCACATTCATGCTCTCGGGGACAGTAGAACATGAAAGCAGCTAACACCAACTCATTGGCAGAGCCCAACCAGCCATTGAATAAGCACAGCCACATCACCCAGAGTACTACAGACCACTGACTGATCAAAACCAGCAGAGAGCATCCTCCCTCATTAACAACAAACCAACCAGCCAGGAATCAATAAGCAACTGGGACTACGTCATTACAGCCATCACCACTCGCCTGTACACCAGATCTTCTCCCTGACCAATAGTCAGTACTTGGTCCAATCCATAACCAGTCATTGGCAAGACATTCAACTGGATGTGCCACATAAACAGAGGAGCTGCAAGAGCAGATCAGAGGCTAGGAATCCTGCAGAGAGTCTCCCAGCTCCTGCCTTCCTAAACCCTGCCCACCATCGACAAGGCACAAGTCAGGAGTGCAATGGAATACTCCCCACTTGCCAGATGAGGGCAGCTCCAATAACACTCAAGAAGGTTGACACCATCCAAGACAAAGCAGTCTGCCTGATTGACACCACATCCACAAATATTCACTCCCTCAGTAGCAGCAGTGTGTACCATCTACAAGATGCACTGCAGAAGTTTACCAAATATCCTTCGACAGCATCTTCCAACTGCACAACCACTTCCATTGAGAAGGTCAAACACAGCAGATACATGGGAACACCACCACCCCCAAGTTCCCCTCCAAGCCACTCACCATTCAGACTTGGAAATATATAGCCATTCCTTCACTGTCACTGGGTCAAAATCCTGGAATTCCCTCCCTAACAGGATTGTGGGAGTCTGTTGGCATTTGTTCCCACCTTCCCTCCATCAATATCTATAGCATCCTTACAACAAATAGACTGCAGCAGTTCAGGAAGGTAGTTCACTATCACCTTTTCAAGGGTAACGAGAGATGGACAATAACAATGGCTGAATGATGCCCATATCCCATGGATGAGAAAATAAAAGCCAAGGCAAGTCCAATCTTATAGTAATCAGCAGTGAGCCTGTCATCACTACTGAGAGGTCAAAGTGACGGGTTTGAAATCCACTGGGATTTTCCTGTGTATGTTCAAGTCCTGTCAACCATGTCTGTCATCAGTTGTGACTTTGAAGGATTGTTGCTGCCCAGTGGCAACGTCTGTTCCTGTGGGTCAGGAGACCCAGGTTCAGTTCCACCTGCCCTAGAAATGTGCATAATACATTTGAACAGATTGATTAAGAAATAACTATGATGACCAGCATAGTTTACCTGATTTATTTACTAACCATCTACTGCTCACTGAGTGGGAATGAACAGTCTGTTCAGTAAATTCACCTGAATGTCCTCACTGCAGTGGCGACACACAGTTCCAGATGGTGTAGTCTGCAGTATTGGAGAGTGTTGGTAGGGGTTCTGGTATTCTTCACACGGCTGGCCAAGAATCCCTCTCTCCAGCAACCTCTGCCATTGGGGCGTTTTGGAAGAATTTATAGGTAGAGAAAAATCAACCTGTTAGGCCATCTTCCAGACACAAGCTTCTTGGCTGTTGGGGTCTATAATAAGACTTGGGCCTAAAGCTTCAGGCTTAGAGGCAGGGACATAGCCATTGGACTACAGTTAACCAATGTTAACTTCGAAAATAGGAAACAGGAGTAGGCCATTCAGCCCTTCTTGCCTGCTCCACCATTCAATATGATCATGGATGAATATCCAACTCTTCCCAGTCCAACCTATGCCTTTTGATCCCTTTAGTCCCAAGATCTATCTCTAACTCCCTCTTGAAAACATTCAATCTTTTGGTCTTAACCGCTTTCTGTGACAGAGAATTCCATGGGCTCACCATTCTCTGAGTGAAGAAAATTCTCCTCATCTCAATCCTAAAAGGCCTACCCTGTATTCTTAGAATGTGAGGTGACAGTGAGGACTGCAGATGCTGGAAATTAGAGCCAAGATTAGAGTGGTGCTGGAAATGCACAGCAGGTCAGGCAGCATCCGAGGAGCAGGGAAAATTGATGTTTTGGGCAGGAGCCCTTCATCCGGATAAGGGCTCCTGCCCGAAACATCAACTTTCCTGCTCCTCGGATGCTGCCTGATCCACTGTACATTTCCAGCACCACTCTAATCCCTACTTCTTAGGATGTGACCCTTTATTCTGGCCTCCTCAGTAGCATCTTATATATTTACTCACCAGCAGAGGATATATTGGCCCTCGAGGAAGTACACCGTAGATTTGCAAGAACGAAACCCAGACTTTCAGGGGTTTTGAGGACAGATGATACAAATGCGGTCTGTTCTCTCTAGAATTTAGAAAGTTAAACAGTGATCTGATTGAAGTTTTTAAGATATTTACAGGAAAAGACAGAACTGATAAAGGTAGACTACTTCCAGGTTGAGGACTATAAAACTAGGAGCATAGTCTGAGAATGAGAGTCAGACCATTCAGGAGAGATGTTGGTAAGCACTTCTGCACACAAACGGTGGTAGAGCTGGAACTCTCTTCCACAAATGGCAGAGGACGCTGGATCAGTTGTTAGTTTTAAATCTGAGATAGGTGAATTTTTGCTAACCAAAGGTATTAAGTGAAATGGACCAAAGGTAAGTATATGGAGTTAGGCCCTAAATCAGCCATGATCTTATTGAATGGCAGAAGAGACTCAAGGGGCTGAATGGCCTACTCCTGTTCCTATGTTCCAGAGCTGGCTGACCCATTCAGTAGCCATTGGTGCCCTTCACAATTATTCAAAGATCAATGTACTGTTCCCCGATGACTAGCTCACATCTGGTTATATTACTAGCAGATGCCATCTTGAGAGAGTGGCAGGGACTGGTGACATGCAGGAACTGGATAGGCCCAGGTGTAGAGAGCAATAGTACAGGCTCCAATGTTCCCCTATGTCGGATGTAGAGGAATAATGTGAGGTTGAATGATGTAAGGGTGTTGCGATTGCCAGCAGAATGGGGGTGTACTCTTGTACTCAGAGGTATCATTCACAGTGAACCATCCGCAAGTAACAGCACAAGGAAGTCTGTTGTTTTTCTCTCAAGAAAGCTCCACATATATTGGTATAAATCAATGGTGAGGGGTTGTTTTCAGATTTTTTCTCTTATTAGCACAACATTATTCTTTGCCTGACTTATTCCTGAGGCTTCCAGCTGGTCTACAATCAAATTAATTCTCAGGTTAGTGACTTAGCATATGCTCAAACTCTCTACACACCTCTCACTCAGATTTTGTGCACACTCACACAGCCACACACCCTTTCTTGGTCCCGAGCTTGGTCTTCTTCCCCTCACCAAACACAGTTCCTTTCCTTTCTGTCACAACTAATTGGGTCAGTGTCGTTTACCCCTCCTCCCTGCCCGAGGCCAGCTCAGCCTCCTCAAAGCTTCTTTTCTCAATGGCCATGCAAAAAGAAGAGCTCCTGCTGCTTAATATTTCAGGCTTCACCCTCCAATCAAGAACATGAAAAATAGGAGCAGGGGATTTGGCAAGGCGGTTGATGTCGTAGTAACATCACTGGACTAGTAATTCAGAACCTTGGGCTAATGTTCTGGGGCTCAAACCCCACCATGGCAGAGGTGAAATTTGAATTCAATAACAATCTGGAATTAAAAAGCCCAATGGTGATTAGTGTCAATTGTTGTGATAACCAATTCTGAAGAAGGGTCTCTCTCTCTCTCTCTCTCTTTCTCTCTCCACAGATGCTGCCAGACCAACTGAGTTTCTCCAGCAATTTTTGGGTTTGTTGTAAAAACCTATCTGGTTCAGTCATGACCTTGAAGGAAGGAAATCTGCCATTCTTACCCAGCCTGGCCAACATGTGACTACAGACTCACTTCAATGTAAATCACAGAATTGTTACAGTGCAGAAGACCATTTGGCCCATTAAATTTATACTGGCTGTCTGAACAGTTTAATTCCATGCCCCTTTTATAAAATAATTTGTGAAATTTGAGCACAGAGCCTAGCTCAAAATGTATGATTTCTGCTTAATTGCTTTGAGGGCAGTTAAGAGTCAACCACACTGTTGTGGGTCTTATTAGGATATCTTAATAGATTTCCTTCCCTAAAGGACATTAGTGAACTGGATGAATTTTGCAATTATTTTAGAGTCATACAACATGGAAACAGATCCTTCGATCCTTTGTGACGAACATAATCCCAAACTAAACTAGTCCCACCCGCCTGCATTTGGCCCATATCCCTCCAAACCTTTCCTATTCATGTACTTATCCAACTGTCTATCTTCCTTATCCCACGTCTTTTATTGGATTCAAATTTCACCATCTGCGATGGTGGGATTCCAACCTTTTTCCCCAGAACATTAGGCAGACGTTCTGGATGACTAATACCACTACACTATCATTTCCCTGTATCTCCTACCTTTTCTACATACAGCCATTGAATGGTACAGCATAGAGAGCTATTTGGCTTATGGAGTTTGTGCCATTAAATCCTACACATATTGTGGTCACCTCTGTCAGAGTCTTTCTAATTACATTTTCAGTCTGTGCAGGTGTGTCTGGTGATCCAGGTAGCTGGATAAATCTCTTTGCTTTTCCAAATTCCCCAATCCCTTACTGTTCAGAAGACTTCAAGTTTCACTTCAGAAACACTAGTACACAATCCACGCTGGTATTTTGCTGTGTACTCTTTGTGGCTCTGAAAAGGTTAACACAATGATGTATTAAGTTTCACCCAATCCTAACCCGTCGTAAGGACTTGGGTGAGGACAGATTGAAAATCTCTGGATCTCAGGATAGACAGACCTACAATCTATATCTCCTTGTCGACTTTATAGCAACAGGTATCTCAAAATGAAACTTGCAAAATGAAGAGGTTTAAGAACAAAACCTCTTCTAATTAGACCACGGGATTTGATGCGATTTTCCAGACACAACATATACCACTAGGCTCCTAGTTAGTCTCTAGAATGACCAGGAAGAACATGCTTGCTCAGGGAGCTGTTGAATATATTTGTACTGCCCACTGATGAGGATCTAACTGAGCTGGACAACGTTAGATGTAGCTTGCTAACCTTGCTCTGCTTCCTTGACCAGAGTGAATGAGGTCAATGCGTAGATTACTTGGATTTATAATACTCAGTTGTAGGTCAACAGGATTACTTTTGTTCTTGGTGGGGATAGCAAGTCAACTAAGAGCATTGGGAATAGATATCTGTGAGCCCAGTTTGTAATGTTCTCCAAAACTACATACTAGCCTCTTCACAAGTATATGTTGCAATCATCGATGTGCACTTATGAAAGTTAGGCCAGCATTTATTACACATCCCTAATTGCCCAGAGGGCAGTTAAGAGTCAGACACATTGCTGTGGGTCTGGAGTCACATGTAACTGGCCAGAACAAGTGATGTAACAATTTCCTTCCTTAAAGGGTATTAGTGAATGGTTTTTCTGACAATCAACAATGGGGATTCATTGTCATCATTAGATTCTTAATGACTTTTAAATGCAAAATTAAATTCCACCATCTGCTGTGGCGGGATTCAAACCCAGGTCCTCAGAACATTACCTGGGTCTCTAGAGTAACAGCCCAGCAACAATACCACTAGGCCGTCGCCTTATGTTTTTGATGGATCATTTCCAATTATTTGTGTTGGTATAAACATCACAATGCTTCCGAATCATTACATGCGAAACATTTGTATTCCGAAAACAAGAGTGATAGTTTCCAATCTATGGTCAGAAATGTTTCACAGGGACATTGGAACTGAATGTAATAGGCTTGTGATCCTGCAGTAGACGCTCCTGGGATGGAGAGATCATAATATTGCAGAGCACACCTCATCGAGTCATAAGAGTTATATAGCATGGAAATCACTATAAATGCCGGAGGAAACATCACAGAAGTGCTTCACATGAGGCTCCCAATCACTGAGGATGTCACCTAGACAGGGGACGAAACGTCTGCAACACAAATTCCCAGCTCGGCGAACAGAACCACAACAACGAGCACCCGAGCTACAAATCTTCTCACAAACTTTGAATGGAAACACACCTTTCGGTCCAACTCATGCGCACCTATCAGATACTCTAAATGAATCTTGTGCCATCTGCCAACATTTGGCCCATATCCCTCCAAACTCTTCCCACTTATGTACCTATTTGGATGCCTTTTAAATGTTGTAATTGTACTAGCCTCCACTGCTTCCTCTGACAGCTTATTCCATACACGCACCACCGTCTTTGTGAAAAAGTTGGCGCTTAGGTCCCTTTTAAATCTTTCCCTGCTCACCTTAAACCTACATCCTTTAGTTTTGGACCCCCCTACCCTGAGACAAGATCTTCTAAAATTTGAAAACTCCTGCCAGATCTTTGCAATCATCAGAAACATTGGAGGATTTTATTCATCTCAATGATTCATTTTCCAAAATGCAATAGAGTTTGATTGCTGTCTTTCTTTATCAACTTTTGTTGGTCTATAATATACAGATTTATTTGTTTTTGCATAATTAAACTTGTGACAGATTGGCATTGGAGTGCCAAATCCTTGTTCAGATGCTTGGTTTTTTTATCCTCGCTGGAGAACTTTACAATTTTGAGAAACTGCCAGCATTTTCTGTATTGTGGTTCAGTGCTTTTTATTTTTTGGCTTCTCTGTTCTTGTTTCTCTTCCTGTTGCTGTTTCTTTACTGACTTTTTTTAAAAAAACTAACTGAGCAGTGTCTGTACATGGCATTTGTGCCAAAAGAAAGCATCAGAACGACATTATGTACACATTCTCATCACTTCCAAAGAGAACAAAATGGCACAATCGACCAACAACTATGCATAGGTAAAATCTGCATGAAAGGCAAAATTACTTTTTCAAATTATTTTAAAGTTTATCATACTTTGCCACATCAGTACTGTTCTAGGTCTTTTATAAACTGTTTTGAAAAGAACATGGACACACTATGGCCTCCCATTTTTCTTGAAAGGAAGAGACAAAGTGTATTCCATAATGGTTTCTCCATCCTGGTCACTGCTTCATGATTGCTATTGAGGGAGCCCAGCGAAGATTCACCAGACTGATTCCCAGAATGGCAGGACTGACATTATGGATCTACTGGAATCCATATAGCAGTATATACTCATAGCAGTATATAAAATCCTGATGGGACTAGACAGGCTAGATGCAGGAAGAATGTTCCTGATGTTGGGGTAAGTCCAGAACTACAGTGTAAGAATAAAGGGCAAGCTATTCAGGAAGAATGTTTTCACTCGGAGAGTTGTGAACATCTGGAATTCTTTCCCACAGGAAAGATGTAACTTGTAAGATGTGAACTTCAGCCCTGAACTCAGGTAAATGAACTCAGTTAAGAAAAATAACTTTTCGCAACTATGATCATCTACTTCTAGCACCAACTTGCTGCAACCAATTTTTACTGCTGGGTTGCTGTTACGATAATGCAAAAAGGTTCCTTGCATATACCACTAAGACTAGGGGGCTTGTTGAGCCAGATATCTAGAAGTTTATTAATGAATAATTATATATACTAATTTGGTCATGTATATTTACACATACAAACCCGTTCTATGCTGACTTATTATTACATTAAACGTTTAGTCAACTGGCTGCTGACTGATGAACACTAGAGTGAACATGCTGAGATGTCACTAGCTCTCTCATATGATTTAGTGTTTATCTGACATCTGTACAATAATACAACAACTACTTAGTGGTTTATCCCTGCCACTTTAGACACAGTAGATCCTGTAAAGCCTGTCAGAGAGGGAGGAGAGTGGCAGGTATCCCCCTAACCACATGTATTTGGCATTGCATGTTGAAATGATAATGCCAGCAATGGTTACCTGAAGTTTTGATTTCTCTTCACCATTACTACTGGACTGAAGAAGACTTCCTTGGGAAGTCTCCCGAAGGAGTCTTCAATTGAAGATTCCTATTGGATTCAAAACATCAATTCTGTTTCTCTCTCCACAGATCTGGCAAGACTTCTTGTGTTTGTCAAGCCATTTTTTGTTTTTATGTAGGTCTTCCTATGATTGTATGGGCTTGTTGGGCAGAATGGCCCATTTTTCCTATATTCTTTCACAGGATGAGGGCATCGCTGGCTGGCCAGCATTGATTACCCATCCTTAAAAAGGGCCAGTGGGCCGTTAAGAGTCAACCACACTGTTGCGAGTCTGAACTCACATGTAGTCCAGACCAGGTAAGGACAGCAGCTTCCTTTCCTAAAGAAACCAGATGGGGTTTTATGACAATAAAATTCATCATTAGATTCTTAACTCTAGATTTTCATTTAAATCAAATTCCGCCATCTACCATGGCAGAATTCAAATCTCTCTGGAACATTAGGTGTCTCCATTAACAGCCCAGCAATAATACCATTAGGCCATTGGCTCCCTAGTATTTTCATTGGCTGAAATATTCTGATTTTTCTTTCTCCAATGCAATGGGAAGAACTTCACACTTCCCCACATTTAACTCCATCTGACATACTTTTGCTAACTCACTTAATCAGTCTGTGTCCATTTCCTGCCTCTCACCTGCACAATCAAAAGAGTTCCACCTCCAAAGGTGGATAGGTAGTTCTCTATTCAAACATCCGACTTCATTATAGGAATGGCGAAAAGCTACAACTCTGGCAGAGATCCCTAGGGGATATGAAAAGTCAGATCCCACAATGAGGAGGATATTTCCCAATCAATTGCCCACTCACACGAGAGGATAGAGACCAGAGGAAAATGAGAACTTAATAGAAAGGAAAGCAAAACACAATGGATTGTCAGAAATCGAAAACAAACAGAGAAGCTGGGGCAGCATGGTGGCTCAGTGGTTAACACTGCTGTCTCACAGCGCCAGCGACCTGGGTTCAATTCCTGCCTCGGGCGACTGTCTGTGTGGAGTTCGCACGTTCTCCCCGTAACTGCGTGGGTTTCCTCTGTGTCCTCCGGTTTCCTCCCACTATCAGGTGAATCGGCCATGATAAACTGCGCATCGTGTTCGGTGTGTTAGGGGTAGGGGAAATGGGTCTGGGTGGGTTACTCTTCAGAGGGTCCGTGTGGACTTGTTGGGCCGAAGGGCCTGTTTCCACACACTGTAGGTAATCTAATCTAAAATTCAACAGGTCTGGCAGCATCAGCGAAATTTCCTATGACTGGATCTTAAAACATTATAGTGCTGCTCCAGGTCACATCCAACTTATCACCAGGAAGGGTTAATTCTCCACTTGGGCCAAAGTTAAAACCACAATCTTGGTGGACCCCTGTTAGAATATGCAGGTGAGGAGTGATTGAAATTTGGCAATAGACAATTATGGATGGTTTCATTGATGTTCATGCTCGTTAAAATAGAGACATCCTCACACCCCCACCCACTAATTTACTTATTTGAATGTTTTCAGCCATTGTAATGCATGTTCTGTGGGTTGACTGTTAAGTGAAGGCTTGGGCAGAGGAAGACTGATCAAAGAAGAATGTATTGGCTGTAACAAAGCTGCCCTGATGCTCAAATAAATTGGAAGTGGTGTAAGGACATGACTCTGAGTCAGAAGGTTGGGGTTCAAGTTCCACCTGATGCCAGGGAAGGTATGTCCACAAAGCAGCCAAACAGGTTGAAGATCATCTTCAACAATTGTTCATTCCTATCTGGCATCACTGTAAAACAGGCTCAATCATGACGAACAAGGGAAATCAGGGATAGTGTTAATGTCAAAAAGGAGACAAAAATTGGCCAGAAAAAGCTGCAAACCTGAGGACCAGGAGGAATTTAAAATTCAGCAAAGGAGCACAAAGGGTTTCATTTGGAAGGGGAAAACAGAATATGAAAACAAGCTTGTGAAAACATAAAAACTAACTGCAAAAGCTTCTATAGATATGTGAACAGAAAAAGACTGGTGAAGACAAATGTAGGTCCCTTGCAGTTAGAATCAGGTGAATTCATAATGAAGAACAGCAAGATGGCAGACCAGATGACAAATACTTTGGATTTGTCCTCACTAAGCAGGGCACAAATAACGTTCAGGATAGGCTAGGGGACAGAGGTCAAGCATGAAGGAGGAACTGAAGGAAATCCTTAATAGTCAGGAAATTGTATTGGGGAAATTGATGGGATTAAAACCTGATGGTCCCCAGAGCCTGATACTCTGCATCTCAGAGTACTTAAGGAAGTGGCCTTCGAAATAATGGATGCATTGATACCCATGGTGGAACAGTCACTGAAGGCCGGCATGCAGGTGCAGCAGGTAGTGAAGAAAACTAATGGCACACTCCCCTTCAAAGAGAGAGGATTTAAATATCGGAAGTAACAACGTCTTGTTGCAGTTAGACAGGGCCTTGGTCTCCATCATTCTGCAGACTCTGAAAGAATTCCAATGCATTGGAGGATGGCCAATGTAACTCCACCCTTTAAAAAAAGAGGGAGAGAGAAAATGGGGAATTATCAGCTGTTAACCTGACATCGGTGGTGGGGAGAATGCTGGGGTCAATCATTAATAACTGAGCAATTCAAAAGCGGTGGTAGAATCGGCCCTAGTCAGCATAAATTCACTAAAGGGAAATCATACTTGACAAATCTTCTGGAATCTTTTGAGGGTGTGACCCATAGAGTGGAGAAGGACGAATCAGCAGATGTTGTGCATCTGGACTTTCAAAAGGCTTTTGGCGAGGTTCCACATGAAAGATTAGTAAGGAAAATTAAAGCTCATGGTATCGGAGGCAGTGTATTGACGTGAATAGAGAACTGGTTGGCAGACAGGAAGCAGAGAGTAGGAATGAACAAGTCCTTTTTTGAATGGCAGGCAGTGACAAGTGGGATCTCACAGGGTTTAGTGCTGGGACCCCAGTTGTTCAAAATATACACTAACGATTTGGACGAAAGAATTGGATGCAATATCTCCAAATTTGCAAACGACACTAAACTTGTGGTAGTGAGTGCTGTGAGGAGGATGCTAAGTGGCTGTAGGCTGACGAGGACAGACTGGCTGAGTGGGCAAATACTTGACAAATGCAATATAATGTGGATAAAGATGAGGTTATCCACTTGGGTCGCAAAAAAAACCATGACGGCAGATTATGATCTGAATGGTGGCAGTTTAGGGAAAGGTGGGATGCAACGAGCCCATGGAGGAACAGTCACTGAAGGCTGGCATGCAGGTGTAGCAGGCAGTGAAGAAAGCTAATGGCTCGCTCTCCTTCATAGCGACAGGATTTGAGTATCGGAGTAACAATGTCTTGTTGCAGTTATACAGGGCCTTGGTGAGGCCACACCTTGAGTATTGTGCGTGCAGTTTTGGTCTCCCAGTCTGAGGAAGGACATGCTTGCTATTGAGGGACCCCAGTGAAGGTTCACCAGACTGATTCCCAGAATGGCAGGACTGACATTATGGATCTACTGGAATCCATATAGCAGTATATACTCATAGCAGTATATAAAATCCTGATGGGACTAGACAGGCTAGATGCAGGAAGAACGTTCCTGATGTTGGGGTAAGTCCAGAACTACAGTGTAAGAATAAGGGGCAAGCTATTCAGGAAGAATGTTTTCACTCGGAGAGTTGTGAACCTTTGGAATTCTTTCCCACAGGAAGCTGTTAGGGCCAGTTTGTTAGATATATTCAGGAGGGAGCGGGACGTGGCCCTTGCAGTTAAAGGGATCAAGAGGCATGGAGAGAAAGCGAGAGCGGGATACTGGGATTGCATCATCAGCTATGATCATATTGAACGGTGGTGCAGACTCAAAGGGTGGAATGGCCCACACCTGCAACTATTTCTGTGTTTCTATGTTTATAAAACACGCCAATGGTAGGTGATAAAGATAGGAGAGAGTTCTGGTTACTGTGTGAGAGGAAGGAAGTTGGAGCCTCTGCCATCACTTCCACAGTTCCTGACGACAACATGCATGTGAAACATGGAAACTGGAATCAGCATTCAGCCATTCAGTCTTGCAAGCTTGGTCCACCATTCAATATGATCATGACTGATCCTCAATGTCAATGTCATATTCCTGTTGTCTCCTCATACTCCTTGATGCCTTTAAAATCTGAAAACAATCTCTTTCCTGAAGACATTCAATGACTTGGCCTCCCCAGCCTTCTGTGGTGAAGAAATCTTTCCTCATCTCTGTCCTAAATGGTCCACTCTTTATCCTGAGGTTCTCCCCCCACATCCCCGCCAGTTCTAGACTCCCCACCAGGGAAAACATCCTCCCTACATCTAGTCTGTCCATCCCTGTTACCCATTTTAATCCGATCCCCTCTCATTCTTCTGAACTTTAGCGAATACGGGCCCAGTGGAACCAATGTGGACAATGTCTCCTGCACTCTCTCTTTGGCAAATATATTCTTTCTTCAGTAGGGAGCTCAAAACTACACACAATACTCCACTAGTGCCAAGCAATAAAGATGGAAGGGAATGGTTAGCACAGTCATCTTAACAAGCCGGTCCTGATCAAATTGATACCAATAGTTCAGGGTTTGACTGCCCACTCAAGCTGGGTGGGTCAGGGTCACCTGCCTCCCTGCTGTAACCCAATGCCCCATGGGCAGAGGAGTCAAAGAGAATAATTCTCCCCATTAGCTGTGGTGGCAGAAGGTTGGATCCAGTGGTACTCAACGTTGATGAACACATGGTGGATTTACACTACAACCTGCTGAAAAAATTATTCCAATACATCACTGTGGCAGACTGGAAGCAGCACAGCAAATGGATAGTTAGGAATACATTTTGCTTGTTGACATTTCAGGTATTTCAAACTAATCTATGAGAGCAGTTGTGCCAGCTGTAGCTCGGGAGTAGCACCGTTGTGCTTGAAGATTCAAGGTTGTAGGTTCAAATCTCATTCTCTGGGCGGAGCAGGTAACGGCTGTCTGATGGTGTTTATTTTAAGTCGCGGTATGGTCCAGTTATTTTTTCAAACTGTTAAAATTTTAAGTTTTTTTTTAAGCGCCTAGCAGACCCGGAAGTTGGTGTCGCGCTAGCTTACCTGGGAAGATTTCTTTTCTCTATAAAAGCACGCAGGCGAGGAACCCGAGGCACTACAGGGGTAGAGCCTCCCACCCACCCTCCTCCTCTAACTTAATAATAAGACCCGTTGTGAAAAGCAGGTAAGTGCTGCATTTTGCTTGTTTGTTTCTTTAGATCCAGTTTTCTTTTTAAAGTTTACCTTTTAGAGGGATGGCAGCGAAGGCAGTGCAATGTTCCTCTTGCAAGATTTTTGAGGTGAGAGAAGCCATTAGCGTCCCTGCTGATTACACTTGCGGGAAGTGCACCCATCTCCAACTCCTCCAAGACCGTGTTAGGGAACTGGAGCTGGAGTTGAATGAACTACGGATCATTCGGGAGGCAGAGGGGGTCATAGATCAGAGCTTTAGGGAAGTAGTTACTCCGAAATGGGTGATGGGTGACAGTGAGGGGGACTGGGAGGAAGCAGCCAGTGCAGGGACCCTCTGCGGTCGTTCCCCTCAATAACAAGTATACCGTTTTGGATACTTGTGGGGGGGGGTGACTTACCAGGGGTAAGCAATGGGGTTCAGGCCTCTGGCACAGAGCCTCTCTCCGTTGCTCAGAAGGGAAGGGTGGAGAAAGGTAGAGTGATAGTTATTGGGGACTCAATAGTGAGGGGCACATATAGGCGGTTTTGCGGGGGCGACAGAGACTCACATTTGGTATGTTGCCTCCCAGGTGCAAGGGTACGTGATGTCTCTGATCGTGTTTTCCGGGTCCTTAAGGGGGAGGGGGAGCAGCCCCAGGTCGTGGTCCACGTTGGCACCAACGACATAGGTAGGAAGAGGGGTGAGGAGGTTAGGCAGGCTTTCAGGGAGCTAGGTTGGAAGCTCAGAGCTAGAACGAACAGAGTTGTTGTCCCTGGTCTGTTACCTGTGCCACATGATAGAGAGTCAAGGAATAAGGAGAGAGAACAGTTAAATACGTGGCTACAGGGATGGTGCAGGAGGGAGGGATTCCGGTTTCTGGACAACTGGGGTTCTTTCTGGGGAAGGTGGGACCTCTATAAACAGGATGGTCTACACCTGAACCTGAGGGGCACCAGTATCCTTGGGGGGAGGTTTGCTAGTGCTCTTTGGGGGGGGTTTAAACTAACTCTGCAGGGCCATGGGAAACCATACTGTAGCTTTAGGGTTCAGGACCTTGAGTGTAGGGAGGTTAGGAACAAGGCATCGATCTCGAAGGAGGGTGCCGGTAAACAGGAAGGTGGCTTGAAGTGTATATACTTCAATGCCAGAAGTATAAGAAATAAGGTCGGTGAACTTGCAGCATGGGTTGGTACCTGGGACTTCGATGTTGTGGCCATTACAGAGACGTGGGTAGAACAGGGACAGGAATGGCTATTGCAGGTTCCAGGGTTTAAATGTTTTAGTAGGGTCAGAGGTGGGGGTAAAAGAGGGGGAGGTGTGGCATTGCTTGTCAAGGTTAGTATTACAGCGGTGGAAAGAATGATGGAGGAAGACTTGCCATCTGAGGTAGTTTGGGCTGAGGTTAGAAATAGGAAAGGTGAGGTCACCCTGTTAGGAGTTTTCTACAGGCCTCCTAATAGTCCGAGAGACGTAGAGGAAAGTATTGCAAGGATGATTCAGGAGAAGAGTGAAAGTAATAGGGTGGTTGTTATGGGGGACTTTAACTTCCCAGATATTGACTGGGAAAGCTGTAGCTCGAGTTCGTTAGATGGGTCGGTGTTTGTCCAATGTGTGCAGGAGGGTTTCCTAACACAATATGTAGACACGCCAACAAGAGGTGAGGCCATACTGGATTTGGTTCTAGGTAATGAACCAGGCCAGGTGTTAGACTTGGAGGTAGGTGAGCACTTCGGGGACAGTGACCACAACTCGGTGACTTTTACTCTAGTGATGGAGAGGGATAAGTGTGCACTGCAGGGCAGGAGTTATAGCTGGGGGCAGGGAAATTATGATGCGGTGAGGCATGACTTAGGATGTGTGGATTGGAAAAATTGGCTTCAAGGGAAGGACACAAATGATATGTGGAGCTTGTTCAAGGAGCAGCTAATGGGTGTCCTTGATAAGTATGTACCAGTCAGACAGGGAGGAAAGGGTCTTGTGAGGGAGCCGTGGTTTAATAAGGAATTAGAATCTCTTGTTAAAGGGAAGATAGCGGCCTATGTAAAGATGAGGCGTGAAGGTTCATTTGGGGCGATTGAGAGTTATAAGGTAGCCAGGAAGGATCTAAAGAGAGAGCTAAGAGCAGCGAGAAGGGGACATGAAAAGTCCTTGGTTGGTAGGATTAGGGAAAACCCTAAGGCTTTCTATAGGTATGTCAGGAATAAAAGGATGACTAGGGTAGGTATCGGTCCAGTCAAGGATAGTAGTGGGAAGTTGTGTGTGGAGGCAGAGGAGATTGGAGAGACACTAAATCAATACTTTTCGTCAGTATTCACTCAGGAACAGGACGTTGTTGCTAATGTGAATATTGAGTCACAAGTGATTAGAATGGATGGCTTTGAGGTATGTAGGGAAGAGGTCCGGGGAATACTGGAAAGGGTGAAAATAGATAAGTCCCCTGGGCCTGATGGCATTTATCCTAGGATCCTCTGGGAAGCTAGGGAGGAGATTGCGGAGCCACTGGCCTTGATTTTTATGCCGTCGTTGTCTATAGGAATAGTGCCAGAAGACTAGAGGATAGCAAATGTGGTCCCCTTGTTCAAGAAGGGGAGTAGGGACAGCCCTAGTAACTATAGGCCAGTGAGTCTCACTTCTATTGTGGGCAAAGTCTTAGAGAGAATTGTAAGGGATAGGATTTATGAACATCTAGATAGAAATAATGTGATCAAGGATAGTCAGCGTGGTTTTGTGAAGGGCAGGTCGTGCCTCACAAACCTTATTGAGTTCTTTGAGAAGGTGACTAAGGAAGTGGATGAGGGTAAAGCAATAGATGTGGTGTATATGAATTTTAGCAAGGCGTTCGATAAGGTACCCCATGGTAGGCTACTGCAAAAATTACGGAGGTATGGTATTGAGGGTGCATTCCTCAATCCAAACCTCTAGGTTTGGATTAGGAATTGGCTGGCTGGAAGGAGACAGAGGGTAGTAGTTGATGGTAAAGGTTCATCTTGGAGTGCAGTTACTAGCGGTGTTCCACAAGGATCTGTTTTGGAACCATTGCTGTTTGTCATTTTTATAAATGACCTGGAGGAGGGGCTAGAAGGTTGGGTGAGCAAGTTTGCGGATGATACGAAAGTCGGTGGAATGGTGGACAGTGAAGAAGGATGTGGCAGGTTACAGCGGGATATAGATAAGTTGCAGAGCTGGGCAGAAAGGTGGCAAATGGAGTTCAATGTAGCTAAGTGTGAAGTCATTCACTTTGGTAGGAGTAACAAGAAGATGGATTACTGGGCTAATGGTAGGCTACTTGGTAGTGTGGATGAGCAGAGGGATCTTGGTGTCCATGTACACAGATCTCTGAAAGTTGTCACCCAGGTAAATAGTGCTGTGAAGAAGGCATATGGCGTACTGGGCTTTATTGGTAGAGGAATTGAGTTCCGGAGTCCTGAGGTCATGTTGCAGTTGTATAAGACTTTGGTGCGGCCTTATCTGGAGTATTGTGTACAGTTTTAGTCGCCATACTATAGGAAGGATGTGGAGGCACTGGAACGGGTGCAGAGGAGGTTTACCAGGATATTGCCTGGCATGGTAGGAAGATCGTATGAGGAGAGGCTGAGGCACTTGGGGCTTTTCTCATTGGAGAAAAGAAGGTTTAGGGGAGATTTGATAGAGGTGTACAAGATGATTTGGGGTTTAGATAGGGTTGACCATGAGAACCTTTTTCCGCGTATGGAGTCAGCTGTTACTAGGGGACACAGCTTTAAATTAAGGGGTGGTAGGTATAGGACAGATGTTAGGGGTAGATTCTTTACTCAGCGGGTTGTGAGTTCATGGAATGCTCTGCCAGTATCAATGGTGGACTCTCCCTCTTTATGGTCATTTAAGCGGGCATTGGACAAGCATATGGAGGTTATTGGGCTAGTGTAGGTTAGGTAGGCTTCGGTCGGCGCAACATCGAGGGCCGAAGGGCCTGTACTGCGCTGTATTTTTCTATGTTCTATGTTCAGCATAAAATCCAGACTGGTATTTCCATGACATGACTTTGAGGCAAAGCCAGTGAAATTTTGCTGTAATTTTGGATTCTTAGTTGATAGCAGAAAACGGATGATTTGATCGCCATTACTGGGGGTGGGAGACTGCTGTGCACAAATTGGCTGCTGCATTTCCTCCAAAACAACAGTGAGTTCATCCCAAAAACTAAAGTACTTCAATGGGGCAGAATGGGAATACCATGCTGAGATAGAAGATCAGCAATGAGCATATGGAATGGCAAGGCTCAGTGGGCTGAATGGCCTATCCATGTTTCTACATTGACATTAATTGCTCAGAACATTGTGTATAGGCATTGAGACATCATGTTGTGGCTTTACAGGACATTGGTGAAGCCACTTTTAGAATACGGCATACAATTCTGGTTGCCCTGCTATAGGAAAGATGTTAAACCAGAAAGGGCACAGAAACAAATTGCAGAGATGTTGCTGGGACTGGATGTCTGAATAGGTTAGGGCTGTTTTTCCTGGAGCACTGGAGGCTGAGGGGTGACCTCATAAAGGGTTAAAAAATCATGAGGGTGATCGATAGGGTGAAAAGATAAGGAATTTGCCTCAGGGTAGGGGAGTCCAAAGTTAGAGGGGCAAGACTTAAAAGGACCTAAGGGACCACTTTTTCACCCAGAGGGTGGTGTGTGTATGGAATAAGCCAAGAGAGGAAGTGGTGACGGCTGGTACAATTACAACATTGAAAAGGCATCTGGATGGGGACATGAACAGGAAGGGTTTTGAGGGAAATAAGCCGAATGTACGAGCCCAGTTTAGGAAATTTGAATGGCACTGACAAGTTGTACTGCATGATTCTATGACTGGAAGTGTAGAGTGCTTTGGGATGCACAGGCTGGGAAAGGTGCAATGGAAATACAATATTTTTTTAAAATGTATCTGTTTGTTCAGTTCAAGCTGACAGGAAATCACACAGAAATACAGAGATGAATAAATATTACCACAAGAACTGACAGTTCTTACGTTTCATGCAGGGGTTCACAGCGATGGCTTGGATTTTTTAGAATGTACGAATGTTAGACCTGTGACTGACATCAGCAAACAGTTGAAGAAACAACTCACCCCGACATGCAATTTCAAGAACCCAAACAGAAATTGCTGGACAAACTCAGCAAGTCTGGGAGCATCTGTGGAGAGAAAGCAGTGTTAATATTTCAAGGCGGTAACCCTTCTTCAAGCCTGACGAGTTTCTCCAGCAATTTCTGTCTTTGTTTCAGATTTGCAGCATCCGCAGTTCTTTGTTTTATTTAAGAAACAATCTCTCTCTTTTTATTACAGTTTTCAGAAAATTATATATTTTTTGTTTGTTCATTCATGGTATGTGGGCAGCAGCGGCAACACCAGTATTTATTGTCCACCTTTAATTACCCTTGAACTGAGCAACTTGTTAGGGCCATTTCAGAAGACAGTTCAGAGACAACCCACATTGCTATGGGTCTGGAGTCACTTATAGGCCAGACTGGATAAGGACAGATGATTTCCATCCCTAACAGGATATTAGTGAACCAAATGGATTTTTATGACAATTGTTGACCGTTAGCATGGTCACCATAATGGGGACTACTTTACAATTCTAGATTTTTGACTAATCAGGTTTAAGTTCCACTCGCTGTCCTGGTGAGATTTGAATCCTTGACCCTGGAGAATTAACCTGGGTCTCAGCATTGGGTGTCCATTGTTCTCCTCATGCTATGTATAGCCAGAGCCAAGACCTCTGAAAATAGACCTGCGACAAATCTCCGAGCTCGTATCCTAAGCCGAGCTAAAGGCTAACTCTCTCAAGCATTGGATTTTGAGTCCACACATTCACAAACCTTGTCGTCTGGATAATTATTTCAATAAGGTGCAGGAATACACGTGACACCGGTTTAACCAATGAGGGAGGAACACTGCCCTATATTGACCAATATAAACCCAAAGACAAAAGACTCAGTAAGGAAATGATTTCCTTAGCACAAAACCAATATTCCTTGTCTGGACTAAGTTGAAGATTACCAAAATGCCGAGCATTATACTTCTGCACAAGTGGATAATCACTTATTTAACAAATAATTACCTCGACTGGCTTATCAATTACTCAGAGTAAGTTTGGCGGGAGAAGCCTAGAGAAATTAATAAGAAAAAGAGTACCATTTTTCAAATTTGTGGGTTTAGAAGTTGACGAGAATAAGGAACAGGGTGAAAGTGAGGACTGCAGAGACTGGAGATTAGAATCAAGATTAAAGTGGTGCTGGAAAAGTACAGGAGGTCAGGCAGCATCTGAGGAGCAGGGAAATTAACATTTTGGGCAGGAGCCCTTCATCAGGAATGAGGCTGGGAGCCTGCGGGGTGGAAAGATAAATGGTAGGCGGTACTCTCAGCTACCTTCTCCTCAGCCCCACCCACTTCCCTTTACCTCTCCACCCCTGGGGCTTCCAGCCTCACTCCTGATGAAGGGCTCCTCCCTGAAACGTTGAGTTTCTTACTCCTCGGATGCTGCCTGACCTGCTGTGCTTTTCCAGCACCACGCTGAGCTTGAGAACAGGGAACAGCTCACTCTAGCTTGTGTTCATTTACACACACTCATTGCAATCTTGTTTCACATCATTGTTTAGATCAGGTTGTCTTGGCAAAAGTGAGGACTGCAGATGCTGGAAACCAGAATTTAGATCAGAGTGGTGCTGGAAAAACACAGCATGTTAGGCAGCATCCTGACGAAGGGCTTTTGCCCGAAATGTCGATTTTCCTGCTCTTCGATGCTGTGCTTTTCCAGCACCACTCTGATCTAGATCAAGTTGTCTGCCAGGGAGCCAGGATCCCTTAGAATCAGCTCCAGTTTAGTCATTGCACTGGGTTTCCACATATGTTTAGATGTTTAGATTCCCTCCAGTGTGGAAACAGGCCCTTCGGCCCAACAAATCCACACCAACCCTCCGAAGAGTAACCCACCCAGACCCATTTCCCTCTGACTAATGCACCTAACACTATGGACAATTTAGCATGGCCAATTCACCTAACCTGCACATCTTTGGAATGTGGGAGGAAACCGGAGCACCCGGAGGAAACCCACGCAGACACGGGGAGAACGTGCAAACTCCACACGGACAATTGCCCAAGGCTGGAATTGAACCTGGGACCCTGGCGCTGTGAGGCAGCAGTGCTAACCACTGAGCCACCTGCCTTTTTAGTAGAGTTAAAAAAAATCACATGACATCAGGTTATAGTCCAACTGGTTTATTTGAAAGTCCAAGCTTTCAGATCGCTGCTCTTTCATTGGGTAGCAAATGGGGCAGGATACATAGGACACAGGATTTATAAGTAAAAGATCAAAGTAGCATATAACTGATGTGGTGTATTAGATACACCTAGATGACTGTTAAATCATTAATCACTTAAATGGGGATGCAGGTTTTGATTGATTAATATGTAAATCCCACACTATCGACAAGAGGATCAGGAAAGCAGCCTCAACTCTTGCGCGCCTCACGACGCAAATCCAAAGCTGACAGTGAAGACAAAAAATGTCAGTCTACAACGTCTGCGTCATAAGCACACTGCTGTACGGCATGAAATGTGGACTACATACGCCAGACAGGAGAGAAGGCTGAACACCTTCCCCTTGAGGATTATCTGCCTTATCCTGGGCATATCCTGGCAAGGCACAGTGTCCTATTTCGCACTGGCCATCCCAGCATGTACACTTTGCTCAGGCAGCGGAGACTGGTCTAACTGAGCCATGTCCAACACATGGAGGATGGCTGCATCCCAAAGGATATCCTCTATGGAGAGCATGCATCTGGGATGAGACTCACTGGGTGCCCCCAGTTGTGCTACAAAGACATTTGCATGAGGGACATGAAGGCCCTTGATATCGTTACGGAGTCTTGGGAAAGGCTTGCAGCTGACCTCATGAGATGGAAAAGCACCCTGAACCAACACCTCAAGGCAGGGGAAAAAGATGCTGATGAACGCTGCAGCAGACAAACGGGCACACAGGAAGGAGTGCAGCAGCTCGAGCAGATCAACGGCAACATACAAATGTGACCCCTGCAACCGGGACTGTCACTCCAGCAATGGTCTCTGCTGTCAGAAGCGACATTGCTTCAGGGAAGCAGAAAGCTAGAACAACGAGGATGTAACCCATGGTCAGCCATGAGCGAAAGGGGCCACACCACACACACACACACACACACACACACACATATACACACACACACACACACACATACACACACACATACACACACACACACACACACACGTCTCATTTGCAGATACATTCTGTTTTGTTCAAAACGCACACAATCTGCAGTCAGTCAATATGACATTTTATGAATTCTTACTTTAGAAATAAAACTAATCTGAATGCAGGTTGGGATACAGATGGATTCTAACCTCACAGCTTTAACGCATTGTCTGAGCTGAGATGTCACCTTTTTTATGTACTGATAAAACCTAAAGTTATCTTGGGGCTATGATTTGAAAGAAATTCTGGGATTTACATATTGATCAATCGAAACCTGCATCCCCATTCTAAGTGATTAAAGGCTTAACAGCAATCTAAGTTTGACCTACTCTTGAGAAATAAGGCAGCGCAGATGATTGAGGTATCAGTAGGGGAGCACTTTGGGGTCAGCAACCATAATTCTATTAGTTTTAAAATAGTGATGGAAAAGGATAGACTGGATCTAAAAGCTGAAATTCTAAATTGGAGGAAGACTAATTTTGACGGTATTAGGCAAAAACTTTCAAAAGCTGATTGGTTCAGATGTAAAGGACAACTGGAAAATGGGAAGTATTCAAAATGAGATAACGAGAATCCAGAGAAAGTATATTCTTATTAGGGTGAAAGGAAAGCTGGTAGATACAGGGAATGCTTATTGTGAAAAAGGATATTGAAGATGTAGAATGTGGGGCAATAGATGGCGACATCTTGAAAAATGTCCATATTACAGAGGAGGTGGTGCTGGATGTTTTGAAATGCATTAAAAGTGGATACATCCCCAGAACCTGATGAGGTGTACCCTAGAACTCTGTGGGAAGCTAGGGAAGTGATCGCTGGGCCTCTTGCTGAGATTTGTGTGTTATCGATAGTCACAGGTGAGGTGCCGGAAGGTTGGCTAATGTGGTGGCACTATTTAAGCAGGGTGGTAAGGTCAAGCCAGGGAAATATAAACAGGGTGAGCCTGACATCAGTGGTGGGCAAGTTGTTGGAGGGAATCCTGAGGGACAGGATGTACATGTATTTGGAAAGGCAAGAACTGATTAGAGATAGTGAGCATGGCTTTGTGTGGAAAATCATGTTTTACAAACTTGATTGAGTTTTTTGAAGAAGTAATAAAGAGGATTGATGAGGGCAGAGTGGTGGACGTGATTTCAACTTCAGTAAGTTGAAATTTCAACGTGAACAACTTCAGTAAGTTGTTCAACAAAGTTCATCATGGGAGACTGGTTATCAAGGTTAGATCTCATGAAATACAGGGAGAACTAGCCATTTGGATACAGAATTGGCTCGATGGTAGAAGACAGAGGGTGGAGGTGGAGGGTTGTTTTTCAGACTGGAGGCTTGTGCCCAGTGGTGTGCTGCAAGGATTAGTGCCGGGTCCATTACATTTCATCGTTTAGATAAATGATTTGGATTTGAACATAAGAGGTATAGTTAGTAAGTTTGCGGATGACACCAAAATTGGAGGTGCAGTGGACAGCGAAGAAGGTTACCTCGATTATAATGGGATCTTGATCAGATGGGCCAATGGGCTGAGGAGTGGCAGATGGAGTTTAATTTAGATAAATGCGAGGTGCTGTATTTTTGGAAAATCAAATCATTATACATTTAATGGTAACGTCCAAGGGTGTGTTATAGAACAAAGAGGCCTTGGAGTGCAGATTCATTATTCCTTGCAAATAGAGTCACAGGTAGATAGGATAGTGAAGAAGGCATTTGGCATGCTTTCCTTTATTGGTCAGAGCCTTGAGTATAGGAGTTAGGAGGTCATGTTGTATCTGTACAGAACGTTGGTTAGGCCACTTTTGGGATATTACGTGCAATTCTGGTCTCCTTCCTATCAGAAGGATGTTGTGAAATTTGAAAGGGTTTAAAAAAGATTTACAAGGATGTTGCCAGGGTTGGAAGATTTGAGCTATAGGGAGAGGCTGAACAGTCTATGGCTGGTTTCCCTGGAGTGGCAGAGGCTGAGGGGTGACCTTATAGAGGTTTATAAAATCATAAGGGGCCTGGATAGCGTAAATAGACAAAGTATTTTCCCTGGGGTGGCGGAGTCCTGAACTAGAGGGCATAAGTTCAGAGTGAGAGGGGAAAGATATAAAAGGGACTTAAGGAGCAACTGTTTCATGCAGAGGGTGGTACGTGTATGGAATAAGCTGCCTGAGGAAGTGGTGGAGGCTGGTACAATTACAGCATTTAAAAGGCATCTGGATGCGTATATGAATTAGAAGGGTTTAGGGGGATATGGGCCAAGTGCAGGAAAATGAGACTAGATTAGGTTAGGATATCTGGTTGGCATGGACGAGTTGGACTGAAGGGTCTGTTTCTGTGCTGTACATCTCTATGACTCTCTGAAATCAGTTGTATGACACTTTGGTGTATTCCTTATAAATTCTGTTTCCTATGTATCCTGCCCCATTAGCTACCTGACAAAGGAGCAGCACTCTTGAAAGTTTGTACTTCCAAATAAACCTGTTGGACTATATCCTGGTTTCGTGTGATATTTAACTTTGTCCAGTCCAGTCCAACACTGGCACCTCCACATCTTGTTTAGGCAGGTTAGAAGTGGCCACAGTATGTCCTGCCATTACCCCACCATGTAACTGCTTGTGCCCATCCAAGTACTAAAACATATGAACTTTCTTTACTTGTCAAAAGCTTGTACCATCAGTTTCACAACTCTGGACTCTGCAGTAAAACAAAAGCAAACTTCAGCAGATGCTGATATTAAGCCAGTAAGTGCAGGAGTAAATCATCAGGATCACCCAGAATCATAATGGACTCTAAATGTTAACACTGTTGCTATCTCCACAAATGCTGTCAGACCTGCTTTGTTCTCATGCGTTCTGGGTTTACATTAAGAACATGACAGTGATATATTTGATTATTAGCCAGTAATAAAGAAGGCAAATGGATTACTGGCCTTTATTTCAAATGGGAAGGAGTATAAAAGTCAGGAGGATTTGCTTCAATAATAAAAGGTTCGAGTCAGGGTGAGGTTTCGGGCCCTTTATGGAAGCAAAGATAGACTGATGACAGTCCAGAGAAGGTTCACTTGGCTGATCCTGTGTAGGGAGGGATTTTCTTTTAAGGAGAGATTGAGTAGGTTGGACCTGTACTCACTGGAGTTTGGAAGAATAAGGCATGACCTTGTTGGAACATGTAAGATTGTATGGACTTGACAGGGAAGATGCAGACAGGTTGCTAGGGCCAAAGGGCATAACCTCCAAAGAAGGGATCACACATTAAAATCAAGATGAGGAGGAATTTCTTCTTTCAGAGGGGAGTGAATCTGTGGAATTCTTTACCACAGAGGGCTGTCCAAGCTGAGTCATTAAGTATATTCAGGGCTGAGATAGACAGATTTTTAATCAGAAAGGGACTCAACAGTTACATGTAAAAGAGAGGAAAGTGGAGATGAGGGTTGTCAAACTATCCATAATCTCATTGAACAACACAGTAGACTTGATGGGATGAATGGCCTATTTCTCCTCCTGCATCTTATGGACAATAAGCTGTCAAGAAAGTTTTGCATATCCCGAGCACCTGTCACAAGCCCATTACATCCCAAAGCACTTTGCCTCCAAAGCGCAGCCACTGTTACAATGTCGGAAACAATGGGATCAATTTCACACATTAAATTCCCACAAAGACAATGTAACGTTTGTTTTATGTGCTTCAACTACTAGTCTGCAATTAGGCCCACTTGCTGCCACTGTCCCTTCTCTTTATTTATTTATTTACTTGGTTTAAAGTGATTGAGGAAAGCCATTGGTGAGGCTTAACAAGAAGATCTTCTCTTGACAAGCTGCAGCTTATTGAATGATCCTAACTCAATATGGGTTACTTTAGGAAGTTGGATGTTTCTATAAAGACAAAGAGGAGACCTAGGTCTGTACCAAGTTAAAAATCACACAACACCAGGTTATAGTCCAACAAGTTTAATTGGAAGCACACTCGCCTTCGGAGCGACGCTCCTTCATCAGGTGCTCCGAAAGCTAGTGTGCTTCCAATTAAACCTGTTGGACTATAACCTGGTGTTGTGTGATTTTTAACTTTGTCCACCCCAGTCTAACACCGGCATCTCCAAATCATTCGGTCTGTACCCTTCATGATCCTATGATGATCTGCCTTTTCCCCTCCAAGAAGTTAAAACATCATCAGACTGAATGGAGCTTAATGCAGCCTCCAACATTAGCCCTTACACAACAATATTAACCCTTAGACAACAATATTAACCAGACACTCTGATTCAGTCATTTTGAGTGAGGGATAAAAAGTGTCTGGGGTGTCAGAGAGAACGCTGCTGCTTTTTCCTTCGGGAGTACCATGGGATAGTTCACATCCATCTGCGAATGCAGGTGGGGCATCGGTTGAAGGTCTCAGCTGAAAACGGCACCACTGACAGGGCTGCACTCAGTAACACGCCAGAGCATCATCCTGGCTTCTGTGTTCAAGTTTCTGGAGTGCAACCTGAACCCACAATCTCTTGATTCAGAGACCTGAATGCCACTGAACCACAGCTGCCAGGTATGCAGTGGGACAGCTCCTGATCAATTTTATCCACCCACCAGCTCCGAAACACCTGAAAAATAGCTATTAAATAGCTAGAGTCTTGACAGTTTATAATCCTGGATTAAATTACTAAGCACTTTGCAAGGCAAAGAATTACCAGGACATTCACTACAGACTTGATATGGAGAAATTAAGTTTGACTAATTTAATCAAGATTCTTGAAGAGTCCTCAAGTGTACTGCAAAAAGAAATAGAGGGATTGGTGCATACACAGGTTTCCAGAATGTGTTTGATTAGATGCTTTAAGAGATTTGTCGTGAAAATTCAGGCAATCAGGTGACTAATTGACAGAAAGCAAAGATTGCAGCAATGTTGAAAAGTCCATCTTAGAAACTGCTGCTTTTTCCTTCTTCTTACATAAGAGGAAGTCTATTCAGGAAGTCTATTCAGGTTTGCTGATGATACTGTATTGGAGAGCACAGCAAAGTAGGTAACCAAGTGGCAAATGCAGTTCAGTGCAGAGAAACCAACACTTTGTAGTTGGTCAGGAGTGGGGAGAGAAGGATGAGAGATTTTGGAGGTATAGATCATTGATGGTGAGAATCTCTTTTTGGAGAGCATTGAGTACAGGAGTTGGGAGGTCATGTTGCAACAGTACAGGACATTGATTAGGCCACCTTCAGAATAATGTGTTCAATTCTGGTCTCCTTCCTATCGGAAGGATATTTTGAAACTTGAAAGGGTTCAGAAAAGACTTACAAAGATGTTGCCAGAGTTGGATGATTTGAGCTGTCGGAAGAGGCTGAACAGACTGGGGCTGTTTTCCCTGGAGTGTCGGAGGCTGAAGGTGACCTTATAAAGGTTTATAAAATCATGAGGGGCATGGATAGGATAAATAGACAAGATCTCTTCCCTGGGTGGAGGAGTCCGGAACTAAAGAGCATAGGCTTAGGGTGAGAGGGGAAAGATATAAAGAGACCTAAGGGGCAACCTTTTCATGCAAAGGGTGGTACGTGTATGGATGCAGACGGTGGTACGTGTATGGTATGAGCTGCCAGACGAAGTAGTGGAGGCTGGTACAATTGCGACATTTAAAAGGCATCTGGGTATATGAAAAGAAAGGGTTTAGAGGGATATGGGCCAAGTGCTGGCAAATGGGACTGGGTTAATTTAAGATATCTGGTCGGCATGGACGTGTTGGACCGAAGGGTCTGTTTCCATGCTGTACAGCTCTATGACTCTATGACGCTAGAACACTACAAAGGAAAAAAACAGCATTCTGAATTCTGACATTTATTTATAGATAGGACTGGAGATATAAATCATGAACCTGGGCTGAACCCAAGCCCAAGCCTCTGTCCCCTTGTCCAAGCACAGTAACTCCCTATACCACTGGGCCCTGAGGAGCGGACTCAGATGTATCCCAATGGCCTGGGCCTTGCTCACAGAAAGACACACTTGCCATTGAGCTGAATATATGCAAGAAAGTGACAGATATGTTTTTTAGATTTAAGGCATGATTTTGTAAGGCATCAAGGAGTCAGTAGAGGAAGGAAGCTTGAGATAAACGATCAATCATAGAGTATACGATAGTGAATAAGGTGCTTGGTACGGTTGCCTTTATTCATCAGTGCATTGAGTATAGAAGTTGGGAGGTCATACTGTGGCTGTACAGGGCGTTGATGAGGCGACTTTTGGGAAACTGCGTAAATTCTGGTTTCCCTCCGAGAGGAAGGATGTTGTAAAACTTGAAAGGGTTCAGAAAAGATTTACAAGGATGTTGCCAGGTTTGGAGGATTTGAGCTATAGGGAGAGGCTGAATAGACTAGGGCTATTTCCCCTGGAGTACCGGAGACTGAGTGTATCATAGAGCTGTATAGTATGAAAACAGATGCTTAGGTCCAACTTGTCCATTATGATCAGATATCCTAAATAAATCCAGTCCCCTTTGCCAGTATTTGGCCCATACCCCTCAAACTCCTTCCTATTCACACATCTATTCAGATGCCTTTTAAATGCTGTAATTGTACAAACTCCACCACTTCCTCTGGCAGCTCATTCCATACACGCACCACCCTCTTTGAGAAAAGGTTCCCCTTTAGGTCCTTTTAAATATTTCACCTACACTTTAAACTTATGCCCTCTAGTTTTTGACTCCTCAAGCCCAGGGTAGAGACCTTGTCTACTCACCCTATCCATGCCCCTCATGATTTTATAAACCTCTATAAGGTGACTCCTCAGCCTCTTGACACTCCAGGGAAAACAGCCCCAGCCTGTTCAGCCTCTCCCTGTAGCTCAAATCCTCCAAACCTGGCAACATCCTTGTAAATCTTTTCTGAACCCTTTCAAGTTTCACAACATCCTTCCGAGAGGCAGGAGTCCAGAATTTACACAGTTTTCCAAAAGTGGCTTCATCGACGCCCTGTATAACTGCAGCATGACCTCCCAATTTCTATACTCAATGCGCTGATGAATAAAGGCTAGCGTACCAAACGCCTTCTTCACTATCCTGTCTACCTGCAATTCCACTTTCAAGGAACTATGAACCTGCACTCCAAGGTGTTTTTGTTCAGCAATACTCCACAGATCTTACCATTTAGTGTGTAATAGGTTGACACTGACTCCTTGCCAGCTGCCGTGAGCAGATCTAGCGCTAACATTTCTTATAATCGTTCTGCATTTTTAAACTTACATTATGCATCTGTCTAAGATTTTTTCACCCCATGATCTGTGCGTCCTTCCTATTATGATCTGCCTATACTGTTTGCAAACAAAGCACTTTACTGCACTTAGGTACTTGCGACAATAAATCAATCAAATCAAGTCCTCACAATCATCACGAATGGCAGAGAAGGTGTGAAGAGCCACATGGCCTTCTGCTGCTCCTGGTTTCCACCTTTTCTATAGAGTGAGTGCAACAGAAGTCCACAAGAGCAACTGCCAAGATGGAAGAATGTATTGATGAGGAAAGGTCAAATAGGGGGCCTTTATTCTTGGAAATTTAGAAGAATGCAAGGTTATCTCGTTTAAACATTAAAACTTATTACAGGGCTCGACAGGATAGATGCAGGGAGGATGGTTCCTCCTGTCTGAGAGAGTGAGTAGAGATTCTCAAACTAAGGCACACAATCTCAGAATGCAGGAGAGGTCATTTAGGACCGAGATGGGAAGGAAATTCTTGTCGACACCAGAGGGCTGCAGGAACTCAGTCACTGTGACCGAGCTTGATAGATCTCTACATGTGGAAAAACATTCTTTGTGTCTTTCAGAGAAGCAAGGCCAACATTGGAAATGAAAACCTGTCAGCTTTGTCCAGTCAACAACTGAAGGGGGTATTGAGGCTAAAAAGAGCAGAGAAAGGAAAAACGTTGGATGTGTAGATTCTGTAATCTGAAAAAAAACCCCAGAGAAAAAAACAAGCTGATACCAAAAGCCTCGCTAATGCTCTGGTAATAAAGAAATGAATGAACAATATGTGGCAATGACTTGATCTCCACTGTTGTGTTTTTTTGGTTGAAGGACATTAGGACTATAGAGAGGAAACAATGAACATTCATTGAATGATGCCAGGAAAAAGAATTATAAAGGAAGAATTTGCAATTAAGTAGCACTTTTCACAAACACATAATATGCCAAACCATTTTTTCACAATAATGAAGAGTTTTTGATGTGTTGTCAATGTTGCAACGTAAAGGACATACAATTTATATAAAGGCACAAAAAGAAGGAACTATTGTGTACAGGAACACAAAGAAAGGTTAAGAGGGAACCTATAGCAAACATCAAAAGAATAAATGGCTGCTGGAAGATAAATAACAAAATCATTTTCATTGGCTTATCACCCACCTGACCTTTCAATTTCAGTCAATTCCACTGTTTAGATTCTTCAGGGTTTTTCTGATAACTGAGCCCATTATGAATGCTTGGCTGAGTTTGACAAACGTAAGAATCATTTATCTCAGCAAGTGGCTATGTTCGCGTCTTTATTGACAATTTGAAAGACATAGCAAGAAGATCATATGTCTTTGAAAGTGATCACTGAATGACTATTTGTTAGGATTCATAACAGACATATGATTTGAGGGGAATGATTACTTTGTGAATGATTTTTATGAATGAGTTATTTTTTCTTTCCAGCATGGAACACATCCAATAGAGAATCCTATTAGATTATTATGACTTTTACTAAAATATTAGTTCAAAGAGATCCTAAAGTCTGGGTGACTGGCTGTAGAGGATTCATGTCAAGATTAGAGTAGTGCTGGAAAAGCACAGCAGATCAGGCAACATCCGAGGAGCAGAAAAATCGGCGCTTTGGGCAAAAGCCCTTCATCAGGAAGGATGCTGGGAGCCTCGGGGGTGGAGGATGCATGGTGGACTCCTGGGGTGTATGACAGTTGTTGCTCCAGGTGTATGGGTTAATGTATGAGAGAGTTTGGAAGGTGACATTGGGGCATGAGTGTCATGTTGGAGACATGGAGAGTGTGAGGAGGTAGGAGAATATGATAGGGCATGATGTATGTTAAACATTGAGGAGGGAGGGCTGGGTATATCTGTGAGGAATTGCAGGAAGTATGGCTATACCATGGGAGAGGTGGGTTGGATATGTGAAGAGTCATTCGGGGAATGTATGGACAACATTGAGACCCGAGCTGCTGACCTACAAAAAGATGCATTGCAGATGAATGAGAGGAGATCTTAAATAAACAAGATACCTCTGGATTTGACAGGGTAGATATTGACGTCTGTGCATGTACGTGCCTGTCTGGTGTCTAAAACCAGAGGGCATAATATCCAAGTAAAGGTCAACCATTTAAGGCAGAAATAGGGAGGAATTTGTTCTTTCAGATGGTCATGAGTCTGTGGAATTCTTTACTGCAGAGGGCTGTTGAGGCTGGGTCATTAAGTACATCCAAGGCTGAGATGGATAGAAGAATGAAAGACTTTGGGGAACAACCAGGAAAGTGGAGTTGGAGATTATCAGATCAGCCATGCTCTCACTGAGCTGACTCAATACTGAAGGCTTCCTTCTGCTCCTACATTTTATGAATGAGGAGGGTGCCTGACGCCCACAGCTACCCACACTGCATTGTGGCTCATCAGAACCCAAACATTCTTCTTTCCTGGCCATAGACTGTGGCAGGAATGTGGTTTGGAGGGTGGGCCTGCATTAGAGGCTCACTTGCACACATTGATCCAGCTGAAAGTATGATATCACCAAAAAAGATCTTGAGCTGGAGATGATATCCAGGGAAATGGGAGTGGCGTAGACTCAGCAAATTCTGTTTGTGATGATCCTAGCTTTGAGCGCTGTGTGATAGGATAACAGAATTGATAGTCAAGGGGAACAGTCTGTGTGTCTCTTTCAACTTTGACCTGCTGTTTTGTTCATGAAAATTAAAGTAACACAAATGCAAGAGGACTAAAATTCAGATACATTGATCTTCACTGCCTCCTCCCCTATCCATCCTCCCAACGATCAGTCTGTTGATTAGAACTGTTAAAACATTGGCCGCAATAACCTGAACTAAAAGGCTAGCACTGGGTACAATGGGTCGACTGGTCTTCTCAGTATTTTCTATCAACTCTGAGATCTTGCTGTAGGTCCAGACCAGGTTAGTGAATGATGACTGTGCTCTATCCATTTGTCTTTAAAAGAGTTACTTGCATGCACAGGACTTTCAGATGAATTGGACTTTGTTTAAAAGAGTATTCCTGTGACAATGCAGGAAACACTACTGTCAATTTGCATATAATAAGAGTCCACAAACAACCATGATATGACCATTTATTGTCATGATGCTGGACAAGGACTAATATTGCGCACGACATTGGGCGGACTAGATTTGTTTTACATCCACTTATAGAGCAGGCAAGCTTCAGTTGAACATTTTATCAGAAAATAAAGGCACCTCCAACAGTGCAACACTCCTTCAAAGAATTCAGAGGGAATAAATAAAATTAGGCACTAAGTAAAATCATAGAATCCTTAAAGTGTGGAAGTAGGCCACTTGGCCCATCAAGTCAACACCGACCCTCCAAAAACCTTCCCATCCAGGTCCACCCCATCTCTGTATTCCCCATGGCTAACCCACCTAGCCTGTACATCCCTGGACACTACGGGCAATTTAGTATGGCCAACCCACCTAACCTGCACATCTTTGGAGTGCGGGAGTAAACCAGAGCACCCAGAGGAAACCCATACAGACACAGGGAGAATGTGCAAACACCACACAGCCAGTTGCTCAAGAGTGGAATTGAACCCAAGTCCCTGGCGCTGTGAGGCAGCAATACTAACCACTGAGCTCAGTGCCAGACTGAATGGCCTTCTTCTGTGACATAACAATTGTGTGATTCAGTGCCTCATTGGAGCATTAACTTTGTACTTAATTCTCTGCGCTGAGGTGTGAACTCAGTGAGTGCTCCTTACTGACCCATTCACTGGCTGACCCTCTTACCTTGAGTCAGAGCGAATTTCACATTCTGCACTCATTGTGTGAAAAATGTCTGTTCTCTGTCATGTTACTGCTTTAATGGCTAAATATCTTCATGAGCCAGGCACCCAGATGATACCACATGAATAGGAAAGGTTTGGAAGGATATGGTTCAGGAACAGGCAGGTGGGACTAGTTCAGTTTGGGATTACATTCGGCATGGACTGGTTGGACTGAATGGTCTGTTTCTGTGCTGAATGACTCTGTGACTCAAGACTACCATCCATGAGGACAAGCAGCTGCACTCTGGACTAAGGATAAGTACATAGACACCATAAAACTGCAAGTTATCTACTAAGAAAACCTGTTTGAGATTAACTAATAAACTGAACCTATGCTACTAACCAATAACAGAAGAAAATGGCAGTTCCTCTATTTAAGGATACACTTGCATTGGAGACAGCACATTGAATGGCCACTAAGTTGGACACTGGGATGAAATGGTTGTACTATGATGAGCAGCTGAGCAAACTGGGCTTTTATTCTCTGGTATTTATGGTTTTGAAGGTTAGAAACATCAAAACATAGACAAAGGGAACAGGAGGAGGCCTCTCAGCTCTTTGAGTATGCTCTACCATTCAATATGATCATGGCTGATCCTCCAATTCAGTATCATGTTTTTCCTTTCTCCCCGTGCCCTCAAAACTCCATGTAACTCTTTTCTTTGAAAACATTCAATGTTTTGCCCCCCCAGAGAATTTGGCAGAAAATTCCACACTCTCTGGGTGAAGAAGTATTTCCTCATCTCAAGTCTTAAATGGCCTACTCTGTGTCCTTAGACTGTGGACCCTGGTTCTGGGCTCCCCTGGTTATCAGGAACATCCTTCTTTTGTTTTCCATGTCTAGCCTGTTAGATTTCTATTGATTCTCAGGGATCCCCCCTCCCAATCTTCTAAATTCCAATGAATACAATCCCAACCAATCCAGTCTCTCTTAATGCGTCAGTGACGCCATCCCAGGAGCCAGTCTGGTAACCCGCTAATAGTTGCTGTTAATAGCTAGAGTGCATCATCAGTAATGGCAGATTTTGTCACCTCACATGAAACTGGGAAGCAAGAGAAAAGGATCTCAATGAAGTTCTGCTCAACAACGTTTCTGTAAATGGGGTAAATAGATTGTTCACTAGTTTGCACTAATCTGCTTTCCAGTCATCCTCTGTCAAAAACATTCTGGAATCCAAAGTTAAAAATCACACAACACCAGGTTATAGCCCAACAGGTTTAATTGGAAGCACTCTAGCTTTCGGAGCGACGCTCCTTCATCAGGTGATTGTCACAATCACCTGATGAAGGAGCGTCGCTCCGAAAGCTAGCGTGCTTCCAATTAAACCTGTTGGACTATAACCTGGTGTCGTGTGATTTTTAACTTTGTACACCCCAGTCCAACACCGGCATCTCCAAATCATCCCGGAATCCAGTTGTGATATTGACACATAACTCATCACCACTCTCTACACTCTCTCTTGCCTCCTCATAAACCTCAATTAGGTCAGTCAAGCAAGATTTTCCCTTTAGGAATCCATGCTGATAATTCATGATTAAATTTTTCATTTCTCTCTATCTTCTTTTATTATCTCTCTTTGTGAGGATCACACTATTTTTCATATTGCCAACGTGAAGTTGACTCAACTATAATTACCAGGACAGGTTGTGTTCCTTATCTGACCTTTGTAAGTATAGGAGTCATCGAAGCAATTTGTCAGTTCTCTGGCATAATGGCTTTCTCAAACAAATGATTAAATATATTAGGGCGTAATGCCAGTGCTATGCCTTTCCTAGATTCCTTTTACAGTACATGGATGCACTCCATCAAACTAGGGTGTGTTATTCATTTTGAACTCCATTCGTTTCTTCAGTACATCTCGGATAAGGTCTGAGCGGCCAATCAGGTATCTATTACCAGGCAGACTGCTGATCCAGTCCCACTGCTGGCAAGTGCAGGCTCAGGATCTTCTGTTCCTGTTAACAGAAACCTCTGACCATTTCACAGAGCCCTGGAATCTCATATTCCAGATGAAACAGGCTCAGTGGCCAGCACTGCTGCCTCACAGTACCCGGGACCCAGGTTCACTAGAGTTTGCACATAATCCCCATGTGTGTGTGGGTTTCCACCCAGTGCTGTTATTTCTTCCCACAGTCCAAAGATGCACAGGTGAGCTGGATGAGCCATGTTGAGTTGCCCATCGTGTCCAGGGATGTGCAGACTAGGTAGACTAGCCATTAGAAATACAGGGTTGCAGGGATAGGATAAGGGGCTGTGTCTGAGTGAGATGTTTGAAGGGCTGGTCCAGACTTGATGAGCCGAATGGCCTCTTTTCACACTGTAGGAATTCTTTGAGACCATTCAGCCTGCTGACAGTGATATCTGATTACTTCCATTTTCACGTGAATTTTTTAAAAGATCTTAGACGATGTATGGTGGAGTAGGGGAATGATAATGGAGGTGTTGAGAAAGGAAGGAGTAAGGCAGGTTAGGAAGTGATGATGATGGTTTCCAAAATACCCAAAATCACTGTGAGGGGCATTCTTTAAATGGGAGCATGTTACTGACATCACAGTCTAACAAGTGGTGCAGAATGAAACAAATTAAGTACTATGTGCTGGGAAGCTGACAAATTCCACGATTGCAGGGTCTCCCCAGAGACCGACAGAAGCTCCGAATGAATACAGCAACTTTCAGCCTCCCACGCATCGAAGTTCTTCAATGGCTTGCTGCCCTCTACCCCTGTGATGTCAGGGGTCTTCTGAGGGAGTGTGGGTAATCCCCAAGGGCGAAGACATGTGGTGAAGGGGGACTCAGAAGTCACGCAAGTATTTTAAACAATTCCCGCACCTAGGGATGCTGCAACAGCGCATCTTGTCACAGATTGACAGGAAGATTCAGCAGTTAGAAACATTCAGTGCCTTAACAAGAGGAACTTACAAGAGTCTGCCTATCCATGAGTTCAGAGGACTTTAAATGCCACTCCATTGAAGCCTCTCTCCCCCTCCTTCGATTCTCAACCCACCAGGGTCTGGCCTGTTCCACACTATCTGAGACTAGACTGCTTTCAGGAGAGATCAAATCCTAGAGAACTGAGTGCAATGTTCAGCGTCATTCACAATTCTTCAGATATCAGAGCATTCAATGTCCAAATATACTGAATCCAGAACAATATCTATGTTTGGCCAGATACAAGTTTATTCATGTTACACAAGAGCCAGGCAATGACAATCTGCAACAAGAGAGAATTTAATGAATGCCGCTTGACATTCAGAGGCATTGTCATCACTGAGTACCTCCATCACCAACATCCTGGAGGTTACCACTGTTCAGAAATTCTACTGGACTCGCCATATAATATGCAATAGCTACAAGAGCAGGTCAGAGGATAGGAATACTGTGGCAAGTAACTCATCTCGTGACTTTCCAAAGCCTGTCCACCATCTACAAAGATTGAGACAGGAGAGTAAATGAACACTCCCCACTTGCCTGGGTGGGTGCAGCTCCAACAACACTCAAGCAGTTTGACTTTATCCAGGACAAAGCAGCCTGCCTGATTGGCATCACATCCATAAACATCCACTTTCCACCGACATTCAGTAGCAGCAGTGTGTACTACCTAAAAGATGCTCTGCAGAAATTCACCATAAAACATTAGGCAGCACCTTCCAAACCCATGATCACTTCCACCTGTTGCGATATATCCTGGAACTCCCTCCCTTAACAGCATTGTGGGGTGTTGCTGCACCAAATGAACTTTAGTCACCTGACCTCAGACAGAGCCCCGCCTTCACCACTCAAGTACAAAATAAATCAGACTTACGAATTCAGGGTACCCTGAAAATCAGGGTGCATCAAGTAAATCAAACAATATTCTGAGTAATTCAGACAACATACTGAGTCATTCAGACAGTGTACCAAGTCAGACAGTGTACCAAGAAATTCAGACAGTATACCGTACACTTCAGAGACTGTATTGAGTAACTCAAAGACAGTAAACAGAGAATATACTACAATGTACCAAGCAAATTAGTCACCAAGAACTTCAGGCAATACTCTATGTCAGACACACTGTCCTGAGCAAATCACACAGAGTACAAGCTGCAAAAGGGAAATCAGCCAGTATTCTAAGTAAATCAGAGAGTGACTAGATCACTTACAGTGTGGAAACAGGCCCTTCAGCCCAACAAGTCCACATTGACCCTCCGAAGAGCAAGACTGAATCAAGAAAATCTAAGTGTACTGAGGAAATCTGACACGAACTGAGGATATCCAACAGTTCTCTCAGAATATCAGGCAGTATCGAGTAAATTCGTACGTATTCCTTGTTCAGAACACGATGTATCAATGAAATTGGAGATATTCTGAGTAAATCAGTTTGTACTGAGAAAATTTGAACATATTCCCAGCAAGTCAGTGAATGTCTCAAGTAAATCAAACTGTTCTGAGCAAATATTCACTGTACCATGGAAATTAGACAAAACACCAATAAATCAGATATTATACTGTGAAAATCAGACAGTGTACCAAGTAAATCAGACAGATGGCACAGGGGGAGCAAGCCAGACCAAATCAAATTTGAGATCACAAGATTTGTAACACAGTGAAATTAAAACATTCAACGATGCTCAAAATTGCTCATTTGTGCCTGACCAGACTTGACAAATAATAAATCTTAGATACAAGTTTATAACTTAACCAAAAATTAAAAATTAGCAAAATGTAAGCAGAACTAATATATAAGGCAATCTAATATCCACAATCTAAGCCCAATCTTCATTGATTACCAATCCCCACACTTACACCGACAAACACACAGTTAAAGGATAAATCTTTCAATAACCATCTGGATGATGAAAACTAGCCTTCATGAAATCCAATGGGCAATATTGCAGGCACATAGAATAGTATCTTGCTTAAATTCTGAAGTCACTGTCAGTACAGAAAACTTGAGTAGGCCTCTGGAGACTTTTCTTCACATCTTATAGACTGGTGCTCTTTTCTCAGGACTTTCAACAAGTCCATAACTGGAGAAGAACTAGACAGAGCAAAATAAAAAAGAAAGTCCTGCAGCTTCCAAAGCAACACTGCCATCTGTTCTCAAAACCCAGACAAAAATGTTTTGGTTTCTCATATTCAACATTCACTGTAGTTGGCTGGCCAACACTGGTCCTTCCTGCACTGAAATATCAGCAGCGCACAGTGTGAATCAGACAGTGTTCACAACAATCAGATGCTGTGAATGGAATTCAGCATGCCAATTAAATCAGCAAGTACTTCAAGAAAATCAGAGACTATGTTGAGAAAATCCGGCAATATATCTTTGTAAATCAGACAATCAGTCTGAGTAAGTCAGATTGTGTACCGAGTAAACTGGAATGTCAGTAAACCAAGGAAATCAGAGTGTGTTCATCCAAATCAGAGGGTGTTCACTGAAATCAGAGACTGTACATGGAAATCAGAGCGTGTACACAGAAATCAGAAAGTACACATGGAAATCAGAGATTATGCATGGAAATTAGTGTAATTTGGAATCAGAGAGTGTAATTTAGAATCAGAGAGTATAATTTGAAATCAGAGAGTGTTCATGTACTTCCTTGTTTATCAGCTTCCTTCCTCTCAGGCACCTTTTTGATAAGTACTAGCAGACCATTAACTTTCAATGTCACAAGTGTACCTTCTCCTATCCTTTTGTTTAACCTTGTCAATACCAGCTCAGTAATGGATCCTTTATGTTTCATTTCATTGCTGACACTAGACTGAAGTCAACTGGATCTTTTGTGCACTGTACTGCTGTACCTGAGCTGCTAATTTCACAATGCAGGATAGCAGTATTTTGAGCTTCTTCATCCTTCAGCTTTTGATTGAAGGTCATAGGCAAGGCTGCATCTGTCGGGTGAGCTCCTGACTGTGCATTACCAATGCCCTCGGTGTAGTGGACACTGTCGATCTTCTCGAGCAGATTAATTGGAAGGTTGAGTAAAGTGCTATCCTGGTTCAACTCATACATCTTGTTTGGCCTGATTTCTGCCTTGACCTTTGGTCTGATTGCAAAAGGCACTGATTTAACCTTGCAATATTACGCTTGATTCTCATCCTTGACTTTCAATTTGTCAGAGATTTTTCATTCATTTTTCCCACATCTCAAATTAAAACAGTGGCATGGTCCTTTAGGATTTGTGATAGATCAGTCTCAGCATCTGATATTTTATAAAATAATCTGTTCAGAGATGTTATTACACACCTCTATAACAGATGGGATATGAACTTGGCTCTCCTGGCTCAGAGGCAGGAATACTACCAATGCACTGTAAAGCAAGCAATTCACTTCAGCCCAGTTGAGTTTGATTTTCTCCAACTGATGTCTTGCCGATAAAGCCGGAAAATTTCCTTTGACATTGTTGAAGGCCAAATCTTCACACTGGCTATATAACTGAATATTCACACTGATATAACGCCTTAAAGGCACCACTTTATCTGTGCAAAATTTCAGCACAAAACCTTAGCTCTATTTTTTTTACAAGGTATTCCTGAGACTGCCTGTTTCTTTCAAGTCTATGTCCCCACCTAAAAACATTTCCCTCTGGTGTAGGGTTTTTATTGCTCCCATGGTTCTTTGGGGTGGAGCATGTGCCACCAGTGACTTTTGCATTGTTCTCCTGTTTCCTGGGGTTAATTATTTTTTAGATGAATTAGTGGATTGCTCAGTAGATCTTGAAGCAGATCCCACCCATGTTACCAATTTTCTCCTTGTGTCATGCTTCAATGAAGATTAAGGGCCCTGCTGGTGTTTAACCACAACAGGAGCTTTTTGAAGAAGCTGTTCACTCTTCAGGTGGTAAGTGAGACTGAGCAGTTTCCCTCCAAAGTCAGTTATGACAACACCGTCATGTCACATGATCAAACTCTTAAAGAGACAGTGCAACAATATTCTGGGTTAAATCAGACAGGGCCGTGAATTAAACCAGACAGGGTCCCAAATTAAACTAGACAGGTCCCTAGTTAAACCAGACAGGGCTCCAGTTAAATTGGATAGAGTCCCGAGTTAAATCAGACAGGGCCCAGGGTTAAATCAGACAGAGCCCAGAGTTAAATCAGACACAGCCCCAAATTAAATCAGGCAGGGCCCCAAGTTAAATCAGACAGGGCCCCCAGTTAAATCAGACAGTGCCCTGAGTTAAATCAGATGGGGTCTCGAGTTAAATTAGTCAGGGCTCAAGTTAAATCAGACACAGTCCTTAGTTAAATCAGACTGGGCCCCAAATTAAATCATACAAGGCCAGAGTTAAATCAGACAGTACCCCGAGTTAAATCAGACAGGGACCGAGTTAAATCAAACAGGGCCTCGAGTTAAATCAGACAGTACCCCGAATTAAATAAGACAGGGGCTGAGTTAAATCAGACAGGGCCTCGAGTTAAATCAGACTGAATCCTGAGATAATAAAATAAACCTTTCCTGTATATACTAATGGTTATTTTATATTGTTCTGCATTGAGCAATAACTTGCGATCAAATCAACTTGTGAACAGACTCAGAAACGGATACATTGCAGCCCAAGGACTGACACTCTGATTTACTCTGTGTACATTCAAGAGGTTAAAGAACAAACACAGATGGACTGATTAATGATGGAGATCAGCCAAGATCTAATGCCAAAGATCTGAATGCCCTCTGCTCCTACCCCGATTTTCTGAACAGTGTGGGGTTTCAAAACAATTGGTTTTCACCACTGTGTAGTATGGCAGGCAGTTTGAGTGTCTCGCTTTGTCCTGTGAAATCTCAGCCTACCCAATAGCAAGTCTTGCCTTTGGCTAAGCTTCTTTTAAAGACAGTGAAGTGATTCTCTTCTGTCACCATGTACCTGGTGAAAGGAAGTCTAATTTCTCTTGCTTTTATTCACTAGCAGGCTATTCAATTCCTCTTCACTCCCTTTGTGCAGCACCCTTCCCATGCTCATGGGCTTTCAGCATACATCTGGCCTCAAGCAGCCCCAGATAAAGTCCACAGGCTTAGTAATAATTGACAAGCGCATTATTGAGCTGCAGAAACACAATACTATGCTGAAGAATCCAGTCCTGTGGGCACGAGTGCCTTCGTCAGGGGAAAATGAGGACAAGATAAGCAAGGAAAAACAAAATCAAAATGTCTCAAATCTTTGAGGGGTGATGCGGTGGGAGAATCAGAATAAAGACAGTACAGAATTCTACCATCCTGTTCACAAACCCAGCACATCCCGAAGAGATTACACCAATTAAGCATCTTTTGAAAATATAAACAAAAACTGCTGGAGGAACTCAGCAGGTCTGTGCAAAGAGAAACTGAATTGAAGTTCCAGTTCCAGAGACACTTCTTCAGAACTGTTCCGACAAAGGGTCACTGGACTCCAAACATAATTTCTGTCTCTCTCTCTCTCTCCATCGATGCTGCCAGACCTGCAGAATTTCTTCAGCTGTTTCTGATCTTGTTTCAGATCTACAGCTTTTTGGTTGTATTTTTGATTATTTTTTTAAAGCATTTCTCTCATGGGGAAATGCAGCAGCCAATCAGTGTACAGCAAGCTCCCACAAAACATCAATGAAATAATTATTAACTTATTACCAAGGTTAAGGATGCAAAGGTGTTGATTAAACTGATTAAACATTAGTACATCTCAGGCTTGAGACCAGAGGCTCATGGATTACGTTCCCAAAAAATGGCATTTAATTTAAATTGGTTAGGTTCCCTTTTACAATAGTTTTTGTTTTAGAATTGGTCTTTCCAGAAATAGTGAATTAATTAGTTTATTTGGTTCTTTCATCATTCAGAACAGTGTAGAGAAAGCCTGGTTTACGGCCTTACTAGCCTGAAAATGTCTGACCTCAGCAGACTCAGGACTGGATAATGTACTAGTTTTTTAGTATATTTATTCACTCGATGGATGTGTGCGTAACTGGCTGGGCCAGCATTTTTTTGCTATCCATTAGTTGCCATTGAGATGGTGGTGGCGAGATGTCTTCTAGAACCACTGCAGTCTACGTGCTGTGGGTTGAGACCCACAATGCCCACAGGGAGGGATCTCTAGGATTTTTACCGAGCGACAGCGAAGGAATGAAGATATATTTCCAGGTCAGGATGATGAGTGGCTTGGAGGGGAACTTGCAGGTGATGGTGTTCCTTGTATCTGCTACCCTTTTCCTTCCAGATGGAAGTAGTCGTGGGTTTAGAAGGTGCTGTCTGAGGATTTTTGGCGAACTTTTGAAGTGCATCTTGTAGATGGTGCTACTGAGCATTGGTGATGGCAGGAGTGGATGTCCATGCATTTGTGGCCAATCAAGTGGGTTGCTTTGTCCTGGATGATGTCAAGCTTCTTGAGTGTTGTTGAAGCTGCATCCATCTAGGCAAGTGGGGAGTATTCCATCACACTCCTGATTTGTGCTTGTAGATCGTGAACAGACTCTGGGGAGTCAGGAGGTGTGTTACACACTGCAGTATTCCTAGCCTCTGACCCACTCTTGTAGCCACTGTGTTTATGTGATGGGTCCAGTTGAGGTTTTGATCAATAGATGTTGATAGTGGGGGATTCAGTGATGGTAACACCATTGAATGACAAGGAACAGTGATTAGATTGCCTCTTATTGGAGTAGATCATATTCTGGCATTTGTGTGGCACGAATGTTACTTGCCACTTGTCAGCCCAAGGGCTGAAAATGTGTTGCTGGAAAAGCGCAGCAGGTCAGGCAGCATCCAAGGAGCAGGAGAATCGACGTTTCGGGCATGAGCCCTTCTTCTCCTGCTCCTTGGATGCTGCCTGACCTGCTGCCCTTTTCCAGCAACACATTTTCAGCTCTGATCTCCAGCATCTGCAGTCCTCACTTTCTCCTAGAACTTGTCAGCCCAAGCCTGGATATTGTCCAGATCTTGTTGCATTTGAACACGGGAATGCTTCGGTGTCTGAGAAGTCACAAATGGTGCTGAACATTGTGCAATGGGAGACTGCTTTGGAATATGAGGCACAAATAGATTTTCACCTGGAGGGAGGGAAGGAGTGCATGATGTCTATTACATGTTAAAGCCTTCTATGACCTGTGGGCACCACAGAGGCTGCATTGTTTATCAGTCCCAATAATGACATTTTAATTTAAATTTATTTTTATATTTTGTTTCAGTTACATGCCCCATTAAAGATCAGTTAATTAGTTAATTAATTTAATCGTTAATCAATGCTCCAAAGAGTATAGAGGGAGACTTCTAGGACAATGAGTATTGTTTAGAGAGGAGATAGATATTTTTATGTTGCATTTAAGAAATAATTACATTGTGAAGAAAAAGGTTGGTGGTGCCTGGTTTCCTAATTTATCTAGGCTCGGAATTAATTAATGACAATGACCAGATCATCTATTACAGTCATATTGATTGGTGGTTTAGTGTTAGCAAGAGCACCATTGAGAACTCTAACATAAAACAAAGAACTGCAGATGCTGGAGATCTGAAACAAAACAATCCCTCCTCCCTCCTGACGCCATCCTACATTCAATAAAGCATTATTATGTGACAAAATGGGTGCTTACACACTTCACAACTTGGCAAACAGTGCCGCGGTGGTAATGTCACTGGGTTAGCTTTCCGAAAGGCCTTCGTGGACACAGGTTCAAATCCCACCACTGCAGCAAGGGGAGTTTAAATATAATGAATCTGCTATATTAAAGCCTGCCTCAGTAACAAAGCCCCAAAACTACAACATATTTTTGTATTCGGAAGGAAATTCTGGAGGTGAAATTCCCATTCCATCCTGGTCTGGCCAACACGTGACTCCAGACCTGTAGTAATGTGGCTGGCTCTGAACTGCCCTATGAAATGGCCCAGTCAGCCATTCAATTTATGGGCAATGAAGGATCAGCAACAAATGCTGAACTTTCCAGTGATGCTCACGTCCTATACAGCCTCCAGTTTCTGCCACTGCGCAGAACGCCGAGGCCCATACAAGGTAGTGGATTCCGGAAGAATCTGCACACTGCTGAGTGTGCACAAACCTCCGTGTGGCAATTCTGCCCTGTGGCTTCGGGAAAACATTGCTCTCGTCCCACTGAAGAATATGGCATGAACAACAGAACAAAGCAAGTCATTATATACTGTGTTTATTCGCCGTGACACAGGCTCTATTGGACCATGTAATGCTCTACCTTGATATGATTAGAGGATCTGGGCGATAGGCAAACTCCCTGGAAATTTATTTATACGCTATTTATTAATTAGGTATTGGGTAATATTGTAGAACAGATAGATCTAGGGGTTCAGGTACATAATTCTTTTAAATTTGCATGACATGTCGACAAGGTGTTTAGCACGCTTGCCTTCATTGCTCAGACCTTTGAACGTAGGAGTTGGGACGTCATATTGAGGTTGTACAGGACGTTGGGGTACTACGACCAGCTCTGGTCACACGTCATAGGAAGGATATTATTAAGCTGGAGAGGGTTCAGAAAAGATTTACCAGGATGTTGCCAGGAATGGAAAGTTTGAATTATAAGGAGAGGCTGGATAGGCTGGTATATTTTTATAGGAATGTAGGAGGTTGAGGGGTGACCTTATTGAGGTTTATAAAATCATGATGAGCATAGATAAGGTAAATCGCAATGGTCTTTTCCCTCGGGTGGGGGAGCTCAAAACTAGGGAGCATATTTTGATGAGTAGAGGAGAAAGATTTAAAAAGGATATGAGGGACAACTTTTTTTACACAGGGAGTAGTTTGCATATGGAATGAACTGCCTGAGGAGGTGATGCAAACAGGTACAGTTACAGCATTTAAAAGACATTTGGATAAGTGCATGAATAGGAAATGTTTGGAAGGATATGGGCCAAACGCAGGCAGGCGGGACTGATTTAGTTTGAGATTATGGTCAGTATGAACTAAAGGTTGGACTGAAAGGTGTGTTTCTGTGCTATATGATATTGTGACTCTCTGATTCTATCTGTCACTCACTGGAGACCTTACCTTGTGAGCAACTCACTTGCAGAAAGGCAATTAACATATCAAGATTTATTGGGAACATTCAGAGGCAAAGTTAAGACATCAGAGAGAGTGCACGATCATCTGAATGGCTTACCCAATTCAACACTTTACCCATGTGACACAAACGTGGACGTTCATCTGCACTGGATGAATAATTTCTGATTTTTAAACTTCTGATTTTCTAAACAATGTCATTCAAACTGGCTTCATCTCGGTATCTCTGAGTCAAAACACTTTGCTACCCACTTTCTCATGGTGAATAGCTGGACTCAGTACAGGATAACACCAGGATCCAGACATACTGAAGAGGTGCAATGGTAAAAAGGAGAGTATCACTCTGAAGACTTCACGTTTGAGGTGGTAGTAGAAGGGATATTGACAAGGAGAGAGAGGCAACTTGCCAACTCTCCTTCAAGACCACCTTCCAGACCCACATGTTTGTGTAGGACAGTATAGAGATCACATGTTGGACTCATCAGTCATCTCACACCCCAGTGAACTGCAGTGGAAACAAGTCATCCTCAACTCCAAAGGACTGCCTAACAGAGAGAAAGACCAACCATAAAAATCTGCCTGGTTCACGAACATCTTTTAGAAAACCTGTTGTATGAGCAATCAATTAGAATTGAGAGTTCTCAAAGTACCTAATAAAGTCACAGCACACTGCTGTGCCCTGACCAGACCAGGCAATGTAATACTGTACCCTGACTAGGCCAGGCAGGGTAATACTGTACTCTGACTAGGCCGGGCATGATAATACTATATCCTGACTAGGCCATGCAGTGTAACACTGTATCCTGACCAAACTGGACAGCGTAATACTGTACCCTGACTAGGCCGGACAGGGTAATACTGTAGGAGGAGAAAGTGAGGACTGCAGATGCTGGAGATCAGAGCTAAAGGAGCAGGAGAATCGACGTTTCGGGCATAAGCGTTTCCTGAAGAAGGGCTTATGCCCAAAATGTCGATTCTCCTGCTCCTTTGATGCTGCCTGAACTGCTGCGCTTTTGCAGCAACACATTTTTAGGGTAATACTATACCCTGACTGGGCAGGGCAATGTAACTCTGTACCCTAACTAGGCCGGACATGTAGTACTGCACCCTTACTAGGCTGAGCAGTGTAATACTGCACCCTTACTAGGCTAGGCAGGATTGGGTGTATGGTAATATCTTTTCTCCAAATGCCAACCGCGGCTCAGTGCACACAATTCTCAGTCTTGAATCAGAAGATTGTGAATCTCAGCTACAATTAAGTGTAGCGTTAAGAAAACGTCACACTGTTGGAGATGCAGTCTTCTCACTTGAGGCATTAAAACAAGGCTGCATTTTTCTGATACATAGTTGCAAAAATCTCACGCATCGACGTCTAAGAAGTGGGGGAGGTGCAGGGTGCATTCTCCCAGGACCTGATCAAGGGTGCATTCTCCCAGGACCTGATCAATATTTATCCCTAATTCAACAAAAGTGGTTATTATTTAATTGTTGTTTGTGGGAGCTTACGGTGTGCAAATTGTATATCATATTTCCTCCGATGTATGAGACTGCAGTTCAAGATTCCATCATTGGTTATCAAGTGTGAAGTTGTTATAGAAATGCTGTTACGAAACATTGATTGAATTGGACTGTATTACAGTGAACGGTACTTTGTTTGAGCGCTCTGCCATTCTGTTTGTTGTACTCTTGCAAGACAAGATTTGGATGTTCGTGAACATTTGAAGGATCGTTTCAATATTTGACAGCAAGAAGAAGTTGGACCATCAACCCACCAAAACTTGTTTGATCACGTCTTCCAAATACGCGACCACTTCCATCTTGCAGGACAAGGGCAGCATCATCATCATTCTGGCTCAACATAATGGATCTCCCTCCCGAACAACTCAGTCGCTGGACTGCAGTGGATCCAAGAAGGTAGTTCACCATCACCTTCTCATTGGTCAACAAGGGGTAGGCAAGAAATACCTTGCCAGTAATACGACGGAAGGGCATATCATAGAGAGAGAGAATATTTAACATAGTCTGAATATGTAGGAGCAACTCTAGGCCATTTAACCCTTTGAACTTGCTCTGCCATCCTAGATCTACCTGAATGCCATTTTCGTACATAATCAGTGATATCATAAATGATTTCAAATTCACTGCAGCATAACCTTGTGGCTCTTAAACTCAATCTCACTGTTAAATGAAAGCCAACACACCATAAGCCTTCTTAACAACCCTATCAACTTGGGTGGCAACTTTGAGGGATCTATGGACGTGGACCCCAAGATCCCTCTTTTCTTCCACATTGCCAAGAATCCTGCCTCTAACCCTGTAATCTGGATTCAAATTTGACCTTCCAAAATGAATCACTTCACACTTTTCCAGGTTGAACTCCATCTGCCACTTCTCAGCCCAGCTCTGCATCCTGTCAATGCCCAGTTGCAATCTACAACAGCCCTCCACACTATCCACAACTCCACCAACCTTCATGTCATTGGCACCTTACTAACCACCCTTCCACTTCTTCATCCAGGTCATTTATAAAAATCACAAAGAGCAGAGGTCCCAGAACAGATCCCTGCAGAACACCATTGGTCACCAAGCTCCAGGCTGAATACATTCTATCTACTACCATCCTCTTAAAACACAACCTGATCCAAAGCAGAGAGCCAGAGAAAATTATCCCATGGAATTTTTGATTTAATTTATTATTGTCTCATGTATCTAAGGACAGTGAAAGGTTTTGTTTTGTGCGCAGTACAGGCAGTTCATACCATACAAAGTGCATTACAATTATATAACAGAGCAAGGAATACAATGTTACAGCTGCAGAGAAGGTGTTCAAAGAACATTAAATTTAAAATTTGAGAGGTCCATTCAGACAGCAGGGAAGAAGCTGTTTCTGAATGTTGGTACTTGTGTTTAAGTTTTTGTAGCTAATACATGATGGTGGGTACAACCATTTCTAGCAACAGCAACAGCACAAACCCCCTCCACAATCATACAGTTCCCTTGCAAACAGCACAAATGGACTCTCCAACAGGATGGTGGGAAGTCTATTGAAAATAACACATTGCACAATACTGTGTGTTACTGGGGGTGGAGGGGAAGGCAACAAAATGTGCTGGTGTAAATTTGTCTTCAGATATCGCTCATTGATTCAGTTCAGGTACAAACAGGAATGAAATGAGGTCATCCCAAACAGGCTCAAAGTGCAAATTTTCCGTGCTTCAGGGGAATTTAGTCAGAACATATTCAGCTGCTCCATCCAACTGTGAGCCCCACACCTTAGAGTAGGGGTATTGGCCTCATGAGACAGACAGTAATAGATCCACCAGAGTTTAGTTGGTAAAATACGGGGACAGTTTACACAAGCATGGCTTGCATTCTCTCATGTATAAATTTGCAGGGATGGTTTCATCAAGGAATGCATTTGCCAAGCACTCTATCCATCGTTTTCTTCATACAGCCTCTCCTACGGTGGCTCAGTGGTTAGCACTGTTGCCTCACATTGTCAGGGACCCGGGTTCGATACCAGCCTCGGGCAACGGACTGTGGAGTTTGCACATTCTTTCTGTTCTGCGTTGGCTTCCTCCCACAGTCCAAAGATGTGCAGGTAGGTGAATTGGCCATGCTAAATTGCCCATAGTGTTTAGGGATGTGTAGGTTAGGTGCATTAATCAGGGGTAATGCAGAGTAATACGGGAATGGTCTGGATGGACTTGCTGGGCTGAAGGGCCTCTTTCCACTCTGTAGGGATTCTAATCCACTAAAATTCAGTAGCCGCATGGAATCCCTACAGTGTGGAAGCAGGCCATCATCCAACCTCTGAAGACCCAAACCCCTGCCTTTCCCATGGCTAATCCACCTAGCCTGCACATCCCTGCGCACTATAGACATTATAACATTGCCAGTCCACCTAACCTCCACATTTTGGACTATTGGAGGAAACCAGAGGAAACCCACACAAAGAGAACGTGCAAACTCCACCCAGTCACCCAATGGTGGAATCGAACCGAGATTCCTGGCACTGAGAGGCAGCAGTGCTAACTACTGAGCTATCATGCCACCCTCAGTGTGCAACAACTGCAGAAATTAACCAAAGATGCCGAGACAGAACCTTATAAACTGGTGACTGTACCATCTATCAGGACAAGGGCAGCAAATACATGGGAACAGCACTACCTGCACACCCCCCCTCCAAATCACTCACCATTCTGACTTAGAAATCCATCAAAGAAAAACAAAACACTGCAGATGCTGGAAATCTGGAATAAAGTCAGAAAATGCTGAAGAAACTCAGCAGGTCAGCATCTATGGGGAGAGAATCAGAGTTCATACTTTGAGACTGGTATGATTCTACAGAACTAGTTATCTGTTTCTCTGTCCAAGCATGAGACCAGACCTGCTGAGTTTCTCCGATGTTCTCAGTGTTTGTCTTATTGCTGTTCCTTCAGTGTCAAAATCCTGGAACTCCCACCCTAATGACATTGTGGGTCAACCTACAGCAGTTCAAGGACGCAGTTCACACTACAGAAGTTCTGAAGAATAAATCACCTTAGGCACAAAACGTTACCTTTGTTTCTCTCTCCAAAGATGTTGCCAGACCTGCCAAGTCTCTCCCACATTCTCCGGTTTTGTTAGCACAGCCAAGAGCCAGAAGCTATATTCAAAACATGCAACAACAAAAGCCTGCATTTCTATAGCACTTCCCATTCATTGAAATGGCCCAAGGCATTTTATGAGAGTGTTAGCAGCCAAGATTTGACACCGGGTAATGTGCAGGACCATTGTGCCAGTTGATGCAAGAATTACAATGTGCAAATTAAGCAAAGACGGATATGCCTCAGGCCCTGTGCCTAGTCCACCATTAAGTATGGTCATGGCTAATCTATCGTTTTCCAATTTCCACATTTTCATCCAGTCCCATTAATCTTTGATTCTCCTGACGAACAAGAATCTATCCACACCTGTCTTAAAAATATTCAGTGAATCCATCTCCAGCATCTCAATGGCAGAGAGTTCCAAAGTTACATTACCCTCAGAGAAAATATTTCGAACAAAGAACAATACAGAACAGGAAAAGGTCCTTTGGCCCTCCAGGCCTGCGCTGACATCTTTTGTCCTTCCATATTAAAACTGTCTTCACTTATATGATCCGTATCCCTCTATTCATGTATTCGTTCAAATGCTCCTTGAATGCTCTATTGAGTCTGCTTCCACCACCTCCTTTTATCTCAGCCCGCTTGGCACACCAGCCTCATTCCTGAAGAAGGGCTTATGCCCGAAACGTTGATTCTCCTGCTCCTCGGATGCTGCCTGGCCTGCTGCGCTTTTCCAGCACCACACTTTTCAACTCCACCTCCTCTGATAGCACGTTTCAGGCACTCATCGCTCTGTGTGAAAAACGTGCCTCCCACATCTCTTTCAAACTTCCTCCCCTCGCACCTTGAACCTTTGTCCCCTAGTAATTGACCCCTCCACCCCGTGAAAAGGCCTCATACTTCCCACTCTATCCATGCCAGACATAATCTTAGAAACTTCTATCATGTCACCCCTCAATCTCCTGCGTTCCAATGAAAACAAACCCAATCTATTCAGCCTTTCTTCATAGCAAAAATCCCTCCTACCAGGCAACATCCTGGTAAACCTTTTCTGTACCCTCTCCAAAACATACACATCGTTCTGGTAGTGGGGTGACCAAAACTGTCTGCAATATTCCAAATGTGGCTTAACTAAAGTTCTATAAACCTGCAGCATAATCTTACACTCAATGCCCCTGCCGATGAAGGAAAGAATGCCATAGGCCTTTTTTACTATCTTATCGACCTGCGCTGCCACCTTTAGTGATCTGTGCCTGCTCAACCGGATCCCTCTGCATATCAATACTTCTAAGGGTTCTGCCATTCATTGTATAACTTCGTCTGCCATTTACCTGTCCATGCCTCGAACTGATCTTTATCCTGCTGTATCCTCTGACAATCCTCCTCAGTACTTGCAACTCTTCCAATCTTTGTATCATCTGCAAACTTACCAATTAGACCAACTACATTTTCCTCCCAATCATTTATGTAGGTCACGAACAGCAGAGGTCCCAGCATTGGGCCCTGTGGAACACCAGTAGTCACAGCCCTCCATTCCGAAAAGCATCCTTCCACCACTCCCCTCTGTCTCCTATGACTAAGCCAGTTGTATATTCATCTTGCTAGCTCATCCCTGATACTATGTGACTTCACCTTTTGTACCAATCTGCCAGGAGGGACTTCATCAAAGAATTTACTGAGACAACATCAACCACTTTCCCTCATCAATCACTTTCGCCAACTTCTCAAAAGACACAATTAAGTTGGTGAGGCCTCCCCTACATAAAACCATGCTGTTTGTCACTAATCAGCCCATTTGTTTCTAATTGCTTGTACAGATCATTCTGTATAACACGTGTTTCATCAACATGAATTGGCTACAACGCGATTGATGAATTGTGGACGCTATTTGGAAAACGCAAACTTTCTACTGAACGGGTATGGCGATTTTTTTGCGGTGATCTTCAACAGCGTGATTTTCTATAGCATGAGGTTGCAGAGGGATACAACTGTCATGTTATAGCGGAAACCACCTGTAGGTCTTGTCCCTGAGAATCATTTACTCCTCATCTCTGTTCCAAAAGGGCAACCCTGAATTTTGGGCTAGAATGTGAGTAGAAAGAGAATGTGAAAAGATTCATGGAGGGTACTCCAGTGTATAGGACCTTGCCAAAATAAGGCTCAGTATACCAATAGTGAAGTGATTAAAACTGAAGATACACAAGAGGTCAGAATCAGAGGATCATAGGAATGGTAGAGTCAACACAGTCAGGGAGGTTCGAGGCTACAAAGGAATTTCAACACAGAATCATAAATTTGAGACATTATTGGACAGAACCAATGTTGGTTGGAAAATGGAGGGTGATGAGGACTTGGTAAATCAGAAATCAACTTGGATTATTATGAACGCAAATGGAGGAAAGAGAATGAGAGAGACAAAGTCAGAGTGTGTGAGTGAGTGAGCAAATGAGTGAGTGAGTGAGAGCGAGAGAGGAGAGAGGTTAGACTGAGTCAGAGTGAGTATGAGAGTGAGTGAATGTGTGAGTGAGTGTGTGTGAGAGAGTATGAGAGAGAGTGAAAGAATGCGAGAGAGTGGGAGAGAGTGAGAAAGTGCAAGAGAGTGGGAGATAGTGAGTATTCTCAAGCTCTGACCCCCTATTGTCCAGGTATAATATTGACTGCGTTTTTCTCTCTTAGGTGCAGTGGGAGTTTATGTCCATGCAGTATTGGCCATTGAAGATTAAATATTAGAAATAGCAAAGATTTCTCTTCCACCCCCAGGAATATCAGTGGCTGTTTATTGCACATACTCACTGTAACAGCTTCAGCACAGTTACAAACATAAGCAAACATAAGCAAAACATTGCCAGGGAAGAGGAGAAAAATAAATCCCTTTCAGGCAAACTGCAGTAATGTAGAAAAGATTAAAGACCATTCATTACCTGTCACTTCCTACAGCTTCAGGATCACATCCAAATATTCTTCACACAATAGCACTAGGGAAAACAAAAAAACAGAAGATAGCTGGGCCAAAGAAAAGCTCCTTTGTGTATCTGGACTGTACACTGAGATTTTCTTGATTTTTTTATTTAATCTGTTCAGAGATATTATGAGACACCGCTGGAGCAGGTGGGACTTGAACCTGATCCTCTTGGCTTAGAGGCAGGGATACTACACTGCGTCAAAAGAGTCCCAGTGAGATTTGCTCAGGAATGGCATCAAATGGGATCCACGTGAGGAACAATCCCATTTCCAATCTGCTGGCTGTGTTCACTATGGAGCTGGCTTCATTTGCTGGGCAGCTCTGCCCCTAGTGGATAGGCTGGCTACTGCAGTGTCCTCACAGCCACAGAAGGGAAACACTGAAGAGAGGGGGTGGTGGCAGTCTAACTGCTATGTTACCCCCACAACGAAGATGGCGTGGTTGGCAAATGATAGCCTGGACAGCAAGCACGAAATTAAAGTTGCCATAGAACTCTCTCATTAGAGAGACCCAACTGGTGATGCATTTAACCAGAGGCACATCTCAGGCGATGAGGGTGGGGTGTGGTGAGGTTGAGAAAGAGGGGTCTTCCTTGTGATCTCAGATAGTTCAGGAACCGAACCTCTGCCATCAAATACCTCCAGAGTGGCTGGTATCTGGCACCAAGTCACTCTTTATTTATATATGGAGAGTCCTTGACATTGATCCAGCTCCCCCAGGACCAACTCCAGGAGTGAACAGAACCTCTGACATTCCTGTTTATATCTGTCAGCCAGGGCTCCCTGATTGGACCTGACTAACAGCCACAATCAGGGAATTCATATTCTATGAGACCTACCTGCTGACCTCTTTGCAATCACTACATGCCATTCATGCCACTCTGCATTACATACCAACCGACCAACCAACTCAGCTAACTGACCCCACCCACCCCCAGTAACCTGAGTGTCAATGGGAAAGACAGCAACGCAGAGAAGCCCCATGGCCACGCATAGCTGGGGAGAGAGTCATGTATAGGTCACAGGGATCAAGTGACTGTGGTGGGGTTGGAGACAGAGGCAAATGTTTATCCAGGTTGGGATAGCGGAGTTAATATTTATTTAGCAATGATTGCAGGGGTGGATAATTTACTTATAGCTCCAGGGAAACATGGGAGAGGACAGGTAGAACCGAATAACAATGAAGCTGTAATGTGGAGCTACAGCCAGTGACATAACAGCTGAGCAGTTAGCGCAAAATATCACATTGCAACTGATGCAGCAAATGATTACTAAGAGCTTATCTCAGAGGATAGGATCAGTTACAGCCAAAAAGAAAATCACACTGAGAGAAGGCTAAAGTGGAGGAAATGCAACAACAAAGTGACAGGGTACCTATGGGAGGGTCAAAAGCAGAGGAAATGTCTTTCTGAAGCTCTGTTAGTTGTTACAATAGTCTGGCAGCCATCTCTATGCTCTCTGTAACCTGGCCTGTTTCCAATCCATCATTGTCCTCACACCAACTCCTGATCTCCTTTGGGTCCACTGATCTAAGTTTGCTCATTTTCCAAGGAGGCTTTTAATATTTTAAAAACTGTTGTATATATTCATGACTTTCTCTCTACATTCTCCCCCCTCCTTTTTTTTGGGCATTGGTGTGGCATTTATTGCCCATCTCTAGTTGCCCCTTGAGGAGGTGGTGGTGAAGTGCTTCCTTGAACCGCTGCAATCCCTGTGCTATATGTTGACCCACAATGCTATCAGGGAGGGAGCTCCACAATTTTGACCCGGCGACAGTGAAGTAACAGCGCTTTATTTCCAGGTCAGGATGGTGAGTGGCTTGGAGGGGAACTTGCAGGAGGTCATGTTCCCATGGATCTGCTGCCCTTGTCCTTCTAGATGGTAGAACTTGAGATTTGGAAAGTTCTGCCTAAGGAGCATGGGTGAGTTACTACAGGGCATCTCAGAGATAGTGTACACTGCTACTACCACCTATTGGTGATGGGGGTGGGTGGGATGGGCGGTGAAGGTGAACTGCATTTCCCTGTACACCATCGTGCTTCTTGAATGCTGTTTGCGCTTCATTCATCCAGGCAAGTGTATCACACTCCTGACTTGTAGGTGACTAAGAAAGGCCGGAGTTACTTGCCACAGAATTCCTACCCTCTGACCTGCTGTTGCAGCCACAGTATTTGTATGGCCAGTCTGATACTAACTACCTTTGGTCAAAGGTAAACCCCCTGCAAGGATGTTGATGATGGGAAATCCAGTGCCGGTAATCCCAATGTGTGTCAATGTGAAGTGAATAAACTCTCTCTTATTGGGCTCAGTAATTTCTTGGCACTTTATGTGCCAGTTATGTTACTTTCCACTTATAAGCTTAAGCCGATATATTTCTCAGGCCTTGCTGAATTAGGGCACTGGCTGCTTCAAGATCTGAGCATTGCACAATCATCAGTGAACATTCCCATTTCTGACCTTATCATGGACAGAACATCATTGATGAATCAGCTGAAGCTGGTTGGACCTTGGACTGAGGAACTCCTGCTGAGATGTCCTGGACCTCAGATGACTGACCTCCAATAACCACGACCATCTTCCCATCTGCTAGGCATGACGCCAACTAGTGGAGAGTTTTTCCTCCAATCCTCAATTGGACTTCAATTTGGCTCCTCCATGCCACTGAAATTGCTTCTTCAAATGTTAAAAGCATTGGGATTCAGATCTTTTGTCTGTGTTTAGACCAAAGATGCAATGAGTTCTGAAGCTGAGAGCGCACTTAGAACCTAGACTGAGCATCAGCGAGCGAATTATTGATAGGTGGTGGGATTTGAATTCAATCAAAAATATATGGAATTAATTTGACCTACCCGTGAAACTATTGTTAACTATCTGAAAAACCCATCTGGCTCACTAGTGTCTTTCAGAGAAGGAAGTATGCCATCCTCACCTGGTCTGGCCTCCATTTTACTCCAGACCCACAGCAATGTGGTTGTGCTCTCAACTACCCTCTGGGCAATTTAGGATTATCAATGAATGCTGTCCTAGCCAGCATTTCCTCAGGACTGTAGGAGCAAATTACTGCAGATGCTGGAACCCATTCTGAAAACAATAAATACTGGAGACCACAGCGAGTCAAACAGCATCCATGGAGAGAGCGCAAGCTAACAGAGTTCTGATGAAGAGTCATCTAGACTTGAAACGTTAGCTTGCTGTCTCTCCATGAATGCTGTCTGACCAGCTGTGATCTCCAGCTTTGTTGTTTTTAGTTCCTCAGTACTGTCCCTCCAGCAGTGCAGTACTCCCTCAGTACTGTCCCTCCCACAGTGCAATACTCCCTTAGTACTGACCCTCTGGCAGTGCAGCATTTCCTCAGCACTGAATGGAATCATGGTTGGCACAGACATGGTGGGCCGAAGGGCCTATTCCTGTGCTGTGCTGTAGTGCTCTATGTTCTAAAGTCATGCAAAAATTGAGGTGAAATGATATGACAATTTCTTTGGGTTTCTGAAGATTTTTTCATGAATACTGTGGTCAACAGACACAGAGTTACATCAAATTTACATCATAGAAATAGGCCATTCTGAACCAGGACGTGCAGGTTCAAATCCCACCTGTTCCCAAGGTATGTTGCAGCATGTTTGAACATCTCCTATCCAGAGCGGAGATAGTGACGTCACGCTAATGTTGCTGTACTGGAGGTGCATCACCATCCAGAGAGCCAGGCTAATGCCTGTATTTGAGAGAGTGAATCAAGACAACTAGTGGCTCAGTGATTAACACTGCTGCCTCATAGCAGCAGGGACTCAGGTTCGATTCCAGACGCAGATAACTGTTTGTGTGGAGTTTGCACCTTCCCACCTGGTGCTCTGGTTTCCCCCCACAGTCCAAAGACATGCAGGTTAGGTGAATTGGTCATGCTAAATTGCCCATTGTGTTCAGGGATGTGTAGGTTAGGTGCATTAGTCAGGAGTAAATACAGTGTGGGGAATGGATCAGTCTGGGTGGGTCACTCTGCCTGTTTCTACACTGTAGGGATTCTAGTGAATTTTAAACTCAATTAATAAATATGTAAGTGAAGCCAGTATCAGTAATGGTGGCCATTTGTAGAAACCCATCTGGTTCACTAATGTACTACAGAAAGAGAAAATCTGCCCTCCTTACCCCGTCTGGCCTAAACGTGATTCCAGACCCACAGTAATGTCACTTACTCTTAAGTGCCGTCTGAAATGGTCTCAAGGACGAGTAGGCAGGGGCAACACATGCAGATACCAGTGATGCCTACATCCCCAACAAAGTCATACAGATCTACATTACATAGAAAGGCCTTCTGGCCCATCCAGTCTGTGCCAGTCAAAAACAGCCACCTAATTCTAATCCCATCACTTTGCTCACAGTCTTGTATGCCTTGGCATCTCAAGCGCACATCTAAATACTTAAATGTTGAGGGTTTCTGCCTCTACCACCCTTACAGGCAGGGAGTTCCAGATTCCCACCAACCTCTCTGTGTAAATGTTTTTCCTCACATCTCCTCTAAACATCCCACCTCTTAATTTAACTCTATGCTGACTGGTCATTGATCACTCACCAAGGGGTACAGTTCCTCCCTGTCTATCCTATCATGGGTATGTTAAACACGATGACCCATGTCTACGAAATGTAATAGATATTCTGATATCTGTCCCACTTATCTTAAAATAAATGTCTACCAATTTGTTAAATTCCCAGGCTACCATACCTTGAGAATAGAACTTTCTATTTCAGAGCCAGGAGGCCTGCGTTCAAATCTCAACTGAGTGCAATAACATCTCTGAACAGGCTGAATAGAAAACCTCTCTCCTGAAAGAGTAAACAAAGTAAGATGCCTATTCACCCGATCAACATAAGCTTCCCTCTCTCCTAGGGGAAGCATATTGACTGGAATTAACGTCAGTTAAGTCTTTGACATGGGAACACACATTCCACATTCTTAAGCATGGTCCAACTCAATCTCAACAATTCTCTCCTCTGACTGAAAAGTTGAAAGAGAGTTCACCTCTGACCTGGAATTCCCAACAAAGCAAATTAAACCACCTCTGATGTTATCAAGAAAAAGTCAATGGCAAGTGGATCCAAATATGAACAAAAACAAGAGGGAGAGTAGACATGGTTGGCTGTACCAGTTGTCTTGGAAGTTTAATTTTTAATTCTTTGATAAGGAATCTGGAAAATGGCCTACAAAACAGGAACTGGACCTTTGGGACTGAAGTTAGAAATAGGCAAACGTTGGTCAATGTCTTCGTTTCTCAAACAGCAGTAATTTTTAAAAATTCATTCATGGTATGTGGGTCTCTTTGGCTGGGCATTTATTGCCCGACCCTAATTAGCCAGGGGGGAGTTAAAACTCAAGCACATTAGTGTGGTCTGGAGTCACATGTAGGCCCAGACTAAGAAAGGATGGCAGATTTCATTCCCTGAAGAGCATTAGTGAACCATACGGATTTTTACAATAGCCTTTCGTGGAGAGATATGTTCTTCTTGTCGGATGTGGGTTTTAGGAAGAGTTTACGTGTAACTGAGGATTATATCTGGAATAAATCCATTGGTTGCGAATCTTATCAGATCGATTGGAGAGACAGTTAGAGGTAATAAGGAACTTACACAAGCAAGGGGATGTGATGGATAGCAGTTATAGGAAGGGAGAAAAGTTGTAGATACAGTCACATAGATGGATTAACTCCAGGAAAGGTAAGAGAGGTAGGCAGATACTGCAGGGGTCTTCTGTGACTATCCCCATTTCAAATAAGTATGCTGTTCTGGAAAATGTAGGGGGTGATGGATTATCTGGGGAACGTCGCACAAACAACCAAGTTTCTGGTATCAAGACTGGCTCGAGTGCAATGAGGGGACGTCGGGTTCCAAGAGATCAATTGTGTTAGGGGACTCTCTAGTCAGAAGCACATACAGATATTTCTGTGACCAGCAGCGAAAAATCAGAATGGTGTGTTACCTCCCTGATGCCAGGATCAAGGATGTCTCAGAGAGGGTGCAGAATGTTCTCAAAGGGGAGAGGGATCAGCAGGAGGTCATTGTACACATTGGAATCAATGACATAGGAAGGGAAAAGGATGAGATTCTGAGGGGAAAATATAGAGAAGCAGGAATTTAAAAAGGAGGTCCTCGAGAGTAGTAATATCTGGATTACTCCCAGTGCTACGAGCTAGTGAGGGCAGGAATAGGAGGATAGAGCAGATGAATACATGGCTGAGGAGCTGGTGTATGGGAGAAGGATTCACATTTTTGGATCATTGGAATCTCTTCTGGGGTAGGAGTGACCTGTACAAGAAGGATGGATTGTACCTGAATTGGAAGGGGACTAATATACTGGCAGGGGGATTTGCTAGAGATGCTCAGGAGGATTTAACTATTAAGGTGGGGGGGTGGGTCCCAGGGAGATAGTGAGGAAAGAGATCAATCTGAGACTGGTATAGTTGAGAAAAGAAGTGAGTCAAACAGTCAGGACAGGCAGGGACAAAGCAGGGAACAAGGGAGCACTGATAAACTAAACTGCTTTTATTTCAATGCAAGAGGCCTAACAGGGAAGGCAGATGAACTCAGGACATGGTTAGGGACATGGGACTGGGATATCATAGCAATTACCAAAACATGGCTCAGGGATGGACAGGACTGGCAGCTGAATGTTCCAAGATACAAATGCTACAGGAAGGACAGAAAGGGAGGCAAGAGAGGAGGGGAGTGGTGTTTTTGACAAGGGATAGCATTACAGCTGTGCTGAGGGAGGATATTCCCAGAAATACATCTGGGAGTAGTTATCTGGGTTATCTGAGAAATAAGAAAGGGATGATCACCTTATTGGAATTGCATTATAGACCCCCTAATAGTCAGCGGGAAATTGAGAAACAAATTTGTAAGGAGATCTCAGTTATCTGTAAGAATAATAGGGTGGTTATGGTAGGGGATTTTAACTTTCCAGACATAGATTGGGACAGCCATCATGTTAAAGGTTTAGATGGAGAGGAATTTAAGTGTGTACAAGAACATTTTCTGATTCAATGTGTGGGTGTACCTACTAGAGAAGGTGCAAAACTACTCTTGAGAGTGGGGAATGTGATCTATATGGACTTCAGTAAGGTGTTCGACAAGGTTCCCTATGGGAGACTGGTTAGCAAGGTTAGATCTCATGGAATGCAGGGAGAACTAGCCATACAGATACAGAACTGGCTCAAAGACAGAAGACAGAGGGTGGTGGTGGAGAGTTGTTATACAGTCTGGAGGCCTGTGACCAGTGGAGTGCCACAAGGATCGGTGCTGGGTCCACTACTTGTCGCCATTGAGATAAATAATTTGGATGTGAGCATAAGAGGTATGGTTAGTAAGTTTGCAGATGACATCAAAATTGGAAGTGTAGTGGACAGAGAAGAAGGTTACCTCAGATTACAACTGGATCTTGATTAGATGGGCCAATGGGCTGAGAAGTGGCAAGTGCAGTTTAATATAGATAAATGTGAGGTGCTGCATTTTGGGAAAGCAAATCTTAGCAGGACTTATACACTTAATGGTAAAATCCTGGGAGTGTTGCTGAACAAAGAGACCTTGGAGTGCAGGTTCATAGCTCCTTGAAAGTGGAGTCGCAGGTAGATAGGATAGTGAAGAAAGCGTTCGGTATGGTTTCCTTTATTGGTCAAAATATTGAGTACAGGAGTTGGGAGGTCATGTTGCAGCTGTACAGGACATTGGTTAGACCACTGTTGCATGCAATTCTGGTCTTTCTATTGGAAAGATGTTGTGAAACTTGAAAGTATTCAGAAAAGATTTACAAGGATGTTATAGAGTCATAGAGATGTACAGCATGGATTCAGACCCTTCGGTCCAACTTGTCCATGCTGACCAGATATCACACCCCAATCTAGTCCCACCTGCCAGCACCCAGCCCATATATCTCCAAACCCTTCCTATTCATCTTTCCCAATGGTAACCCTATGGAGGTTGATCAAATCATGAGGGGTACGGGGAGAATAAATAGACAAAGTCTCTTCCTTGGGGTGGGGGAGTCCAGAACTAGAGGGCAGAGGTTTAGGGTTAGAGGGGAAAGATATTAAAGAGACCTAAGGGGTAACCTTTTCACGCAGAGGGTGGTGCGTGTATGGAATGAGTTGCCAGAGGAAGTGGTGGAGGCTGGTACAACTGCAACATTTAAAAGGCATCTGGATGGGTATATGAATAGGAAGGGTTTAGAGGGAAATGGGTCAGGTGCTGGCAGGTGGGACAAAATTGATTGGGATATCAGGTCAGTATGGATGAGTTGGACCGAAGGATGTGTTTCCATGCTGTACACCTCGAGAACTCTAATCAACTATGGTTACATGGTTTTCATTGGGTTGGATTCTAATTCTGTATTTTTATCAAATTCAAATTTCACCAGGCGCACTGTTGGGATTTGAAACTGTATCCTCAGACCATTAATCTAGGTTCTTGGTCATTAATCCACTGGTATTCCCACTACACCACCCTTTCCCCAATTAATGCTGAGTTCCCTGCTCAAAAGGCAGCGTTGACTTACAGTACCAAGACTTTCCCAAATCCATCCCTAGGATGAAACTCAATGTTATTCACACCAATCTGATGTACACTGAACATTTAGAAGTCTGAGTCATTGTGTCACTTTTTAAATATTCATTCATATGATGTGGGCATCACTGGCTCGGCCAACACTTATTGCTTATCTCTAATTGCCCAGAGGGCGGTTAAGACTAAACCACATTGCTCTAGGTCTGGAGTCACATGTTGGCCAGACCAGGTAAGGAGAGCAGTTTCCTTCCTTGAAGGACATTAGTAATCCAGATGGATTTTTTCCGACAATTGACAATAGTTTCATGCTAATCATTAGACTATTAATGCAAGATTATTATTAAATTCAAATTCCACCATCTGCCATGGTGGGATTTGAACACAGGTCCCCAAAACATTCCCAGGGTCTCTGGATTAATAGTTTAAAAATAATACCACTAGATCAATGCCTACCCAATTTACCTCGAGTTGAATTCCCACCCTAAATGAGCTTAACATGCCCACTGCAGCACTGGGGGGGTGGGTGCTTCACTTTTGGAGGTACTTGCCTTGTTGTATAACCCATTAAACAGAGGTATCATCTCATGTGGCTGTAAAACATACCATTGCGTTATTTTGAACCAAAAAGCACCTTCCACCGCCTTGTCTGACACCTTATCAATGAACATCACTGAAACAGAACAACCGAGCACTACCTCTTATGCTGTAGTGGGAGCTTGATGTGATTTCAAATAGTACTTCGTTGGCTTGTGATGTGCTTTGGACTGGCTTGTAGCTGTATAAGGCACGCCCAGAATGCAGGGCTTTCTTTAGAAATAGCCATTTATTGAGATTTCTTTACAAGCAATATGCTAAAACATTACTGTTTGCAGGTCAATCGCCTCTTGGTACACAATGGGATAATTGTTCATTTTTCTGAAGCACAGACAATGCCCCCTTGAGGAATACAGGCGGCAAGACAGCAAACTTCAGTCAGCCAGGCCAAGGCACCGCTATCGTGACAATGAGCCATGACCCAGGGCTTTCCCAACAGGACCTTCTTGAGGCATTCCTCAAGTCAATTCAATTGAATTTATTTTCTCCACCAAACCAAGGAAATTTAAAATCAACTAGGAGAAAGTGAGGACTGCAGATGCTGGAGATCAAAGTTGAAAGCGTGGTGCTGGAAAAGCACGGCAGGTCAGGCAGCATCCGAGGAGCCGGAGAATCGATGTCTCGGGCAAAGTGAAGGGCTCCTCCTTGAAGGGCTCTTGCCTGAAACGTCGATTCTCCTGCTCGATGGATGCTGTGCTGCTGACCTGCTGTGCTTTTCCAGCACCACACTCTCGACAAAAGAAATTTAAGCTCAAAGCAAAAGCTTAAAATGGATGAAGTGAAAAGCAGATGCCAGGAATCTGAAATAGAAGCTTTGAATGTTATCATGACAGAGTTAGATGGGGCTAAAATGATCAAAGGGAGAAAATGGGAACAGGGGACTGATTTGGATAATCAGGCATGACCATATTTAGTGCTGGAGCAGGCTAGAAGGGCTAAGTGGCCCACTTTCACTCCTATTTTCTGCAATTCTGTGGAAGAACAGTCTGGCAGCATCTTTGGAGAGGAAAACAGGATGACAGGGGATGGGGTGATTATAGGGGCGGCACAGTGGCTCAGTGGCTAGCACTGCTGCCTCACAGCACCAGGGTCCCAGGATCAATTCCAGCCTTGGCAACTCTCTGTGTGGAGTTTGCACATTCTCCCCGTGTCTGTGTGGGTTTCCTCCGGGTGTTCTGATTTCCTCCCACAGTCAAAGATGTGCAGGTCAGGTGAATTGTCCATAGGGTTAGGTGCATTAGTCAGATGGAAATGGGTCTGGGTGGGTTGCTCTTCGGAGGGTCAGTGTGGACTGTGGGCGGCATGGTGGCACAGTGGTTAGCACTGCTGCCTCTCAGCGTCAGAGACCTGAGTTCAATTCCCACCTCAGGCGACTCTCTGTGTGGAGTTTGCACATTCTGCCCGTGTCTGCGTGGGTTTCCTCCGGGTGCTCTGGTTTCTTCCCACAGTCCAAAAATGTGCAGGTTAGGTGAATTGGCCATGCTAAATTGCCCGTAGAGTTAGGTAAGGGGTAAATGTAGGGGAATGGGTAGGCTGCGCTTCGGCGGGTCGGTGTGGACTTGTTGGGCCGAAGGGCCTGTTTCCACACTGTAGGGAATCTAATCTATTCTCCTGGTCATGTAGTGGTGGGAGGGAGACAGAAGGAGTGAGAAAATAAGAGGGGACTATATCAGCATGTCTGTCCATTTTACTTTCAGCAGGAAACTTTTAGCTGATGTGGCAACATTTGTGTTATCTTTTGCACTGTAAGAAAGAGATGTGGGTAACAAGCTGCTGAAAGAATCAACAGCTGCTTATTATAGCACCTGATGCATACGTATGTGTCTCAAACAATTCGATGCCTGGGTGAATATTATGCTCCAAACCTGCTTTCTTTGACTGTGTCATGCTTCAAGTCGCCTCAGTCAAGATGGAGTTTGAGACCTTTTAGGTCACATGCTGTTACAGTGGCCTAAATGTTCATCATCATCATCAACATGCCCCTTAAAGGTGTACTGACATACTGACTGAGAGACATAATGTAAACCATGCTAATATTATGCAGTTTCAAGTCAAGAGCAGCTTTCCTGAGGCAGACTGAGATTTGGATGACCTGCACCACGTGTGACATTGAGACTGCTGTTTCAGTGAAGGCCCCAGTTGGGAGTATATTTGATTTGATTTGATTTAAGCTTTATTGTCACATGTACTCAAGTACAGGAGTACAGTGAATAATGTACAATGTCACCACACATGGCACCATTTTAGGCACAAAGGTACCTTGATACAAAACTTAGGTATAAATTAGTAACACAGAGACAACATTGTAATAATGTTTGTGGCACCAGGAGAAATTTGCCATGCCAGAATGGGCACAGTATCAACCCCTTATCACACACCATACCCTCCCTGACTCCCCTCAAGGTGGACACTGTTCACGTCATGAATGGCTGCCTCCCTATGACACTCTGAGAGGTTACCAGATGAAACATTAACTCTTGTTTCTCTCTCTCTACAGAGGCTACCGGACCTGCTGAATTTCTTCAGCGTTTTTGGTTTTATTCCAGGAGCTCCATTTCCCGAAGCACTGAAACCCCTCCTCCTCAATGATCCAAACTGCAGGCATTATCCCTCTGGAACCTAGAGAGGCTGTTGTCTTCCTGCCCCTTGGAAATACGTGATTATTTCCGAGGTCCATCACAAAGTGCCTTCTCAATCGCCAAACTGGGAGTCTGCCTGCCCACCCAAACCTCAACTGGGTAACAGGCTCAGAGGGGGACAGTTCGCAGGAGCCTTTGAGGAGAATAACCCTGTTGCTCTGGCTCCTGAACAAGGCCGGCTCAAGACCCCCTTACATAACTCCAACCCTTAGGTTCTCAAGCCCACCAGGAAAGTATTACCAATGTCTCAGATTGATGATCCTTCCCTCGAGGAAAGGTCGTCACCCTGAGACTTGGACAGTTTTGCTTCTCTCTCCACACATGCTGTCTGACTTGCTCTGCTTTTTCCAGCATGGTTCGATTCTCGTCACAGAATTAACCAGGATTCATTTCAACCTTCACCATTAGTGTAAGCAGAGGTCTTGGGGCGCACTAGGTAGCATCCCTACCTCTAAGTGAGAAGCTCAGGGGTTTAAGACTTACTTCAGGACTCGATGGCCACGAAAGGTGCCTTCATAATGTGGATTTACGTTGACCTATAAACCCTTACAGTACATCCAAGAGTTTCCTCGCCAGGCATTGGGGAGGCGATGGCCGAGCGGTATTATTGCTGGATTGTTAATCCCAAGATCCCAGTAATGTCCTGGCTTTGAATCCCACCAGATGGCGGAATTTGAATTTGATAAAAAAGAAAGGAATTAAGAGTCTAATGGCAACCATAAATCCATTGCTGTTTGTCAGGAAAATCCACCCTATTTACTAATGTCCTTCAGGGAAAGAAATCTGCCATTATTATGTGACCTCCATGTGATTCCAGATCCACCTCAACGGGGTTGGCTTTCAACAGCCCGATGGGTAATAGGGATGACCTAGCCAGCAACACCCTCACTCTGTGAATAAGCACGCATTAAAATCCTGCACCAACCAATAGCAAACCACTGCAGTATGTTGCCCGTCTTAATGATGAACAAATCTAATGGGAACCAAAGTTACATTTCCTCGATAGAGAGAGATGGCATTAGGGAGCAGAGATAGGGAGACAAGCAACATCTGTTTAGGCCTGAAGCCTTAACTCAGTCATAGCCCACTGCCCAAATTGTTGTCCCTTTCCTGCATTTTCTGGTTTCTCATTACAAAACAATATGTGGCGATTTTGTTGGGTCTTGTGAAAAATAACACTGCAGACGATTGATAGGATAACAAAGTAATGTAGTTCAATCTATTGGGTGTGTCTTCCAACAATTGGATCATGAAAGCTGATATACCGATCCAGCCATTTTGAACGACGTGCTATGAAAATTAGAAAATCTTGGAATGATGTTGTTACCTCCAGAGAGGTAATAAACAGTGACAATGCAATCATGCTTGGAAATAAATATATTGGAGCATCACTTTGAGACCAGTCAGATGAATACGCCTCACAGAATCACTACAGTGTGGAAGCAAGCCATTCAGCCCATCAATCTATGCCAACCCTCTAAAGAGCATCCCACCCAGACCCACACCCCTACCTCATAACCCCACATTAACCATGGTCAATCCACCTAGCCTGCACCATGAGCAACTCAGCACAGCTAATCCATCTAACCTGCACTGCTTTGGACTGTGGGAGGAAACCCACACAGATATGGGGAGAATGTGCAAATTCCGCAAAGAGTCCACCCAAGGTTGGAATTGAACTCAGCTCTCTGGCGCTGTGAGGCAGCACTGCTAACCACTGAGCCACCATTCTTATTCTCTAGTTTTATTTGCTATTCCTTCATAGGTCAATCATTAAACTCTCTGGGCATAGCAATCCTCAATTCTCTGTCCCGCTAACTCTACCCCACTCTTGGCATCTGCAGCCAGGTCTAAAGTTGATTGGAGAGTGAATTAGTGAGACTCGTGGGGAATCCCCGCTGTGAGTGGGTCACTCTAGACTTGGACTCAGCTGCTGGATTGGTATTCTAGAGACCCTGGTTAATGTTTTGGGGGCATGGGTTTAAAGTACCACTGTGGCAGATGGGGGATTTTAAATTTGATTAATAAAATCTGGAATTGAAAGCTAGTCTCAGTGACATACAGTCACCATGACACAATCATCGAACATTATAAACATAGAAAACAGGAGCAACAGTAGGCCATTCCACCTTTCAAGCCTGTTCCACCATTCAAAACGATTATGGCTGATCATCCAAATCAATCCCCGCCCCCATATTCTCCCCATTCCTATATCTAGCTCCTTCTTGAACATGTTCAATGTTTTGGCCTCAATTGTTTTCTACGATAGAGAATTTCATAGGCTCACCACGCTCTAGCTAAAACAAATTCTCCACATCTCAACCCGAAATGGCCTATCCCAGATCCTTCAGCTATGTTTCATGACTCTGGACTCCCTGGTTATTGAGAACATCCTTCCTGTATATACCAGCAGAATCAGCAAACATCATTTCTGTATCTTTATAAAACCTCACCAATTCACTAATGCCCTTTAGGGATGGAAATCTGCCATCCTTACCTGGTCTGGCCTACATGTAACTCCTAACCCACAGCAATGTGGATGTCTCTTAACAGCCTTCTGAAATGGCCCACTGAGTCACTCAGATCAAGGGAAATGGGTAACAAATTCTGAGTTTTGGGGTAAAATTCCATCCGTTTTTCTGATGTCCTCTCCTGCCACCCCTGCCAGACCTGTCCTGCACATGACTGGAGACCCACAGTAGTGTGGTTTTACTGTTCCTTGCCCTCAGAAGTGACGCACTCAATGGTATTAGAAATGGTGACAACACACTGTAGCAGCTCACCACCACCTTCTTGTGGTCAACAACTAGTGGAAGATTCACGCTCAACTTGCCAGCGACACCGGCATCCCACAAATAAAAATATATTCGGGAAAATGATCCTGTGACTCTCCCAAACTGCACAAGGGCAAATGCCAAAGATATCCCCTGCCACATTCATCACTCCACTAAAATGAAACAATGCTGCAGTTCATTTTGATGAAGAAAATGGACACCGTCACATAAGCCATCCTCTCTGAACCAAAGACACCAAAAACAGGATCAACAAAACGTGTCACAACATCTCTGGTCTGGAGGAATCTTTGTCTGCAACACAGGTTCACCCTGAGAGATGAGGGATAGCACTCCATAAACACAAGATCCCTTTGTGAATCAGACAGTACAAAAAAACTGAGGAAAGGTGAGACACAGGAAAGATTTCACACCCCGTGAGAGTTAATGCAGCCGGGTTAATGAAAGGTGTGCTCCACAATGTATGGAGTTAAATGCTCTGATTCCTCCCTTAACAGACCAAGCTACAGTTCTGAAAAGCCGCTGTCAGAATTCTATACCTGGGTACTGAATAGCAGGCAAATGATGGAAATCTACCATTTTGAAATGATCAGATTGCACACCACTGTGAAGTGTTGGAAGCTGCATTCATTGGGAATGCTGGAATTAATTTAATCATCAGGCTATGCAAGACTTCTCGATCGATATCATAATATTGCCAGTTTCCATTTCTCACACTGATTGTGACACACAGGAGTTCTCCCTCTCTGTCTCCATACATTGCTCCTTTATCACACTCACAATCTGACTCTCTCTGCACGGGAGTACTGAGAAAAATAGCATAGGTTTGTACAGATGGAACTGCAGGCTTAGAAAGCAGCAATGTTTGCAGAGCTGCACAGAGAGAAGGAGGTTAAGTGATAGAAAAAAAAGGAAAGAAAGAGAGGGGAGCAGAGGAAAAGAGAGAGAGAGAGAGAACAACAGCATTGAGCGTAGCTGAGGCAGGAGAGACACTGAGGGTTGGGGGGGGGGGTAGCGTGGATATGGGGAAGGTTGTTGCAGAGAGAGGAATTGTAAAATTCAAGGATAGGTGGGAATGGACAGAGGGGGATGGAAAGGGGGATAGGGACAGAGAGATAGTGAGAGGGATTGAGAAGGATGCGGGCAGACTGTGAGACAAACAGAAGGCTGGAGACTGGCTGAAAAACACGGAGACAGGCAGAGACAGAGAGAAATCAAAGGTTTTGGGAGAAACAGGTGTGTAGTGGCATAGAGAGACAGAGAATGCAATAAAGATATGTGCAGAGAGAGGGGGTGGGAAGATATGGAGATGGATAAATAGAGAAACACAGAATAGACAGATACAATGGAGAGACAATGAAAAAGAGAAATGGGACAGGAAAAAATAGTGTATGGAAAGGAGACAGAGTCAACACAAAGCTAGCTAGATAGACACGGAGATTTGAAGGATCGAGAGACAGACAGATATAGAGACTGAGAGAGAGAGAGACAGACAGAGAGATAGAGTTAGTACGTGTGTGTTTATGTGGGCGAGAGAGAGCGAGAGAGACAGAGAACATGATGGAAAGTATGGAATAGGCAGGCAGAGAAAAATGGGCACAGAAAATAACAGAGACTTATACACACGAGCGGAGAGCCTGGCAGAGGGAGAGAGAGACAGGAAGAGATGGAGAGGTATTCAGACTCAGAAAGCAACAGTGAGAGAGAAACACACACAAAGGTAGAGAGAGGGATAGGAAAAACAACAGCTTAAAATTCAGGCACAGAGGGAAATGGAGAGAAAAGACAGAGAGACAAAGGAATTGAGTCACACAGAAGGGGAAAGGTAGAGGAGTTGCAATATTAACAGTTTACATGCTTTGCAGAGACAGAGACACACACACACACCCATAAAAACATATGCATAAAGAGGGTAGACATATGAAAAAATTCAAAACGAGGAGCAAAATAGAACATACGTAAAGAGATGCAGGGAATGATACTGCAAGAAGAACCAAGAGACTGAGCAATGCACAACACTTTAAAATAAATAGAACTGTGATACTTCAGGATACATTGTATATATACACCTCCTTACCAACACTGAAATATTTGGTACATTTGCATGCACAAAATGCAAACAGTACAGCAACGCACACATCGCCGCTTTTCATTTTGAATGCCCTTTGCTTCACTTTGCACTAATAGTCCCATCCTCAGCAAGTAAACTGCAATCATTCAGACTGTCGCAGATGGAGTGTTCAGCCTCTTCTAAATGTGACACTTCTCCTAACTTGCATTTTAAGCATCATACTAAAAAAAAATACACTTCACTGTAGACTTCACAGACAATATAGAGAGGAGAATGGAAAATGCAGATCAAGGTAAATTCTGGGGCGTTAGAGAGACAGGAGATGCTGCTGAAAGGCAGGATTGTGGAACCTGTGAAAGGTGTCGAACACAAGAGAGGAGAAGAGTGCAGCAAGCATGGAGTGTAACATGTAGACAGCAGAGGGTAGAGAGAGACAGAAAATGAAAAAGAAAGGAAGACGAGACAGTCTAGAAGATGGGGGGAACGAAGAGAACATTCGAGAAATTGAGAAGGAGCAAGGACAGAGAAGCATGGAGGGGAATTGGCGAGAATGCAGCGCACAAATATAACAGAGAATAAAAGAATAGAGAATAGAGAAGATAGAAGATAGAAGCGTGAAACTGGTACAATGCAGAAAATCTGATAACTGTGAACACAGAGCACCTTGAAATACCTTAGTATTGCAACGTCACCACTCACTTCCATTACATGTTGCCTTCTCAGTGCACAAAAGCCATACGGCCACGGGCTCATCGATGCATCCGTCATGGAAAGCAGAGGGGGCTGTTAGAGAGACTGTCAGTCCCGGACAGATCTGGGCTGGATGGAGACACGACCAAAAACCATCCCCTTTGCTCCAGAAACGCCAGTTCCCAGCGGAGAGGGCAATATATTTCAAAAATGACCAGCCACTTACTGACCCTCGTTCAAATAATAGAATTAAAGTTGCTGAGTGTGGTGGGCAGCTAGTTCAATCTGATTCTCCACTCACCCAATGCCCACTCATTGGAAGTGATCACATGGTGGAAGCTGCAATTACCAGTTGGCATGATTTAAACTCTGACTCTGAGTATGGTGACACCCAATAGAAGTGTCCCTCTGCAGAGGAACTGATGCCAATCATGCCAAGTCGATTAATAGCCTGAGATTAATTCACGCAGTACTGCACTGTTCTCAAACACAATGAAGGGAGTATGTTGGCATCTGCAGCTCAAACAAATGCATTTAATGCTTGGGGTCTGTCATCACCTACATCGCTCCCTCTCTGTCAACATAGCCACTGAACCACACCAGGACATTTGTTAACAATCGAGGAGGAAATCAACACAGCCGACAAAGCGAGCACAATCACATTTGAAGAATTATCCCTTGTTCTTCACATCCTGACCACTCCCACCCAAGACTGGGCACCCAGGGGCCAAAGTGAGCAGGCTCCAACAATTCCGAGAAGCCGGTTGCTCCCGACGCGACCCAAGGCAGAGCACGTTTCCAGCGCTGGCGCTGACTCTGCGTTCATGAAGGAACGACACACAACCAGCCCTGTCGCAAGCCTACTGCGACGCTAGCACCCTTCTCCCCCAAACCTCCCCCCCACTCTCCACCCCACACCAGCAAGGGGAAAGGAGCGGGTGCAAGCGTTTAGTCTGAAAGCATTGAACAAACTGCTGAGTCTGTCACCCGTTCTCCCTCGAAGTGGGGCATTCAAGGTATCAGGCTGCGCATTGGTACCCACTTCCCCTGACAGATTGGAATGTCTGAGGCAGGGCTGGGAAAGTGTGGGATGCCCCTCACCTCTGCTCTCCCACCACCCCCCATTCCCACTGTGCTGCACCGTCCTCTCACTACACAAACCTCCACTGAGTCTTAAGCTGCAGAGGGTGTGGAGCTGTTCCCCGCAAGCAAAACACACGGGCTGCTGCGAGGCACCCAGAAAGCAAAGATGTTCGCTATCGTATCAGATGCGGCTGAGCTCCCTTTAGTGAAGGGAACCCCAAAGGAACTGTGGACTGGACAGACGCAAGGCTTGGCAATTCCGATATAGGCTGTGCGTGGCTGATTGTCACCTTTATTTTTTTGTGGACTGATCTGAGAGAGGGAGAGGGAGAGAAAGAACATTATCCTCATTTCCCCTCTATCTTTTTCTCTGGAATGGTTTTGTTCCTCTCGACCAAAAAATGTACGGACTCACAGCCGAAAGAAAAAATGGAAAGATTGCCGAGGGAATGTTAAGTTTGTGCGTGCGATGATGTCTCGGAAGAGCCCAGACTAAACAAACACCACAGGGAGCAGAAAATGGAAAATTGTAACCCTGTGTTAGAACGTTGCGCAGGACTGGATATTGCTATTCATGCCTTTTTATTTTCCAGCTATATTGCTGACCCCCCCCTCCCCAAAGTCCCAATTACACCTTTAATTATGAATCCAGCCAGTACAAAGTTCAACTGCTCGACAGTATTGTCATGAAGAAACAAGACTTCTGTCAAATGACTTGATGAGAACAGAATGAAAATATGGCAGCCAGTGAAAATCGCCAGGAAAAATCTCACACGTCTTATGACAATACGCGACTAATTATGCCGGGCACTTTTTAAAATTTTTAATGCTGGCACTTTGAAGTGCAAGTAAACAACAGCTACCTCTTATAAATGATCAGGCTCCCCATTTGCCAAACCGAAGTGTTGGTCAAACACAGTTGGATCCATCTAGTTTGGACAGACGTACAGTACAATTTTGCTTTCCAGCCCCAATCCTATTACAGACTGTGTTGCAGTATTTAAATAGCCCTTGCACATCCATTGTGAATGACTACTTGTTTAGTATTGTATGTGTGTCACACAGTAGGAGAGAGTGTGCATGTGTGAGAGAGAGAGAGAGACAGTGTATGTGTGTGTCTGCCTATTAGATCATTTCCATTACATGGGAACCCATCAATAATTTTACGGACTGTCTTCCTCTAGAAGGCAGGTCTTTGCGGAAAATATATAAATACTTATCAAGCTGCTCTGACAGTAAAGGCAGTGTCAACTTGGCTGCAAGAAGTGAATTAGGTTGCAATCCCGATTAAATGATTAATATATATACATACACAGTTTTAACACCAATCATCATGAGGCTTCCATTGTGTCAGAGATGATAAGCTGCAGGATGGTATATCTTATCCAGTGTGCCCACTGTAGAGTCAATAGGGAGGGATGAGGGTGAGTGTGACTTAGAGGTGGGGGGTGGGGGGGTGATAAAAGGGGTTTGGGGGATGAACCAAACCAGCACTCAGCTCAACACCTCCCTCCCATTGATAGACACGATCCACATTCTGAGTACACTATAAGTACAAGTGCTCCAGTCTCACATTTACCGGGCAGTGTTGACAGAGATGTGAGCTGGGTTTTAATTCCGCAGCCAGTATGAAAACGCAAAGAAATTCTTCCCCCCCCCCCCCCCCCCTCTCTATTTCCCTGATCGTGAAGAGAAAGGAAATGACTCAGGTGAAGGAAGAGCTGCATTTCTCCGGCCAACTCGAGGTGTCTTACACCGAATTGCTTTCTCCCTCAGCACCCCCAACCCGTCTCCCCCCTCCCCCCCCCCCACCTCAAGCTGCCTGTGGCTCTGCAAACCCTCCTCACCCGGGGGGTTCAGTCAAACCCGCGACCACCCGGCTGGGGGTCAGGGGAGATAATGGGGTACAAACAAAACCGACTGTAGCTCCTTGTTAGCAAACCGATTCTGGAATGGCTTTTTTTTAAAATGCGGACCGATTGCGGAATGTGTATTTGCTTCTCCCACTCCTTTCTCTCTCTCTCTCTCTCTGCAGAACTATTCCGTGCAAGAATCCCCACAAGGATCACTCTCCCTCTCTTACTCCCTGTTCATTCTCCCTTTCAACAGACTTGCCCTTAAATGATCAACTTAACCCATCCTCTCCTAGTCATTCATGATCAGTACTCACTCTCACTATCACCCCCCCCCCCTTATAGATGTAACTCCCGACTCTACCCCTTGACGGGTCACCCCTCAACCTGTCCCTTCCCAACCCCCCAACCCCCCCCCCCCCCAAACACACACACACACACGTCTGGTCACTCTCCCTCGCCTGGACTGTTCACTCTGTAATGACTCCTAACGGCCCCACTATTCAACTCACAGATCACTCCCAAACCCGCGTCTGGGGGGGGTGGTCACTGCCCATTCTACATCAGCGGCAATTCGGGCCACACCTTTGGTGCCTGCTCTTCGCCACCACGTCCCTCCCCAGAACAGAGCTCACACGCCAGGACAACTCTCCCCGTTCCCCGAGGGAGTCGCTCTCAGTGGTCACTCTCCCAAGTGTAAGTGGGTTCGCCCCCCTCTCATCTCTTGCCCCCACCACAGTCAGCCTCCTCCATCGCCCAACTGCTGTGGGACACTGTCCCCAGACACGCTGATCCCTCTCTTAGTCACTCTCCCCCCACAGATTCAGTGGTCACTCTCCCCCCACAGATACAGTGGTCATTCTCCACGACAGATAAGATGGCCATTCTCCCCCTCAGATACAGTGGTCACTCTCCCCCATACATAGTGGTCAATCTCCCCCACAGATACAGTGGTCAATCTCCCCCACAGATTCAGTGGTCACTCTCCACTATAGATACAGTGGTCACTCTCCCCTACAGAGAGTGGTCACTGTCGCCACATCTCAGTGGTCACTCCTCTTTCCGGACACACTGGTTCCCCCTCTTCGTCACTCTCCCCCAGATACAGTGGTCACTCTCGCCACACCTCGGTGGTCACTCCTCACCAACACCTCCCCAACACCTACCTCAACCCTCAAACCCCCGACAGGGTAGTCACTCTCTCTCCCCAAAACCCATTGCTCATTCTGATGCCCACTTCCCAGGGAAACGCTGGAAATAATCCACACCCCCCCCCCCCCCCACCCCTCAACAGAAAAGCCAGCGGTCATTCTCTTCCCCCTCCCTCCCTCACTCACTCACCTGTCCGTCCGTGTTGGCCGCTCTTTCTCTCATTCTCTCACCTGGCCGAATGTCCGTCGAGCCCCGACTCCGGGGGGGTTGGGAGGCAGCGGTGAGATGGGTTAAACAGCTTCACATTCACCGCAGCCAGGACTCCTCTCCCCCACTGGCATTACCAAGGACGCTGAATCGCCGGGAATGCTATCTTCTTCACATGTAAAGCTGGAGATGGGGGAGGAGGCTAATTTTTTTTTATTTTTTTGAAAAATACAATCTCTCCCTCTTGTCTCTGCCTTGCGTAGTCTTTTATTTTCAAAAAGCAAACAATCTCTCGGTGCTCTTTCTGCCTTTCAATCCGACCACACTGTAGCTGTTTCACGGACGGTGTAGCATTCTGCAGGCTGATGTGAAATCTTCACCCTTCTTTTTCCTTGTGATGATTTTTTTCCCCCTCTCTCTCTCTCTCTTTCGCTTCCTTTATTTTAATCCGTTGGGTCTTCCCTGAATAACACCAGGCAGCTGCTTGCAGCTGGTAGGAAGAGAGAGTGTATGTGTGTGTGTGTGTGAGAGAGAGAGAGAGAGTGAAAGAGACTGATGGCGGGAGGAGGGAGGGAAGAGATAGAGAGGGAGGAAGAGAGGATAGAGAGAGAGAGGTGGAGCCAGACGGTTTGTCTTGTACAGATACACATTCACGCACACAAACACACACTCACACTCTCAGTCACACATACATTCTAAGAGGGACATACACAGTACTGTGGAGATGCAGACAATGACAAACCCCAGCTTCTCTCTCTCGATACAACCTGGTATGTTGAAAATCTGGCGGCTGACTACTACAGAAGCCGGACGAGTTGGGGAGCATCGAAATCCCGATCTGGATTCACCTCTGTTTTTTTTAAAAAAAGAAAACGTACACCGTCTCAAAGGAAAACCAACGGGGAATGGAATTACCTTGGATCAGCAGGATGAATTGTGAATCCTCTACACTTTTTTTTCAATGGCCGATCAGGTAATTATAAACAAAGAAACATGGGGGGAAAAAAAGGAGCAGGAGGAAGTCTTTATTGCATAGTCTGCCATTACACTCATATAACTTCTGCATATAAACTGGCATTTTCCTAGCTACCATCAGTTCTGATGTGGAGGGTCTAGTTTTGGACTGGGGTGGACAAAGTCAGAAGTCACACGACACTACATTGTAGTCCAACAGGTTGATTTGAAATAATCTTTCAAGACTTCACTTGATGAAGGATCAGCTTTCTGAAAGTTTGTGATTTCAAATAAACCTGTTTGACTATAAACCTGGTGTGGTATGATTTCTGATGTTGACCATCAATTCTGAGGAAGTGTCGCTCCACCCAAAATGTTAACTCTGATTTCTGTCTGCAGATGCTGCCAGATCTGCTGAACGTTTCCAGCAATTTCTATTTTTTTGTGGATCATTCAGCCCCTTTTGGTTTGATTTATTATGTACATACGTACAGTGAAAAGTTTTGCTTTGCATGCAGTACAGGCAGGTCATACCATACAAAGAGCAATAGGGTAATAGAACAGAGAGAGGAACACAATGTTACAGCTGCACAGAAGGTACACAAAGAACAAGATGAACATCAAGTTAAAAATTTGAAAGGTCCATTCAGAAGTATGATAACAGTGGGAAGAAGTTGTTCTTGAATCTGTTGGTGCGTGAGTTTAAGTGTTTGTATCTTCATGGCTGATCATCTAACTCAATATCTTGTTCCTGCTTCCTCCCTGTGCCCTGTGATCCCTTTAGACCAAGGAATGCATTGAAATATACAGAAATATTCAAGGGCTTGTTTCTAATAATCTTATAACCCCTTTAGCCCTAAGAGCTATATTTAACTCCTTCTCTGAAAGCATTGAATGTTTCTGCTTCACCCACTTTCCCTGGCAGATAATACCATAGGCTCACTACTTCTGGGGTGTAGAAAATAAATAAAAATGGCAAGTGCTGAAGAAGCTCAACAGGTCTGGCAGCATCTGTGGAGAAAGAAAAATAGTTAATGTTTCAGTTCCTCTTCTGCAAATGTACTCAACCCAATGAAGAGTGTGTCACTTATTGATGGTGTCAAACATGGTGTCAAGTGTCCTCTACTCTTTTCAACCTAATATAAAGCTTCCTCTACATTTGTATCCATCAAACACTCCCAGGACAGGGACAGCACGGAGTTAAATGTTAAGAAAAGCTCCCTCAACACCATCCCCATCAAACACTCTCCTAAACAGGGATGGCATGAGGTTAGATCCAGAATAATGCTCAGTCTGTATTATTCCCATCAAACACTTTATCCTTTTAAATTGAGTATAAAGTTCCCTCCACACTGTCCCCATCAAACACTTCCAGGTCATGGACAGCGCAGCATTAGAAACAGAGTAAAGCTACCTCTACAGTATTCCCATTCCCAAGTCAGGGACAGCACAGAGTTAGATGCAGATAAAGGTCCTTCCACACAATGCACCAACCTCACAAGAGTATGCTCTTATCCCATTTGTGATATTGTTACAATGTTCCTTCCAGTCATCCTGTGCTGAGAATAATGTTGCCCAACTGTCCAAATTAGGAGAAGACTACTCAACGGTTCACTGCTCAGAAGTGATTGTATTGAAACGTTTCAAATTCATTTGATTTGGTACTGTCATCCTTTCGGTCTATACTCTGAACCTCAGCCCTCAGGTTTTAATGGCTAATGTCTAATGTAGGGCAGAATACAATCTGAAAAGGAAGTGAGCTTAATTGATGAGCACAATAAATGACTGCAAATGATAATTGAGAATGGAAGCAATTTCTTTTGAATAGATATTGCAGAGTTTCACAAGGCATAATCAATTAAATTAGGTTTATTGTGACATGTACTCATATGAGTGCAGTGATAAGTTTACAAGTCATCACTGAAAGGATGACAGTGTCCGCTTTTGCCTGGTAACAGTGATACCATGACAGAATTAGAACCCAAGTCCCGAGAACATTACCTGGGTTTCCCTGGATTAACAGTCGAGCGATAATACCACTAGGCTGTCGCCTCACCCCCTTCATGGGAAGGAGAAGTTACTGGCAAGGCCTGCGTTAGTTGGGCATCCTCTTAAACTGAAGTGCCAGCGACACTTCAGAGGACGGCAAAAGAGTCAGCCACATTACTATGGGCCTGGAGTCACATGTAGGCCAGCTTGGGTCAGGATACAAAATTCCTTCATCAAAGAAGCAGCTTGATTCTTTGAAGTTTCAGGATAAAATTAGTTCAAACTTTATATGTGTTCATTTAAATTCCACTAGCTGCTTAATCCCCACCCACCCAAAATTTAAGTCTAGGCTTCTGGAGTGACTTGCCCAGTGACATTACCACTCCTCCCAGGCACTTAACAGTGCCCAGAATCATAATTTCAGTCTTAAGTCTGCCCAATGGCCAAACATGCTCAGCTCTCATGGTAGAGAATTCCAAGGGCTCACTTCATCTCAATTCCGAATAGAAAATCATTGTCCTGAGACTGGGGTAGGTGGAAATGCTGTACAAAGAGTGAGAAAGAGAGAGAGAGACGTGACACTGAAGAATTTTGTGTCTCACTCATCCAAGTTCAAGCAATCAAAAACATTTAAGCTGCTAGTTTTGCAATAGCTCACCCAGACTCAATCCCAACTGACTCCTGCCCTAAGTTACATCTTTCCCCCTTTCTTCTAACTCCCCAGACTCTGTTCCAACTTTAGTTTTGTCTGTAGACTGGTACCTGCATACCACTAAGATTTTTATAGACAGTACCAGCTAAACATGGAGAATGAACACCTTAAACGATTGTTCTTGTTGGTGGAGTCTCTGTCATGTGAGAGCTTCTTTCATGGATATTGACCAGATTAAACAGACTTTCAGTACCTACCTTTTTGCATATTTCCATATAATCACCAAGATCACCAATACTTCTGGAGAAGCCAGGTCTATTCCTTCCTTGGTTCAGGACCTTGGAAGTTCTATCCAAACTCTTCTACCACTGCTACCTCTCATTGAACCATCAAATCTTCCACCGAACCTTCTGGCTACCCTCAATATCCCCTCCTTTAGCTCAATGTTCAGTTATGTCTCACTACAGCTCTGCAAATTCCTTTGGGATATTACTCTCAATGAAAGGAGTAACATCAGTATCTGCTGTCATTCTATTTTCAATCAATCTGTTTGGACAGTGTATTGACACACCTCCAGGGCACCTGAGACTTGAACCCTTGTCTTTTGTTCAGGTTTGGGCCACAACAACTCCCCCTAGCTGTTGTATATATACAGCATCCTGCAGTACCATCCTGGAGAGGCTATGTATATGCTGATGGGTCATAACCTGTGACAAGAATCTACTTATTTGTTATAAATAGAAATTCTTGTTAAGTTCAGAGTCCTAATATATGCTTTCTGCCAACTTGGGTTTGAAAGTCAGGTAAATTGGGAAATTCTGCTTATTTTTTAAAACCTTTGACTTTTGGGATGGCTCTGGAAATAGCAGATTTATAGATTAGATTCCCTACAGTATGGAAAAAGGCCATTTGGCCCAACAAGTCCACACCAACCCTTTGAAGAGTAACCCACCCAGACTCATTCCCCTATCCAATATTTACCCCTGACTAATGCACCTAACACTGTGGGTAATTTAGCATGTCCAATTCACCTGACCTGCACATCTTTGGATTGTGGGAGGAAACCGGAGCACCCGGAGGAAACCCACACAGACACAGGGAGAATGTAGATTCAGTGAAGGAATCATACATTCCCAATTTGAATGGCCTTGTGTTACAATGCATAGTGCATTTACACTAGAGCTAACAGGACAGTCCTTTCTCTTAACTCCAGTCCCTTGTGGTTTCTCCTAAATATATCAAAATATTAATGGAATTGAGGCAGAAGCACACAGGCTGTTAGGTATAGCACATTCATTACAGTGTGATGGTTGTGACAATTAATGCAAGGTAACAACATGATATCTCATTTGGCATCACTTGTTTTATCCCCCATGTGTTTCCAATGGGTGTACCACTCACTTTGGAACGAGAGCACAAAAAGGTGGGATGAATCTGCAATCCACTTTACAGATGTCATTGGGCAGGGTGTAATGTGCCCCTGCCAGGTGGTGACTGCCAATGGCATGAGACTGCCCAAGGTGAATTCCTGCCTTGCCCCCAGCCCCCCCAGCTACTTTAGCTGGGCTCGACTGCACGTGGTCCTGGTAATCTCCCAGCACCTTGCTGAAGGGTCAACAGAGGAACAAACACCAGGCTTAACCCTGAATGAAACAAGCGTTTGTACAATTGCAGCCCATTTCACCCAAAGCTGAGTTTGCACATTCTCCCCTTGTCTGTGTGGGTTTTCCCCAGGAGCTTTGGTTTCGTCCCAGAGTTCAAAGATGTGCAGGTTAGGTAGGTTGGCCATGGGAAATTGCTCCATAATATCCAGGGATGTGCAGGTTAGGTGGATTAGCCATGCTAAATTGCTCCATAATATCCAGGGGTGTGCAGGTTAAGTGGAGTAGCCGTGCCAAATTGCTCCATATTATCCAGGGATGTGCAGGTTAGGTGGATTAGCCATGGAAAGGGTTCAGGTCAGGATCATTAGCAACTAGTTCAGGGACATTGCAATAAATTGTATAGCCTACCACCCTTTACCTGGTGCAATGAAAGAATCAAACTTTCCCATTTGAATGACAAGAGCTATCAGGACAGTTCTTTCTCTTAACTCTAGTCCATAGTGGCTTGTCTAAAAATACATCAAAATATTAATGGAATGAAGGCAAATGCACACAGGCCTATATGGGTAATAAATTAATTACAAAGTAATAGGTGGGAAGTAGCCAGTTCCTGCATTTTGTCAAGGGTTATTCTAGGACCAGGCGCTGTGTTCCTGAGTGGCTTTTGTTGCCTGTTATCTTGGTTCATCCTGTACTGTAATGTGAAATGACTCTTGTCCAATTCTCCGTCTGTTTGTTCCAGATGCCAGGTGTGAGTGCCTGTGCCCCTCTCTACTTTACTCAATACCTTGGAGGTAGCAGTCAAGAGGTGCGATTGATTCCTCTTCCCAGTCCCTTCTCCATCTTCAGCCATGTTTTTTCCAGGGGTTGGGATTGTAATGGCTCTTAAGCTGGGTTTGCTGCCCAATGGTTAGGATGTGGAGGCTGGACACGGGGATTACAGCCAGGCTGGATTCAGCAGGAATTGCTGTGCATCTACTCATGCAAAAATAGGAAGGCCTCATCTTCAAAGTGACATCTTCAGGGCAGAAAAATATAGCCCCGTGCCCCTCACCCTCTTTGTCTCAAAACCTCAATCTCTGCCACCTCCTAAATAATTTACCATTCTCTCCATAGAGTGGGTCATGTTGATCAAACTCAGTATCTCATACTGTTCTGTTCAATCCCTTTCAACCTCATGCACAATGTCTCCTCACTGTCTCATGGAATCCCTACAGTGTGGAAGCAGGCCATTTGACTCATTGACCCTCTGAAAGCATCTCACCCCTGCAACCCCACAATTTCTATGACTAATCCGCCTAACGTGCACATCCCTGAATATTACAGGGCAACTTAGCATGGCCAATCCATCGAACATGCACATCTTTGGATGGTGGGAAGAAATCCACATAGACACAAGGAGAATAAACAGACTCCAAATAGACAATCACTCAAAGCTGGAATTGAACCTGGATCCTTGGTACTGTGAGGCAGCAGTGCTAACCACTGTGCTACCATGCTGCCCTATTGCGTGCTTTTGAATGTGATAACTACCCCTCTTTTGGTAGAGAGCCCGCACTTTCAGGATCTTTGTACCAAGAACATACAGTAGGTAGCAGTACCATCAATACATTTCCACTTGTGAGCATCGCTGGCTGGCCAGCATTTACTAGGAGAAAATGAGGACTGCAGATGCTGGAGATCAGAGTCGAGAGTGTGGTGCTGGAAAAGCGCAGTAGGTCAAGGAGCTGGAGAATCGATGTTTCGGGCATAAGTCTTTCATCAGGAATGAGACATTTATTCCCCAACCCTAGCTGTCCTTGTACTGAGTGGCTTACTAAGCCATTTTAAAGGGCAGTCAAACACATTGGTGTGGATCTGGAATCACATGTAGGCCAGACCTGGTAAAGATAACACATTTAATTGCCTAAAGGGTATTTTGTGAATCAGATGGTTTTTACTGATGACCAGTAACGGATTCATGGTAGATTCTTAATTCTAGATTTGTTTTTCTTTTGATTAAAGTCAACTTGTCCATGCCTCCCCAGTTTTCACAATTGATCTAGTCCTGCATTTGGTCCATATCCCTCCATGCACCTATCCAAATGTTTCTTAATGACAAAATTGTTCTCACCTCAACCACTACCTTTGATAGCCCATTCCACCCACTCACCACTTTGAGTGTGAAATAATAGCACTCTGTTGTAGCTCTCCCTTCTCATCTTAAACCCTCTAGTTTTAGACCCTCCTATTATACGGAAAAATAGTTGGATAACTACCTTATCTACGTCTCTCATGATTTTACAGACCGCAATAAGGTCACCCCTTATCAGTCTCCTACACTCCAGGGAGAAAAGTCCCAGCCTATCCAGCCTCGCCTTATAATTCAATCCTTCAGGTCCAGGTCCCAACTCCTATAATGAGTGCACTGACCGATGAAAGCAAACATGCCGAAAGCCTTCTTTATCGTCCTGTCTACCTGTGACTGCACTTCCAAGGAGCTTGGGCGATAACACACCCGAAGGCCCTACCAAACTTCAGCAGCCATTTGGTGGCCTGTTTAGATTTCTTCCCCCTCAGTAAATTTTATCTGCCAGCACCATCTCTGTGGTAAACTCACCTCAGATCCATAAGGTCCAGTCCCACACCACGGGGGGATACGTGCACACACCTAGAGTGGGATTGAAGGATTTCTGCACTGTTGGAGCTGCCTCCTTTCAGAAGAGTCAAACGATCCCCCAGTGCTTCTTCAAAAAAGAGCAGGGGAGCTTTTCTCAGCATCCGAGCCAATATTTATTCCTCAAACAACACCTAAAACAGATTATCTGATCATTATCTCATTGGTGATATTAACACGGGAATTATTAATGTGTTCGCAAGACATTACTCTGTCTGCTTTTCTTGGGAGTGTTACAATCAATGAGGTTAACGTCTGTGTTAATATATTTGATAGAAGACTGCAGTTACCTTTATGTCATATATTTGGATGTTTGATATACAAGCACATGTTAGCCTACTTAACGTGATAAGAACATATGTTAGCATGGACACAGGGTTGGCTAATGAATGCAAGACAGATTTGGGGTGAGGGAGGTGCATTTTCAGGATGTCAACCTGTAATCACTGGAGTGACACAGGGATTCATAATGGGGCCACAATTATTTGCTATGTTTATTATTGATTTGGATGAGAAAAGTGAATGCGCCATAGCCAAGTTTGCAGATAACACAAAAATAGAGGGGAAGGCAAGTGCTAAAGATGTCAGGGGAATCCACTGAGGGATATAGATAGGTTAAACAAGTGGAAAAAAACTTGGCAGATGGAATATAATGTGGGAAAATGTGAGGTTATGCACTTTGGCAGGAAGAATAGAAAAGCAGAATATTATTTAAATGGAGAAAGACCATAGAAAACTACAACAAATATGGATCTGGGAATCCTCATGCATAAGTCACAAAAAAAGCTAACATGAAAGTTCAGCAAATGACAAGGAAGAGAACTGGAATGTTGGCTTTTATTTCAAAGGGAACGAAGCGTAAAAGTGGAGAGGTTTTTCTAAAACTATACAAGTTCCTAGCTGACTGCAGCTGGAATACTGTAAACAGTTTTGGGCCCGTTATCAAAGGAAAAATAGACTGGCATTGAAGGAAATCCAGAGTTCATTCACTAGTCTGGTACCAGGCTTTCTAACGAGGAGAGGTTGAGTAGATTGGACCTTTACCTGTTGAAATATGAAGATTGAATTGTGACCTTATTGAAACATACACTATTCTTAGGGATTATACAGGGTAGATACAGAAAGGTTGTTTACCCTTGTGGAAGAGTTTGCAACCAGAAGGTATAATCTCAGGGTAAGGGATTGCACATTTTAAACAGAGATGAGGAGAAACTTCTTTTTTCAGAGGGTAATAAATCTCTGAATTCTTCACCATCGAGAGCTGTTGAGGCTGGGATCATTAAATGTATTCAAGGCTGAGCTAGACAGACTTTTTAATTATGAGGGGAATCGGTTGTGAGGAAGAGACAGGAAAATGGGGCTGATGGTTATCATATCAGCCAAGATCTCATTGAATAGTGGAGCAGGGGATCAAAGCTTACAGAACGTAGAACATTAAAGTGCCCTTTGGCCCTCGATATTGCGCCAACCTGCGAAACCAATCTGAAGCCCATCTAACGTAAACTATTCCATTTTCATCCATATATTTATCCAAATACCATCTTAACGCCCATAAAGTTGGTGAGTTATGGTGAGAAGGCAGGAGAATGGAGTTGAGAAACACATCAAATGGTGGAGCAGGCTCGATGGGCTGAATGGCCTAATTCAGGTCCTTTATCTTATAATGTCATGTAATACCTTAAAACAGGAATGAAAATCACCAGGCTCTTCAAAAGAGAGCAATTAAACAAAATTTGACATCAAAATACAGAAGAAGTTTATAGGCCAGGTGCTTGGTTAAAGTTGCAGGTGTCTGGGTCATTTTAAGGTGGAGGGGAGAGAAGAAGAGAAACTGTAATGTTTAGGGAGAGTAATCCCAGAGCTCAGGGCTGAGGCAACTCTCTGAAATATTCTTTAGTAATGGCTGGAGCATCATTGTGATGATGTCATCTACTGAAGAACCAAAGGCTCAGTCATGGCAGGGATTCAAATCTCACCAACATCGGTCGAGTTTAAACTCAAGTAATAAAATCTTGGATTTGAAAACTAGTTTCAATAATGGTGACCATGACAACCATTGTCACTTCCTTTTTTTAAAAAAAAACTATCTGGCCCCCAGTGCCCTTTTTGGAAGGTAACTGACTTTTGTTACAAGTAACTCCAGACCCACAGCAATGGGGTTGACTTAACTGCCCTCTGAAATGACTGAGCAAGCCAGTCGGTTCAAGGGCAATTAGGGGTAAGTAGCAAATCTTGGCCTTGCCAACAAAGACAAAGATAATACATTCCTGCCTTGCCTCAGGTGTGCCCAAAGTTGCGCTGGGGTTTGACGGTGCTGTGGCAAGGATCGGTTTGGCTTCATGTTCAAGGAGCCATATTGGACTCAAAACATTAACTCTCCTTTCCTCTTCACTGCATTTTCTATTTTAGCTTCATGATGGTCCAGGTCATGATGGTACAACTCAAGAACAGGAGTGTGGGGACAAATACGGGATAAAGTCAATTCCCAATCCCAGAAAGCCGAGAGATTGAAGAAGCTGATAGATAAAATATTAATGCGATATGCAACAGAATCTGGTTTATCAATTCAAATTAGACCAGGAGAAGATTAGCGAACACCCATTTAAATTAATGAAAAATAGTTTTAAAGCAGGCACTCAAGAGACCTCTTTACTTCTAGACATTTCTATATATGACTGTGGAGTGAACACACTGCAGCCAGAATTAGAAAGCATCGGGAGAGAAGATTCTTGTCTACAGAAAGCCTGATTGTTGGCCCGCAAATGATTGTTGGCCCGCAACATCAAAATCATTGGAGGCAGTTCAGAAAAAGTTCACCACGATGATCCCTGCTATGGAGGGATTGTCTTATAGGCAAAGGATGAACAGGTTGAGACTCTACTCACTGGAATTTGGAAGAATGACAGGTGATCTTACTGAAAACGATAGGTCTTTAAGAGGCTGGTCAGGGTAAGGGCTGAGAGGATGTTTTTCCCTCATGGGAGAGTCTAGGACCAGAAGGCATAGTCTCAGAGTAAAGGGGCTCCAATACAACACTGAGATGAGAAGGAATTTCTTCTCTCTGGGGTTTGTGAGACTTTGGGAATTCCTTGCCACAGAGAGAGGTGTGGGGAGTGTGCTTGTGTATATTTAAGGCTGGATAGAGAGATTCTTGATTAGTTGGGGAATCAAGGGTTATGTGGAAAGGGCAAACGAGGAATGCCAGATCAGTCTTGATTCTATTGAATGGCAGAGCAGGCTCAAGAGGCACAACAGCCTATCCCTTTTCCAATTTCTTATGATTTTATAATTGAATATGCACTGTACATGCAATGGAGGCAAGTGTAGAGTTGGTGAATCACCTGCAGGTAAGCTGGAGTTAAAGGACGTCAACTCACAGGAGTGCAGATGTAGAGAGGATGTTTCCATGGGTGATGGAAACGACAGCCAGAAATATAAAATGGTCAGTGGCAGTAAATCTAGTAAGAAATTTTGCAGCAGCATAGGTAGCATCTCTGTCTCTGGGCCAGACTTTCAAGTCCTGTACCAGGCTTGTTGGCCATGGGGGTTTGAGTCTAGAACATAGAACATAGAACATTAAAGCGCAATACAGGCCCTTTGGCCCTCAATGTTGCGCGGACCTTTGGAACCAACCTGAAGCCTATCTATCTTACACTTTCATCCATATGTTTATCCAATGACCATTTAAATGCCTTTAAAGCTGATGAGTCTACTACTGTTGCAGGCAGTGCGTTTCATGCCCCAACTACTCTCTGAGTAAAGAAACTACCTCTGACGTCTGTCCTATATCTATCACTCCTCAATTTACAGCTATGTCCCCTCGTGCTACCCATCACCATCCAAGGAAAGTGGCTCTCACTGTCCACCCTGTCTAACTTACATAGCTCAATTAAGTCACCTCTCAACCTTCTTCTCTCTAACAAAAACAGCCTCAATTCCCTCAACCTTTCCTCGTATGACCTACCCTCCATACCAGGCAACATCCTAGTAAATTTCCTCTGAACTCTTTCCAAAGCTTTCACATCCTCCTACAATGCGGTGACCAGAATTGTATGCTGCTACACTAGAGTTTTGTTCAGCTGCAGCATGACCTGGTGGCTCAAACCCAAAAGCTAACACACCATATGCCTTCTTAGCAACCCTATCAACCTGAGTGGCAACATTCAGGATCTATGGACATGGACATCGAGCTATCTCTGCTCATCTACACCACCAAGAATCTTACCATTAGCCCAGTACTCTTCAATCCTATTGCTCCTTCCAAAGTAAATCACCTCACACTTTTCTGCATTAAACTCTATTTGCCACCTCTCAGCCTAGCTCTGCAGTTTATCTATGCCCCTCTGTAACCTGCAACATCCTTCTGCACTATCCACAACTCCACTGACCTTAGTGTCATTCACAAATTTACTAACCCATCCTTCTGCGCCCTCATCTAGGTCATTTATAAAAATGACAAACAGCACTTGCCCCAAAACAGATCCTTGCGGTGCACCACTAGTAACTGACCTCCAGGATGAATATTTCCCATCAACCACAATTACACCTCATCTTGGTCTCCTATTCAACCGTCCTCCAGAGGGCGACAGCAAACCACTGCAGCACTTTCTCCAGATGTGGGCTAATCCAATGGACATCAATGGCCCAACCTTGGAAAATAGGGGTAGGAGAAAAGATAAACGATAATCCTGGCAAGAGCTGAAGATGGCTTCAAGGTAATTATCTGGGAAACGTCCTCGAGTCAGTGGTATAAATTTCAAGTGGCAAAACATAACAAGGTTTATCCTGCAATTATATCAATCTCAGAAAGTACAATATAATATAAGAAGTGGAAATACTAATGTGTTTCAATGTACTGATTTTTCTTTTGGCTTTAAACACTGCCTGGTTCACAAGATTATTGACACATTCAAATGCACATCTCAAACCCTGCTCTGAAATTGTACAGAATTACAAGAAGAGCAGATTCATGAGAAATTTATTTACCCAGCGTATGTTGAGCTATGGGATTCATCACCAAAGGGAGTAGTTGCAAAAGGGCAGATGGGGTGAGTGTGGGAGGAAGCTCACCTTGAGCACCACAAGTCGGCTGAATAGCCTGTCCTTTATGTAACTTCATAAATGGCATTGAGATGAACATTTTAATGTGTCAGTAATTTTGTTGAGCCTGTCAGTGTTTAAAAGCCAAAAGAAAATCAGTAAATTGAAATACATTTTCCATTTCTTTCAGCATGTTGTATTCTCTGAGACTGATATAATTGCGAAGCTAAACCTTGTTATGTTCTGGCGCTGAAGATTTATAAGATTAGCCCACTGATTCAAGGAAGTTTCCCAGATAATTAATCCGAATCCCATCTCCAGCTTTGACAAACCGTGATTGGGGATTAACTTGCAGTCGTCGAACAACATGGTAGCAGCTTGGCTTGGCTTATTGTGCTTAGCTGACCCATTCCCCTACCTTCTCTTTTTTTCCATCTCTGTACTTTCTTTCCATGTCTCCATTCACAGAAATCGAAAGAAAGAAACTAACATTTGCAAGACACTTTCACAATCTCCTTCCCAAAGAGCTTTTGTAATGCTTTCATCAAAGGGGAAACAAAAATTAATTTGTGCACAGCAAGCTCCCATCCTCAGGCAAGTGATTACGACCAGATAAAATGTTTGCGTGATGTTGGTTGAGGGATAGATATCAACTTGAACACTGGTGGCAATTTTGATTCTTCAGAACTGTGGGATGGGACTTTAATTTTACATGTGCTTGAGGTGGAGCCTTTATTTAGCAGCTCCTCTGACAGTAGCACTTCCTCATGCTGCCAGCACAGCTAGATGTTTCTCATGTCAAGTCCTGAAATGGGACTTGAGCTACAATCTTTGGATGTGGGAATGCTACCAACTGAGCTAAACTGGACACAGACCTTGACACCACCCAGGTCAAAGTAGCCCGCATGTTTAGCACCCCATCCATTACCTTCATCATTCAATGCTGATACTGACAAGGCCCAGTGGCAGCATTGTGTACCATCTACCAAAGATGTGCAGGTTATGTGGATTGGCCACATAAATTACCCATAGTGTCTAGGGATGTGCAGGCTAGGGGGAATTAGTCATGTAAAATGCAGGATGATGGGATGGGGATGGGGGTTAGATCTGGGTGGGATGCTCTTCAGAGGATCAGTGTGGACTGACGGACTGCTTTTCCACTGTTGGGATTCTATGATTCTATGACCTACAAGAGTCACTGCAGCAACTCACACAAGACTCCTTATATAACACCTTCCAAACTGGTAAGCTCTACCATCTAGAAGGACAGGGGTAGCAAATAGATGGCAACACCACCACTGACGAGTTCCCTACCAAACCACTCACCACCCTAACTTGGAAATAGATTATTGTTACCTCTGTGTTGCTGGGTCAAAATCCAAAATGGGGCCACTATGTGGAGCTTGCATGTTCTTCCTATGTCTGTATGCTCCAGTTTCCTCCCACTGTCCAAAGATGTGCAAGTTAGGCAGATTGGCCATGCTCAATTACCCATAGTGGCCAGAGAGATGTGCAGGCTAGGTAGGTTAGCTATGGGAAATGCAGGGATAAGGTGGGTGGGGAGGCGGGGTGGGGGGGCGGGGAGCGGAGGGGGTGGTGTGGTGGGTTTGGGTAGCATGCTATTCAGAGGGTTAGTGTGGATTCGATGAGCCTAAAGGCTTGCTTCCACACTGTGGGCATTCTACCATTCTGAAGGGGCAAATAGGTGTGAGAAACGAAGCTCGCACCCTTCAATAATTTCAGTCCGAGACAAGATCTGAATCAGTAGTGTCATTTATTTCACTCTTGCAAGAGGGGTGTGGTGTCTACTGTGTACAAAGGCAGTCACGCACACACACTGAATTCAACTAGTACATGGTATTTATGTAATTCGTTCCTATTCTTTCCTCCTATTGCTCCTCCCCTGTTTACATCTCCCACTTCTCTAAGACCGGTGCCTGTTACTCCTGTTTATCTCTTGCCTTATCTGGCCTTGTCTGTGACAAAATGCTTATTTCTGGCCTCACAAGGCCATTTGACCACATCCCGCCGTGGTCCATTGTTAGATATATCCTCCTTCACTACCATCTGTTCCCCTCACTTGTGACCTCATGGCTTCTTGATTGTGGTTTGTTCTTGTTTTTGCAGAAGTGGGAAGCAGATGCTTATAACTACTGATTGTACAGGCATATCTAGTTAGCTTAACCCCCACCCCTCACAGCACCTTATCTATTTGTCTGTAACATCTACTATTGTTTGCAGGCACATTTCATTCTTGTATGCACATTTTAGCAAATACAAAAACAATCATATATTTCCTTCGCATAGTTTTCATTCTTGTTGACTCAGCTCTTGGCTGAAACAATTATACACTGGTGTGAGTTCATTTACCTTGCATAAGTAATTATGATTGCAGTACTTTACCTATATCCCACATAGGGATGGGCAATAAATGCTAGCCATGCCAAATTTCCTTGATTGAACAGAATCCACTTAATTTCTTATGCAACAAGCCTTCTCTTTGTCCGACTGCAGTTCACACAACACAAGAGTGCCTGAATTGCTGTCTCTCCCTCTCTGGAATACCAGCCTGATCAGATCAGGGTGTAACAAAACCTGTCTGTTGGCAGCTGCAGTGACTCTCTCCCCTGTCTAGACACAAACCACGCAGTGTGAGAGCCGGTGTTTGTTTGGAGTGAGAACAGAAAATACTGGAGACACCCACCAGGTCAAGCAGCAACCACAGAGGGGGAAGCAGGGCTAAGGTTTCAGGCCGATGACCTTTCACTGTTTACTATTTCTGTCTCTGTGCCTTGCATGTGGCGGACCTGCGATTGGGAACATCTTGCGGACCAGTGGCTACTCATCCAATCTTAAATTTCACCGATACTGACTTTTTACTGAGCTGAAAGAAAAGCCAATAATAAAAATGTCATCTGTTTGATGCAAACACACATGCGTAAATACAAGATGCTGTAAAAATAAAGAAAGAGCAACCATTGCAAATTCACTTGGTGCAATTCTATCAGTGGAATATCAACTTAAACCATGGCTGTGCGTATGTTTGTGAATTTCAATATTCCCAATAGGTACTGTTGCAGAGCATTGTGTGACAGAACGTTGTGTAGAATCTGAAAATCCTGTGTGTCCTGAAAGTCTTGTATTCATAGATTTTTATACTGTGTTGTTCGACCGTGCCAAAAATAGAAATTTTGTCTCAACAGATATTTATCTGCCTCCCATAGATTTTGAAATAACTGTTCTCCTGGACCTTTTGTACAGAATTTGATAAAATTAGATAGGATTTACAGCACAAAAACGGGCCATTCAGCCCAACCTATGTCTGACATTTGTGCTCTGACCAACAACAGCCTGCATTGATGTAGCACCGTTACTGCAGTGAGCAATCCCAAAGCACTTTACAGGAGTAACATTATAACCACATAAGGACACATCAGGGCAGATGCCCGGTCAAATACATAGATTGTAAGGTGGGTCTTAGGAGGACAAAATAGAGGCACTGAGATTCTAAGGGAGAGTCACTTGACCCGAAACGTTAACTCTGATTTCTTTTCGCAGGTGCTGCTGCACTAGCTGAGCTTTTCCAGCAATCCCTATATTTGTCTGGGACTGTGGTGGAGTTGTTTAGGAAGTGTATTTTTTTTAGGTTTAAGGCTGAAAGCCGGGCTGTTAGATTTTAGGGGTTTGTGAAAACGTTAGCTTAAAAGCAAAAGGTCATCAACCATTTTAAAGAAATTTTCAGATAGATTATTAAATTTGTTAAGCCGCAGCAATTTAGATACGGTATGTTAATTAATTAAACAATAAGTACACAATCTGCAACAATTCAGGATAGTTCACTGAAACTAAAGGATTAACAGGTAGTTGGCACAGGGTGCCAAGATTCTTACTATATGCGTGAAGGCAGTTTCTTGCTCTCCAACAGAAATGCTAGGAAACTCTTCCCTGGAAAGCATCTCTTCTATTCCATCTTCCATCTGAAGAAGACAGCTCCCTAACCATAACCCTTGCAAGGATTGTCCTCTTTCTCTGAGCACTTGCTGGGGCTGGCAATCTGTGATGTGCCAACCACATCTCTGAATCCCTTACCCTTCTGCATCGGAGAGAATAACTGTTACCCCCTTGTCCGCCTCCATTGTAAGTTCCTAAACAACTTGGAGCGCCAGACATCAGTGACCTAGCAGGAACGTAAGTATTAATTTGAATTCACCTTTTGCCATTGTATTTAAAAAATTGTTCATGTCCGGGAAAGGGAAGCAACTGCTGGAGAAACCATTACGTGAGGCCTCAGGTTATGTTGGATATATTTGAAAGAAAAATCGGTCTTAAAGGGACTCAAAGGTCTAACATGGACTCCAGTGGTGAGGCCCCAAAATTGGATCTGCTCTGGAATTCGGAACTGCAAGGAGTATGAAGCTGGCTTTTGGGATAGATGATATGTCAGAGATAGGAAGGGGTGAAACCATGGGAGAGTAGTTGAAAATAAGAATGAGAATTTCAGAATTGAGACAATGATGGACCAGAAGCCAATATAGGTTAGCAAGCACAGGGGTGATGATTCAAGATGGCAGCACAGGCACGGTTGGTGGTGTTCAGGCTGCTGATCCTGTCCACTCCAAGCCAGATGCATTCTCTCAATCTTTCTCTCTCTTTCCTCCCCCATCCCCTTTACATCACTTTTGTTTTTCTTTTTTTACACCTTCCTGTCATCGCAGGGAGACTGGAGTGGGGACTCCTGGCTTTGGAGACCCGATGCATGGACTCCTAGAATGACAGCAAGGTGTGAGGCTGCAGTTGTGGGGGAACAGGAACTCTTGACTGCAGTAGGCCCAGAGCATGGCAAAGGTGGTGTCGGTGCCCGAATGGGGAGCTGCTGGCTAGGTCAGCCTGGCGCAGGGGACTTACATGAGTCCCGGAGCCGTGTTTGGACCCTTGCCGACGAATGTGAACTGTACTTAAGTATTTTCTTTTTATCCTTTGTACCTCAAAATGGCGCCAGATTGTGGCAACAGAACATGTTTCACTGTATCTCCCTCGAGAAATGAGGCAATAAATCACTCACTCATTCATTTATGACTGAAAGAGGCCAGCATCAATATGAGCTCCTCCATCGCCAGACCATAGCAACACAATGGTTGGAGGAAGAGCGCCTCATCTTCCGCCTAGGAACCCTCCAACCACAAGGGATGAACTCAGATTTCTCCAGTTTCCTCATTTTCCCTCCCCCCACCTTGTCTCAGTCAAATCCCTCAAACTCAGCACCTCCTTCCTAACCTGCAATCTTCTTCCTGACCTCTCCGACCCAACCCCCACTCCAGCCTATCACCCTCACCTTGACCTCCTTCCACCTATCACATTTCCAACGCCCCTCCCCCAAGTCCCTCCTCCCTACCTTTTATCTTAGCCTGCTGGACACACTTTCCTCATTCCTGAAGAAGGGCTCATGCCCAAAACGTCGATTCTTCTGCTCCTTGGATGCTGCCTGACCTGCTGCGCTTTTCCAGCAACACATTTTCAGCATCTGGGCAGTCAAGGTTTGGGTGCACTCAGGACTGGCCAAGGTTATGTATTTTATCAATGGGGTGTTTGGTTGAGTCTAGGTTGATAGGGAAGGCACTGATGAAAGTTTAAGCAGCGGAAGGATTGTGGGTGCTGAATTGGGGTTTTGGTGATGTCGTGGACAATCTGGAATTACAAAGCCTGTTTTATTGGCAATAAAGTTCATCCCTGGGTTAAAAATGATATCAAGGTGATGAAACACTTACTCTGCCACATATTGTTGTCCGGGAGAGGGACAACGTCAGTTGCTAGGGAACACAGTTTGAGGTGGTGATGGGAGGGGAGTGAAGACATTAAGACAATGGTTTCAATCTTCCCCATATTTATTCAGAGGGTATCTCTGTTTCACTCGCAACAGGCTTCAAGCTGTCTGGTAATTTAGCTACAGCCAGGAGGTAGTAGCGAAGTAGATCTGGGTGTCATCAATATGCAAATGAAAGTACAGCCATGCAGCTAAGGGGCAGCAGATAGTTTAGCCAGGAGTTTAGCCAGGACTCCAAAGCCAGGAGTCCCCGCTCCAGTCTCCCTGCGATGACAGGAAGGTGTAAAAAAGAAAAAGAAAAGAAAAAGGAGGGGTCTACGTATATACATTTGGGTGGAGGCACTAAAGGTCAGAGTGCATGATGGCAATACAGTGGTTATAACCGGGAAGGATAAAAGTGGGACCAGAGGACTGAACATGGAGGATATCAAAATAAAACAAACAACGTTTATGAAGAAGGGTCACCGGACCCAAAACATTAATTCTGCTTTCTTTCTACAGATGCTGCCAGACCTGCTGAGTTTCTCCAGAAATTGTTGGTTTTGCTGGAGGACATTAATGTGTTTAATCATGTCACGAACTGGAAAAAGACAAGGAGAGGCCTGATCAGTGACATTCACATCTCTTGACTGAATAAAATAAAGCCTCTTACCACTCTGTTTTGCAGTAACACACAGAATGTTACAGTTCAGTACAGGCCCTTCGGCCTTGATGTTGAGCTGTCCTGTGGAACCAACCTGAAGCCCTTCTAACCGACACTATTTTCATCCATATGTTTATCCAATTGCTATTTAAATGCTCGTAAAGTTGGTGAGTCTCCTCCTGTTGCAAGCAGGGCATTCCATGCCCCTATGACTCTCTGAGTAAAGAACCTACCTCTGACATCTGTCCTATATTTATCACCCCTCGATATAGAGCTATGTCCCCTCATGCTAGCCATCGCCAACTGAGGAGAAAGGCTCTCACTGTCCACCCTATCTAACCCACTGATTACCTTGCTTGTCTTAATTAAGCACGGTGGCTGAGTGGCTAGCACTGCTGCCTCATAGAGCCAGAGTCCCAGGTTTGATCCCAGCCTTGGGTGACTATCTGTGTGGAGTTTGCACATTCTCTCTGTGCCTGTGTGGGTTTCCTCCCATGGTCCAAAGATGTGCAGATCAGGTGACTTGGCCATGCTAAATTGCCTATAGTGTTAGAGGGAAATGGGTCTGGGTGGGTTACTCTTCGGAGGGTTGGTAGGGCCTGTTTCAACACTGTAGGGAATCTAATCTAAGTCACTTCTCAACCTTCTTCTTTTGAATGAAAACAGCCTCAAGTCCTTCATCCTTTTCTGACTAGACCTTCCCTCCATACTAGGCAATATCCTAGTAAATCTCTGAACCCTTTCCAAAGCTTCCACATTCTTTCTATAATACGGTGACCAGAACGGTATGCAATACCCCAAATGCTGCTGCACCAGAGTTTTGTACAGCTGTAGCATGATCTCGTGGCTCCCAAACTCAATCCCTCTACCAATAAAAGGTAACACACCAAATGCCTTCTTACCAACCCTATCAAGCTGGGTGGCAACTTTCAGGGATCTATGTGCATGAGCATCGAGATCTCTCTGCTCATCTACACTACCAAGAATCTTACCATTAGCCCAGTACTCTGTATTCCTGTTGCTCCTTCCAAAGTGAATAACCTCACACCTTTCTGCATTAAACTCCATTTGCCACCTCTCAGCCCAGCTCTGCAGCTTATCTATGTCCCTCTGTAACCTGCAACATCCTTCATCACTATCCACAACTCCACTGATGTTAGGGTCATCCACAAATTTACTAACCCATCCTTCAATGCCATTGTTTTGGTTATTAAAAAAAAAGACAAACAGCATTGGCCCTAAAGCAGATTCTTGCGGTTCACCACTAGTAACGGAACTCCAGGAGGACCATTTCCCATCAACCTCCATCCTCTGTCTCCTTACAACTAGCCAATTTCCGATCTAAACTGCTAAATCACCCTCAATCCCTATGCCTCTGTATTTTGTGCAATAACCTACCGTGGGGAACTTTATCAAACACTTTACTGAAATCCATATACACCACACCAACAGCTTTACTCTCATCCATCTGTTTAGTCACCATCTCAAAGAATTCAGGAAGATTTGTGAGGCATGCCCTACCCTGCACAAAACTGTATTGACTACCCCGAATCAGCTTTATTCCTCTCTAGATGAGTATAAACCCTATCTCTTATAAACCTTTCCAACACTTTATCCACACCCTGAAGATGTTATGCTCTCTTTTGCCTATCTTCCAGATGCCATATTCCAAACACTAGCATTCAGTTAGCATCGGAAGGCAGTGAGTTTGAGCACCACTGGATGAGGAATACAGAGACTCAGGCTGGGGATTCAGGTTTAAATCCTACAGCTGGTAAGGAATGCAGCTGGTGGAATTTCAATTCAATTAATAAGCCTGTAATTACAACACTTGTTTTATTGGTGATGACCATGAAATTATCAGCAATTGTCATAAAAATCCATCTGGTTTCCTAATATCTTTTCAAAATCTGCTGATTTGGATCTTCAGTCATTCACAGGATGTGGGTGTCACTGACACGGCCAACATTTATTGCCCATCCCTCTTCGGAAGGTGCCTTAGTGCCTTAGAGTTCCGACGGCGCAGGAAGAGACTATTTAGTGCATCAAGTCTGCACTGACACTCTAAAGAGCATTCCAGCTCCTCCCTCCCCATAAACCTGTATGGGGTATTACCATGGCTAATCCACGTAGCCTGAACATCCCTGGACACTATGAGCAACTTAGCAAGGCCAATTCATCTAACCTGCACATCGCTGGACGGTGGGAGGAAACCGGAGCACCCAGAGGAAACCACGCAGACTGCTGCCCAAGGGTGGAATTGAACCGGGATCCCGGGACCTGTGAGGCAGCAGTGCTAACCACCAAGCCACCATCTTGAGCTGCTGATGCCCAAGTACTGATAGACATCAATGTGGTTGATTCTTCATTGTCCTCTGAAATAGCCACCATGCCACTTGGTTCAAGGGGCAGTTAGGAACATTCAACAAATGTAGACCTTGCCAACAATACCCACATCCCATGGAAGAATAAGGAACAAATCCAGGCAATCAGAAAAGCCTCCTTTGGCAGTATCTGTGGGGGGAGAAACAGTGTCAATGTTTCTGGTCTAACACCTCCCACTGTCACCTCAACCATGTCCCTTGTTTTCTTCAGTGGTTGGGTGCAGAGTGGCCTGTTTTAGGCTCCACATGTTGGATGCAGACTTTGAACATTCTGGATGGTGCCACAGACTGGGCTGCTGTGCTTTTTCCAGCACTACACTTTTCGACTCTGACTCTAACATCTGCAGTCCTCACTTCCCCCACAGACTGGGTTCCCACACACCGGGAGTCACAAGCAGGTTGTTAGTCTGATGCTGGGAACACAATGAGATCAAGGAGCAAAGGCACTTTGCAAGGAATCATAGAATCCCCACAGTCTAGAAGTACACACACACACACACACACACACTGTTAAGAAGGAAGAACCCAGGATTTTAACCCAGCAACAGTGAAGGAACAACAATATATTTCGAAGTCGGGATGGTGAGTGGCTTGGAGGGGAACGTGCAGAGAGTCGTCTTCCCATACATTTTCTGCCCTTGTCCTTCTACATGGTAGAGATCATGGATTTTGAAAGTATTGTCTAAGGAACCTAAAGGGAGTTGCCACAATGTATCTTTTCGATGGTACCCATAATGGTCAGGGTTAAAAAAGGACTAAGATTTATGTAATCTGTTTTGCTATTTTGCTAGTCACGTGATACCAAGACTAATCAGAAACATCGGTTTTTGTTAATGAGTTCACAAGAGATCCAGGCATATGCTGAGCAGAATCTCACTAAGGTAGCGTTTTGGGAAAAATAGTTTCAAAGTCACTGTTCCTCCAGAGCATGTTCACACATCACATGTCACATCTAAAATTACTCATTGACTTTATCCTAAAATGATAATTTCTGAGAGAAATGTATCTAATTTACATTTAATGAATCAATACTATTAGCTTCCATTATCTCCCTAGGGGGCCTGTTCCATAAATTAAATACTTGCTCACTGAAATATTGTTTCCACTCAATTGTTACGGAAGCAAAATGCAATGGAAGCAGGCAATCAGAAAAGCCTCCTTTGGCAGTATCTGTGGGGGGGAGAAACAGTGTCAACATTTCTGGTCTAACACCTCCCACTGTCACCTCAACCATGTCCCTTGTTTTCTTCAGTGGTTGGGTGCAGAGTGGCCTGTTTTAGGCTCCATATGTTGGATGCAGACTTTGAACATTCTGGATGGTGCCACAGACTGGGCTGCTGTGCTTTTTTCAGCACTACACTTTTCAACTCTGACTCTAACATCTGCAGTCCTCACTTCCCCCACAGACTGGGTCCCACACACCGGGCATTACAGACTGGCTGCCACACACTGGGAGTCACAAGCAGGTTGTTAGTCTGATGCTGGGAACACAATGAGATCAAGGAGCAAAGGCACATTGCAAGGAATCATAGAATCCCCACAGTCTAGAAAGAGCCCATTCAGTCCATTGATTTCACACCGATCTCTGAAGAGCATCCCACCCAGACTCAGCCCCCTCACTATCCCCATAACCCTATACTTCCCATGGCTAGCCCATTTAGTCTGCACATCCCAGGACACTACAGGGCAACTTAGCACGGCCAATCCACCTCACCTGCACATATTTAGGTTGTGGGAGGAAACTGGAGCACCCGAAGGAAACCCACACAGACACAGGGAGAACATGCAAACTCCACACAGACTGTCACCTAAGGGTGGAATCGAACCTGGGTCCATGGCGCTCTTAGGCATTTATGCTAATCAATGTAAAATCTCCATTAACCAGCCAGTAACTCCACCTCTCTCCCGTGCCACTCTCCGAGGGTCAACTAAGCACCTTTTAACTTTGCCATCCTATTTGACAAGGTGTGCGTGCCACCTCATCTCTGCTGCCTACATCAACTGGTGAGCTATGTCTGGCATCAGCTCACCTGTTTCTCCATAACAAGTCTCCCATTGCCATGCCCAATTATTCCGTACTCTCTAAGCTGGTCTCTCAGGCTCAGCCAATACTCTGCTGCCCATGTCCTGAGCTGCTGTGGTCTCTGACCTGGTGGGCAGCCTGACCCCTACTTTCAAAATTCTCATCCTCACCTACTATGGCCACACTCCTCCTTCTCTCTTAAAACCTGTCCAAGATGAGAGGGTGAAACTGAGGGAAGGAAAAACCGAGGGAGGGGAGATACGGGGGTGGGGGGGGGAACCGAGGGTAATAGAGGGGGATTTGACAGTTGGGGGAGGGGGAAACTGTGGGTGGGGCAAAGTGATTTGGAGAGTGGAGAATTTGGAGGGAGATACTGAGGGTGAGGGAGGGAAATAGCCAGGGTGGAGATGGGGGGATTACTGAGGGTGAGGGAGAAGGAAACTGAGGGTGGGGAAGGGAGGTACAAAGGGTGTGGGAGAGGTAAACTTAATGCTGGGGAATTGGGAACCTGAAGGTAGGGGATTAGGAAACCAAGGATGGGGGAGAGGGAAACTGAGGTTGGGGGAGGGGTAGGGGGAGATACTGAAGGTAGGGGAGTTGGAAACCGAGGGTGAGAGAGGAGAAACTAAGAGTGAGGAGAAGAGAAAGGAGATACCAAGGATGGAGAAGGGAGAGAGGAAAACCAAGGGTGGGAGACCGAGAGTGAGGGAGAGAACTGGGGGTGAGGGAGAGGGATGGGGAAACTGAGGATGGGAGAGTAGGATGGAGAAATGAGGCTGAGCGAAGAGGCTGGTGGGTTGTTGAAATGATTGTTCTCCTGAGCTACGAGATGAGTATGCGTGGATTTGGCAGGGTGGATTATCAGTGAGCTTTGGCATGTTTCCTGGCATTCTCTGGATATACCACCAGATTCCCCTCAGGAATGTATCTCAAATGTGTCTGAACAAAACATCCAGGAGACGTTGCCTGGGTCAGTGCAGCACTGGTGTACCCTGTGCCTGGGCTGGTGGAACCTAACTAGGAGAAAGTGAGGACTGCAGATGCTGGAGATCAGCGTCAAAAAGTGTGGCATTGGAAAAGCGCAGCAGGTCAGGCAGCACCTGCGGAGCAGGAGAGTCCTCCTGAAGGGCATATGCCCAAAACAACGACTTTCCTGCACCTTGGATGCTGCCTGACCTGCTGTGCTTTTCCAGAACCACACTTTTTGTGACCCAGAGTTAGAAAAACCTCATCCCTTTAAATTCCCTGATTTCTGAATATTGTTGAAACTTCCTCAAACTCTGCACGGCCAAACAACTACTTATATCTGAACGTTTTATCCAAGTATACACTGCCCCTCACCACCGCCACCATGACCTCATCAAGGAGTAATTACGAATGAAGGAGAAATGCTGATTTAACCAGTGATATCCACATCCTGTGAATTTAAATTGAAAAATACATTGGGTTAACGTCCCCCTGTCTGCTACCTTAGTAGCTTAGAATAAATTTAATTAATACAAATGAGATAATGTCTGTATTTAAATTTAGAAACTAAGGCTTGTCATATGAATCTCTTCAAAGTTCACACCCTCACGCTGCCTTCCTGGGTTTCAATTTCTAACTTGAAGGATAGAATCAGGAAGTGTGAATAGACAAACATATGAAATTGGAATAGGTGTAGGCCATTCAGCCCCCTCGAGCTGACAGAGATGAGGAGAATTTATTTGCTCAGAGGGGAGCAAATCTGTGGCATTCTTCGCCACAGAAGGCTATCAATGCTGTGTCATTAAATATATTTAAAGCTGACGAGATAGATTTTTAATCAGTAAGGGAATCAAGGATTATGGGGAAGAGTCAGAAATGTGGAGTTGAGGATGATCAGATCAGCCATGATCTCACCGAGGGCCTGTTTTTGCTCCTACATCTTACAGCCTTAATAAACATGGAATGACTCCACCTTCACCAACCTCTGAGGCAGAGAGTTCCAAAGTCACACAACCCTCTGAGAAAGAAAGCTTCCATCTAATTGTAAAACAGTGCCCCTTTGTTCAGAACTGACCCACAAACAGAAACATCCTTCCCCTAACCACCTTGTTCAGACCATTCAGCATCTTATTGCAGAGAGCAGAGAGTAGGCATAAATGGTCTTTTTTTCAGGATGGCAGCTGATGACTAGTGGAGTTTTACAGGGGTCTGTCTGGAACCACAACTATTCACATTCTACATTAATGAAGGAACTGAGGCCATTGTTGCTATGTTTGCAGATGACACAAAGGTAGGCGGAGGGTCAGGAAATGTGAGGAAGTACAATAGTAGACTCGCCAACTTTTAAATGGTCATTGGATAAACATATAGATGAAAATGGAATGGTGTAGGATAGATAGGCTTCAGATTGGTTCCACAGGTCAATGCAACATCGAGGGCCGAAGGATCTATGCTGCGCTTTAATGTTCTATGTTGCAAAGGACTTGGACAACCTAGGCAAGTGGACGAAGAAGTGGCCGATGGAATACAATGTGGGGAAGTGTGTGGTTATTGGGCAGAAGAATGGGGGCATGGACTATTTTCTAAATGGGGAAAGGTTTCAGAAATCTGAAGCACAGAGGGATTTGAGAGTCTTAGTTGAGGATTCTCTTAAAGTTAATACATAAATTCAGTTGGCATTTAGGAAGGCAAATGTAATGTTAGCATTCATTTCAACAAGTCTAGAATATAACAGCAGAGGTGAACTGATGAGAAACAATGTGAGCAGTTTTGGGCCTCACAAATAGGAAACAATGTGCTATTGTTGGAAGGGATCCAGAGGAGGTTTACAAGAATGATCCCAGGGATGAAGGGCTTGACATATAAGGATCAGTTGAGGACTCTGGGCCTGTGCAGTTTAGAATAATGAGAGGGGGGACCTCATTGAAACTTACAGAATACTGAGAGTGCTGGACAGAGTGGACAAGGATAAAATGTTTCTACTAGTAGCAGAGACTCTGGCACAGCCTCAGCCTTCAGAACTGAGATGAGGAGGGGTTTCAACCAGAGGGTGGTGAATCTGTGGATTAAAGTGCTGTGGAGGGCAAGTCATTGAGTATATTTAAGACAGAGATATATAGGTTCTTGTTTGGAGAAGGGATCAAGGGTTACAGGGAGAAGGCAGGAGAATGGGTTGAGAAACACATCAGCCATGTTTGGATGGTGGAGCAGACATAATGGGCTGAATGGTCTAAATCATGGGCTTGTATACTTCAATCACATTCATTACAATCAACAAAAATCCATTGGAAATTTGAGAGTGATGCCCAGCTCCTGAAACACTGCCTCACTGGAGACTTCAGTAAACTGACACCTACCAAGATCAGACACGATCTAACCTTCAAGAATAACATTTATCATCAGTACTCTGAGAATTAGGTAACTAGTTTGGCAGGTAGAGAGGGGTTGCTCATTATAAGGAGTTATCTGGTGTGGTGAAGTGGGCCTGATCCTGTCCACTGTGAGTTGGCCATTTTGTGGATCAAGGCTAATCTATCCTTTGAACCTTTCGTGACAATCATAAGAGGATCCTATGAACCTTTACCAAACATGGATCAACATGAAGGTGCCTGGGATTCAGAAAGGGCACAGAAAAGATTTACGGATTTGGGCATGAGGAACTTCATTTATGGATAAGCTGGGGATGTTCTCCATCCAGGGTTGAGTTGAGATTTGACAGAGCATTGGAATTCATGAGGGGTACACAGACAATAGATAAACATCAAGGCTTGCATGTACATCGCACCTTTTATGTCCGCGTAATGTCTCAAAGTCTCTTTCCTGCCAATGAAATACCATTGAAGCATAGTTGCTGTCGTATTTCTGGAAATGTGACAGCCAATTTACACACAGGAAGCTCCTTGAAATAGCAATTTGCTAGTAACCAGATAATAAGACCATACGATGTAGGAGCAGAAGTTAGGCCATTCAGCCCATTGAGTCTGCTCCACCATTCAATCATGGCTGGTAGATTTCTCAACTTCATTCTCCCGCTTTCTCCCCATACCCTTTGATCCCCTCGACAATCATGAACTTATCTATCTCAGTCTTAAATACACTCAATGACTTGGCCTCCCATCTTCTGTGGCAGTGAATTCCATAGATTCACCACAGACTGGCTGTAGAAGTTACTCCTTATCTATGTTCTAAAAAAAAATCTTCCCTTTAGCCTAAGGCTGTGCCCTTGGGTCCTAGTCTCTCCTACCAACATCTTCTAGGAGAAAGTGAAGACTGCAGATGCTGGAGATCAGAGCTGAAAATGTGTTGCTGGAAAAGCGCAGCAGGTCAGGCAGCATCCAAGGAGCAGGAGAATCGACGTTTCGGGCATGAGCCCTTTTTCAGGAATGTTTCATGGGCTCATGCCCAGAAACGTCGATTCTCCTACTCCTTGGATGCTGCCTGACCTGCTGCACTTTTCCAGCAACACATTTTCAGCCCCTACCAACATCTTTCCAACATCTACTCTGTCTAGGCCATTCAGTATTCTTTAAGTTTCAATTAGATCCTGCCCCCCATCCTTCTAAACTCCATTGAGTATAGACCCAGAGTCCACAAACATTCCTCATATGTTAAGCTTTTCATTATTGAGACCATTCTTGTGAACCTCCTCTGAACACGCTCCAGTACATCCTTCCTGAGATATGGGGTCCAAAACTGCGCACAATGCTCCAAATGTAGCCTGACCAGAGCCTTATAGAGCCTCAGACATACATCCCTGCTTTTATATTCAAGTCCTCTCAAAATAGATGCCATCATTGCATTTTCCTTCCTAAGTATTAACTTAACCTGCAAGTTTACCTTGAGAGAATCCTGGATTAGAACTCTCAAGTCTCTTTGCACTTCAGACTTCTGAATTTTCTCCCCATTTCTCCCCATTATTCTTCCTACAAAGTGCATGACCTCACACTTTCCCACGTTTTACTCCATTTGCCACTTCTTTGCCCACTCTCTAAACCTGCCTAAATCCTCCTGCCACCTCAATGCTACCTGTCCCTCTACCTATCTTTGTGCCATCTGCAAACTTTGCCAGATTTCCTGCAGTTCCTTTATTTAGATCATTAATGTATAAAGTGAAATGTTGTAGTCCCAACACTGAGCCTTGCAATGCACCACTTGTCACTGGCTGCCATCCTCAGAAAGATCCTTTTATCCACGCTCTCTGCTTTCTGCCAGACAGCCAAGTTTCTATCCATGCTAGTACCTTGCATCTAACACCACGGGACCCTATCTTACTCAGTAGCCTCCTGTGAGACACCTTGTCAAAGGCCATCTTGAAATCCAGATAGATAGCATCCATTGGCTTTCCTTAGTCTAACATGCTCGTTACTTTAGATTAGGTTCCCTACAGTATGGAAACAGGCCATTTGGCCCAACAGTCCACACTGACCCTCTGAAGAGTAACCTACCCAGACCCATTTTCATCTGAGTAGTGCACCTAACACTATGGGGCAATTTTGCATGGCCAATTCACCTGACCTACACATCTTTGGACTGTGGGAGGAAACCACAGCATCCAGAGGAAACTCACGCAGACAATAGGAGAATGTGCAAATTTATTAGATTAGATTAGATTCCCCACAGTGTGGAAACAGGCCCTTCAGCCCAACAAGTCCGCACCGACCCGCCGAAGCACAACCCACCCAGACCCATTCCCCTATATTTACACCTGCCCCTAACACTACGGGCAATTCACCATGGCCAATTCACCTAACCTGCACGTTTTTTGGACTGTGGGAGGAAACTGGAGCACCCGGAGGAAACCCACGCAGACACAGGGAGAATGTGCAAACTCCACACAGACAGCCGCCCAAGGCTGGAATTTAACCCAGGTCCCTGATGCTGTGAGGCAGCAGTGCTAACCACTGGGCCACCGTGCCGCCTCTTCAAAGAACTCTGCCAGATTTGTCAGGCATGACCTCCCCTTGATGAAATCATGCTGGCTTTGCCCTATTTTATCATACACTTTCCCAAGTATTCAGGAATCTTATCCTTCACAATGGATTCCAGTGTCTTACCCATGACCAAGGCTAATTGGTCTATAATTTTCCATCTTTTGCCTTACTCCTTTTTAAACATTTTAGTAATTATTTAGTCCTCTGGAAGCCTCCCTGACTCTAGCGAGACCTGAAAGATCACCACTGTTATCTCTTGAGCTATCTCCCTTATAACGTTGGCATGTAGTCCATCTGTTTCAGGTGATTAATCCACTTTTAGGTGATTCAGTTTTTCTAGCACCTTCTCCTTGGTGATGGCCACCATATTCTGCTCTGCTCTTTTGAGATATTACCCATGTCTTTCACTGTGAAGACTGACACAAAGTAATTATTTAGTTTAGATTACTTACAGTGTAGAAACAGGCCCTTCGGCCCAACAAGTCCACACCGACCCGCTGAAGTGTAACCCACCCAGACCCATTCCCCTACATTTACCCCTTCACCTAACACTATGGGCAATTTAACATGGCCAATTCACCTAACCTGCACATTTTTGGACTGTGGGAGAGAAACCAGAGCACCCAGAGGGGGCCCACGCAGACATGGGGAGAATGTGCAAACTCCACAGAGCGAGTCGCCTGAGGCAGGAATTGAACCCGGGTCTCTGACACTGTGAGGCAGCAGTGCTAACCACTGTGCCACCGTGCCTTCCATTAATCCATTTCCTCATCCATTTCCTTGTTTCTAACTCCTATCCCTCCAGCGTCATTTTCCAGTGGCCCAATGTCCATTTTTGCCTCTCTTTTGGCCTTTATATATCTAAAGAAACTCTTACAGTCTGCCTTTATGTTACTGGTTAGCTTACTAGGTGATATTTAATCTTCTCCCTCCTTATTTCTTTTTTTGTTGCTCTCTGTTGGTTTTTGTAAGTTTCACAATCCTCTGGTTTCCCACCACCACATTATATGCTTTCTCTTTTGCTTTTATGCTGACACTGACTTCCCTCATCAGCCATGGTTGCCTCATCCTCCCTGTACCATGCTTCTTTTCCCTCGGGATGTATCCCTGCTGTGTCTCCTGGATTACTCACAGAAACTCCTGCCATTGCTGTTCCACTGTCTTTGCTGCTGGGCTCCTCTCCCAATTAATTCTACCCAGCTCCTCCCTCATGTTTCTGTGGCTGCCTTTATTCAACCATAATATCGTTATTACCTCTGATTCTATCTTCTCCCTCTCAAACTGCAGAGTAAATTCAGTCATATTATGACCACTGCCTCCTAACGGTTCCTTCACCTTAAGCTCCCTTATCAAGTCTGCCTCATTGCACAACACTAAATCCAACTGCTCCAAAAAACCATCTCGGAGACAATCCACAAATCTCTTTTTTTTTCAGATTAGATTAGATTCCCTACAGTGTGGAAGCAGGCTCTTCAGCCTGACAAGTCCACACTGACCCATCTGGGGCGTTTGGTTTGGGCAGCAAGGTGGCTCAATGGTGAGCACCGCTGCCTCACAGCACCCGGGGCCCAGGTTCGATTCCAGCCTTGGGTGGCTGTCTGTGTGGAGTTTGCACATTCTCCTCGTGTCTGTGTGGGTTTCCTCCGGCTGCTCTGCTTTCCTTCCACAGCCCAAAGATGTGCAGGTTAGGGTGAATTGGCCATGCTAAATAGCCCATAATGTTAGGCACATTAGTCAGAGGGAAATGGGTCTGGGTGGGTTACTCTTCGGAGGGTCGGTGTGGACTGCTTGGGCTGAATGGCCTGTTTCCACACTATAGGGAATCTAATCTAAACCTCAGAAGAGTAGCCCACCCAGACTCATTTCCCTCTGACTAATGCACCTAACACTATGAGCAATTTAGCATGGCCAATTCACCTGACCTGCACATCTTTAGACTGTCGGAGCACCTGGAGGAAACCCACACAGAGACACGGAGAATGTGCAAACTCCACAGAGATCATTGGAATGAACCCCAGGTCCCTGGCACTGTGAGGCAGCAGTGCTGACCACTGAGCCACCGTAATCTGCTTTTGTGATTTCAATTGAGGGATAATATTGCCTGAAGACATTGTGGAGAATGCCCTGCCCTTCTAAGGGATTTATTTTATATCTACCAAACAGGCAGATGGTGCTTGCATGTTAACATGTCATAGCACCTCAGGCAAAGCAGCACTTCCTCAGTGCACCAATCCATCATTTACCATAAAATAACAATCAATGAAAATCACTTTCTGACTGGAGAACAATGGTATGGTTAGGGTGTTGACTGATAATCTTTACTTCAACATCAATTGATCTTTTTGAAATGAACTTCCCAAAGATTCTCTGTACGTTCGTTGTAGATGTGCAGTAACAACGCTAAACCGAGAAAGGAGTAAATTCCCTTTTGACAAATTGTACTGAGATGATCTTATGTTGTCAGAGCATGTTTTAAATATGGAGGGTATCCCACGCTGCACTGAGGGTTTTGTGGATGTGTCACTTGAACCCAAACCTTTTAACTTCATTTTTATTCCTCGTTGACCTTCAATGTCATCTGTAACTGTAACACTGTATTCTGCATTCTGGTCTAATATTCTGTTGTACTAATGTATAATATGATCTGCCTGAATAGCATACAAAACAGTACTTTTTACTGTGTTTCGGTACATGTGACAATAATGAATAAAATACAATCATTTTTCTAACTCTCTCCTCAGATGCTGTCTCACCTGTTGAGTCTTTCAAACATTTGTTGTTCTTTCTAATCTCAGATTTCCAGCATCTGCAGTATTTTACTTTTGTGCCTTGACTGGAACACATCTGAATCTTCCACACTCAAAGGAACACAAGTCTGGGTCTGTGTTGCCAGTGTAATGTGACCCACTGAGCCCCTGCTTTAAATCTGGTATTTGCACACATCTTTAGTTGATTGATAAGTATTTGAGGTTTGTTACAGGAACCACTGCTTGATTATTGCCAGCTAATATGGTCAGGGCTACATTGTAAATGGCTAATATTTCTTTTTAATTCATGGGATGTGAGTGTCTCTGGTTAGACCAGCATTTATTGCTCATCCTTAATTGCCTAGAGGGCAGTTAAGAGTCAGCTACATTACTGTGGGTCTGGAGGCACATATAGGCCAGACCAGGTAAGAATGGCAGCTTCCTTCACTCAAGGACATGAGTGACCCAGATGGGTTTTCATAACAATTGACGATGGATTTGTGGTCATCATAAGACTCTTAATTCCAGATATTTATTGAATTCAAATTCCACCATCTGTCATAGCGGGTCTCAAACCCAGGTCCCAAAACCAATAGTCAAGTTTCTAATAGTCTACTGATAATACCACCAGTGTCGAAAAGTGTGGTGCTGGAAAAGCACAGCAGTTCAGGCAGCATCCAGCAAGTAGGAGAGTCGCTGTTTTGGACAGAAGCCCTTCATGAGGAATGAGATGGACTGATGATAATAACTACCGGATCATCACCTCTCCCTGAACTCTGACCACCACTTCTTGCTATTTTGTTCGTGAGTTATAAGTTAGAGGGATTTTTCTTGTTTCTTTTAACCAACAAGTGAGTGTTAAAGTCCTTCATCTGTTTTTAACCAATCGTATTTCTTCTTTTGAATTTTATCCGTGATAGGGTGGCACAGTGGCTCAGTGGTTAGCACTGCTGCCTCACAGTGCCAGGGTCCCAGGTTCGATTCGAGCCTCGAGCGACTGTGTGGAGTTTGCACATTGTCCCTGTGTCTGCGTGGGTTTCTTCCAGGTGCTCCGGTTTCCTCCCAGAGTCCAAAGATGTGCAGGTGAGGTGAATTGGCCATGCTACATTACTCATAGTGCTAGGTGCATTACTCAGAGGGAAATGGGTCTGGGTGGGTTACTCTTCAGAGGGTCAATGTGGACTGGTTGGGCCAAAGGGCCTGTTTCCATGCTGTAGGCAATCTAATCTAATACACAAGGTCTACTAGCCTTACCCATTTCTGTGTGCCGGGAGAGGGGACCTGTTTCACTTGGGGGCCAAAAAATGTTGCAGTCCCTAGTGTTAGGGCAGCACAGTGGCACAGTGGTTAGCACTGCTACCTCACAGCACCAGAGATCTGGGTTCAATTCCCGCCTCAGGCGACTGACTGTGTGGAGTTTGCACATTCTCCCTGTGTCTGTGTGGGTTTGCTCCGGTTTCCTCCCACAGTCCAAAAATGTGCAGGTCAGGTGAACTGGCCATGCTAAATTGCCCGTAGTGTTAGATGTAGGGGAATGAGTCTGGGTGGGTTACTCTTTGGAGGGTCGGTGTGGAATTGTTGGGCCGAAGGGCCTGTTTCCACACTGTAAGTAATCTAATCTTAAGGTGTACCTGAAGCACCATCTTCCTGGCTATATCACCAGGTTGCTATTTGCCTGCTGGTCCAAGAGTAGGCCACTTGGCCCTTTGAGTCTTTTCTGAAATTCATGAAGGTCATGGCTGAACTGGTTTTAACCTCAGCTCTTTCACCCCCTGGTCTATGTACTGGTGTAATGTGACCCTTTTAGTCCCTGGAGGTACTCTGGTGCGCTCATGGTTTCTCAGTTGCTTGTGAATTGCTGGGAGAACCTGAAGGCAGAGTAGAAAATTCCACAAAAACTCCAAACTAATGACCCTGTTGGGAGGCTGTCATTAGCTTGAATGGAGTCCTGAGTGTAGCCTCATAATCCCTCTCTTCCCACTGCCTGAAAGATGTGCAGGGGAATGGAAAATGGTGATATGTCGGCCAGAGGTCATGATTTTAGTATCTTTCCACATTTGTTCCTGGTGGGGATTCCGAATTCAACATATTAATTCCGTCTCTCTCTCTTCACAGCAGCTACTGGATCCACTGAATAATTTGCTGCAACTTCTGTTTTCACTGGATTGCCCAGCATTCACAATGTGTTGCCTATGACGAACCACCAGATAAACGGGGCTGTTTCCATTCCTCCTTAATTTTGCATCCCAATTTTCAAATTGGGGCTAGACTTTCCAGGAATATCTTCCAGGAATATCTTGCTCATAAAATGTGCAACCCTCATTTTATGGGTAGTTTAGTGACTTCTGTTTTGGAACGAGGTCATTTTTTTTCCTTTAAGGGGTGAACGCTTTGAAATGTTCTTTCAGAATAACCTCAGGGAAATGGGAGTTGAAAGCAGTTTGGAAAAAAACTTCTGTAAGCAAGGTTGCACTGGCTACCACTTTCTGATTGTTAGCTTTGGGAAAACTAACACGTTTAATTGGTTGTGTTTTCTGGTTCTTAATTAATTCATTGCTTTCTTGACCCGTCTACAGGTCTGTGATTGAGCTAACACTTTCCCACATGAACAAATCTGAGTGATTCATCATTGTTCTCTTAATATCTAGTGGTTATTAGAGCAAAGCAGTTCATTATTTGGGACATTTTACACACACAGGCACACGGAAGCCTGGTGGAGACTTTCCATTACTCGGTGCATTCATTGTAGATTTTGTACGTAGGTGGCCATTGTACATTTACTGCATTTGATGCCTCATATTTATTAAATTCTAGAGGTTAAATGCTGGTTAGACAGATTTCAAGCACATACTTTTCCAGTTAGAACTTTATCCACACTCACACATCACAAGCCTCAACTACACTGATTATTTGGTCCCCACATATATATTGCTGAAAATGTGTTGCTGGAAAAGCGCAGCAGGTCAGGCAGCATCCAAGGAACAGGAGAATCAGCCCGAAACGTCGATTCTCCTGCTCCCTGGATGCTGCCTGACCTGCTGCGCTTTTCCAGCAACACATTTTCAGCTCTGATCTCCAGCATCTGCAGTCCTCCCTTTCTCCCCACATATATATTCCCAGTCAAGTACTCAGTTAATTATCCCAAAATAACGTATAACCATTATCTGTTCCCAGGTATCTCTGCCAAATCCCACCAGGTGATAATAACCTTCGTTGTTTACAGAGGCACAGATACACAAAACTATCACATCACATTCGGTACCAGTCACTTCACCACATAGAGTAATAGAGTCATAGAAATGTACAGCATGGAAACAGACTCTTCCATCCAACTTATCCTAGCACTTGGACCATATCCCTCTAAACAATGCCTTATAAATGTTGTAATTGTAGCAGCCCCCACCACTTTCTCTGGCAGCTCACTCCATATACACGCCACCCTCTTCATGAAAAGGCTGCCCCTTAGGTCTCTTTTAAATGTTTCCCCTCTCACCCTAAACCTATGCCCTCCAGATCTGGACTCCTCCAATCCAGGGAAAAGACCTTGTCTATTCACCTTATCCATTCCCCTCATAATTTTGTAGATCTCTATAAGGTCACCCCTCAGCCTCCGAACCTTCAAGGAAAACAGCCCCAGCCTGTTCAGCCCCTCCCCATGGCTTCCAACCCTGGCAACATCTTTGTAAATCTTTTCTGAGCCCTTTCAAGTTTCACAACACGGTTTGCCATTCGAAGGATTGATGAGCAACTCAAAGCAAAATGCACAGGACCAGCAGAAGGGAACCATTCGGCCCATTAAATCTGCCCTGCCAAAAAATCCTATTCTACCTGATCTTTGGCTTTAACTCTACTTTTGTGCCTGCTTACCCCCACCCCTTGATTCCCCGAGAGATCAAATAAACATCTGTCAATCAACGTTAGAGCTTAATAAGAATCTGGCATTGAGAATTCCAAAGTTTGCCGGCCCGCCAAGTGACTTTCTCCACCCTGGATCCTGGAAGTGTGAAACAAACACTGAGAATGTTGGAGAAACCCAATAAGGTCTGGCAGCATCTGTGGGACAGAGAAACACTTGACGTATCGAGGCCTATGAAGAGAGATGTTTAGGACTCTATTCACTGGAATTTCTAAGCACAAGGGGGAGGGATCTCATAGAAACACATTGAGTCCTGTATGCCACTTCTTCAGAACAAATTTCTCCTCGGATCATTCCAAAACGATCGGTCCCTTATCGTAACTGTGGACTGATGCTCCAGATCTCCAAATGACTTGGAGCCGATTCTCAGCACCTACCATATCAAGCTCTTGAAAGAAATTCTAACATCTCAATGTGATCACCTCACATTGTTCTACACCAGGGAAGGTCACAGAATTGTTACGGTATGGAAGGAGGTCATTTTTACACTGGTTCTCTTATCTAGTGCCAGTCGCCTGCCTTTTCCCATACCCCCACATACCATTGCTCTCCAGATAACCGTCCAATGCCCACTTGTATGTCTCGATTGTATGTAAATCCAGTTTATACAGCCTCTCAGCATCAGACAGCCAGGGACCAATCTGGTGAACCGTTAATGTGTTGCCTCCAACACAAGGATATTCTTTCTAAAGTACGGAGATCAAAACTTTGCAACAATGCAACAGCAAAGCAAGCACCAACATTGCAGGGTCACTTTTCCCATCTCTGTGAATGTGATGGTGGAGTGAGATCAAATGACATCAATAGTCTTATGCAATGTAATGGGTGGGATAAAGAATCAAGTCAAATTCACTGATCTGACAATTTGAAGAAGCATCTTCCAAGCTCTATCAAAGGTTTAAGTCATTAACTCTGGGATGATATTGTGGTTGTTAGCGAGACATTCATTTATGCACTGTAATGCCTTTTACAGCCACAGGCTATGCCAGTGCACTTTCTAGCTATAATGTACTTTGGAAACGTCGGGACTACTGCAAGGTAGCTGCTAATTTGCATACAGCAAGATCCCACAGAACAGCGATACAGCACCAGACTGATTCTTGGGATGTCAGGACTGATGTACGAAGAGAGATGGGATCGTTTAGGACCTTATTCACTGGAATTTATAATAATGAAGGGGAGGAATCTCATAGAAACCTAGATAATTCGCACAGGACTGGACAGGTTAGATGCAGGAAGGGTGTCCCCTGTGTGTGGGGAGGGGAGTGCGGTTCGATCCAGGGGTCACACTCGAAGGATTAGATTAGATTACCTACAGTGTGGAAACAGGCCATTTGGCCCAAAAAGTCCACACCGACCCTCCGGAGAGCAACTCACCCAGACCCATTTCCCTCTGACTGATGCACCTACCACTACGGGCAATTTAGCACGGCCAATCCACCTGACCTGCACATCTTTGGACTGTGGGAGGAAACCTACGTAGACACAGGGAGAATGTGCAAACTCTACACAGACAGTCGCGCGAGGCTAGAATTGAACCTGCAACCCGGGTGCTGTGAGGTAGCAGTGGCTAACCACTGTACCACCCCAAAGGCTGTCTGCACCCAGAGAGCGGTGAGCTTGTGGAATTGTCTGCCACGGTAAAAGCGGTTGAGGCCAAAACATTGAATGTTTTCGAGAAGGAGGTAGGTATAGCTCTTAGGGCCAGAGGAGCCAAAAGATATGAAGAGAAAGAGGGAACAGGTTGGAATGTCAGCCTTGATCATATTGAATGATGGAGTAGGCTTGAAGGAGCAAATGGGCTACTCCTGCTTTTGTTATCTATGTTTCTGAACTCTTTTTGTGACATTGACTGAGGGGTAATTGTTGGCAAGGCCATTGGAGATCATGCTCCTCCTCTCCAATGGCAGAGTGCCATGGAACTGTTTGCATTCTCTCAAGTAGGCAGATGGAACCTTGGTTTAATATTCACATCCAACAACAACACTGATCTGAAAAAGCATCAAACACTAACCTTGTTTCTCTCTCCAGAGATGCTGCCAGACCTGTTGAGTTTTTCCAGCATTCTCTATTCATTTAAGATTTCCAGTGCTGGCAGTTCTCTTTTTTTTTAGCCGTCATATTAGCACAGAAATGACTATACCATTTATTTCAGTGTTAACGGGGGGATAAGCATTCCAAGGGTAGTTTCGAGAAAAGCTTACTGCTGTTTTTCAAAACAACCCTCAAGGCTGACAAAACAGTACAGGTGGGACCCAGGTTTGGTATTTGATCTGGAAGTCTGATTGTGACGGTCTCCCTCCACATTGCATGACAGTTCCAGCCTGGAGTTTATGCTAAGTTCTTTGTAGTAGGTGTTGCATTGTGAAACCTTCTGATTCAGAGGTGAGACTACTACCTACTGAGTTACAGCTGACATTCTTTTTCACTGCAACTTGCTTGGTGAATAATTATAAAAAGATGAGTTGACGTTCCCCCACAACCTACCCCCCTTCCCCCACATCCACCCCCCCCCCCCACCCCCCCTCCCATCCCTGGCATTCTCCCTGGCATTCTCACCTCTCTCCACCAAAGATTTCTCTGCCTCCTGTGCATTTTTCCGACCGGATTGCTACACCACCTTGCTCTGTGCTCTTGACTTTCAGAGCTTGCCTCTCAATCCGATTTGCCGGTTTCCGGAACGATCAGATCCTGTTGTTAAAAAGTGGCTCGAGACGAAAGCCAGCCCTGCAATTCTGTAGCACCAGTCACATCCTCAGAATGCAACAAAGGTTACAGATCACTCAGAGAGTTTGAGTTGCTGTGGCAACATGCACTTGCCCTTGCCTGCTGTAGCCTGGGGTGGGTAATGATGGTGAGGTTTTCAATTTTTTTCCCATTACATTGGCTGACTAGAAATCTATATGCCATCCTTATTGCCTGGCATTGGTATTGGGAGGGTTTACAGGAATTTTGAACATACCACTAAATCCAGGATTGGGACTGGAACTGTCTGGCTCAGAGGCAGGACACTATCCACTGCACCACAAGATTTCCATCAAAATGTTTTACAACAGTGGGCGGCACGGTGGCACAGTGGTTAGCACTGCTGCCTCACAGCACCAGAGACCTGGGTTCCATTCCCGCCTCAGGCGATTGATTGTGTGGAGTTTACACATTCTCCCCATGTCTGTGTGGGTTTCCTCCCGCAGTCCAAAAAAATGTGCAGGTTAGGTGAATTGGCTATGCTAAATTGCGTGTAGGGGAATGGGTCTGGTGGGTGTGCATCGGTGTGGACTTGTTGGGCTGAAGGGCCTGTTTCCACACTGTAAGTAATCTAATCTAAAAACAAAATAATTACCTTTTTCTATAGTGTTGCTATCCACGGTCTCTGGTAACAGCTAATGATCATTTCCCCACTGCTAATAATTCACTCTTCTCTCCTTTGCAAGTGAAGGAGATGCCATTAACCAATCCACAGGAACAACTGCTGAATTCAGAGAGATGTAGAAAATTATTGCACCAATAATTTTTTCATCTAGTTCTCCTCATCGTCTAGATTCTGGAGTTTCTCTACCTTTAATCTTACATTTTTGTTGCACATTTAATTGTACTTATATTGAACAGAATTACCTTCTTTTCCCCTTGGAATGTATTCATTTTCCTTTTATGTCTGATTCTTCATATACATGCCCTTCCTTTCATGCAGACCCTGGGGTTTTGAGGATGGCTTGCTTCTGTTCAGTGGTTTGAGGGGTTCTGGAATGATTGATGGGCCGAATACGTGTTCCACAGTCTTCCCCTTGTGCTGGGGTAGTGGTTTTTGGAGGTTGTACTGGAAAGGCTGTTTGCAAGTCTGTCACAAGTCAGAACCTCCCCAGAGCCCACAGATACACTTTTTTGCCACCAGTTTCCTCCCACTCTGATGCTGAGTCCACGCTTTTTGTCATTTGTTTAAATGTGAACATAGGATGTATGGTTAGCAAATTTGCAGTTGACACTAAAATTGAAGGTGTAGTGGATTGGGAAGAAGGTTATCTCAGAGTACAATGGGATCTTGATTAGATGGGCCAATGGGCTGAGGAGTGGCAGATGGAGTTTAATTTGGCTAAATATGAGGTGCTGCATTTTGAAAAGGCAAATCAGGGCAGGACTTATACACTTAATTTTCAGATACTGGGGAGTGTTGCTGAACAAATAGACCTTGGAGTGCAGGTTCATAGCTCCTTGAAAGTAGAGTTGCAGGTAGATAGGATAGTGAAGAAGTCTGTTGGTATGCTTTCCTTTATTGGTCAGTGCATTGAAAAAAGGAGTTGGGAAGTCATGTTATGGCTGTACAGGAAATGGATGAGGCCACTGTTGGAATACTGGGTGCAATTCTGGTCTCCTTCCTATCAGAAGGATGTTGTGAAACTTGAAAGAGTTCAGAAAAGATTTACAAGGATGTTACCGGGGTTGGAGAGTCAGAGGCTGAATAGACTGGGGCTACTTTCTCTGGAGCATCGGAGGCTGAGTGGTGACTGTGCTGAAGTTTGTAAAATCATGAGGGCAAAGATAGGGTAAATAGACAAGTTCTTTTCCTTGGGGTGGGGGGAGTCCAAAACTAGAGGGTGTAGGTTTAAGATGAGAGGAGAAAGATTTATAAGGGACCTCAGGGGCAACGTTTTCAAACTGAAGGTGGTGCATACATGGACTGAACTGCCAGAGGAAATGGTGGAAATTGTAGGTAATGAAGTTCATGAGCATTAGTCATTGTATGGCAGTGGAGTGGGGCTCCTGAGGTAGGCCTCGTCTGCTCCAACATCTTTTCTTTTTTTTTACTCTCTTCTTTTACTTACCTCTTGCCCTGAGCTTGAACAGCATCAGCAGCAGTAAAGTGAGCCCAGTGTGGACTCAAACGAGCCCTTACTTACTTTTCCAGACCAAGCACAGAACCTGGTATCAGAATCAGCAGCTGCTACATTACAATATTTAAAAGGCATTAGGATCTGAAGCCTGAGTCTAAGGTCCTGGCTGACTGGAAAGCAGTGATACCTAGGTTCCTAAATCTTTTGGAGATTTGGGCAAGCACTTCCTCTGGCAGTTCATTCCGTGTGTATTACACCCTCTGTATGAAAACGTTGCCCCTTAGGTCCCTTAGCTCTATGCATTTTTTTCCATTTAAATAATATTCACCTCCTCTAGTCTTCCTGCCAAAGTGCATAACCTCACACTTTCCCACTCACATGACCTCCGTATATCCCTCTGCAGACTCTCTGTGTCATCCTCATCACTTGCCTTTCTTACTATTGATGTATCCTCCACAGAGCTGACTGTAGTACATTCACATTCCTCATCTCCAAGCCTCTGGGTCTTTGCTGGAGGTGAGGGATTGTATTGTAATAGGGAAGAGAATCAGTACAACAAAATGACCTTGTCTGACCTGGTTCTCACTCTCATAGGGTTTGTGTTTGTTTGGTTAGTGAGGATTATCATGGAGTCGACAAGAGGAGATGGTGACAAATTGCTGAGGGCAGGCAAATATGACAGCAGTCCATAAGTCTTCAGCAGTTGGTGCTGTTCCTTGGATTTTGAGAAGTACAAGAAAAAGTACTAGACAGTATGCTTATAGATAATGAATAAATGAATGACTTTATTGTCATGTGTATTTTACAGTGAGACAAACAATAAAATATAGTGAAAAGCTGTTGCCACGATCTGGCACCATTTTGAATAGTTTAAGAATAAGAGCGATAAATAGAAAGATTAAAAGAGAATCTATCAGTCCTGAGCCAGCTCGCTATCAATGCCCTCTGCCACTCCCTCACCGTCATCGGCACTGGACCCAACCAACATTGAAGTTGCTGATTTTCAGGTGCCATCTTTGCCTCTGGGCCGATTTTCCTCCGTCACTGCCCCACCAGCTGCCTATCAGAGTCATATCTCTCATTGCTGGGCCCAGCTTGATGTCAACGAGATGCCTTTTCTGCACCACTTCACTGCCTCCAGCGCCGGACCCAACTAACGTCGAAGTGGGCGATCCTCAGGTGCCACCTTTTGCCGATAGGCCTACCTCACCGATGTCGCCTGATACCAGGTTCTGTGCTTGGTCTGGAAAAGTAAGTAAGGGCTCGTTTGAGTCCACACTGGGCTCACTTTACTGCTGCTGATGCTGTTCAAGCTCAGGGCAAGAGGTAAGTAAAAGAAAAGAGAGTAAAATAAAAAAGAAAAGATGTTGGAGCAGACGAGGCCTACCTCAGGAGCCCCACTCCACTGCCATACAATGACTAATGCTCATGAACTTCATTACCTACAAGTTGATGATATTTCCTCATATTGCAACTGTTATAGATGGTGCACCCAATCGTGATTATTAAGTGGAAGTGATTGGTGGTTTATGAACATCGATTATTGTAGAGAATATCACTGTGTGATGACAACTGATTATTTTGTTGAAAGTATTGCCTATTTTATGAAGCATTAATTCTTCTAAATTGGAATGCTTCTGTATTGCATCTTCATCATTATCTAGATGGAATATGTTGTTAATAGCTGACATAGGATGAATTGGTTGTTTATCTATTAAGCATTGATTGCTTTTTTTTGAAGTGACTAGCTATTGATTGAATAATTGAGTGCCTGTAGTTATTGGTATCAACCTATAGGGATATGTTGTCACATGCCTCAGGGATAGAGTGGGTTTTGAGCCCCGTTCCCCTTGCTGAGAGATAGGAACACTACCACTGCACTGCGAGAGGCCCCACTTTAGTTGGGATACACTGAGACTGTAGAGGGGATTGGTTGAGAGGATTAGATGAAGTAGAATAAGAGAAAGCACTAACATGGATCAGTTGTCCCTGTGCAGCAAACACAGAAACATAGAAAAGTAGACGTGAGGAGTGTTGGATCAGCCAAGATCCTATGTAGAGCAGGCCCAAGGGGCTGAATGGCCTGCATCCGTTCCCATTTCTTATGGCCAATGGTTTCCTCTGGTCTTATAGGAGCAGGGGTAGGTTATTTACCCTCTCAAACGTGCTTCACCATTTAATCTGAGCATGGCTGATCATCTAGCTCAGAATCCTATTCCTGCATACTCCCAGTACCCTTTGATCTGTTTAAAAACAGCTAGCTCCTTGTTGGAAATGTACTGTGGCAGAGAATTCCATGACAAGTTTGGGATCATCCAATTGCTCTGTAGAATGGATGTCTCTGTATCAAACAGCGAAAATAATGTAGAAGGGTTTGGCTTTAGATTGAATCTTCTGTCTTACAACATTCTCTTGCTGAATGTTGGCTTTCATATTGAATACAGATATCAGTCAAGGACTGCTGAACATTATTTATTATGTAAAAGTCATTGGGTCTGTATCAATTTCTATGTATAATGGAAGCCTCGATTCTATGTTGAGTATTCATTGAAAATGCAGGAAGTATATATTGAGCACTGATCTTTATGCAGGTGCCACTCGCTATAATTATGAATTGATTATTATAATAAGATGCTCAACTCAAAGGACAATCAATGAATGGTTTTCAGAAAAAGAGATGGAAAAGCGAAAAAGAGATGGCAGCATCGGTGAAGTGAGAAACAGAGTTAACATTGTCCAATACTCCTCAGAACTTTATAAAAACTGAAAGAGCTGTGGATGCTGTAAATCAGAGACAAAACCAGAAATGGCCTTTTCCAGCTATTTCTGTTTTTGTCTCTTTAGAACTTAACAGGTCTGAAGTGTCATCACAGTTTTGAAACATTTACTCTCGATAAATGCTGTCAGAGCTTCTGGGGTTCTCCAGCATTCTCTGTGCTTCCAGCGTCTGTTGTATGTTTGATTTTGGTTGACAGTTATGCAACCAGTTGAGTCTAAATCTGCTGATTCTTTCCCCACGTACTTTTCTCCTTCCAATTGTTTGCTAGTTCTCTTTTACAGCCATTGTTTCCAACAATGAATCAGGCAGAGTTTTTCAAATCTGAACCACGCCTGTCAGAAAAACAGAGCCTATAGCCACAGAGTCTATGGCTAATGACCTAAAACCGACAAGAGTGTTGACTATTGTAGCCATCATGATAGAGAGGTTTGACTGTGCCTTGTTTGCTGTAAGGATGAAGTTGTTCACTTTCTAAGGCAAGTGTATGTTTATTGTTTAGTAGAAAGATCAAGTATTGATTCATATATATTCAAGTATTCATTACTATGCAAAGTGATTGTCTGTATATTGATTAATATGCAGAATGAAGTGTCCTTTTATTGACTATTGAACGTTATGCACTGTGGCTAAATGCTATGGAATAGCTCCCTCCATTGTCAAGAAGTGTTCTACTTTGTTCAGGATTAACAGACACTAAATAACCTGGCTATAAATCTATGTACCACACTATTTAATGAATCCTTCAGAGATTCTATTGAATTAAACAGAACAGGAACACCAGGCAATAACCTGAAACTCCATAAATTGATTTGAGGTCAATCCTCTGCTGTCTATGAGTGACCTTTGATGGTGAACTGAACATCTGGCTTTTGATGCATTGAGTCCTGACATGAATGCCCAGCAACATTGCATTGCAAATTAATCTCATCTCCACAAACAGCTTATCCCTTCAAATGAATCAAGGGCTCACTACAGCACAGTGCAAGGCCATTTGGCCTTTCATGTTTGAGTTGATCTCCAAAGGACCAATTCAGCTGGTGTCTCTTTCAGCAAGATGCACGGTAGATTTGGGCAACAGGTCCAATGATGCCCATCTCGACACCTCGGTTATTGTTTTACTCATTTCACACATGGGCTTGGCAGAGTTGCTAAGTAAGAGGGATGATTAAGTTGTGCCTTGCTAACGGCACAACTTGCCTCATTAATACTCAGCCTCATGTGCTGCCAAACTCACCAAACAGGCATGAAAACCAGAGAGCATGGTGGATGGATTCAGCTTGTGGCTTGAGCTGAACATTCTCATGTTGGACACAGGGCCCCAACACTCAGGGCATGTTCCATGGGTACTGGCCACATGCACCCTACGTCCATGCACGTTGGTAGCCGACATATACAAGACTCTAAGAACACTCATGGCACATCTCCAATCCATGGACAAGTTCCTTCTGCTCTTCGATGCTGTGCCTCGGGTTGCCCCCGGTAACTCTCACTGTAATGCTGCAGCAAGGACACTGTGTGAGCTCAGGGACAAACACCCAGCTCATGGACTGGACCAGGCTCTATCTCCAGGCCCTTCACTCACTGTCTGAATGTTACCTCACTTTAACTCTAAACTGGATACTCACAGCACCTCTGCTTCCTATTGGCTTATCATCATGAGCTTGAGAAGACCCCAGCCAGAGATGCCAGGCTCAGATTACCATGTCTTGCCATTTGGCATAGAGCCAAGCCTTGGCACACAGCCAGGAAGCTTGCCATAGTTGTCAACAGGCCTCAGTCATAAAAGGGACATAATCCCTGATCTGGGAGTCCCAGCACAGTAAGGCAAGGGTAGCTTCTGATACTAGTCCAGGCCCTGCTCAAGGGCATCAGAATCCTTCCCACATAAAAATGAGGAAGCGAATGTCAGGGATCACACCTCCTTGTCTTGTCTCTTACTGTCCAAATGTGGGTCCTATCCCTGCTTGGATGAGAGAGAGATGACTATTGCTGTGACAGTTGGCACAGGTGGGGAGGTGTGTCGAGTCAGTGAGTGGATGTCACAGAGGGCATGAAGGATTAGTGGCATCAGGGGTTGGGGTGGGTGAGGGTGAGTGAGGAAGGTGTTGCAGACAATTGTGAAAGTGGCAGAGCGTAAGCCTTGGCAGAGAGAGAGAGTGAGTGAGGGATATTGGAGGGAAGCTTGTGGCACTAATGCTGGTGGAATGGAGAAGGGCACTAACTTTTGTCGTACATTGTTGGGTAATCCTGCAGCTGGCTGAGACTACTCTGATCGGGAGGAGGGGGGAGGGCAATCTCGGATGAGCTGGGCATGATCTGGAGTCTTGTCCTCCACTGCCCTATGCTAGGGGAAGACAGAGTTGTGTGTTTGCACGACTCTGTCCAGCAAGACCTCCAGGTCCCTGCACCATAAGGATGGGCACCCATTTCTCCCTGTCTGCCACGTCAGGGGCAAATGCCAGGCAAGCTCTGAGCGAACAGAACTTGTCCAGGTGCATAGTGACCTTTTAAAGATGGTGCAATCACAATGGATGTCATTGTGAATGGCAGAATCATAGAATCCCTATAGTATGGAAACAGGCCCTTTGGTCCAGCAAGTCCACACTGACCCTCCAAAGAGTAACCCACCCAGACCCCTACATTTAACCCTGACTAATGCATCTAACCTACACATTCTGAACACTACGGGCAATTTAGCATGGTCAATTCACCTGACCTGCACATCTTTGGACTGTGGTAGGAAACCAGAGCACCCAGATGAAACCCATGTAAACACGGGGAGAATGTGCAAACTCCACACAGACAGTTGCCCAAGGCTGGAATTGGACCTGGGTCCTTGGTGCTGTGAGGCAGCAGTGCTAACCACTGAGCCACCATGCTGCTGCATGGCAAATTGCTCTAAAAATGGTATGAGATGGGGCAGAAGTTGGATTTGAAAGTGCCACCAGAGTTGGCCAGGTAATTGACGAGGTGACTTTGGCAAGGTACGCTAAGAAAATGTATCAGAGTCTCACAGAGAAAGACCCTGCAAATAAACCTAAATGAGCCTAAATAAACCTGATTTGGAGATGCTGGTGTTGGACTGGGGTGTGCAAAGTTAAAAATCACACAACACCAGGTTATAGTCCAACAGGTTTATTTGGAAGCACTAGCTTTCAGAGTGCTGCTCCTTCATCAGGTGGTATACTCCACAACCATCTGGTGAAGGAGCACCGTTCCAAAAGCTAGTGCTTCCAAATAAACCTATTGGTCTATAACTTGGTGTTGTGTGATTTTTAACAAAATAAACCTAAAAATCAATGCAGAGTCTGAATATTTTTGAGACAAAACTGGATAGGTTGTTGCTAATTAAGGGATGAAAGGTTATCAGGGCTAGATGAGTAATCAGGTAGCCATGATCTTATTGAATAGTGGATCAAGCTTGAGGGACCTAGTGGCCTACTCACACTGTGAGTTCATGTGTTTGTATGTTAAAGACCACCTGAGAATATCAGAGCTCTTTTGTTGAGGACTACATTGTATTGAGCCTGATGTTGAATGCAAATTCTTAAATGAGTGAATGTGGGGATTTTATGAGATCTGATAGAAATAAAGGGAAGGACATTTCTTCATTCGGTACTTTACATACCCATTGTGTTTGTACACAGTTGGGGTGGATATCAAAGGATTTGCAATTCTCTGCATGGGAAATGATTGGGGATCCAGTATAATTCTGAGAATGGGAAGTGATTGGGGATCCAGTATAATTCTGTGCAATGACTGAGTTGGAAGGAAAGGCACATTGAGACACATGAGAGGTTGGATAGGGTGATTAGCCAAGGTCTTTTGTCCAGGCTGGGGGAGTCCAAAACTAGAGAGCGTAGGTTTAAGGTGACAGGGGAAAGATTTAGAAGGGACCTGAGGGGCAACGTTTTCACACTGAGGGTGGTACATGTATGGAATGAGCTGTCAGAGGCTGGTACAATTACATTTCAAAGGCATCTGGATGGGTGTATGAATAGGAAGGAGTTAGAGTGATATGGGCCAAATGCTGGCAAATGGGACTAGATTAGGTTGGGATAGCTGGTCAGCATGGACAAGTTGGACCAAAGGGTCTGTTTCTATGCTGTACATAGAAGACTGTACAAGACTCTACGAGGCAATGTGACTTATAAATTGTGCTCAGTGAGATCTTGACAAACCTAGTTGGAGGGGAACAGTTTTGCCTGTTAAGCTTATTGTTATTCACAGATGGGAATCAAACAAAAGGGAGTATAGTCCATTGAAATTCTATGCAATAGAGTAAACAAAACAAGTAAGCAAGTTTTGTTTACTCTTATGCATTATAGGAAGGATGTGGAAGCTTTGGAAAGGGTTCAGAGGAGATTTACTAGGATGTTGCCTGGTATAGAGGGAAGGTCTTACAAGGAAAGGCTGAGGGACTTGAGACTGTTTTCATTGGAGAGAAGAAGGTTGAGAAGTGACTTAATTGAGACATATAAGATAATCAGAGGGTTAGATAGGGTGGACAGTGAGAACCTTTTTCCTCAGATGGTGATGGCTAGCACGAGGGGACACAGCTTTAAATTGAAGGGAGATAGATATAGGGCAGGTGTCAGAGATAGTTTCTTTACTCAGAGAGTAGATTAGATTAGATTAGATTACTTACAGTGTGGAAACAGGCCCTTCAGCCCAACAAGTCCACACCGCCCCGCCGAAGCGCAACCCACCCATACCCATACCCCTACATCTACCCCTTACCTAACACTACGGGCAATTTAGCATGGTCAATTCACCTGACCTGCACATCTTTGGACTGTGGGAGGAAACCGGAGCACCCGGAGGAAACCCATGCAGACACGGGGAGAATGTGCAAACTCCACACAGAGAGTCGCCTGAGGTGGGAATTGAACCCGGGTCTCAGGCGCTGTGAGGCAGCAGTGCTAACCACTGTGCCACCGTGCCGCCCATGTAGAAGAGGCATGGAATGGCCTGCCTGCAATAGTCCTAGACTCACCAACTTTAAGGGCATTTAAATGGTCATTGGATAGACATATGGATGAAAATGGAATAGTTAAGGCTAGATAGCCTTTGGATTGGTTTCACAGCTTGGCATAGCACAAAGGCTAAAGGGCCTGTACTGCACTGTAATGTTCTATGTTTTAAGTTGGATCCTCAGAATTTCAAACAAGGAGATTGAATGGGGAGTACTTGGCCCTGTGAAATTTTGCACATTGGAAATGAATGAGAAGAGATTTGATTCACAAAATTTCAACCCAGTGAAATTGCATGCAAAAGGAATCTGTGCTTTACAACTGCAAGGCAAAGAGTTTGCCACTGTAATTTCCAATAGTGGAAATACAGAGGAAGGGGTTTGATTGATGGAGATTCCAACATAATGAGAATGAAAAAGACTGAGCATAGTCCATTGAGAATCTGTACAACAGAGCTGGACTGTCAGTCAGGGGGTTGGGGGGGGGGTGGGGGGGGGGGGCAGGTCTGACACTTTTTAAGTATTGGCATGTTTGTGTTTTCACAACATTGATGTTTCACTCCCTCTTCCCCTTAATCCAATAATGACAGAAGGCACATTCCAGAAGTATAGAAAAATCCAGGCTTCTGTCCCGGTCAGGATATATGCCAGTCATAGTGATTGTTACTCTTTATCTCTTTGTATTTCTCCTGTTTGTTTGACTTCATCACTTTACCTTCACAAAATTAAGGCTGCACATTGATCTGAGAGATCAAGACAGGCTTTAGAAACCCATCAGTTAATTGACCTTTTTGTCAGTTGCTGAACTGTGGGCTGACAGAAACCTCTTGTCTAGAGTTGTCAACCTGTCTCTCCAATAAAATTTCAGGGTTCAGTTTAATGCAGTTTCTGCTGATTAGTGGTTTTTACAAAGCTGATAGTCACAAGATTTAATTGGCTTGTTTATCTTGTTTCTTTTACTGGCCCTCGTTCTCCCTGGTACCAGCAGAGAGTTGCCGTTTCTGCACTAACATTCCACTTCTAGCACCCTCTTGACCCTTCCCCCACACCCAAAACAAAAATCGATGGGATTTCAAGTATAAAGTAGCAAAGAGAATTTGCTCTCAAGTACATTCCTCTCCCTCTGTGGTCTGTGAAAGCACTTCCCGTCACCAGCAATACTGGTTAGTCTGCTGTGGCAAAGCCTGGGAACCAGACGGTGATTAGATCAGGTTTTAAACTCAGATAAGTCCATCGATTCTGCTGCCACTTCATTAACCTTTTGAATCCTGAGGCTCCCCACCCCCTACACCCACCTCATCTTTTTCTTGTAGGAGAGTTCTTTTTGTAGCACAGAGTGACGTCAAACAGATAGAGTTGGTGTCAAAAACCTTAGAAAGCTTGACAAAGTTGATTCTGTGTGGTGTGAGTTTGCCTCCACAGGGTGTTTACCTGATGTGGAAATGTTTATGTTACCCTCTTAAGAGACTGGTGTCAATATCACAGACCCAGCAGATATTCCCCAGAGTGAACTATCATAGGCATTCCTTGGACACATCAGTGTCTGTGTCAACATGCGTTGGCATTGAAAGCAGTCCAGAGACGGTTCACTCGGCTGATCGTGAAAAATAGAGCCCCTACAGTGTGGAAGCAGGCCATTCGGCCCATCGAGTCCACATTGACTCACTGAAGAGCTTCTCAGCCAGACCCAACCTCCTACACTATCTCTTTAACCCTGTATTTCCCAGAGCTAGCCCCCACATCCCTGGGCACTACGGGCAATTGAGCATGGCCAATCCACCTAACCTGCACATTTTTGGATTGTGGGAGGAAACTGGAGTGCCCAGAGGAAATCCATGCAGACATGGGGGAGAATGTGCAAACTCCACACAGTCACCTGAGGATGGAATGAAACCTGGACCCCTGGCACAATTAGGCAGCAGTGCTAACTACTGAGCCACCATGCCACTATATGGATATAGAGAGATTTTCTTATGAGGAGAAGTTGAGTGGTTGGGACTGGGAGTTTAGTAGAATGAGAAACTATCTTATTGAAATAAATAAGATTATTGGAGGACTTGACAGGGTAGATGTGGGGAGATTGTTTCCCCCTGTGGAAGATTCTAAGACTAGGGGGCATCACCTCATGGTCACCCAGTTTAAGACAGAGAAGGGGAGGAATTTATTAAATTATTCAGTTACAAAGAGCAACATGCATCAAGTTATCTGAGATAAGATGGAGCATAAGACTTTTATACCCTCAGGTCACATTCTGTGACCTAGTAACCAGGTAGTGAGTATTGACATATGGACTGTGAGACGTAACATAATACTGAGAAGCTGTGTCCTTAAGGCCATAAGATGTAGAAGCAGAAGTAGGCCATTCAGCCCATCGTGATTGCTCTACCATTCAGTGAGTTGATGGCTGAACTGATAATCCTCAACTCACATCTCCTGCCTTTTCCCCATAACTTTTGACTCCCTTACTCATTAAAAATCTCTCTGTCTCAGCCTCGAATATACTTAATGACTCAGCATCGACAGCCCTCTGTGGTAAGGAGCTCCACAGATTCACTCCCCTCTGAGAGAAGAAATTCCTCCTCATTTCTGTCTTAAATGGGCTTCCCCTTGTTCTGAAATAATGCCCTCTGGCCTTCAACTCTCCGACAAGGAGAAGCCACCTCTCCACATTTACCCTGTCAATTCCAAAAAGAAGAGGTTTCAATAAGGTCAACTTTCAATCTTCTATACTCTAATGAGTATAGACCCAGCCTACTTAATCTCTCTTCATTAGACAGTCCTTCTATGCCCGCTGTTAGCCTAGTGAACCTTCTCTGGACTATCACCAATGCCAGTCTATCTTTCCTTCGATAAAAGGGCCCAAAACTGTTCACAATATTTCAGCTGGGGTCTCCTGACTGCTTTGTATAGTTTTAACAAAACCTCCCTACTTTTATACTCCATTCCCTTTACAATGAAGGGCCAACATTCCACCTGCTTCCCTATCACCTGCTGAACTTATATATTAGTTTTTTTGTTTTCTCTTAAAAATTCATTCATGAGATGTGGGCATCGCTGGCTGGATCAGCATCTGTTGTCCATCCCGCACGAGTAACAGTATGACTAAAAGAGTTTGTCAATTCTCAAATGGCCAGTCTTCCTGAGGAGGACAAGGAAATTGTGACCTTGCCATTCAGAAGCTTTGCTATAAGTATGGCAGAGTTGGCCTCCGTGACTCAGATCAACTCACTACAAATTGCATGAAATGGGGACAACTTGTTCGTCATGCTACTTCCAGTCCGAGTCCAAATGCCTCAATGATAAGCAGGGAAGAAAGGGAAGAGCTTTGCACTCTCACCACCTCATGGCCCATCATCTCACGTGTGTTCAAGAACTCCACAGGTTGAGAATTGGCCTTTGTTCAGTCAGGAGGAGAAAGTGGGGACTGCAGATGCTGGAGATCAGAGCTGAAAATATGTTGCTGGAAAAGCGCAGCAGGTCAGGCAGCATCCAAGGTACAGGACAATCGACGTTTCGGGCATAAGCCCTTCTTCAGGAAGCCATTCCTGAAGAAGGGCTCATGCCCGAAACGTCGATTCTCCTGCTCCTTGGATGCTGCCTGACCTGCTGCGCTTTTCCAGCAACACATTTTCAGCTCTGTTCAGTCACACAAAGACAAGTGCACAAACACGTGACACTGAGTAGATAGCCATCCTCCTTAAATTGTGGAGCAGCAGGAAATTATGACAAAACTTCATTAGCTTAGCAGTGCTCACTCAGATCCAAGATGGCGCCCGCATGGTAAGTAGTGTTTGGGCTCATTGCAGCCTATTTGCGAACTCGAATGTCGAACTCGAATGCTGAGTATAGGATTAAAGACAGGATTCTTTGCAGTGTGGAGGAACAGAGGAATCTGGGTGTGCACGTACATAGATCCCTCAAAGTTGCCACCCAAGTGGATAGGGTTTTAAGAAAGCAAATGGTGTTTTGGCTTTCATTAACAGAGGGATCGCATTTAAGAGCCGTGAGGTTTTGCTGCAGCTCATCAAGTCCCTGGTGAGACCATACTTGGAATATTGTGTCCAGTTCTGGTCGCTCTACTGTAGGAAAGATACAGAAGCTTTGGAGAGGGTGCAAAGAAGGTTTATGAGAATGCTGCCTGGACTGGAGGGCTTGCCTTATGAAGAAAGGTTGAATAAGCTCGGACTTTTCTCTCTGGAGAGGAGGAAGTGAGGAGACCTGATCGAGGTGTACAAGATAATGAGACGAATAGATAGAGTCAAAAGCCAGAGACTTTTCCCCAGGGCAGGATTGACTGGGACGAGAGGTCATAGTTTGAAAATATTAGGAGGAAGGTGTAAAGGAGACATCAGAGGTAGGTTCTTTACGCAGAGAGTTGTGAATGTATGGAATGCATCGCCAGCTGTGCTGGTGGAAGCAAAGTCATTGGGGACATTTAAGCGACTGCTGGACATGGACATGGATAGCAGTGAGTTGAGGGGTGTGTAGGTTAAGTTACTATATTTGACATTAGGATGTCAAAACTCGGCAGAACCTCATGGGCCAAAGGGCCTGTTCTGTGTTGTACTTTTCTATGTTCTATAACATGGTGTTGTGTGATTTTTATCTTTGTACACCCCAGTCAAACACCGACAACTCCAAATCATCCTCACATAAGCCTTCTTTTTCCTCTTGATAAGAACTTCAACTTCTTCAGCAAACCATGGCTCCCTCGCTCAACAACTTCCTGCCTGACAGGTACATACTTATCAACGATATGCAGCAGCTGTTCCTTGAATAAGCTCCACGTTTATGCCCATCCTCTGCAGTTTCTTTCCCCATCCTATGCATCCTAAATCTTGCTTTATCGCATCATAATTGCCTCTCCCCCAGCTATAACTTTTGCCCTACCTATCCCTTTCCATCGCTGAAGTAAACATAACCAAATTATGGTCACTATCACCAAAGTGGTCACCTACCTCCAAATCTAAGACCTGACCAGGTTCATCACCCATTCCAAACCATTGACATTCCTGGTTTCTTAAATGCACCTAACACTGTGCCTGCATTCAGGAAAGGTGCCTGCAATCATGAAACACACCCTAAATCCTCTCAGACATTGGATAGAAACAACTTCTTTTGTGTCCAAGCGTCATTTTTCAATACTTGCGGTGGTGACACACTTAACATTCCCATTCTACAGCTGATCTTTTGACTGGTCGACTCATTCTAACATTAATTTCTGGCCAACATTACATGATTTTTTAAAAATCATAAGAAATATTTTATTTAAGAGGGAGGGCGAACCTATCTCATCTTTGTTCTGATGAAGGATTGGTGTCCTTAACATGAAGCCATCTTTCCTTGTGCTATCCTGTGATACTTTATAACTATTGGGTAAAATGGGGCGATCTTTGCTGTTTTATCTCACTTCCGAATGAAGCTTGGAGTTTCTGAAACGAGTCCAGATTGAGAACTATTCAGAAATTGCAGCTCTGTATCACTCACTGATAGCCCTGTCGTTGGTGAGCTCCCACTCACAGACAAGATGCAGGAGAAAGCCTGTGTAAGATGCTTATCTGACACTGCCTGACAGTGATGAAGCTGAGTTTGACAGGATATTATGAAAGGATAGCATGTAGATAGAAGTATTTGCAAATTTGAAAAAAAAATCTTTCAAAGCCCGAAGCGGATAATTCACTCTTATATAGACACTCTTCAATGCTACCACACAATATGCTTGAACACAAGGTTATGTTTACATGCTGACGATGAAGCCTGTCACAGCACAGTCGACTTCTGTTGACTGCCAGCTAAAATTTACTGTTTCTCATTTTCGTATAACTTGTCAAAGGGTTTTCGTGAAGAACGAAACTTTGTTTGGACACATTGATGAGTCTAACAGGATTCTCTCTTTGCCACATTGACTCAGTTCTGAATGTTAAAGCAAGAAAGGACTTGCGTTTATGTTGTGCCTTCTCTCGGCCCAGGAGCACTCCAGGCTGCAACATTGTGAGGGAAAACGTGCAGCGGGCCCATATGTGCGCAACAAGTTCCTGTTGCACACATATGTTTATTTTTCTCATGATGTTGGTTGAAGTGGCCTCAAATTGAGATGGACTTTAATGTCCTTGTTGAATTACTGCCCTGGGACATTTATATCATGTGGTCTGATGAGTAGTGGGGTTCCACGGGGTTCTGTGTTGGGACTATCCCTATTCAAGTGTAATATATTAGTGATCTGGACAAATGAACTGAGAGCATTGATGCTAAGTTTGCAGATGACATAAAGACAGGTGAAGAGACAGGTCATGTTGAGGAAGCAAAGAGGCTGCACAAGGATTGAATAGGCTAGGTGAGTGGGCAAAGAAGCGGCAGGTGGAATGCACCATGGGAAGATATGAGGTTATGTACTTTGGTAGGAAGAATGAGAGGCATACGTTATTTTCAAAATGGGAAAAGGCTTCAGAAATCTGAAGTACAAAGGGACTTGGGAGTTCTAGTTCAGGATTCTCTTACGATTAACATGCAGCTTCACTTGGCAGTTAGGAAAGCAAATGCAATGTTAGCATTCATTAAAAAAGGGCTAGAATACAAGAGCAGAGATGTACTGCTGAGGCTGTAGAAGGTTTTGGTCAGCATTTGCAATATTATGAGCAATTTTGGGCCCCATATCTAAGGATGTGCTGATGTTGAGATCCAGAGGAGGTTTATAAAAACTGATTCCAGGGATGAAGGGTTTGTCATTTGAGCAGCTGTTGGGGACTCTGGGTCTATATTTGATGGTATTTAGGCAAAGACCTCATTGAACCTTACAGAATATTGCGAGGCCTGGACCAAATGGATGTGGAGAAGATGTCTCCACTAGTTGGAGAGACTCAAACCCAAGGACACAACTTCAGAATGAGGGGATGGCCTTTTATAGCTGAGATGAGGAAGGATTTCTTCAGCTACAGGCATGTGAATCTGTGGAACTCATTACTGCAGAAGGCCGGGGGGGGGTGCAATAATGTGTTCTCATCCCCTCTCTAATCCTTTAACCACATAAAGCTATGTTCAATGATTCATTCACATTTACTTTACGCAAGCCACTTTTATGCACCTTCTTTAAGATATAAGTTATAGAAAATTGAGCCTCATCTTCCTAGTCTAATCGAGTTACAAATTACAGTTCAAGGAATCCGGAGGCACTCACTTGTCCATCTAGTGTTCAAGGTTACAAAGTACACATGCAAACAGTTTCATTGTGACCTTGTGCTTATTTTGAGATAGAGAGCATCACATTTTCCTGAAGATATTGCGATGAATAGTAACACTATCTCATCTCAGAATGACCAATAAACATTACCATACTCACACTGAAGTTCAAGCTCTTTTTTCACTCATTCACGGAATGTGGGCATTGCTCACTACACCATCCCTAATTGCTCAGTGGACCATTAAGAGTGAACCATATTAGATTAGATTAGATTAGATTACTTACAGTGTGGAAACAGGCCCTTTGGCCCAACAAGTCCACACTGCCCCGCTGAAGCGCAATCCACCCATACCCCTGCATTTACCCCTTACCTAACACTACGGGCAATTTAGCATGGCCAATTCACCTGACCTGCACATTTTTGGACTGTGAGAGGAAACCGGAGCACCCGGAGGAATCCCACGCAGACACGGGGAGAATGTGCAAACTCCACACAGTCAGTTGCCTGAGGCGGGAATTGAACCCGGGTCTCTGGCGCTGTGAGGCAGCAGTGCTAACCACTGTGCCACTGTGCCGCCCATGGTTGGCGGTGTGGGCTTGTTGGGCCGAAGGGCCTGTTTCCACACTGTAAGTAATCTAATCTAATCATATTGCCATGGGTCTGGAGTGACACGTAAGTCAGACCATGTAAGGGTGGCAGATTTCCTTCCCTAAAGGGCATTAGTGGACTGGATGGGTTTTTTTGACAATGGCTTCATGGGTAAGTGAGACCTACTTTTTTTTATTATTAATCATGCCAATTTTTTAAAATAGAATTCAAGTTTCACTATCTACCACAATGGGATTTGAACCATATCTCCAGAATATTAGCCTGGGGTTCTGGATTGCTGGTCCAGTGAAGTTACGATTACACTGCCCCTCCCTAAGCACATTGGAAATCCACACCGTCTCAAAGATGAGACATGTTCTATTCTTTACCATCTTCATTGTTTTGAGCTCCAGGTCTGGGTTTCATTGGCCCTGATGCTGGTTTCCTTCCTCAGATCGTCCAACCTGACCCCAACACTGACTCCTTCCCAACATGCTGGAAGGGGCATCGTTTAGGGTGTAAGGTGGGATTCCCACCAAGAAACATACTAACGTGGCCAAGCAAGTTGGCCATTAACCTGAAAATCCCTCCCATGGAGTAAGGCTGGGAGAGTCTCCAGGCCAGCCATCTGAGAGGAGGAGGGGCACCCTTCATGATTCGGCCACTGGTGATGGGCTTGTAACCTGTTTCAGGGAAAGAAATCTCAACATGGATGTAGATGTGTGCTTCGCTATTGGGTGTGAGAAGAATTGGGGAGGGGAAAAGGGAAACATCTGTCTCACACTCATATTCCTTGTGCACTTCTTAATCTAATTAAACAAAAGGATGGAGAGGAGATTGACCAGAATGTTACCAAAGTTATGGGACTACCGTCATGTGGAGTAAATGCGACTGTTGTCCTCAGGGCAAAGTCAGAGTCATCGACCCATAGAGTCATTCAGTATGTAAACTGACCTTCCAGTCCAACTCGTCCATGCCATCCAAGTTTCCCAAACTAAGCTAGTCCCACTGGACTGCATTTGGACAATATCTTTATTAACCGTTTCTACTCATTTATCTATTCAAATGTCATAGACAGAGTCATACAGAGTGGAAACACGCCCTTCAGTCCAACCAAAGCCACACTGACCATGTTCCCAAATTAAACTAGCCTCAATTGCCTGCATTTGGCCCATATCCCTCCACCTTTTCCTATTCATGTTATTATCCAAATGTCTATTAAATGTTGTAACAGTATCTGCACCTACCATTTCTCTGGCAGTTCATTCCACACGCGAACCATTCTCTGTGTAAAAATGTTGCCCCCATGTCCTTTTTAAATCTTTCTCACCTTGAAAATATGCCCTAAGATTTTGAACTTCTCCACCCTAGGGAAAAGACCCTTTTCACCTTTTCCGTGCCTCTCATGATTTAATAAACCTCTCTAAGGTTACCCCTCAACCTCCTACACTCCAGTGAAAGAAGTCCCAGCCTATTTTTGTAACTCAAACTCTCCATTCCTGGCAACATGCTGGTGAATTGTTTCTGAAGCCTCTCCAATATAATAATATCCTTCCTATAACAGGGTGGCCAAAATTGCCCACAGTGCTTCAGAAGAGGCCTCACCAACGTTCTGTGAGAACCTTGGCATGATGCCCCAACTCCTGTACTCAAAGGTCTGAGCAACACAGGCAGAGCAGTTTATCAAACTTGATGAGTTTTATCAAACTTTATCAAACAGTGACCGTGATGCCTCACTGAAGGAGGAGATAGATTTAAAATAATCATCACCTGGGGAAGGAAACGGTTAAGGGATGATAAATTATTTGACACAATGTGGAGGACACAGCAAGAAAACATGACAAAGCAGATTCAGTAGCAAATTGAGCAGAGATCTCAAGGCAAAGTTAAAAAGGGGGAAAAAAAAAGAAACTGCTTTTACCATTGGGAAAAGAGCAGGAATGGAGTTGGAGGAGCACAGGGATGATGGGTCGAATAGCCATCACCTATGCTCCATGACTCTCAAGCTGTTCGCATAGCCAAGATGCTTGACACTTGCTTTTTGAAGTGAATCTTCAGAGGACAGCAGAGCCCCCAAAGGAAGAACCACGAGGACGCTTCTGCTCAGGGTGTTTGAGATTGACTTCCAGTGCTGGGAGATGTTTGCCCAGCATCACTGCACCTGGCACAACCAGATTAGCAAAACTGCGCAGCCTCCACCAAAAGCATACGAGGCAGAGAGAAAAATACAAGGAGAGAAAATCACACACCAGCAGCACATCCAAAACTCAACAGTTTGTTGTCTCCTATCCTATGTTCAGTAGAACCTTCCAGGCAAAGATCAGGCCTTGCAATCATCTATTTGCGATCAAAATCCTATCAAACACCCGAGACAATGGAAGCAGTCATCTTCACCATGAAGGACGATTCTGTGATCCGATTATAACTTTTCCAGTTGTAGGTGGACTTCTCCAAAAACTGAATATCATGAATAAAGACTTTGACATATTGTAACTTGAAAATGTGTTAAGCTCAGCTCTGTTACTGATACAACCATCACCTGCATTGGCTGCAGGTCCAGAGCATTACATTCAAAATTCTTATCATATTCTAATCCCTCCGTGGCCCTTTCTATTTCTGTAAACCACTCAACACCTGCAAACTCTGTAATCCTCACACAGTGGCTTTCTGTACATCCCTGATTTCCTTCACCCTGTCTGTGGAAGCTGTGTTTTCAGTATCCTAGTTTCTTTTTATGTGGAATTTTCTCTTAAGGCGAAAGATTAAAGATGTTCTGCAACAGCGATAAGCCTTTGATGAAGCTACTGGTGACCCCTCCTCACATTTCCTTCTCAGGCTCACTGTCAGTTATTATCTGATCATTCTGTCAAATACCGTGGAATGTATTAGTCGATGTAAGGTGCTAGGTAAACGTATGTTTTCATGACTTACTCTCTTCTCTTGCTAGGAAAAGTTGACAATCACTTTTTTGTTTGGGACCCAGACATAAAACAGACCATTGGGTTGGGTTTTCTAAGGAGGCCTTGAGCCTTTGAGGATATGTCCTCATGCAATTCCTACTGCTGCTTTTGTGTGTTCAAATGACAATACTTTTTAAATAAATATTACCATTCTGGATGTTCCATCTAACCTCATTTACTTGGCTAATTAAGCTCAGCCATTGAAAGCTCATCAGAATATTGAAGGTCTCAGCTGGAATGGTAGAGCGAGTACAGAACATGCAGACAACATTGAACGCTCAACTTTTGCACTTTCCTCAATATTTTTTCAATGTGCTCTTTGCAACATCTCTATGCCATCCGTGAGTCAATCGGATCTTCTCCCAGAACATTATAAATCAGAACATTTTGTGATCAATGCAAGATTTCAGCAGATCTGATCACAATCTCCATTTCTTTTCTATGGATGAAAAGATCCTGCAATTCGCAAAGATGCCACTTATAAAGTTTTCTTTTGTTCTGAACAATATCTCGCCTCTCTCAGATGCCTCGCAGCTGCCAGACTAGGTAAAGCCATATTTCTTAAAAGAATCTCCCTTGCACCACCGACTCACAAAGCTCCACTTCCCGACTCGGTTGAAAGGTCTTGCCTTCCTTGAGAGACACAGGAGCTGCAGGGTCAACTGATATCTGCTGCAGTTCAGCTGAGCTAAACCCTTAATGCGTCAGGCAGGGAATGAAGTGCATTGTATGGCCTGATTCTCCTATGCAGTGCTGAGGGACAGCTGCACCATTTGAGGGCCTGGATTTTGGGTGAAATGTAATACCGAGAGCCAGTCTACTATCACAGGAGTATTCAAAACTTGTCAAGATGAAGAAGAGAGAGCACATTCTCCCTGGTCACTCCACATCATCGTAAATGTAATCACGATAAGGTCACTGACTATCACCTACTCTTGCCCACTGTGCCCCCTTCATCAAGACTTGTGCATGGCCATCTTGGTAGGTGAGATAATGAAGACCAATCTGTAAAAGGTCAACATCTTTAGAACAAGAAGGATAAGGAGACAGTCTATGTGAAAGCAAACAAGCACTTCAAAAAGTTAACTCATCAATATGATAATGATTGGGGTTTACATTCAAATGACTTTGTTCAGTCCTCACACCAGGAACAACTGTGAAAAGTTGGAGAAGATTTAATGTGAGCACCGACTGGATGAACGTGCACAGGTCTTATGGATGTTTGAAGCTGGTGTGCTCAGTCTGCAATCTGAAAACTTACCTCTGATGGGATGTTGATCTGCTTCAAGTTCTTAAAGCAACATGGAGTAGTAGGATTGCACCAACCACTGGTGGCTTGTGGCTAGGATACTGTTAAAAACTGCAACAAAAGGAAAGTCGAAAGATAAATGGAAACTGAGCAAAATTAATTCAACATGCCATCCCCAGAGGTGATTCACTCCAGCCCTTATTTTGCCCAATTGTATCTAGAGGCTTTGGTGGACTCCACATCCTAGTTTATGGGCAACTGAGCATGGATATAATCAAGGAAGAGGAGTAGACAGTCAGTTTCTACCATCTCCTCCAGAGCCTACTGCCTGAACCTCTCAATGTTAATCATAGCCAGATCCAGGCAGGCCATTAATATGTCCTCCAAGCTGCCCACCACTCACTTCTGCACAGGGTCTCTATAGGAGGCTGAGGTAGAATCAAACATTTTAAAACAGCCTCTTTCAAAAATGAAAATGGGGACTTTTTTTTTAAAATCAACCTGTTAGACGTGTTCTGGCACGTGCCCAGGACAGGGTGGGTTTGAACCCAGACTCTCTGTCCTTGAGATGGGGAAACTCCCGTTACATTTGGTATTCGCAGGCAACCTTGACAAGATTGTAATCAAACTGTTTATGTGAGGTGAGTTTGTTGACTTAGAGAAATTATGGCCCAGGAGTAAGTCAGATTAGTAAGTCAACTGACCACTCTGTTAGTTATGATTCCCCTGTTAGAGGATAGCCTGATATCTCTCACTCAGTATGGGTCACAGGGCACCAATCACATTGAAAACTATCAAATATACTCAAGTAACAGTTAATCTTGTGTATAAGTTGCTCTTAGCCTTTAGTCCCAAAATCTTAATAAATCACTTATATAAGTCAACATTTAGGTTAAAACACCTTAATTTTCCATGAAGTTCATGCTAATTTTGGAAGAGGTGTTGATGTGAGCTTTTTCTTAATTGTTCTTTTATAAATTGGGCAGCCATTCCCTGTTGACTTCAGTTCTACGGCCAACAGCCAACAATGTCAATCCCATTCAGAAAGGGTTACTGAGCTCAAAACTCTGTTTTCTCTCCTTTTGATGTTGCCGGACCTGCTGAATCTTTCCAGCAATTTCTGTCTGCGTGTTTCCGTGCCATTATCGGTCAGTCCTGGATGAATTCAGAACCGTGGTCAGCAACTCGAGTCCGAACCATTGTCGGCAGATCCAAAGATGCGGCCTGGATTTCAACCTTCTGCCACTTTCTGTTCTTTAAAACTCGAACTGCACACGAGAATTTAAGATATGCCTCATTATTAGCTGGAACCTGCAGTAGATCATGGGGAAAGGCTGGAATTTTACACAAACAAAGAGGAATATAAGTAAAGGTAATAAAAACAGGAGCGAGTAAGAGAGGTCAGGGATGAATGTAACAAATGAGAATAGGCCATAGACTGAAGAAAATGCTTATATATTTAAAGGGTTTTGCAATCTTTATTTTATTAGTTAAGTGTTAATGTGACAGTAATAGTGCTACACTTGATCCCCAAATGACTTTGCTGAGATAGTGAAAGCTTGCATTTATATATCACCATTCATGATCTTTCAAATTACTTTACAGCTAATGAATGTAATCACTGTTGAAATATAGGAATCACTGCAGCCAGTTTCTGAGCAGTGAAGTCTCACATACAGCAATGAGGTGGTTGACTAACGTGGGGATATGGTGCTGTATTGGCAATATTTTTTGACAAGAAAGAAATCACAAGGCCCTGCGGGGGTTCAAATCCTGCTAAGGCAATTGTTGACGTTAAATTAAGCGCATAAAATGGAATTGAAAACAAGTCACAGTAGCAGTAGACTGCCAGCCCTATGAAAGCTGTGACTTTGCGAAGTTATTTTGTCTTGTTTTGTTAGAAGAGGGGTTGTAAGGCAGAGGTGCCCAGCAAGCTAGTTAAGATGACTAGAGTCAACAGCTTGGGAGGCCGTAGGTTGTGTTTAACAGTCTGAATGGATATGGCCAGCTCTCATAGATGAGGATTTCTGAGATTTTAGGTTTAGCTTTAAGTAGATGGTTTTGGGGTCTCAACAGTGTTGGAAGCTTCAGTGTATGTCTCCTAGCCACTCTCTGAATTTTCTCTTGATTTTTTTTCCCTCCTGGATTGGAAAAGTACTTGTGAGAATCTGTGTCTGAATTTTCCATTTGGCCAATGGGTGTGTTTATGGATCTTATGGCATTTGAACAGCTAGTTCATAATAGTTACTGTGTATTATTCTAAGTTTCCAATAAAGCTAAGCTATTCCAATTTCCTCTTTCTTTGTCTGTATTTTAACTGCAGTGTTTAGATAAATTGTGTTTTGCTTAACATCGAGCAGTTTGACCAGTCGCTTTGCATCTGGAACAGCCCCTTCACATTTGCCTTCAAAAATAAGAAAGCAATAAGCTCTAGGCCATCTTCTTAAAATATATTAAGGTGGTGGTGGGGGGGGGGGGGGGGGGGGCAGGTCTGGTCCATAACAAGCCCTTCATCCTTCATGGGGTACCAGACCCTTAGCAATATGGCTGACTTTTAATTGTCCCGTGAAACGGCTGACAAAGCAGGAACAGACAACAGTTTGCCTTGCCAGTGATTCACACATCTAATGCATGAATATATAGCAGGCTTTGTACCACAGTTTGGAAGCTGCATACTTATGGGTAGTCTGGGCTTCATTGAGGCTCCTGGCAATCGAAGGGTTATCCCCCCTCCCTCGTTTTAATTCTGTTCGAAAGGAGGAAGGAATTAAGGCTTATTTTTGTCCTCTTCACAGAAACTGTCGAAGGGCTACCTACTGTACGTGTGAGATAACGGAGCGGACACCAAGGATGGGTTAGCCAGGTTAATCCCAATGTTTAATAAATTATAAACAAACCATAATGCCGAAGCAATGCTGGAGGAATGATACGTTTGAAGGATCAGTGTGTGTAATTATATGCACAGCACTCACTTTGTCATGGATCCAGCACTAAGTTTAAATGCAATACTTTTCAAAATTGAGAAATGCAAAAGCCGCTTACGGCCACCTGAACTCAGAAGATGTTTGTTAACATTGAAAGCTTTCTCCTCTCTGCAGCTGGTAAAGTTCCTATGGTGACTTGGATAGACTATTCATGAGAGAATCAGGTCATTCAGCCCACTAATCCATACCCCTCTGCATGAACCTCATCCAACCCTATCAGCATATCCTCTTCATTTCCTCCCCCAGGGATCATCAAGCTTCCCCTTAATGCTTCCATGCTATTCATCTAATCTTTACAGTGGTGAGTTGACATGTTGCAATATAGGAAACACAGCAAGTGATTTACGCACAAGAAGAACTCAGCACTGATTGGATAATTGGTTTACTGAAGCAGTTCAAGCGATACAGATTGGTCAATCTCATTGCATTTGAGGATCAGAAGGAGGTCATTCAGCTTCTTGAGTCTGTTCTGCAATGCTACTAGATGTGGGGCTGGCAACTATGTTTAAGTATATTTCTAGAGGTTTCGCCATGTGACTTCACCCTGTATTCTGGTCATTGTACAGCCAACATGTTCATCCTGTTGGACCCTGCCTCCCGACGCCATTCAGAAGGCAGAAAAACTTATTACCCAAATGTATGGTGCTTGACCCGTCAGCCAAACATGTTTCCTCTCTGCTCATTCCACATACTTTCATATTTAGTAAAGAGAAATGTTCATAGAAAATTGATAAAATATGTTATTTTTTTGATAATAGCTGAATGATTTGTCTCTGACATTGCACAGAGCAGTGTCCTGGAGCTTGGTCTTCAGTTCCCTGGAGACTCCATACCTCATTCCAGAGGGTTGCCCTGCCTTTTTATTGGAATTTACAGGCCTGCAGCATAAAGCTGACCACTAACCATCCCACCATTGTCTCCACAAGGGCAACTAAGGACAGGCAACAAACGGAGGCCCAGCTAGTGACACCCCTGACCCATAGGTGAATGAAAAAAACTCACACCAATTGATTACACCACTCAGACATGAAGTGGAAAGACTGCAGGATTTGGGACCAAGATCAAGGGACCTAAGACAGATTTGAACTGCAGTTTAAGACATAGTTCTGAGTGCAGAAGGAATGGGACTTCATGCAGCATTCTCCTTGTTCTCCTTATTTTTCACTTGTCGAGCCCAAGAGCTGTTGTAGCTCTTGCCCTAGGTCACACACTTGCACCTAGGAAAGGAACATACAGACAATGAAGACAGGACCATTGAGAGTTCACAGGAGGTGAGCATATTCCAAGATGATGATTGGGTGGACAGAGTTTATGTCATTCAGACAAAGCACTCACCAGCACACAATGTGCTTGACATTAAAAATTGGTCAAACAACAACTCCCCTGCTGCTTGGAGCCTGGGAAGTTAAATGAATGATATGAGTGGTGTCATATGCATGTTACTAACCCCACTCCCCTGACACTTGTCTGACTGAGCAGGTCTGAGTTGATTGCATCACATTAAAAAGTCTCATCACTGCTCCCTACTAGATCTCTTTTCAATTGCCTATCCAAGCTCATTAAAGGAAGGCCACTGTTTGCTTTTGGGATTACTAACTCCTTTCTGTATGATCTGATGGAATATAATGCAGGAAAATATGAGACTATGAGCTTTGGCAAAAGGAACAGAGGAGCTGAATATTATTTAATTGGAGTAAGGCTGCTGAGAGTTACAGATCAGAGGGATTTGTCAGTCTTTGCCCATGAATCAGAAAAGTTTAGTATCGAAGTTCAGAGAGTATTGGAAAGACATGTGGAATGTTAGCTTTTACTTCAAAGGGATTGGTGCATAACCGTGGGGAGGTTTCATTGCAGCTAAAACTATACAAGGCATCAGTCAGACCACAGCTGAAATATTGTGAACACCTTTCGGCCCCTTAACTAAGGAAAGGCATATTGGAGGCAGCCAGAGAAGGTTCCACTAGGATGATACCAGCTGGAGTAGTACTGTCTTGTGAAGAGAGATTGCATAGTTCGGACGGACTCAATGAGTTTTCGAAGAATGTGAAACAACCTTACGGAAATACACGATTGTTAGGTGATTAGACGGGGGAGATGTGGAAAGAATTTTTCCACTTGTGGGCGAGTTTATTTAAGATGGAGATGAGGAGGAATTCCTTCTCTCAGTGAGTAGTGAATCTGCGGAATTCTGTATCACAGAGCATTGTTGATGCTGAGTCTTTAAGAATATTCAAGGCTGAAATTGGTTTAGATAGAGGAAGATGCTGGCGAATAGTATTATGTGAATTGCTCTTTCAGAGAGTTGGTACAGACACAGCTGACTGTTTTAAGGGCAGTCCTTCGAAGTGAGAAGGACACATGGAAAGACTTCTGTATGATTCCATGGCTCCAGTTGACCAGCATGTCTCCCACTCTTATCCTGGCGCTGCAGGCTTATAGAGGGTGAATATGAACCCGATTGGCTACATTGTCAACATATCTTCTGTGGTCACTGTGTTCCAGGATGGGACCCGAACCCAAAGCTTAAAGTTTAGCAGCCGGAATGCTACCCATTTCATCAAAAGAGCTCCTCCCTAGTAGGTTACAGCAAATGGCTGCATTCTGTAGGGCAGCACGGTGGCTCATTGGTGAGCAGTGCTGCCTCACAGTACCAGGGACCCAGGTTTGAGTCCGGGTGACTGTCTGTGTGGAGTTTACACGTCCCCCCCGTGTCTGCGTGGGTTTCCTCCCACAGTCTAAAGATGTGCAGGTCAGGTGAATTGGCCATGCTAAATTGCCCATAAGGTTAGAGGGAAATGGGTCTGGCTGGGCTACTCTTTGGAGAGTCGGTGTAGACTTGTGGGGCTGAAGGGCCTATTTTCACAATATAGAGAATCTAATCTATTCAGCTTTGAGACTCAACAGCAGTTGACAGGAACAAAAACAGCATTTACTGGAGAAACTCAATAGGTCTAGCAGCATCTATTGGAAGAAAGCAGAGTTAATGTTTTGAGTCCAGTGATTCTTCATCAGAATCAGACTTGAAACATTAACTTCCTACAGACCTGCTGAATTTCTCCAGCAATTTCTGTCTTTGATTCAGATCTCCAGTATCCGCATACCTTTATTTTAGCAGTTGTCAGGAATTTATTCACAGGTTCTGCAGTTTACATAGTGAAATAATTCCACAGAGGCTGACATCCTGTAACCAAGTCGCCCTTTATTTACTTGTGGAAAGTCCTTGATACTGATCCAGCTCCCTCAAAGCCAGCTCTCAGAATGAACAGATCTTCTGACATTCCTGTTTATATCTGTCAGCCAGGACTCCTTGATTGAACCTGATTAATAGCTCCAATCAGGTCTCTCATAGTCCATGAGGTCCCTTGGCTGACCTTATTACTAGCACTGCACATCGGCTTAAGTGTAGTGCAACCAGACAGTACTCCATACTACTCAGTCAGAAGGTTGTCAAGTCCAACTCCAGGTGTGGTACCTGGGGAGTTCTTCAATGTTCAAGGAGCTGAACCTCACATGAGACATTTTGCTGGTCTGGTCTGGTCTTCCATGTGAATTCAACACTCCCATGGGGCAATTCAATGATGACCTGGTGAGTCATGCTACGTCAATTTTTCTCTCTCAGCCACTACCACCAACGTTCATTATTAGGTCATTTATTTAACGGCTGTTTGTGGGAACTTGCTGTCACAAATTGGCTACGTCGTTACATATGAGCTTTACAAAATAAGAGCAGAAGTAGATTATATGACCCTTCAAGCCCTTGCTCAATAATGTGATCAATCTCATGATCGATCTGTTTGTATTTTGAATTCAACATTCCTACCTCCTTCTATGATCCACTGTCAAACAAGAATCTATTCATCTCTGCCTTAAAAACATTAAATGACCCTGCGTCCAACACCTCCTGAGTTCCAAAGTCACATAACCATTGACAGAAAGAAAGTTCCCCCAAATTCCCTGTCCAAAAACTTCAAACCCCAATTTTCAAATAGTGCCTCACTAGTCCTGGACTCACCTACATCCTTCCCAAAATCACTCAGGATCTCAACACTCATTAACTACATTTCATTGCCCATTGAGTATTTTCAGGTATATCTTGAGTCTGAGAAGCCTGCAACATCAATGCAATATAAAACATGTCTACATAGAAAATGCAAGCTCTTCCTTAAAATTGATGGGTGAAAAATGACGCGGGATCCACAGATGCCTGCACCTGAATTCCTGATGAGGACTGCAGGAAAGGACAGGCTGCATCGTGACAGCATGAATTTGTAATAGTTATTCCGAAATCTGTGTGACTTCAGAAAACAGAATTCCACTTACCATGGTGGAAAATCTCAATTTGAGAAGTTAGACAGGTGTGAAAAGATTCTATGTTGTGATGATTCTTGAGAACTATTAAGTAGGAAATATGTCTAACTCAGCCTGTGACAAACCTTCAGTGATATTCTAAACACAAATTTATTTCAGGCTCGGGCGCTGGGGCTGTTTCTGATTTTGACTTGACCCCCTCACTACGGTGAGTGGATTTAACAGCCCATCATTGCTTCAATTAATAATGTAAGTTAGTTAAATTATATTGAATTTTTTGAAAAATACGTCGGGGAAAATAGGGGCAGCACGTTGGCTCAATGGTTAGCACTGCTGCCTCACAACACCAGGGACCTCGGTTTGGTTCCTGCCTCAGGTCTGTATGGAGTTTGCACATTCTCCCCGTGGCTCCGTGGGTTTCTTTTGTGTGCTCCGGTTTCCTCCCACAGTCCAAAGGTGTGCAGATTAGATAGATTGGCCATGCTAAATTACCCATAATATCCAGAGATGTGTAAATTAGGTGGATTAACCATCAAGAATACAGGATTACCTGGATAGTATGGGTCGCTCTTTGGAAGGTTGGTGTGGACTAGATGGGCCGAATGGCCTGTTTCCACTCTGCAGGGATTCTATGATTCCAGGTAAGGACAGTAGCTTCCTTTCCTAAAGGACATTAGTGAATCGGCAGGATTGTTCTTGACAATTACTCTTAATTCCAGAGTTTGTTTATTGAATTCATATTCCACTACATGCAATAGTGGATTTTGAACCTAGGGCCCCCCCCCACCCCACCCTCACCGAACATTAACTGGGTCACTGGGTTAATAGCCTGGTGCTAGTACTACTCAGCCATTGCCTGCCCTAAGGCTCAGCTAGTTTCTTTTGCGCTGAAGGCCAGGCTGAAAAAGGAACAAATGAAGCATGTTACATTCATGAAAGCGGATATGAGTGGTTGGCTCCCATGTCAGATTGATTGAAGTGGGCCATTCAGTGATCCTGCTGTATCACCAACAGAGAATCAGCCTAGGTTTTATGCTCGTGTCATTGGAGTGGGATCTAAAGCTACAGTCTTCAGACTCCACAGTCAGAGTGATACTGGTTAGCTTGCTTCTGCGCTCAGGTGCTGGGAAGAGAAAAGGTGGCCTTTTAAAAACCCAGACATCACCTTCCTCTAGCAGTAAAGACACTGGAAGAGAAAAGAAAGTGGCAGTTTTAACTCTCTGTAGTTTGACAATTATCCAATTCCTATTGGAATGATAGAGTCATAGAATAATACAGCATGGAAACAGGCCCTTCGGCCCAAACTGGTCCATGCTGACCATGGTGCCCACTCAGCTAGTTTCAATTGCTCCCTATTGGTCCATATCCCTTGAAACCCTTCCCATCCACGTTTTTTTAAATGCTGCTATTGTACCTGCCTCAACCACTTTTTCTAGCAGCTTATTCCTTATACACACCACTGTCTGTGTGAAGAAATTGCCCCTCCAGTCCTTCTTAAACATTTCCCCTCTTACCTTAAACCTATGCCTGCTAGTTTTCAAATCCCCATCCCTGGAGAAAAGACTATATGCATTCATCCTATCTATGTCCCTCATGATTTTATACATCACAATAAAGTCACCCCTCATTCTCCCTACATTCCAGGGAATAAAGTCCTATCCTGACCAATCTCTCCCTATAACTTAGGCCTATTAGTTCTAGCAGCATCCTTATAAATCTTCTTTGCACCCTTTCCAGTTTAACTATGTCTTTCCTATAACAGGTTGACCAAACTTGTAGGAGAAAGTGAGGACTGCAGATGATGGAGATCAGAGCTGAAAATGTGTTGCTGGAAAAGCGCAGCAGGTCAGGCAGCATCCGAGGAACAAGAGAAGAAGGGCTCCTGAAGAAGGACTGATGCCCGAAACGTCGATTCTCTTGCTCCTTGGATGCTGCCTGATCTGCTGCGCCTGACCAAACTTGTACACAATATTCCGACTGCGGACTCATCAATGACTTCTACAACTGTATTCAATGCTTGTTGTCAGCTCTGCAGCTGATTCAATGGACAGCTTGCGGTGTGGAATGTCACAGAACCAGTTTTGTTCACACTGTTTCATAAACAGAGCAGACAGGCTGTGTGTGTCGGCAATAAATTGCTGAAATCACAGACTTTCAGTATTCTGAGTTGGGGTCCCATCTTTCTCCATTTGCGAAAAGATCGTTAATACTTTGTGCCTCATTTCCCAGTTCTGATGGTTGCTGCGAATTGTGTCTATTTCATGGGGCCAGACTATGCTATAGTTCAAAGATGTGAGGTTGGGCGCTCTCTCCATGACAGTAGAAATATGTTGCTGCTCAGGAGCAGGAACTAAATAATCTGTACATTAATGCAATCGCAAAAAAAAACTTCAAGGAAGCAAAGGAATTGCGACTTCAGCATGAAATGGAACCAGCACAATAAACCTCTGGGTAATAAAGCGCAGGGGAATGACTTGCTAACCTCATGCATTCTGAACTAAGAGACTCCATTGTTATATTTTAATTCATTCACGGGAAGTGGGCATCAATGAGGAGACAGGCATTCACTGCTCATTGCCCTTGTACTGAGTGACTTGTCAATTTTACGCAGCACTTAACACTCAACCATGATAGGCCAGATCAGGTAAGGGCAGCAGATTTCCTTCCCTCGAGGACATTGAGTGAACTAGCTGGGGTTTTATAGTCACCTAGACTGAAATCAGTTTCAATCTCACATTCAAATTCTATCCACTATAACACGGGATTTGAACCCACACCCTTAGAAAGCAATTGGACTGCATCATTAGATTACTGGTCTATTAATATTACCATTAACCAATGTTCCTGGCCTGCATCAACAGCCTAAATCTTCCCTCCCCAACTGCAGTGAGTCCTGAGATGAAATCCAGGGATTATATTTTTAAAGTACACTTTTATCTACTTTATCTCAGTTGTAAGGGGAATAGGCAGGCAGCTCCAGGCTGGTTTGTTGCCTCTTTGGTGTGAGGGTGAAGGATGTTTTGGAGCAGGTACAGGACATTCTGGAGGGGAGTGGTTGTGGTACACATCAGCACAAACAATAAAGGTTAAAAAAACGGGATGAGGTCCTAAAATCAGAATACAGGAAGCTAGCAAGAAAATTAAGAAATCGGACCTCAAAGGTGGTGATCTCAGGATTAGGACCAATATCACTTGCTAGTCATAGTAAGAATGATCGGATATATTAGATGAATAAGTGGGTGAAAAGATGGCATCAGGGAGAGGGTTTCAGATTCCTGGGGCATTGGGATGGGTTCTGGGGGAGGTGGGACCTGCACAATTGGATGGGTTATGCCAGGGCAGTACTGGGACTAATTAGAGTGTTTGCTAGAGAGGTTGGGAAGGGTTTAAACTAATATGCCAGGGGGATGAGAACCAATATAAGGAGCCAGAGAAGGAGGGAGCAAGGTCAAAGCCAAAAGGAAGAAAAGGGAAACATGACAGGCAGAGAAACCGAGAATAAAATGCAACCAGGGTTATTGAGAAAAATATTGGGAGCAAGGCAAACATTGTTAAAAAGACAAGTTTAAAGGCTTGATGCGCAGAGCATTTGCAATAAAGTGGATGAACTAATCAAGCAGATAGATACAAACGGCTGCGATATAATTGGGATTACGGAGACATGGCTGCAGGGTGACCAGGGATGGGAACTGAATGTCCCAGGGTATTCAGTATTTAGGAAGGACAGGAAAAAGGAAAAGGATGTGGAGTGGCATTGCTGGTTAAAGAAAAATGATCACATTAGTGAGAAAGGATATTAGCTCTGGCAATGTGGAGTCTGTATGGGTAGAGTTGAGAAATACCAAAGGGCAACAGACATTAGTGGGCATCATACATAAACCCCCAAAACTGCAGTGGTGATGTTGGAAATGACATTAAAAAGGAAATTAGAGATGAATGTGATAAGGCAATATCGGTGAGCATAGGTAATTTTAATCTGCACATGGATTGGGCAAATCAAATTAATCACAAAGCTGAAAAGGAGGAATTCCTGGAGTGTATATGGGATGGTTTTCTTGACCAATAGGTGGAGGAGCTGAAAATGTGTTGCTGGAAAAGTGCAGCAGGTCAGGCAGCATCCAAGGAGCAGGAGAATCGACGTTTCGGGCATGAGCCCTTCTTCTTTCAGGCTTATGCCCGAAACATTGATTCTCCTGCTCCTTGGATGCTGCTTGACCTGTTGCGCTTTTCCAGCAACACATTTTCAGCTCTGATCTCCAGCATCTGCAGTCCTCACTTTCTCCAATATGTGGAGGAACCAACTAGAGAGCAGATCATCTTAGTCTGGGTACTCTGTAATGAGAAAGGAATCATTACCAATCTAGCTGTGCTAGAGGCCTTGGGGATGAGTGACCATAACATGATAGAATTTTTTTTATCAAGATGGAGAGTGAGATAGTTGGTTCAGAGACTAGGGTGCTGAATCTTAATGAAGGAATTTATGAAGATATGAGGTATGAGTTGGTCTTTACAGATTGGAGTGAGTTACTTAAAGGGATGACAGTGGATAGGCCATGGTAAACATTCAAGGAATGCATGGGGGATCTGCAACAACTGTTTATTACTGTCCCCAAAGGCAAAATGGGTAAGAGGGCCAATCCATAGGTTACAAAGGAAATTGGGGACAGTATTCAATCCAAGGAAGAAATACACAGATTGGCCAAGAATGAGGATTGGGAGCAGTTTGGAATTCAGCAAATTTGCAGGGAACATAAAGACTGACACAAAAGGTTTCTATAGGTACGTGAAGGGAAAGAGATTGGTGAAGACAAGTGTATGTCCCCTACAGATAGAAACAGGAATGTTTAATAGGGGACAAAGAAATGGCAGAACAACTAGATAGGTACGTTGGTTCTGTCTTCACAAAAGAGGACACAAATTAGATACCAGAAATGTGGGAGAATACAAGACTTAGTGAGAGAGAAGAATTGATGAAGATCAATATTAGTAGAGAAAGGGTGCTGGGGAAATTGAGGGGATTGAATGTGGATAAATACCCTGGACCTGAGTACGTAAAGAGGTGGCTCTTGAAATAGTGGATGCATTGGTGGTCATCTTCCAGGATCCTATAGTCTCTGGTACAGTCCCTGCAGATTGGAGGGTAGCTAATGTCACTCCAATAGTCAAAAATGGAGATAGAGAGAAACCAGGGAATTATAGACCAGTAAACCTGACATCGTAGTGGAGAAAATTCTCAAATCCAATATCAAAAACGTTGTAGCTGAGCATTTAGAATGCAATGGCAAAATCTGATAGAGTCAGTATGGATTTATGAAGGGGAAATTATGCTTGGCAAATCTGTTGGAATTCTATGAAGATTCAATTGGTAAAGTTAACAAGGGGGAGCCAGTCGATATGGTATATTTGGACTTTAAGAAAGCATTTGACAAAGTCTCGCAAAACAGATTATTATGCAAGATTAAAGCACATGGGATTGGGGAAAGTGTATTGATATGGATAGGAAACTGGTTGGCAGAGAGGAAACAAAGACTAGGAATTAATGGGTCCTTTTCAAATTGGCAGGCAGTAACCAGTGGGGTGCCACAGGGATCGGTGCTGGGACCCTAGCTATTCACAATATATATTAATGATTTGGATGAGGGAACAAAATGCGACATCTCAAAATTTACAGATGATACCAAGTTGGGTGGAAAGGTGAACTGCAACGAGGATGCAGAGATCCTTCAGCAAATCTGGGTGAGTGGACAAATCAATGGTTGAGGCTGTATAATGTAGATAAATGTGAGATTATTTACTTTGGAAACAAAAATAAGAAGGCTGTAAATTGGGAGACGGGGAGTGTGCAGCAGGACCTGGGTGTCCTTATCCACCAGTCGCTAAAGGTAAGCATGTAGGTGCAGCAGGTGGTAAAGAAGGTGAACGGTATGTTGGCCTTCATTCTGAGAAGTTTTGAGTCCAAGAGTAGGGGCGTGTTGTTGTAGTTATACACGGCCTTGGTGAGGCCATACCGAGAATATTGTGTGCAGTTTCGTTCTCCTTTTCTGAGGAAGGATGCTCTTGCTCTCTGGAGAGTGCAGTGAAGGTTTACCAGGCTGATTCTGGGGATGGTAAAAACAAGGTAAAAACAATGACTGCTGATGCTGGAAACCAGATTCTGGATTAGAGTGGTGCTGGAAAAGCACAGCAGTTCAAGCAGCATCCGAGGAGCAGGAAAATCGATGTTTCGGGCAAAAGCCCTTCATCAGGAATACAGGCAGAGTGCCTGAAGGGTGGAGAGATAAGTGAGAGGGGGGTGGGGGTGGGGGAGAAAGTAGCATAGAGTACAATAGGTGAGTGGGGGAGGGGATGAAGGTGATAGGTCGGGGGGGGGGAGGGTGGAGTGGATAGTTGGAAAAGAAGATAGGCAGGTAGGTCCAGTCATGGGGAGAGTGCTGAGCTGGAAGTTTGGAACTGGGGTGAGGTGGGGGAGGGGGAAATGAGGAAACTGTTGAAGTCCACATTGCTGCCTGAACTGCTGTGCTCTTCCAGCACCACTAGTCCTGATTCTGGGGATGGCGGGACTGACTTATGAGGAGAGGTTGACTAGGTTAGGATTGTTTTCACTGGAGATCAAATGAGTGGGGGGGGGGGATCTCATGGAGACTTATAATATCTAATAGGACTAGACATGGTAGATGAAGGGAGGTTGCTCCCGATGGTGGTGCATCCAGAACCAGTGGTCACAGTCTCAGCATTCGGGGTGGGCCATTAAGGACGGAGATGAGGAGACACTTCTTCACCCAAAGAGTGGTGACCCTGTGGCTTTCATTACCACAGGAAGTAGTTGATGCCAAAACATCGAATGTAATCAAGAGGTGGCTAGATATAGCATTTGGAGCGAATGGGATTAAACGTTATGGGGAGAAAGCAGGATTAGGGTATTGAGTTGGACGATCAGCCATGCTCGTGATGAAATTTGGAGCAGACTTGAAGGGCCGAATGGCCTCCTCCTGCTCCTATCTTCTACGTTCCTGTGTTTCTATGTGCCATTTTCTTGTGTTCGGTGCTAGCCACTTTCACATTCCACCAATCGTACATGGCAGGATTCAAACCCGGGTCCCCAGGACATTACCTGAGTGTCTGGATTAATGGTCTAGTGATAATGCCACCTCCTCACACTGCCGCACCTCTGTGCTAGCTTTTTGTGTTTCATGCACAACTGTCACTTGGTGTTGCAGCTTTCTGCAGTTCTTCTCCATTTAAATAGTATAGTGTTCTTTTGATCTCCCTTCCAAAATGAATGACTTCACATTTTTCTATGTTATACCTTATTTGCCTACTTTTTGCCCAATATAACTACAAGTCTTTCAGTTGATCACTCTTGGTGTTAGTCATCTTGATATGAATGGGAGCATGGCCTGTGTGGACGAGTTGGACTGTTTCCATGCTGTATAATTCGTTGACTCTATGATTCTAGTCATAATGGCTTGTTTGAACAGTTTGATTTTGTGGCCCTCTCAGTGAGTCATAGAGTGACACAGCATGGAAACAAACCCTTCACTCCAACCAGTCCATGACAACCATGTTTCAGAACTAAACTGGTCCCACCTGCCTGCGCTTGGCCTATATCCCTCCAAACATTTCTTAGTCATGTACTTACCCAAATATCTTTTAAACATTGTACTGTACCCACATTCACCATTTCCTCTGGCAGTTCATTCCATACACGATCCACTCTCTGTGTAAAAAAATTGTCCCTCGTGTCTTTTTCAAATCTTTCTTCTCTCACCTTAAAATTCTGCCCTCGCCTTGAAATATCCCACCCTAGGGAAAAAAAAGTGGGGTATTCACCTGCCATTTACCTTATCTATACCCCTCATGGTTCTGTAAACCTCAACCTCTGACACTCCAGTGAAAAAAGTCTCAACCTCTCCTCATAAATCAAACCCTCCATTCCTGTCAACATCCTGGTGAGTCTCTTTTGAACCCTCTCCAGTTTAATAATATCCTTCTGAGAACAGAGCGGTCAGAACTGGGCATTGTACTCCAGGAGAGGCCTCACCAAAGTCCTGTACAATGTCAGCATGACATCCCAACTCAAAGCTCTGAGCTATTCATTTCCAAGATGTTTGTGTGGCTCAGTTGCTGGATGATTTGCATCTGAACAGAAGCCTTGGGGTTCAGCCGTCCAGCCAAGCATGCATCTGGGCATTGTCATCAGTTCGGCATTGAGGGTGTGCTTCACTGTCTGTTAGACAAGAGCTCAGTCTTGGTTTGGGTGCTGTATTTATTTGCTGCGTTGGGTAACAAAGATCCTTTGGTTAATATTTAGTGATATACTGACCAACATTCATCCCTCAGCCAACACCACTGGAAGCAGATTTATCTCACTGAGGCTTATGTCTCTCACTGTGGCTTCATCTGGCGTAGTATAAATATAACCCTCGGTTTTCTTTCCCTGTGTGCACAGTGAGAAAAGAATGTTGCATGAAAGAGCAAGATACCATGACTCACATTACATACCAGGTCAACAGTAGAAATTCTGAAGGAGAGTCATATTGGACTTGAAACCTTAACTCTGTTTCTTTCCCTAAAGTTGCTGCCAGATCTGTTGAGCTTCTCCAGCATTCCCTGTATAAGTTGACAAGTTGGGTGTTTACAGTAGGTCGCCATCTACTCTATAAATTCCATTATCTGCTACGGTAATTTGGTTTTACATTTCAATTCCCAACATTACTTCCACTTCTCAAGAATGTTGACTTGTCTAAAGCTATAATAGTGCAGACTGTAGACTGTCTATCTTTAAAGCTGGCAAGTGAGCGTTTGGATCTCACTCAAAGACTTGATGGTCAAGGTAAATGTGTCCACGATGTGGCCCAACAATTTGGATATTAACTTGTAGATTCTTCCAGTATTTGACAATGGGAGGTGGTTAGAATTGGAGAGATAATGTGGAGAGTACTTTGAAGTCTCCACTGTCACTGCAGGCTACAATGTGCTTGCAAAGAAAAATTCTGACCTGACAACTCAGATTCCCTAAGTGAAATATAACCCAACAGTGACTGTGACTTTTCTGAATGGGGCCAACTTCAGGTCATCATAGTTGGTCTACCACTTTGAAAAGATTTTGCATTTATCTATCCCCTGTAAGATTGTAAAATATTGCAGGGCGCTTCACAGCAATGTTGCTGATCAATGTTTGACACCAAGCCTCATAAAGAAGTAGTGGGTTCGGTGAGAATAACTGGGTCGAAGAGACCCAAGAAAGGGAATTCCAGAGGAATAGACCTCAGAAGCTGAGTGTGCACCTGCCAATTGTGCACTTGGATTATCTCTAAAGTATCCCAGGACTAGCATACACTCCACAAGATGTACAGCAGCAACTCATCAAGGTTCTTCCGACAGCACCTTACAACTTTTGACCCCTATCATCTAAAAGGACAGGGACAGAAGATCCATGGGAGAACTATCATCTGCAACTTCCTCTCCAAACCACTTACCCACCCTGACTTGGAAATATATTGCCATTGCTTCAGTGTCACTGGGTCCAGATCCTGGAATTTCCTGGTTGGACCTACACACCAAGGGCTGCAGCAGCGCAAGAAGGCAATTCATTGCCACCTTCACAAGGGGCAGTTAGGGATGAGCAATAAACATTGGCCCAGCTAATGAGATCCACACCCTGGCAGCAAATTAAAAGAAAAATAAGGTGACCTAGATTCCGAAGGTGTTGTAGAACTTGATCATTGAACTGTTACGAGACCAAGAGCCAATGTCCAACAGTGGACAGAGGTGATGTGAGAAATAGGAACCAATGAGATTGGGATGTGGAGCAGAATTTTGATTGAGCTCAATTTGCAGAGGGTGCCAGGAAGAGCAAGATGTAAATCTTGCTCCTCCTGTTTATGAAAAGAGATTGGTCAGACTAGGGTTGTTATCCTTGGAGCAGAGGAAGTTGAGACGGGAATTAATTGAGCTGTATAAAATTATGAGAGGCATAGATGTTAAAGCAATCAAAGTCCTGCTCTCTTATTAGACAGAGATGACTGGTGATGGTTTAACATGAGAGTCACCACACCTCAGGCAAGGGTAGGATTGAGAAGGTGAATCCTTCATGGTAACAGCTACTGCTGGAATTGATCCCATACTGCAGGCATCACGCTGCATTAGCAAACCTGCTGCCCAGCTGACTGAGCTAATGATGCCCATCAGGACTGATAGACAGGAAGAACCTTTTCTCCTGATGAATGGGTCAATGACTGGGGGCATAGACCAGGGGGTAAGGGGCAGATGGGGCAGAGAAGTTGCGAGGGAAATCATTGTCACCCAGAGGATGCTGGGAATCTGAAACTCACTGCCTGTAAGGGTGATAGAGGCAGGACCCCTCATAACATTGAAGACTAGCCATTTGGAGACAGAACTGGCTCGAAGACTGAAGACAGAGGGTAGAGATGGAGGATTGCTTTCCAGACTGGAGACCTGTGACCTGTGCTGTGCCACAAGGATAGGTGCTGGGTCCACTGCTTTTCATCATTTATACAAAAGATTTGGAAGTGAACGTAGCAGGTATGGTTAGTAAGTTTGCAGATGACACCAAAATTAGAGGTGCAGTGGACAGCAAAGAAGGTTACCTCATATTACAATGGGATCTTGATCAGGTGGATCAATGGGCTGAGAAGTGGCAGATGGAGTTTAATTTGGATAAATGTGAGGTGCTGCATTTTGGAAAGGCAAATCAGGGTAGACTTATACACTTAATGGTAAGGTCCCAGGGAATGTTGCTGAGCAAAGAGACCTTGGAGTACAGGTTCATAGTTCCTTGAAAGCAGAGTCACAGGTAGATAGGATAGTGAAGAAGGTTGATGGTATGCTTGCATTGAGTATAGGAGTTGGGAGATCATGTTGTGGCTGTAGAGGACATTGGTTAGTCCACTTTTGCAATGCAGCATGCAATTCTGGTCGCCCTGTTGTAGGAAGGAACTTGAAAGGGTTCAGAAAGACTTACAAGGATCTTACCAGAGTTGGAGGATTTGAGCTATAGGGAGAGGCTGAATAGGCTGGGGCTGTTTCCCTGGAGCATCAGAGGCCTTATAGAGGTTTATAAAATCATGAGGGGCATGGATAGGGTAAATAGACACCAGATGGGGGTGTCCAGAACTAGAGGGCAAAGGATTAGGGTGAGAGGGAAAGATTTAAAAGGGACCTAAGGGGCAACGTTTATATGCTGTGGGTGTTGCATGTATGGAATGAGCTACCAGAGGAAGTGGTGGAGGCTGGTACAGTTACAGTATTTAAAAGGCACCTGATGGGTATATAAATAGGAAGGGGTTAGAGGGATATGGGCCAAATGCTGGCAAATGGAACTAGATTAATTTAGGATATCTGGTTGGCTTCGGACCAGTTGGACCAAAGGGTCTGTTTCAGCGCTGTACATCTTTATGATTCTATGACTGTAAGTACTTAGATGTGCAATGGCAAGGCACAAGAGGTTATGGGACAACCATGAATGGAAAATGGAATTAGAATAGTTAAGTGGTTGTTTTCGACCAGTGCGGACACGATGGGATAAGGGGCCTATTTGTGTGTGGACCTGCATGACCATTTGATTTCAAAATGGTGCTCCTATGCACCTGTTTTCCAAGTACCACCTTTTTTAACTGTAATTTTTCTCACTGCCAGGCAAGTGTTGAAATAATTGAGGCTTGGGGTCACCATAGGTCAAATGAATGTTTCAGCAGCTGAGGCAGGGGTGGAGTTGGGCAAGCTTACAGAGATGGGAGGAGTCCGGGCTGATGTTGGAAGAGATTACAGGTTCTTATTCCAGACTGAAAACCTTTAACTGCCTGCACCACTGGAGCATTGTGGAAACATACAATGGGATGTTTGTACGATGACTAAAATCAATTATTTCTAAGTAGCTCCCAAAAGTAAGAGAGAAACCTTGGCTTTTTTAACCTTGGCAGAGTTTGTGCAGAATCTCCTCTCACTGCCTGCACTTCTCCTTTTAACAGCATACTGTAGGTTTAAGAACATAATACATGAGAAAATTATATTCAGCTCATTGAGAGCCATTAGCTCATTTTATTTCAAGTGGACACTTCCATCCCCTTGTTTGGTGTATTAATCCAAACTTTTGTTATTTTTTGAGTTAAAAGGCTGCACATTGCATCTATCCCAAATTTACTTTACATTAATCTCCTCTGTTGTCCTCTTGTCTACATTCTGGGCTTTGAAGCAATAAGCACAGAATTGTTACAATGCAGAGGAAGCCATTCAGCCCATCGTGACTGCACTACCTCTCTGAACTTTGTGCCAACCTTTGGCCTTTTCCTCATAACTCTGCACATTATTTCTATTTAACAAATCATCTGATGCTCTCAAAAACATCTCAATTGCTCATGCCTCTCGCACACTTCCAGGAAGTGTACTCCTGAACTAAATTACATGGTGTGGGAAAATAAATTTCTCACCTTGCATTTGCTTTTTTTTAAAAACCACTTCAAGACTGTGACCATTTCTTTGTTCACTCATGGGAGGTCAGCATCGCTGGCCAGCCAGCACTTGTTGCCTGTCCCTACTTTTCAAATCAGGGTCAGGGTTAGGCTTAGAGAGGAACTTGCAAGGGGTGGTTTTCCCATGTATCTCCTTGTCCTTCTAGATGGAGGTGATTGTGGATTTAGAAGATTTAGAGGATCTTTGGTGAATTTCTGCAGTGCATCTTGTGGATACTACACACTGCTGCTACTGATCATCAGTTGTGCAGGGAGTGGATGCTTGTGGGTGTGATACCTTCAGAGAGATAGCGCAGACGTGATGGGCTGACCTGCTGTGCTTTTCCTGTGCCATGCTTTTCAACTCTAATCTCCAGCATCTGCAGTCCTCACTTTCTCCTATTATTCTACCACACATATGACTTGTGCCTTGTAGACAATGGACCGGTTCTGGGGAGCCAGGAAGTGAGTTACTTGCAACAATATTCCTAGGGTGGTAATACTTTTGAATATAAAGTGACGGTGGTTAGATTGCCTCTTATTGGAGATGGTCATTACCTGGCCTTTGTGTGGAATGGATGCTACTTGCCACTGACCAACCCAAGCTTGGGTATTGTCCAGGTCTTGTTGCACTTGAACGTGGGCTGCTTCAGTGTCTGAGGAGTTGTGAGTGTTGTTGAAAATTATGCAATCATTGGTGAACATTCTGACGTCTGACCTTATGATGGAGGGAAGGCCATTGATGAAGCTTGGGCTACCTAGAACCTCTGGTTCTTAATCCTATTATGAGCCGGAACTGTTTCTCCCAATCTACTCTCATGGTTTTGGAAATTTCTTTCAAATTTCCTCTTAGCCTCCTTCTTTCCAAGGAAAACAATCCAGCTTCTTCAATCCTTCCATATCATTGAAGTATCTCATCCTGGTAGCCATTCTCATTAAAAAAAACCTCTTCTGCACTCTCCCAATTGAATTTACAGCTTTTGTACATTGTGGCATCCAGAACTGTACACAATACTCCAGCTGAGGTCCAAACATTCTCCTGTACAAATCATCACAAACTCCCTGCCCTTTTTGCCCCAATAATGAAACCTATAGAATTTATGATCTAGGATTATTTTAAGAATACCAGTTAATACTTACACTGCATAGTTTCTTTTGAGGTCAATCTTTATTTATTTATGGAATCTGGCACCAGTAGCAAGGCCAGCTTCTGTTCCCCATCTCTGAAGAGCACTCTAGACACTGAGCTAAAGCACCAACATATCGCTGTGGGTCTGGAGTCACACTTTGGCCAGACCAGATAAGGATGGCAGATTTCCCTCTGTCAAGGATGTCAGAGAACCAGGTTAGATTTTTATGACAACCCATGATAGTTTAATGGTCACCATTTCTGAGACTAGCTTTCAATTGTAGATTCATTAATTAAATTTAAAATCTACCATTTGCTATCATGGGTCTCTGGATTACCAGATCAATGATAGCACCAGACACTACTGTCTCACTCCATCTCCTTGTTCTTGTGACACCCCTGTATCATCATCGCCTGCCTCCAATCTCAGTAGCTTTTTGCTGAGAATTTGAATCCAATATTGCTACTGAACACCGTGCAGTGGGTTGCAAAGTCCCAGCAGAACATCTCTGGACCATTAAGGGCTGATTTCTCTCTTATAAAATCCCCTACAGGTAGAGGTAGGCCATTTGGCCCATTGAGTCCATACTGACCTTCTGAAGAGCATCCCACTAAGACCCACCATTCAGGGCTGATTTCTCTCTTATAGAATCCCCTACAGGTGGAAGGAGGCCATTCAGCCCATTGAGTCCACACTGACCTTCCAAAGAGCATCCCACCCAGACCACCCCCTACCCTGCATTTCACATGGCTAACGTACCTAGTCTGCGCATCTCTGGACACTACGGACAATTCAGCATGACCAATCTACCTAACCTGCACATCTTTAGACTGTGGGAAGAAATCAGATCACCCGGAGGAAACCCACGCAAACACAGGGAGAATGTACAAATCCCACACAGTCACCTGAGGGTGGAATTGAATCTGGGTCCCTGGCACTGTGAGGCAGCAGTACTAACTGCTGAACCACCATTAATCCTTTTCGTCTCTTGGTTAATTACAGTCTTTAAGGAACACGGCTTGAGATTTGTTATGTCAGATCTCATTTACTTGGTATTTAGAATTCCCTGAGTTGTTATGCCCATATTACTAAAGGGTGACTGGGGACAGTTGTTCTGAACTTCCTATCGCATTCCTTTCCCTGAATTGTACTCTCTGTTGGAATTGTGCCGAAAATTAAAACTGTCCCGATGTGTTATTAAGAACCCATGTTAGTCTGGGATCTGGGGTAAGGCTTGAAACAGCTTAATTCCTATTTCTCATCTGTATTTTGTGTTGTCCCAGCCAATATTATTCCTAGACCAGTCAGATCCTAGACTGAAATCATACCTAATAGAGCATACTTTGTTTTGTTTTGGTTTTAATCAAATGGTCTGTCACTGGGACAGAAGCACTCAATGGCATAGGTTTTGATTTAACAATAAAACAGAAGTTTATCAAGCAGAAGAAAATCAGAATAAAATGGAATAAACCAGACTATTTATGTATAAAACAAACTGAAAGGTTTTTAAGTATAAGGTAACATATACTTCAGTAAATTTAAGAAAGCTCTTTTACAGAACCCAAAACCTTGTATAATCCCAAAAGCACCCGAAGACAACAGAAAATCACTTTCTCTAATATAGAACATAAAACATTACAGCGCAGTACAGGCCCTTCGGCCCTCGATGTTGCGCCGACCTGTCATACCAATCTGAAGCCCATCTAACCTACTCTATTCCATGTACGTCCATATGCTTGTCCAATGACGACTTAAATGTACTTAAAGTTGGCGAATCTACTACCGTTGCAGGCAAATCATTCCATATCCTTACTACTCTCTGAGTAAAGAAACTACCTCTGACATCTGTCCTATATCTATCACCCCTCAATTTAAAGCTATGCCCCTCGTGCTCGCCGTCACCATACTTGGAAAAAGGCTCTCCCTGTCCACCCTATCTAACCCTCTGATTATCTTATATGTCTCTATTAAGTCACCTCTCAACCTTCTTCTCTCCAACGAAAAAAGCCTCAAGTCCCTCAGCCTTTCCATGTAAGACCTTCCCTCCATACCAGGCAACATCCTAGTAAATCTCCTCTGAACCCTTTCCAAAGCTTCCATATCCTTCTTACAATGCAGTGACCAGAACTGTATACAATACTCCAAGTGCGGCCGCACCAGAGTTTTGTACAGCTGTAGCATAGCCTCATGGTTCCCTCGATTAACTCGATCCCTCTATTAATAAAAGCTAAAATACTGTATGCCTTCCTAACAACCCTGTCAACCTGGGTGGCAACTTTCAAGGATCTGTATACCTGGACACCGAGATCTCTCTGCTCATCTACACTACCAAGAATCTGACCATTAGCCCAGAACTTTACATTCCAGTTACTCCAATCAAAGTGAGGAAAGTTATGCACTTTGGCACGAAGAATAGAGGAGTTGGATATTATTTAAATGGAGGAAGACTAGAGGAATTTACAGAACAGAGGGATTTGGGGGTCCTCATATATAAATCCCAAAATATTAACATCCAAGTTCAATGGCTAACAGGGAAGGCAAATAAATGATTAGCCTTTATCTCAAAGGGAAGTGAATATAAAAGTAGGGATGAAGTGTGTTTGGACTCGAAACATTAACTCTGCTTTCTTCCCACAGATACTGCCAGACCTGCTGAGTTTCTTCAGCAATTTCTGGTTTTGTATAAAAATAGGGAGGCCTGGCTGAAATTACTCAAGGCCCTCATCAGACCACTGCCAGGATACTGTGATCAGTTTTGGAGATCTTATCTAAGGAAAGATATGCTGACATTAGAGGCAGTCCAGGGAAAGTTCACTCGGCAGATCCTGGGTATGAAATAATTGTCAAATGGGGAGAGGTTGAGTAGAGTCATAGAGTCTTACAGCACAGAAACAGACCCTTCACTCCAAACTGTCAATGCTGACCATAATCCCAAATTAAACTAGATCCACCTGCCTGTGTTTGATCCATATCCTTCTAATACTTGTTATTCATGTACTTACCCAAATGTCTTTTAAACATTGTTACTATATCCACATCCACCACTTCTTAGAACATAGAACATTACAGCACAGTACAGGCCCTTCATCCCTCAATGTTGTGCCGATCTGTGGAACCAAGCTGAAGCTTATCTGTTCTATACTATTCCATTCTTGTTCCTATGCCTATCCAATGAGCATTTAAATATTCTTCTGGAAGTTCATTCCACACACCAACCATTATCTGTGTAAAAGGCTTGCCCCTCATTTTTTATTGTAACTGTGTGGAGTTTGCACATTCTCCCCGGGTCTGTGTGGGTTCCCTCCGGGTGCTCCGGTTTCCTCCCACAGTCCCAAAGATGTGCAGGTCAGGTGAATTGGCCATGCTAAATTGCCTGTAGTGTTAGGTGCATTAGTGAGAGGGAAATGGGTCTGGGTGGTTTACTCTTCGGAGGGTCGGTGTGGACTTGTTGGGCCGAAGGGCCTGTTTCCACACTGTAGGGAACCTAATCTAAATCTTTTTCCTCTCACCTTAAAAATATGCCCCCTTCTCTTGAAATCCCTCATCTAGGGAAAGGACACTTGTCAGTCACCTTATCTATGCCCCTCATGATTTAGGTTATCCTTCAACCTACAGTCCCGTGCAAAATGTCCCAGCCTATCTAGCCTCTCCGTATAAGTCAAAGAACCTGTACTCACTGCAGTTTAGAAGAGTGAGAGGTAACTTTATTGAATCATACACGATTCTTAAAGGGCTTAACAGGGTTGATAAGGAACAATTACTTCTCCTTGTGAAAGAATATCACAGGGCATAACCTCAGTGTAATGGGCCACCCTTTTCAGACAGAGATGAGGGGGAATTTCTTCTCTCAGAGGATATTGAATCAATGGAATTCTTTACTGCAAAGGGCTGTAGAAGTTGGGTCATTCAGTATAACCAAGGCTGAGGTAGAGAGAATTTTAATGTGTAAGGGAATCAAAGCTTATGGGGAAAAGACAAGAAAGTGAGGCATGATGTCATGAACGGCAGAGCAAATTTGATGGGCTGAATGGCCTTCTTGTGCTCCTGGATCTGAAGGTTTTATGGTTTGCTCCTTCCTACCTTTGCTGCAGAAAGGGATGCATTATTGAAGTAAATACTGACGAATGTGTTGGTGCGTACAGGAGCGTGTATGAGCAGTCAATGTCTAGTGGCAATTAAGCCTATTTCAGTTGTGTCTATTTCAACAAGCAGAGCACCATGTTTTTAATGAGGAAAATACTGCTGTGGTTAATTGTAGTCAGATCTGCTCCCTAATAATTAAAGTAATTGGTGTTGTAGTCAACATACAGTGTTCCAAATGCAGCTGAGTTCAACCGTATGAGGAAAATGTGCAACAGTGGTAATTACTGCAAATGTTACATGACTGCCACAAATCTAGGTGAGAGGCCGAGGGCCACAGTGTGGGTATGAAGGGGAGGGGGTAATGATTAGGCATCACGTGGCTCAGGGTTGATTTTATAAACTCTCCAGATCGCAGGGAAGATTGAAGGAAGTCTTGAGGGACCGCTGATGATTGAGTTATAGGAGATGGCGCAAACAGCAAATTACTTGACAATGAGAGGAGAGATTGGACGTGTGTGCAGAGAAGGTAGAAGTGTTTAAAATCACGACGCCTTTAGACAGAGTAAATAAAGAGAAACTGTTTCCAATGGTTGAAGGGTTGATAACCAGAAGCCACAGACTGATCGTGATTGACAGGAGGGCCAGGAATGACATGAGGAAACACACTTTCTGATTTAATGTGAGTGCTTAGAATTTGAAATGCGCTGCCTGAAGGAAGCAGACTTAATAACAGCCTTGAGAAGGCAATTAGGTAATTGCAGGGGAGAGATAATGTGACACCATGGGAAAAGGGCCAGCAAATGGCCCTTTTGGAAGAGCCAGTATGGACTCAATGGGCTGAATGGTCTCCATCTGTGCTTTTCAGATTCTGCGCTTCTTTGGGAATTTTGATCTGGGAGTGTTTTGTCGCAAACAACACAGAATACCACAGGTGAATGAGGGTTAGATGAGTTGCTGTGTTCAGATTTCCTCTCCTTCTTCTCTTCTGTTTCTGATGGAAGCTCCAAAGGGCACCACGCTGTTTATTTCTGTCATTTGGTTGCACCAGATGCGGCAATACTTGGTGACATTCTCTGAGGACCCAAAGTTGATATTGCAACTCTGAAGAGAAACCTCCAGAGCAACCTTGTAGCATATCACGTTGGTAAGAGATTCGATTTCCTGCAGTATGAAAACAGGCCCTTTGGACCAACTAGGTCAAAACAATAACTGCAGATGCTGGAAACCAGATTCTGGATTAGAGTGGTGCTGGAAGAGCACAGCAGTTCAGGCAGCATCCAAGGAGCAACGAAATCGACGTTTCAGGCAAAAGCCCTTCATCAGGAATAAAGGCAGTGAGCCTGAAGTGTGGAGAGATAAGCTAGAGGAGGGTGGGGGTGGGGAGAGAGTAGCATAGAGTACAATGGGTAAGTGGGGGAGTTCTTGCCTTCATGTCTTAGTTTATAAGTGCAATGAATTGGGATCATTAGCATATCCTTCCTCCTCCTTAATTATCTTGTAATCAATGGGGTATGGCACATTGGGTCAAGTGGATGTAGAGTTTATATTGCAACACATTGGCCAGTCAATTGCCAGATACCTGCTCCTCTGTTGTGATGATGTAATGTGTTCAAATGTTAAATTAATTGAGTCACTGACAAAAACTTTCTTCAGTGTCAGAAATAAATCACAAAACAATGTCAGTGTTAGAGCCACACAGGCAAAAAAATACACTCACACACACACAGAGTCACACACAAACACACTCATTCACATAGAGACACACAGACATGCACACATGTAGACACATGCACTCACTCACGCTCACTCACTCTCATAGGCACACATATCCAACACATACACTCACTCACATGGAGACACATACAGCTCATTCACTCTCTCTGTCTCTCTGTCTTTCTCTCTCTCATACACACACTCCCCCTTCATGTTGGGAATCATTCGAGTGAACCTTTTCTGAACTGCCTCGAATGAAATGAGATCTTTCCTTAAATAAGAGGACCAAAACTACTCACAGTACTCCAGATCTGGTCTCACCAGCACTTTGGAAAGATGCAGCAAGGCTTCCCTACTCTTATACTCCAACTCTCTTGAAATAAGGGCCACTGTTCCAATACCCTTCACTTACAGTATGTGCTTCTGCAATGGAGAACATGGACACCCTTCTTTGCAATGCTGCTGCAGTGATACTTTACACACAGAGACAGGCACTCAGCTCATGGATTGGACCAGGTTGCTACATTGTTCACAGTATCTCTGCCTTGCCTTAGCTTTTGGTGCCGTTCCCCCTCAGCTGCTCCTTCTGTCTTGCTGTTTTGATTAGTGCAGACACAAAGCCAGGTAATTCATCATGGTTGTCAATGAAGAGATGGATATGTTAACTTATATGGCACTGTGTTAGATCAATCTCACACTCTCAGCATGTGTCAGTCTCTCATGCAGTATCAATCAAACATCAATGTTGTCAGGGATTAGCTCTCAGTCAAGCAAAGGGGGACAGCCATCGGTCAGAATGTCCCAGTACTATCAGTCAAGGTCAGTCTCTATTTACTGTCCAGGGGATTAGACACGGTCAGTTATCTGCACGGGGCAGTCAGGATAAGGGGCTCCAACTCACTACAGTCCAGGAAGTGGGAAGAGGTGTGTCTTTCCCATCAAATGCCAGCAGTCCTTGGGAGTGCAGTGTACCAGTCGGAGAGCTGCACAGGGAACAGTCAGGGGTCTAGTCATTCATCAGTCCAGGTCAGTCAGACAGTCAGTTCAGGGGGGAAGGGTCTGTGGTCATCAGGGCATTGGGGGTTACTACTGTGCCAGAGAAATGTAGGAACTCAATGCTGGAATTGGGATATAGAAGGGGATAGAAGTCGGAATTTGGCCATATGAAAGCAAGATGTGCGGGATACTGCAGAACTAGGAGCTATTGGCATTCACCAGCAGTGTGGCCTGTTTGGGAGAATGGGAGTGTGTGGAATGTAACGATGGATAGGGCTACACTGAAGGGACGGGGCTTAGGGGGTTAGATTAAGAGATGCAGTCATCACTCTTGGTGGTGTGTGGGGGATGAATAGTGATAGGCTGTCCGGGGAGTGTCAAGTTAAAGGGATGTAAGGAGGTCTTCATTATCAAGCTGAGCATGTCTCACATGGTGCCAAATGTGGCCCCATTCCCTGCCATTTTCTCTCGACTCCATGCGATCACACCCGGGTAGGGCAGACTCAGTGTTTGTTTTCTTGTATCAACACACAAACTTCATTTCAGATTGACAGAAGTCCATTCAGGGAGCAATCACATCAATCAGACACTTCCAGGGTACAGGGTGAAGTCCTCTATAATCATAGCATCATGCATGTGGAACACAGTCAGTTTCCAACCGTGTGGTGTGCAAATGCTGATCACAAATAATCTCGACCATGTCACTGCAGATTGAAGATAGTCACCTCTGGGAGGATGACCTTCTAAGTGGGCCACAAAACATGAACATAACAATTGATCCCACAGTCATCACAGGGAAATAGAACAGATTCCTCTCATCTTGAAGGGTAATATTCTGCAACCTACTGTTAAATATTATCCTTCGTCATGGATATATGGCATCAGTAACAGCTTTGATGTGTTTATGGGGTGGTGATCACACTCAAGTCCCTTGGAAGGAAACAGTCAGATGGAAGTTCAATGCATCGATCAGCCACTGGAATAGGATGGCCACTCACTCCTTCCTGTCATCGTGCCTCAGAAATTGGTAAAGTTCAGTGACAGTGTCTCGCCGGTGAAACTGTACCTTGGTCATCTGGATGAAATGGCATTGAGGAAGATAGACTCTGGTCCTCCTGTACCTCTTGTGCTTTCCATCAGGGCCTTCAGCTACAACCTCTTCATGTTGAGGCTGCTGGAGGTTTGCTGCAAGCCTTGGACTTGCTGGTATATCTGTTCCTTAATTGCATCTTCATTACACCTCAGCAACAGAATGATAACCCTTACTGCAGCCCAATCCATCTCTCATTCTTCCAATGAAGTAAAACATAAATGCTGGAGACCTGAAACTAACAAAAACAGAAATGGCTACATAATAAAATCTGGAATTAAGAGTCTCATGACATGAATCCATTGTTAATTGACAGGAAAAGCCTATCTGGTTCACTAATGCCTTTTAGGGAAGGAAACTGCCATCCTTTCCCGGTCTGACCTAAATGTGGCTCTAGACCCAGAGCAATCAGAGCAAACCAGAGCTAGCCCAGTGTTTGACTCTTAACCATTCTCTGGTCAGTTAGGAATGAGCAATGAATGCTGGGCTCGCCAGCAACACTGCCATCCTATGAATGAATAAAAAAAACTTAGCAGGATCTGTGAAGAGAGAACACTTTACATCTCAGACTCCATCTTAAGTGGCATCACTTAAAGCGACACTCTACTGCAAGCATGCTGCTCTTTTGAACAGAATAGCCTAATCCTAACCCAGGCACTTATGTGTCTGTGAATGCAATATTTGTAGATATTAGTGAACTGTAAACAAATCTGTGTTGGATCTTTCAATACCACAGTGTCCACACCTGGTTTCTTACATGAAGTATCATAAGAATTGTCTCAGAAGGCGAGGAAATCCTGCTGGTGGCAAACCCTAAGTTGCCATGAGAATAATTTGGGAAGATTTGTCTAGAAACTTAACTCATTGCTGTTTGTCGTAACGTAGAGCAGTCTTACATTCCAAAATGAGATGGCATTTCGTAGGGACCTTGGCTCACTGGCTGCAACACGTTTTGTGACGTCTTAATATCATAAAAGGCATCAATTTGTATTTCACTGTGAATAAGACTCCATAAGGGATAAGGTCAACTGGAATGCTTAAAACTTGATAAAGAAAGTGCAGAGGTGAACTAAGCCACATCATGAGATAGTTGTTTTTGCCCTTTGCATTCAGTTGTGACTCAAGCTGATTGACTTTAACCAGAATGAAACTATCAGGTGCAGCTAGGAAATGGGTTTGGGTTATCAATTGGTGTTCACTTAACAGAATCATTCATTTAACAAGAACTCAGTGGAGTGCAATGAAGTGCACAACAATCCCTCTCTTTATTTTTTCCCTTTAAACATTTGATATAGTGAAAAGTGCCCTTCACTGAAATAAATTTAAATGGGTTTAATATTTCACTTCCCCTTCTGCTTTGAAAGGCTGTATAGAGGCATTGTGAAAACTCTCGACAGATATTGCGATGACAATCTTGCAGAGTAACATCTCAGCACAGGGGTCAAGACTGTTTTGATTGCAACAGTGGTTATGTGAAACTGCTGTGGATAAAGTACTGTTCGGCTGTCAATCCAAATGACACAATCCTGCCTTGCAATTAACAGCTCTGTATTCTGACCTTACAGTGCTGTCTCAGCTTAACTATCCAAACAATTATTCTCCAAACCCCCCGCTAAATCAGAGCTGTTATACGGAATAATTTGTTCCCATTGCTGAAAGGGGTAAAGAAGAGGAAGGCATGGATTTGAAGGAAGTTTGTAAAAGAGGTAATGCCGATACAAGGTAAATTATTTGTATGTAGTGAATGGTTCTGATCTAGAATGTGATGTTTAAGACTGTGGTGGAGACAGGTTTAGTTGAAGCATTTAAAGAGGACATTAGGTTGTCATCATAATTGGAAGAATGTGCAGAGCTGTGGGAGAATCATAGAATTGCCACAGTGTGGAAGGAGGCCATTCGGCCGATTGAGTTTACAGCGACTCTCTGAAGAACATTTCTCTCAGATCAACCCTCTTCCCTATCTCTGTAACCCTGCATTTCCCATGATGAACCCACCTAGCCTACACATCCCCGGACATGATGGACACTTTAGTATGACCAAACCACCAAAAGGTGGCACAGTGTAAATTGCCCCTTGGGAGAGCTAGCACCAATACAATGGGCCAAATATGCTTTAGCCATTCTGTGCTTTTGAAACACCCTTCAGGAAAAACGTGACAGCGCAGACATTTGGCCACTAAGAATCAATACTGAGTTCTACAACTTCAGAACTTGAGCTCTGAATCTGCCATTTTTCTAACATTGCTCCCACCCACCACCTGACTGAGAGTTGTTTGTGCCGTGTTGATTTTGCATTCAGCAGAGCAGACCCATTCTCTCCTTTGTTCACCTTCATTAACATCTGTTTTACTCTTCTACGTCTATTAACACCCAATTTACATCTTCATCACTCCTTTCCCACCATTGTCAATCATTTTGCCTTTTACCCTGCGCCCCCTCCCCATTTGTTCCACTTCCTCCTCTGGCCCCACTGTCAACAGCATGAAAACTATCTTTTTTCAGCCTGCTTAAATTTCGAAGAAGTGTCACGAAATGGATGCTGCCAGATCTTCTCAGATTCTCCAGCATTCTCTGTTTTTATTCTGCGAATTGCACCAGGTTTTAGCTCGGGGTTTCAGTTACATAGAAACAGTCTTTAGATTACACAAGGGCGTGGCAAGTGCATTTGTCCCTGAAAACCCCCTAAACTCCTCCAGGAAATTCAATTCTAATGGGATGACCCATTGTAGAAAGCTGTTCCATGAGTAGGATTGAGGAGCTGCTCACAGGAAGTCTAATTCCGATGATTTTACTTTACTTGTTTATGGGGTAAGGGCATTGTGGACACATCCCTAATTGTCCTGGGAGGCACTTAGAGCTATAGAGTCAAGAGTCATGCAGCATAGAAACAGGCCCTTCACCCGTATAATCCCAAACTAAATGAGTCCTACCCTTGTGCCCATATCCCCCCAACATTTCTTATTCATGACCTTCTCTAATGACCTTTTAAGTGTTGTAACTGTACCCACATCCACCACTTCATCTGAAGTTCATTCACACACGACCACTCTCTGTGTAATAAAATGGTTAGTCATGCCTTTATTAAATCTCTCTCCTCCACCCAAGGGAGAAGACATCTGACATTCACCCCTCATGATTTTATAAACCTGTACATGGTCAACCCTCAACCTCCTACGCTCCAGTGAAAAAAGTCCCAACCGATCCAGCCTCTCCTTATGACTCAAACTTTTCACAGCAACATCCTGGTAAATCTTTTCTGAACCCTCTCCAGCTTGATAATATCCTTCCTATAACAGAGAGGGCAGAACTGGACGCAGTACACCAGAAGAATCCTCCCCAATGTGCTGCACAACCTTAGCATAATGTCCCAACTCCTATACTCAAAGTTCTGAGCAACGAAGGCACGTGTGCTAAATGCGTTCATAACCACCCTACCTACATGTAGTTCAAACTCCAAAGGATTATGAACCTGAATCCCGAGGTCTCCCTCTTAACCATATTACTGTGGGTCTATAGTCACATGGAGGCCAGACTGAATAAGGATGGGAGATTACTGACACTGACTGCCACATCTACCTGGATTATACATCATTGCACCCTGCTTCCTGTAAAGACTCTATTCCATTCTCCCAATTCCTCCATCTTCGTCACATATGTTCTGATGAGGCCAACTTCGTTGAGGGCGCCTCTAAAATGACCACCTTCTTCCTCAACCAATGATTCCCCAGCACCGTTGTCGAAATGACCCTCATCCAGGTCCGACCCATCTCCCACACTTTTGCCCACTCCCCCACTCTTCCCTCCCACAACAGCTATAGGGTTCCCCTTGTCCTGACCTATCATCCCACCAGCATCCACATCCAGAAGATCACCAGCCCCTATTTCTGCCAGCAAGATGCCACCACCAGACACGTACATAGAATATAGAATGTAGAACATTACAGCACAGTACAAGCCTTTTGGCCCTTGATGTTGTACTGACCTGAGGAATTAGTATGTTTATCCAAAGACTATTTCAATGCCCGTAGAGTTCTACAACTGTTGTAGGCAGTACGTTCCAGACCAATACTACTCTCTGAGTAAAGAAACTACCTCTGTCATCTATCCTACATCTATCACCCCTCAATTTAAAGCATTGCCCCCTTGTGCTAGCCATCACCATCTGAGGAAAAAGGCTCTCACTGTCCAACCAAACGAATCCTCTGATTATCTTATATGGCTCAATTAAGTTACCTTTTAACCTTCTGCTCTCTCATGAAAACAGCCTCAAGTCCTTCAGCCTTTTCTCACTAGACCTTCCCTCCATACTAGGCAACATCCTAGTAAATCTCCTCTGAACCTTTTCCCAAGTTTTCACATCCTTCTTATAATGCGGCGACCAGAACTGTACGCAATACTCTGGTAAGTGCGGCTGCACCAGAGTTTTGTACAGCTGCAGCATGACCTCGTGGCTTCGAAACTCAATCTCTCTGCCAATAAAAGCTAACACACCAGATGCCTTCTTAACAACCCTATCAACTTGGCAGCAACTTTCCTGGATCTATGTTTGGGAGAAGATTTGTAGCTCGGGTACTCGTTGTTGTGCTGGGACTTTGTCTTGCAACAACGAGCACCCGAGCTACAAATCTTCTCCCAAACTTTGAACACCTACGGGCGAGAGACGCTAAGACAAGCCAGGAAATGGGAATCCTGTGCCAACCGCCTAAGCGCCACATATGAACAACTCCGGTTCCTGCATGAATGCCTGCAAGACAAATTCCCAGCTCGACGTTCATGGATCTATGTACAAGGACACCGAGAATTCTCTGCTCATCTACACTACCAAGAATCTTACCATTAGCCCAGTACTATTTATTCCTGTTGCTCCTTCCAAAGTGAATCACCTCACACTTTTCTGCATTAAACTCCATTTGCCACCTCTCAGCCCAACTTTGCAGCTTATCTATGTCCCTCTGTAACTTGCAACCTTCTTCGGCACTATCCACAACTCCACCAACTTTAGTGTCATCCGCAAATTTACTAACTATGCTCTCATTTAGATCATTTATAAAATTGACAAACAGCAGTGGACCCAAAACAGATCCTTGTGGTAAACCACTAATAACTGAACTCCAGGATGAACATTTCTCTTCAACCACCACATTCTGTCTTCTTTCAGCTAGCCAATTTCTGATCCAAACCGCTAAATCATCCTCAATCCCATGCCTCCATATTTTCTCCAATAGCCTACTGTGGGGAACCTTATCAAATGCCTTACTGAAATCCACATCAACCGATTTACCCTCATCCACCTGTTTGGTCACCTTCTCAAAGAACTCAATAAGGTTTGTGAGGCACAACCTACCCTTTAGAAAACTGTACTGACAATCCCTAATCAACTTATTCCTCACTAGATAATTATAAATCGTATCTCTTCTAACCTTTTCCAACACTTTACCCACAACAAAAGTAAGGCTCACTGGTCTATAATTACCAGGGTTGTATCTACTCCCTTTCTTGATTAAGGGGACATTTGTAATCCTGCAGTCTTCTGGCACTATTCCTCTAGACAATGATGACATAAAGATCAAAGCAAAAGGCTGTGCTATCTCCTCCCTGGCTTCCCAGAGAATCCTGGGATAAATCCAATCCAACCCAGGGGACCTATCTATTTTTACACTTTCCAAAATTGCAAACACCTCCTCCTCACAAACGTCAATCCTGTCTACTTTCAAAATACCCCAAACGTATTCCCCTCCCCTCACCTGTCCATCTTCTACAGGGACTGATCCACGCTTCCTTTATTCCCAACACCCCCCCCCTTCCCCCCACAGCTCCATGGCACCTTCTCCTGAAATCACGGAAGGTAAAACGCCTGTCCATTTACTTGCTCTCTCCTCAGTATCCAAACACCAAAACATACCTTCCAGGGGAAACAGCACTTTACCTGCACTTCTCACAATCTCATCTGTTGCAATTGCTGATCACAATATAGTCTTTTCTACATTGGGGAAATGAACTGTAGACTGGGTGAGAATTTTGTAGAACATCTACATTCTGCCCACCAAAAAAGGCCCTGAGTTTCCAGTTGCCTGCCAGTTCAGCACCCTATGGTGTGGAAACAGGCCATTTGGCCCATCAAGTTCACCCTGACCCTTTGAAGGGCATCCCACCCAAACCTGCCCTATCTCTAAAATCCTGCATTTCCCATGACCAAGCCACTTAACCTGCACATTTTTGGATTGTGGGAGGAAACTGGAGCACCCGGAGGAAACCCACGCAGACACGGGGAGAATGTGCAAACTCCACACAGACAGTTGCTTGAGGCTGGAATCGAACCCGGGTCCGTGGTGCTGTGAGGTAGCAACACTGGCCACTGAGCCACGGTGCTGCCCCCAACTGAAGACAAGCAATCTGGGCAAGCATTCAGAAGATACTCCCAGTGCTCCTGTTTCACCCAATAGTCCAGCGATGTGCAGGTTAGATGGATTGCCGATACTAAATTGCCCAGTGTCCAGGACTGTACGAACCAGGTGGGTTAGCCATGGGAAGTGTGGGGTTTCAGAGATAAGGTAAGGGGATGCTCTTTGGACAGTGTTGACTTGATGGGTTGAATGGCTTGCTTCTGCACTCGTAGGGATTGTGCGATTGCAGAATATGGAGAAAGTGAGGTCTGCAGATGCTGGAGATCGGAGTCAGAGTGTGGTGCTGGAAAAGCACAGCCGGTCAGGCAGCATCCGAGGAGCAGGAGATTCGATGTTTCGAGCGTAAGCTCTTTATTAGGTTCATTCCTGATGAAGAGCTTATGCTCAAAATGGTCGATTCTCCTGCTCCTCAGATGCTGCCTGACCAGCTGTGCTTTTCCAGCACCACACTCTTTGACACTGATTGTAGAATATACCTGTTGCACATGGAGAGAGTAGTCACAACTCTACATGGTTCTGGGGTAAATCAAACATAGAATTCACAACGGGCAACTTAAAAGTTAAGCGAGCATTTGTGCCTTTTACTCACAATCAGGTTTCACTGATTCTTGAGATATAAAGTTGTCAAACATCGTGGTCATTAAGACCTCATCATGACCCCTTATGCCTCAACCCAAAATCGTTCCAACAATGCAGTTCTGAACACCCATCCGATCAATACGATCAACATGGAAAAGGAGCAGTGTGCCCATCACGAGAAATGGTTTTCGATTTAAAGAGGCAATAATTTGAGGTTTTCAAAGCTCTGGAAGATTTTGAGAGGGCAAATACTGAAAGATTGTTTTCACTGAATTGCAAAACAATTAGTCAGTGCATCGAAAGATTGAAGAAAGGAGTTCGCTTAATGTATAGGAACATGGATTGTTTTACGAGATCCTGATGGATCTTGACAGGATTGAGATGGAGAGGGTGTTATCTCTTGTGGGAAAAAACTACTGGGGTCACAGTTTCAAAATAAGAAGTCACACACTTACAACAGAGATGAGGAGAAGATTCTTTCTTACAAAGGCTTTTGAATCTTTAGAACTCTCTTCTTCAAACAACAGCAGAAGCAAAATTCTTAAATATTTTGAAAGCAGAGGTTGATAAATGTTTGAGGAACAAGGGTGAGGGGTGAATGAAAGGTTAACAGAGGTAGGCATGAATGTGGAATAATCAGAGAGCAGCCATGCTTTCATTGAATAACAGAGCGGGCATGAGATGCAACGTTGCCTTGCTCTGATTCATATATTTGCATTTGATTGAGTATCAAAGTACGGGCATCATTTAAAGAGAAGTGAGAAAAGATTGCACAAAGGAAGAATGGAAGATGAGAGCAGAAGTCTCATTTGTGTAACTTCTAACATGAATAATATAATCAGATCAGGCATGAATGGTGGAGTAAATTCAAAGAGGCAAATGGCCTACTGTGTCCTATGCTCCCACACTTAGCATGGGAGTGCTGCACACTCGAGGTGCGTTATTCTAGCTGAGGCAGTGAACAGAGGATCTACTGCCTTCACTGATGTGATTTTGGCTCCTGTAGGGTTACTTGGTACGGACAATGCTTATTAAGCCCATAAGACATAGGAGTGGAAGTAAGGCCATTCGGCCCATCGAGTCCACTCCGCCATTCGATCATGGCTGCTGGGCACTTCAACTCCACTTACCCGCATTCTCCCCGTAGCCCTTAATTCCCCGAGACAACAAGAATCTATCAATCTCTGCCTTGAAGATGTTTAGCTTCCCGGCCTCCACTGCACTCTGCGGCAATGAATTCCGCAGGCCCACCACTCTCTGGCTGAAGAAATGTCTCCGCATTTCTGTTCTGAATTTACCCCCTCTAATTCTAAGGCTGTGTCCACGGGTCCTAGTCTCCTCACCTAATGGAAACAATTTCCTAGCATCCACCCTTTCCAAGCCATGTATTATCTTGTACGTCTCTATTAAGTCTCCCCTTAATCTTCTAAACTCCAATGAATACAATCCCAGGATCCTCATATGTTAGGCCTACCATTCCAGGGATCATCCGTGTGAATCTCCGCTGGACACGTTCCAGTGCCAGTATGTCCTTCCTGAGGTGTGGGGACCAAAACTGGACACAGTACTCCAAATGGGGCCTAACCAGAGCTTGATAAAGTCTCAGTAGCACAACGGTGCTTTTATATTCCAACCCTCTTGAGATAAGTGACAACATCGCATTCGCTTTCTTAATCACTGACTCAACCTGCATGTTGACCTTTAGAGAATCCTCGACTAGCACTCCCAGATCCCTTTGTACTTTGGCTTTATGAATTTTCTCACCATTTAGAAAGTAGTCTGTGCTTTTATTCTTTTTGCCAAAGTGCAAGACCTCACATTTGTTCACGTTGAATTCCATCAGCCATTTCCTGGACCACTCTCCCAAACTGTCTAGATCCTTCTGCAGCCTCCCCACTTCCTCAGTACTACCTGCCTGTCCACCTATCTTCGTATCATCGGCAAACTTCGCTAGAATGCCCCCAGTCCCTTCATCCAGATCATTAATATATAATGCGAACAGCTGTGGCCCCAACACTGAACCCTGCGGGACACCACTCGTCACCGGCTGCCATTCTGAAAAAGAACCTTTTATCCCAACTCTCTGCCTTCTGTCAGACAGCCAATCCTCAATCGATCCCAGTAGCTCACCTCGAACACCATGGGCCCTCACCTTGCTCAGCAGCCTCTCGTGTGGCACCTTATCAAAGGCCTTTTGGAAGTCTAGATAGACCACATCCACAGGGTTTCCCTGGTCTAACCTACTTGTCACCTCTTCAAAGAATACCAACAGGTTTGTCAGGCATGACCTCCCCTTACTAAATCCATGTTGACTTGTTCTAATCAGACTCTGCTCTTCTAAGAATTCAGAAACCTCATCCTTAATGATGGATTCTAGAATTTTACCAACAACCGAGGTTAGGCTAATTGGCCTATAAGTTTCCATCTTTTGTCTTGATCCTTTCTTGAACAATGGGGTTACAACCACGATCTTCCAATCATCCGGGACTTTCCGTGACTCCAGTGACTCTTGAAAGATCTCAACCAATGCCTCCGCTATTTCCTCAGCCACCTCTCTCAGAACTCTAGGATGTATCCCATCGGGGCCAGGAGATTTATCAATTTTAAGACTTTTTAGCTTTTCTAGCACTATCTCTTTTGTAATGACAACCATACTCAACCCAGCCCCCTGACTCCCTTTAATTGTTGGAATATTACTCCTGTCTTCCACTGTGAAAACTGACGCAAAGTACTTGTTAAGTTCTCCTGCTATTTCCTTATCTCCCATCACTAGGCTTCCAGCATCAGTTTGAAGTGGCCCAATGTCTACTTTTGTCTGTCGTTTGTTTCTTATGTATTGAAAGAAACTTTTACTATCGTTTCTAATATTACTGGCTAGCCTACCTTCATATTTGATCCTCTCCTTTCTTATTACTCTCTTTGTTATCCTCTGTTTTTGTAGCCTTCCCAATCTTCTGATTTCCCACTGCACTTGGCCACTTTATAGGATCTCTCTTTTTCTTTAATACATTTCCTGACTTCCTTTGTCAGCCATGGCTGTCTAATCCCTCCCTGGATAATCTTTCTTTTCTTGGGGATGAACCTCTGTACAGTGTCCTTAATTATACCCACAAACTCCTGCCATTTTTGCTCTACTGTCTTCCCCGCAAGCCTCTGCTTCCAGTCTATTTTAGTCAGTTCCTCTCTCATGCCCTCATAATTACCTTTATTTAACTCTAACACCATTACATCCGATTTTGCCTTCTCTTTTTCAAACTGCCGACTGAACTCTACCATATTTTGATCTCTGCTTCCTAAGGGTTCCCTTACTTTAAGATCTTTTATAAAGTCTGGCTCATTGCAAAGCACTAGGTCCAGAATCGCCTGCTCCCTTGTGGGCTCCATGACAAGCTGTTCCAAAAAACCATCCTGTAAGCATTCCATGAATTCCCTCTCTTTGGATCCACTGGCAACATTATTTACCCAGTCCACCTGCATATTGAAGTCACCCATGATCACCGTGACCTTGCCTTTCTGACATGCCTTCTCTATTTCCCAGTACATGTTGCGTGCCTGCTCCTGACCACTGTTAGGAGGTCTGTACACAACTCCAATTATGGTTTTTTTGCCTCAATTCCACCCACACAGACTCCACATCATCTGATGCTATGTCATTCAGTGCCATACATTTAGTATTGTTCTTCACTAAGAAGGCAACCCCACCCCCTCTGCCGACCTCTCTGTCTTTTCGATAAGTTGAAAATCCTTGGAGGTTTAACTGCCAGTCCTGATCCCCCTGTAACCAAGTCTCTGTGATGCCTACCACATCATAATCATTCACTATGATCTGTGCCATTAGTTAATCTGCTTTGTTATGAATGCTACGCGCATTCAGGTAAAGCACCTTAATGCTAACTTTCTTATCATTAGAGATATTGGAAGTCATATGATGTCCTAAGTTATCCTTGCTTTTTTCTGCATTCCAAGTCTGCCTCAATTTTAAATCTGCCTGGACACATGCTATCCTGCTGCTTGTCTTTCCATTTAACGCCATACTCCCTGTTGCTTTCACTTTCCCTTCCCCCCAACTCAGAAGTTTAAAGTCCTACTGACCACCCTATTTATCCTCTTCGCTAGAACATTGGTACCTGATCGGTTCAGATGGAGACCATCCCAACGGTACAGATCCCCCCTGTTCCAAAACTGATGCCAATGCCCCATGAAGTGGAATCCCTCTTTCCCACGCCAATCCCTTAGCCACATGTTTACTTGCCTAATTTTCTTGTCCCTATGCCAATTGACACGTGGCTCGGGCAGTAATTCGGAGATTATTGTTAACTAGGCAGGAGTAATGTGATATTGGAGAATCCAACAACCATTTTATTATAGCTAAATATTGTGCAAAGCTTTACATTCACGGGTACATAAGTATTTGGGCTGACATTAAGCTATTTGTTTCCAGCAGAAAGATATCCTTTTAGTGGCATGTCATGCTTCAAGTGATCCTATGGTAAAATGGAGTATGAGACCTTTATATCCTCATGTTATATACAATGGTGATATTATGAACATAGGTGAAAGTTAAAACTGCAGATGCTGGAGATTAAAGTCTGTTGTGCTGGAAAAGCACAGCAGGTCAGGCAGCATCCGAGTAGCAGGAAAATTGAAGTCTCGGGCAAAAGCCTTTCATTAGGAATATTATGAACATGATTGGGCATATGGGACACAACCCACCATTGATGTGCCACACTGAGGCAAAAAAAAAGAACAGGAGTGTCTCTCCCTGTGCTTTGGAACTAATATGTTTCCCACTAAGTCACCAACATTAAAACAAGTAGTCTGATGGTGATCACATTGCTGTCTGTAGGACCTAGCTGTGTGCAAGTTACCTTCCACATTCTTTGTTACATCAGTGACAACACTTCGAAAGTGCTTCACCAACTGCAAAGTGCACTGGCACAGCCTGGGGGCATGAAAGGCGCTACTGAAATGGAACCTCAAAGGCAATTAGGTGGAGTCCATTGCTCATGTCTCTCCCTCTTTGTGTTCTTGCCCTGTCCTCTTCAGAATCTGCCATTTCCATTCAACAATCAATATGACTCAATAAAAGCTTGTTTCCCATTGTCTCCCTTAAGCGTACTTAATCATCGAATCCCTATATACGAAATAGGCCTGTCAGGTCCTCAACCTTCTGAAGAGCATCCCACCCAGCCCCCGCCCCAGCCCTCACCCCATCTCCCTAACCCCATATTTACCTTGGTTAATCCATCGAACCTACTCTTCCTTGGACACAATGGGCAATTTCCCATGGCCAATCCACCTAACCTGCATATCTTTGGACTGTGGGAGGAAACTGAAGCATCTGGAGGAAACCTATGGGAGATATGGGAGAATGTGTAAAGTCCACATAGACAGCTGCCCAAAGCTGGAGTCAAATCAGACGCACCAGCGTTGTGAGGCAGCAGGCCTAACCACTGAGCTGCCATGCCTTTCTGAAGGTGAATCATAACAGTGACACAAGTCCTGCTATCTGAAGGATCCTTCTCTGCCTTGAGCTGCCCCTTGAGTTTCAAGCGCATCCCTATCACCACTGAACACTGATTGGATCTGACCATGACCAGGGTCTGTAAAACTGAGCCTAGGAGTCCTTACCTGGGCTTGGTAGGGCAGGGATGATCACAGCCACTCTACCCCCATTCCCCACACCCCACTCAAGGTCTTAGAGGATGTTTGTCCCCTTCAGCTAAATTTTGGATGGGCAACAAATGCTACTTGTTGGCCTCGTCAGCCACACTCCCATCCCGTGGCCGATGATAGAATCATAAAGCATGGAAACAGACCCTTCACTCCAACCAGTCCAGGCCATCATGCAAACCAAACTAGCCCCACCTACCTGCCTGCATTTGGTCCAGATCCTTCTTAACTCTTCCTCTGCAAGAAATTATCCAAATGTCTCTTAAATGTTGTAACTGTCCTCTCACTCACCACCTCCTCTGGCAGTTCATTCCACATACGAATCATTCTGTGTTAAAGAAACTTGCTCCTCAGATTAAAGTGGAAGTTTTGGACAGAGACAATAAAGTTGCTGGTCAGTATATAGAGAACTGTGTGCATGCAAACAATTGTATATGTGATGAAATGCAGCGATCTGAATTACTGCATTTTGGGAGTAGTATGCTCCCACCTTAACAGACCCCTGCAATCTTGATCGGGCTCAGGGCAATGTACAGTTTCACATCTGGCTCCCATGTTCCACGGAGCCAGTAGATGTCCTGGTGACGCCAATCCGCAATTCAGCTCCACTCAGTGCTTTTAACAGAGTGTTTGCTCTGATTCGGAAAGGTGCAATCTGAATGTCACTGAGATGGTTGGGGCATCCCTCAATCCTGTTCCTGCAGCACGTGGATCTGGAATCCACTTTTAGTGGATCGGACTCTCTCTTCAGATTGTGCGTTTTCTCGATGAGGTGACCAATAAGGGGAAAAAAAACCCCTGCGTTTAGCTAACACCATTTTCTACAGAGAAACACTTCACTCAAGCTGTCACCTCAAAGAACGTAACTGTAGGATGGGAGATAATGCTGCAGGCGCTCAACAGGTATTCGATTAGCCTGGCTAATGTTCTAAGACATGTGTTCAAATCCCACCATGGCCCATGGTTGGAAATTAAATTCAGTTAATAAATCTGGAATTGAAAGTGAGTCTCAGTGATGGTGCCCATAAAAACCCACCTGGGTTCGCCACTCCCCTTTAGGGACAGGAACTGCCCCCGTTACCTGGTCTGGCCTACATGTGACTCCAGACCCACAGCGGTGTGGTTACTTCTGCACTGCCCTCTGAAATGGCCGGAGTAAGCCACTCAGTTCAAGGATAGGGTGACCAGATCCCATGAAAGGATCCAAGAAAAACGAGAGTCTAAATGTCACCCAACACTGAACCATCAACTCTGTAAGAGTCCAAGATTGGAGATGTGCAGAAATCTCGGTGGGTTGCTGAGACGTGCAGGAGTGAGATGATAGAGTAGTTCCCACATGTGGAGGAGACCTTATAAGTCGCTGGGGGCGATCTGAGGGCCAATGTAACTTGGTGAGCACCATAGTGCTAAGTAACAATGAAAGCAGTTTACCCCCAGACCCCAGATCATAAGTAGAATCACAGAATTGTTACAGTGCAGAAGGAGGCTATTCAGCCCATTCTGCCAGCACTGATTCTGTTACCTAGAGCAAATATCCCCATTTCACTGACACCATTTCTATCCAAAGAACTCTCCAGTGCATCTCTTGAATACCTCAGTTGAGCCTGCCTCCATCATATTTCCAGGCAGAGTATTCCAGACTCTAACCACTCGCTGTGAGATGCAGATCAGAGTCTGGACTACTACATTCCCTCACTCCTACACACCGTGCAAACGTTAGGTTTCAGTGGCATTCATGACATACAAGATGACATGGTTTCAGAACTGCCTGGAGTCATGAAAACAGAATTGTACAAGAGAAAGTGAAGCCACTCTGCTCACTTTTGCCTGCGGCAGTCCTTTGAAAAGAAAATAATCCTATTGTCCCACTCCCCACCCCGCTTTGAAATTGCCCTACAAATTTTATCCTCTTTCACTATTCACTCTAACCTATTTGGTTCACTAATCACCTTTAGGGAAGGAAATCTGCTGTCATTACCCAGTCTGGACTACATGTGTGACTGCATCAAGCTGTGCATAGGCCCTTAGGATGCAAGCAGCAAGTATGACTATGTTCTACCTGTCCTTGGTATTGGGAAGGTTAGGACTGGCTTCGCCGCTGTGGAACACTCCAAGTGGTTGGACCGTTCCTTTTCTTCCGGTCTCTCGTGGAGAAATTTGAAAAGCAAAATACCTTTTGACAGCAAGTCCATCAGGATGTGGTCAGCATACAGCATCCTCGAGACCCTGCAGGGAAAGGAGGGTGGTTCCCTGAGCAGACTGTCAAAGTCTTTTGGCAGAAAGAGGCTGCACATTGAGACAATCATCGACTGCACCCAGAGGACCATCAACTCAGTGGAAAAACGCTCTTTGGTCCGCCCTGAAACCTGCTGGTCTTTCACAGCAAGGAGCTGACCTTGAACTGAGTGTCGCATACTGCCATATTCCAAGGTCCAGGACTATGTGCTGAGGGACGCACTGAAGCTTGGGCAGCTGTTGTCAAGGCACAATGGGGAAAGACCACTGTCTCTCTGCTAAAGTTAAATAGGGATCTGTTCAGCCATCAGATTCTCCCAGTGCCTCAGATGTGTGCAAATATGTGTGCTGGATAGAATCAAACTCTAATATTCTTTTGTTTCTCCATATGACAATATGCAGAATCGAACTGTTTTCGGGGCTTTGTATGTATGTTAGATTAGATTACTTACAGTATGGAAACAGGCCCTTCGGCCTAACAAGTCCACACCAACCCTCCTGGGAGCGACCAACCCAGACCCATTCCCCTACATTTACCCCTTCACCTAACTCTACGGGCAATTTCCAATGGCCAATTCACCTGACCTGCACATTTTCGGACTGTGGGAGGAAACCCATGCAGACACAAGGAGAATGTGCAAACTCCACACAGGCAGTCGCCTGAGGCAGGAATTGAACCCGGGTTTCTGACAGTGTGAGGCAGCAGTGCTAACCACTGTGCCACCTTGCCACCCACATGTATAAAGATGTCTTAAGAATAAAGTATACTTTTGAAACAAAACAAGACTCTATCTAGCCCCTGGGTATCAAGGATGGACAATAAAAGCCGCCCCAGCCAGTAACGCCTAGATCCTGTAAATACAATAAAATAATCCATCGCTTTAGAAAGTTCCTATTAAAGTGTGTCCACCTTTTACAAAGTGCATTCCAAACTGTAACTCACTGCATGTGTATGAAGAAATCCTTCCCTTCTTCCCTCTGCCATTATTCTTATATCTGGATATTGGCCACCTTCTCCCTATTCAAACCCTTCCTTAATGTTGAACAGACACAGTGTGGTGCGGGAGCAGTTGGTTGCCATTCACACCTGACACTCACTACATATCACACATCTCCATCAACAGAGCTCTCTCTAATTGCTCTATCTGTTAATTATGGCTTCCCCTTGTCGTGTTATAGGCTTGAGAGACAGTAAGTATCATGTTTGCTTAAAGCTGTGGTGACGATTCCAGTCACAGACAAACAAGTCAATTTGTATCACTGTCGTTATATTCTAGCTCATTTTAAATGCATTCACACTCTCACCAGAGAGTACATGTGCAATTTTACTGAGTCTACTGCTTGAACCATATCTTGCTATTTGATCTAAAGATTCATGCTTTGTTATCCAATGAATAACCAGGACACTAGGAAGCTCAGAGTGTGATGATCTTATGTCTGTAAGAGATGTATTTTCTCCTGGTTTTTTTAAATGAAGAAAGAGAATGGCTAGAGAAAGAGAATGAGCTAGAGAATGGCCTGCTCAAAGTTAATAAAGTAACCAGCTTGTGAGGCCTGGAGCTTTTCTTTAAAAGGTTGGAATAATAGAAGCAGCCTGAATGGGTGTGGTCAGGTACCTACAGGACCAGGATTTTTAGTTTTAGTTTTTAGCAGTTGCTGAATCTTGAAGCTGGATGAGGAAGCTCAGGTTCCTCTCTCTGTTACAGCTAATAGCTGGGGTTCTCTTCCTGCTGCAGGAATTGCATATGAGACAATCTGTTTTACTGAATTTGTCTTTGCCAAGGCTGCTTTTATGGTATGTTACTATATTGGAACAGTGAATTAGTAGTAGTTATATCGCTATTATTTTGTTAAGCATTTCGATAGAGTTACAGTTACGCCAAATCTTTTCTGTTCTTTTTATTTTGGATGGGTGTATGAGTAGGAAGGGTTTGGAGGGATATGGGCCAAGTGCTGGCAAGTCAGACTAGATTGGGTTGGGATATCTGGTCGGCATGGACCGAAGGGTCTGTTTCCATGCTGTACATCTCTATGATCCTATGGACTCTATAGGGTAAAAATAAAGTGTGCTTAAAGTTGAGCATTTTGGCCAATCAAATTACATCTGGAAGGCAATACCTGACACTTTCCTTTAAAATAAGACAAAATGAAAGTCTCAGCTATCTACTTCATATATTTTGAGAGGGTTTAGTCTGGTCTATAGCAAGAGGACCAGAAGGATCTTGAGGTGCTTGTCCACAGACTCTTGAAGTCATCAGAACAGGCTAAGAGGTTAGGTTAGAAGGTGTACAGGGCTTTTGCTTTTTGTTACGACATGGGATAAGCCCTTCCACGAACTTAAACCAAGTATACAGAAAAGCTCACCTTGCCTCATAATCTGTTAAAGTATGATTGACAAAAAACTACCCGAATTCCACTGTTTAAATTTGTTCTTTACCACCAAAAGAGAACAACTATCTACACTGTAAGCCTCCTTTGCCTTAATGATTTACCTACCTCCCACTCTATAACAATAAACTGATCTCATAAAGGCCCTATTAAATTTACAACAAATCAATTTTCAGGACCAGTTGTCGTCTTGGTGTCGAACCTCCTCTGTCTGTAGATTTCCCCTGGGTCATCTTCGGTCTTCTGCTGCAAAGATGTTTCATGTGAGAAAGGTACTTTTGATAGAGCGGGTCTGTGGGGAGCCTATCAAAGCCAGTAGGTGCTCTTTGTCTCGGGCTAACTGTTCAAAATGCCTGCTTTTTGTACTCCACAACATCAGATCATCTCATTGGATGATGTTATCAAAACAGTAAAATTCAAATTTGATTGTGTTCTAGTATCTTGGAGCATAATTTACTGATTGGTTGAATTCAAATGGTTGTGAAAACAATTCATTAGCTGAGTTACAGCTCAAATGTTACATCTTCAAATTGTGCAGTATACTCTGTGCCTGCACTCAGTCACGTGGCAAGTGCTTGCCAGCTTTTCAATTTTCACAGACTCACTTTCAAGTTTACAGCGCCTTTATCAGTTGTGGTGTAGGTTATAAGAACGGGGGGTGGGGGGTTGAGTTGGAGTTGTCCAGAGCTTTGGTTAGGCCGTGGCTGGAGATCTGGTGTATTTCTAGCCACCACACTACAGGAATTGCTCTGGAGGAGGTACAGAGGAGATTCACCAGGATGTTACCTGGGATGAAGCAGTCCAGTAGTGAGGAGAGGCTGGATAAGCTCGGAATGCTTTCTTTGGAGCACAGAAGGTACAAGAGGTACTGAATAGAGGTGAATCAGATTATGATGGGCATGGACAGGACAAATAGGGGAAGCAGCTTTTTGCCCTGAGTCAAAGGGTCAATAACAATTAGTGGCATAATTTTGAAGTGAGAGGCGTGAGGTTTCAAGGGGATTTGAGGAAAAGCTTTTTCACCCAGAGGGTTGTGGGGGACTGGAATGCACTGTCTGGGAGGGAAGTTGAGGCAAGAAACTTCACAATCTTTAAAAACAACTTGGATGAGCACATGAAGTATCATAACATTCGAGGCCTAGTGCAGGAAACTGGGACTAGTGTAGATAATTGTGTGATTTTGGCAGTACAAACTCAATAGGCTGAAGGGCCTCTTCTGTACTGTGTGACTCTATGAACTTGATGCCCCACCACAATTTTATTTGCATAAGAAAGCTGTCAACATTAGGAAGTGGAGAAACTTTGAGAAGGGCACCCATGAGGCATTCTTTCACTCTTAACATTAGCAGTACCTGGCAATACTTACAGGGTAGTGTGCTATCAGGAGGAGGCCATTCAGCCCATCAAACATGGTATATCCTGCTCTTTGGAGCAGAGAAGATTGAAGAGATGCAGATAGAATTGTAGAGAGGCAATGCTATTCTGCAAGCTATCTCCATATACCCTCCTCTGCCCTATATTCCTTAATACCTTAATAATAGCCATTCAGGACTGAGATTTGGAAGAATTTCTTCACTCAGAGAGTTGTGAACTTATCGATTTCTCTACAACAGAAAACTGCTGGGGCCAGTTCTTTAGGTAGTTTCTAAAGGGAGCTGGATGTGGCTCTTGAAGCTGAAGGAATCAAGAAGTATGGAGAGAAAGCAGGAATAGGATACTGAAAGTGTATGATCAGCTTCAATCATTTGAATGGGCGTACAGGATCGCAGGGCTGAATGGCCTACTCCTGCACTTATTTTCTACGTTTCTATGCCTTAACACTAATAGTCATGGCAAAAGTTCTCATAACATTGAAGAACTATTCAGATATGCACTTGTGATGGCAAGACATTCAGGTCAAGTGTTGGGATTAGAATAATTTGATGGCCTTTTTTTTGGGAACAGTATAGACTCGACAGGCTGAAGAGCCTTTTCTCTCTGCTGCAGATCTCTATTACAGAGACACCAAATGGCTATCACTCTTGGGATTAACATTTGAAATTAATTGTGCATAAATGGCCATTGAAAGGGAGTTACACATTTCATTCACCTTTTCTGTGAGAAAGTGTTTCTAACATTTACTCCTGAATTCCTCAATTATTTCATTACAACATTGAGTCTTTGAATCCACGCTGGAGATGGTTTCTTGATGTCTGTTTCCCTTAATATCTTGCAAATCAGAGAGCAAATCCCAGGGAATACAACCCTAGTACGTGTAATGTCATTATATCAGGTGCCCACATTGGTTCAAATTGTTCCAAATGTAATATAACCAGGGCTTTGTATAGATCAAGTGTAATTCTATCCACTTGTATTCTCTTCCTCAAGACATAAAGACCTGCATTCCATTCACTCACTATATGCTTTCTGTACATGGTCAGATTATTTTAATGAGCAATATCCCTGGATTCAAAAATCTCTGGATCTCGACTGTTTCTAGCATTTAGAAAGTTCCCTGTACTTTCCCATTCAGATTCAAAGTGGATTTCCTCTCATTTGCCTTCATTGAATTTGAATTGATGTTTTGCTTAAACAATCTTTTTTTTTTGTCATTTTACTTCTTCATCCACACCGGAATGCTGTCCACCTTTGTCTCAACGAAAAGTTTGACCAAAGCAAAGTTGTTAATGAGTACGGTAAATAGTTGAAGTTTCACTTAGATTCGGGATAGAGGGGGAGCCATCGTGGAAGCTTGTAAACCTTTCACTGTACTCATTTGACGATAGAGCTAATTCAATTCAATGCTGTTTGGCAAGGACTTCCAGGAATTTGACCCACTGACACTGAAGGTATAGCAATATAGATCCAAATCAGGTTGGCTTGGAGGGGAATGTGCAAGTGATATTATTCCCATGGACTTTCTGTCTTGAATCTTCAGCTGGTAGAGGTTGCAGGTTTGGAAAGTGTTGTTGAAGGAACCTGAGTGAGTTGCTGTACTGCGGTGCCTCTTGTAGATGGTACGCATTGCTGCCTCTGAGCATTGGTAGCAGAGGGAGTGAATATTGAAGGTGGTGGATTGCCAAGCACTTTGCCTTGAACTTCTTGAGTGTTTGTGAAACTGCAGCTAAGCGAGTCTGATTCTAACACAATGCTACCTCTCATTGTGACACAGCAGTTTGGTGAAGTGATCATTCTTCGTCATCATTTCTTTTAATTTTAAACAATCTTTTTTTTTGTCATTTTACTTCTTCATCTACACTGGAATGCTGTCCACCTTTGTCCCATCCTTAATTGCCCAGAAGGCAGAGAGGAGTCAACACGCCAGGCCAGGTAAGGATGACCGTTTCCTTCAGGCAAGGACATTAATGAGTCCGAAGAGCTTTTCCAACAATTGATAATGGATTTGTGGCCATCATAAGATTCTTAATTCCAGGTCTTTTATTGAATTCAAATTCCACCATCTACTGTGATGGGATTTGAACTCAGGTTCCTAGATTCCTGGGTCTCTGGATTAACAGTGCATTGATAAGACCACTAAGTGTTGCCTTCCCTAATCTTGTAAGTTGTTAATAAGTAGAATAAATATTTGAAACTTCACTTAAATCACTGCCAATGTGTCTCAAACTCGGAGCAGTGTTGTGAATGTTTTACCAGAGACTGGATTAACACCTTTCTCCATCCCTTACCGTCGTCCACCACCCTCAACAATAACATTACTTTAATTACAAGTCAAACAGAGTAACCTTCACCGATTTTAAACCTCTTGCAGTTCAACCTGGGTTCCAGAGCCAAAGGAACGTGTTAAAACAAACTACCTGTGACACAAATTGTTTGACACGTTGTTCCCAGTGATTTAAAGTGATGTCAATCCTCTCCCTCAGTGATGTTAGTAACTGCATGTGATGTTGATGTGGCTGAGAAGTGTGCAACTTAACATATCCAGGGGCACTTCCCTCATCAATCATGGAGGAAGTAAACCCCTTCAGTCAACTGCAGTGCCAGCTGAATACTTGAAGCTGCCTGTACTCTTGATGCATGTGTATGATGCAAATTCTCTCTAAACTCAAGAATACAAAACATTACAGAAGACTAGGCAAGGAAATGAAACTCACCCAGCAATGATCTAATGGAGCTGACTGTTTTGTTAAGGTTGCACCAGTATACCTGCAGACATGAATCACAAAATGGTTATGGTGTACAAAGAGGCCATTCAGCCCATCATGCCTGCAACAGTTCTATTATCTAGTGCCACCCTCCTGTCTTTACCCCGTATCTTGACACACCATCCAACAAAACATCCAGTGCCCTCTTGAATACTTGAATTGAACCTGCCTGCGCCACATTTCCAGGCAGTACATTCCACACCCTACCTACTCGCTGAGTGAAAATAGTTTACTCACATCGTCCTTGCTTCATTTGCATGGGACTGTCTTGTTCTGATCCAGCCATTTTCTGTAAAGAAACCACCACTTTTCTGTAAAATAGCTCATCGGACTGCATTTAGCATTCTGGCCTTCATCGAGTGAGGTGTTGAGTACAGGAGTTGGGACATTATGTTACAGTTGTATAAGCCATTGGTGAGGGCCTCATTTGGAGTATTGTGTACAGTTTTGGTTACCTTGCTACAGGACAGACATAGTTAAACTGGAAAGAGTGCAAAGATGATTTACGAGGATGTTGCCAGGATTAGTAGGCCTCAGTTATAGGGAGTGGTTGGCCAGGATAGGCCTTTATTCCTTGGAATGTAGGGAGAATGAGGGGCGACCTTATTGAGGTGTATAAAATGATGAGGGACATAGATAGGATGAATGCATATCGTCTCTTTCCTCTTGATGAGAAATTGAAAACAAGCGGGCATAGGTTTAAGGTAAGAGGAGAAAGATTTAAGAAGGACCTGAGGGGCAACTTCTTCACACAGACAGTGGTGTGTATAAGGAATAGGCTGCCAGAGAAAGTGGTTGAGGCAGGTACAATAACAACAGTTAAAAAAACATTCGGAAAGGTACATGGATGGGAAAGGTTTTGAGGGATATGGATCAAATGCAGGCAATTGGAACTAGCTGAGTGGGCACCATGATCAACATGGACATGTTTGGGCCGAAGGGTCTGTTTCCATGCTGTAATACTTCGTGAATCTATGACTCCATAACTGGGTAGGGAGCTAAATATATGGTTTGCATACCTTACATATCTATACAACTGTATTTTCCACCAGGATTAGACAGAAACAGGACCAGACACATTACTACTCTCATTCTGGCACATTGATGGCTCTTTTTAAGAAAGTAAATTAGGCTATGTCCAGGAAACAAAAACTAAGAAACTGCACAGGAAAGTTTGGTGCTTTTTATGTAACATGGCATTGTTTTCTAGAAAAGCACTTGCTAGCTGTGGTTATCAGAGTATGTCAGCGAAGCAAAAAGGAAAGCAATCGTGATGATACTGTGGCTTTAAGAGGTGTATTTTGCCTCTTTTATTTTTGATGAGGGATTTTAAGGCAGAGGAGCCGAGCAGGATATCAAAGCCACTGGAGAAGATAGCTTGTGAGGTTTGGGGCTTTTGCATAAAGCTGGAACTATAGAAGCAGCCTGGATTGTTGGGGTCAAGCTCCCACAGAATCAGGATTTTTAGTTTTAGCTTTTCGCAGTTGCTGTTGGGGTCTTGAAGAAGTGGAAGGGATTTCCTCCCTTTCTCGGTTATAGCCAAAAGCTAAGGGTTCTCTTCCTGCTACAGGAGCTGGATGTGAGACAATCTGTGTCTGAATTTGCCCTTTGTCAAGGGTCTGTTTATGAGGTGTTATTATATCGATATTGGTTAAATCGTAAAAGTAACTGTAACTGTTATTCTGTTAAGTTTCCAAAAGAGTTGTTATTCAGATTCTTTGTTGCTTTTGATGTATTTTAATGATAATGGATGAATAAATATGTTTTGCATCAGATCCAGTGGTTTGACCAATTAAATTGCATCTGGAATTTACCTCAAAAATAAGGAAAAGTTAAGGTCTAGACTATCTTCTGAATATTTTGAGGGGGTTTGGCCTGGGTCCCTAACTATCTACATAAGAGATCACGAACCAAAAGAAATACTTCTCGAAGCACAGAGATAGGGAGAAAGGGAGAGAAAGTGTGTGCGTGTGTGTGTGTGTGAGAGAGAGAGAGAGAGAGAGAGACAGTGGGACATTCCAAACCAACCAGTGGTCTGGGGTAAATCAACAGGGCAGCTAAAAATTGTCATATCTGTAGAACCCTGGGAGTAGAAATTTCCAAAATCTGCATTAAAGAGATCAAAGGATATGGGGAACTGAGTACTGTGTTGGATGATCAGCCATGATCGTGTTGAATGACAGAGCAGATTGAAGGGCTGAATGGCCTATTCCTGCTCCTGTTTTCTATGTTGCTAAGTTGCTTCACCTACAAAAACTAATGCAACAGGCTGTAATAGTACATCACGAAGGTTTATTGGAACTTCTTTTTAAGTTTGTTTTTGTCTTATCTGTACTTAGTTCAATCTTTATCTAAATTTTCTGTTAACTTCTCTCTTTAACCCTCAGGAAATGTCAATAATAACTTGGTATAAACTCACCGTTAACCAGTTTAAACCAAAAGCTTTGACAGGGCATTTAACTTTGACTTGAATAATACATATGATTAATGTGCAGTATAAAGACTATGTTGGGAGCACATCTGGTGTTCTAAACACAGGTAATGTGGGTTAAAGGAGCTGATTAATTGGGCATTTTCAGGCACTTTTCAGTGTGTACCCTTTTGCCGTTGTTGTTTTATATGAGCAGAAGTCAGAAATTAGCAATTTCCTACTTGACCTCAGTACCATTCATTGCTTAAAAAATAGTTATTAAGTAAGCAGAAGGATAGGACACTTAGTGTTCAATACATGTGCACACTTGTAGGTTACATAACTCTTACAGAGTAGAAGCTATTGGTTGGAGAGATCCATATGCTTGTCAGTTTTAAGCTGTAAACCAAACAAAATGTAAGGCACATTGGTCAGTTTAAGACTTTGAGTTATAGAGTCATAGAGTCATCCAGCACAAAAACAGATCCTTTGGTCCAACCAGTCCATACTGAACATAAGCTCAAACTAAACTAGTCCCATCTGCCTGCTCCCGGCCCATATCCCTCTAAACCTTTCATATTCATGTATCTAACCAAATGCCTTTTGAATGCTGTAATTGTACCTGCATACACTTTTGGAAGTTCATTCCACACACGAATCACCCTCTAGGTAAAAGATATGTCCATTGTGTCTTTTTCAAATCTCTCTCTCGTCTCACCTTAAAAATATCCCCCTAGTCTTGAAAACCAAGTCAACGACCATTAACTCTAGCGATATTCCTCATTATTTCATAAACTTCTATCAGGTCGCCTCGCAACCTCCTATGCTCCAGTGAAAAAAGTCCCAGCCTATCCAGCCTTCCTTTATAACTCAAACAAACCTGGCACCATCCTGTTAGGTCTCTTCTGAACTCGCTCCGGCTGAGTAATAGCCTTCTAATAACTCGGTGACCAGAACTGGATGAACAACAATATGTGATGTTGTTATCTATAGCAAAATATGAAAGACGGGGTTAGGTAATAAAATCTGTCCACACCGAATATACCTTGAATAAAGATCTATGTCCTTATTGGTATAGATTTCACATTTCCTGGTGGTCATTTCATGCTGTCACTCTGTGCAGTGGATCTGTACTGTCCAGCAGGAGTGGTCTCCTCAAGCAAGATCAGAACCAATCACACTGAGCAATTCTCACAGGAAAGCAGGAAGAGGCAAAAAAAAAAGTCTGATCACTCACATTTTCTAATCCTATGGAAAGTGATTATAGGAAGGCTGTGGAAGCTTTGGAAAGGGTTCAGAGAAGATTCCTAGGACATTGCCTGGTATGGAGGGAAGGTCTTATGAGGAAAGGCTGAGGGACTTGAGGCTGTTTTCATTAGAGAGAAGAAGGTTGAGAGGTGGCTTAATTGAGACATATAAGATAATCAGAGGGTTAGATAGGGTGGACAGTGAGAGCCATTTTCCTTGGATGGTGATGGCATGAGGGGACATGGCTTTAAATTGAGGGGTGATAGATATAGGACAGATATCAGGGGTAGTTTCTTTACTCCCTGCCTGCAACAGTAATAGACTCGCCAACATTAAGGACATTTAAATGTTCATTGGATAAACATATAGATGAAAATGGGCTTGTATAGGTGAGATTGACTTCAAATTGGTTTCACAGGTGGGCCGAAGGGCACATACTGTGCTGTAATGTTCTATGTTCTATGATTAAAAGATTGAGACCTGCAAAGGGAGAGGCTGAACGTTTTAAAAAAAAATGTTCTCTAACATTTTAAATATGTATAGAGATTTTAATCAAGGAATAGAGAAAATATGACACTTCACAGATAAAACATTGGGTTTTCGGGCCATGAAAGGTATTCCTGCAGTGATTGTGATAAATACAGTTGCATTTCAATCTAAGCTTTTATAAGCATTCCTACAGTGAAAATGCGATGCATAAAAATGGAAGCTCATGTCAGTTCAGTGATTTCGAATTGATTTCCATTTGCAAATCCTATGACGGAACCAAGGAATGACAGACTGATGCAACTGGACTTTTGTGTTTAACTGCACATGTCCAGAAGGTGGCAAACATAGATAGGTTTGCCATCAATTAGCATGAAATGTCCAGGTCAGTATACTCAGGGATATTTACCAGAATATTGTGCATCATGTTCCATGATTCTGCCTTTGATTATCAATATTGGCTCAGTTAGTAACAAAGCCTCTGAATGAGAGACAAATTGGTTCAATTACACTTCAGAGGCAAGTCCTCTCTGGTGCAGCACTCGAGGAGTGTGACATTATCAGAGCTGCTGCCTTTGCCATGAGTTGGACTAGCACCTGCCCTCATAGGCAGACACTTGGGACATAGCTTCAAAACAAGGGGGGAGCAGATTTGGGTCTGTGTTGGGGGGAACCTCTTCACCCAAAGGGTTGTGAATCTGTGGAATTCCCTGCTCAGTGAAGCAGTTGAGGCTGCCTCCTTGAATGTTTTTTAAGGCAGTGATACACTTTTGAATAGTAAAGGAATTAAGGGTTGTGGTGAGCGGGCGGGTAAGTGGAGCTGGGTTCATGTAAAGATCAGCCATGATCAGAGCAGGCTTGATGGGCCAGATGGCCTACACCTGCTCCATTTCTTATGTTCCTACAAAAGACCTAGTACCCTCGTTCTAACTTCTACCACAAGAGGAGACATCCTCACACCATCCATCATGATGTGAATATAAGAGTACCTTAGAGTCCCTACAGTGAAAATAGGCCATTTGGCCCTTCAAGTCCACCCCAACCCTCCAAAGAGTACCGCACCCAGACTCATTCCCCTACATTTACCCCTAACTAATGCACCTAGCCTATACATCCCTGAGCACTATGGGCAACTTAGCATGGCTAATTCACCTAATCTGCACACCTTTGGATTGTGGGAACCCACACAGACACAGGGAGAATGTGCAAACTCCACACAGACAGTTGCCTATGGCTGGAATTGAATGCAGGTCCTTGGCACTGTGAGGCAGCAGTGCTAACCACTGAGCCATCATGAATTGTTAGTAAATTTGCAGATGTCATCAAAATTGGTGGTGTAGTGGACAGCAAAGACGGTTACCTCAAGAGTACTTCAGGACCTTGATCAGATGGGCCAGTCGGTCGAGGAGTGGCAGATAGAGTTTAACTTAGATAAATGTGAGGTACTGCAGTTTGGAAAGGCAAATCAGGGCAGGACTTATACTCTTAATGGTAAGATCCTGCAGAATGTTACTGAACAAAGAGACCTTGGAGTGCAGGTTCATAGCGCCTTGAAAGTGAAGTCAGAGGTAGATAGGATAGTGAAGAAGATGTTTGGTCAGTGCATTGAGTATAGGAGTTGGGATGTCATGTTGTGACTGCACAGGACATTGGTTGGGCCACTTTTGGAATATTGCATTTAATGTGGTCTCCCTGCTTTAAGGAAGATGTTATTAAAGTTGAAAGAGTTCAGAAAAGATGCACAAGGATATTTTTGGGGTTGGAGAGTCCGAGCTAAAGGGAGAGGCAGAATAGGTTGGGGCTGTTTTCCATGGAATGTTGGACGCTGAGGGGTGACCTTACAGAGTTTTATAAACTCATGAGTGGCATGCGCACACACAAACACACAGACAAATTTTTCTGCAACTTTTTGTCAAGTTCTACCTTTGCCCTGTACAGGACAATGTTGGAGAGATTATCTGGGAAGGGGGTTCAGGGTACACCCCTGTGTAGAACTCCAGGGAAAGTGTGAGGAGAGAGAGAGAGGGTGGGCAGTCAGTCATTTGGAGATGGTACCTGGGCTCCCATCGATGTCCAGGACTGTTCTCAGTAAGTCAACTACATTTTTAATCATTGTAAACAAAAGGTGAGATAAGTGTTGTGATGTTTCTATCGGGACTTTGAGATCTCCTTTGGATAATCTGATATTCGGATAATTAGAGGGATGTGGACCAAGTGCTGGCAAATGGGACTAGATTAATTAAGGATATCTGGTCAGCATTGATGAGTTGGATCGAAGGGTCTGTTTCGGTGCTGTACATTTCAATGGCCCTGAGGGCCTCTAGGATCTTACATGTTTCAATAAAATTGTCTCTCGATCGTCCATTCCCCAAGGCACAACTATGGGAATGTTGGCTGTTGTTGTGGTGTAACTCCTGGGACTTTGAGGAATCCTGGTTGTGCCAGGAATGAAAAGGGCTGGAGAATTTGATGGAGCAACCAATGGGCGCCAGCTGGAGTCCTTTGGTGATGTGAAAATCAAGGAGCAAGCGGAAATGAGGGCGCTCAGTGCTGCCCTCATCAGGCACCTGTGCACTGCAGTTGGCCTGCTCAGCCAACCTCTTGCTTGCAAATCAAAGCAGTGCTAATTGGTGGCGGTTTGCTGAGTCGACATTTAGTCTGCATCAAACACGATGGCAAATAATTAGAATAGGTTATCGCTCACAGGTGATGCTACTTGCTTCTCAAACACAAAAGTTCAAATACGGCTGATATAATTAGCTGAAGCGATGCTTTCAAAATTCAATTTGCTCATCAGCAAAAGAAAAGAAAAAAAACAAAAATAGCTACCTCATATGACCCATAAAGGCAAAAATATTAATTACATGTTTAAATCTGAGCCTTGCTCTTTGATTTGATTTGATTTATGACTGTCACGTACATCGAGGTGCAGTGAAAAGTGTTTTCTTATGTGCTTTACAGGAATATCGTGCTATTAAAGTGCATAAGGGTAAGCGAACAGAGTGCAGGATACAGTGTTACAGCTGAGAAGGTTCAGAGAGACATTAACATTAATATTAATGAGATCCATGCAAAAGTCTGATAACAGCAGCGAAGGAGCTGCTCTTGAATCAAACCCTACATATCTGGCAACATCCTGGTAAATCTCTTCTGTCCCCTCTCCAGCTTAATAACATCCTTCCTATAACAAGGCAACCAAACGTTACTCCAGAAGAGGCCTCACCAACTTCCTATACATGGATGGCATGGTAGGTCAGTGCTTAGCACTGCTACCTCACAGGAACCTAAGTTCGATTCCAGCCTTGGGTGCCTGTCTGTGTGGGGTTTGCACGTTCCCCCTGTGTCTGTGTGTGTTTCCTCTGGGTGCTCTGCTTTTCTTCCACAGTCCAAAGATGTGCAGGTCAGGTGAATTGGCCATGCTAATTTGCCCATAGTGTTCAGGGATGTGTAGGTTAGCTGTATTAGTCAGGGGTAAATGTAGAGCATTGGGAGGTGGGTTGCTCCTCTTTGGAGGGTCGGTGTGGACTTGTTGGGCCGAAGAGCCTGTTTCCACACAATAGGGATTCTATGAATCGCCACATGACGTCCCGACTCCTATACTCAAAGATCTGAGCACTGATGGCAAATATGCTAAAGTCGTGGGACTGAAATCTCTACAATCTTAATCTTAACTTAACAAGTGGCAAATTGGAGGCAATGCTGGTCTTTTTTGTTTGTGTGACAATTTTGACCTGCAACCTAATTTTTTCCTCAAAGTACAAGATGGCTGCCAGGATTTAGCTGGTTGGAGTGGACCAGCAATTGTTTAGAGGCCTACGTGGGAGGAGATGTGGGGAAGGCTATCATTGGACCCATACGTTTTGGTGAATGGACAAAGCCGGAACTTACACGACATCAGGTTATAGTCCAACAGGATTATTCGAAATCATAAGCACAACCCCTTCATCAAGTGTAATGAGAGGGAAACACATGCAACACAGAATTTATGGGCAGAGAAATCAAGGCCAGAGAGATCAAAAGATCATACAAATGGTGCGAGTAGAGAGTCAAATAATAAGTCTCTGCAGGTGACCAAAGGTGTTAGACAGTGTGAGTAAAATTCTGGATTAGTGGTGCTGGAAGAGCACAGCAGTTCAGGCAGCATCCAAGTAGCTTCGAAATCGACGTTTCGGGCAAAAGCCCTTCATCAGGAATAAAGACTGCCTTTATTCCTGATGAAGGGCTTTTGCCCGAAACGTCGATTTCGAAGCTACTTGGATGCTGCCTGAACTGCTGTGCTCTTTCAGCACCACTAATCCAGAATCTGGTTTCCAGCATCTGCAGTCAATGTTTTTACCAGTGTGAGTAAACTGCCAATCAACTCATAGAGTCAGCATGGAAACAGACTCTTTGGTCCAACCCGTCCACGCTGGCCAGATATCCCAACCCAATCTAGTCCCACCTGCCAGCACTTGGCCCATATCCCTCCAAACCCTTCCTATTCATATACCCATCCAGATGCCTATTGAATGCTGTAATTGTACTAACTTCCACCACTTCCTCTGGCAATAGCTGAATAACAAACGAAGGGATGATCTATAATCCAATTAAATGAGGCAGAGAGATAATTACAGAAAAATTAAAAGTGAGGTGGTGCTGGAGACAAACCAAATGACTAGAACAACATGGAACAAAAACACAAGCTACTAGAAAGGTCCAACAGGTCCGGCAGCATCGGTGAAGGGAAACCAAAGGAAAGGTTACCAAACCCGAAACGTTAACCCTGATTTCTCTTCATGGATGCTGCCAGATCCGCTGAGCACCCCTCCAGCAAGCCCCACCTTTGCTCCTGACTTGTAGTATCTGCAGTTCTTTTGGTTTTTATTTGACTGCATCAACACAACAGGTATAAGAGTTGCATGCCGTTGGTCTAATCAAAGTAATAAGTAATCCGAAACTGTGCAGACTAATTAAAGTAGAGAGATCATACCAACTTATGAAGGTGATGATGTCATAACAGGACAGAAAGGAAGGTTTTACAGATACAGAACAGTGTGCTAGGGTCACATGTAGCACTGCATGAACCCAAAGATCATGATTGAGGCTGTCTTCATGGATAAAGAACTTGACTATCAGTTTCTGCTCAGCAATTCTGCATTGTTGTGTGTCTTGAAGGCTGCCTTGGGAGGATACTTACCCAAAGATTGGAGGCTGAATATCCTTGATATCGGAAGCTGAAGTGTTCCTGAATGGGAAGGAGCATTCACGTCTGGCAATTGTTGCACGGTTTCCATTCAGTTGTTCATTCATCTGGGACAGGGATCCCCCAGATCATGATGTATTGATGAGACCACGCAGATGCTATGACAACGGATGAATGGACACCGTGCAACAATTGCCAGACAGGAATGTTCCCTCCCAGTTGTCAACCACCTGATGAAGGAGCAGAACTCCGAAAGCTCGTGTGCTTCCAAATAAACCTGTTGGACTATAACTTGGTGTTGTGTGATTTTTAACTTACTCTGTACAGTTTTGGATTCCTTATTACTTTGGTTAGATGCTCAGCATGTGACTCTTATACCTATCATGTTAATGCAGTCAAATGAGAACTGAAAGATGCTCTAAGTCAGGAACAAGGGCAGTGGGTGTTGGGGGGGGGGTGCCGAGCAGATCTGGTAGCATCTGTAAAGAAAGATTAGAGTTAACATTTCGGGTACGGTAACCCTTCCTCTGGTTTTTCTACACAGATGCTGCTGGACCTGCTGGGATTTTCCATGTGGCTTCTGATTGGGTTCCATGTTATCCTAGTCATTCTTATTTTTAATTTTTGTAATTATCTCCCTGCCTCATTTAATCAGATTACAGGTCGTCCCTATGGTTGTTATTCAGCTATTGACACTTTACTCACTGTCTAACACCCTTGCTCACCCGCAGAGACTTATTATTCGGCACTCCACTCACACCACTTCTGTGATCTTTTGATCTCTCCGCCCTTGATCTGTCTGGCCATAAATTCTGTATTCTGTGTGCTTCCCTCCTGATGATGCTCTGAAAGCTTGTGATTTTAAAGAAACCTGTTGGATTATAACGTGGTGTTGTGTGACTTCTGACTTTGCCCACCCCAGTTCAAGATCAGCACCGCCACATCTTGGTGACTGGAGAACTGAATTTCACTCACATTAGCTGTGGATTGGTATAGAAGGTGAGGGCTGCGTGGACAGGATTGTGTCAGATTGGGAGGATGCCCATTCAGGAAGAGGAAGAGGTGGGGAAGAGATTTCAGAATTACCGAGAAGCCACTGTCCCTCACATGTCTTGGGTTCCTGAAATTTGGGGGCAGGGACAGAAATCTGGGCTGCTCCTGGCCTAGGCCACTGAGCATTCCCCCCCCTCCCCCCTCACCAGTTCATAAACCCTCTTCCCCAACCCATGCACTCTGAGTCACGGTAATTGGGCCCACGTTGCATCCTCCTTGTTCCTCATGTAGAACTGCAGGAGAGAGTTCTGTAGTGAAGAGAGAGGGAAGAAAAGCTTTATACTGAACATTACCACTGAACCTTGCATGACCTTGGAAGCCTCAAAGCACCTCACAGCCAATTAAGTGCAGTTGAGGTGCAGTCGCTGTGTAAGAGGTGGAAAAGCAACAGCCAATTTGCACACAGCAAGGTTCCACTGAATGTGTGAGATTGACAAAGTGAAACTAAGAAAAAACGCAGGATAGACGTAGGATAGATACAGGGGGCACAGGACCTTCTGTTTTGCCCTGTGGTGGCAAATTTTACCCTGACATCATATTTCATTCAATGACCCCATCCAAAGCTCCAGCCTGGCTAATGTATTCACTCCTCCAGGAGTGGGACCTTGATGCCTTGTCTTGCTGATACAGAGTTGCGAGACACCCCGCTGAGCCACAGCTGACATCTGACAGTTTGAGAGCGAGAGCTGTGCATCTCCAATTTGAGATGAAATAACACTGAGAGGCATTACTGTGGCAGACACCCCTTAATGTACTGCTCCCAGAGTAGGTTCCCCATTTAAAGTTTCATTTGAACATCAAAACCAATTTTCAAAAAAAATTAAGTCAAGGGATGTTGGCTGGAACAGCATTCATTGGTAGTTAAAGGTCAACCACATTGCCGTAGGTCTGGAGTCAAATATAGGCCAGAGCAGATCATTAATGTCTTAAATGGTGAACCAGATGGGATTTTCCTGACATCAGTCATCATTTAGACTCTTCATTTTGGATTTCTGAAAAAAATGAGATGAATTTCAGGATATTGGTGAGGCCTCTTCTGGAGTATTGTGTCAAGTTTTGATTGCAGATTTGTAGGAAGGATATTATTAAGCTGGAGAGGGTTCATAAGAGATCTACTCGGATGTTGCCGGGAATGGAAAGTTTGAGTTTGAAGACAAGGCTAGATAGGCTGGCAGTATTTTCACTGAAGCGTAGGCGATTAGAGGGCGACCATTTAGAGGTTTACAAAACCTTGAGGGGTATACACAAGGTGAATGGCAAGTGTCTTTTCCCTAAGGTGGAAAATTTCAAGACTAAGGAGCATATTTTTAAGGTGAGAGGAAAAAGGTTTTAAAAAGATTTTAAATTATTTTATACAGAGCGTGGTGCATGTGCAGAATGAAGTCTCAGTGGAATTAGTGCATTTAGGTGCAGTTACGAAGTTTAAAAGGCATTTGGATAAGTATAGTGGAACCTCGATTATCCAAATGCCACTTATCCAAAAATCAGATTATCCAAAGGAGATCTTGAGGTCCTGACAGAAACATTACATCAAAGACATGTGTCCAACACTGATCGCACCTTTTGTTTATGGTGATTAAAAGTGCTGCCGAGAACAGTCCTGCACTGAAGGAAGTGCAGGCACCGTCTCTAAATGACTGACCTCCCACCCCCTCTCTCTCTCCCCACACTTTCCCTGGAATTCTACACAAGCGTGTACCCTAAACCCCCCTTCCCCAGATAATCTCTCTAACATTGTCCTGTACAGGGCAAACGTGGAACCTGTCAAAAAGTTGCAGTAAAAAGTTTGCGTGTGTGCTATTTGGAGACTCGCCCCACAAAAGGCAGCAGCAGCCGCAATCTTGTTGTTGGTGTCCAGTCCGGCTGCCCCAGTGAGTGGGCGGGGCGGGCGGGTGAGGGGAATGCGGTGTTGGGAGCGGATGGGGGGGCACGGTTTTGGGTGGGGTTTGAGGGGCAGGCGGGAGGTAGTGTTGGACGGGGTTTGGGGGTAGGCATGGGGCGGACAGGGTTTGGGGGGCAATGTTGGGGGCGGGGCCTCGCACGCGGTGTGATGCAAACTCCTGAACGGGGAACATTGAAAATTCCAACCCGCAGAGGAAAGGCATTGAATTGATTCACCAAATAACCAATTATCCGAACGAAATAGTGCCTGCCCATCTCGGTTTGGATAACCAAGGTTCCTCTGTATGTGAATAAGAAATGCTCAGAGGGATATGGGCTATGCTTAAGCACATGGGGCTAGTTTAACTTGGGGTTACGGTCGCAAGGACTAGTTTGATTGAAAGGTGTCTTTCTGTGCAGCATGACTCTATGACACATGCTGTAGTGGGAATTGAACCTGGGCTCCTGAAATAGTAGGTAAGTCTTGGGTTAATAGTCTGATGCTAATGCCATTAGGCCATCACCTCCCGTATAAAATATGCATTTTGATAATTATGGATGTCACTAGTTTAGTGACCATCTTCAATTGCCCCCTGAACTGAATTGACTGCAAGGGCTATTTCAGAGGGTTGGCTGAGGGCCTGAAGTCACACAGAGATTAAGGAAAGGTTCTTTTAGTGTGCAGTTTGATTTCACTCAATGAAATTGACTTCAAGACAGACTGGAGGAGGGAAAGGCAAATTCATGGACTGTTTACAGCCTTAGATTTCAAAATGACAGTTTTTATTGTACATTAATACTAAAAGCTGCTCGTATGCAGTAATTATAGATATAGCAGTCTTTGACTTATAGTTAGATTAGTTAAGGGCCAATCTACATTGTATGTTCATTTACAGTTTTGGAGGGATATGGGCCAAATGCTGGCAAATGGGACTCAATTAATTTAGGATAGCGAGTCAGCATGGACGAGTTAGAACGAAGGGTTTGTTTCCATGCTGTACATCTATATGATTCTGTGATCTCAGGACTGTCTCACATTCTAGAAAGTTCCAAGCCTGCCCACTCTGAGCTATTTATACTCAGAGCAAGTCCTGATTGATGTAGACTATGGTGGGAAAGTTTGGGAAATTCGGTGAAGTGTTCAGCAAGACCTTCCTCAACATCAAGATCAGAAAGTTGCATTTTCCAACAAAGTCCCCTGACCTTGAGAGAAGATTCTTGCTAGTGAGCAGCGAGAGGCTGGCTAACGTGTATTATTGCTCATTATCACTCTGTTAATACCTAATCTCACCTCAATATGAAGGTTCCCACGTGTGGGATAAAAACTAGCTGCTGTGATTTCCTAACTTGGATGTTGGAAGAGGTACCTGGAGGTTTGGACTCACTTTGTTGGACCTCTAGATTTTGGATACCAGACAAAAGCATCTCAGGCACCCTTCATGGGCATCAGCTGCACTCATTCTAAGTTCATGGACATTGGCACGAGACATGCACCAACCTCATCCTGGCACACCACTGACCCATTTACAGTATAGTTCTAAGTGCTGCAATATTGAGCCCATTGCAGTGGACATTTTACACATAGGGATTGGTACCCAGCTCATGGACTGACATCAGTCTGCATCTTTGGCCTCCTCACTTGCTGCCTTTGCACCTTTAACTTTGCACCGACCTCGATGCTCACGCCATCCTTGCCTTACTCTTTGTCTCCTTCAGCCATTCTTTAAAGAGTCATTTTAGTTCTGTCGAACCTTGCTGTTCAGTGCAGGCACAAAGGTAAAAGCAATGACTGCAGATGCTGGAAACCCGAGTCTAGATTAGAGTGGTGCTGGAAAAACACAGCAGTTCAGGCGGCATCCGAGGAGCAATAAAATCGACTGTATTCCTGATGAAGGGCTTTTGCCGAAACGTCGATTTTACTGCTCATTGGACCTGCCTGAACCGCTGTGCTTTTCCAGCACCACTCTAATCTAGTGCAGACACAAAGCCTGAGAGCTTCTCGTGCTGGTCAGCAGTGATCAGTCAAGGACATGTAGGTGTGCCACATCACTCCCACACCTGCAACATGTGCCATCCACATCCTCACCAAACACACTGCATCAAGCAGACAGCCAGCTCTCCAGGTCTAAGCCTCAACCAATACCAGTGAGGCATCCTTCAGACAAGGGATCTTGGCGCAGTAGGACAAGGGCAACCCCTCATACCAGTCCAGAGATCAGCACAGTCAACTTGGTCTGATCAGTGTCAGAGGGTCTGTACCTCTACAATCCGGGGAGTGGGCGATGGTCAACTCTGTTGGTCGAATGATACACTGTCAGAGAGCTGTACAGATATCAGTCAGTGCTCTGGTTGCTCATTGTGTTATCCAGCGAAATCACTTAAGGACATATCGCCAATCACTAGAGGGGCCTGGCTGCTGAAAGACAGGCGGGAATTCTCAGTGCTGAGAGAGGGAGACTGCGTAATCAAGGGGATTGGAATCAGAATGTTGGGTTTCAGAGGGGATTACAATTGTGAAAGGGCTAGCTCCGTGTATAATGGGGGAGGGAAGGAGACAATGTGAGGGCAAAGGGCTTTGTGCAAGGTACTGGGAGGGCGTTCATTAACAATCAACAGCTTCCTGGCTTTGATCAGGGCACAGTGGACTATAATATCGAACGGATTTATATGTGGAGCTGGCGATGGATGGGAAGGTGAGGTAAAATGAGGAGATGAGCATTTAGAAAGATGAATTGGAGGAGGGCTTATGGAGATTTTATGCCTTTGAAGTAGATGGGAAGGACTGCGAAGACAGGAATGCCTACATCAGGGGGTGTCGCCAATTGTAAGAGGTTGAACCTGAAACTCTCTGCATGAGGAGTGGCTGCTGTTGTCTTCCATTCTACATGACCTTCTTACATGATGTTTAATATTACATTTCATGACCCTGTAATCCTGTTGCTACAAAGTCTGTGTCTTATGATTCTGCTCCACAACCACCTGATGAAGAAGTAGCGTTTCGAAAGCTAGTGCTTCCAAATAAACCTGTTGGACTATAACCTTGTGTTGTGTGTCTTTTAACTTTGTCCACCCCAGTCCAACATTGGCACCTCCAAATCATGACCATATCAATGCAGCATTATGAATCAATGCCATTAAGTGGCTGAGATGCAACAGCAATGTTTGCCTCCCTGGACAGATTGACCCTTGTTGCCAAAGTAGGAAGCATTTGCAATGTATTCATCATCGGCACAGGCTGCAGGAGCTGCTCACTTCATGCCTTGGACCATCAAACACTGTGTAACACCAGGATGGCTGGGCTCTGTACCTGCAGTGTTGTAGTTCTGACAGGATAGACATTCTCACATATAACCGACAGTGAAAAGTGAACACAATTACACATCTACAATGACGGTCACCTATTTGTCCTCATTAAATCTTCTTTTTGTCATTCCCCATGTGCCCACAGCTGGGGTAGAGGGAGCCTGCCCCCAGGGTTTGGAAGGGGTTCAGTCTGGGGGGTGCCATGTATGTCTCCATGGCCTAAACATACTGAGTGCATCCTTCCCAGAGGCAGGTGCACCCTCTTTGGTTTGAACTCCCCCCTGGGCTGAGGGGCACCTGGAGTAAGGTCAGGGTCCCTTGTCCTTCTGTTATTTTGCTGTTGGTGCTAATCGACAGTGGTTTGAGAAATGGAATGCAGGTCTGAGCTTATATCCAGCACACTCTGACATTGTTGGACTTGACTGGCTGATCTTTCCATGGAGGCATTCAGATGATTATATAATGGAGGCAGTAGGGTCCCACATTATTCCAGCCTCTGTGTTAGCTTGCCTAGTGCCCAGCCCAAACTTGCCCTATTCTGCTGTTTCTTCCTTCTCCCTTTGATGAAGTCCTGAAATGTCAATGTGGTTAGCACTGCTGCCTCACAGTTCCAGGGACCTGGGTTCGATTCCAGCCTTGGGTGACTGTCTGTGTGAAGTTTGCACATTCTCCCTGTGTCTGTGTGGGTGTCCTCCAGGTGCTCTGGTTTCCTCACACAATCCAAAGATGGGAAGGTTAGATGGATTAGCCATGCTAAATTGCCTGTAGTGTTAGGTGCATTAGTCAGGGGTGAATATAGGGTAGGAGAATGGGTCTAGGTGAGTTACTCTTTGGAGGGTCGGTTGGGCCGAATGGCCTGTTCCATACTGTAGGTAATCTAATCATCATCATGGGGTCCAGACCCTCACTGCTTGTTGTGTGAAAAGGTTTTATAGAGTCATACAGCATGGAAACAGACTGCTCGTCCATGCATGGTCAAATTAACTTAGCCCCATTTGACTATATTTGGCCCATATCATTCTAAACCTTTCCTATCTATGTACCTCTCCAAATGTCTCTTAAACGTTGTAATTGTATCCATCTTCACCACTTCCTTTGGCAGCTTGTTCCATTTACTCACCACCCTCTGTGTGAAAAGGTTTAACTTCAGGTCCCTTTTAAATCTTTCATCTCTCACCTTAAAGCTGTGCCATCTAGTTTTGGACTCCTCTATCCCAGGTTATAGACCTTGGCTATTCACCTTATCTCAGCTCCTCATGATTTTATAAACTCCATAAGGTCCCCCCTCAGCCTCTGACGCTCCAGGGAAAACAGCCTATTCAGCTTCTCCCTATAGCTCAAACCCTCCAACCTTGACAACATCCTTGTAAGTCTTTTCTGAAATCTCTCCAGTTTATGTTAGATTAGATTACTTACAGTGTGGAAACAGGCCCTTCGGCCCAACAAGTCCACACCGACCCGCCGAGGCGCAACCCACCCATACTCCTACATTTACTCCTTCATCTAACACGACGGGCAATTTAGTATGGCCATCTGACCTGCACATCTTTGGAGTGTGGGAGGAAACCGGAGCACCTGGAGGGTGCTCATGCAGACACGGGGAGAACGTGCAAAATCCCGTCCTAAGGCGGGAATTGAACCCAGGTCTCTGGCACTGTGAGGCAGCAGTGCTAACTGCTGAGTCACCATGCCGCCCACAGAGCACCCTTCCTATTGCAGGGAGCACAGAGTTGTATGCAGAACTCCAAAAGTGGCCTCACCAAAATGTTGTACAGCCTCAACGTCACGTCACAACTCCTGTACTCAATGCTCTGACTGATGAAGGCGAGCATGCCAAATGATTTCCTCACCATGCTGTATACCTATTTTCACTAGGTACCTACACCCCTTGCTTCATTTGCACATTACTTTACATTTATGCCCTCTCATCTTTTATAGTGGGGAAAGATCTCTGCTAACTCTGGTGCTTTCCACAGATTCTACCTGACCCGTTGAGCTTTTCCAGCATTTTTCCTCTGTTCTTATTTCCGATTCCAACATCTGCAGCATATCACTTTCGTAAAATAATAAACCAACACAGGCTGTCAAATCCAGTGGTGCATCATCTCTGGAAGTGTCACTGGGTTCCTACAGGTCCTTATTCTGGCATGTATACTCTGTGCTATAAATAACTTGCTTATTGTTAGTTCATACAAGACTGGAAAACAGCAGACGGCCCAGTATCAAGGAAGTCTGGAACGCTTATATAAGTGACCTCGATACTGTCAGCAGTGGTAAACAATGAGATGCAAAAGGTATTGCACGACAGTGGTAGGAGGCTTTAGGTTGCTTATGTAACAGAGCAGGTGAATTCAACATAACTGAGTGAGAAGTAGACAGATTGAAAAGCACTTGACACAAAACAAGCCAGCATAACTGAATTAGCATTAGGGCTGCATCATTTGCAACACATTGCTGAAACTGTCAACGATGCTTTTGTTATACCCAGGCTTGCATATTTCCCTTCCAGCCTCACCTTCTGCCCCTCCATCCCCATGACCATGACTACATCTGATCCCTGTGTGCTAACTTGCATCAAGTCCTGTGTGCATCCAGCAGCTCTGCTTCTCAGTCTAGAAATACCTGCTGTATTCTTACTCTTGTGTGATCACACAAGGATGTGTTAATAGCACAGAAGATGGCCATTCAGCCCATCCTATCAGCACTAGCTCTCTGAATGAGCATTGCTGAGTCAATGCCGTTCTCTCTGCTTTCCCTCTTGCTCTTGCATATTATTTCAATCCATCCATTGCCCCTCTTGAATGATCCAATTGAACCTGCCTCCACCACAATTCCAGTCAGGAAATTCCTGACCCTATTCATTTATCATGTGAAAAATATTTTCCTCACTCAATTTCATTTCTCACAAATCACTTTTGAATTGTGCTCTCTAATTCTTGATGAGTGAAAACAATTTTGCCCCATCGACTCTGCCCAGACCCGTCCTCCAGTCATTTTGAAAACTCCAACCAAATCTCCTCTCCAAGGGAAACAGTCCCAACTTTATATTGAAAGCTTCTCATCCCTGGACCAATTCTTGTAAAACCCCTTCTGTGTTCTCTCCAGTGTGTTCATGTCCTTGCCAGAGTATGGTGCCCAGAGCTGACCAAACATCTCTATCTCTGTCACCTCCCCTGAATGCTTACTTTTATTTCTTAATTTATACCTAAGGTTTTGTACCTGGGTACCTTTGTACCTAAGATGACATCGGAATTAGCAACTTTGTATACTTTTCACTGTACTCCTGTATCCCTGTACTTGAGTTTGTGTGACAATAAACTTAATTCTAATTCTAATTCTCATTCCTCCTGCCCACCAACCAGCTTTGATGTGGAGCCATGCCATCAATTAACCTGATCCTAAACCTCTCCATCTCTCTGTCATCCTTCACTGCAATCTGGATCTGTCCTCTGGCCATTTTCTTCTATTCCTTCCTCAGCTCAGTCTTTTCATTCTGATTACACTTTTGCAATATATCCTGCCAAAGGTAACTTGTAGATTTTACTGGGTGCCGTAATTTTGGGACTGTACCTATAAACATGGAAACATAGAAAATAAGGGTAGGGGTAACCCATTCAGCCGTTCAAACCTGTTCTGCCATTCAATATGCTCATGGCTATTCATCCAACGGAATCCCCTGTTCCTGTTTTCTCCTCATACCCTTTCATTCCTTCAACCCTAAGAACTCTATCTAACTCCTTTTTGAAACCATTCAACGTTTTGTTTTCCATTGCATCCTATGGCAGAGAATTCCACAGGCTCATTGAAGACATTTCTCCTCATCTCAGGCCTACCCTGTATTCTTAGACTGACCTCAGTTTCTGGGCTGTCCGGTCTTTGGGAATATCTTTTCCATGCTCACCTTGTCTAGTCATAGAGTCATAGAGATGTACAGCATGGAAACAGACACTTTGGTCCAACCCATCCACACTGATCAGATATCCCAAACCAATCTAGTCCCACCTGCCAACACCTGGTCCATATCCCTTCAAACGCTTCCTATGGGCCGAAGGGTCTGTTTCCACACTGTAAGTAATCTAATCTTAATCTAATCTATTATATACATATCCAAATGCCTCTTAACTGTTGCAATTGTACTAGCCTTCACCATTTCCTCTGGCAGCTCATTCCATACACGCACCACCCTCTGAGTGAAAAAGTTGCCCCTTAGGTCCCTTTTATATCTTTCCCCTCTCACCCTAAACCTATGCCCTCTAGTTCGGAACTCCCCCACCTCAGGGAAAATACTTTGTCTATTTATCCTATCCATGCCCTTCATGATTTTGTAAACCTCTATAAGGTCACCCCTCAGGCTCCAACGCTCCAGGGAAAGCAGCCCCAGCCTATTCAACCTCTCCCTATAGCTCAAGTCCTCCAACCCTGGAAACATCCTTGTAAATCTTTTCTGAACCCTTTCAAGTTTTGCAACATCTTTCCAATAGGAAGGAGATCAGAACTGCACGCAATATTCCAACAGTGGCCTGTACAGCTGCAACATGACCTCCCAACTCCTGTACTCAATACTCTGACCAATAAAGGAAAGCATACCAAACGCTTTCTTCACTATCCTATCTATCTGCGACTCCATTTTCAAGGAATTATGAACCTGCATTCCAAGGTCTCTTTGTTCAGCAATACTCCCGAGGACCTTACCATTATGTGTCTAAGTCCTGCTAAGATTTGCTTTCCTAAAATGCAGCACCTCACAATTATCTAAATTAAACTCCATCTGCCACTCCTCAACCCATTGGCCCATCTGATCAAGATCCCATTATAATCTGAGGTAACCTTCTTCACTGTCCACTACACCTCCAATTCCTGTAAGAATTTTATAAGTTTCCATGATCTCCCCTCATTCTTTTAATCTCCAACGAAAATAGGGAAGCAATAGCCGAGTGGAATTATTGGCAGATGGTGGAATCTGAATTCAAAAAAAATCTGGAATTAAAGGTTTTTGATAGCCACGAAACCATTAGCGATTGCTGGGAAGATGCCCATCTGATTCCCTAACACCCTTTAGTGATGGAAATCTGCCATTCATACCTGATCCAGCCTACATGTGACTCCAAACCCACAGCAATGTGGTTGATGCTTAACTGCCCTCTGGACAATTAGGGCTGGGCAATAAATGCTGGCTTAATCAGATACACCCCCATCCCATGAATGCAATTAAAAATATAATCTTAACCGATCCAATCTTTCTTTATACATCAGTGCTGCCATCCCAGGAATCAGTCTGGTAAAATCTTTGTTACCCTCCTTCTGTAACCAGAACATCCTTCCCCGCTAAGGAGATCAAATCTGCACACAATAATCCAGGTGTGGTCCCACCAAGACCTGTACAATTGTAGCAAGACGTCCCTGCTCCTGTACTTGAATCCTCTCACTATGAAGGCCAAGTACCATTTACCTTCTTCACTGTCTGCGGCGCCTGTATGCTTATTTTCAGCGACTGGTCTATGAGGACATTCATTACACTTGTACCTTTCCTAATCTATTGCCATTCAGATGATAAGCTGCCTTCCTGTTTTCATTACCAAAGGAGATAACCTTACATTTGTATACATTATACTGACATTTTCCTATCCACTCAACTTGTCCAAATCACACTGAAGCATCTCTGCAAATCACCCTCATGAACTTGGAGAGATTAACTTTAGTTCCCTCACTAAATCATTCACCTATATTGTGAATAGATTGAGCCTTGCCAACTTGTTGGGTTGTGGAGGAAACCTTTCCATCTCTCCTGATCCAATGTGAATAAACTCTGTAGGATTCTCGCTCAGTACCTGTTATTCAGCAGAGTTTCCACAGTGGGAGTATGTGTTTTTAATCTATAACAGCCAGCCACTTTTATTTCCCTTAATTCCCACTGGGAACCAGTTTCTAACCCAGCTCCCATCTCCCACCGGCTGCATTACCTGTAGACTCCTAAATTCTGTGATCCAGGGAACACCAGGGTCTATGGCCCTGGTGTGCAACAGAGATTCAACAGGTCCCTGGATACCGAAAGCAACAATGCAGGAAAGCCTTTTTGCTGCAGCCACCCCTCCTGTTCCTGTGAGCTGATTCCTGAGGGATGTCAGCCAAGACTTCAGGGAGGCCTCTGCCACTCTGACTGACACTTGGTGGTCCCCTGGCATGGCCAAGGAGGTGACTGCAGTTTGCAGAACTGAGTAATAAAGACTAGCCTCATCGAGGAGAAAGAACAGAGGGATTGTACCATCTGGTGTTTGGCCAGAGCTGTTCTATTTAACACAAGACCTTTTGCTATTTCTGAATAGAATCCCTACAGTGTGGAAGCAGGCCACATTAATCCTCTCTCTCAAACCTACCTCCCTATTCTATCCCTTATCCCTTTAACCTGATGTTTCCCGTGCTTAATTCACTTAACCTACATAGCCCTGGACATTTTGGATAATTTAGTATGGCCAATCCACCTAATCTGCAAACCTTTGGACTGTGGGAGAAAACTGGAGCACCCAGAGGAAATCTGCGCAGACATGGGGAGAACATGCAAACTTTGCACAGTCGCCCGAAGCTTGAATCAAACCTGAGTCCCTGGAGCTGTGAGGCAGCAGTGTTTCACCATGCCAGCCTTTTCCTTTTCCTGCAATTGACCAAGAATTGACCAGCTCCATCAGGGATAAAACACTTGCCCCTGAGGCAGTCCGTTACAACTCGAATAGTAACCTGAGCGTAAAATCTAGCCTGATGCTCCTGAGCAATGCTGTGGAATGCGGGAAGTATTAGGCAGAGGGTGGGTCTGGGTGGCATGGCCTTTGGAGGGTCGGTATGGATTTGATGGGCTGAATTGCCTGCTTCATTATGTTGGGATTCTCAGCATTTTGGGAGTGGTTGAATAGGTTGCTAGGCATTTCAGAGTGCAGTGAAAAGCGAATTACATTGCTGTGGATCCTTCTTGTTAATTCCTTCATGAGAAGTGGGCATTTTCGGGTGTCCTGTATTTACTCCCCCACCTCTAATTAACCCTTGAGAGGATGGCCATGAGCTGCCATCTTGAATTGCTGCAGTTCGCGGTGCTAGCATTCCAAAACTATTTACTTTATTCACTACTGGGACGTGGGTGTCACAGAGTGGCCAGCATTCATGGCCCTTTCCTAGCTGTCGTTGAGAAGGTGGAAGTGAGCTATCATCTTGCAATGTTACAGTCCATGTACATTGGTTAAACCCACAATGCCCTTCGATTGGGAGTTCAGGATTTTGACCCAGCGACAGCGAAGGTGATATATTTCCAAGTCAGGATGGCTTGGAGGGGAACTTGCAGGTTCTGGTGTTCCCAAGTATCTGCTGCCCTTGTTCTTCTCTACAATAATGGCCATGGTTTGGAAGGTGCTGTCTAAGGATCTTTGGTGAATTTCTGCAGTGCATCTTGTAGATAGTACTCACCGCTGCTACTGAGTGTTAGTAATGGAGTTTGGCGGATATGGTGCCAATGAAGCAGGCTGGTTTGTCCTGGATGGTGTCAACCTTCTTGAGTGTTGTTGGAGCTGCACCCATCCAGGGCAGGTGGGGAGCATTCCATCCCACTGCTGCCTTGTGTCTTGTCGATGGTGGACAGGCTTTGGGGAGTCAGGAGGTGAGTTACTCACTGCAGGAATCCTTACCTGACCTGCTCTTGTAGCCACTATGTTTGTACGGCGATTGCATTTCAGTTTCTGGACAATGGTAACACCAGGTTGTTGACAATGGGGGAATCAGTGATATTAACACTAATGGATATTAGGAGGTAGTGATTAGATTGTCTTGATCAAGCAAGGCTAGCAGATTTCCTTCTCTAAAGGGCACTGGTGAACCAGATGGGATTTTACAACAGTCAACAAAAGCTGTCACGACCACCTTTATTGAGATTTGCTCTCGGTTCCACATTTATTATTTGAATTTTAATTCCATCAGCTGCTGTGGTGAGATTTGAATCTCCTTTCCCAGAACATTCGCGTGAGCATCTGAATTATTAGTCCAGTAGCTCTACCATCTCCCCCATCTTATGAAAGGTGATATACAAATGTAAGACTTCCTTTGCCTACTCATGTAACTGGTTTGAACTCTGCTGAGTTTGTTTGAAGCCTCACTAGAGAGAATGGGGGTGGGGTAGGGCTCTGCCTCTTCTGATCTCGTCACTTAAGGACCTCTCCCAAATGTGTACAATTGCCCTGGGGTTTGTACCTTTAGTTCTTTTGTTCACCTGTAGCAAGTTATCCAGCCTTTCTCTTTTCCCATTCAGTCAGTTCCTCCTCATCCACTGTCTTCCCTTCCTATTTCAATCCCAGAACTTTCTCTCTGCCTTTCCACACAGTGTGGTTGCTCCTGTTTGGGTTTCTGGCCTCTGCTCCAATCTCAGTTCCCTTCTCATTGGAATCTCTCTGCATTGAATGCAGTGTAGTCCCCATCAAAGATAGCAGTATGCAATTATTGTCTAACCTCCACTCTCAGTGCCTTGTGACTGGGACTTAAAGAAAATTACAGTAAAACATTATTTTGTTACATGTAATATTAGTCCTCTGATACAGGCTACAATAAATGATTACGGTCAAACGTACAACAGTTACAGACATTTACAGTGTGCGGACATGTTGATGATGGTTATAGCTCTCCTCTGTTGTTGGGTCTCCCTACATCCATTACCCAGGAAGGGTCTGTGCCCATGAGAGAATTTACTGTCAGACCTGAATATTTCCATCTTCAGCACAGAACAGACAAGGTTTTATGTCATGGAGTGGAGGCATTGTAGTCAAAGGCCAATATTGTTGCCCATCCCTAACTACTCTTGAGTTGTGTTTTCTGCCAGTATGGAGGGCAGTTAAGAATCTAACACAATTCTCTGGGTCTGGAGTCGCATGTATGTCGTGCAGAATAAAGATGGCAGGTTTCCTTCCCTCCACATGCCCTTATCCCAAGCAAAATAACCCCACCATCTCATTTACTACAAAACCCAACTCATCATTCCAGCATTGGTAAGGTAAAGGCTCAAAGTTAGATGGCATCAGGTCCTTTTTCCTAAATCAGCTAGTTCAGATGTCATATGACACATGTCTGGGGCTTGAACCTAAACTTCTGGACAGAGGGTGGAGTACCACCATTGTAACAAGAGCCCAAGCTAATCTTATTTTTTTCACCAACACTCACTCCCAAAACAAGATTGTCCCTCTCATGAGCAAGCTGAATTCTTGAGTGTTTAAGAAGTTGTTTTCGCACGCTTTCCTTCATTACTCAGATCTTTGATTATAGGAATTGAGATGTCATGTTGAGGTTGTATAGGACGTTAATGAGGCCTCTTCTGGAGTACTGTGTGCACGACTGGTCACCCTGTTATAGGAAGAATATTATTAAGCTGGAGAGGGTTCAGAAAAGATTTTCGAGGAGAAAGTGAGGACTGCAGATGCTGGAGATCAGAGCTGAAAATGTGTTGTTGGAAAAGCGCAGCAGGTCAGGCAGCATCCAAGGAACAGGAGAATCGACGTTTCGGGTATAAGCCCTTCTTCAGGAAGGGCTTATGCCCGAAACGTCGATTCTCCTGCTCCTTGGATGCTGCTTGACCTGCTGCGCTTTTCCAGCAACACATTTTCAGTTCAGAAAAGATTTGCCAAGATGTTGCTGGGAATGGAAGGTTTGAGTTATAAGGAAAAGCTGGATAGGCTCTGACTTTTTTCACTGGAGCATCGGAGATTGAGGGGTAACCTCATAGAGATATATAAAATCATGAAGGGTGTAAACAAGGTGAATGCAGGTATCGTTTCCCGAGGGTGGGGGTTTGAAAATCTTTGGGACATAGTTTTAAGGTCAGAGGAGAAAGATTTAAAAAAGACATGAGGGGCAATGTTTTTACAAAGGGAATGGTTTGTGCGTGGAATGAATTTCCAGAGGAAATGGTGGATGCGAGTACAGCTGCAACATTTAAAAGAGATCTGGAGAAGTGCCGGAATAAGAAAAGTTTGGAGGGATAAGGGCCAAGCACAGGCAGGTGGGACTAGTTTAGTCTGTTCCTGTGCTATATGACTCCCCATCATTTCCCATCAGAAGCTCAGACACTAGCTCCAAAGAGTATCCCACCACAGCCATTCCCCTACCCTATTACTCTACATTTCCCCTGACTAATGCACCTAACCTTTTCATCCCTGACCACTGTGGGCAATTTAGCATGGCCAAATCACCTAACCTGCATGTCTTTGGACTGTGGGAGGAAACCAGAGCATCTAGAGGAAGTCCATGATGACACAGGGAGAATGTGTCAACTCCACACAGACAGTCACCCGAGTCTGCAATTGAGCCTGGGTCCCTGGCGCTGTGAGGCAGCAGTGCTAACCACTGAGTTACTGTGCCACCAGTTTGTTATGTACAAAGTTTAGTGGAAACATTGGCCTCCATAGATGAGAAAGTTCCGGTTCCTCCACAAGTTGACCTCTGACTGGCAACAAGGAATAATTATGACCAAGAGAGTGGTAACACTGACAGAAACTCGGCTGTCACTGGCCTATTTCTGAAAGCTAAATGAATTGAAGTGAAACAGGTTGCTTAAGAATGCCTTGCCGTCAAAGTGAGGATTCAAAACCATAGCAACTAATCACTTGGTAGAGGAGGAGAAGCCATTTTCCTTGATGTGCGGGAATGTAGGGACAGTGCTGTGGTTGCGAAATACAGACGGTGGGCAATAGGAATAGCAGGGTGATGTCTACCGAAGGTCATGAGGAAAAGATAAATAGCACAGTAGAGTAGCATTAACATACATTGCCCCTATTTACCAGGCCAGTCCCGGTTTGTACAATGACTGTTGGGTACAATGCTGACAATACGCTTAGGGCAGAAGGGGAATTTACTGATGAGATGTTATTTTGGAGTAAACGGAAGGGTTTTTATTTTGAGGAGTAATTTTCAAAAAGCATTGACAGTATCAATGAGCACAGGACTAAGGAGCCAGGGGTTGGGTTTAATGAACTAAAAAGTATGTCTTATGAAGGAGGGACAAGATGGAAAAAATGTTACAGAGCTTCACAGGAATGGAACTATGGTGATTGTATGGGTTAGGGTGGATTGGTCATACTAAATTGCCCATAGTGTTCAGGGATGTGTAGATTAGGTGCATGAGTCAGGGGAAATGTAAAGTAATAGGATAGGGGAATCAGTCTGTATGGGACACTCTTCGGAGGGCCAGTGAGGACTTGTTGGGCCAAATGGTCTGTTTCCACACTGTAGGAATGATTCTATGATTCTATGAAACCAGCTCTACTTCTTCCCTTCAATGTTTTATGCTGAAGCCAAGAAAAAATCTTGGGGGGGTAACTATAGCTGACCTTCAGACCCTATTGGTAATCACACAAGGAGATGATGGCCTAATGGTATTATCACTGAATTGTTAATCCAGAAATCCTGATAATATTCTGGGGGCCCAGGTTTGAATCCTGCCATGGCAGATAGGAGAATTTGAATTAATTTAACGTAAAAGAAATCTGAAATTAAGAGTCTAATGATGACCGTGAATCAATTGTCAGACAGGCCCACCTTTTTCACTAATAGGGAAGGAAACTGCCATCCTTACCTGGTCTGGCCTTCATGTGACTTCAGACCCACAGCGATGCAATTGACTCTTAACAGCTCATTGAGTAACTAGGGATGGGCAATAATGCTACCTAACCTCATCCCATGAATGAGTAACAAAAAAAAATCATGAGAGTATAAGTGTAGGAGTAGGTTCTTGAGACTGTCTCAATAAATTCACAGTTCATGGTCACAACTCCACTTTCTAATTCTCTTATCATAGAGATCTACACCACCAAAAAACGCCCTTTGTTCTATCGAGTCCACGTCAGTCAAAAACAACCATTTAACTATTCTAATTCCATTTTCAGGCCCTTGATTCCCTATTAAATCAAAAATCTAATTCAATCATGAATACATTGAACGATCCTGCTTCCTTCATTCTCTGGGGGGACAAATTCTAAATGCTAATGAGAGGAGAAAAGATTCCTCATCTTCTTTCTTAAATGGGTGACAGGAATGCCTCTGCTCCCTTTTGTATCAGTTTCCATCTCAACTCTTTCTCTCTTATCATGGAAACCCTTGCCACCTCTAGACTTGTGTTTTTCTAGCATGTAGCCCCTGCATTCCAACAGTCATAAAGCCCAACTTGTCTGCATCTCTACTGCCCAACGTTCTCCCACCTCCCACCTCTCCGGGTATGGGCAATGCACCAGACTGCAGCAATCCCTGTTGACGGCGTAATACAGGAGATGTGTCGGCTGGTGACAGACTGTGCTGCAGTGTTGCACGAGGGATTGGACGTGTGCAACTCTTGTTAACTACAGATCCCATCTCCGGGAAAGATGCAATGTATCTGCGCCTCAGGTAGTTACTGACCCTGTTACAGTGCAACGCGGGTGATGTAGCTGTGCATTGCAGCCAGGGGACTGACAGCTGAATAAGATTATTGTTATTCAATGTATGCCTCATTTGAATAATGTATTCAAGTGTAGGGATTGGGACTAATTTCCTGTTCCACCAAAGCCCCATAGCAGTAACAGATAATGCTCCAGAAATAGTATATTTTAATAAGTTCTCTCTGCACTGCACTTAATTCTTGTCATAGCTCCTGACTGGCACTGTTATTCTGAATTTACTTTTGAACTGAGCAGTTGGTAAGAAAGCTGAAGTGAAGACGTCCCTGTTTACTGACACTTCAGGCTAAGGTCCCCATGTGGCACTGTGAAAGTGTATTTATGTTCTTGTTAATATGCAGAGTGCTGGAGGAGAGGGGAAGGGGGTGGAGATTTACAATGGCTGCGTCACATTCATTGAAGCCTCTGATGGTATTTGCCGAGCTATTTCACTTGGACGCCAGCTTACAGGTTTATTTTTAAACCCCAGAATAAATCTGCCTCTGGACGGAGCAACCATTGCAAGTTGCTAAACCTGGTGCGGGGTCGGTGAATTCAGGGGCCCCTCTGAAACACTCCGCAGTTCAGACAGCACCATTTAAGCACTGCTGTGGTGCAGAAACAAATTTGCACATAGCATGATCCCATCCAAAGCAATGAGATATTATCGAGATCGCCGCTTGATAGCGCTCGAATATTGTTGTGAAAAGAGACGTGTTGCCAAAGTCTATTGTCTTGCACTCATCAGGATCATCAATGGGATGGCCAGTGGTCGACTGGCATGGAGTGGAGCGTAGGGGGTCAGTAGATTTGAGCCCAGTGCGGTCAGCCTGTCACAGATGATGGTTAGTGACTTGCAAGCCCAATTAGGATCAGCCCAGCAAGGCAGACAACAAGGCCACATGTGGAAAGCCCTCAGGCTATAGAAGGACTGCAATATCTATCTTTTGACTTTATTTCCCTATTTCCCTCATTTATATGATGAACAACCGCAATGTAGAACGTTCCATTTTTTTTCCTTTATTTCTCTATTTTTATACCCAATTCGTTTTAGTACCTAAGATTTGTTACCAGGTACTTTGTACCTAAAATGGCGTCATGTGTGATAACATTGTAAACTTTTCACTGCATTCCTGTGCTTCTGTACTGGAGTACACGTGACAATACAATGTAATTCTGATTCTAAAATGCAAGAATACCAAATTTCAGAAAATCACGACAATTTATACTATCAGAGACTCGGTAATTCAAAGAAAGGTTTGAATATAGTCACCTTGCAATTAGACATAATTGACTTGTCAGGAGTGAAAGACAAAAGTCTTTGACAATGAACTTTCTTTTCAGCGATAATCAAGTCAATCTGGTGATGCTGTTTGAAGTAGAAAGAAACTTTAGTTGAAGAGTTAGATTTTAAGGGGCTTAGAGTCATAGAGTCATAGAGATGTACAGCACAGAAACAGACCCTTCAGTCCAACTTGTCCATGCTGTCCAGATATCCTAACCCAATCTAGTCCCACTTGCCAGCACCCGGCCTTCCAAAACCTTCCTATTCATATACCTACCCGGATGCCTTTTAAAAGTTGTAATTGTACCAGCCTTCACCACTCCCTCTGGCAGCTCATTCCATATACGTACTACCCTCTGTGTGAAAAAATTGCCCCTTAGGTCTCTTTTATATCTTTCCCTCTCACCTTAAACCTATGCCCTCTAGTTCTGGACTTCCCCAAAGCAGAGAAAAACTTTATTTATTTATTCTATCCATGCCCCTCATTGATTTTATAAACCTCTGTAAGGTCACCCATCAGCCTCTGACGCTCCAGGGAAAACAGCCCTAGCCTAGTCAGCCTCTCCCTATAACTCAAATCCTCCAACCCCAGCAACACCCTTGCAAATTTTTTTTGAGCCCTTTCAAGTTTCAAAACATCCTTCTGACAAGAAGGAAACCAGAATTGCATGCAATATTCCAAAAATACTTCTTAAAGGAGGAGTTGGAGTGGTTAAAGGAGAAATTTATCAGAAAACTTCAATGGCTTGGGGGTACTCATATACAAAAGACAAAAAGGTAATCAGGAAAGTTAATAGAATGTTGGTCCTAATTTCAAGGGGACTGGAGCGCAAGGGTGAGGAAGTCTTTCTACAACTATACAAAGTGCTGGTGAGACCACATTTGGAGTATTGTGGAGAGTATTAAGGAAAAATATCATTTCACTGGAGGCAGTTCAGAGAAGTTTCACTAGAATGACCCTCAATATGCTGGGATTGTCTTCCGAGCAAAGGCTGGGAGTTTCAAAGAATGAGAGGTGACCTCATTAAAACATATCGGATTCTTGAGAGACTTGATAGGTAAATGCTGAGAGGCTGTTTTCCCTCATGCATGAACGGGTATAATGTCAGAATTAAGGGGTGCCAATTGAAGACTGAGATAGGAGGGATTTCTTTCTCTCAGAGGGTTGAGAGACTTTAGAGATCTTCACCACAGAGAGACTTGTGGGGTAGAGTTCTGTGTATATGTCAGGCTGAAATAAATACATTCTTGAACAATGGAGGAATTAAATGGATTACGGGGAAAGGGCAGGAACATGGATTTGAGGAATGCTGGATCAGCCATGATCCTCTTAAATTGCAGAGCGGTCTGAGCTTCTTCAAAGTTTTCTGATCACTGTAATCCCTCAGTTCTGTGACTCTCTATAAATCTGATTTTTACACTTTCTCCAATGCTCAATGGCCTTTTTATTTTAGGGAGACCAGAGGTACACTCAATGCGTCTAACCAGCATTCTACAAAAGTTAAGCCAACATTAAAGCTATCATATAAAAAGCTGCAGATCCACAACATAAGACAATAATGCCAGTACTGTTGATCACTCAGGTAGATGTGGTTAATATGAAGGCAGTAGAGTAGCAAGTTAATAGCAGTTTATATCATACCTGTGTATCACTGTAGTCCAAAAGGTTAACTTGAGCACTGTAGAATAAATGGTTCATATTGAAACAGTGTAAAATTGCAAAGAGTTAATGTAAAGGCAGTGTAAATCTATCATGCTTTTGTAGTTCCAAGGTTATATGTCACTTATATGCAAAGGTGAATTGGCAGCCCAGAGCAAAAACTGCTGTAAATCAGAAACGAAAACAGAATTCGCTGATAAAACTCAGCAGATCTGGCAGCGTCTGAACAGGGAAATTAGAGTTAACATTTTAGGTCAAGTGGCCCTTCCTCAGAACAGTATAGACTGATTCTGTTAAGGTTATGTATCATTTAGCTTTAACAGGCTGTGAGTTGAGAGTGTAGTGCTGGAAAATTGCAGTAAGTCAGGCAGAATCCAAGGAGCAGAAGATTCGATGTTTCGGGCATAAGCACCCCTGCTGAAGGGCTTTTGCCTGAAATGTCGACTCTCCTGCTCCTCAGTTGCTGCCTGACCTGCTGTGCTTTTCCAGCACTACACTCTTGACTCTAATCTTCAGCATCTGCAGTCCTCACTTTCACCCAGTTGATTTTAACAGGCAGTATACCTTTGAGGTATAAAGGCTTACTTGTTGATTATTGCAGTGTGTAGGGTTAATGTCAGCTGCAATAATCACAGTATTTGAAGAGTTCATGTCAGGACTGTGTAATATAGTAGTTTATGATTTTAATGTCAGTAGTATTGATTCCCTAGGGCCAGCAAGACAATGACACCTCACAATATTACAAAGGGTTCATGACAATACTGTTGGCCATTCTAGTGCAAAGAGTCATTGTCAAGGTAGAACATCACTGTGGCAGAAAGGTTTATAGTGATGTGTGTCACCAAGGTTGAAAGGGTTAATGTCTGCACTATTGATCATTTGATAACAGCCATGTCCAATTGGTTAGCACTTCCAGCTCTGAGTGAGAAGGTTTCAATGTGTCATTACTCTGTTGACCACTGCTGACCCCTCATGGTATTTGTCACCACTATGAGCATGTATTTCAGAATAAAGTTTGTTTGGGGTAAGTTTCTTGCCACCAAATGGCCTTTGGTGCAATTTGGGCCTGCCAAATGGTGCTGGATACACTGCCACTGACTGTGTGTGACATTAGTACAATGGGTGGAGCTTTATGTTACATGAATATTAACTCTGCTAGAACTATTGCCATAAACTACATTCTTTACCCCATTCTTACCCCATTATACAATCACAGATGTAATATTTACCACTGCTCCATTGTGTCTCCCCTCCCCAAGTCTCCTCCTTCATAAATGCAGATAGGCTGGCAGGTTTACAATTTTCCCAGAATGCATTCTTTTTTGGATCTGGAGATCTCTTGCTTAAGGACTATGGACCCTTGTTTCAATCCAAGGATCAATCTTCCACTGGAGGATTTTTTAATCTCCCTGGTATCATCGTTCTTTTTGGACCTTGTTTTTGGTCCATATTCTTATCTGGTAGATCCTCAATCTCCTTCACAATGAAACTCTTTTCTGCTAACAAAGGTAGTTGGCCAAAACCTCATCATGGGGTTGGGGTTGAAATGCTCCATTGAAACATATACTCTCTTCCATGGATTTTCTGACCAAGTAGAATCCTTCTCATTGGAAGAGGTGGTTTTGTTTTATCAATAACCTAAATGTTTAAACTAGGAAACGTCTTTGTCTTGACCATGTCCTCAATCTGTGGACACTAGATTGGCCTCCAGGCAGCCCACCTCCCTCAATTTGGTGTTCAGATTGGTTATCACCGCTTACCCTCTGTGGCGGTTTAACTGGCCAATGACATTTTCTCACATGTTCAGTCTTGTTAATGGGATCTTGTTGCTTCACTCACAGCCATCTTGCTTTGACTGTACTGCTATTGAACAGCATCAGTTAAGGATTCTTGAGACACCTCAAGTGGGTTGCACTTCTCATTCTTGTTTCTCAGTAATAGCTCCTTCTTACAAACTTTGCTGAGTTTTCCCTCTTTAGATCCATCTTCAGTGGGATTAGAATAGTTATAGAATCCCTATACTGTGGAAGCAGATCATTCAAACCTACTGCCTGATGAAGGGCCTTTTCCCAAAACGTGGATTCTCTTGCTCCTCGGATACTGCCTGACCTGCTGTACTTTTCTCGACTCTAATCTCCAGCATCTGCAGTTCTCACTTTCGCCATTTAACCCATCAAGTCCCCACTGGCCATCCAAAAAGCATCCCACCCCTTATCCTTGTAACCCTACATTACCCATGGCTAATCCACCCAACTTACACATCCCTGGACACTATGGACAGTCTTCCCTTCCTGGACCTCTCCATCTCCATCAACGATGACTGACTCAACACTGACATTTTCTCTAAACCCACCGATACCCTCAGCTACCTGGATTACACCTCCTCCCACCCTGCCTCCTGCAAAAATGCCTCCACTGCATATGCTCCCAGGAGGACCAATTCCACCACAGAACCCACCAGATGGCCTCCTTCTTTAAAGACCGCAATTTCTCCTCCCATGTGGTTGATGATGCCCTCCAGCACATCTCATCCACATCCCACACCTCTGCCCTCGAACCCGCCCCTCCAACCGCAACAAGGACAGAACCCCCAGGTCCTCACCTTCCTTCCCACCAACCTCTGCATATATCGCATCATCCACCGTCATTTCTGCCACCTAAGAACGGACCCCACCACCAGAGATATATTTGCCTCCCCACCCCTATCCGCTTTAGATAAAGACTGTTCTCTCCGCGACTACCTCTTCAGGTCCACATCCCCTAACAACCCACTCTCGCTTGCCACCACAGGAAGTGCAAAACCTGCACCCACACCTTTCTCATTACTTCTGTCCAAGGCCCCAAAGGAGCCTTCCACATCCGTCAATGTTTCACCTGCACTTCCACATGTCATTTACTGTATCCATTGCTCCCGATGTGGTCGCCTCTGCATTGGGGAGACAGGACACCTACTCGCAGACTGCTTCAGAGACCATCTCCGGGACACCTGCACCAACCAACCCTACCGCCCCGTGGCTGAACACTTCAACTCCGTCTCCCACTCTGCCAGGACGTGCAGGTCCTGGACCTCTTCCATCGCCACTCCCTTACCACCCGACGCCTGGAGGAAGAATGCCTCATCTTCCGCTTCGGAACCCTCCAACCCCATGGCATCAGTGTGGATTTCAACAGTTTCCTTCCCCCCACCACCAACTTAACCCACTTCCAACCTTCCAACTCAGCACTATCCTCATGACCCACCCATCTGTCCATCGTCCTTCCCACCTATCTGCTCCACCCTCCTCTCTGACCTATCAACTTTACCCCCACCTTCATCCACCTATTGTAGTATTAGCTACTTCCCCCCTCCCCCACCCCCCACCCAGCCTTACTGCCCTCCCATTTATCTCTCCACCTCTGAGGCTCCCAGCCTTATTCCTGATGAATTGTCGGTGTTTCAGCTCCTTGGATGCTGCCTGACCTGCTGTGCTTTTCCAGCACCACACTCTTGACAGTTTAAACACGGCCAATCCTCTTAGACTGCAGGTCTGAGGCAGGAAACTAGAGCATCCGTAGGAAACCCATGTAGTCACGGGGAGAAGGCACTAACTCCACACAGACAGTTGCCTGAGGCTGGAATCAAATCTGGGTCCCTGGCTAACCACTGAGCCACTGTGCTGCCCCAAGAGTGGTTATTTTGGACCAGTGGAGATGCGATGGGCTGAAGGACTTCTTTATGTGCTGTAGATTTCTATGTCTGCATTATAGGGCTCTTTCGAGGCCAGTGTTCTCTTGGAACTTGTCGGACTCATTCAAGTCTCTTTTGAAGTCCAAGCATTGGTACTGGCTCAAACTGTGGATTGTTGATAGCAATTGACAGAAGCACTTCCCCTGTCTTATGCTCTCTATCTTGCTGTGTAACTTGTAGCAAACTGTGCTCTTGACACCAACACCACCTAACCTCATCTCTGGAGGTTGTACCTTCAGTTTTTTTACCCTTGGTAACTGGTATAGGTAGGATGCCAGCCTTGACCCATTTGTCAAACTTCAATTCAGCAAGAAGCCCAATGACATAACCGATTCTGTGATTCCTAAATTAGAAAAGATAGTTTGAGAGAAACTCAACAGCTCCAACAGCATTTTCCAAAAGAGAAATTGTGATGGTTTTGAGCCCAATATGATTCTTCACCAGAGCACACCTTGAGCCCTTTCTTTTGGAAATAAAGTGCCCTTCCTAAGTCTTTCATAAATCTTCCACTAAAATTACACCTTAATCACTGAGTCCTTTTAGATCTTTTGTTCCTTCTTCCTTCCCTTCTGTTGATTGACTCTTCCACCAGATTTCATTAGCTTATGTCTTTTATATAATGCTGAGACTTCCCTGAATTTATCACCCTAGCCTAATTTTTCTCCCGCTGGCCCTTCAGTTGTCTGTTGTAATTGTGTCTTGCGCAGCCTGATCTGAATTATTTGAAGCTTGTGTTGAGAGGTGGGAACTCTCTTTTATCACTTCCTCGCCTTCCATTTCTGGGGGTTGTGAGGGGGGGTGGTGGGTGGGGGATACGCTAGGACCAAGGCCACAGTCTCCACGTATGACGTACACCCATACTGAGATGAGGAAACGTTTCAGCACTCAGAGGGTGGTTGGTCTCCACCATAGCAGGCTGTGGAGTTTGAGTCACTGAGTATATTCAAGAAAGAGATCGATCATGAAGTAGCCCAGTGCTGCCGCACAGCACCAGAGGCCTGGGTTTGCTTCCCTCCTTGGCTGACTGACTGTGTGGAGTTTGCACATTCTCCCTGTGTCTGCGTGGGTTTCCTCCCACAGTCCAGAGATATGCAGGTTAGGTGAATTGGCCATGCTAAATTGTCCATTGTGTTAGTCAGGGGTAAATATAGGGTAGGGGGATGGATTACCTTTCGGAGGGTTGGTGTGGACTTGTTGGGCCATATGGCCTGTTTCCATCCTGTAGGTCATCTCACCTGAATGTTTTATATTTTCAGGAATCATTGAATCGCTAGAGTGTGAAAACAGGCCATTCTGCCCATCGAGACCTAGCAACCCTCTGAAGAGCATCCCACCTAAACCCATCCCCTTACCGTATCTCTATAATCCTGAAATGCCCCTGGCTAATCCCCCTAGCTTGCTCATTCCTGGACACTACAGGTAGTTTAGCATGGCCAATCCACCTGGTCTGCCCATCTTTAGGCTGTGGGAGGAAACCGGAGCACCCAGAGGAAACCCACACAGACACGGGGAGAACCACACAAACTCCACACAGACAGGTGTCTGAGGCTGGAATTGAATCCAAGTCCTGGGAGCTGTGAGGCAGCAGTACTAACCACTGAGACACTGTACTGATTATTTAGGGATATGGAGAGAAAGTGGGAATATGGCATCGAGAGAGAGGATTATCAACAATTATATTGGACAGGAGAATAGGTTTTAAGTGCTGAATGAACTGTTGCTGTTCCTCGTTTCCTATGTCTTTTGCACTGTATTCATAAAATCATCCTCTTTACACAATTTAACTTAACTCCCAGAGGCTTCTGTTGCTCTGTACAGACTGAGACTTCTGAGACTGAGCCTCCTTCACTCTTTTTCTGAGAGTGGATGGTTTTCTTTCTCTTTTCCTCACCCACATTCTTCCCCCTGCACCTCTTACCAACTGTTTGATGAAGTTGTGTCCTTAGAGTGCTATACCTGCCCTGTTGCTGCTCCAACACTCTCTGTTTCTGATTCATCAAATTTTAGCTGCTGCCTGATTGCGTCTTCTCAAAGTGGGAATGCTCTATACGGGGCAAGCTCACTTGCTGACTGCACTTCCTTTAATTTTGGATCTTTGTCTCCGCAAAGTAGGGATCTCTGCATAGAATTCCAGTCTGTGTGGCCATTCATTAGATTAGACTCCCTACAGTGCGGAAACTGGCCCTTCGGCCCAACCAGTCCACACCGACCCTCCAAAGAGTAACCCACCCAGACCCATTTCCCTCTGACTAATGTACCGAACACTACAGGCAATTTAGCATAGTCAATTCACCCGAACCTGCACATCTTTGGACTGTGGGAGAAATCCGGAACACCCGAAGGAAACCCACCAGACATGGGAAGAACATGCAAATTCCACACAGATAGTCGCCCGAGGCTGGAATTGAACCTGGGTCCCTGGTGCTGTGAGGCTGCAGTGCTAACCACTGAGCCACCAAAGCAGGCATCCTCAGGTATGTCCCTTCTCTGAGGTCATTCACTACCTGCAATCCTCTTTTATCTATATTCTGTCTGGGAACTGTCTAAATGTTCGATACAGGGTATATACCACTGTACAGTTTTTACAGAAGCGTGTCTATTCTTAGTAAACAACATGGTTAATAAAAGAGAGCAATGAGCAACTACATTACTAGATTAGGAACTCTCAGGAATTGTGAAGAAGACATCTGCTCCCAACCAAGGCTAGTGTGGACCTCCCGGTCCATGTATGATGTCAACACAATGGGTGATGTTCAGTATAACATGAATGTTTACTTCTTTAGAACCCCATAATCTCATATATCAAGGGGTTAAAATTCCACTCTGACCTGACACCCCAGTGCAGTTTGGATGCTGTTAACCAGTTGTTGGGTGAATCAAGGTCCATCTGCCCTCTTGAAAAAGGTCTAATTGCACCAGTTTCCTCGTCAATGTTTATCACAAAACCATATCACCTGGTTACTGTCACTTTGCTGCTTGTGGAAGTCTGGTTGCAGTGTTCCATTTATTGCAACTCTACTTTAGGAAATCTTGAGTTCATGAAAGAAGCTTGGCAAGATTTTTAAAAGTAAAGGGTTAAAGTCAGTGCTGCGTATTCCTCTTTCATAAAGAATTAACATCACAGATGCCACCTGTCGTGTAGAGATTTAATGTAGGTTTATCAGGCCGATCTTCTTATCCTCAAGGCACAGTGACCCTCAACTTAAACTTACCACCAGTCATCTCTATATGAGAGAGTGGTCATAGCATCATAGAGTTATTCAGCATGGAAACAGACCCTTTAGCCTAACTCGTGCATGCTGACCACATATCCTAAATTAATCTTTGCCAGCATTTGGCCTATATTCCTCTAAACCCTTCCTGTTCATGTACCTACCTAGATGTCTTTAACTGTTGTAATTGTGCCAGCCTCCACCGCATCCTCAGTCCAAACACACACCAGCCTTCATTCCCTTTTATATCTTTCCCTCTCACTTTAAACCTATGCCCTCTAGATTTGGACTCCCCCTCCCCTGATAAAAAGACCTTGGGCTATTCACTGTATCCATGCCCTGAATGATTTTATAAACCTCTATAACTCCTCAGCCTCCATATTCCAGGGAAAATAGCCTCAGCCTCTCCCTGTAGCTCAAACCCTCCTACCCTGGCAACATCATGCAAATCTTTTCTGAGCCCTTTCTAGTTTAAAAACATCTTTCCTGTAGCAGGGCGATGAGAAATGGATGCAGTATTCTAAAGGCCACACCTAATGTCCTGTATGGTCACAACATGGCACCTTCCTCTTGGACTATGGATGCCTTATCTTTAAAAGGGTGGCATGGTGGCTGAGTGGTTAGCGCTGCTACCTCACAGTGCCAGGCACCCAGGTTTGACTCCAGCCTTGGGCAACTGTCTGTGTCGAGTGTTGCACGTTCTTCCTGCGTCTGCATGGTTTCCTTCGGGTGCTCTGATTTCCTCCCACAGTCCAAGGATGTGCAGGTTCGGTGGATAGGCCATGCTAAATTGCCCCATAGTGTCAAAGGATGTGTTGGCTAAATGGGTTAGTCGGGGAAATGCAGGGTTACAGGTAGGGGGATGTGTCTGGGTGGGATGTCCTCAGAGGGTCAGTGTGCTCTTGATGGGCTGAATGGGCTGCTTCCACATTGTAGGAATTCTATAAACTAGTTAATATCAAGGTTGTTGATCACTGTGGTTTAATGGGTTAATATCAGGGATTTGTATCACTGCCCTGTTTTGACAAACGTTGGGAAGAAAGTTTCTTCATTAATCTGTGCACGAGTTTTCATTACTTGGGGAATCTGACAAACGATGTGTTCAGTCTATTCATCTCTTTGGATTTTGAAGCCAATGTTTTCAACCCTGACTGGCCTACATCATACTGACTCGTGGTGGTGGTGCCTCCTTTGTGAACCACCTTCTCATACTTGACTCATCACACTCGCCAACATGAGGCAAATTTGCTAAAGGCTGTTTTGACATCTCCTTAAATAATCACGGGGGGGCAGGAGGCCGATGATGGATGGAGCTGGGAGCCTGAGTGAAAGGCTTTGATTTAAACGCCCTCGCGACAGTGCTATACAGAGCTCAGATTAATGCACAGTTTGAAAGATGCACTTCCCAGTTCCACATCTTATCCCAATCTCCATTGAGCGGGCTGCAGCAGACACCTCTTTCTTCCTCAGATAACCCCAGGAGGTGAGAGCGAGGATGGTCAAACATTACGAGGTAACTTGAGTCCGTGCGGAACTTTCAGCACCAATTCCTTCAATTTATTTGGATGAAATACTTCACAGGAGACAATCTTGACTTAGATCAGGCACCAATTCATGAAACCCTCAAACCTTCACCATCCTTCAGTTATGTCATGAATGACCTGTATCTTCACTCGATTTCTCTTCCTTTGCCATCTATTACTGGTTACTCTTAGGCATCTCTTCCTGTGTGTGTATTGATGTTTGCATCAGTACCTGGTCTAAGCCGTTGCCAGAGGCTGGACCATGAGTGATGCCACTGTGCAGTCATTGCTGCAGGACACTATTCCACTCTTGCCTCCAGCTGCAGGCATTTCGGATGGATTTACAGGTTGGTATCCGACCTCGAAGACAACATAATGACTGTACTTGTCAGCCATCAAGTGTCCAAATGGGAAACCTTTCTCTTTATTCCTCACTGCTTCCTCCTGAGGTTTCCTGTCCATGTTCTCTTTCTCCAGCAACACTCTCTTCGAAATGCCCCCTGTGTGGGAATGTATTTTTTGGAATCCCCGCAGTGTGGAAACATGCGATTCACCCCAACAAGTCCACATCAATTCTCCGAAGAACATCCTACACAGACTCATACCCCTACCCAATCCCCATAACCCTGTATTTCCCAGGGCTGATCCACCCAGCCTGCATGTCTCTGGGCACTATTTAGCACGGTTAATCCAACTAACCTGCACATCTTTGGCCTGTGGGAAGAAACCAGCACACCCAGAGGATACTGTACAGATGTGGGGAGAATGTGCAAACTCCACACAGACAGTTGCCTGTGGCTGGAGTGAACCTGGGTTTCTTTTTACGAGTTCCTGTGCCTATTGACTAACCATTGAGCCAACACAATGCCTATTTCAATCTGTTGACTTTGACAATGTTGAAGGCAATGGCAAAGTCTGATCACTGCCTTAACTCTGAGCTCAAGACACTTTGGCTCAAAGGCTTGGATGTTATTGAAGCTAAACATTACATATAAAGAAAGATAGACTTGCATTTAGATATCAACCATATGCCTCCTTAACAACCCCATCAACCTGGGTGGCAACTTTCAGGGATCTTTGTGTGCATGCATAGATCTCTGAAGGTTTCCACCCATATTGACAGGGCTGTTAAGAAGGCAATATTTAAACAAAAGTGTTAGCTTTTACTGGCAGAGGACTGGGTTTCAGAGCCACGAGGTCATGCTGCAGCTGTACAAAACTCTGGTGCAGCCGCACTTGGACTATTGCCTATGTTATAGGAAGGATGTGGAAGCATTGGAAAGGATTTAGAGGAGATATGGATAAACATATGGATGAAAATGGAATTGTGTAGGATAGATGGGCTTCAGATTGGTTTCATAGGTCAGCGCAACATAGGACATAGAACATTATAGCGCAGTACAGGCCCTTCAGCCCTCAATGTTGCATCAACCTGTGAAACCAATCCAAATCCCACCTAACCTGCAGTATTCCATTCTTGTCCATGTGCCTATCCAATTACCATTTAAATGCTCCTAAAGTTGGTGAGTCTACAACTGTTGCAGCAAGTACATTCCACACTCCGACTACTCTCTGAGTAAAGAAACTACTCTGACATCTGTCCTATATCTATCACCCCTCAATTTAAAGCTATGCCCCCTTATGCTAGCCACCAAAGTGTCCACCCAATCGAACCCTCTGATTATCTTATATATCACAATTAAGTCACCTCTCAACCTTCTTCTCTCTAACGAAAACAGCCTCAACTCCCTCAACCTTTCCTCGTAAGACCTGCCCTCCATACCGGGCAACATCCTCGTAAATCTCTTCTGAACCTTTTCCAAAGTTTCCACATCCTTCCTATAATACGGTGACCAGAACTGTACGCAATACTCCAAGTGTGGCCGCACCAGAGATTTGTACAGCTGCAGCATAACCTCATGGTTCCGAAACTCGGTCCCGCTACCAATAAAAGCTAACAAACCGTATGCCTTCTTAACAACCCTATCAACCTGGATGGCAACTTTCAGGGATCTATGTACATGGACACTGAGATCTCTCTGGGGCCTGTACACATCGAGGGCTGAAGGGCCTGTACTGAGCTTTAATGTTCAATGATCCATCAACGTTCACATCTTAACAACACTGGGGGTGTACCTACTCTAAATAGAACTGCAGTGGTTTAATAAGGCAGCTCACCAATATCTTCTCAAGGGCAACTGGGGATGGGCAACAAATACTGATCCTGTCAGAAAAGTCAATAAATTGTTGCACTGGAAAAAGCACATCAAGTCATACAGCATCTGAGGAGCAAGAGAGTCGATATTTCGGGCTTAACCCTTCCTCAGAACTGGAGAGGGGGAAGGGAACTGAGAAATAAATAGAGGATGGGGCTGGGGGAAAGCTAGTTGGGATGGGGATCGGTGGGCGAAGATAGGTGATGGTGATACATCGGTGGGGAGGGTGGAGTGGATAGGTGGGAAGGAAGATGCACAGGTAGGTCAGGTCAAGAGGGAGCACTGGGGTCAGAGGATTGGATCTGGGATGAAGCAAATCTCAGCTGGATTTGGAATGATCCTTTGGAGCCTTTACTGAGGTGAGGGGGCGAAGTGTGGATGCAGGTTTTGTACCTCTTGCATTGGCAGGGGAAGGTGCCAGGTCTGGAGTGGGCTTTGGTGGGGAATATGGACCTAACAAGGGAGTCACGGAAGGAACAATCCCTACAGAATGCAGACGGGGTGGGGAGGGAAATATATTCTTGGTGGGGTGGCTCTGACTGAAAATGGTGGAGGATGATACACTCATTTTGAAGATTATGGGATGGAATGTGATGACCAGGGGAATCTATATTTGTTGCGGCTTGGGTGGGGGGAGGGAGGAGGGGTAACGTTCAAGGGTGGAGAAGCAGGAAATGGAGGAGATGAGACTGAGGGCATTGTTGATAACAGGGGAGGGGAAATTACAGTCCTGGAAGTTGGATGACATCTAAGATGTCCTGAAGTGAAATCGTTCCTCCTGGGAGCAGATACAGTGGAGGTGGAAGAATTGGGTATAAGGCATTTCATTTTTACAGGGGGTGGTGTGGGAAGAGGTGTAGTCAAGGTAGTTGTGGGAGTCAGTGGGTCTGAAGTAGGTGTCCATATTAAGTTGGTCACCGGAGACAGAGAAGGAGAGGGAGGTGTCAGAGATGGTCCAGGTGAATTTGAGGTCAGGGTGGAAAGTGTGGGTTTGGTGAATGAACTGTTCAACTCCTTATGGGAGCACAAGTCAGCACTGATACAGTGATCGATGTAGCAGAGGAAAAGGTGAGGGATTGTGCTGGTGTAGCTGTGAAAGGTGGACTGTTCCACATATCCTTCAGACAGACAGTCATAACTGGGACCCAGGCGGGTATCATAAGCCCCCTCTGGATTGAAGGAAGTGGGACAATTGAAAGGAGATGTTACTTAAGGTGAGGACTAGTTCCACCAATCAAATGAGATTTGGGTGTGTTGGCAGGAGAGGAAGAAACGGAGGGCTTTGAGATCTTCCTCATGGGCGATGCAGGTGTAGAGGGACTGTATGTCTCCATGGTGAAAATGAGGTGTTGGGGCCGGGGAATTGGAAGTCATGGAGGAAGTGGAGGCCGCGCGTGGTGTCTTGAACATATGTGAGGGGTTCCTGAACTAAGGGGGTCAGGACAGAGTTGAGATAAGCCGAGATGAGTTCGATAGGGCAGGAGCAGGCAGAGACAATTGGTTGACCGGAGCAGTCAGGTTTGTGGATTTTGGGTAAGAGGTAGAAATGGGCGGTGTTGAGTTAGGCAACTGTGAGGTTGGAGGCTGAGGATGGGAGATCCCCTGAGGTGATGAGATTGTGGATGGTCTTGGAGATGATGTTTTGGTGATGGGAGGTGGGGTCATGGTTGAGGGGACGGTAGGAGGAGGTGTCAGCAAGTTGGCATCTGGCCTCGGCGATGTAGAGGTCAGAGTGCCCCTGTGACCGCTGCCTCCGCGAATGCCATTGATGATGTCATTTCCGCCCACACAACAGCCGCCCAAATCACTTCCGCTGATGCCAGCAGCACGCTGCTTCCACGGGTGCTGCCAGTCACGTGACCACTGACATCACCACAGATCACATGACAGTTCCAATGCATACCCCCACTCCAGAGACAGACTCAACTGCACTTCTAATTCCAGCTCAAAATTTGGCCCCAGCCCCAAGCCCCGCTGGGTAGTTACCATCTGTCAGACCTCGCCTGCACTGAGGATGAATTATCAGTTCTCAGCAAAGGACTCACTTTTGTTCCACTTCACCCCCATGACAACAAATTCCATAGGCGCCGCAATGATCAGCTCTCTAACCCCCTCCTTCTCCCACTACATCGATAACTCCCACAAGGAGATTGAGCATCCACTAATTCACACCTTCCACCCTGACCTCCAATTCACCTGGGCCATCTTCACCACCTTCCTCCCTTTCCTGGACCACTCTATCTCTGTCTCCGGTGACTGTCTGAACATGGACGTCTACTTAAAACCCACCGATTCCCACAGCTACCTTGACTCCAACGACCCCTCCTGTTAAAAACCATGATCCCTTATTCCCAATTCCTCCACTTCTGTGGTATCTGCTCCCAGGATGACTGATTTCACGTCAGGACATCCCAGATGTCATCCCACTTCCAGGACTATAATTTCCCCTCTCCTGTTATCAACAATGGCCTCAATCTCATCTCTTCCATTTCCTGCATCTCCAGAAACCCCGCTCCCCCAACTGCAACAAATATAGAATCTCCTTGGTCCACACATTTCACCCCACTCATCTCCAGAACGAGCATATCATCCTCTGCCATTTTCACCAACTACAGTCAGACCCACCCCACCAAAGATATATTTCCCTCCCCACCCCATCTGCGTTCTGTAGGGGTTATTCATTCCGTGACTCCCTTGCTAGGTCCACACTTCCCACCAAACCCCTCTTCAGACCTGGCACCTTCCCCAGCCAACGCAAAATATGCAAAACCTGCACCCGCACCTTGTCCTTACCTCCACAAAGGCCCCAAAGGATCATTCCAAATCCAGCTAAGATTTGTTTGCATACCCTCAAACCTCGTTCATTTCATCCATTGCTCTCGATGTACTCTCCTCGACATCAGAGAGTTTGAGCGCAAACTCGTGGAACAGTTCAGGGAACATCTCTGGTCTGTGTGCACCAACCAAGCCCACCTTCTGGCGGCCAACCATTTCAACTCCCCCTCCCACTTCCCCCATGACATGTTCATTCTGGGCCTCCTCCACTACCTAAATAAGGCCACCTGTAAACTGAAGGAAGAACACCTCATCTTCCATTTCAGGACCCTACTACTACAAGGCCTTAACATTGAATTCGCCAGTTTCCAAATCTCCCCTGCCCCTGTCCCAGCCCAGATCCAACTCTCCGACTCAGATCCACCCTCTTGACTTGACCTACCATCCATCTTCCTTCCCAACTACCCACTCCACATTACCCACCGACCTATGACAATCACCTCCTATCTTTACCTGCCTATCCCCATCCCAACTACCTTTCCCCCAGCCCCACTTATTTATTTCTCAGCCCCCTTCCCTCTCCCCAGTCCTGATGAAGGGTTAAGCCCAAAACGTTGTCTCTCTTGCTCCTCGGATGCTGCCTGACCTGCTGTGATTTTTCCAACACCACACTTTATCGACTCTAGCTTCTCCAACATCTGCAGTCCTCACTATCTCCAACTTATCAGCAAGGTCTGTATCCAACGAATGAATTTTAAAAAACTCTCAATTTATCCAGAAGTTACTGAAGCATTTTTTGAAATTGTGCCGTTGTTTTATCAGATTGCTTTTCATTGGCTAAAGTGCAAAGGGTAGCCAATGGAAATGGTCACCTTAAGGAGTTGACACCATTGACTGAGAGGAGAGGGAGCTGCCAGCTGCTTGCTTGGCATGGCACCTCAATAGGCAAGCCACTTCTAGTCTCAGGGACTCCACTGTGAGCTGGAACGATGGTGGCAGAGGACGGGGAGAGGAGCCAATCAGGGGCTCCAAATTCCATTTCCCCAGATGACCATGTGCCCCTCACTATGTACAAACCCGTGGATCCACAATTTGCCTCCTCAGTGATCTGGTCCAGCCCGGCCAACATCAGCCCCAATTCTGAGGGACCCAAAACGATGGTTAGAAACAGGGAGAAATGAAACCATCAGTCTCTCGAGCCAATTCCTACAGTCAATGAGGTCATCGCTGATCTGTAACTTAGCTGTATTTGATTTATTTGTTGCTGTGTGCATTTTGTTACAAATACAGTGAAAAATGTTTAGTGATTCCACTCTCCTGCGCCATCTTAAAACACACAAAAAAACCAAAACATGGCAGAAAATAAGCAATAAGGTCCAACTCTACATTTCATTCTTGTTAAGTGGTCTTTGGAATGACTCTCTCATCCTAGCTCAACTTTCAAACCTGTGACCTCTACCAGCTAGAGAGTCAAGGGCAGCAGGTCCATGGGACTACCTGACACTGCAAGTTCCCTTCCAAGCCCCACACACCATCGTGGCTTGGAACTCTCTCACTGCTCACACACTGTCACTGGGTCAAAATCCTGGAATCTTCTCCTTAACAGCATCACAAGGACAGCAGTGATTCAAGAAGGCATCTCGTCACCACCTTCTTAAGGGTCACTAGGCACAGGCAATAAATGCTGGCCCAGCCAATAATGTCCCATGAAAGTACATGCCTTTACCTCATGTTCATCAATACCTTTGACTCATAAAATCTATAACTATCAAATGTGAATTTAACAATGCACCAAATAAAGGTTTCAAACTTTTATCACTGTGTGTGTGTGTGCAGATGTTTCCTAATTTGACTCCTGAAAGGGCTACTTCGGATTTTTTTGCTTACAAGAGTATAAAAGTCAAGAGTGTGGTGCTAGAAAAGCACAGCAGGTCAGGCAGCTTTTGATGAATAGGAGAATCAATGTTTTGGGCATAACCCCTTCACCTAAATTCCTTTTGAAGGGTCTTGTGCCTGAAATCTCGATTCTCCTGCTCCTCGGATGCTGCCTGACCTGCTGCGCTTTTCCAGCACCGCACTGTCGACTCTGATCTCCAGCAGCTGCAGTCCTCACTTTCTCCCCTACAGTATAAAATGTGGTCGTTCAAACTGAAGCAGACATGTTAAATTTTAATGGGGGAAATTATGTAACCTAAGATCATAAGACCATAAGATATAAGATCAGAAATAGGCTATTTGGCCCATTGAGTCTTCTCCATCATTCTGTCATAATTGCTATGTTTCTCAACCCCATTCTCCTGCACTCTCCCTGTAGCCCTTGATCCCCTTACCAATCGAGAACTTATCTGTGTCTTTAATACACCCAATGACTTGGCTTCCACAGTCTTCTGCGGCAATGAGTTCCACAGTGTCACCACCCTGGGATGAAGAAATTCCTCATCATCTCAGCTCTAAAGGGTCATCCCTTCACTCTGGGTCCTAGTCTGTCTATTAGTGGAAATATCTTCTCCATGTCTACTCAATTCAGGAGTCTCAGTATTCTGCAACTGTCAATGAGACCCCCCCCCTTCCCCCATCCTTCTTAACTTCATCCAGTGCAGACCCAGAATCCTCAACTGTTCCCCAGTTGAAAAGCGCCACATTCCCATGACCTTTTTGTGTGTCACCCCTGGATACCATCCATGGTACAAGAGGGACAGGTTGCCTGAATTGATTTGGAAAAATAAATTAAAAAGGTATTATTGCATTATGACAATGATTGTCTTTAAAGAACTATTACATGGCTTACACTAACATTCCATTCCAACAAGGCGCATAAACCTGCAAAATGGAAGTTAAGGATGTATGCGATTAAAAAGAAAGACTCACGATGTGGCCAGAAATGGCAAAACATCTGACGTTTGGGAAATTTATAAAATGCAGCGAAGGCAGACCTAGAAACTGATAAAAGGAGGACGACTAGAATATGAATGCAATCAAGCAAATAACGTAAAACTGGACTGTAAAAACTCCTACAGGCACATGAGAAGAAGCTGTTTGGTTAAAACAAATGTGGGACAATCAAAGTCAGATTCAGGAGAATTTAAGTGTTGAATAGAGAAATAGAAGAGAAAAACTGATTACTTTGTGTCTGTTTTACTGAAGAAGTATAAGAAATCTTGCAGATTTAGAAGTCTAAGTGATTAGTGATAATAAGGAGTTGAAGGAAATAATATAAGTAAGAAAGATGACCTGGAAAAATTAACAGGCTGAAAATGGATAAGTTCCCAGGACCTAGTAGTCAACATCTCAGAGCACTGAAAGAGGTGAACCCAGAGAAAGTCGCTGCATTGTGAATTATCTTCCAAAATTCCATAGATTCTGAAATGATTCTTAAAGACTAGAAGTTTGAAAATGTCACCCCACAATTTAAGATAGGTGCAATGGAAAAGCAGGAAGCTACAGATCCATCAACCTTACATCAGTAGTAGTGAAAATGGCATAATCTGTCATAAAGGACATGATAAATGGAGTATTTGGATTAAAATGAGCCGATGGATCGGTAAATGTGAAAATTGTGTTTGACAAATTTGTGGGAGTTTTTTGTGGATGTAAAAACAAGTTTAATTAAGAGGAGTTGATGGATTTTCAGAAGGCTTTTAATAAGAGTCTCCCCACCCCCAGGCAGTTGGTCAGAAGAATGAAAGAGCATGGGTAATATGAGTATAGAGATATATATTGGCATGGATTAAGAATCGGTTAATGGACAGAAATAAAGAGAAGGAATAATTGGTCATTCTCATGTTGAAAATGTGTTGCTGGAAAAGCGCAGCAGGTCAGGCAGCATCCAAGGAACAGGAGAATTGACATTTCGGGCATAAGCCCTTCTTCAGGAATGAGGAAAGTGTGTCCAGCAGGCTAAGATAAAAGGTTGGCCAGCTGCGGTGAGTGGACCAGTGCTTCGTTGCTCAGACCTTTGAGTACAGGAGTTGGGATATCATATTGAGGTTGTACAGGGCCTTGGTGAGGCCTCTTCTGGAGGACTGTGTCCAGTTCTGGTCCCTCTGTCATAGGAAGTATATTATTAAGCTGGAGAGGATACAAAAGAGATTTATCAAGATGTTGCCAAGAATGAAAGGTTGGAAATATAAGAAAATAGGCTGGAAAGATTGGAACTACTTTCATTGGAGCATTGGTGTTTGAGGTGACTCTATTGAGGTATAGATAAGTCCTTCTCTTAAACTGGGGAGTTCAAGATTAGAGGAGCATATTTGCAAGGTGAGAGGAGAAAGATTTAAAAAGGACAAGAGGGGCAAAATTTTACAGAGAGTGGTTCATGTGTGGAATGAACTGTCAGAGGAAGTGATTGAAGCAGGAACAGTTATAATATTTGAAAGACATTTGGAGAAGTTTATGATAGGAAAGGTTTGGTGGGGTATGTGCTAAGTACAGGCAAGTGGGACTGGTTTAGTTTGGGATTATGGTCAGTGTGGACTGATTGGACCAAAGAGTCTGTTTCCGTGCTATATGACTCTATGACTTAGGCCCAGCTGTTCACAATCAATATCAATGTTTTTGATGTGGGGACAAATTAAAATATTCCAACATTTGCAGATGCTGCAAAGCTAAGATGAAGTGTGCGCTGTGATGAAGATGTAAAATATTTTCAGGAGAATTTGGACAAGTCTTATGAATGGGCAAGGACATGGCAAATGGACTATAATGTGAATAAATGTGAAGTTATCCACTTTTGCAGGAAGGACTGTGCACAGTATTTCTTACATAGTAAGAGGTTGGAAATTTTAGCTGTTGAAAAATACCTGGGTGTCTTTGTCGATAAGCCACTGAAGGCTAATGTGAGGTGCAGCAAGTTATTAAGAAGGCTAATGGCACGTTAGCCTTTATCACAAGAGGATTTGAGTTCAAGAATAACAAAGTCTTCTTCAATTGTGTGACAGCTTTGTTAGACTGTAGCTGGAGTACTGTGCGCAGTTTTGGTCTTCTTATCTCAGAGAAGAAATTATTGCCATAGAAGGGAATGTAACAAAGGCTCGTCAGGCTCATCCCTGGGATGGTGAGACTGTCTGTGAAGAGTGACTGGGCAAACTGGGCCTACATTTTTGAGAGTTTTGGAGAATGAGTTCACTGAAGTATACAAAATACTTAAAGGGATAGATGGGGTGTGTGCAGGTAAGATATTCCTTCTGGTTGGGGTGTCTCGAACAAGAAGGCAATATTTCAAAATAAGGGAATGCCACCTAGGATGAGATGAGGAGAATTTCTTTTTTACTTGAAGGGTTATGAATCTTTGGAATTCTTTTACTAAGGGGCCTGTGATTGGAGAGTCTGTTTGAAGTAGGGGTTGATGAATTTTTGATTACCAACGATGCAAAGGATTAGTTGGATAGTGTGGATAAAGGTATTCAAATATTCAATCACCCATGATTGTATTGATGAGTGGGACAAGCTTGATGGGCTGAATGGCCTTCTCCTAGTCCAATGCCCCTTTTTATTGTATGAGGCAATGGCCGAGTGGTATTATCACTGGACTGTTAATCCAGAGACCCAGGTGATGCTCAGGGAACCCAGGTTTGAATCCTGCTCTGGCAGATGGTGGCATTTGAATTAATTAAAACTTTGGATTTAAGAATCTAATGATGACTATGCATCAATTGTCGGGAAAACCTATCTTGCTCACTAATGTTCCTGAGGGAGGGGAACAGTCACCCTTATCTGACTGGGACTATGTGACTGCAGACCCACAGCAATATGGTTGACTCTTAACTGCCCCCTAGGCTATTAGAGATGGGCAATCAATGCTGGCCTAGCTAATGATGCCCTCATTCCATGAATGAATGTATCATTTTTAAAAAGTCTCGATCCCAAACACCATGCATGTATATACATTCGGCATGAACACTAACCTCCTTTTCCAGTCACAACATACTCCCACTAGTAATCGGCCCAACAAATACCTTATAACTGGGTGTAAGGGATTAACCATATCTGTTGCGATGACACGCAGGAGTGTAAAATATGTCCACTCAAAGCGATGCCAAATAGTTAAAGAGAAAGATGGCGCCCACCCACATCCACATCAATGTTTACACAGATTTAAGTCCCACTTCCTCCAGAGATGTGTCATAACATGGTTGCCTAAAAATATCCAAAAATGGACCCCTGTATGTGGAGGGATTTTTCAAGTCTTCAAAAGACAACTCATAATCCCAAACTCCCCAATCAGAAGTCATTTCTCCATATCTATCCCTATAAATATTTTGAAAACATTGAAGCTGTCATGCCTTAATGTTCTAAAATTTAGAGAGTGCAAGCCAAAATGAAAAAGACTATCTAATGGATAAGAATAGATTCCCTACAGTGTAGAAACAGGCCCTTCAGCGCAGTCAATCCACACCGACTCTCTGAAGAATAATCCACCGGACCCAGTTCCCTCTGACTAATGCACCTCACACTAATAGGCAATTTAGCATGGCCAATTCACCTGATCTGAACATCTTTGGACTGTGGGAGGAAACCCACACAGACACAGGGAGAATGTGCAAACTCCGCCCAGACAGTCTGCTTGAGGCTGGAATTGAACCTGGGACCGAGAGATAGCAGTGCGAACTAGTGAGCCACCGCGCCGCAGATAAACTCCTCTGTACTCATGTTGGTGGAGGGAAAACTTTGGTCAGGTTGCTGGGGAGAATGAAATACGTTCACCAGAAAGGACTTTAGTGTCTTATCCAAAAGATAGCACTTCCATCACTGATATGCTGTGTCAGTATGGTACTGAAGTGTCACTTGGCCAAGTGTTCCAGTCTCTGAAATGAGGTCTTGAACCCATTATTGTATTACTACACAGACTCCAGACCAGACAGGGTGTGCACTTTTAAAGCACTTTGATTATTTCAAAAGGAATAAAGTAAAGAAGTTTTGCTAAAGCTGTGTAAGGAGCTAGTCAACTCCTAGCTGGAATACTGTGAACTGTTTGGTCCAATTATCTACAGAAAGATACCATTAGTGGAGGCCTACCCAGAGAAGGTTCACTCAGGTTAATCCCAGGTATGGAAAGATTGTCTTATGAGGAGAGGTTGTGGAGATTGGGCTTGTACTCATAGGAACATGGACGAATGAGAAGTGACTGCATTGAAACATACAAGATTCAGAGAGGACTTGACGGGATAGATGCAGAAACGTTGTGGGAAAGGACAGAATTTCAGCATAAGGTGTCAAACATTTAAGACAGAGATGATGAGAATTTTTTTCTCCCAGATTCTGTGAAATTCTTTACCCCAGAGGCTGTCAAGGCTGGATCATTAAGTATATTCAAGGTGTAGCACTGAAGGTGTAGAAGCATCGTGTACATGGATCGGGATGTGCCAAGTCAGTTCCTAGATGTCGCTACATATTGGGTGGCTGTGTCCGTGGACATCTGGCGCACTTGGCTAATGCTGAGGGGGAATGTCCTGAGATATTGGTGACTAGTGACTAACGTGGAGATCCTTTGGAGTAAGTGGTGAGCTGGATCTCCTAGGTATCCGTTCTGACTTCCATGTCGAGAATGTCCAGTTTACCTCCAGTGGAATAGGAAGTTGCATTGTAACGAGGCACGGTATGCAATTAATAAGATTGTTAACAAGCAATAACACCGTTTACTAGGCAACTCATTACTACACATAATCTTAGAAAATTGCTCCCAACATTGAGATGGACCTTATCACAATTCTGAAATGATTTGGCCACATTCATTGTCCTTGCCCATTCCCCAGTGAGATATCTATTTGTAAGTCTGATACCTTATAGCAGTGTAAACAGCTCGTGTTGTTAATAAACTTCAAGACAAAAACTATGTTACAAGAATACCATGGGACCTTGATCAGATGGGCTGATGGGCCGAGGAGTGGTAGATGGAGTTTAATTAAATAAATGTGAGGTGTTGCATTTTGGAAAGGCAAATTAGGCTTACACACTTAATGCTAAGGTCTGGGGGTGTGTTGCCACACAAACAGACCTAAGGGTGCAGGCTCATAGTTCCTTGAAATGTAGATGCAGGTAGATAAGATAGTGAAGAAGACATTTGGTACCTTTGTCTTTATACGTCAGTGCATTTAGTATAGGAGTTGGGAGGTAATGCTCTAACACGTACAGTGTTTAATTCAGTTTCAGTGTGAATATTCAGTCTCAGGACATTGGTTAGGCTACTTTTAGAATACTGCATTCAGTTCTGGTCTCCCTGATACAGGAAAAATGTTGTTCAACCTGAAAGGATTCAGAATAGATTGACAAGGATGTTGCTGGAGTTGGAGAATTTGAGTTATAAGGAGAGGTTGAATAGGCTTGGGCTTTTTCCCTGGAGACCGGAGGCCGAGATGTGACCTTCTCGAGGTTTATAAAATGGCGAGGGGCATGGATAGGGTGCCTAGCCAAAGGCTTTTCCCCAGGGTAGGTCTTTTCCAAAACTAGAGGGCATAGGTTTAAGGTGAGAGAGGAAAAATTTAAAAGGGACCTGAGGGGCAAACTTTTCCTGCAGAGGGTGGTGTGTATATGGATTGAGCTACAAGAGGGAGTGGTGAAAGCTAGTACCTTCAAAAGGCATCTGGATCAGTACATGAAAAGGAAGGGTGTAGAGGGATGTAGTGCTAGGTTAATTTAGGATATCTAGTTGGCATGGACGACTTGGACCAAAGGGTCTGTTTTCATGCTGTATAATTCTATGACTCTCTGACTGTATATAGGGAAGCACTCAGACCATAACATCCTGGGATGGTGTTGGTCGCAAGAAACACTTCTGGTCAACGTGTCACCCACTGAGCCAATCTGAGACTGAGTTTTCACACTGAAACTGAATTAAACACTGTACGTGTTAGAGCATTACTGGTCTCCCCATATCTGTGGCCCTGATTCTTGTTTGTGTCATTGGGTTCGGGCAGTTTCATTACCTCTTGCACAATGGGAGCTATAAAACACTCAAACCTCATGAGGAGATGTTTACAGCTTTGAGAACACCTTTGTTCCTTCCTATGCTCCACTTCCTTATCCTCTCAGATAACCCGAGTGTCTGACACTTCCTTCTGCGGCATCAGAGGCTATTACAATTAACCCTTTTTGGGACTTTGTCGAACATGCCTCATTTTATTACAATTTCACTGGCATATATGGCATATTTGCCAATGGGATGGCATGGTGGTTCAGTGGTTAGCACTGCTGCCTCACAGCGCCAGGGACCCAGGTACGATTCCAGCCTCGGGTGACTGTCTGTGTGGAGTTTGCACATTCTCCCTGTGTCTGTATGGGTTTCCTTCGGGTGTTCCGGTTTCCTCCCACAGTCCAAAAGATGTGCAGGTCAGGTAAATTGGCCATGCTAAATTGTCCATAGTTTCAGGTGCATTAGTCAGGGATAAATGTAGGGAAATGAGTCTTGGTGGGTTACTCTTCGGAGGGTCAGTGTGGACTTGTTGGGCCGAAGGGCCTGTTTCCACATTGTAGGGAATCTAATCTAGCCAGGGACATGTGCACCACTGATTGGACCAGCATTTATTGACCATCCCAAATTAATAGAATCCTTACAATGTAGAAGGAGGCCATTCGGCCCATTGAGTCCACACCACCCCTCCAAAGAATATCCTCCCCATACCCAACTCATCCATGAAAACCTGCATTTCCCAGGGCTAATCCCCCTAGCTTACACAAGTCTATGGGTGATTTGGCATGGCCAATCCACCTTCGGACTGTGGGAGGAAACCCATGCAGACACAGGAGGACTCTGCTAACTCCACACAGACAGTTGCCCAAGGCTGGAATCAACTCACCTCCCAAGCAATGTGAGGCAGCAGAGATAACCACAGAGCCTCTGAGTTCCTGTTAACTGCCCTGTGAGAAAATGGAGGTTTGGAGACACCCACAATGCCTACAGGGAGGGACTTTCACGACTCTGACCCAACAATACCAAAGGTTGCGTTCTGAACAATTTCATTCCTTTTAGACTTTCAACAGTTTGATGCAACAGTGTGGCTAACTAAGGCTACTTCAGAGGACATTTAAGGCTCACCCACTTTACTGTAGGCCTGGACTCATGTGTAGGCCAGACCGGGTAGGGATGGCAATTTCCTTCCCTAAAAGCTAACAGGGAACCAGAGCATTTTTTCAACAATCAACAATGATTTCACGTTGCCATTTACTGAAACTAGCTTTTAATTTTCCAGATGTATTAATTGAAAAATTCCACCAGTAGACATGATGGGATTTGAACCCAGGACTCCCCCAGTAAATTAACCTGGACTCCTAATCCAGGCTGACACTCCCAGAGGGGAACCCAAGAAGGGCTACTTTGTCAAGTCAGATCTTAAATCAACATCACAGAGCATTTGTCCGAGTCTCTTGATTGCTAGTCCAGTGACATCACTGCCATGCACCTTGGCAGCAATAGCTTAGTAACCTGCTGTCCCTTACCTGGTCTGGATATATGTGACTCCAGCTCCACAGCAAACCTCTGTAATGCCTTCTGGGCAATTGGGGATGGGCTGTCAATGCTACCCTGGCCAGTAATGCGACATTCCACAAATCAATTAAAAATAACAAATCTCATCCAAATTTATAATTGATCGAAGCTGCACTCATTGATTTACCCAGTTTGGTAGCCGCCCCTGTGAAGGTGTCATTGAGTGTTTTGTTCCCTGGAGTGTTTTGCCACACGATGCGGTCTCCTCTACATTGGGGAGACTGGACGCCTCTGAGCAGAGCGTTTTAGGGAACATCTCCGGGACACCCGCACCAATCAACCCTACCGCCCCGTGGCCCAACGTTTCAACTCCCCCTCTCACTCTGCCGAGGACATGGAGATCCTGGGCCTCCTTCACCGCCGCTCCCTCACCACCAGACGCCTGGAGGAAGAACGCCTCATCTTCCGCCTCGGAACACTTCAACCCCAGGGCATCAATGTAGACTTCAACAGTTTCCTCATTTCCCCTTCCACCACCTCACCCCAGTTCCAAAGTTCCAGCTCAGCACTGTCCCCATAACTTGTCCTACCTGCCTATCTTCTTTTCCACCTATCCACTCCACCCTCTCCCCCACCGACCTATCACCTTCATCCCATCCCCCACTCACCCATTGTACTCTATGCTACTTTGTTGCCACCCCCACCCTCCTCTCATTTGTCTCTCCACCCTTCAGGCACTCTGCCTGTATTCCTGATGAAGGGCTTTTGCCTGAAACATCAATTTTCCTGCTCCTCGGATGCTGCCTGAACTGCTGTGCTTTTCCAGCACCACTCTAATCTAGACCCTGGTGTTTGGCCACAGCCAAGTTTGATCTTGCCATGGCTACTGGATAAAAATCATAGCAGAGGCCTGAGGACGAATTTTCCCTCTTGGTGCTTGATGCACTAAACCTACTCAGAGCACAGAGCATCATTGAATTGGAGTGAGTCAGCAACTCACAAGGTCTGTTCTGTGAGTCATCACTTGGTGACGATATTCCTTCATATCACAGTTTGTTCTTGAAGAAGCCTCCAGGGTGAGAGGGTGAGCAAGTGCGGAGTGATCTCAATTCTACATCTCCTGAGAAAGGGGAAGTTTTTTTGCCGGTGCTGGTAACCTCGTTGAATAACCTTAAGAATTTTAAAGTGGCATGTTTGTGGAGGCTGATGAAAATGGTGCTGAGAGAATAATATGGATCAATGTTCATAATTTCATCTCCACTCCCTGAGGACAGAGGTAATAATACTTAAACCAAAAGGAGGAGGTTATGACTGTGTAGCACCAATTGTAGTCAGTTTGTAGCACTCCTCAAAGTCAATCCTGCAATGTATAAATTAGGAACAGAAGTAGTCCATTCGGCCCTCAAGCCTGATGAGCCATTCAATACAGTCTGGACTGAGCCACTTTCCACTTTCCAGTCCACGCCCTCTTTGATTCCTTTTGTGAGTCAAAAAACTACCTATCTAAAAAAGAAATCCAGTGACCCCTCATTATTATTTAGGGAAGAGAACATCACAGGCCTGTGAACGTCAGAGAGAAAGAAAATCATAGAAACATAGGAAATAGGAGAGGAGTAGACCATTCAGCTCTTCAAGCCTACACCACCATTCACGTGATCATGGCTGATCATCCAACTGAATGGTCTAGTAGTAATATCACTGAACTGTTAATCCAAAGGCTCAGGTAAGGATCTGTGTTCATATCCCACTACAGCAGATTGTGGAATTTGAATTCGACAAAAAAATGTGGAATTAAGTGTCTAATGATGACCATGAAAGGATTGTCAGAAAAAATCCCATCTGGTTCACTAATGGTCATTAGGGAAGGGAACTGCAATCTAAGGATTGTTTGGCTACAACATAACCGTCTCCCTTGGATGGACATTGCACCAGCAACACCCTCATCCTGGAGAATGATTAGATTAGATTAACTACAGTGTGGAAACAGGCCCTTCGGTCCAACAAGTCCACATGGACCCTCTGAACCGAAGAGTAACCCAGCCAGACCCATTTCCCTGAGGATTGATAAGGGCAGAGCGGTAGATGTGATTTATATGGACTTCAGTAAGGCGTTCGATAAGGTTCCCCATGGGTGACTGGTTAGCAAGGTTAGATCTCATGGAATACAGGGAGAACTAGCCATTTGGATACAGAACTGGCTCAAAGGTAGAAGACAGATGGTGGTGGTGGAGGGTTATTTTTCAGACTGGAGGCCTGTGACCAGTGGAGTGCCACAAGGATCCTCTACTTTTTGTCATTTACATAAATGATTTGGAAGCGAGCATAAGAGGTACAGTTAGTAAGTTTGCAGATGACCCCAAAATTGGAGGTGTAGTGGACAGTGAAAAGGATTACCTCAGATTACAACATGATCTTAACCAGATGGGCCAATGGGCTGAGGAGTGGCAGATGGAGTTTAATTCAGATAAATGCGAGGTGCTGCATTTTGGGAAAGCAAATCTTGGCAGGACTTATACACTTAATGGTTAGGTCCTAGGGTGTGTTGCTGAACAAAGAGACCTTGGAGGGCAGGTTCATAGCTCCTTGAAAGTGGAGTCACAGAGACATAGGATAGTGAAGAAGGCATTTGGTATGCTTTCCTTTATTGGTCAGAGTACTGAATACAGGAGTTGGGAGGTCATGTTGTGGCTGTACAGGTCATTGGTTAGGCCACTGTTAGAATATTGCGTGCAATTCTGGTCTCCTTCCTATCAGAAAGATGTTGTGAAACTTGAAAGGGTTCAGAAAAAATTTGCAAGGGTGTTGCTGGGGTTGGAGGATTTGAGCTGTCGGGAGAGGCTGAACAGGCTGGGGCTGTTTTCCCTGGAGCATCGGAGGCTGAGGGGTGACCTTATAGAGGTTTACAAAATTATGAGGGGCATGGATAGGGTAAGTAGGCAAAGTATTTTCCCTAGGGTGTGGGAGTCCAGAACTAGAGGGCATAGGTTTAGGGTGAGAGGGGAAAGATATAAAAGAGACCTAAGGGGCAACTTTTTCACACAGAAGGTGGTGCGTGTATGGAATGATCTGCCAGAGGATGTGGTGGAGGCTGGTACAATTGTAACATTTAAGAGGCATTTGGATGGGTATATGAATAGGAAGGGTTTGGAGGGATATGGGCCGGATTCTGGCAGGTGGGACTAGATTGGGTTGGGATATCTGGTCAGCATGGATGAGTTGGACTGAATGGTCTGTTTCCATGCTGTACATCGCTATGATTCTATGGGCAATCTTAGCATCACCAATTCACCTGCACAGCACATCTTTGGACTGTGGGAGGAAACCCACGCGGACAATGTGCAAACTCCACACCGGCAGTCACTTGAGGCTGGAATTGAACCTGGGACCCTGGTGCTATGAGGCAGCAGTGCTAACCACTGTGCCACCCCAAATGAATAACCATATCCTTGGGCCCCTTTTGCCCCAAGAGCTGAATGCATCCCCACTCCTGAGCAGCCCTGAGGGAGGGCCACACTGTCGAGTCAGATGTTAAACCAAAGCCTGTTTTGTCCTCAGAGGTGGATGTAAAGGCCACAATCAAAAAGAAAGCGGGAGTTCATGCAACATGGGCTGCAGTGTAAAGGTCGTTGGGTGGCATGGTGGCTCAGTAGTTAGAACGTAGAATGTTACAGCACAGTATAGGCCCTTCGGCCCTCGCTAGCACTGTTGCCTCACAGTGCCAGGGGCCCAGGTTCATTTCCACCCTCAGGCGACTGGAGTTTGCACATTCTCCCCATGTCTGAGTGGGTTTCCTCTGGGTGCTCTGGTCTCCTCCCACAGTCCAAAGATGTGCAGGTTAGGTGGATTGGCCATGCTAAATTGCCCAAAGCATCAAGGGATATGCAGACTGGGTTGGTTAGCTATGGGAAATGCAGGGATGGTGTAGGGGTCTGGGTGGGATGCTGTTTGGTGGGTTGGTGCAGACTTGATGGGCTGAATGGCTTCTTTCCACACTGTCAGGATTCTATGTCCTTTCAGTGAGTGTCCTTGTGGATCATTCTGAGGGTGGCAAAGCCACCCTGACTGAAATGGGTCTGGAGTCATCTGTAGCCCAGACTGGATAAGGACAGCAGATTTTCTTCCTGAAAGGGGATGAGTGAACCAGACGGATTTGTAAAAGAAATGATTTGTAAAAGAACTTCACACAGACAGTTGTCATTAGGCTTGTTCTAGATTCCAGATTTTATTGAATTTTGTTGACCTATAAGGTCACCCGCCAGGCTCCGACACTACAGGAAATAAGTCCCAGCCCATTCAGCCTCTCCTTCTCACTCAAACCTTCCAGACTTGGTAACATCCTTTTTTGTACCCTTTCCAATTTAATAATATCCTTCCTACAGCAGAGCATCCAGATGTAGTGAGGGAAGATGTGTAAGTCATGACAGGTAGAAATGGATATTAAGGCTGGAATCTAACCAGGTTAGTGCAGCAGGTAACTGGCTCCAAGTAAGGGTTGTCCAACCAATACAGAGCTGGAACACACACTGTTTCCTGGTCAGCTGAATCCAGTGTGACTCAAGCTTTAGCTTGAGTGAGAACGAACCCTGGGACTGACATGCTGCTCTACTTTGCTGATGGATTTGGATGTTGTACACAGAATAGGAGTCAAAGCCTTCGACATTACCCTGTTTCATTTCCAGGAAAGAGGCTGAGCGAATGTGTCAGTATTGAGTTATAGTCAGCTCACGATTGGAAATTAAATCCATATGTCATGGACAGGCAGTCTGCCTTCTATTTATAACAAACATGATGCTTAAATATGTTCTGAGGGTGCACTGCGCTTTCATTCTCACACACTTCATAATTACAATGAAGCTTTGAGTCACTGTGATGTGACTAGAACATCCAATATTGACGTTCCCTCCAGTGATTGCTACAGGGCAGTTTTAAGTCCTCAAATAAGTACTTCAAATTTCTACCCTGGGGGAAGCAATGGATTACTGCTGCATGTGCACATCTGCGTGGCAAGTTTCTACCGAGCGCATTTTGTTAGGTGCACTGTTGGTCAGTGAGATTCAAGAAGGAGCCATTTGCATTTCCCTATCGCCTTTCGTAACTTCAGGACATCGCGGAAATGCCTGCAGCCAATTAAGTGCTGCTTGGTAACACAAAACATGACCCATTTCTTAGACGAGGCACGTTTTGTCAAAACTGTTTTGTCTTGCACTCATTAGGACAAATCACAAAAATACCAAAGTAAAGGGGGAACATTTTACACTGTATGAAAAGAATGGGCTGAGCCATTGAAAAGTGGACTATCCTTTGCAGAATTCATAGGTCAGTGGGGGTTGGATTGCCAAGGGCAATGCCTCTACTTACTTGTCAACCAATGGGCAGCATAAAATTACCCTTACATTGGTATTCTTGCAAATGTTCCGATGAGTACAGGATATAAAGATTAGATTCCCTACAGTGTGGAAACAGGCCCTTCAGCCCAACAAGTCCACACCGACCCGCCGAAGCGCAACCCACTCAGACCCATTCCCTTACATTTACCCCTTCTCCTAACACTACGGGCAATTTAGCACAGCCAATTCACCTGACCTGCACATCTTTGGACTGCGGGAGGAAACCAGAGCACCCGGAGGAAACCCACGCTGACACGGGGAGACTCCACACAGACAGTTGCCTGAGACGGGAATATGAACCCGGGTCTCTGGCGCTGTGAGGCAGCAGTGCGAACCACTGTGCCACTGTGCCGCCCAAGGTTCAACAAAATGTCAGCAACACTCAAATTCTTCTTGCAGCTCATTCGCTGTTGTGATAGAGGAATAGAAGGAACCAATTTGCTGCCATAGTGGTCCTCTGTATCTATCGCTGTTTGACCATACTTAGGGTTCTGACTGCCAAATTATAAGATATAAAGGTACTAGGAAGAGTGCAAGAAAGATTTACAAGAGTGTCAGCTGAATTGATGGGTTATCCCCATTAGGAGAGAGTGGAAAACTTGGGTCTCTTTTTTTCTGGAAGGAGAACATTGGAAGGTAGAGGCTTAATTGAGGTTTTTGCAAATGATTGCATCTCCAAATACTGACTCACTTCCCTGTCGGAAATTCTGACTGAATCTGTTTTACGCAGTGCATTCCAGATCATAGCAACTCGCTGTGATAAAGAAAAAAAAAATCTCCGGTCTCACCAATTACCTTCAATCTGTGCCCTCCAGTTCTTGACCCTCCTACTCAAAGGAACACCCCCCCGTAATTTTGAGTGCATGCAAGGGGAAAAGACAGGTTAACCATTCTGTGCTGTTGGTCTCTAGTTCTGTCAAAGAATCTTAAATCTGAACCATTAAAATATCTCCTCTTGAGGCAGATGCCGATGAACCTTCCACCTAGTCCTCAAATGTTCTATTTACACGAACTGCATAGCTACTGGGAACAACAATATTGCAGTTTATACAGCAGCTTGGAGAGCCTACAGCATGAGCAATGGCAGCATCAATGAGATGTGGAAGTGAGGAGTTGAGCTAATAGGTAGCAGGAACCTCGCATTGTTTAAGTTAGAATTATGTGGCCTGGAACATGTTTCCTGCAAGATGGGATGGAAGTGGTTGGATTCAAAAGGAAATTGGATGGAGACATGAGGAAAATAAATTTGCAGAGGACATAGTGGGGGTTTGGGACTGACCAGGCCGATCCTACAGAGGATGTGAGGTGGACGTAATGGGCTGAGTGGCCTACTCCCGTGTTGTAACGACTTTTTGACTCTAGATCTGGAAGCTCACAGGACCTCCAAAAGCACGTTGGATTGTGAAAGACTGTCACAGCATTTGAAACAAGAAGGAAACAGGACAGTTAATCTGCATACAGCAAGATCCCACAAGAAGTAGCCACTGTGCTGTTGATAATGTTGACCTAGAGGTGCATAATAGTTCCGAATGCCTTACTCTTCCTCAGTGAGATAAGTGGCCAAATGATTTGCTTCAGTGATGTGGAGTGAGGGATTGGGCTGTTAGAGAATGTGCCCCTGCTCTTTTCTGAGATATTGGATTGAAAGCATGCTTCAGTTCAGTGGAAGGGGGGGTAGGCTGAAGAGAATTATAACTGAAAATGTGTTGTTTGAAAAGCGCAGCAGGTCAGGCAGCATCCAAGGAGCAGGAGAATCGACGTTTCGGGCATGAGCCCTTCTTCAGGAATGAGGAAAGTGTCTCCAGCAGGCTAAGATAAAAGGTAGGGAGGAGGGACTTGGCGAAGGGGCATTGGAAATGCGATAGGTGGAAGGAGGTTAAGGTGAGGGTGATAGGCCAGAGTGGGGGTGGGGGCAGAGAGGTCAGGAAGAAGATTGCAGGTTAGGAAGGTGGTACTGAGTTCGAGGGTTGGGACTGAGACAAGGTGGGGGGACGGGAAATGAGGAAACTGGAGAAATCTGAGTTCATCCCTTGCAGTTGGAGGGTTCCTAGGCAGACGATGAGGCGCTCTTCCTCCAGCCGTCGTGTTGCTATGGCCTGGCGATGGAGGAGTTTCAGAGAACACCTCTGGGACACCCGGACCGACCAACCCAACCACCCCGTGGCTCAACATTTCAACTCCCCCTCCCACTCCATCAAGGACATGCAAGTCCTTGGACTCCTCCATCGCCAGACCATAGCAATACGACGGTTGGAGGAAGAGCGCCTCATCTTCCGCCTAGGAACCCTCCAACCACAAGGGAGAACTCAGATTTTTCCAGTTTCCTCATTTCCCCTCCCCCCACTTTGTCTCAGTCCCAACCCTCAAACTCAGCACCGCCTTCCTAACCTGCAATCTTCTTCCTGACCTCTCCGCCCCCACCCCCACTCCGGCCTATCACCCTCACCTTAATCTCTTTCCACCTATCGCATTTCCAACACCCCTCCCCCACGTCCCTCCTCCCTCCCTATCTTAGCCTGCTGGACACACTTTCCTCATTCCTGAAGAAGGGCTCATGCCCGAAACGTCGATTCTCCTGCTCCTTGGATGCTGCCTGACCTGCTGCGCTTTTCCAGCAACACATTTTCAGCTCTGATCTCCAGCATTTGCAGTCCTCACTTTCTCCTTGAAGAGAATTATAAGCACTGCACAGAAATTGGAAATTACTGCTCAGCCAAGTGAATGGCAGGAATGATCGAACATCCTTGAGTTGGGCAACATAACAATTTTTTTGCATTTGATTCATACAGAGAGATGGTGGAGTTGGGTTTAAGGACTCTCCGAAGTTACCTGTGCTTTACTGAGAATGCTGTCTGCCTTGAAAGATGATTGCCTTGTCTCCTGCTCAAAAACACTTCAATCTTCTCGGCAGCATACATGGTTCATTAGCATTGTCCCAGGCATCAAGGGGTCAGGCCACAGTTCACCCTCCAGGCTGAACCAGGATTCAAGATGCTTTCCTATTTGATGTCCATTCCACACTCTTTGATTATCAACTCTGTGCACCCAAGCCTCAGATTAGACTATCAATGGATAGTGGTGAGGTGGGATGAAGTTCGGACTCAGTAAAAATGTTTGGATTCAGATGTTTCAATCCTATCCTATTTCCTCCCTCCAACTCCATTTTAGTTTAGTCCCATCCCTATCTCTTTTTCTCTAACGTTGCCTTGCTTTTGTGAGTGGACTTTCTGTGTAATTTGGTCATTTAATTAGAGACACGGCTGATTTGACTTTGGAGAAAATTATGTAAGGAGGAGTTAAGAACAAAGAAAATTACAGCAAGGAACAGGCCCTTTGGCCCTCCAAACCTGCACTGATCCAGATCCTCTATCTCAGCCTGTCACCTATTTTCTAAGCACCTGATCCCTCTGCTCTCTGCTTATTCATGTATCTGTCTAGATACATCTTAAGTGATGCAATCGTGCCAGCCTCTACCACCTCCTGGCACCTACCACCTTCTACATAAAGAACGTGACATGCATATCTACCTTAAACTTTTCCCCTCTCACCTTGAAGTCTTGACCCCTAGTAATTCTGGAAAAAAGCTTCTTGCGGTCCAACCTGTCTATACCTCTTGTGATTTTGTAGACCTCAATCAGGTCCCCTCTCAACCACCATCTTTCTAATGAAAGTAATTCTAATCTACTCAACCTCTCCTCATAGCTAGCGCCCTCCATGCCAGGCAACATCATGGTGAACCTCCTCTGCACCCTCTCCAAAACATCCACATCCTTTTGGTAAAGTGGTAAATAGAATTGTACGTAGAATTACAAATGTGGCCGAACCAAGGTCCTATACAACTGTAACATGACCTGCCAACTCTTGTACTCAATGCCCCATCTGATGAAGGAAAGCATGCCATATGCCTTCTTGACCACTCTACATTGCTACCTTCAGAACACAATGGACCTGAACACCCAGATCTTTCTGTACATCAATTTTCCTTAGGACTTTTTCATTTATCATATACTTCGCTCTAGAATTAGATCTTCCAAAATGCATCACCTCACATTTGCCCAGGATTGAACTCCATCTGCCATTTCTCTGCCCATCTCTCCAATCTAATCAGACCACCTATAGCTTCCTCCAAATCATTTATGTCTATCGCAAACAACAGTGTCCCAACGTGGATCCTTATGGAACACCACTGGTTACAGTTCTCCTTTTTGAGAAACTCCCTTCCACTTCTACTCTCTGTCTCCTGTTGCCCAACCAGTTCACTATCCATCTAGCTCGTACACCCTAGACCCTGTGCGACTTTACTTTGTCCATCAGCCATGAAAGTAATCCTAATCTATTCAACCTCTCCTCATAGCTAGCGCCCTCCATACCAGACAATCTTATCTGAAGTCAATGTATATAAAATCTACAGCCCTTCCCTCATCAATCAACATTGTCACTTCCTCAAAGAATCCTATTAAGTTGGTAAGACATGACCTTTCCTGCACAAAACCATGTTGCCTATCTCTGATAAGCCCATTTTCTTCCAAATGTAAGTTACTTCAAGTTGCTGCTGATCATAAGAAGAGTCAACCCATTGACTCTGCTCCACCATTCGATCATGGTTGAAATATTTCTCTATCCCATATTCCTGCATTCTCCTCATAACCTTTCATGCCCTTACCAATTACCATAACCTATTTATTTTGCATCAATTGCATTTAATGTCTTCGCCTCTACAATCTATTGCAGCAATGAGTTCCAGAGAGTCACCATCCTCTGGTCAAAGAAATTCCTCTTCATCTCAGTTGTTCCTTCACTCTGAGGCTGTGTCATCTGGTTGTGGTCTCTCCCAGTAGTGGGAACGTCTCCTTCAGAAGAGTCATAAAGTCACAGAGATGCACAGCATGGAAAGAGACCCTTCAGTCTAACTTGTCCATGCTGACCAGCTATCCCAATCTAATCCAATTCCATTGGCCAGCACTTTGTCCATATCCCTCCGAACTCTTCCTATTCATATACCCATCCAAACGCCTTTTAAATGTTGCAATTGTACAAGTCTCTACCACTTCCTCTGGCAGCTCATTCCATACACACACCACCCTCTGGGTGAAAACATTGCCCCTTAGGTTCCTTTTATATTTTTCCCCTATCACCCTATACCTATGCCCTCTAGTTTGGAACTCGCCCACCCCAGGGAAAAGACGTGAGGGGCATGGATTTATACAACCCATGTCCCTCATGATTTTATAAACCTCTATAAGGTCAGTCCTCAGCTTCCGACGCTCCAGGGAAAACAGCCCCAGCCTATTCAACCTCTCCCTATGGTTCAAATCCTCCAACCCTGGCAACATCCTTGTAAATCTTTTCTGAACCCTTTCAAGTTTCACAACATCCTTCCGATAGGAAGGAGACCAGAATTGCATGCAATATTCCAAAAGTGGCCTAACCAATGTCCTGTACAATCGCGACATGACCTCTCAACTCCTATACTCAATACTCTGACCAATAAATGAAAGCATACTAAACACCTTCTTCACTATCCTATTTGTGTGTGACTCTACTTTCAAGGAGCTATGAACCTGCACTCAAAGGTCTCTTTGTTCAGCAACACTCCCTAGGACCTTATCATCAAGTGTTTAAGTCCTGCTCTGATTTGCTTTTCCACAATTAACACCTCGCATTTATCTAAATTAAACTCCATCTGCCACTCCTCAGCCATTGGCCCATCTAGAGTCATAGAGTCATAGAAATGTACAGCATGGAAACAGACCCTTCGGTCCAACCCGTCCATGCCGACCAGATATCCCAACCCAATCTAGCCCATTGGCCCATCAGATCAAGGTCCTACTGTAATCTGAGGTAACCTTCTTCAGATTACCTCATTCTGCACTACACCTCCAATTTGGTGTTATTTGCAAGCTTAATAAATATACCTCCTATGTTCATATCCAAATCATTTAGATAAATGATGAAAAGTAGTGGATCAAGCAACGATCCTTGTGGCACTTCACTGGTTACACGCCTCTAGTCTGAAATACAACCCTCCCCCACCACCTTTGAGCCAGTTCTGTATCCAAATGGTTGCCAAAAGTCTTTCATGTCCCCTTTTTGTCCTCCTGATTTCCAATTAGTCTCAAAACATTACCTCTGTTTCTCTCTCCACAGATGCTGCCAGACTTGCTCAGTTGCTCCAACAACTTCTGTTTACTTTATATTTTACTTCAGAGTGTAGGATAGAGTAGTAGGCCCAATTGCATCATTTATCAAAGCAATAAGCAGGAGTCAATCTATTTTCCACCACTGTTTATTTAAAAATGCATAGTACAATACAAAGTCCAGGCCTGCTCATTTCCTTTTTTGGCCAACTCCCTTTGCTGGTGAAAATTAGCCCTTTTTTTAATGAAAAATAATGACATGATTGAGAGCATCGAGTTCCTGAAAGTGATGTTCACCAACAGTCTGTCCTGGTCCACTTATATTGATGTGACAGTCAAGAAACCACAGCAACACCTCTTCTTCCTTGGGAGGCTAAGGAAATTCAGCATGTCCATAAGGACTCTTATCAATTTTTATCAATACGCTATGGAAAGAACTCTATCCGGATGCATCACAGCTTGGTATGGCAACTGCTCTGAGTTGTGAACACAGCCCAGCCCATCACATAAGCCAACCCTCCATTCACTGACTCCATCCACACTTTTGGCTGCCTTAGGAAGGCAGCCAATATCATTAAAGACCCCTCTCTCTTCCACATTCTTCCATCAGAGAGAAGATACAGAAGCTTAAGCACACATACCAACAGATTCAAGAACAGCTTCTTCCCCGCTGGGTTATCAGACTTCTGAATGGATCTCTCAAATTTTAAATTTAATGTTGTTCTCATTCTTTGAGCACCTTCTCTGCAGCTATAACACTGTATTCCTCGGTCTGTTCCATTACCCTAATGCACTTTGTATGGTATGATCTGCCTGTACTGCACGCAAAACATGTATCTAAGTGAGAACATGGTACATGTGACAATAATAAATCAAATCAAAACAAATAAAATAAATCAGCCTTTTAGAGTTATAGAGTCATAGAGATGTACAGCATGGAAACAGACCCTTCAGTTCAACCTGTCCATGCCGACCAGATATCCCAACCCAATCTAGTCCCACCTCCCAGAACCCAACCCATATCTCTCCAAACCCTTCCTATTCATATACCCATCGAAATGCCTTTTAAATGTTACAATTGTACCAGCCTCCATCACTTCCTCTGGCAACTCATTCCATACAAGTACCACCCTCTGTGTGAAAAAGTTGCCCCATCGGTCTCTTTTATATCTTTCCCCTCTCACCCTAAACCTATGACCTCTAGTTCTGGACTCCAAAACCCCAGGGAAAATACTTTGTCTATTTATCCTATCCATGCCCCTCATGACTCTATAAACCTGTATAAGGTCACCCCTCAGCCTCCGACGCTCCAGGGAAAACAGCCTTAGCCTATTCAACCTCTCCCTATAGCTCAAATCCTCCAACCCTGGCAACATCCTTGTAAATCATTTCTGAACCATTTCAAGTTTTACAACATCTTTCCAATAGGAAGTCAACCAGAATTGCACGCAATATTCCAACAGTGGCCTAACCAATGTCCTGTACAGCCGCAACATGACCTCCCAACTCCTGTACTCAATACTCTGACCAATAAAGGAAAGCATACCAAACACTTTCTTTACTATCTTAACTACCTGCGACTCCACTTTCAAGGAGCTATGAACCTGCACTCCAAGGTGTCTTTGTTCAGCAACATTCCCTAGGACTTTAACATTAAGTGTATGAGTCCTGCCCTGATTTGCCTTTCCCCAAAATGCAGTATCTCACATTTATCTAAATTAAACTCCATCTGTCACTTCTCAGCCCATTGGCCCATCTCATGAAGATCCTGTTGTAATCTGAGGTAATCTAACCTTCTTCGCTGTCCACTGGACCTGCAACTTTGGTGTCATCTGCAAACTTACTAACTATACCTCTAAGGTCACATCTACATTCTTACTTAGATTACTTTCTGAAGTGGTAGAATTCTAACTTAGATTACTTACAGTGTGGAAACAGGCCCTTCGGCCCAACAAGTCCACACTGACCCGCTGAAGCGCAACCCACCCATACGCCTACACTTACCCCTTCACCTAACACTACGGGCAATTTAGCATGGCCAATTCACCTGACCTGCACATCTTTGGACTGTGGGAGGAAACCGGAACACCCGGAGGAAACCCACGCAGACACGGGGAGAATGTGCAAACTCCACACAGTCAGTCGCCTGAGGCAGGAATTGAACCCACGTCTCTGGCGCTGTGAGGCAACAGTGCTAACCACTCTGCCACCGTGCCGCGCCCACAGTTTTGTTTAAAAAAATCTGCCACAACTTTTATGGAATTACCCAGTGAACAAATTATGAAACAAAACATTGCCCTAAAGGGACAGTGTGATGTTTATAAAAACAAACAGGGTGTGGATTGAGTGAGTTGAGAATGTGTTGCTGGAAAAGCACAGCAGGTCAGGCAGCATTCGAGGAGCAGGAGAATCAACGTTTTGGGCATAAGCCCTTCATCAGACTTATGCCCGAAACACTGACTGTCCTGCTCCTCGGATGCTGCCTGACCTGCTGTGCTTTTCCAGCACCACACTCTCGACTCTGATCTCCAGCATCTGCAGGCCTCACTTTCTCCCTGTGGATTGAGCGAGGGGAATAAATCAATGTGGTGTCACAGAGGGGGGAATAATGCACTCCAGCCCCCGTAGTGTCCAACTCTTTTTAAAAGCCTTGAGGGTGAATATCAGTCCTGTATTTTATAAAATGATCATTAAGTCACCTGTTTGCCTATATACACAGAGACAACCAGGAGATTGGGCAAAGAAGTGGGAGATGGAATACAATGTGGGAAAATGTAAGGTTATGCACTTTGTTAGCAGAATGGAGGCATAGCCTGTTTTCTAAATGGGGAAAGGCTTTGGAAATCCGAAGTGTAAAGGGACTTGGGAGTCCTAGTTCAGGATTCTCTTAAGATTAACATGCAGGTTCGGTTGGCAGTTAGGAAGGCAAATGCAATGTTAACATTCATTTCAAGAGGGCTAGAAGACAAGAGCAGAGATGTCCTGCTGAGGCTGGACAAGGCTCTGTTCAGACCACATTTGGAATATGGATTAGTGGTGCTGGAAGAGCACAGCAGTTCAGGCAGCATCCAAGTAGCTTCGAAATCGACGTTTCGGGCAAAAGCCCTTCATCAGGAATAAAGGCAATGAGTCTGGAGGGAATATTATGAGCAGTTTTAGGCTCCGTATCTAAGGAAGGCTGTGCTGGTCTTGGAAGGATTCAAGGGAGGTTTACAAGAATGGTTTACATCTTTTCATATAAGGAGTGGTTGATGTCTCTGGGTCTGAACTCAACGGAGCTTAGAATAATGAGGGTTGGAATCTGATTGAAACTTATAGAATACTGAGAGGCCTGGATAAAGTGGATATGGGGCAAATGCTTCATCTAGAAGGAGCAGCTAGGAACTGAGGGCAGAGTGAAGGGATAGCCCTTTTGAACTGAGGTGAGGAGGAGTTAGAGGTTTGTTAACCTGTCACACAAGGTTGGGGAGGCTAAGTCATTCAGCGTACTTAAGATAGAGATAGATAGGTTCTTGATTAGTAAGGGGATCAAAGGTTACAGGGAGAAGGCAGGAGATTGGGATGAGAAACACATCGGCTGTGATTGATTGGTGGAGCAGCCCTGATGGGCTGAATGACCTAATTCTGCTGCTGTACATTATGGTCTAACAAGGTCCAAGCCCTGCCTACCAGGGTCAGTGGAACCATAACTAACATGAAAAAAGGGTAGGAAGAGAAAGGGAATTAATATTGAGTGATGTTTAAGGTGGAGATAATGCACTCCCACCCCTGGCAGTGCCCACCTCCCTTAAATAGTCTCAAGTGTGAAAATAACCTTTTATTTTATAAAATCACCACCAAATCAGCCATGTCACTCATTGGACAATTTGAAAGGCAGCACTTTTAAAAGAAAATCCAGAAGTGCTCTTACACACAACTGAACAGCTTTGTTTCTCATCAACAAACCACCCACAGTATTCTTTTTCATCTATTAACCGCGGCAGGTAAATCATCACTAATCTCCGATTGACATGGTCATCGTGAGACTTTTAATTCCATATTTTTAGAAGAAGTTAATTCAAATTCCACCTTTTGCTGTGTGAGGATTCGAACCAAGGTCCCCAGATATTAGCATGCAGGCGTCAATGATTTAAAGTTCATTTGTGGGATGTCAGTGTCGTTGGCTGAGCCAGCATTTTGTTGCCAATCCACAGTTGCCCCTAGAGAAGGAGGTGGTGAGCTGCTTTTTGTATTGCTGGAGCCCACAGACTGTAGGTTGACTCACAATACCCTTTGGGAGGGAATCCCAGGATTTTGACCCAGCAACAGTGATGGAACAACAATGTATTTCCCAGTCAGAATGGTGAGTGGCTTGGGGGAGAACTTGCAGGGGATGGTGTTATCATGTTTCACCTGCCCTTGCTCTTCTAGATGGAATTGTTTGTGGGTTTGGAAGATGCAGTCTGAAGATCTTTGGTGAATTTCTGCAGTGCGTCTTGCCGATAGTACATACTGCTGTCACTGAGCGTTGGTGGTGGAGGGAGTGGGTTGCTTTGTCCTGGATGGTGTCGAGCTTCTTGAGTGCTGTTGGAGCTGCACTCATCCAGGCAAGTGAGGAGCATTCCATCCCGCTCCTGACTTGTGCCTTGTAGACGTTGGACAGGCTTTGGGGAGTCAGGAGATGAGGTACTTGCTGCAGGTTTCCTAGCCTCTGACCTGCTCTGGTAGCCACTGTGTATACTTGATAAGTCCAATTGAGTTTTTGGTCAATGGTAACCCCAAGGATGATGATAGTGGGGGCTTCAGTGATGGTAACACCATTACATGCTAAAGGGCAGTGATTAGATTGTCTCTTATTGGAGGTGGTCATTGCGTGGCATTTGCGTGGCACTCATGACAGTTCCCACTTATGAGCCTAAGCCTGGATATTGTCCTGATCTTATTGCATTTCACCATGCTTATTGCTTCAGTATCTGAGATGTCTTGAATGGTGCTGAACATTGTGCAATCATCAATATTATGGGGCCATGGCCTCCTCTTGAAAAGCAACCCTTAAATATATGTCTCCAATGAGCAATGACTGCTCTCTGTTATTGTTGGAGCATGTCCTGGTTCACTCTTAAATGGGCTATCATTTGCAACATTGTCAATGTGAATTGTGTGCTGGTTGTGTTCAATTGAATGTATACTAATGCAACAACTGGCGATTTATGTCAGGCCCTGTAAATAGAAACAGACAAAATGTGTGGTTGTTGAGTTAGGAGATTTGCGCTTTTCACGAATATTTCTCTAAATAAGTGTCACCCCATTAGTTTTAGTTCTACGCTTCACCAAGAGGCTTTCTGAAATGTTTCACACCCCAGTTACAAAAAGAGAGGCTTTCAACTTCCATGTTCTGTCCCAAAGTGATTGAAATACTTTGCAGTACAATCTGCACACAGCAATGGAACAGATGACCATGATGTTAGTTGCAGGATACTGAAGGAACGGTGATATGTTTCCAAGTCAGGACAGTGAGTGGCTTGAAGGGGAACTTGCAGTGAGTGATCCTCCCATCTATCTCCCACTCTTGTCCTTCTAGATGCTAGAGATTACAGCTTTGGGAAGTGCTGTCAAAACAGCCTTAGTGCCTTTCTGCAGTGTTTCTAGTTATGGTACGTACTGTTGCTACTGGGTATAAGTAATGGAGGGGGGGGGCTGAATATTCAAAGTAATGTCCGTGGTGCCAGTCAAGTGGAGTGCTTTGTCCTGGAAGATGTCAACCCTCTTGCGTGTTGTTGGAGCTGCGCGCATCCAGGCTAGTGGTGAGTGTTCCATCACACTGCTTATTTCTTCCTTGTCAATGGCAGACAAGATTCGGAGAATCAGGAGGTAAGTTATGTGTTGCAGGATTCTTAGCTTCTGATCTGCTCTTGTAGGCACAGCATTTATACGACTGGTCCAGGTCAGTTTCTGGCCAATGGTAACCCTAGGATGTTCAGTTTGAGGGATTCAGTGATAGCAATGCCATGGAACATCTACTATTCTACATCCAACGCAGAAACAACCATCACATTCCTCAAGGCCTACAGATACATTTTAAACCCTCCAAATTTGGACCCACCTTTGATGGTCCATCCTTGCAATACCTGCAAACCTCCACAAACAATTCTCTATCCGGATTTCCTGCTCCACACTCTCGGCTATGTGGAGGCATCTCCATTCACTCTCCTCATCCCTCTCCCAGCTCAAGGCCTCCCTTTCCCAAGTGTGTGGAGCACCTCCACTATTCTACATTCAATACAGAAGTAGCGTCCTGCACCGAGGTTGAACTGGAGCAGATCATTGACTTTGCCCGCAATGTCCACCCCATGCTCAAATTCACTTGGTCCATCTTGGACACCTCCCTCCCCTTTCTTGACCTCTCCATTTCCATCTCTAGTGACAGTCACTAGATGGACATTTACTACAAACCCACAGACTCCCATAACTACTGGGACTACACCTCCTCCCACCCAGTATCCTGCAAGGACTCCATTATGTTCTCCCGATTCCTCTGCCTCCGCAACATCTGCTCAGATGAAGAGACATTCCACACCCAGGCTTCCTAGATGTCCACCTATTTCAAACAATGTGCTTGCCCCCTTGTCATCCAGACAGCACCCCACTGCACCACCTCCATTCCCCGTTCCCCTGTTGTTAAACCCCACCCCTCCAAACACGATAAAGACATAGAGCCCCCTTGTCCTCACCTACCACTTCATCAGTCTCCGCATCCAATGCATCATCCTGAAACACTTCTGCCAACTCCAACTAGATCACACCACCAAGAACATCTTCCTGTCCCCACCCCTCTCTGCCTTCTGCAAGGACCATTCCTTTTGACAGAGTTTGGTTTGTGCCACTCTCCCCACCAAACCCCGATTCCCCCACGTACTTTCCCCTGCAAAAAAAGATGCAAAACCTTCGGGTACACCACCTCTCTCACCTTCATTCAGGGCCCCAAACAGTCCTTCCAGGTGAGTTCACCTGCCTTTTCACCAACCTAGTTTACTGCATCAGCTACTCCTAATATGGTCTTTTCTACATTGGGGTAACCAAGCGTAAACTTAGGGAACGGTTCGCCGAGCATCTCAGCTGGGCCCACAGGGGCCGACCGGACCTCCCAGTCACCGCCCATTTTAATTCCCCTTCCCACTCCCTTTCCAACATGACAACCCTTGGCCTCCTCCATTGCCACAATGAACCAAACTGCACATTGGAGTTAGAACACCTCATCTTCTGCCTGGGCAGCCTACAGCCCGGAGGACTCAACATTGAGTTCTCCAATTTTAAATAATCTCCCTTCCTTTCCCCCGACTCCTCCCAGCCACCTATCAGATTCATCCCTCCCATTGACCAACCAGGTCGTACCCTCTGCCTGTCATCACTTATCCCCATTTCATCGTCCTGCCCCTGCGACACCCTTTATCTGCAGTTCCCCATTCACCCATCCCCAGTCCTGAAGGTGGGTTCCACTCAAAACGTCGACTTTTCTACCGCCCGATGTTGCCTAGCTTGCTGTATTCTTCCAGCCTCTTGCTTGTCTACAATTGACCATCAGGAAGCAATGCTTAGACACTCTTCAGGTGCAGATGGTCAGTGTTTGCATGTCATGAATATTACTTTCCACTTGTCAGCCCAAGTCCGGATATTGTTCAGATCTTGCTGCAGTTAGACACGGACTATTTCGGTTTCTGAGGAGTCATGAATGATGCTGAGCATGTGCAGACATTAGTCAACATCTCCGCTGGTGACTTCATGATGGAGGGAAGGTCATTGATGAATGAATGAATAAAGTGTAAAGAAAGACAAGAATCCAAATGGGACTCCTGGTCTCAACCTTGGAAGGCAAACCAAATAAATAGCTAGATGGTGAAAGGTAACTGAAAGATGATGGACAGATAAATGAATAGATCTACAGATAATAACAGAATTGAAAGTTTGTTCATGAATCATTTACCATTCTTACAGCCAAACACAGGGCCTCTGAGAGAAAATTCTGACTTTCTACTTGACAAAGAGGAGAATTTGAGAGGATTCCATTGAAATTCAGGCACTTGGTGTTTATATCTGTGAGGTGCATTGAATTGAATTGAATTTCCACATTAAAGGCAATATATAAATACAGGGTAGTTTTTCCATTGCGTTGCAGTGTGCAGCCTAAACCTGGGAAGGGGTATAAATTAAAAACTTGGGATTGAGAACAGAAATAATAAGGGCATGCCAAAACGTTGTAGTCTGCACTTGCAATAGTATAATTCCTATCAAATCTTCCTAGGAAGCTGAAAGGAAATCTGATAGGAGGGTGAGACAGAATAGATAGGGAGAAGTTGCTCCCACTCTTAAAAGGGACAAGAATGGAAGATTTAAAATGATTTGCAAATGAAGCAAGGGTGACATGAGAAAATATTTTTTCACCCAGCGAGTGGTGAGGGTGTTGATTGCACTGCGTGGAAATGGAGGAAGGTTTGACTGAAGCGTTCAGGGCACTGGATGGTTATATGTATGAAAATAATGGGCAAGGGTATGGGGAAAAGGTTGGAGTTTGGAACTCGGTAATGATGCTTGTTTAATAAGCTGGACCAGTCGCTATGGGCTGAATGGACTCATTCTGAATGGTAACAATTCTGAGATTCTGTGATGGTGTCCCAAAGTGCTTTATTACAATCAACTATTAGAATTGAGCCACTGTTACATTCTATGAAAATGCTGCAGGCAATTTAATTCACCATGCCATGGGATATGGGTATCACTGGTAAGACGGAACTTGTTGCCCATCCTTAAGTGATCTTGAGCCGACTGGCTTAATTGGCTATTTCAGAAAGCATTTAAGAGTGATACACAGTGCTGTCACATATAGGCCAGAGCAGGCAAGGCTGGCAGATTTCCTTCCCTAAAGGACATTAATAATCTAGATGGGTTTTTACAACAATTAATGACAGTTAAGACCATCTTAACTGAGATAAGCCTTGTATTGTACATTTACTGCTTGAGTTTTACTTGAACTTTGGCAGTCACAGTGGGAACTGAACCCTTGTCCCCAGAACATGAGCCAGGGTTATGAATCCAGCAACATTATCACCATCACCATCAAGACTCCATGAACAGCAATGAATGGAAGACAAAGCATTGGCACACCAATCTGATGTTAAAAGAGTAACGATTGGCCAGGACACCAAGCAGAACAGTCCTGCTCTCTTTCAAAAGAGCGACTTTTGGTGGTCATTTGAGAGGAAGCATGGAGGACTGGTTTAGGGCCTCTCCCATGTTACTGCCTGGATTATATACTGAAGTCTTCCTGTAGGATCTTAAGCTGTGGCTTCTAAATCAGAGGCATCGGCCTGATGAACTGAGCAAGCATACGAAAGAACAAAACAGTAAGGCTTGCGTTTATTTTCGACTGTCCCCAATTACGAACAGCCAACTTGCGAATGTCAGAGAGTCATTGAGTTGTACAGCAGAGACAGGCGCTTCTGCTGACCAGATATCCTAAATTAATCTAGTTCCATTTGCCAGCATTTGGCCCATACCCCTCTAAACTCTTTCCTATTTACATACCCATCCAGATACCTTTTGTATGTTTTAATTGTACCAGCCTCTATCACTTCCTCAGTCCATACATGCATCACCTTTTGTGTGAAAACGTTACCCTTTAGGTCCTTTTTATGTCATTCTCCTCTCACCTTAAACCTATGCCCTCTAGTTTTGGACCTCCCCGTTCTGAGAAAATGGCCTTGGCTAGTCACCCTATCCATGCCCGTCATAACCTTTATAAGGTCAGCTGTCAGCCTATTCAGCCTCCAGAGAAAGTAGTCTCAGCCTATTCAGCCTCTCCCTATAGCTCAAACCTTTCAACCCTGGACTTGTAAACCTTTTCTGCATTCTTTCAAGTTTAACAACATCTTTCCAATAGCAGAGAGACCAGAATTGAAGTTTAATCCCAAAAGTGGCTTCACCAATGTCCTGCAATATAACCTCCCAACTCCTGTACTCAATATAGTAGGGCGCCAGTGGTTAGCACTGCTGCCTCACAGCACCAGGGACTCAGGTTCGATTCCAGCCTCGGGTGACTGTCTGTGTGGAGTTTGCACGTCCTCCCCATGTCTGCGTGGGTTTCCTCCCACAGTCCAAAGATGTGCGGGTCAGGTGAATTGGCCATGCTAAATTGCCCATAGTGTTAGGTGCATTAGTCCAAGGTGGGTTACTCTTTGGAGGGTCGGTGGGCTGAAGGGCCTGTTTCCACACTGTAGGGAATCTTATCTACACTGATTAGATTGTCAAGCATACCAAACACATTTGTCACACCCCTGTCTATCTGCAACTCCACCTTCAAGGAACTATGAATCTGCACTCCAAGGACCTTTTGTTTGGTAACACTCCTCAGGAACTTACCAATAAGTGTGCATGTCCTGCATTAGTTTGCCTTTCCAAACTTGTACTTCTGAATGCGATCCCATACAAGGGTGCAATTTTAAAGATCGGAACGATTAACTTTTCCTGTGCTTACAAATAGTTATTGTTCTGCACTGTGCTCCAACTCACGTGTAAATCGACTTGCAGACAGCATCCAGAACAAAACCCATTCACATCACATGGACTGTCAGTAATGCTTTGTACACCCTTCCCAAAGTGCTTTCAAGGCATTGAGGTATTTTGAAATGTCTGCACTGTACAAAATGCAGGATCATATTTCCACACATGAAGAGTCTGCAAAAAACCACACTGTCATTCATACCAGTGTTAATGTTAATCTGTTTTAATTGAGGGATAAATATTGATCCCAGTGCACAGAGGAAACTTCTTTGTTTTCTATAAATTACACTATGAGGTATTTTACATTCAACCCCCCCGTCCCACCCACCCACCGACCTCGGTTTATCAGTACCTCGGAACAGGCGGTGCCAGTCTGAATTTGCTTCTTAATTTATAAAATCATGAAGGGCATACAGAAGGTGAATAACAAAGGTCTGGTTGGCATGAACAAGTTGGACCGAAGGGTCTGTTTCGGTTCTTTATGACTCTATGTTGCCCCCGGAGGACTGGCCCCACAATGCGGGCAGATGCACTTCAAATGGGCAGGACAAGACACCAGAAAGCACCCAGGTAAAAACAATGACCGCAGATGCTGGAAACCCTTCAGACACTCTGCCTGTATTCCTGATGAAGGGCTTTTGCCCGAAACGTCGATTTTACTGCTCCTTGGATGCTGCCTGAACTGCTGTGCTTTTCCAGCACCACTCTAATCTAAACACCAGAAAGCACCTGGCAGACACAGAGCCCACAGTCTGTTAGGGCGCTCGCACCTTGTGGGCAGGGAGATTGTAAACGAGAGAACGCTGAGAAAGAGAGATAAAGTGGGGAAAAGAAATTGAAGCATGTCACAGCATCCACGATGATGTCAACCTCGGGGCAGCTATTAGATTTCATCACAACAGCTTGCAGAGCTTGAGCTGGATAAGAAATTGAAGTGAGCTCCATTTGCCCAGCTGGGAAAAAAACATCTTCAACAGAGGCCAGTATTCCATCTCTGATAGGGCAGGCCTCCATCAGCCCCTTTGTCTCCTGCAAAACTTCAAATTAATAAATGGCTCGTGAACAAACAATTGCAGGGGCCCAAAGCAGAAAGGTATTAGCCAAACAAACGCTGATAAGATTAGGGAACAGTTCTGTTTTGATCAGAGGCTCCTCCATGTGCTGCAGGCAATCTCTGTCAATCTGTGTGTAGGCGAATGTCACCATGTCAATCACTGATAGAATTATTACAACACTCAACTTCTGTCTGGTTCCCTCTCTAACGCTGTAAGAATAAAGATTTTTCTTTCTCTGTATCTTGGAAAAGAACACTATTTTATGATAAAGAAAGCAATGTTTCCATTCCCGCTGGTAATATTAACAGCTAACAACTTTAACACAAGAGTCTATAATCCACCCACTCATCGCGCCAGTTTATGAAAGCCAATTTCTCTTCGGAAAAACCCTCCTTTCTGTCGAAGAAGCATCACCACAATACAAGTCCCAAGGTGCTGGGTCCACCTTCCAACACTCCTCAGGCTCTGTCCTTGAGTCTAATAATGGGCAAGCAGCTTTTGACCATTTTAGCCTCTGGAAATAGGTGCATTTTCCAGCAGTGGGTCACTTGAGAGCGACCAAATTATATATTCCTTACCACCCCTTCTATCAATCCAAGTAGCACCAGTGAAGTACATAGAATCATCGAGTGGTTGCAACGTAGAAGGAGACCATTTGGCCTATCCGATCTGTGATGACCCTTTGCAAGTCAATGTAAAGCCCGTGCCTTGTCATTTTTCTGCATTTGATTAGATTACATTACAACGTGGAAACAGGCCCTTCGGCCCAACAAGTCCACACCGACCCGCCGAAGCGTAACCCACCCATACCCCTACATTTACCCCTTACCTAACACTACGGGCAATTTAGCATGGCCAATTCACCTGACCTGCACATCTTTGGAGTGTGGGAGGAAACCGGAGCACCCGGAGGAAACCCACGCAGACACGGGGAGAACGTGCAAACTCCACACAGTCGGTGGCCTGAGGCGGGAATTGAACCCGGGTCTCAGGCGCTGTGAGGCAGCAGTGCTAACCACCGTGCCGCCCAATCACAAAGGTGATGGCCGGTCACCGTGCATTGTTGATTGTGGAATGAAACGGGAAAAGAATTGTTTTAAAAACCAAGCCCTGCTGCATGTTTTTGAGGGCAAGTAACCCAATACTCATTGTAAGCACAGTCAACACAGCTAAAATTAATGCAAAAGGAAAGGTAATGGCCTAGAGGCATTACCATTGTTCTGTACATCAAGACATATTTGAGGTGCACAGGTTCAAACCCTGCAACTACAGATAGTAAAAGTTGAATTCAATGAAATAAAACCTGGAATTCAGTGTTGAATGATGGCCACGAATCCATTGTTGATTGACAGGAATAACCCATCTGGTTCATTAGTGCCTTTTAGGGAAGGAAACTGCCATCCTTACCTGGTCTAGCCTACATATTACTCCAGATGTGATTAATTCTTAACTGTCCTCTGAGCAACTGGGGCTGGGCAATATATGCTGACCTCGTCATTGACACTTTCACCCCACGAATGAATAAAACAAAAGGCAGAAGTGGGAAAACTGAAACGGAAGCAGAGAATGCTGAAGGAGCGTGGCAGGTTTGGCAATATTTGTGGAGAGAGAAGCAGAGTTAATGTTTCGGGTCTGGTATGGCTCATCTTCAGGAAAGAGGAAGTCTTGCTGCCAGACTTGTTAAGCTTCTCCAGCATTCTCTGCAATTATTGACACAGCTGCTGGTTTGGGCAGTAACAGGACAAAGTGCAGAAAATCTGGACAAAATTGACCATACAATGGAGATTCAGACATCAGCAAATAAGGGATTAATCTGTGGACTAGTGACAGTCATCTATGGCAAAGACCGGCCATCAGCTTTGTGATTGGCTCTCAGGTAGCTGAACAGCTTAGAGTTAAGACCAGAAGGTGAGAAGCTATCAGATCTCCACCAGCTCAGGAACTGTGTATGCTGCAAAACCCACTTTAATCCTGAAGAAAATCAATTTATTCTTCCTTCAGTCATTACTGTGACTTTTAATTAAGATGTCTGAGACCCTTTATGATTGTGAACCAGCCACCCCGTGACTCGTGCAAACAATTGAAAGCACCTGGAGAAGGAAGACTGAGAAACAATACTCTGATTGGTACAAGAATCATCTCAGCAGACCCTGCGAACAGAAACTGCTGAATTGTTTTTCTACCCATTTCTGTTTCTGTTTTATTTTGTTTTGTGTTTTGAAAGCAGAAGATTATAAAGGATTAGAAATTTAACCCATAGAGTTATAAGCTGAAGGGCTCATAATTGTTTATCTGTAGCTAGAACCTATTTATCTATAATAAATAGCAATTCTTGTTAAATGCATAAACCCTAGTTCAAAAAGACAGGAAAATTGGGGAATTTTGAGCACTTTTTAAAGTCTTTAAATTTTTGATGACTTGGGGACTTGATTTCTAGTGCATTACCCCCAGTGAGATGTAACATTAGTTATCCCATTCCTCCACCATATTCTTGCACTTCTCCTAATCAAACACTTCTTGAATTGAGATTCGAAGGCACAGTGGCCTCCAATCCAAAAACTCAGGATTTTAATTCTACCCCAGGATTCATGACCAAGAGAGATGCATTCATAATGTGGACAAACAGAGGCAACCTGCAAATCCTTCCAATATATTACAAGGTGGTGGTGCTGGCATGGAAGCAGCGTTTGGACTCCTGGGCCCGTTACCACTTCCCCCCCACTTCTTTCCTTCCCCCTTTTGGCTTCTTTGTTATCTTTCTTTGTCTTCTTCCTGTTGACAGAGGAAGTGACATTGTGGAGGGGAGTGGCCGGAGCGGGACTCTTGTTGAGGCAGTGGCCTGGCCTGGTGGTGGAACCAAGGACTCCTGGTCGTGGTAGGCCTGGAGCGGGGACAGCAGGCATCGATGAGGTGGCGTCTGAAGCAGAGAGCAGGCACTCCAGACATTGGCAAGCCGGTGGTGGCAGCCCCTGGTTGTTTTAGGCCTGAAACTGGGATCTCCTGGTTGTGGGGTGAGTGGGTGGGCCCAGTGACAAAAAGATGGTGTCTGAAGAGTGGTGACTCTGACTTCGGTGGCAGTGCGGGTGCAGTTGGTCGGCCAGCTCTGTGCTCAGGACTCACGGTGGAGACGGCAGAGCAAAGATGGACTTGCTTCCAACTCGGTCTTTTTATTTCTGTTTTGCTTGAAGTATGGTGCTGGATTGTGGCAGCAGTTGAAGCTTTTTAACCGTGTTGCTCATTGTAGAGTTCAAGTCACAATAAGTCATCATTCACACATGCCAATGGTGGTTGGTAAGAGTGGGGGAGATCACTGGTCAATATTTAATTAACACAAACCTGAAGCCTCTACTCATCACCACTAATACATGCAAAACCGCATGTTGCCACAGCAAACTGGAACTCCTGAGTGAGCTCCCAAAGACTAACCAATTCCCTTTTCGAAAATGCACCATCACACTTTTACTTGGCACATTCTTATTAATAGCCACTCAGCAAGTGGAGAATTACATCAGAGAATCATAGAAGCCCTACAGTATGGAAGCAGGCCATTCAGCTCAATGGGTCCACATCGATCCTGCACAGACCATCCCACCTCGACCCATGCTCCATCCTATCCCTGTAACCCTACATTTCCCCTAACTAGTGCACCTAACCCTCCTACACATTCCTGAACACTATGCGCAATTTAGTATGGCCAATCTACATAACCTGCACATCTTTGGACAGTGGGAAGAAACCAGAGCACCTGGAGGAAACCCATGCAGACACTGGGAGAATGTGCAAACACCCCACAGACAGTCGCCTGTGTCTGGAGTCGAACCTGGGTATCTGGCCAGAATATGCTTGGAGAACAGTACATATCTCTTATCTTAGAAAACATATACTTGCATTGGAAATAGTCCTATGAAGGTTCACCGGGTATGGAGGGACTGTCTTATGAGGAGATATTGAGTAAGTTGGAGCTGTACTCATTGGGATTCAGAAGAATGAGTGGTGACCCTATTGAAATGTGCAAAGTTCTTAGGGCAGGGTAGATGCAGTCTGGTCTTTCTGGGAGAGCTAAAGACCAGAGGGCATCATCTCAGATGAGGAACAATTTCTTCTCTTCGAGATAAATGAGTCTGTGGAATTCTTTGGCACACATAGCTATTGAGGCTGGATCATTAAGTATATTCAAGGCTGAGACAGACAGATTTTTATTCAGGAAGGATTATGGGGGTAAAGGCAGGAAAGTGGAACTGAGGATTATCAGATCTGCCATGATCTCACTATATGTTAGAGCCGATTCAATGGGCTGCGTGGCCTGCTTCTGCTCCTATGTGTTACAGTCTTAAACAGATTTCCTCATGGTGCCATCTTTTCATTCACAAATACTTTAAATTGGTGCCTATTGGTTCTTGGTCCATCTGCCATTGTAACAAGTTCTGCCTAATGACAATGACCAATCTCTTCAGAGTTTGAACAACTTCTGTCAAATCTTCTCTTAATCTTCTCCAATCTTCCAACCATGCGAATGAAAGCCTTCAGGCCTAGAGCAATTCTTGCAAGTCTTTTCTGCATCCTGCTTGCTGAAGTATGGTGACCACAAAGTTGAGGCAAAACCAGAGTTTTAAAAACCCTTGTTGTAACTTCTTTGCTTTTGCACTCCGATCCTCTATTTATAAACCTCGGGATAGCCTGTTCTTTTATTAATTACTTTCTCAAACTGCTCTGCCACCTTCAGTGGTTTGTGCATAGTCAGATTCCTCTACTCCCGCATTCCCTGCAGAGTTGAATGCTTTATTTTAGGCCTTGCCTCACTTTTCCGATTAAAGTGAATCATTGTACACTTGCTACGATTAGATTTCATCAGTCACTTGTCCGCCCACTGCACCAAGCTGTCTGTACTGCCCTGAAATTTATCACTGTCACCCGCACAGTTCACAAACCCTTCCAAATTTTGGATCATTCCCAAGGTTTGGAATGGTACCTCGCCCACCTTTTAGCTTATTCATATAAAATGGGAAAGGCAGTGGTGTCCCTATCACTATCCATATCCCTAACTCTAAACTCTCTAACCCTAACCAGATCCATTTCCCTGACCCTATCCCTGGTTAGCACTGCTGCCTCACAGTGCCTGAGACCCGGGTTCAATTCCCGCCTCAGGCGACTGACTGTGTGGAGTTTGCACGTTCTCCCCGTGTCTGCGTGGGTTTCCTCCGGGTGCTCCGGTTTCCTCCCACAGTCCAAAGATGTGCAGGTCAGGTGAATTGGCCATGCTAAGTTGCCCATAGTGTTAGGTAAGGGGTAAGTGTAGATGTAGGGGTATGGGTGGGTTACGCTTCGGCGGGACGGTGTGGACTTGTTGGGCCGAAGGGCCTGTTTCCACACTGTAAGTAATCTAATCTAATCTAATCTAATCTAATCTATTCCCTAATCCTAACCCTAACCCTGACCTAACTGTAACCCCAGTCTAGATTAGAATGGCGCTGGAAAAGCACAGCAGTTCAGGAAACCCACGCAGACATGGGGAGAATGTGCAAACTCCACACTGACAGTCACCTGAGGCGGGAATCAAACCCAGGTCCCCGGTACTGTGAGGCAGCAGTGTTAACCACTGGGCCACCATGCTGCCCCAATACTGATACAGGAAATCCAGATGTGACCTCTGCAAAGCCATCAGTGATGCCAAGAGGCAGTACCGGACCAAGTTAGAGGCCCAAACCAACCAGATAGACTCCCACTGTCTGTGGCAAGGTCTAAGCAACATTACATGAAGCAGAGCAAGATGGCAGACAAAGACAGATCCCTTCCTGATGTGCTCAATGCTTTCTATGGTTGGTTCAAGCAGAATGCCAGTGGCGCGGTGTCACCTACCCTGACAGCTCTGGACATATCTGTTCTCTCCATCACTGCAAACGTCAGATTGGTCTTCTTCGGAGTCAACCCAAAGAAAGTAACAGGTCCAATATTGTCCCCGACTAAGCTCTTTAGATCCTGTGCAGACCAACTGGTGGACGGATTCATTGACATCTTCAATCTCTCCCTCCTACAAACTGAAGTCCCTATCTGCTTCAAGAAGACCATCACCATACCAAAGAAATCACATGCAACATGCCTTAAGTATTACCATCCAGTCACTCTGACCTCCATAATCATGAAGTGCTTTGAGAGGCTGGTCATAGTCCACATCAATTCAAGTATCCCAGCCTGCCTTGATCCCCTACTGTTTACCGACTGATGTAACAGGTCCACAGTAGATGCCATATCCCTAGCCCTGCACTTATCCCTCGAACATTTGGGCAAGAGCACCTACGTCGGACTCCTACTCATTGACTACAGCTCCACCTTCAACACCATTATCCCCCCCAGACTGATCTCAAAATTCTGTGACCTTGGGTCTGAGTTCCACCCTCTGCAACTGGATCCTCAGCTTTCTGCCACAAAGACTGTGAAGATAGACAACAGCACCTCCTCCACAATAACACTGAATACTGAGGTGTCCTCAGCTTGGTACTGTACTCCCTGTACACCCACAACTATGTTGCCAAATTCCAAATGAACACCATCTACAAGTTTGTTAATAACACCACCGTAGGAGGACGAATATCTAACAATGATGAGTCAAAATATAGAAGGCTTGGTGACGTGGTGAACAACCACTTACTCAATGCTGGCAACAATAAAGCACTGATCATTGACTTCAGAAAGAAAGGAGGAGATCATGCCACAATCTACATCAATGGAACTGAGGTTGAGAGGGTGGAGAGCACCAAGTTCCTAGGAGTGACAATAACCGACAACTTGTCCTGGACTTCACACATGGACGCGATGGTCAAGAAAACACCACAATGCCTCTTCGCCTTTAGGCGGCTCAGGAAATTTGGCATGTCCGAGCACACTCTCCAGGAGCAGAACAGTCTGGTACGGCAACTGCTCTGCTCAAGACTGTAAGAAGCTACAGAGAGTTGCGTGCACAGCCCTCACCGTCATGGAAGTCAACTTTCCGTCCATGGAATCTATTCATGTGGCTCACTGGCACTGAAAGGCTGCCAACATCATCAAAGACACACCACACCCTGTAATGACTCGTACAGCCCCTTCTGTTGACCAGAAGGTGCAGAAGCCTTAAAGACGCACAGTGGCTCAGTTGTCAGCACTGCTGCCTCACAGCACCTGAGACCCGGGTTCAATTCCATCCTTGGGGAGTGTCGCTGTGGGGTTTACCCATTCTCCTCGTGTCTGCATGGGCTTCCTCCAGCTACTCTGGTTTCCACCCACGGTGCAAAATTGTGCAGGTTAGGAGAATTGGTCATGCTAAACTGCCCATAATGTTGAGGGATGTGTAGGTTAGGTGCATTAGTCAGGTAAAAAGGTAGAGTTATGGGGAACAGGTTGGGGGTAGGATACTCTTTGGACGGTCGGTGTGGATCTGTAGGGCCTGTTTCCACACTGTAGGCATTCTTTACATGCACCAGCAGGTTCAGGAACAGTATCTTCCTGGCTGTTATGAGACTGATGAATGGACTCTCTAGTCTCAAATAATGCTGATCTTGCCTAAGCGCACGCCCTGTGCAATGTAACCTGTCATTCCTGAAGAAGGGCTTATGCCCGAAACATCGATTCTCCTGTTCCTTTGATGCTGCCTGACCTGCTGTGCTTTTCCAGCAACACATTTTTCAGCTCTGATCTCCAGCAGCTGCAGTCCTCACATTCTCCCAATGTAACCTGTGTACCGCTGTGGAAGACTTTTTGATCTTATATCTTTGCTTACTATGATTGGTCTATACGGCTCAAAGGTTTTCACTGTACTCCAGAGCATGTGCCAATAAATCAATCAAATCAAATCAAACTCTATTCCTATCCCTATCACTAACCCTATCCCTATCCCTAACCCTAAATAAAACTCTAACCCTAACCCTTATCTAATTTTAACCCCAGCCATAAGACAACAATAAGCTTATCCCTAATCCTAGCTCTAACCCTAACCCATCCCTAACTTTAACACCAGCCCTAAACCTAACCCTAAAATGATCACAATCCATAACCCAAATCCTAATCCCAACCTAAACACTAACCCTAATCCTAGCCCTATCAGTAACCCTAATCCTAACTCTATCCATATCCATATATCTATTCCTAACTCTAACCCTAACCCTATCCCTAACCCTAACTGTACCCCTTTCCCTGTCCATATATATATATTCCTAAATCAAATCCTAACCCTATCTCTAACCCTATTCCTATTCTTATATCTATCCCTAAAACTAACTCTAAACCAATTCTTATCCATATATCTATCCTTAATCCTAATCCTAACCCGAACCAAAACCCAACCCTATCACCTTGTGGTTAAGCTGGTGATTTACCTGACCATGAGATTGTGGGTGAGAGTAAAAGTCAGCAAAGTTAGAATAACTCTTCAGTGATGTTGCATAAGGAAGGCAGTGAAGCGTAATGTATCCTCAAAAAGAACAAAGTGATAATCATTCTTTGTTGGAATATGGACTTTGTAGCTAAACTTTCCAAGGAAAAACTTTCTAGGTCAGGCTCTGGACTTCCTGAACCTTTTGTCTCTTCAGATCTTCCATTCCTGTGTTAAAACACTTGTTTAAAGGGAATGCAGTGTTTGTAAATACACTCCTAACATCATTGCTTGGTAATTAATTTTTCTAAAACAGCTCATGCGTGAGGTAGAATAAATCGTTGAACAACAGACACTTCAGAAAGATCACAATTGAGTCTAATTAATGCATGCTTTGTATTCAGTCCTTGCCCTCAGTGAAGGAGCTGCCAGCATTTGACAAGGTCAGGTCACTGCTCCTATGAATTCGAGTTGTGTTTCAATACATGTAATTGTGGGAGTATCTGTGTCCGATTCTTGTATATTGGAATAGCTGTCAGAGCACTTATCTAGGTCTGAAAGCAAGAGGTGTCCGACTTGTTTGTTTATTTACCCTCTCTGACTCGGCTTGTCAGATCAGCCCTGAGATTTTCTCCTACGAGCTGCAGGAACAGTGGGGTGAAACCACAATCTTCCAGCTGCTGGTAACTGCAGAAGTGGTGTTGCAATGGTAGAGTCACAGTGTTAGCAATGTAGAGGCCCGAGCGAATGCTCTTGGGGCATGTCCCATCATAGCGATTTAAGTGAAATCATCGAAGCAAATCTCAGGAAGAGTAACCATTCTATCCAATGTTGGGAGAATCCCATCTGATTCATTAATTGCTCTATCTTGTGCTTTCAGCCATTGAGACACCCAGTCTGTGATATCTCAAACTGTGGACGCCTGCACATATACTGAGGCCACTAGCTCCTTATCTCTAAGAAAGGCTCTTCAACTCGTCATGTACTGCAACTTTCCTTTATTTTCATCTGTATGTGTTAGTTGTCAAATACAGCTCTGCGGTGTCATTGAGTCGGAGCACAGGAAAAGATCTTTCAGCCCATTGAGTCTGTGCTGGTCAAAAATACCTAATTACAGCAAACTTCGTTTTAACTGGCACCTTATGAACCATTGAATGGCAAAAGTTATACACCTCAAGTAGCAGAAGTTGCATTATTATTTAAGTGACTCATGCTGTAAATAAAGTATAGCAGTGATGTACATACTCCTGGCATTACATTTCTATTACACAACATACGTTTTTACATTGATTATGCATACCTCTTGATCAACAGGCCCCAAAGATGCTGGTTATTAAAAAGCTTTGCTGTATTCTTTTCCCGTTTTCCAGTACTTGGCCTATAGTCATGTATGCCTTGCCATCGCAAGTGTACATCTAAATATTTCTTAAATTTGTGTAGGTTTTTTGATTCTAAGAGGCCTCGAAGACATCTCTCTTCAATTTTAGACCAGTATCCTTCCAGTTTATGGATGTCAGGGATCAGTTATATCATCATAATGCACCATAAGGGTCTTATTTCACCATAATGATGCCCGTTACGGAAGGAATTCTGCTACTCGGCCTGTTAAAAATCCCACAACAGCAAGTTATAGTCCAACAGGTTTATTTGGAAATGGTGGTGGTGATGGCTAGCACGAGGGGACATAGCTTTAAACTGAGGGGTGATAGATAGAGGACAGATGTCAGAGGTAGCTTCTTTACTTAGAGAGCACTGGGGGTGTAGAACACCCTGCCTGCAACAGTAGTAGACTAGCCAACATTAAGGGCATTTAAATGGTCATTGAATAAACATATGGATGAAAATAGAATATTGTCAGATAGATGGGCTTCAGATTGGTTCCACAGGTCAATGAAACATCGAGGGCCAAAAGGCTTGCACTGCGCTGTAATGGTCTATGTTCAGTATTCTAAGTACTAGGTTTTGGAGCAGTGCTCTGAAAGCTAGTATTTCCAAATAAACCTGTTGGACAATAGCCTAGTGTTGTGTAATTTTTAACTTTGTCCACCCTAGTCCAACACCAGCACCTCCACATCATGTATACCAGGTCTGGCCTACTTGTGACTTCAGACCCACAGCAAAGTGGTTGACTCTTACCAGAGCAATTTGGCAATGGGCCCCATTGCATGTCACACCAGTAAGCAGCACATCACATGAATAAATGAACAGTATCGGAGAAAGCATGTCCAACCGATATTAAAGGTGGGGCCATGATCTCTGAATGGAAGCTCCCCCGCTCCAGATACTGAAAGACGTTTACAAGTAACCCATTACCTTTTCATTCCCTTGCACCAGGTTCCTTTCATCCATGATCTTGTTGGTTTAAGCCCTCAAAAATGTCCCCAGCATTTCATTCAACTCCCACTGCAGCCTCACTCCTCATCCCTCTACCATCCTCTGAAATCCTCTGTCCCCCTCCCCCATGATTTTGAATTGGTCCAGAATTGGCAGTCATACCTTCAGCCTCCTGTTATCCTACCTCACCATCTCACTCTCCTGTTTGAACATATTTTCTTTCTTTAAGCAACAGTTGGGTGAATGCCACCTGCTTTGACAATTTTCTTTGTGCTCCTGATTACCAAAAGCTGCCATTTAATGCAAGTTATTGTTGGATCTCAATGATGGTATTTCTGAAATCAATTGATGTTATTAGTCAAAAATCCATCTTTCTACTTCAACGAGCAAGGACTTGTGTAATATATATTTGCTTGGACCCCCGCATTTACTATTACTTGTGGTCTATTTTACCATTTTCCTGGGTCTTTCAGTCCTCTGGCCGTTATATAAACTTCTTGGAACATCGTACTGTAGTGTTCAATAGTTTAGTTGATCTGTGTTTGATAATGTGTTGACTGAACTATACCTACAGTGCTCATATGGTTAAGCTTGAGTTTGGACTCCGAGGAGAATAAACCCAATCGTAGAAAGAGCCAGAACACGCGCTGGAAAAATCAAGTCGACATTTTAAAGCGGATATTCTAAATGAATTCCTATTACACAAGGGGAGATCATGTCACCCCATTCCTAGGTCCAAGATATATAATACATAATGTGCCACCAGCAAATGAAGTCTCTGCATTGTCTCATAATTTAATAAAATGGCCAGTGTTATGTGGATTTGATTCAGCAACTCATACAAGTCCAAACTAATGTGGCTGAACTTGTGCAGCTATTGAAAGATGCATGACCACCTTACCTTAGTAAGTTAAATAAGTTAGTAAACAAATTAAGTACAAAGTAATATTTCAATTAGTTTGCTTTACCGAAGAGAAAAAAAAACCTCAAGGTAAGAGACAATGTAATATTCCTACCATTACAACTTCAAGGCAAGACATAGTCAGTCAAAACATGGACTGGAGGCAGATTCATGCTCTCCCGACACTCCCATATTCACTGATTTCAAAGGTGCAGTTAAGGTTATGTTCATAGGAGAAGGTACATTTGCAATGTCCCATTCAGCGTAGTTGTACACTGACTCTGTGAAGTTACCAGCCTCTCTTGTTGCTTTCAGTGTGATTAAATGTAGTTTAAATTGTCCCCTGTTTCATTCTCCAATACACTTTATTATCACAGAAATAATTTTTGTTCAATTTCTTCATTTCATACCTTTGTTATGTAGTTATTCTGATGTCAGCCCTGTCCTCAAGCATAAATGGTTTTTCCAACCAATTTGAATCAAATCTCCCTTCATTTCAGATTAACTAATTACTTTTGATTACTATCAATTCCACTCTTGGAAGAAGGCATCCCCCCAGCCACCAGCCTACATCATTGTCCTTCATATAGAATGCAGATCCAGCTCTCTAAAATGTCTGCCCATCCTCAGCCTTAATCCTGTCTCTGTTCAGCCAATTATACTTGTCTTCTCAGTTTTTCCGTAACCCTTGCTTCTCATGCCTTTTGCATTAGTATAAAAGCCACTCGACTTGATCGATACTGTAATGATCTGATGGTATGCAATCATTGATTTTCTAACCCTTCATCTTTTGCATGGTGACTTGTACTCAAAGAGATGATTTCAATTCACTTTTCCTTCTGGGGCTTTCTTCCTCTGTATCAATGCTTTTTTCTAATGCTGTAAGAACACAGGAAGGAGTAAGAGTCAGAATTGGCAAATCTATTTGGAGGTGATGAGAATAGAATCCAGTCAAGTATTTACCAAGTGCAGTGATTGAATCAGCTTTTCAAAGCTGTGTTGAGGGCTTTTTACCTGTTATACTAGTTGCTTAGCTCAGGTAGCTAGTACAGTATGCTTATAATACTATAGTTGTGGGATCAATCCCCATCATGGTCAATGTTATGGCAGACTGTGTTCCTAAGGCTTTTGTATGCAGTGGTAGGCCCAGGTTCAAGTCCCATCTCTCTGAAGATAATAGCTTCTTCAAAAAGCTCTTTGAAGAGGATGATTAGCAATATTGTACCGTTGGGGTACTATTGTACTGAGACAGAGCCTGTGCATCCTGTTCTACACGGGCCCTATTTGTTAACATAACTGGCACTTTAATCTGTTGATCTGGATAATATGTAAAGACACAATTTGTTAGATCAAAGCAGTTCATAGTCGAGGCCTTTCACTAACAGAGGGTAGAGTTAGTAGCTGGTCCTGAAGCTGTTTAAAGTCAAATTTTGCATTCAGTAGCATATTCATGAATCAAAACAGTATCCTCAAACCTCTTTGGAAGTTCGTCAGTAAAACCAACATGTGCTGGTCACTGCAGGTGGTGATCATATTGAGCTGTTATATTGATCTGACATATTCACCAGAGTCAGTGATCACCACAGGCTGTGATCAACCATGATCCTTTCAAAATCTTGTTGTGCCCAGCAAGTTCTGATCAATATATTCTTCTCCCTGGTCAACAGAGAGATACAAAGGAGACAGAAGAACTGGTGAAACAATAGTGTGGGTTCTTTAACCGAGATAAATCTTGATGTAGATACTTCTGTTGGGAGTTAAGTACAGTGCATTTGATTCCTGTTTCAGAGATGACCATTACTTGACAAAATCCATAAGCACTAGTCAATGTAAATGATCTCACAAGGAGAGGTGAATGGACTAAGGACCTTGAAAGAATCTGATCTAAGACTAGGTCCTCCAGACAATTTCCGCAATATTGTGTAACACATCCTCGTATTATTTACATAGTGATTAGGATGCAATAAATTATATCTTGTTTACTATAACATACTCTTCTGGTTAGACCAGATGCAGGCCACCCTCAAACACAATGCACGATGCAGGTCTTGATGGAACGCATACTGTTTGAAGATGTTTATGGTGGTTCATGCAAGAATCTACCCTGCACACTGCTGACAAGTTCTGTGACTAATCAATTGCCTCTGATGATCACTGATTGTAGTTTACAGGAGGAAATGGCCTAGATACCTTAGTCCAGAGACCCAGATACCGTTCTGGGGACCCAGGTTCAAATCTTGACTTGGCAGATGGTCGAATTTGAATTCAATAGATGTCTGGAATTAAAGGTTTAATGATGACCATGAATCTAATGTCAATTGTCAGAAAAATCCATCTGGGTCACTGATGTCCTTTAGAGAAAGGAACTGCCAGCTCTACATACATGTGACTCACAGAGCCATGGCAATGTGGTTGACTCTTAACTGCCCTCAGATCAATTAGGGATGGGCAATAGATGCCGGCCTAGACAATGACACACTCATCCCATGACTGAACCAAAAAAAAGACATACTTCCCTAAAGGTGTATATATATCTTGTGATAATACCATTCACATTCCTTATTGATAAAATTGTCTTGTGGCTGTGCCCATCATATTTGATGTAAAACAAGAGCTAGACAATACCTTCCCGGCAAACTGTGCAGGTGCATATGTGTTCAGTTGAATGGGACTGTGGGTGGTTATCATTACATTTGATTTCGATTTGAAAATTACCAAATGATCAGAGGAAGCAGCAATCTCTTCACTGATCAGTAGCCCTTGAGATTGTAGCTGGAAGAAATGTTCAAATAGAAAACATCTCAATTTTTCCACTCTGGATACCATCTCAATTGTTTCAAACTTGTTTGCTTGCCGGATGGTTCCCTACCATTTAGCTCCAGGAATCTTGTTCGACAGCGTGATATTTCAGGGAGTGTTGAGGCTGGTATTATTCTGATTCCAAGAACATTCTCCTCGGAGGTGGTTACAGTTATTGGTTTGGCCAACTGAGAGCGAAAATAATTAATTCCCTACTGGTTCATTGTGAATCATGTTTAATCCTTTAGAAAGCCATCATTATCAAACAAATAATTAGCAATCAAGGATGTTGCTCATTTTGTACTGAAACCAGAGGCTGATTAGAGGAGATAGATATTTACATCTTTAATAGCTTTAGATGCCTTTATGGGATGTAGGCATCATTGACTGGCCAGCATTTATTACTCATCAATAACTATCAAGAGGTCAGTTAAAAGTCAACCATATTGCTGCAGACACACATAGGCCAGAAGATTTCCTTCTCTAAAGGACATAAATAAACCAGATGGATTGATACAGCAGATGACAACAATTTACCTCATAATGGTCAACTTTTTATTCATTTCAAATTTTATCATCTGCCATGTCGAGATTTGAACCCATGCCCCTGGAACATCAGCCTTGTGTTCTGGATTCCTAGTACAAGTGACATTACCGTGATACTACCACCTCTCTATTATTTTGCTTTTGAAACAATTGATAATGAGTCACACAACATGTGACTCTAGAATCACAGCAATGTGGGTGACTCCTTTCTGGCCACTAGGATGACTGAGTAAGCCACTCAATCCTGTGGGGAGTGAAATGAGTGGCATTAGTAATGAGGCCTATATCCCATGGACAAATAAGGGGTAAAAAAACCCTCTTTCATGGGGTGCAGGGATTTAAAAAAAAATCGTTCACAGGATGTAGGTGTCACTGTATAGGGAAACACTTATCACCAACTTCTAATTGACTTGAAGGCAGTTAAGAGTCAATCACATTATTATGCATCTGGAGTCGCATGTGGGTCAGACCTGGTAAAGATGGCAGTTTCCTTCTCTAAAGGACATTAGTGAACCAGATGGGTTTTTCAGACAATCAAGAACATTTTCATGGTCATCATAAGATTCTTAATTCCAGATTTTTATTGGATTAAAAATTCACCATCTGCCATGATGGGATTCGAACCAGGTCCCCATTACCTGGGTCTCTGGATTAATAGTCCAGCCATCGTACCACCAGTCCATTGCCTCCCTTCATTCTGGATAAACCAGCAAAAGGGCAAACTAAACTAGCTGAATTGGAATCATCGAAAATAAACATCTGTTTGAAGCCTGTTACAAAAAAAAGGACTTAAATAATTACCTTGGAAGACATCCGCGATAACAATCTATCCTCTTGGTCATTTAAATAATGAGATTCATGTTGTGATTCTATCATGAAAGGACTTTTAAACGTAAATCTTAAAGGAAATATTTCAAAAATAAATCATGTGTTAATTCTGCAAAGGTTGAATAATGCCGGAGTGAATCACTGGCTGGGCTGGAACCGAACTCAATTTCCATTTTAACACGATCAAGGGCAAAGAGGTTTGTCGAAGAATCATGAAATAAAAGCTGTCTCAGTTTGAGAATGAATAACTCACCGCTCCAGTATTAATAATAATGCTGATTATAATGAAGAGATATCATTCATCTTCCAAAGGAAATGTACTTTGCAAGGCTCAAAAGGCTAGAACTGACTGCTGGTTAAGTTAAATGGGGTTAAAATCTATGTTGAGAAAGCTGGAAGAGGAATGAGGCTTGAACACAATTAGTGGCACTTTTATTAAGTGTTATCAACTTCATCTGAATGGTGCCTTTAATATAGAACATTGCCCAAGGTGTTTCAGGTTAGAGGGGTGGAGGCATAAGTGGAAAGACAAACAAGAATTGCTGAAGAAACTCAGAGGGTCTGGCAGCATCTGTGGAGAGAATGCACAGTCAACATTTTGGGTCCAGTGACCCTTCTTCAAAACACAATTACAACATTTAACAAGCATCTGGATGAGTATATGAATAATAAGGGTTTAGAGGGCTATGGGCCAAATGCTAGCAAATTGAACTAGATTAATTTAGGATATCTGGTCGGCATGAATGAGTTGGACCGAAGGGTCTGTTTCTATGCTGCACATCTCTATGGCTGTAACAAAACAGAAAGATTTATATCTATACTACATAATTTTCAATATCAGGAGGTCCCACACAAATGTAATAACTGATGAAGTACTTGAAGGGATGTTGTTATAGTGATTGGAACAAGGTCAGCCAGGTGGACCTCATAGAAGATGAATTCCTTGACTGGGGCTGTTAATCTGGAGACAGTGAGAATTTTCAGGACTGATGAAAAGTTCTGATCTGAAACATCGACTCTCTTTCTCCTCTGATGCTGCTTGACCTGCTGTGCTTTTCCCAGCTCCACTCTTTATCCATGCTGTTAATCTGGTCCAATTAGAGAGTCCTGGCTGACAGATATGAATGGGGGCATCAGGGGTTCTGTTCACTGGCTGGCTCATGTACTATGCATGTGTAAGAAATGATGACTTGATGATGGGATACTGGCCTTTGTGGAGTTATTTCAGTTGTCCAGTAATAAAAGCAGCATATAGTTTTCACACGGATGGTCCTGCAACCAACAATGAGATAATAGCCATTTCTGGATGTCCACAGGCTTGGTATTCATTGATGTCAACAAGGACATCAGGGAAATCACCCCTCTTTTTCAAATTGTGGAGCATGATCTTTTCCATCTGTCTTGGTTTTCCAGTCTGATCTATCAGGCAGCACCTCTGACAGTGCAGCACTCCCTGTGTACTGCACTTGGGGTGTACATTTAGATTGCACTTTCAGGTTTCTGGAGTGTGTCTTGACTTACAATCCTTAGCCTCAGAGGGGGAAAGGACTGTGCAAAGAATTGTTGGGAGACAGCTTCAACACAATAGAATACTGAGCCAGTTTAAGAGGGATGATTAAAAACTTGGATGATAATATAGAATAAAGAGTGAACTGCACCATTACAAAACACATGGAAAAGGAGTTATGCTGTGATGACATCAAATCATGTGGAACTGATAGATGTCAGCACTGGAGTTATTCCATAGATAAGGCAAAGGCATAGTCCCCAGAAGGGGAGGTGATGTAGTATCATTGTATGACTATTAATCCAGAGACCCAAGTAATATCCTGGAGACCTAGGTTCAAATCCCGCCATGGTAGATGGTGAAATTTGAATCCAATAAGTAACAGAAATTAAGAATCCACCAATGACCATGAACCTATTGTCACACACAGGGAGAGGTGAAAGAAAACCCATTTGGTTCACTAAAGCTTTAAGGGAAGGAAAGAATTAGAATTAGAATCCCTATAGAGTGGAAACAGGCCATTTGGCCCAACAAGTCCACACCGAACCTCTAAAGAGTAACCTACCCAGACTCATTCACCTGCACTTATTTCTCTACATTTCCCCTGACTAATGCATCTAACCTACACATCCCTGAACACTATAGCCAATTTACCTGACCTACACATCTTTGGATTGTGGGAGGAAACCAGATCACCCAGAGGAAATCCATGCAGACATAGGGAGAACATGTAAACTCCACACAGACAGTCGCCCAAGGCTGAGAATTGAACCTGAGTCCCTGGTGCTGTGAGGAAGCAGTGCTAACCAATGAGCCACTGTGCCACCTTACCCTTACTTGGTCTGACCTACATGCAACTCCAGACCCACAGCAATGTGGTTGACTCTTAACCACCCCCTGGGTGATTAGGGGTGGGCAATAAATGCTGGCCTAACCAGTGGCGCCCTTATCGTATGAATGAATAACAATACAAATTCTTACCAGACATCACTTCTTATTGAAAGAAAGTTTGGGAATATTGATCCCACTTATTTCCTATCTCATTCAGCCTCTGGCCTCATGCTGCTTAACGGGCAACATGGGACAACACTGGGGTCCATTAAATTGGAGGGAGCTTATGCGTCTCTGAAACTATTGATGATAGGTTACATGTGGTCACTCTGCTTATGGCAGTTTAATGAGGACTCACCAGCTAAGGTTGTCATTAGCTCAGTTGGCTGTGATACCAGCACTGCAGGTTCAATTCCTGTACCAACTGAGGTGAAAGTATAAAAATAAATAAAAGTTTTGTCGTTTACTGTAAAAGTCTGAGTGTGTCATTGATCTTCTTCCGATCTGAGCTGTAGATGAAGGGAATGATTGTGTTCTCACGTCGAGGCCAGATTCGGGAAAGATCCTTTGTCCCTCTCCCTGCAGTAACTGCTATTGTTTGAATAAAAATCTGCCATTTTGCTGAAACCTGTCTTCCTCCTCACACTTTGGCTTTTTGGGGCGGTCTCATTCCTACAGCCTTCTCAACCTTGACTGGGGACTCTCAGATTGAGCTCACTGCAGGGTTCTCTCTCTCTCTCTCTCTAATGAGGAATGGTATGATGCTGACTTTCACTTTTCAAGTCAACAGGATGTTGTCAGGGTTGGAGGGTTTTACCGATAGGGAGAGGCTGAACAGGCTGGGGCTATTTTCGCTGCAGTGTCGGAGGCTGAGGGGTGACCTTATAGAGGTTTATAAAATCATGAGGGACTTGGATAGGGTGAATAGTCAACGTCTTTTCCCCAGGGTAGGGGAGTCCAGAACTAGAGGGCCTAGGTTTAAGGTGAGAGGGGAAAAGATTTAAAAGGGACCTAAGCGGCAACTTTTTCACACAGAGGGTGGTGCGTGTGTGGAATGAACTGCCAGAGGAAGGGGTGGAGGCTGGCACAATTGCAACTTTTAAAAGGCATCTGAATGGCTACACAAATAGAAAGGTTTGGAGGGAAATGGACCAAATGCTGGCAAATAGGACAAGATTAACTGACGATATTTGGCCAGCATGGACGAGTACATCTCTGTGATCACCATCGGCTAGAACGCACTTTCTAATCTGAGCTGTATCCCAGTGGGATCATGGAGATTTTCCCATTCCAGCAATTTTGGTGTCGGGAATCTGTGAAACTCTGCCTGAGAAATGTGCTCGTGTCATCTTCAGTTGGAGGGAAGTGGTTGATAATATTGAGGCTTAGTTTAAAAGAAGCTCTGCTCTGAGTAATTGGGAAACTTTATTATGATTTGCAACACATGGCTCACTTGCAGTGATATTCAATTGAATTATGCCGCATTATCATTACCGAACATAACTGATTATGGAGATAGCATCAACACTTGACATGCACTTCATTCTTTCAGTGTAACATTTAATGAGAGGCCTCAAAGAGGAGCTAGTTTGGGGACAGGCACGATAGATTCTCACAGTGAAAGAAAGGGAAAGCTTTCAAAGCTCTAACTCCCTGGGTGGCTAAAGATATACAGATTGAAATAAAACAGATAAAGGAGACTTATGATAAATGTCAGGCTTATAATGTACCACAGACCCAAACTAAACACAGCAAGTACAAAAGAGAAATGAAAAGAAGAGAGGTAAAAAGAGCGTTGGAGAAGAGATAAAGCAAACATAGAAGCTTATAAATTACGATCGAGTCATTGAAGGAAAGGTGGGATTGATTCGGGGCTAAAAAGGAGACCTTTATGTTGAGGATGAAGGCCTGACTGAGACACTAAATGAATGTCTTCCATCTGTCTGTACTATCAAAGAGGATGCTGCCTCTGTCACAGTAAGTAAGGAAAGTTACTGAATCTGGAAAGGATAAAAATAAAGTCGAGCTACTGGAAAGGTTGAAAGAATCACCGAATTGTTACAGTGCAGAAACAAGCTATTCAGTCCATCGTGCCTGTATCAGCTTCTTGGGGGCAGCACTGCTGCCTCTCAGTGCCAGGGGTCCGGGTTCGATCCCTGCCTCAGATGACTGTCTGTGTGGAGTTGGCGCATTCTCCCTCTGTCTATGCGGATTGGCTCCGGTTTCCTCCCACAATCCAAACATGTGCAGAGCAGGTGAATTGCTAAATTGCCCAGAGTGTTAGGTGCATTAGTCAGGGGCAAATATAGGGGAGGAGACTGGATCACTGTTCAGAGGGTCAGTATGGACCTGTTGGGCTGAAGGGCCTATTTCCATACTGTAAGGTAATCTAATCTTAAATCATAGAATCCCTATAGTGCAGAAGCAGGACATTTGGCCCATCCAGTCTACACCAACCATCTGAAGAACATCTTATAGAGACCCTCCCCTCTACCCAATCCCAGCATTTCCCATGGCTAACCCACCTAGCCTGGACAGTATGGGCAATTTAGCAGGGCCAATAGACCTAAACTGCACACCTTTGGACTGTGGGAGGAAACCTACACAGACACGGGGAGAATGTGCAAACTCCATACAGACAGTTACCCCAAAGGTAGAAGCGATCCTGGATCCCTGGCACTGTGATGTAGCAGTGCTAACCACCATACCACCCCAACGGCCGAATCAAGAGTCATTGCTTCAAGTCAATCTCCTGTTTTCTCTCTATACTTCTCCACATTATTTTTAATTCAAATAACCCTCCCCTTTTGAATGTCTCAATTGAGCCTTCCTCCACCACAGTTCCAGGCAATGCATTCCAAACACTTGCCACCTGAAAACATTTGTCCTCACTTCACCCTTTTCTGCAAATCACTTTCACTCTACACCCTGTCATTATTGTTCCTTTTATGAGCAGGAGCAGCTTCTCCCTGGCAGCCCGTTCATGAGTTTGAAAACCCCTGTCAAATCTTGTTACTGCACAAATAGAGAACTCAGGGGTCGGGATGGTTTGCATCTTAGGCTGCTGGAGGAGGTAAAGACAAAATAGAGGAGGCTCTGAGCACTGGTTCGATAGTTAGGATAGTACCGCTGGATGAATGGACAATTGGAAATGTTGTACTTCTCTTTGTAAAGGGTGAGAAGGGTAAACACAATGATTACAGCTCACTAGGCCTAATATCAAGATAATATGGTGTTACATCACTGAGTCCCCCATTGTCAATATACTGGGCATTATCATTGACTGGAAAGTGAACTGGACTTACCACAAAAACACAGTGGCTACAAGAGCAGGTCAGACGCTAGGAATATAGTGGCGAGTAACTCATCTTCCGATTCCCCAAGGTGTGTTCACCATCTACAGGCACAAGTCAGGAATATGATAGAATACTTTACCCTTGCTTGGATGACTGCAGCCCCTGTAACATTCAAGAGACTTGACACCATCCAATGCAAAGCCATCTGTTTGATTGACATGACATCTATAAACATCCATTCCCTCCACCACTCACAGCAGTGTGTACTATTCTCAAGATGCAGAAATTCACCAAAGATCCTCAGACAGCATTTTCCAAATCCTCAAACCCTTCCATCCAGAAGGACAAGGTCAGCAGATATGTGGGAACATCACCACCCTTCAAGTTCCCCCTCCAAGCCACTCACCATCCTGACTTGGAAATATATCTCTATTCCTTCACTGTCGCTGGGTCAAAATCCTGGAATTCCCTCCTGAAGGGCATTGTGGGTCAACCCACAGCAGGTGGACTGCAGAAATTCAAGAAGGCAGCACACCCCCACCTTCTCAAGGGCAACTAGGGACTTATCTATAAATGCTGACCCAGCCAGCAAAGCCAACATCCCACGAATGAATAACAAAAAAAAATGTGATAAATGAATTGCTGAGATAAATTTGAGCTAATAAGTGATGGCTGGCATAGATTTGTTAAAGCCAGATTTTGTTTGACTGACATGGTTGAATTCTTTGGTGAAGAACTAGGAAGGGTGGATGAAGGCGCTGAAGATATCGGGTTTGTGAATCAAATATCAGAACTAAATGAGTCAGTGAAGTGAGGGCTCATGTGATTAAATGGGCTGGGAGGGATCTTTGATGGTGTTGGCTGCCTTTCCAAGGTATCGAGTAGTATGGATGAGGTCAATAGATGGTTTGCATGATGGACTGTGCTGTGTTCACAACTCTCTGCAGCTTCTTTCTGTCCTGGACAGAATAGTTGCTGTACAACGCCGTGATCCAGATAGAATGCGATGCATCTATAAAAGGTGGTGAGGGACGTTATGGATGTGCTGAATATCCTTAGCCTTGTGAGGAAAACGAGACATTGTTGTGCCTTCTTAACTGTCACCTAAGACCATAAGACACAGAAGAAGAAATTAGGCCATTCAGCCCATCGCGTCTGCTCCACCATTCAATCATGGCTAATAGTTTCTCAACTCCATTCTCCCGCTTCCTCCCCTTCAACATGGTTGTTGGTGATCATCATTCCTCGGAAGTTGATGCTCTCGATAATCTTCATCTCAGCTCCATTGATGTTATTAGGGACAATGCCATCCTCCTTCCTTCTTGATGATGATAATCAGCTCTTTCATCTTGCTGAAGCTGAGGGAGCTATTGTTATCTTTACACCATACCAACAAGCACTTTCCTTCACCCTCTGAGGGAAGGAATTGTTCTTCATCTCAATCTTTTATGTCTTTCCCCACATTCTGAAAATCTCTGGGGGTGTACCACTCCCAACCATCCCTCCTGCATCAATCCTGTTTAACCCTGTGAGTATTTTGTCTCATTAATGAGTGCCTGTCTCACTCTTCCAAACCCTAGAGAAAATAGACTCAGTCTTTTCATTCTCTCTTCCAACCTGCATGATTAAATCTTTGAATTAGCAGGATGAGTTGGGAAGACTACTGAATATGTAAACAGGAAACTTGGGTCCAAACTGAGACTTGGAGCTGTGTTTTTTCTCAAGAGGCAATCTTGGGAAAGGAGTTAAAACACACACTAAAATTTACCTTTTGGAGGATGTAGACTAAAATGAGTTAGGACTGCATCGCATTGGACACCCTACAGGAGTCAGGAGCAGAATGGAAGCATTTGGACATTGAGATCTTTCTCGGATGTTCCCCTAGGTCTGCAGGAGGATAGGGAGAGGGCATTGAGGCCAGGCTGGACATTATCAGCTGATGTAGGAGAGAGACGACAGGAAGAACAGGAGACTCCTTCCCTCCTACAGGTTCAGGACATTGGCCCTCCTCTGGACATCCTCTAATGCTGAATCCATAAGCTCACCCTCAACCTCTGAGGCATGTGGGAACCTGTTACTTTGTTAAAATTCATGTACAGGCTGAGGCATTACTGGCTGGGTCAGTGTTTGTTCTCCACCTTTAATTATTCGAAGGGCAATTCAGAGTCAACCACATTGTTGTGGGTCTGGAGTCACATGTAGGCCAGACCTTCATTAAAGGACATTTGTGAAACAGATGGGCTTTTCCTGACAATGGATTCATTGTCATAATCAGACTCTTAATTTTTCAAGAGTTTTAATTATTTTCACACTGGACAGCAGAGCAAGCTCAAGGGCTGAAAGGCTATTGCTACTCAGTGATGAAGATGACACAAAGAGCTGACAGAGGAATATAGACAGGTTAAGAGACCATAAGACCATAAGAAATAGGAACAGGAGTAGGTCATTCGGCCCTCGAGCCTGCCCTGCTATTCAATAGAATCATGGCGAATCCGACATTCCTCACGCCCACTTTCCTGCTTTTCTCTGTAACCCTTCATTCCCTGACTGATCAAGAATCTTTCTACTTCAGCCGTAACTGTGCCCCACAGCTCTCTGTGGCAAAATGTTCCAAAGACTCACCTGAGAGAAGAAATTCCTCTTGAACTCAGTCTTAAATTCATGCCTTTTAATTCTGAGATTATGCTCTCTGGTTCTAGACTCTCCCATGAGGGAGAACATCCTGTCAGCCCTTACCCTGTCAAGCTCCTTGAGTATCCTATTAGTTTCAATGAGATCACCTCTCATTCTTCTAATCTCCACTGAGTAGAGTCCCAGCTTGTTTCACCTTTGCTCATAAGACAATCCCTCCTTTCCCGGGATCATCCTTCTCTGAACGTCTTCCAATGAAACAATATCTTTCCTTAAATAAGGGGACCAACAGCACCTCGTACAGGTTACAATAAGACTTCCCTTCTCTTATACTCCTACCCCCTTGAAATAAGGACCAACATTCGATTAGCCTGCCTGATTACCTGCTGGTCCTGTGTGCTAGCTTTCTGTGTTTTATGTACTCCCAAGTCCCTTTGTGTTACAGCTTTCTGCAGATTTTCTTCATTTAAACAATGTTCTATTCTTTAGTTCTCCCTTCCAAAATGAACAATTTCACATTTTTCTATATTATACTCCATTTGCTAGCTTATTTCCACTTATCACCTATCAATATCTCTCTGTAAACTTTGTATCCCTCTAGAAACCTATCTTTCCAATTATTTTTCCACTGTTAGCAATTTTACTGACACTACATTCACTTCCGTCCTCCAAGTCATTAACATAGAACAGAACTGAATATCCTTTATTGTCATGTATTCTATGTGTATTGTAAATGGTTGTGGCCCCAGCATTGATTCCTATGGAACCCCACTGGTTACAGGTTGTCAACTTGAAAAGGAGCACTTTAAACCTACTCTCTGTTTCTTGCTCATTAGTTAATTTGCTAACCCACATCAATATGCTATCTTCATCACCATGGCTTCTTATATCATATGACTTATCTGGTGGCATGGTGACTTAGTGGTTAGCACTGCTGCCTCACAGCATTAGGGACCCAGGTTCGATTCCAACCTTGGGCAACTGCTTGTGAGGAGTTTGCACATTGTCCCTATGTCTATGTGGGTTTCCACCCACATTCCAAAAAGATGTGCAATTCAGGTGAATTAGTCAAGCTAAATTGCCCATAGTGTTAGGTTCATTAGTCAGGGGAAAATGAGTCTGAGTGGTTTACTGTTTGGGACGTGGGTGTGGACTTGTTGGCCTGTTTTCACACTGTAGGGAATCTAGTCTTAACCATTTGTGATGCACTTTGTCTCTGAACACCTTCTGAAAGTCCAAATAAACATATCTGTCTCTCCTCTATGAACTCTGCTTGGGACTTCCTTGATAAACTAATTAATTAGTCAGACGTAACTTTCGCTTCTCTGCTTGATTAGATTATGCTTTTCCAAATGTTCTGCTATTTCTTCCTGAACAATTGATTCCACCATTTTTCCAATATTTGATGTTGACTGATCTAGCTTTAAGTGGACAAAATTTGGGGAGTGGAATATAAAATGGACAAATGAGAGGCTATGTACTTTGGCAGGAAGAATAGAGGAGCTGAATATTATTTAAATGGAACAAGGCTGCAGAAAGTTACAGGATAAGAATCTTGGAGACCTTGTGCATAAATCACAAAAAGCTAGCATACAATTTCAGCAGATAGTAGACAAGGCAAATGGAACATTGGTCCTCATTTCAAAGGGAATAGAGTGAGAAAAATTGGAAGGCTTTGCTAAAACTATAAAAAGGACTAATGAGACCATGGTTGGAATAAAGTGAACAGTTTTACACTCCTATTTTAAGAAACAGTATAATGGCATTGGAGGCAGTCCAGTGAAGATCACAGGGTCAATCCCGAATATTATGAGGAGTGGTTAAATAGGTTGGCATTGGCATTTAGAAGAATGAGAAATGACCTTTTTGAAACATACAAGATTCTTGGGGCACCCTGATAGGGTAGGTGCTGAGCAGTTGTTTTCCCATGTAGAAGGGTCTAGAATCAATAATGAGGAACTTCTTCTCTCAGATCAATACTGGAGAGGTTGGAGATACGGAAGTTCTGGACTCCTGGAGGTTCTTGGACACTGAGATTTCTGGAGCTACTGAGATGCTGAAGACACTGGAGACATTGATTCTACCGGTATTGGTCCTATAGGCATTGGTTCTACAGATATTGGCTACATAGTTATTAGTTCTACAAGTATTGGCTCCACAGGTAATGGTTCTACAAGTACTGGATGTACAAGTATTGGTTCTACAGGTATTAGTCCTGTAATGTATCGGCCCAGCAGGCATTTGTTCCACAGATATTTACACTGCAAGCATCGCCCCTACAGCTATTGTCTCTACAGCTATTGATACTACAGGTAACGGCTGTGCAGGTAGTGGTTCTGAAATATTGACTCTATAATATTTACTGTGCAGTTAATGGTTCTGCAGGTATTGGTTCCTCAAATGTTGGTTCATAGAATGTCTAGTGTGGAAACAGGCCATTTGGCCCAACAAGTCCACACTGACCCTCGGAAGAGTAACCCACCCTGACCTATTCTCCTACCCTATATCTCCCTGACTAATGCATCTAACCTACACATCCTTGAACACTTTGGGCAATTTAGCATGGCCAGTTCAACCTAACCCGTACATCTTTGGATTGTGGGAGGAAACCAAAGCACCCGAAGGAAACCCATGTAGACACAGGGAGAACATACTAACTCCACACAGACTGGAGGCTGGAATCGAACCAAGTTCCCTAGCACTGTGAGGAAGCAGTGCTGACCACCATGCCTCTGTAGGTATTAGTTCTGTAGGTATTGGTTCCATAGGAATTGTTTCTGAAGATATTGGTTCTGCAGATATAGTTTCTATAGGCAATGACTGTAGAGGCATTGGTTTGAGGTGTTGGTTCTCCAGGTATTTCATCTGCAGTTCATGGTTCTGCAGGTATTGGTCCCAAAGGCATTTTCTCTACAGGTATTGGCTCAACAGGTATTTCATCTGCCTGCATTGGCTCCATAGGTATTGTATCTGCAGGTAATGGTTCCACAGATATTGATTCTGCAGGCATTGCTTCTGCAGGTATTAGGTCTGCAGGTATTGGGTCTACAGAGTATTGTATTTGCAGCTAATGGTTCCACAGGTATTGGATTTACAGGTATTGATTTTGCAGGTATTGGGACTACAGGCATTTGTTCAACAGGTATTGCTCCTGTCTTTATTGGTTCTCCAGTTACTGTCAATGTTGGAACTAATGGAGATGGATGCGTCTTGTAAATCTGATGTGTCTGAAATTACTGTTGCCATGAAAACTCAAGCCACTAAGGAACCAGCCAGCAACTTGTGGGTTAATTGACAGAATTTTAAAACTAAAGCCTTCACATCACTGACCTAAAGTATGTCATTCTCACCTCTAAAATATCAAGCAGTGCTGTTAGCATCTATATTGTCCTAAATAAACTCCCCTCTCTAACTGATGCCCATTTCTCTTAAAGGTGAACCTACATCACAGCAGGAGAACCTTGTGTGATTTTGCCCAATTATCACAAAATGCCTGAACATTTTGATTCCATTATTAAAGCTCTTCTGATCTCTTTAGCACCAACGAATCCTGATAGACCACTATCTGCCCAAGTCTGAACCATCCTTCCAGGAGGTGAGGGCAATGGGAAAGGCTCCTGAAGCTGTTTTCTATTTGATAGATTAGACACGAGACACTTGGGAAGGGGGTTTTTTGTGTGTGAGCTAACAGAGACTATTGGTCCAATTTGAACACCTCAAATTGTGCATCAGTCACAGGAGAAAAGATCCATATAAAAATCTGCCCAACAAGTGCCTGTTTGACGTGGAGATACCATGGAAGTTTCTTAAAATTGAGCTCAGCTGAACAACAAGAAACCTCTGTCCAATAGCTGGATTTCTCTCTCTGAAACAGAAGCCCAGTCTAATTGGGACTACTGCACCTTGGTTCAGTTCCAGAAGCTATGCCTTGCGCACTAACCTTGACAAACACGTTGAATCGAATTTCAGATGGGAACATAAAGCACTGTCTTATAACCTCGGCTTTAATCGATAAATATGGGCCTGAGTATCATTGATCTAAACTGTAATGGATGGGTGTCCACATGTTGACACAGAACAGAATAAAGGCTGTTTAGAAACAGTGGTGCATCTATTTCCCTGATTTCCTCAGTTTTCACACCAGTTGTTCATAAAATTGCTTTTACCTAGAGTCATACAGCACCTTAGACATTTGGTCCAACCAGTCCATGCCGATCATGTTCCCAAACTAAACTAGTCCCACCGGCCTGCATTTGGCCCATATCCCTCCAAACCTTTCTTATTCATGAACTTATCCAAATGTCTTTTTCATGTTGTAACTGTACCCACATCCACCACTTCCTCTGGAAGTTTATTCCACACACAAACCGCCCTCTGTGTAATAAAGTTACCGCTCATGTCTTTTTGAAATCTTTCTCCTCTCATCTTAAAAATATGCCCCCTCCTCTTGAAATCCTCTATCCTAGGAAAAATACACCTGTTATTCACCTTATCTGTGCCCCTCATGACTTTGTAAACCTCTATAAGGTCACCCCTCAATCTCCTGTGCTCTAATGACAATTAAAATATTCTGTTATTGTTGAGCCATTACATTGACCTTTGGTTCCTGCAGAATTTTCCAACCTAACTGCACAGTAGTTCATTTGTATGTCCCCTGTGCAGGTCAGCAGTGATGAAATTCAAACTGGATGGTTCATTTACTTTGAACTCCAACATCAGGTTTGCATGGCATGGTGGCTCTCTGGTTAGCACCTCAGGTGATGTTTATGTCTATGTGGGTGTTATAAAGATGTGGGTGCACTATACCTTTAAGAGAGTAAAAGCTAGCAGTGACAGCTCCAAGTGTTCTCAATAAGACATAATGTAACGTTGCCTGTAAACGACAAATCAGATTTAAATTAGGCCAATTAGTTTAAATTATACTCTAAAAAATACCAACTTCCAAACAAGTTTGAATTGAGTATATTGAGCTTAAAAGCCAATGACATAATCCGATGCTTTGGGGTATAAGACTGGGGAAAACTGAACAGTTGGGAGGAGAACTGCCAAGCCAATGACATCTGCATACTGCCCAGAAAATAGCTCTCTTCAAAGGTACCTTAATCAATCAGTAACCTATGAAGCAGGCTTCTCAAGAAGAAGAAGACAAGACTTCAGGGAAAACTGCTTGGTTTTGAGATAAGAAGTGTTGTTTTGTAGGTCTTAATTGGGAGTGTTTTGGACTAGTATTGTAGAAGGGAAGGTAAAAGGTAGGTTAGAGGAAGGATTTGTAAATAGTTGTTAGTTAATTATTCTCTGTTATACTTTAAGAAATAAAGTTGTTACTTTTTACTTTAACTAGCTCTTGGCCTATTGAATTTTCACAGATTACTGGACGAGGTAAATCTTTTCTGTGTTGCTGATTTTAAATTAAGCAGGACAGTTTGCCCCGTGTCATAATGGTACGTTTCCATCAATTGCTTCAGTTTCACCCTATACTCCAAAGCTATGCAGGCTAGGTGGATTGGCCCACAGTGCTAAATTGCCCACAGTGTCCAAGGATGTGCAAGTTAGAGGAGAAAGTGAGGACTGCAGATGTTGGAGATCAGAGCTGGAAAATGTGTTGCTGGAAAAGCGCAGCAGGTCAGGCAGCATCCAAGGAACAGGAGAAGGGCTTATGCCCGAAACGATTTTCCTGCTCCTTGGATGCTGCCTGACCTGCTGCGCTTTTCCAGCAACACATTTTTCAGCATGTGCAAGTTAAATAAATGCGGGGACAGGTTGGGATGGCCTTCAGAGGATTGATGTAGACTTAATCGGCTGAACAGCCTCTTTTCGCAAGGTTGGGATTCCTTGACAAGCTAACGAATCCTGGATACAACACCAAGTCTCTGCTGAGTTTGTTTGTGCCAGCCAATGAGAGATTCTTTCGTGAGACTCCTCAGTCCCCCTGAGTCAGAGGTTGTACATTGATCCCTGAAAGTTGCCACCCAGGTTGTTAGGGCTGTTAAGAAGGCATACGGTGTGTTGGCTTTTATTGGTAGAGGGATTGAATTTCTGAGCCATGAGGTCAGGCTGCAGCTGTACAAAACTCTGGCATAGTCATACTTGGAGTATTATGTACCGTTCTGGTCACCGCATTATAGGAAGGGATATGTAAACATTGGAAAGGGTTCAGAGGACATTTACTAGGATGCTGCCTGGTATGGAGGGAAGGTCTGATGAGGAAAGGCTGAGGGACTTGAGGGAGCTTTTGTTAGAGAGAAGGTTGAGAGGTGACTTAATTGAGACATATAAGATAATCAGAGGGTTAGATAGGGTGGACAGTGAGAGCCTTTTTCCTCAGATGGTAATGGCTAGCATGAGGGGACATTGCTTTAAATTGAGGGGTGATAGATATAGGACAGGTATCAGGGGTAGTTTCTTTACTCAGAGAGTAGTAGGGGCTTGGAACACACTGCGTGCAACAGTAGTAGACTGGCCAACTTTAGGGGCATTTAAATGGTCATTGGATAAATATATGGATGAAAATGGAATAATGTAGGCTAGATAGGCTTCAGATTGGTTCCATAGGTTGGTGCAACATCGAGGGCCAAAGGGCCTGTACAAAGATCTATGATCTATGTTGTGAAACAATTCTGGGCAAATATTTGGACACATAATCCTAGCGGACCCTTCCATGTGCTGCTGAAGGCGTGCTGCACATTTGGAAGTGTCCTCGTTAAAGGTGAGATGTTAAACCAATGTCCCTTTGATTCACTCACGTGGATGGATCCCTCTTATCATTTTGCAGGAAAGCTATGCCTGACATCCAGGCCAACTAATTAAAGTGAGCAATCCTAATGTATTAACAAGGAAGGCGAATCGCCACTTGGCCCTTCAAGTCTGCTTCAATAGAATCATGGCTGACCTGCTTTTAACCTCAACTCTACATTCCTGCGTATGCCTGCTCGACCCCTTGGTATTCCTGATTAAATCTGGTCCCTCTGGAATGGCCTAATCCTTGGATGGGAAGGTTTGAAGGTGAGGAGTCTTAGAACATAGAACATAGAACAATACAGCACAGAACAGGCCCTTCGGCCCACGATGTTGTGCCGAACTTCTATCCTAGATTAAGCACCCATCCATGTACCTATCCAAATGCCGCTTAAAGGTCGCCAATGAATCTGACTCTACCACTCCCACGGGCAGCGCATTCCATGCCCCCACCACTCTCTGGGTGAAGAACCCACCCCTGACATCTCCCCTATACCATCCACCCTTCACCTTAAATTTATGTCCCCTTGTAACACTCTGTTGTACCCGGGGAAAAAGTTTCTGACTGTCTACTCTATCTATTCCTCTGATCATCTTATAAACCTCTATCAAGTCACCCCTCATCCTTCGCCGTTCCAACGAGAAAAGGCCGAGAACTCTCAACCTATCCTCGTATGACCTACTCTCCATTCCAGGCAACATCCTGGTAAATCTTCTCTGCACCCTCTCCAAAGCTTCCACATCTTTCCTAAAGTGAGGCGACCAGAACTGCACACAGTACTCCAAATGTGGCCTAACCAAAGTCCTGTACAGCTGCAACATCACCTCACGACTCTTGAATTCAATCCCTCTGCTAATGAACGATAATACTCCATAGGCCTTCTTACAAACTCTATCCACCTGAGTGGCAACCTTCAAAGATCTATGTACATAGACCCCAAGATCCCTCTGTTCCTCCACCTGACCAAGAACCCTACCATTAACCCTGTATTCCGCATTCTTATTTGTTCTTCCAAAATGGACAACTTCACACTTGGCAGGGTTGAACTCCATCTGCCACTCCTCAGCCCAGCTCTGCATCATATCTAAGTCCTTCTGCAGCCGACAACAGCCCTCCTCACTGTCCACAACTCCACCTATCTTTGTATCATCTGCAAATTTACTGACCCACCCTTCGACTCCCTCATCTAAGTCATTAATAAAAATTACAAACAGCAGAGGACCCAGAACTGATCCCTGCGGAACTCCACTTGTAACTGGACTCCATGCTGAATATTTACCATCTACCACCACTCTCTGACTTCGACCGGTTAGCCAGTTTTCTATCCAATTGGCCAAATTTCCCTCTATCCCATGCCTCCTGACTTTCCGCATAAGCCTACCATGGGGAACCTTATCAAATGCCTTACTAAAATCCATGTACACTACATCCACTGCTCTACCCTCATCCACATGCTTGGTCACCTCCTCGAAGAATTCAATAAGACTTGTAAGGCAAGACCTACCCTTCACAAATCCGTGCTGGCTGTCCCTAATCAAGCAGTGCCGTTCCAGATACTCGTAAATCCTATCCCTCAGTACCCTTTCCATTACTTTGCCTACCACAGAAGTAAGACTAACTGGCCTGTAATTCCCGGGGTTATCCCTATTCCCTTTTTTGAACAGGGGCACAACATTCGCTACTCTCCAGTCCCCTGGTACCACCCCCGTTGCCAGTGAAGACGAGAAGATCATTGCCAACGGTACTGCAATTTCCTCTCTTGCTTCCCACATAATCCTAGGATATATCCCGTCAGGCCCGGGGGACTTGTCTATCCTCAAGTTGTTCAAAATGTCCAACACATCTTCCTTCCTAACAGATATCTCTTCTAGCTTATCAGTCCGTTTCACACTCTCCTCTTCAACAATACAGTCCCTCTCGTTCGTAAATACTGAAGAGAAGTACTTGTTCAAGACCTCTCCTATCTCTTCCTGGTGAGATGGGGATGGAAGGGCAGAGATCGAAGGCAGACAGCAATGGGGAGAGAATCAAAGGCCTTGGTGTGATCTGGATAGTTGGATTGGGTTAGATTAATGGCCATATGAGGAAGGTCAGGGGGCAGTCAGACCGGTGGGCAACTATGCTCAGTGAGGCTCACTAGATCACTAGTCAAGCTGACATCATGTCATGAGTCTAACAGAAATCCCAACCATTCACTCTTAAATTCAGCAATGATCACTGAATCTTCCAAATCATTAGAATATCCGGAGAGCGTCATTCTACCTCCTCGAACTAGATTAGTTGTGTTTGTCTGTCCTGTCTCCCTTATAATTGCAAGCAATAGTTCAATGTTGCATAAGGCAATGAAATGGTTAATGCTGGAGACTGCATTAAGCTCCACCCATTGTTATAATGTCATACAGTTTGCGCTAGGGTAGTTGAATCATAGAATCCATACAATGTCAAAGCAGGTCATCCAGCCCATCAAATCCACACCAACCCTCTGAAGAGCTTCCCACCCAGATCCACCCCACCCCTTTATCCCTGCATTTCCCATGGCTGACCTACCTAGCCTGCACATCCAGAGACAAGTTAGCATGGGTAATCCACTTAACCTGAACACCTTTGGACTGTGGGAGGAAACCAGAACAAAACCTTCCAGACCCTCAATAATACCCTTACTGGCATAAACATCACTAAAGAGGAGGAAAACAACAACAACATACCATTTCCAGACTTCACAGCCAATGGGGAACTTCAAACCAGCATCAACAGGAAAACCTCACATACGGACCTAATATTGAACTATAGAAGCAATCATCCTAACATGCACAAATGAAACTGCATTAGAACATTGTTTCAATGAGCCACCACACACTGCAGCACAGAGGAACTATGCACCGCAGAGGAAAATCATCCATACAGTGTATTCAAAAAGAATGGGTACCCAATGAACTCAGTCAGCCAATTTCTCAGCAACAAACTCAAACAAGCAGACAAAACACATCCAGAAATTCTAGCCACTCTCTCCTACATCAAAGACGTCTTAGAAATGGCTGCCAGACTACTCAGACCCCTTGGCATCATGGGAGTCCACAACCCCACCAACACATTAAAACAGCAGCTAATAAAATTGGAAGACCCTATACAGACAACAAGCAAAACTAATGTCATTTACAAAATGCCTTGCAAGGACTGTAACAAACACTACATTGGACAAACAGGAAGAAAACTAGTCACCAGGATACATGAACATCAACTAGCCACAAAAAGACATGACCCTCTCTCACTAGTATCTTTACATATGGATGAGGAAGGACACCACTTCGACTGGGACAATACATCCATCCTAGGACAAGCCAAACAGAGACACGCGCGAGAATTCCTAGAATCATGCATTCCAACCGGAACTCTATCAACAAACACATTGACTTGGATCCCATTTACCACTCCCGAGAAAAAGAATAGGAAATGACATCACCAACCCAAGGAAACCCAAACATATAAATCGAAAGCAGGCTACACCACCAGTGCTTCATATGGAGGTTCACTGAAGATGTTACCTAGTATGGTGATGAAATGTCTGAAAATGAACCTTCTAGTTCAGCAAGCAAACCTACATCCACAGGGAGAACATGCAAAGTCCACACAGACAGTGGCTGAGGCTGGAATCAAACCTGGGTCCCTAGCATTGTGAGGCAGTAGTGCTAACCACTGAGCCACCATGCAGCTCTGGAATCTTGATGCAGTTACATGTGTCATCTATCTCTGATTGGATAACATATCTTGCACCTATGACTATCATGGAATAAACTGTATCTTATCAAGATAAGTGCCGCTTCTTGTTAAAACCCTGGTGGTTTGCCCTCTTCTACTGCAAACCATTTAGACCCTTACACCCAGTCAAGGATATAGAATGGTGGCAGCACCTACAACCCACAAAGAAGGACAATCAAAACACGCATGATTTTGGGATTGCGATTATTAACTTTTTATCTTTGCACCACAACCCCACCTGCTCCCTTATGGGTATTTAAACATTAATCCCTCTCCCCCTCACAGTCCCCTACATCTCAGATTTTTAACATCATCTCTAATTTCAAAGTCTATATAGTCACAAAATGGTCTCTCATTTGCACAAGGAGTGCATCAATGAACATCCCACTCCTGCAAACCCTCAAATAAACCCTCTGTCTCGACTTGAAAGTCAGTTATGGTCCCTGCATCTTGCCAGAGTTAACATGGAGTTCATAGTGTGGCAGTGGGAGTAAGCCAGTCCTCACCAGTCAGGTGGGAAGGTTTTACTATGAACTGCAGAAGTCATAAAGGTACTAGCAGTCTGGAACCACTCAAAGCCACTTCCTTTTGACACAAGCATAGAGGCAGTCAATGAGTTCAGGGCTCAGTGGTTAGCACTGCTCCTTTACAGCGCTGGGGACCCAGGTTCAATTCCATCCTCAGGCGACTGTCTGTGTGGAGTTTGCACATTCTCCCCGTGTCTGTGTGGGCTTCCTTCAGGTGCTCCGGTTTCCTCCCACAGTCCAAAGATATGCAGGTTAGATGGACTAGTCATGCTAAATTGCCTATAGAGTCCAGGGATGTGCAGCTAGCTGTGGGGAATGCAGGGCTGCAAGGATGGGGTAGGTCTGAGTGGGATGCTGTCTTAGGGTTGATTGTGGTCTTGATAAGCCAAATGGCCTGTTTCCTTCTCTGAAGGGATGCTATGAATGCTTCTGCTAAATTGAAGTCAATTGGATCAATCCAAAAGTGGTTAAAGGACAGGCAGTAGAAAGTAGTCAGCATCAGTTTAGGAATATGAGGACATTCAGCCTTTCTCTAAAATTCAATTAGGCATGGCTAATCTGATTGGGTGGTCTCACCTTCACTGTGCTGCAAAGTCCTGTTATGACTGTGCCCAATTTGTTCAGATTCTAGGAGTGTTATCTGCTATATGGCTATGTTTCCAGGTGAAGACATCCAATTGGCTCCCTGTCTTTACTCACCACCCACTTTGGTTGATTGTAACAGGGGTCAACTAAATAAGGACCCCTTCTTTTAAATAAGGGTGCCTTCCCCAAGCCTGAATATAATCACGATTTAAAAGGAGCCAATTTAACCTGGTTTTCTTGAGGTAAAGGAAGAGTGAGTTTATTTGCCATTGGAATGGGGGAGAAGATGATAAAATGCGACACATATGCACAGATAAGAAACCAGAAGTGAGCCCAAAAACTAAAATCAGCCTTTGGCTTGTCCATCATGAATAAATTGTTAAATGTTGAGGCTGTTAGTGTTGGAGATTCTGATGGTGTTGACTGTGGTAGTTAACCCATTCCAGTTCCAAAGAAAACATTAACTTTGTTTCTCCCTCCACAGATGCTGCCAAATCTGCAGAACTTCTCCACCACTTTCTGCTGTTATTCCATAATGCCAGTGTTCTGAGCCAGCAATAATGAGGAGACAATGTAAAACCTATTCAAAGTTATAACCAGTGTCTAAGTGCAGTCTCTGTAGTGGTTGCAGAGTAAGGAGTCATGCTAAACTAACTCACCCAACAATTATAGCTTTGGTTCACTATTAGATTTGGATATTAAACAGAGTAATGTTAGCTAATTGGAGAATATCTTTTCATCACTGGAGCAAAACTAGTATTTGTTGTCCGTTGTTAATTGGTTGTCAACTGAATGGCTTGCTAGGTCAGTTCAGAGTCAACCACGTTGCTGTGGGCCTGAAGTCACAGGTAAACACAGCAGATTTTCTTCACCAAGGGACATGAGTGAATCAATTGGCTTTTATAATAATCAGTGACAGTTGTCACAGTCACCATTACTGAGTCAAACTTTACAACTCCAGACTTTCAAACTTAAATTTAAATTCTATTAGCTACTGTGATGAGATTCCAACCCATGTCCCCAAACATTTGCTTGGCTCTCTGGATTATTAGATCAGTAGCATTGCCATTATTACAATTACCATTGCCACCATACCTCTTTGCTAAATCACAGTACAGTGCCGCTCTGCAAAAGCAGCACAGCTAATCCCAGTTCCATGTACCCCCTGTAACCCTTAATCTTTTAAGAAGTCATCAAATTCCACTTTGAAAAGGTACAATTGAATCTGTCTCCCACACCATCTCAGGCACCTCATGATGAATCTTAACCACCAGCTGATCATAAAGGTTTTCTTTCATTCACATTTAGTTCCTTTGCCATTCATCCTAGTGCTGTGTGCTTTTCCCATGTCTCTGCAAGCCCTAATCAAAGGGAACAGTTTGTCTCAATGTGTTCACAGATTCATAGAATTATCAACATAGATTTAATGCCAGACACTTCTGTGGTAGTATTGTAACAGCCGTGGCTGTCTGACATGACCAGATCGAGAGCAAAGAAGCACAGACACTAACTCTGTGTGAAGGTATGATAGATGTACCCCTTTATCTAGAAGTCAAGACATTTTCCTTAAAAAACCATCAGGGCCAAACGACATTTGGTGGGGAGGGGTGATAACTCCCAAAAAAACAAAATAAAAAGGTCAATACACATACAGTTATGGCACAGAAAGAGGTGATTTCGCCCTTTGTGTCTGCACCAGTCCCCTGAGGGAGCATTTCACTACCTCCCTTCTCCCATCCTCACCCTGCAATCCTGCACATTCTTCCTTTTCAGTTAATAGTCTAATTCCCTTTTCAATGTCTTTATTGAACCTGTCTCCACTGCACTCTCAGGCAGTGCATTCCAAATCCGAACCACTTAGTGCATGAACAAAGCTTTTCTGTCACGGGTTTTAAAACTTTTAATTTCCTCTCTGTTACATTATGTCTCACAGCTCATAGAATCCGGACAGTGCAGAAAGAAGTCCTTCTACTTATTGGGTTTGCACTGACCCTCCAAAGTGCATCCCACCCCCTTAACACTATACCCACATTGCCCATGGCCAACCCACCCAGCCTGCACATCCCCGGACACTACAGCATGGCTAACTCACCTGACCTGCACATCTTTGGACTGTGGGAGGAGACTAGAGCACCTGGAGGAAGCCCACGCAGACAGTGTGCAAACTCCTCACACTCACCCAAGGCTGGGATTGAACTCATGTCTCTGGCACAGTGAAGCAGCAGTGCTTACCACTGAGCGACCATGGTGCAACAGCTGATGTAACAATATTTCTTTAAGAGGCACACTCATGATATTATCACTGCATGTAGTCTAATGGTATAATAGCCTCAATCTCCATCTTAACAGCAGCCACTTAAAGAATGCCATGCTGTTGGAAACATGTGACTGTTTGTACTGAATATCTTAATGTTATGCCATAGACGTGAATGCAATATTAGCACGTATTAGTGAGCTGTAGTAAATCCATGTTTATTGTGAACGCCACCACCAGATGGAGCCATGAATGCGTACAAATTGAAACCTAAGGCTACAGGGCCATGTCACTGCCCAGTTGACCAGCTGCCTGTCACAAAGGTGGGACTGACGGTATCATCACCCAGCGATTAGACACACTGGGCAGAAACAGGCACCACAAGATTCTGAGGGATCTGACTCAGTGCACGGAGTCAGGATGGAGTGCAAGAGGAACCATCTAAGGCAGCATGGCATTGTCATCACTGTTAAAAACCATTCGTTGTGAAGTAAAAGGAGGGAGGTGAGCTCTCAGTGTATGTGCTGCATCATGGACCACGGATTGTGGTAATGCCATTCACAGATGTGTCTTTGCAGACTGTCACTGACTGCAGATACCTCATGTCCAGTCTGCATATGTACTGGTGGCTTATCCTTGCTTTCGGAGTAACGATTCTGCTGTAAAAAAAATCTCCATCAGATCCTTCACTACCACATTCTCATTTCTTGTCATTGGACTTAATATTACAACTGTCACATTAGGTACAAGTATCCTCAGGGGGAATAATGCACACCACTCTCCACTTCCTTAAGGAGAATATTGCCAGAACAATCCTGCCATCTGAAGTCTCTCATCCCCAGAGCCAATCTAGCAAAGGTTACCTATACTGGGTCTATTTCAGTCCTGAAGTGACATCTGGAGGATCCTTAGGTTTGGATCGTGCTAGGCTTCTTTTTTTTCATTCATCATTAGATTTTGAGTTCAGGATTTTTATTGAATTCAAATTCCACCAGCTGCATGTCAGGATTCGATCCTAGTCCCCCAGAACATTACCTCGGTCTCCGGATTAACAATATTACCACTCGGCCATCATTACCCCGCTGTTACTGCTGATCCTGAGAATGGAGATGGATTTGAGAAATGAATGACATTAACAACAACCTATAGGACTAAAGGAGATATTAGGTCAGATGGCATAAATCTCTGTTAAAGAGGAAGGTTTAAAGATTATCTTGGGAGAAGAAAGATCAAAGGAGTTTCGAAGAATGAGAGGTGATCTGTCATAGAATCCCTACAGTGTATAAACAGGCCATTTGGCCCATCAAGTCCACACTGACCCTCCGAAGAGTAAACCACCCAGACACATTTCCCCTGACTAATGCACCTAACCTGGATTAGTGGTGCTGGAAGAGCACAGCAGTTCAGGCAGCATCCAAGTAGCTTCGAAATCGACGTTTTGGGCAAAAGCCCTTCATCAGGAATAAAGGCAGTGAGCCTGAAGCATGGAGAGATAAGCTAGAGGAGGGTGGGGGTGGGGAGAAAGTAGCATAGAGTACAATGGGTGAGTGGGGGAGGGGATGAAGGTGATAAGTCAAGGAGGAGAGGGTGGAGTGGATAGGTGGAAAAGAAGAAAGGCAGGTAGGACAAGTCCGGACAAGTCAAGGAGACAGTCACTGAGCTGGAAGTTTAGAACTAGGGTGAGGTGGGGGAAGGGGAAATGAGGAAACTGGTGAAGTTCACATTGATGCCCTGGGGTTGAAGTGTTCCAAGGCGGAAGATGAGGCGTTCTTCCTCCAGGCGTCTGGTAGTGAGGGAGCGGCGGTGAAGGAGGCTCAGGACCTCCATGTCCTCGGCAGAGTGGGAGGAGGCATCCTAGATACTATGGGCAATTTAGCATTGCCAATTCACCTAACCTGAACACCTTTGGACTGTGGAAGGAAACCCACACAGACATGGGGAGAAATAGTCCACACAGACAGTCGCCTGAAGGTGGAATCAAACACAGGTCCTTGGTACTGTGAGACACCACTGAGCCATTGTGCCAAATGGGCTGTTTCATGATATTATCCAAACATATATAATTCACAGAGGGCTTGACAGATGGAGTTTTCCTTTGGCTGAGGGGTGGTGGTTGGGGTGTAGAACCCAGGGCCATTTAGTTTCCTTCACACAGAGGAATCTCTGGAATTCTCTTCCCCAAAGGGAGGTGGAAGCTGAATTGTTGAGTGAGTTCAAGACAAAAGTCAATAGATTGATAGGTACTAAAATCATCAAGGGATATGGGAATAGTGCAGTGAAATGGTGTAGACCAGTCATGGCCTCTCAGAGTGGGTTTGATTGACTTAATGGCTTCTTCCTCCTCCTGGTTTATATGTTCATAAAGAAGGGAAACATGTTTGAGAGTGTAGGGAGGATATTCCAGAGCTTCCGACTGAGGCAGTGGAAGCCACAATACCAAATGGCGGACTGGTTAAAACTGCAGATGCACAAGAGGTCAGAATATGAGGAATAGAACATAGAACATAGAACAATACAGCACAGAACAGGCCGTTCGGCCCATGATGTTGTGCTGAACATTTGTCCTATCTTAAGCACCTATCCATGTACCTATCCAATTGCCGCTTAAAGGTCACCAATGATTCTGACTCTGCCACTCCCACAGGCAGCGCATTCCATGCCCCCACCACTCTCTTGGTAAAGAACCTACTCCTGATATCTCCCCTATACCTTCCACCCTTCACCTTAAATTTATGTCCCCTTGTAACACTCTGATGTACCCGGGGAAAAAGTTTCTGACTGTCTATTCTGTCTATTCCTCTGATCATCTTATAAACTTCTATCAAGTCACCCCTCATCCTTTACCGTTCCAATGAGCAAAGGCCTAGCACTCTCAACCTATCCTCGTACAACCTATTCTCCATTCCAGGCAACATCCTGGTAAATCTTCTCTGCACCCTCTTCAAAGCTTCAACATCTTTCATAAAGTGAGGCGACCAGAACTGCACACAGTACTCCAAATGTGGCCTAACCAAGGTCCTGTACAGCTGCAACATCACTTCACGACTCTTGAATACAATCCCTCTGCGAATGAACGATAATTCACCATAGGCCTTCTTACAAGCTCTATCCACTTGAGTGGCAACTTTCAAAGATCTATGAACATCGACCCCAAGATCTCTAATGACGAGGTGGCCGAGAGGTTAAGGCGATGGGTTGCTAATCTATATGGGTGGCACGGTGGCACAGTGGTTAGCACTGCTACCTCACAGCGCCAGAGACCCGGGTTCAATTCCCGCCTCAGGCGACTCTCTGTGTGGAGTTTGCACATTCTCGCCGTGTCTGCGTGGGTTTCCTCTGGGTGCTCCGGTTTCGTCCCACAGTCCAAAGATGTGCACGTCAGGTGAATTGGCCATGCTAAATTGCCTGTAGTGTTAGATGAAGGGGTAAATGTAGGGGAATGGGTCTGGGTGGGTTATGCTTCGGCGGGTCGCTGTGGACTTGTTGGTCCGAAGGGCCTGTTTCCACACTGTAAGTAATCTAATCTAATCTCTCTGCTCCTCCACCTTACTAAGAACCCTACTGTTAACCCTGTATTCCGCATTCTTATTTGTCCTTCCAAAATAGGCAACCTCACACTTGACAGGGTTAAACTCCATCTGCCACTCCTCAGCCCAGCTCTGCATCATATTTAAGTCTCTTTGCAGCTGACCAACAGCCCTCCTCACTATCCACAACTCCACCAATCTTCGTATCATCTGCAAATTTACTGACCCACCCTTCGACTCCCTCTTCCAAGTCATTAATAAAAATTACAAACAGCAGAGGACCCAGAACTGATCCCTGCAGAACTCTACTTGTAACTGGGCTCCAGGCTGAATATTTACCATCTCCCACCACTCTCTGACTTCGACCGGTTAGCCAGTTTTCTATCCAACTGGCCAAATTTCCCTCTATCCCATGCCTCCTGACTTTCTGCATAAGCCTACCATGGGGAACCTTATCAAATGCCTTACTAAAATCCATGTACGCTATAGACTATGATCCATTCTAGACTCTCTGGTCTGCTTTTGTAGACACTTTGTCTATAAGACTAGTTCAGTTCAGCATTTGATCAATGATAACTCTCAGCCACTCACTGTTTTCATCCTCTGCACCACACCTCACCAAAACAACTCCCCAAACTCCGACCATGTATAGGCAGTGGGGAGCAAACTCAGAGAAACTCAGCAGGTCTGGTAGTGCCTGTGGAGAGAGAAACCGAGTGAATGTCTCAAGTGGGCGGCACGGTGGCAGTGGGCGGCACGGTGGCACAGTGGTTAGCACTGCTGCCTCACAGCGCCAGAGACCCGGGTTCAATTCCCGCCTCAGGCGACTCTCTGTATGGAGTTTGCACGTTCTCCCCGTGTCTGCGTGGGTTTCCTCCGGGTGCTCCAGTTTCCTCCCACACTCCAAAGATGTGCAGGTCAGGTGGATTGGCCATGCTAAATTGCCCGTAGTGTTAGGTAAGGTGTAGATGTAGGGGTATGGGTGGGTTGCGCTTCGGCGGGTGCGGTGTGGACTTGTTGGGCCGGAGGGCCTGTTTCCACCCTGTAAGTAATCTAATCTAATCTAATCGAATATGGTTCTGTTTTGGAGCTGAGGGAGGTATGGAAATGGGCTGTTTCATCTTCTGGACAGAGACAGAGACAGAGACAGAGACAGAGACAGAGACAGAGAAGTGGGTGGAGGGATCAGATGTGAAAGCCCAGAGCAAAAGACATGGGAATTGTAAATGGTGATGAGAGAGAATGTAAAAGGGGTGTAAGCAAAGGTGTGACAGGAAGAGATTGGGTTTGAAACATTGACTCTGTTTGCCTCTCCACTGAGTATCTGGAGCATTCTCTGTGTTTGTTTGAAATTTCCACCATATGCAGTGTTTGGCTTTAATTCACGGGGAGCAGGCAAACTGGTAATGGTGGGCTGATAAATATTGGACAGGACAATGTGTCAAGATTGTTGTCAATATTAAAGGAACCTGTTTGGATAGCGTGCTCAGATCTTTTACCTGGAGTCGCAGGCAGGGACCTCACTTGAAAGAAAAACCGCAGCATCATCTACAGAACTACATTCCCACAATACTACATTGAAACATCAATATCCAGTCTCTGCCCAAATCCTGAAACTGAGTCTTCATCCTCCGACTCAGAGTCAGAGCTGACATACTTGCAACACAGTTATAAAAACTGGACATAATTACATAATAAGTCATGAAAAGAGCTGGAAAGTTGTGCTATAATTAACTGCTCTCTTCAGGAAGAAGTACTTTGAAACAATCAGGGTATCAGCAGCTGAATGCTAATACCTTCTTCATCAGCTACTCTGGCACCAGATTTTAAATTCACTTCCTTTTTCAGCAATGTATTAGTGTTACTAGAGCGAATGTTAACACTGACTTCAACAGCTTTCACCTACATCATAATACAATTGATCTCTCTTTCACATTGATCATCCGAAATGGGAATTTGCTGATGGGTCCTGAACACAACAATGTACACAGTAAGACAGCTCATTGGAAATTAGAATACATAAAGTAAAGGGAACGATCAGCTGGGAATTGCAGCCAAGGGATTGTGATGAGGTCACTTGGTGAATCGTTCGGATCTTACATCTACCTTGATAATTTTGTGAAGGTGCCATTTCACTGTTTCTCATTGGTGGCAATCAGGGAACAATTGGACGTTTAGTTGGCTTTCTGCAGTGTATTCAAATATTCCTGAATATCTGTAATCCTCTCGTCTGCACCAATTTGAGCATCGTGCAAAAATTGGACCTTGGGGATGCAATTTTCTATTTTAAACTGACAAGTAGAGTCAGAAACAATTTGCCATTAACCCTGCTATTGAGCTGGCTGATCTCCAACTCTAGAAAACCTCATGTCCTACATTTAAATACGGTGTAATATTTTTAGGCACAACTGACAGTGTGTGTTGCAAACATGAAAGTCCAATGAAACCTTGAAAAGCTCAAATGGCTTGCATTATCTAAACATTACAGCTCTTCTGTCAAAATTCTCCTTGAGCACTCTCCTTACCTCTCCAGACTTCATTATCTTTTGTGACCTCAGAGCATTTTGCGGCCAATGAAGTATCCTCGCAGTCACAATTTCAGTAAATGTGGTGACACAATCTACACAGCATGATCCAGCAAACAGCGATGGGATTAACGACCTAACATTGCTGGAATCAAATGTATGGTCGGAGCTTCTCATTTCAGGACTGAAATGCAAGAAAACCAACTTTTGAAAGCAAACAGCAATTTAGGCAGCGTGCCAAGAGGAGGCTGACTTGCTGGACTATGGGTGGTCTGGAAAAAAGCAACAGGAAATATTGACTGTCCATCTTTGCTGGGTTACTAAATTCCTGTCACCTTTGAGGTGTTGTGGGGATACAGCAGGGAGTGGCTGTCTTCACGTCACTTTTCTGATTGAAAAAGGAGACATGCACGGACAGAATCTGTTTGTCTACAAAGAACAGCACCTTTTGTCTGAATTACCAGATTGTAAGACAACACCAACATACTTCTCTAGGAGCAGGAGTAGACCATTCAGCCTATGGAGTCTGGTCTGCAATTCAGATGGCTGATCTGATAATCCCCCCACTCCAACTTCCCGCCTTTTCCCATAACCCTTAATTCCCCTTACTGATTAAAAATATGTTTCAGCTTTGAATATACCTCATGACTCAGCCTCGACAGCCCTCTGCAGTAAATAATTCCACAAATCCACTTCCTCTGAGAGAAGAAATTCCTCCTTATTTACGTCTTAAATATGTGACCCAATATTCCAAGATTATGCTGTCTCGTCTTTCGACTCTTCCACAGTGGAAACAACCTATCCATATCTTCCCTATCAAGTCCTCTAAGAATCTTGTATGTTTCAATAAGGTCGCCTCTCATTTTTCTAAAAACCAGTGATGACAGGCCCAATCTACTCAATTCCTTTTCAAAAGACAGTCCCTCCATACCTTGTGCCAGTCAAGAGTGTGGGGCTGGAAAAGCACAGTGGGTCAGGCAGCATCTGAGGAGCAGGAGAATCGACATTTTAGGCATAAAACCCTTCATCAGGAATAGAGGGCTTGTGCCTGAAATGTTGATTTTCCTGCTCCTTGGATATTGCTTGACCTGCTGCGCTTTTCCAGAACCACACTCTCGCCTCTGATCTCCAGCATCTGCAATCCTCACTTTCTCCCTATAGATAATTATGGCCCCAGCACTGATCCCTCTGGCACTCCACTGGTTACAGGTTGTCATGCTGAAAATGACCCCCTTATCTCAACTCTTTGTCTTCCGTTAATTAGCCAACCCTCCATCCAAGCTCATAAAAAACCTCCATGACCATGGGCTCTTCTGTTAGCCTAATGTGTAGCAATATATGCAATACTTCCTGAAAATCCAAATCTATTACAACAACTGCATCTCTTTATCTATCCTCCCTGCTACATCCTCAAAGAGCACTAATAAATTTGTCAGGCATGATTTGCCCTTCGTAGAGCCCTCTTTTTCATCATCTTAGGTGAAGGATAAATTTAACTGGGAACAGCACGTGAGCTTCTTTGACTATCTTTCACTGGAGCATTGGAGGCTGAGAGTTGACGTTATGGAGGTTTATAAAATCGTAAAGGGTTTAGATAAGTGAATGGCAGGCATCTTTTCCCTTAGACGGGAGAATTTCCAGTCGAGGGGACATACTTTTAAGGTGAGAGAGAGATTTTAAAAAGATATGAGGGACAATGTTTTTACACAGAGAATGGTTTGCCTGTGAAATGAGCTTCCTCATAAAGTGGTTGATGCAGGTACAGTTACAATGTGTAAAAGACACTTAGATAAGTACATGAATAAGAAAGGCTTGGAAGGATATGGTCCAGGAGCAGGCAGGTGCGACTAGTTTAGTTTGAGATTATGTTCAGCATGGACTGGTTGGACCGAAGGGTCTGTTTCTGTGCTGTTTCATTCTATAACTCTATGTCGTGGAAGCTTACCCAGGTCACCTGTTTGTTTCCTATACCAATCAATGCATACAATCTGCAGCAGAGCAGCACTCCCTCTGTATTGCTCATGAGTCATAAGCATTTAAGCTCAAGGAGAAAAGCTTGAGCCTATAACTGAGACAACATTGACACGTAATGACGAGGGTGGTTTATTTTCCGAGAACCCATTTGGCTCCAGACCAACTACGAGGTCAGTTAGAAGCGCCAATATCCACTATGCTAAAATAGCTAAGTTGGTTTGTGCAAGTCTCCTCCCCTGCATTGGTCACAATAGGGATCAGAAAATAAAGAGGCACTGCCAAAATTCCTAGTTTGAAACGGAAGTAACATTCTTATAAACAGTGAGGGTGAAGAGCAATTTGAACAGAATGTAGTTAAGCAAAGTGACTCTTCATTTCTCTGTGAGCAATTAGCAATGGGCAATAAAACAGAAATCAGGGTTTTAAGTGTCTGTCGAACTGATTGAGCAGCACACAGCTTGATTGAACGTTGTGATTTGATTAGAATTACCATCATCAGTCATGATTTTTTTTTTGTTTGTTCATGGGTGTCCTGGCTCGGCCAACATTTATTGCCCATCTCTAATTTCTCTGAGGGTAGTTCAGAGTCAACCATGTTGCTGAGGCGTCTGGAGTCACACATAGGTCAGATCAGTAGGTACGTCAGATTTCCTTCCCTAAGGTAGCTAGCACACAGCTTTTCCTCATGCGAGTGGAGTCTGGAACTAGAGGGCATAGATTTAAGGTGAGAGAGGAGAGATATAAAAGGGGCAATTTTTTCACACAGTGGGTGGTCAGTGTCTGGAACTGGCTGTCAGCGACAATGGTGGAGGTGAGTACAATTTTGTCATTTAAGAACTATTTGGACAGTACATTGGATAGGCTAAGTATGCAGTGATATGGACCAAATGCAGACAAATGGGACTAGATTAACTGTGCAAACTAGGCAGCGTGGGCATTTTGGGCCAAAGGGCTGTTTCCAGGCTGTAAACCTCTGTGACCCTATGATGAACCAGATGGGTATATTGTAACAATCAATAACTGGCTCATGATAGTCTCACTCTTAGTTCCATTGCTATTGAATTAAAATGTGACTACTTGCTGTGGTGAAATTTGAACCCATGCTCTTAGGCATGAACCAGGGTCTTGGATTGACAGTCCAGTGGTAGGACCACCACACCATTTGGCTTGGTCATGGAAGAGAAAGGGTACTTATGAGGGGTGTTTTTCTGGCTGGAGATCTGTGACCAGTGGTGTTCTGCAAGGATCAGTGCTAGGACCTCTATTGCATGTAATTTATGTAAATGTTTTGGATTAAAATATAGGTGGGTGGCACGGTGGTTAGCACTGCTGCCTCACAGCGCCAGAGACCCGGGTTCAATTCCTGCCTCAGGTGACTCTCTGTGTGGAGTTTGCACATTCTTCCCATGTCTGTGTGGGTTTCCTCCGGGTGCTCCGGTTTCCTCCCACAGTCCAAAGATGTGCAGGTTAGGTGAATTGGCCATGCTAAATTGGCCGTTGTGTTAGGTAAATGTAAGGGGTAAATGTAGGGGTATGGGTGGGATGCGCTTCGGCGGGGCGGTGTGGACTTGTTGGGCCGAAGGGCCTGTTTCCACACTGTAATCTAATCTAAGCCATCATTTCCCCAAATGCTGGCATTTCACCTTGTTTAGCATCTTTATCATTTTGGCTTGAAATTCATTGTGGCTGGATAGCACTGTTTCTGGGAATTTGTACGTGATTTGGATAGATAGACAATTGTTACTTTGGCAAACATTTCACAGAATCACAGATGCAAAACGGAGGAGAAAACAAAAGTTCTTGACATTCAATAATGCAAAAAATTCAATTTCAGCACTAACCAAATGTAGTTTGGACAGACCCTGGGAATTCTGCACTGAATAGCTCACCTCTTGTCTCTTTAACGCCTGTCTGCAATCTGTAAGTCACCAGTTGGTAAGATGGTAAGATTATGGAGGGATTTGTTGATGTTCTAAGGCATGTTGATATTAAGAAGAGGAAGACATTGGGTGTCTCAAAAACATTAATGTAGATAAATCCCCATGGCCTGATGGGATCTATCCCAGGGTACTGAAGGAGGCAAGGGAGGAGATTGCTGGGGTTCTGTTGGAAACCTGTGTATCCTCTTTTACCACAGGCGAGATCCAAGAAGATTAGAGAATAGCCAATGTTGTTCCTTTCTTTAAGAAGGGCAACAGGGATAATCAAGTAAGGCAGGTGAGCCTTAGATCCGTGGGAGGGAAATTATTGGAGAAGATTCTTAGGGACAGGATTTACTCACATTTGGAAACAAGTTGACTTATTTGGAATAGTCAGCATGGCTTTGTGAAGGGGAGGTGATGTCAAACAAATTTGCTTGAGATTTTTGAGGAATTGATGGAGATGATTGATTGGGGTAGAACAGTGGATATTGTCTTCATGGACTTTGCTAAAGCATTTAACAAAATCCATCATGGTAGGCTGTTCCAGAAGGTTAAGTCCCATGGGATCCGCAATGGGTTGGGAAGTTAGATACAAAATTTGGCTAGGTCATAGAAGAGAAAGGGTACTTGTGAGGGGTGTTTTTCTGGCTGGAGATCTGTGACCAGTGGTGTTCTGCAAGGATCAGTGCTAGGACCTCTATTGCATGTAATTTATGTAAATGTTTTGGATTAAAGTATAGGTGGGCTGATGAGTACATTCGCAGAAAACTTGAAAACTGTTGGAATTACGGATAGTTAGGAAGGTTATCAAAGGATGCAGCAGGATATAGATCAGTTTGGAAATTTGGGTGGAGAAATGGCAGATGGAGTTTAATCTGGACAAATGTGAGGTGATGCATTTTGGAAGGTCAAGAGCAAGAAGAAAACATACATTAAATGGTAGGACACTAACAACCTTAAGGGATCGTGGGGTACAGGTGCATAGCTCCCTGAAAGTGGCAACACAAGTGGATACATTGATACAGAAAGCATGTGCCATGCTTGCCTTCATTTGTCGGGACATTGGGTATAAAAGTTGGCAAGTCATGTTGAACCTGTATAAAACTTTAGTTTGGCCACATTTGGAGTATTTCCTGCAGTTCGGGTCACCACACTATTGGAAGGCTTTGAAGAGGGTGCAGAAGAGGTTTACCAGGATGTTGCCTGGATTGAAGTGTATTGGCTTTAAGGAGATGGTGGACAAACTGAATTGTTTTCACAAGAGTGCTAGAGGCCGAGGGATAATCTGATAGAAGTTTGTGGGCGGCACGGTGGCACAGTGGTTAGCACTGCTGCCTCACAGCGCCAGAGACCCGGATTCAATTCCCGCCTCAGGCGACTGACTGTGTGGAGTTTGTACATTCTCCCCGTGTCTGCGTGGGTTTCCTCCGGGTGCTCCAGTTTCCTCCCACAGTCCAAAGATGTGCAGGTCAGGTGAATTGGCCATGCTAAATTGTCCGTAGCCTTAGGTAAGGGGTAGATGTAGGGGTATGGGTGGGTTGCGCTTCGGCGGGGCGGTGTGGACTTGTTGGGTCGAAGGGCCTGTTTCCACACTGTAAGTAATCTAATCTAATCTATATAAAATTATGAAGGATATGGATAAGATGGATTGTCGGAGTCAAGGGAGTATACATCAAATATTAGGGGTCATAGGTTTAAGGTGAAAGGGGAAAAAATTAAAAGATATGTGTGAGGAATGTTTTTTTACACAGGGTCTGGAATGTGCTGCCAGAGGAAGTGGGAGAAGCAGGTATGATAGAAACTTTTAAGAGGCATTTAAACAGAGACATGAGCAGGCAGGGAATAGAGTAATACTGACCACATGCAGGCAGATGGGATTAGTTTAAAATAGCATCATGATTAGCAGAGACATGGAGGACCAAAGGGCCTGTTCCTTAGATATACTGCTCTTTGTTCAACATTCTGTGTCAGAAATGTAATGGGAGTATGGTTGAGTATGGCTCCAATAACACTCAGGACACATGACACTATTTGGGATGAACATATCCCATTTAATTAGTATATCCCATCCATTACCATCAACTACCAGCGTATAGTGGCAGTAGTGTGTACCATCTGCAAGATGCACTGCACTGACTCACCAGGGTTCCTTTCACAGCACCTTCCAAGGTCATGGCTTTGGGTCCCATTTAGGATCTTGGGTGACATTTGTACTTTTTTACATTGACTGTTTACATTTTACATTTTACAGACATTGGGACCGGTTCTGTGAAAGATGGGACTATTGCAAAATGGACGGTCTACATCTGAACCAGACTGGAACTAACGTCCTTGGCCGGGGTAGGGGGGGGGGGTTTGCTACCGCTGTTGGGGAGGTTTTACACTAATGTGGCAGGGGGCTGGGAAGCGGATGAGAAGACAAGTAGACAGTGAGGTGGAGACTGGAAGACTGTAAGAATCATGAAGATAACACTAATAAGGGGAAAAGTAGGCAGAGAGCAGATGAACACAAAAGAACTGGTGGCCTGAAATACATCTACTTTAATGTAAGGAGTATAGTGTGTAAGGCAAGCTGACCTTAGGGCTTGGATTGGTGCCTGGGAGTATGACATTATTGCATCACAGAGATTTGGTTGAAAGAAAGGCATGATTGGCAACTAAATGTTCTAGGATATAGACGCTTCAGACAGGACAGGGAGGGAAGGAAAAGGGGGTTGCAGTTCCATTGCTGGTCAGGGATGATATCACGGCTGTGCTAAAGGAGCACACTATGGAGGTCTTGGGTAGTGAGGCATTATAGGTGGAGCTGAGAAATAAGAAGGGTGCAGTTACATTGTTGGGGCTGTATTACAGGCCTCCCAACAGTGAGCGTGAGGTAGAAGAACAATTAGGTAAACAGATTATGAATAGATGTAGAGGCTATAGGGTAGTGGTGTTGAGAGATTTTAATTTTCCCAACATTGACTGGGATACACTTAGTGTCAGAGGTCTGGATGGGGTAGAATTTGTAAGAAGTGTCCAGGAGAGTTTTCTAGAGTAGTATGTCAATAGTCTGACGAGGGAAGGGGCCATACTGGACCTGGTATTGGGGAACGAGTCAGACCAGGTGGTAGAAATTGTGGTGGGGGATTTCTTTGGGAACATTGACCACAATTCTGTAAGTTTTAGAATACTTGTAGACAAAGATGAGAGTGGTCCTAAGGGAAGAGTACTAAACTGGGCCAAGGCCAATTATGTCAAAATTAGGCAGGAGCTGGGAAATGTGGATTGGACACAGCTATTTGAAGGGAAGTCCACATTTGAGATGTGGGAGGCTTTCAAAGATAGGTTAAAGATAGTTCAGGATAGGCATGTCCTGTTGAAGGCAAAGGATAGGAAAGGCAAGATTCATGAGCCATGGATGACAGAAGGAATCGTACAACTAGACAAGAGGAAAAGGGAAACATGCATAAGGTCCAGGCAGCTAAGAACGGAATGAGCCCTGAAGGAATATCGGAAGAGTAGGACAAGCCTTAAATGAGGAATCAAGCGGGCTAAAAGGGGTCATGAAACAGCTTTAACGAGCAGAATTAACAGGAATCCCAAAGCATTTTATTCTTATATAAGAAGCAAGCGGGTAACTAGAGAAAGCATTGGTCCACTAAAGGATAATGAAGGAAGGCTGTGTGCTGAACCTGAGAGAATGGGTGAGATTCTGAATGATTACTTTGCATCAGTGTTCACTGAGGAGAGGGACATGATGAATGTTGAGATGAGAGATAGAAGTTTGATTAGTCTGGATCATGTTGACATAGATAGGGAAGATGGGTTGGGTAGGTGGTAGGATATTAAGGTGGACAAATCCCCAGGACCGGATGGGATCTATCCCAGGTTGCTGACGGAGGTGAGAAATAGCTGGGGCCCTGACAGATATCTTTGTGGCATCCTTAAACACAGGTGAGGTGCCAGAGGACTGGAAGGTTGCTCAAGTTGTCCCCCTGTACGAGAAGGGTAGTAGAGATATACTGGGTAACTACAGACCAGTGAGCCTAACATCAATGGTGGGAAAGTTGCTGGAGAAGGTACTGAGGGATAGGATCTATCTATATTATGAGAAGAATGGGCTTATCATTGATAGACAACATGGTTTTGTTAGGAGGGAGATTGTGCCTTACAAACTTAATAGAGTTTTTTGAGGAAGTGACCAAGTTGTTCGATGAAGGAAGGGCTGTTGATGTCATATATATGGACTTTAGTAAGGCCTTTGATAAGGTTCCCCATGGTAAACTAACGGAGAAAGTGAAGTCACATGGTGTGCAGGGTGTTCTAGCTAGGTGGATAAAGGACTGGCTGAGCAACAGGAGACAGAGAGTAGTAGTTGAAGGGAGTTTCTTGAAATGGAGAAAGGTGACCAGTGGTGTTCCACAGGGGTCAGTCCTGGGGCCACTGATATTTGTAATATACATAAATGATCTGGAAGAGGGCATTATTGGTATGATCAGCAAGTTTGTAGATGACATGAAGATTGGTGGAGTAGCAGAAAGCATAAGGGACTGTCAAAGAATACAGGAGGATATAGATAGACTGGAGAGTTGGGCAGAAAAGTGGCAGATGGAGTTCAATCCAAACAAACGTGAGGTGATGCATTTAGGGAAGTCTAATTAGAGCGAACTATACTCTAAGCGGAAGAGTCTTGGGAAAAGTTGATGGGCAGAGAGATCTGGGATTGCAGGTCCATTGTACCCTGAAGGTTGCTGCACAGGTGGATAGAGTGGTCAAGAAGGCATATGGTATTTTTGCCTTCATCGGACGGGGTATTGAGTATAAGAGCTGGCAGGTCATGTTAAAATTGTACAAGGCATTGGTTCAGCTGCATTTAGAATAATGTGTACCGTTCTGGTCGCCACATTATCAAAAGGATGTGGACGCTTTGGAGAGGGTGCAGAGAAGGTTTACAAGGATGTTGCCTGTTATGGAAGTTGCTAGCTATGAAGAGAGGTTGAGTGGGTAAGGTTTGTTTTCATTAGGAAAAAGGAGATTCGTGGGGGGGGACCTGATTGAGGTTTACAAAATCATGAAGGGTATAGACAGGGTAGATAGAGATAAGTTTTTTCCCAGGGTGAAGGATTCAATAACGAGAGGTCACGTTTTCAAGGTGAGAGGTGAAAAGTTTAAAGGGGATACACGTGGAAAGTACTTCACACAGAGATTGGTAGGCATCTGGAACGCGTTGCCAGCAGAGGTGATAGAGGCAGGCATGGTAGGTTCATTTAATATGAGTCTGGACAGACACATGTGTAGGTGGGGAACAGAGAGATACAGATGCTTAGGAATTGGGCGACAGGTTTAGACAGTAGATTTGGATTGGCTCAGGCTTGGAGGGCCGAAGGGCCTATTCCTGGGCTGTAAATTTTCTTTGCTCTCTTTGTTCTTTATCCTCAACTGGGCAGCTGGAGATTTTGAATTCAGTTCGAAATACAGAGGAATCTAAAAAGCAATTAAAGTGGCAGTGATGTTGGCGAGAGCTAAAATATAGGTGTGGCACGGCACTAGGAAGGGAAATGTTATATTGATTATGTTGAGAGGATTTGAGTACATTGTTGTAGAGGTATAGAGCCTTGCTGAGATTGTATTGTATACAGTTTCAGTCCCCTTAGCTAAGCAAAGGTATGCTTATAGATTCACCAAATGGATTCCTGTATTGTTGCTGTCCTATTTGGAGATTAAGGTTATATTTACTTGATTTGAGGGTATGAGAGGTCATCTGTTTGAAAAATATTACATTCTTATGGGGCTCAATTGTGTGGATGCTTGAAGAATGTTTCCCTCTGGTTGAGAGTTAGAGAACGCACTCTCAGAATAAGAGGCAGAGCCATGGAGCAATGTCTTCATGATTCTATGGAATTCGCTATCCCAGGAAGCTGTGGAAGTTATGATTTGGAGATGCCGGTGTTGGACTGGGGTGTGCAAAGTTAAAAATCACACAACACCAGGTTATAGTCCAACAGGTTTAATTGGAAGCACACTAGCTTTTGGAACTTAATTATCTTCAAGGCAGAGATCAACTCCAGCTATTAAGGACATCAAGGGATATGCGGGAAAATAATGGTGAGTTAGGGGGCTTGCCATGATTTATGCGAAGGGTGGAACAGGCTTGATGGGCTGAAGGGCTCGCTTTCTTTTATATGGACATTCATGGGGTAAAGATGTCACTGACTGGGCCAGCATTAACTGCTCATTTGGAGTTGCCTGGAGCCATTTAGATACAAACATGGCTTGAAGGGAGGAGACAGAGGGTTAGATTAGATTACATTACAGTGTGGAAACAGGCCCTTCAGCCCAACAAGTCCACACTGACCCGCCGAAGCGCAACCCACCCATACCCCTACATTTACCCCTTACCTAACACTACGGGCAATTTACCATGGCCAATTCACCTTACCTGCACATCTTTGGACTGTGGGAGGAAACCGGAGCACGCGGAGGAAACCCACGCAGACACAGGGAGAATGTGCAAACTCCACACAGTCAGTCGCCTGAGGCGGGAATTGAACCCGGGTCTCAGGCGCTGTGAGGCAGCAGTGCTAACCACTGTGCCACCGTGCCCCCCACAGGGTTGTGGTGGATGATTATTTTTCGGACGCGTAGGGCTGGCAGTGTGTTGCAAGGATCAGTGCTGAGTCAACTGCTTTTTGTCATTTATAAAAATGATTTGGATGTGAATATAGGAGGAATGGTTAGTAAGTTTTCACATGATATCAAAATTGGTGGTGTAGTGGATAGTGAAGAATGTTATCTCAGAGTACAGTGGAGTCTTGATCAGACGGGCCAATGGGCTGAGGAGCTTAACTTAGATAAATATGAGGTGTTGCGTTTAGGTAAGGCAATTCAAAGCTGGACTTATACACTTAATGGTAGGGTGCTGGGAAGTGTTGCCGAACAAAGAGACCTCGGGATGCAGGTTCATATTTCTTTGAAGGTGGACTCTCAGGTAGACAGGGCAGTGAAGAAGGCATTTGGTACGTTTGCCTTTATTGATCAGTGCATTGACTATAGGAGTTGGGATGTTATATTGCAATTGTACAGGACATAAGTTAGACCACTTTTGGAATACTGCCCTCAATTCTGATCTCCCTGCTATAGGAAAGTTATTCAAATTGAATGGGTTCAGAAAAGGTTTACAAGGATGTTGCCAGGGTTGAAGGGTTTGAGCTATAGGGAGAGGCTAAATATGTTGGGGCTATTTTCTCTGGAGCGTTAGAGACTGAGGGTTGACCTTATAAAGGTGTATAATATATGTTAATGTTATAGAAGATGGTATTAGTAATAACATTAGCAAATTTGCTAAGCTGGGTGGCAGGGTGAAATGTGAGGAGGATGTTAGGAGATTACAGGGTGACCTGGACAAGTTAGGTGAGTGGTCAGATGCATGGCAGATGCAGTTTAATGTGGATAAGTGTATGGTTATCCACTTTGGTGGCAAGAACAGGAAGGCAGATTACTACCTAAATGGAATCAATTTAGGTAAAGGGGCAGTACAAAGAGATCTGGGTGTTCTTGTACACCAGTCAATGAAGGTAAGCATGCAGGTACAGCAGGTAGTGAAGAAGGCTAATAGTATGCTGACCTTCATAACAAGAGGGATTGAGTATAGAAGTAAAGAGGTTCTTCTGCAGCTGTACAGGGCCCCGGTGAGACCATACCTGGAGTATTGTGTGCAGTACTGGTCTCCAAATTTGAGGAAAGACATTCTGGCTATTGAGGGAGTGCAGCATAGGTTCACGAGGTCAATTCCTGGAATGGCAGGACTACCTTACGCTGAAAGACTGGATCGACTGGGCTTGTATACCCTTGAGTTTAGAAGACTGAGAGGGGATCTGATTGAGACATATAAGATTATTAAAGGATTAGACACTCTGGAGGCAGGAAACATGTTTCTGCTGATGGGTGAGTGCCGAACCAGAGGACACAGCTTAAAAGTACGGGGTAGACCATTTAGGACAGAAATGAGGAGAAACTTCTTCACCCAGAGAGTGGTGGCTGTATGGAATGCTCTGCCCCAGAAGGCAGTGGAGGCCCAGCCTGTGGATTCATTTAAGAAAGAGTTAGATAAAGCTCTCAAGGATAGTGGAATCAAGGGTTATGGAGATAAGGCAGGAACAGGATACTGATTGAGGATGATCAGCCATGATCATATTGAATGGGGGTGCACGCTTGAAGGGCAGAATGGTCTACTCCTGCACCTATTGTCTATTGTCTATTGTCATGAGGGGCATAGATAGGGTGAATAGACAAGGACTTTTTCCCAGGGTAGGGGAGTCCAAAACTAGAGCCATAGGTGTAACGTGAGAGGGGGAAGAGACCTAAGGGGCGACATTTTCACATCGTGTGTATGGAGTGAGCTACCAAAAAAAGTGGCGGAGGCTGTTGCAATTACATTTAAAAGTCATCTGGATGGGTGCCTGGATATGAAGGGTTTAGAGGGATATGGGCCAAATGCTGGAAAATGGGACTAGATTAATTGGCATGGATGAGTTGGACCAAAGGCTCTGTTTCCACCTGTACAACTCTATGACTGTAAGTGGTAGTGAACAGCCTCCTTGAACCCTTCTGAAATCCACGCCCTGGTCATGTTTCTGATGTTCTTACACTGTTTAAAAATCTTCTTGGTTAACACTGATGAAAAAAATGTGGGCCAATATAATTCCAGTTTGACCCTGACAGATAATATTTTCTTCACTGCTCTTTGAAACAACTGTACAATCCACTCTGTTCCGGTCCATCAGAGATCGAGTGACAGTGAGAGATGCGTACTCTATGAATGAATAAGGAGGTTAAGTCCATCATTGCCCCAGCAATTGCAGGATTTAATTGTCCTCAGAATTAATGTAGCCACCAAGCGAAAGGTTCTATTGTTGAACGACTAGAGGGAGCAGTTCATCCATTTGATGTTCAATACTGGGAGGTCTCTTGATGGATCTGAATTGAGGCTCCCTGAGTTCACAAGAGGTCGAGCGCTGGCGATTGCCATGCTATCGAATAGATTAAACTGAGAAAGCATACCCTGTGGCACAGTAGTGACGGAGAGTGGGAGTTAGGAGTCATTGTCTTTGACATCTACAGTCAACATGAAAGCTCATTAACAAAAATCTACAGAGGGAAAACACTAATCTAACCATCAACAAACAACACAAAAAGCAGCTTTAAGAAGGCACAGGGTTGACAGAGGAGAGCAAGCCTGCTATTTGTTATGGATATTGCCTCCAAGAATTACTATGCAGTGTTTGCAGTATGTCAAGCTTCTTTTGTGCTCTTGCTGGGGTTTTGACAGAGAAGAGCAGGGAATAGAAGCCTTTTATTCCTCTTTGTGTTGCCTGGGGAGCTAGAATTTGTGTAAGTCAGAAAGACTTATTTTCAATTCATTGGAGAGTCATGCTCCTCCCTTCCATTCAGGCCCCTTGGCTACTCATGTATTTATGCACTTGAGGACTGTTTATTCATAAGAGTTCCCAATTTTGCCTTGACTTCATTCTGGATCCTTCATTGCCGCTTGGCTTTCTCCCTCCTCCCACTCCACCCCCACACTCCCATCGTTGATGAGGAGGTTTTGTGTCGCAGTAGGTCATTTCCCTTGCCTCTCAGTCACATGCTCTGGATTTGCATCTTATTCTTGGACCTCTGAAAGAGCTTTCAGCACCAGGGACCCAGGTTCGATTTCAGCCTTGGCTGACTGTCTGTGTGGAGTTCACATATTTTCTCCCTTTGTCTTTGAGGGCTTCCTCCAGGTACTCAGGTTTCCTCTACAGTTCAAAGATGTGTGGGTTATGTGGATTGGCCATGCTAAATTGCCCATCGTATCCAGGGATGCACAGGTTAGGTGGATTGGCCTTGCTAAATTACCCATAGAGAAAATGAGGACAACAGATGCTGGAGATCAGAGTCAAAAAGTTCAACATTCCTGATGAAGAGCTTATGCTCAAAACATTGACTGTCCTGTTCCTTGGATGCTGTCTGACCAGCTGTGCTTTTCCTGCACCACGCTTTTTGAAATCGCCCATCGAGTCAAGAGATGCGCAGGCTGGGTGGATTAGACACAGGAAGCACAGGGGTAGGGGACTGGATCTGTCTGGGATGCTCTTAGTAGGGTCAGTGCCATATAAATCTAGGGGTCTATAAGTCATTCTCCAGCCTGAGGGAAGGCAACTCCCCAAAGGGGGAAAAAATGCATGACTGGAAATAGGGAACAAAAGGCTGTTTAAAATAAGAGGTGTCCCATTTAAGAGGGAGATGAAGTGAACGTTCCATTCTGAGATAGTCAGGAGTATGTGGAACTCTCTTCCCCAGACAGGGACAGAGGTGGGCCTTCATTGAATATTCTAAAGGCTGATGGAAATCTATTCCTGGTTAAGGAGAGGGAAGCAAATGTTATGGGTAGTGGGCAGGAGTATGAGGTCACAATCTGGTCAATCACAAGCTTACCGAATGTTGGAGCTGGCTTGATGGGCCAAATGGCCTACTCCTGCTTTTGATTCAGGTTTCCCTTGCAATTCCTCCTCAAGATTCCCCAGCCTTTTCCACCAGTGGGGAGGAGAGCAGTCTTTTCAATTCAATGATTTATATACCACCGGCCGGTCTTCAGTTTGTATCTCAGGCCTTTTTTCTAACATTTAATGTGTGTAAAGATATTGTTTATCTCTCAGAAACACAATTGTCATATTGCTGCGATGCATTTACTCCTGCCTTGCTTGTTGCAAAGTCAGCTCTTTACTCCTGGAAACATCCCCTCCGCCCCCACCCCACCCCCACCCACGGCCGTTCTGAAGAGTTGGCAAGGTTGGATGTTCTCAATATTGCTTTAGCTTCTGGAAAAGAAATATATAACATCAGATCAAGGACATTGAGGCAAGTTCAAGTCTCCTCCATTGCTCCAGGGCCAATTTCCATCTCAGCCTCTTTTTACCCAGTTGGTTATTCTGTTTCCTAAACCTCACCATCTCCTTCCAGAGCATAGGTTGACCCCTCCAGAGTCCAAACACTGAAGAGAGGTATCTGTGTAGATATTTTCCAAATCGACCCGCTCAGAGGTGTTATGTTCTAGAGCAGGTGGGACTTGAACCAGGTACATTACCACTGCACCACAATGTGTGTGAATCCTGATTATTACCCTCCGCCTCTCTGAATGGTCTGTCTCAGTTGTTAGGTCTTTGTCCTGTGTTTTATGATTCATCTTACCATTAGAGGCAGTACTCCAATTGCCTGGGCACTGCTTTGAGCCACCTGGGGAGTTTAATGATTGCGTTTGTAATAAAATGACATTTCTGTTCATGTTTTTGTTTTCTCACACTTTGCTTTTTTATTGGACCAGGCTGATTGGGCGGAGGGGTGAGGGGAGGGGCGGGGGGGGAGGTGGATAATTCAGTTGAGGTAACCCTCAGGAAGGTGTCCTGCATGAGGAGTATTACCATAACAGCAGATGGAGTACAATTTCCCTTCTTCTCAGCTGGGCTGTGTACTTTGTGTACTGGGACCGCAGTGATGGGTTAGCCATGGGCTTCTGAGAGAAAGGCTGGAGAAGGTGTAACACAATCAGCCAGATCTTTTGAGCCACAGGGAGCCTTGATATAGGACTTGGTACTAATAAGCTGAGGTGCAGTGAGAATTCCCACCAACAGAGTTCCTCAATAATCTCCCTCACTTTTATAAATAAAAGCATTATTGCTCCCTTTCAAATATATAGACAGTCAAAACAAATTTGTATAGGCTCCAGAGTCAACTCCTAGCATGTAAAGGTCAGGCTGATCTCCACAGTACCAATGCTACAATTAGCCTCACTTGTAGTTGTGATGTTAATGCATTACTTTCACATTGGAAGGTGGAATATTGTGCTCCACTCTGGCTGCGTCATCTTAGCCAGATGGTTTTCTTTTAATGCATTCATGGGACGTGGGCATTGCTGGCATGGTCAATATCTATATACCATCCCTAATATCTATATACCATCCCTTTTGTGTGTGATGGACCAGGATAGACCCCGTCAAAATATTTTAAGAAAGTAGCCCAGGCCCTAATGTTTCTTATTTTAAACGCAGATGTGAATTGGATATTCCAGGAATGATGCAGCTGGTCAAACCACTTGGGTTTAAGCGAAGCAATTTATTTAAACACTACAGCTGAAACATGAACAAAAGAAAATGGAATTTAGAATAACTTAACTAGAGGAAAACCTGACCAACCCGATACAGCAACTTAACTGAAGAACTGTTCCAATCCAGTAACGTCCCATAAACACACACCTTGGCAAAAATGTAAATTGAAATACAGATTCTTACAGGCAGGAAGGAAGAACATCCATAAAGATAGCAGAGAGAAAAGTCCATCAGGAATCATTCACTGAAATTTGAAACCTTTCTGGACCCCAGCATCTTATGACTGCCACAGCTAAAACAAACTAGGAAATGCTTGAACGGAGAGAACTGGCCACTCCCCCAACAGCACTGCTGCCTCACAGCACCAGGGACCCAGGTTTGATAACAGCCTCAGGCTACTGTCTGTGCAAAGTTTGCACTTCTCCCCATGTCTGCATGGGATTCCTCTGGGTGCTCTGGTTTCCTCCCATAGTCCAAAGATGTGCAGGTCAGGTGGATTGGCCATGGGAAATGTTGGGATCAGATTGGCGGGGGGGGGGGCGGGGTGTCTGATTAGATTAGATTACTTACAGTGTGGAAAGAGACCCTTTGGCCCCAACAAGTCCACACCGACCCACTGAAGCGCAACCCACCCAGACCCATTCCCTTACATTTACCCCTTCACCTAACACTACGGGCAATTTAGCATTGTGGGAGGAAACCGGAGCACCCGGAGGAAACCCCCGCAGACACGGGGAGAATGTGAAAACTCCACACAGTCAGTCGCCTGAGGCGGGAATTGAATTCGGGTCTCTGACGCTGTCAGGCAGCAGTGCTAACCACTGTGCCACCGTGCCGCCAACACTATAACCATGGATATATCAGGCTATGATTTACACCTATATTAAGGAAGGACTAGAGTCATAGAGTCATGCAGCACGGAAATAGACCCTTCGGTCCAACCATTCCATGCTGACCATAATCCCAAATTAAACTAATCCCACTTGCCTGCGCTTGGTCTATGTCCCTCCAAACCTTTCCTATTCATGTGCTTATCCAAATGTACCTGCATCCACCACTTCTTCTGGCAGGTTATTCCACACACGAACGACTCTTTGTAAAAATGTTGTCCCTCATATCCTTTTAAAATCTTTCTCCTCTCTCTCTAAAAGTATGCCCCATAGCTTGAACTCTCCTACCAAGGGAAATGACCCTTGCTATTTACCTTATAGATGCCCATTATGATTTTGTAAACCTTTGTAAGGTCACTCCCCACCCTCCTATGCTTCAGTGGAAGAAGTCCCTTATATCCAGCGTCTCCTTATAACTCAAACCCCCCATTTCCTGCCACATTCTGGTAAATCTTTTCTGAATTTTCTGCAGTTCAATAATCTCCTTCCTAGAGCAGAGTGAACTGAACTGGACACAGTTCTCCAGAAGAGGCCTCACTGATTTTATTGCTCCTTGGATGCTGCCTGAACTGCTGTGCTCTTCCAGCACCACTAATTCAGAATCACCCATGTCCTGTACAAACTCAACATGACATCCCAACTCCTATACTCAAAAGGTTTGAGCAATGAAGGCAAGCATTTTTTTTTTTAATTTCAAAATATACTTTATTCATATAAATAAATCTCTGGTACTTGTACAATTTTTCCATGTTGTTCATAGTTATATACATTGCATGTCTTAACATTACAAAGAACAAATTGAATTAATCGAATTCACAGTTTTCCTATTAACAGTTACATTTATTAACTATCCAGTCTCTTGGTGTTTGGCTGTGGCTTCAGCGGAACCCACCTGAAGATTGGGTGCCCTGTTATATGAAAGCAAATTTAAACTTCTTTAACCCCCACTCTATGGGGTTACCATTGTCCATATGACTGTCCTGTCTCTGGGGTAGCTTGTCTACATCCCCATGGTAAGCACGAACTGCTGGACCTTCGCTGGGCTGAGGTAGCTATCCAGCTCCTCACTGGGGTCATTTGCCCACTCTGGTGTCATTGAGCCAAGGCAAGGGTCCTCCCTGTCCAGTTCTGTGTCTGACAGTGGGACTGTCAGAGGATCACAGATCTCGGTTGCCTGTAGTTGTGGGCCAGTGGGTACCCCCTGGTTCTCACTGGGTGGAGGGTGGACTTCGGGGGGTCCATTGTTTCCTGGTTGGGAGGAAATGCCCTCCTCTTTACCGACGGCGCTCTGTCTCTTCTTCTGGTGGTGATGGCCTGCATGCTAAACACATTCTTAACCACCCTGTCTTCCTGTGATGCAAATTTCAAAGAATTATGTACCTGAACCCTTAGGCCTCTCTGTTCTAGTGTTGTTACTATATTTTACATTAGGATCAAACCTCGGCACAACATCGTGGGTCAAAGGGCCTGTTCTACGCTGCACTTTTCTATGTTCTATGTTCTACTACCCAGGGCCCTACTACTGATTATATTAGTCCTGGTTCTTGTCTGTTTTACCAAAATGCAAAACCCCGCTAATCTACAATCTTCATATGTTCATGTACTGGGAAGGCTATCTCTGCTTTCTGAGTGTCCTCACTCCACCTACTATTTATACTCAGTGATGTGCAGCTCTGTGACATCATCACCCAGTTTAATCCAGGGTCCAATTGTCTTGAGCGACACCATCATGGTCTTCAAAAGGAGACTTCTGGTGTGTTATTTGGAGAAGGAGTAATGTGCAGGTTACACAGAGGGAAGATGGGGGAGGTGAGAGAGAACGGTACTGCATGGGAGTTGATTACCTAGTGATGTTATCACTGAACTATTAATCCAGAGACTCAGTTAATGTTCTGGGAACCGGGTTCAAAACCTGCCATGGCAGATGATGGAATTTGAATTCTATAAAAGCCTGGAACGAAGAATCTAATGATGACCATGATCAATTGTCAATTGATAGAAAGTCCACCTGGTTCACTAATGTTCTATAGGGAAGGAAACCACCATCCTTACCTTGCCTGGTCTACATGTTGTCTCCAGACCCACAGCAACGTGGTTGACTCTTAACTGCCCTCTGCGATGGGCAATAAATGCTGGCCTGGCCAGCGATGCCTTCTTCTCATGAATTAATTTTTAAAAATGCTCACTTAGAGAAGCAGGATGGTATAAATGAGTTCTGTGGCACAATGGACTAAACCTGACTTGGAAAGTCTGCTTCAGAAATGCTCCTCTGTTACCCTTTGAATACATCAATGACAGCGCTTTCACTCAGCAAATCAAAATCTGTGTAAGCTTGGTCAAACTTGATCTCAAACACGGAAATCAAGGCTTAATCCAATGTTGCACTGTCAGATGTACTGTCTCTTGGATGAGACATTAAGTCAAGCCATCGTAGACAGTTGGAGTCATAGAATTATACAGCACAGAAACATACTCTTCAGTTTAACTTGCCTATGCCGACCACATATCCTAAATTCATCTAGTGCCATTTGCTAGCATTTGGCCCATATCCCTCAAAACCCTTCCTATTCATATACCCATCCAGATGCCTTTTAAATGTTGCAATCATACTCGTCTCTACCACTTCCTTTGGCACTTCATTCCATACATGTACCACCCACTGCGTGAAAATGTTACCCCTTAAGTCCCTTCCATATCTTCCCCCCCTCAACTTAAATCTACACCCTCTAGTTTTGGACTCCACTACCCTACTCCCCTACTATCTTGTCTATTTACCCTATCCATGCCCCCCCCCCCCCATGATTTTATAAACCTCTAAAAAGGTCACCCCTCAGCCTCCAACGCCCTAGGGGAAAAAAAAACCAGCTTTACTCAAACTCTCCCTATAGTTTAAATCCTCCAACCCTGGCAACATTCTTATAAATCATTTCTGAACCCTTCAAGTTTAACAACATCCTTCCCATAGCAGGGAGACCAGAATTGAATGCAGTATTCCAAAAGTGGCCTCATCAATGTCCTTTACAGTTGCAATGTGGTTGTGAAAGATCCCCTGACATGATTTTGAAAAAGTCGAGAGGAAGTTATGATCTCTGATGTCTAATTATCCCTCGAGCAACATCACTAAAGAGCAGACCTACCTCATCATTATGACAATGCTGTTTCATAGGACCTTCCTTTGCACAAACTGGCTCCAATGTTTCCTATGTTACAACAGTGACTGCCTGGGAAATCTCTTCAGGGTCATGACAGACGCTATATGCAAGTATACTCTTCATGAAGGGAATGCCCCAGTATGAATTAAGAGTAAAATACTGCGGATGCAATTATTTTAAACTTTGGACTAGTGTTGAGATTCTCATTATGTGGATGTGCAGAGAGGTCTAGGTATCTGTGTATGTTGATCCCTGACAGTTGCCACCCAGCTTGATCGGGTTGTTAAGAAGGCATATGATATGTTAGCTCTTTTTGGTAGAGGGATTACGTTTCGGAGCCATGTGGTCATGCTGCAGCTATACAAAACTCTGGTGCGGTTGCACTTGGAATATTGCGTACAGTTCTGGTCACCGCATTATAGGAAAGACGTGGAAGCTTTGGATGGGGTTCAGAGGAGATTTATGAGGATGTTGCCTAGTATGGAAGGAAGGTCTTACAAGGAAAGGCTGAGGGACTTTGGGCTATTTTCGTTAGAGAGAAGAAGATTGAGAGGTGACTTAATTGAGACATACAAGATAATCAGAGGGTTCAATAGGGTGTACAGTGAGGGCCTTTTTCCTCCGATGGTTATGCCTAGCATGAGGGGACATAGCTTTAAATTGAGGGGCAATAGATTTCGAACAGATGTCAGTGGTAGTTTCTTTACTCAGAGAGTAGTCGGGGCATGGAACACACTGTCCGCAATAGTAGTAGACACACCAACTTTAAGGGCATTTAAATGGTCATTGGATATACATGGATGAAAGTGGAATCGTGTAGGTTAGGTGGGCTTCAGATTGATTCCACAGGTTGGATCTATTCTATGTTCTGTGTTTTAATGCTGGAGGAACTCAGCAGGCCTGGCAGCATCTGTTAAGAGACAGAGGCAGAGACAGAGAGAGACAAAGTTAACATTTCAGGTCCAAAGTTCTGAAGAGGAGTGATGCTGGACTGGAAATGTTAATCCTGTTTCTCTCTCCGTGGATGTTGCCAGGTTTGCTGAATTTTTCCAGCAACCTTTGTGTTTGTTCTGAAAATGTTTTATTGAGCGGTTTTGCCAGAATTTTTTTTAACCTCTGTTTCCTTCCATCATTGGCAGCATCAGTGTTCTGCCCGTGCATCACATCACACAGGCATCTTCTTGTGGCTTTCTCACAAGGTGAATCTTTCCATCAAGGCGAGCCAGTGTGAGAACGAGCCCACGCCCTCTGCAAGCTTCCTCATGGTTCCTTTTTTCTCTCCTTGGAGGTCACCATAGCAACAGGCTCTACCTTGCTGTGTGACCTGGATTTAAATCAAGAGCTGTCGAGTCTGCCTCTCTCAGCGACTGCTCCAGACAGGGCTACTGCAGAAGGTTTCGTAAAGGCCTGGGAGGGAGCTTGGTCTGAGCAGACTGGCTTCCAGTGGATGGCAAGCTGAGGGACTGCCAGCCTGTTTGGCAGAATCAGTTTACTTCAAGTCATTACTTCTCACCTCACAAACTGGCCACGGTGAGACGTGACAGTGAGATTGTCAACTTACCTCACTTGGAAAGGGTGGGGAGGCAGTATGGTGGCTCAGTGGTTTGCACTACTGCCTCACAGCTCCAGGGACCCAGGTTTAAATCCACCCTCTGGCAAACGTCCATGTGAAGTTTGCATATTCTCCCCCGTATCTGCGTGGGTTTCCTCCCCCAGTTCAAAGATGTGCAGGTTAAGTGGATTGGCCATGGGAAATTGCCCCTTAGTGTTCATGGATGTGCAGGCTAGGTGAATTAGTCATGAGAAATGCAGGGTTACAGGGATAGGGTAGGGGGGTCTGGGTGAGATGCTCTTCAGAGAGTCAGATGGGCCGAATGGCCTGCTTCTACACTGTAGGGATTCTATGGTTTAATGTCTAGGTGTGTTCAGAGAGATCTACAATGACTGTGAACATGAATCCCACGTGTAAAGAAAAGCAAGACTTCCATTGACATAACACCTTTTCAGACACCACAAGCACTCCACAGGCTCGTGAAGCACCGTTGAGACATGGGATGCTGGGAAAGTGGCAGCCAGTTTGTGCAGGGCAAGATCCCTTGAACATGACCAGGTTACCTGCCTTAGTGATGCTGCTTGGGGTTGCTATTAATTGGGACAGCCACCCCTCACTGCAATAGCAACTTGGAAATCAAGCCTGCTATTCCCAAGAGATCGCAAATGATTTTAAAATGAGTAAGCAAAGATATGCAACTTACCTGATTTCAGAATCACGTGGACTGGAAACATGAATCAAGACATGTGTAGTTACCAAGAATTACTGTTCATTGCAAGTAATAGACCTGAGCTACAGGTAAGCAGTCATAAACAGTCAGTATGTAACCCTACAAGGTAAAACTCTAGTCCCCTTACAAACTCCCCCTTCCATACATACACACAGACAAGGGAAAAGAGCACAGATAGCAGGAAACACTGGGAGAGCAGTTCAGTGGTCCTTGTTCATGAGACTTGTTAAGTTGGTTCTTGTTGAACAGGAAGCTTTTCTTTTGGCATTCCATTTTCTGAATGTTTCCAGTGGTGTGCAAGAGGCGTAGGGTGGCCGGTTTACTTATAAAAGGTTCCTGGCTGTTTAATTAAAAGTCATAGCTCACAGCAATTGCCGAAGCAAAGATCAACTGGTTTTCTTCAGGTTTAAGCTGCAGAGAATGGAGAGGGAACTCCTGACTGGTGGAGAACCGAGGACTTCTCTACATCCTATTCACAGCTCCAAGTTGTTCAGCTGTCATAAACCAATCCCGTTGTTGTTGGTAAGCAAAAGGCCTGTGTTAGCAATAACTGGTCACAAGTCCATTCACCGATCAATAATGTTGTCAACCAAAGCTGTGTCTGCACACAACTCTTTAATTCCAGTTTATCTGCAAACACTGTCATAATCCATAGCTCTATAAATAATATTTGGGGGCAGCGGGTGGGGTTGAGGGGAGCGAGGTGTTTGGAGTTTGAGGATGGAGCACAGAATTTACGATCTCTGTTTCACATAACAGCCAAAAGGGAGCCCCTCTGATTGTGCAGTGACAGAAGAGTTCTGCACTGATTCAGAATAATACAGCATGGAAACACACCCTTCAATCTAACCACTCCATGCTGACCATGATCCCACTTGCCTGTCCCTGGTCCACATTCCTACAAACATTTCTTATTCACGTATTTATCCAAATGTCTTTTAAATGTTGTAACCGTACCCGCAACCACCACTTCCTCGGGAAATTCATTCCACGTTCAAACCACTCTCTGTGTTAAAAGAAAATTGCACCTCATGTCTTTTTAAAATCTTCCTCCTTTCACCTCTAAAATATACCTCCAAGTGTTGAAATGCCCCCCCCCACCCCAGGGAAAAGACACCTGTCATCCACCTTATCTATGCTCCTCATGATTTTATAAACCTCTATAGGGTCACCCCTCAACCTCCGACGTTCCAGTGAAAAAGCCTCAGTCTATGTAGCCTCTCCTTTGTAATGATTGGGACCAGGTGGATCTTATTGACTATGAGATCCTTGACTGGGGATTGCTAACCTGGACCAATCAGGAAGCTCTGTACTGATAAAGATAAACAGGAGATTCAGAATCCCTTCAGTTCAAGGGGCTGACTTTGAGCTGGCTGGCTACAGCCAGTGTACGGTACACAAATAAATAAAGGCTGACTTGGTGAATGGATATCGACATCTATGCAGTTATTTCAATGTGTAAATGCAAGCTCCATTCCCAGCAACGTCCTGGTAAATCTCTTCTGAACCCTCTCCAGCTTAATAATATTCTTCCGGTAACAGAGTGACCAGAACTGCACACAGTACCCCAGAACAAAAATCCACTGGGACCACCAGTCTGTCTTGTGGATTCACAGGCTCTGGATGGGGCTATGAATCTTGTGAATTGATGCAAAGGGTGTAAAATATGGTACTACATGATCATTTGCTTGCTTCTTCGTCAGAAGAATTTGGGGTCAAATCCCTCCCCAGGGTTAAGTTTGTAAATCTAGACTGGAGCTCCAGTGCAGCGATATGAATACAAGAATTAGGAACAAGTCTAGGCCATTCGGCCCCTTGAGGCAAATCTATTGTCCATTAAGATATTGGTTGGTCAGGTTTCAGTCTTAACTGCACGTTCATGCTATCCCTTGTTGTCCATTGACTCCCTTGTTAATCAAGATTCTATCTACCTCTTCCACAGAATTACATTGTCCCTGCTCCACTGCTCACTGAGGTAGAGAGTTCCATGGACTCATTGACTGAGAGTAAAATGCTTATTTTCCTCTCCATCACGAAGGGGAAATTTGTTTTTAGACTGTATTTCTCGGTTCCAGTCCATCCCACAGAAGGGAACATTCTACCAGCATTCACTCTGTTAAGTCCCTTAAGGATCTTTGTTGTGTCAAAAAGGTCATCTCTCATTTTTTAAATTCCAGTGACTGCAGGATCCAATCTGAACAAACTTCCCTCTTAAAATAATCCTTTCATCGCAGGAATCAGTGGAGTGAACTTTTGTTAAACTGCATTACATGTTCTGTTCTTGAAGTAAGGTGAACAGAGATGCACACTCTAGATGTCGCACCAATGTCCTGTTCAACAATAGCAGAACAACCTGATTTTTCTGAAAACGACAAAAGCTGGAGATCACAGAGGGTCAGGCAGCATCCACGGAGAGAGATCAAGTTAACATTTTGAAACTAGATGACTCTTCATCAGAGCTGATTTTTCTGCTCTATTATCCTTGTAAGAAGCAACAACATTCTATGAGCTTTCCTAATCATTTCCTGCACCTGCAGATTAACTTAATATTTACATACCTGGGCACCCAGATCCCTCTGCACCTCTGCAATCTCTCTCAATTTAAATAATATGTTATTTTTTCCTAAAAAAAAGAATCATACCAGACTCAAAATGTTTACTCTGATTCTCTTTCTCCTCAGATGCTGGCAGACCTGCTGAGTTTCTCCAGCCTTCTCTCAGTTCTCCTTCACGACAATCCAGACACACAGCAAGATGGTTGACTCTTAACTGCCCCCTGAAATGACCTTGAAAGTCATTTGATTCAAGGATGGACAATAAATGTTGGCCTTGCCAGTGATGCCCATAACCACTGACAGAATAAAAAAAAAGCTTTCCTGTATTTTGTTTCACTCCTTTCTTGAATACTGAGGCAGTGCGGCTATTTTAGAGGTACAGCCTAAATGAGAAGTTAACCTGAGGCTCCATCGACCCTCTCAGGAGAACAGAAAAATATCCCAAGTTATTATTTTGAAGAAGGGCATGGGAGTTCTCTTCAGTGTCTTGGTCAAAGTTAATAATTAGAAACAGATGATTTTATCATTATTATATAGTGTTTATGGAGGCTCATTGTACTCAACTTGGCTGCCATGTTTTCTACAAGCAAGGAGCAAGAGTAGGCCATTTGGCTCTTCCAGCCAGCTCGGCCCCTCAATTAGATTATGGCTGATCTGATTTTAACCTCAACTCTGCAATCGTCCAACAATGGAGTTCAACCCTGTCAAGTGTGAGGTTGTCCATTTTGGAAGGACAAATAAGAATGTGGAATACAGGGGTAACGGTAGGGTTCTTAGTAAGGTGGAGGAGCAGAGGGATCTTGGGGTCTTTGTTCATAGCTCTTTGAAAGTTGCCACTCAGACGGATAGAGATTGTAAGAAGACCTATGGTGTATTAGCGTTCATTAGCAGAAGGATTGAATTCAAGAGTCGTGATGTGATGTTGCAGCTGTACAGGACCTTGGTTAGGCCACATTTGGAGTACTGTGTGCAGTTCTGGTCACCTCATTTTAGGAAAGATGTGGCAGCTTTGGAGAGGGTGCAGAGGAGATTTACCAGGATGTTGCCTGGAATGGGGAATAGGTCATACGAGGATAGGTTGAGAGTGCTAGGCCTTTGCTCATTGGAACGGCGAAGGATGAGGGGTGACTTGATAGAAGTTTATAAGATGATCAGGGGAATAGATAGAGTAGACAGTCAGAGACTTTTTCCCTGGGTACAACAGAGTGTTACAAGGAGACATAAATTTAAGGTGAAGGGTGGAAGGTATAGGGGGGATGTCAGGAGTAGGTTCTTTACCAAGAGAGTGGTGGGGGCATGGAATGCGCTGCCTGTGGGAGTGGCAGAGTCAGAATCATTGGTGACCTTTAAGCGGCAATTGGATAGGTACATGGATAGGTGCTTAAGCTAGGACAAATGTTCGGCACAACATCGTGGGCCGAAGGGCCTGTTCTGTGCTGTATTGTTCTATGTTCTATGTTCTAATATTTCATCCACTTGGTCAGCAAGAATCTCTTTACCTCACCTTTAAAAAGATTTGAAGATTCTACATCGACTGTCTTTTGAAGAAGGGATTTCCAAAGACTCATAATCCTTTGAGAGAAAGAAAAATGTTTCCTCATCTCTATTTTAAATGGGTGCTCTCTTATTTTTAAACCATGACCCCTAGTTCGAGATTGTCCCACAAGAGGAAACATCCTTTCCACATCCAGCCAGTCAACTCCCCTCAGGATCTTACCTGTTTCAATTAATTCATCTCTATGTCTTCTAAACTCCAGAGAATATAGGCCAAACCTGTCTGGCCTTTCCTCATAAGGCAATCCAGTAAGTTCAGGGCTGAGTCCAGTAAACAGAACTGAACTGTTTTCAACACATTAACATCCTTCTGTCAGTATGGTGATCAGTACTGTATACAGTAATCCAAATCCAGTCTCACCAACGCCCTGTGTAACTGAAACATAATCTCCCTAATCTTGCATTCAATTCCCCTCACAATAAAACAAAACATTCTATTAGCTTTCCTGTTTACTTGCTGTACCTGTATGCTCACACTTTGTGATTCATGCACTATGATACCTAGATCCCTCTGCATCCCAAAGCTCTGCATCCTGTCACCATTTAGTTGTTATACCTCCTTTTTTCCCTCTACCAAAATGGACAATTTCACACTTTCCCATATTATGCTCCATTTATTGGATCTTTGCCCACACATTTAGCCAATATCTATATGGCTGTGATTGCTGACACTGTATTAATGGATGTGAATGGGGGCTTGGGGAAATGTAAGGTGGGGGGGGGAGAAATTGGGCAGGGTACATGGAGCGATCACTGTGGGGAGAGGGGAGAGATTGGGTCAGGAGTGAGGGGAGGGATCGGGGGGAAAGGGGGAGAGTTCAGTGAGACATGGGGGGGAGAGATTAGGTGGGGTGAGGGCAAGATCAGGGAGGATAAGGGAGAAGAGATCAGGCAGAGGTGAAGATTGGTCAGGGGTAGGGGGAGAGATTGAACTGAGACTTGGGGGGGAGAGATCAGGTTGGATGGAATGGGGAGGATCGGGTCTGGATGGAGTTGGGGGGTGATTGGGCCAAGGGTGGTGGAAGAGGTAGATGGAAGCCTGCTCTCCCGGCTCCATCCATTCTCCATTCTCCCAGCTGTCAGATCTCTCCCCACCCTCAGACCTGTCCGTTCTCTACTCCCTCCACCATCCCTGTCTGACTCATATTTCAATGCCATGCTTGTTATGTGCACATATGCAGTGTGGACTCCGTCCAAGGCACAATAGCATACAGTGTCTGGAATCGTACATATTAGTCTTTCTAAATGAGCCTGCACACGTAGTCATCCTGCCCTTCAGTGACAACAGCTATGATCTTTCTTTGCATTTCAACAGTTTAAAATTTCCAAAAACAAACTTCATTTATTGTAAGGCACTTTGGGATATCCAGTGGAAGTGTCTAAAGAATGAAATCTTTAAACTTTGTGATCAGAGACTTTCCACCGAGACACAAACTAACACATTTGTGTTAGAGTGACTAAAGATCAAGTTGAAGGAGATAGTGGAGTCTTAAAATGCAAAATATAAGTTGTATTATGTCTCTTACAGATGGCATGGTTAGCACTGCTGTCTCACAATGCCAGGGTCCAAGGTTTGATTTGATTTGACTTGGTTGGATTTAATGCTGTCACATGCACCAAGGTATAGTGAAAAGTTTTGTTTTGTGAGCAGTCCAGGCAGATCATAATATACGTACAGATCATATAAATTCCATCCTCAGGTGACTGTCTGTGTGGAGTTTGCACATTCGCCCCGTGTCTGCATAGGTTCCCTTCCACAGTCCAAAGATGTGCAGGTTAGATGGATTGGCCAAGCTACATTGCTCTGTGGTATCCAGGGATGCGCATGCTAGATAGATTAAGCCAGGGAAATCCCCATGTGGAATTCTGGGGATGAGGTGGGGGGCTCTTCCGAAGTATGGTGCAGCCTCAATGGGCTGAATGGCCTCTTCCTCCACTGTAGTGGTTCTCTGGCACTATAACGGACATGTTTGTGGTATCATCTCTGCATAAAGGTATGTGACCTGATGGCATGAAAGTCTCAGTCTCCATCTTACTGGGCCCACTTACAGCATGGCAAGTTAAGTGAAGCAAGCTGCAGTCTAGAACTGAATTGTTCAGTTTTAGCCCAGTTGTGACAGTGCCTCTGACTGTAATATATGTAGTTACCCAGAGCTGGAATAAATGGCCATTAAATCTTTCACTGTTACTCACATCCTGGTCTTATCCGACTGCAACTTTTCAAGTATCTCCTCATCAGGTACCAATATCCTGATGAAGTTAAAAAGCTCATCACTGTATTCATCATGAGGACAAAACAGGTTATGGCAACATTCTGGATTAGTGGTACTGGAAGAGCATAGCAGTTCAGGCAGCATCCAAGGAGATTTCGCTGCTCGTTGGATGCTGCCTGAACTGCTGTGCTCTTCCAGCACCACTAATCCAGAATTTGGTTTCCAGCATCTGCAGTTATTGTTTTTACCGGGTTATGGCACCAGCTTGGTGTTAAGCAGCAGTAACCATTTATCAAACACTCAGTTTTCTCATTTTCAGATGTTTAGAATTTTCACTGAAGATTAAATGGCTCTGAACTTCCAAGGATTCAAAGGCAAGCAGCAACAAGTTTATGTGAGTACATATCTGCAAATTATATAGCTAGGGGGGAAGGCTGACCTCTCTGTTACCTCAAACTTAAATCCTTGCCAGTCAGAAACAAACTTATAAAACAAATCAAAGGATCAGCCCTGCTTCCAGACGTAAGAGTGAAAATGGAAGTCAAAGGCTACATTCACTTTAAACTCAAAGCCTTATGAAATGGCTTTGTAAGTGTTGGTGAGATGTTGCAGTGCATTTTGATGATATTCCTCACTGTAGCCTCTGCACGTCACTGGTGGAAGGAGTGGATGTTGAACCGATTAAGTAGACTGCTTTTTCCAGGATAGTGTCGAGCTTCTTGAGGGCCGTTGGAACTGCAGCCATTCAGGCAAGTGGGGAGTATTCCATCACACGCTTGACTTGTACCTTGTAACTTGGTGGACAAGTGAGGTGAGTTACTCATCACAGTATTCCTCGTGTCTGACCTACTCTTGTAACCAGTATGTAAATGGCAAGTCCAGTTCAATTTCTGGTCAATGGTAACCCCATTGCTGGGGTTCAGTCAAGGTAGTGTAAATGAATTTCAAAGGGGCAATAGCTAAGTTCTCCCTTGTTTCAGATATTCTTAGTTTTCTTTCACCTGAATCTAAACATCTTAGCTACTGCATAGAGTCATAGAGGTCTGCAGCATGAAAACAGGCCCTTCGGCCCAACTTGCTCATGCCGCCCAGTTTTCATACCTATTTGCTGCATTTGATCCATATCGCTTCATACCTATCCCATCCATGTATCTGTCAAAATGTTTCTTAAATGATGAAACTGTAGGTGCTTCCAGGGGTAAGTTTGCATTTGCAGAATTGTATTTGCATTTCACTATATTTTGTTCAAAAAACTCGCAATTTGTAGGCAGTCAATATTTTTTATAACCCATGTGACATTTTATGAATTCCTACTTTGGAAATATAACCAGTCTGACTCAAGCTTGGAATACTCTAACCTCACACCTTTAATGCATTGCCTGAACTGAGATATCACCTTTTTTTATAAAACCTAAGTTAACTCGGGGCAGCGACTTGAAAGAAATTCTGGGATTTACGTATTAATAAATCAAAATCTGCAGCCCGTTCTAAGAGATGAAAGACTTAACAGAAATCTAGATTTGTTCAATATATCGTGTCAGTGTGAGACATATGATCTTTTGCTATACATTCTGTGTCCTATGATCCTCCTCCACTGATGAAGGAGCAGTTCTCCAAAAGCTGATACATCCAAATAAACCGGTTGGTCTATAACCTGGTGTTGTGTAATATTTAACCTTGACCACTACCTCCGGCAGTCTGTTTTCACTCACCACCCTCTGTGTGAAAAGAAACTGGGACTCTGGACCTCTTTGCTTTTCTCCATTCTCACCTTAAACCTACGCCCTCTAGTTTTAGACTCCCCTACCATGATGGGATTTGAACTCATTATCTGTTGAATAGTTCTCCATGCCTCTGGATTATTGTCACAGTTAAGTCACTGCTACCTCAACTCAAGAGAACAGCACATCACCAACGTTTGAAGGGGAGCAAGGAATCAGCAACAAAGGGCCAACTTGCAAGCCCCGCATCCCAAGAAGGTTCATATTTAACAGGAACTGGGAAACCTCAGAATGAATGTAAGGCTAATGGGGAGATCGTAGGGCTTTGCTGGACAGTTGAATGTAAACTGGGAGTTGTACTTTTAGGAAGAGAGAGGGTGCATTGGATAGCGTGCAGAAGAGGTTGGTGAGTGTTATGAAGGTGTGGGTGTACTGTACCTTTAAACGAGTAAAAGCTAGCAGTGACAGCTCCAAGTGTTCTCAATCAGACACAATGTAACATGTGCTCCAGCTACTGGGGTAGCTAGTTGTGTGGAAACAACAAAACAGATTCGAATTAGGCCAATCAGTAAAACTTATACCCCGAAAAGTACCAAAATCCAATCAAATTTGAATTGAGTATATTGACAATCTTAAAAGCTAGTGACATAATCCGATGCTTTGAGGTAAAAGACTGGGGAAGATTGAACAGTTGGAAGGAGAACTGCCACCACATCAACAGCCCATAGATTGTTAGTCAGAATAATCTGAGTGGTACCTGTTTGGATAAGGAGTTTGCACAAAGAAAAACCTAAACACTGACCTGAAGAGCCAATCTACTGATGAAGATAAAGAGAAGATTCGACTGCTGACTGGTCTTAAAATTTCAATTTTTCTGTAAATCTTTATTGGGAGTTTTATTGGACTAGTATTGTAGGAGGGAAGGTAAAAAATAGGTTAGAGGAAGGAATTGTAAATAGTTGTTAGTGAATTATTCTCTGATATACTTGAAGAAATAAAGTTGTTAGTCTTTACTTTAATTAGTTCTTGGCCACTTGGAATTTTACAGATTGCTGCATGGGATAACTCTTTTCTGTGTTGCTGGTTTTACCTGAAGCAGGAGTGTTTACCCCGTGTTGTAACGGTGAGAATAATTCCAAGGATGAGATACTTCAGTTAGGAGGATAGGTTGCAGAAGCTTGGACTGTCTTCTTTAAAGAGGAAAAGGCAAAAAGGAGTTTTGAGGCAAGTTTTCAAAATCACGAGCAATCTGTAAAATTCCAAGTGGCCAAAAACTAATTAAAGTAAAGATTAACAACTTTATTTCTTCAAGTATATCAGAGAATAATTCACTAACAACTATTTACAATTCCTTCCTCTGACCTATTTTTTACCTTCCCTCCTACAATACTAGCCCGATAAAACTCCCAATAAAGATTTACAGAAAAATTGAAATTTTAAGACCAGTCAGCAGTCGAATCTTCTCTTTATCTTCATCGGTAGATTGGCTCTTCAGGTCAGTGTTTAGGTTTTTCTTTGTGCAAACTCAAAATCACGAGGGGTCTGAGCAGAACAGATAAGGAGAAACCACTCCTGCCTGTAAATAGGTAATGTGCATGCGTTATGGGGAAAAGGCAGAATCAAAATGCTCAGGGACACAGTTCAGAGGAACAGTGCAGTCACAATGGGGCTGAATGGCCTCCTGCATTATTATACTTCTGTGAACGGTCCTTATTAACCCACGATGGATAAATCGGCAGTGTGTATTTTGCTGGAGTTTGGCATTATTGTCTAGTCTTTGAGTGCCAACAAGCACAGAAAGACTGATAACCTCAGACAAAAATCCAGAGACTGAGCTGGTAAAGTAGGTTGAATTTCACTGGCTCAGAGAATGTGAACCCCCGCCCCGTACCGATCATTCCGAAAATCATTGCACCAATACACCTCACGCCTGCTCATCACCTTCACTGGACTCTGAGAGTCATTGGTACAAGATCAAACTCTGTCTGATTTACATTTTGGCATTTGGCCATTACACGACTGTTTAAGGAAACTATTTTTGGAAACTTTAATTAACAAAATTAAGCAATTATGTCTGCTCCACTGAAAGGAGTTACTATTTACTATGTGTAATCACAAAGGGCAGAAGGAGCTGGGGGAATATTCATGGTGAAGTAATGAGTTTATGGTTGAAGGTTGTGTTGGTCAGAGCTAGACTCCCCATCTGTGCAGGCACAACTCTTTTGAGTCCCAGTTTTGCGCTGCTCGTTCACACTTTGCGACATGAGCGTACTCAACCTCTGACAAAGTCAGTGTGACACGAATCTCTGCCACCTTGCTTTCTGCAACCGGCAAGGTGTTGGCTGCCACTCACACCTCTGAGCCTGAAAATGATGGCTCAAACTTAGGAACCTCGCATTGCCCCAGTGACCAGGTTCAGAGCGAGCTGCTCTGGAGGAGGCAGTGAAGAAGGCTTGTCTTTATTGACTAGTGCATTGAGTATAGGAGTTGGGATGTCATGCTGTGGCCCTACAGGACATTGGTGAGGCCACCTTTGGAATACTGCGTTCAATTCTGGTCGCCCCGCTATAGGAAAGATGTTGTAAAACTTGAAGGAGTGCAGTAAAGATTTATAAGGATGTTGCCAGCGCTGGAGGGTTGAGGCTGAACAGACTGGGGCTTTTCTCCTTGGAGTGTCAGAGGCTGATGGGTGATCTTATCGAGTTTTATATAATCATGAGGGCATAGATAGGGTGACTAGCCAAGCTCTGTTTCCCAGGGTAGGGGAGTCCAAAACTAGAGGGCATAGGTTTCAGGTGAGGTGGGAATGATTTAAAAGGGAGCTAAGGGGCAGATTTTTCACATAGAGGGTGGTGCGCGTATGGAACGAGCTGCCAGAAAAAGTGAAGGTGGATACAATAACAACATTTAAAAGACATTTGGATAGGTACATGAATAGGAAGGGTTTAGAGGGAAATGGGCCAAATGGTGGCAAATGGGACTAAATTAATTTAGAATCGAAAGCTAGAAAATAGGTGCAGGAGTAGGCCATTTGGCCCTTCGTGCCTACACCAGTGTTCAATATGATCATGGCTGATCATACAATCTCAGTATCCCCTCCTGTTTTCCCTTCATAACCCTTGATCCCCTTAGCCAGAAGGGCCATGTCCAGCCTCCCCTTGAATATATCTAACAAACTGGGCCCAACAGCTTTCTGTGGGAGAGAATTCCACAGGTTCACAACTCTCTGAGTGAAGAAAGTCTTCCAAACCTCAGTCCTGAATAGCTTTCCCATTATTCTTAGACTGTAATATCTTATAGAGATTTATAAAATCATGAGGAATGTGGATATATTGAATGGCAGGTGCCTTTTCCCTAACGTGTGGGATTTGAAAACAAGGGGGCACATTTTTAAGAGGAGAAAGATTTATAGAAGACATGAGAGGCAATTATTTTATCCAGAGTATGGTTTGGTGTGGAAGTGATGGATGTGGGTGCAGTTACAATGTTTAAAAGATATTAAGATAAGTCCATGAAAGTGCTTTCGTTTATTGGTCAGAGCATTGAGTATAGGAGTTGGGAGGTCATGTTGCAGCTATACAGGACATTGGTTAGGCCACTTTTGGAATATTGTAAGCAATTCTAGTCTCCCTCATATAGGAAGGATGTAGTGAAACTTGAAAGGGTTCAGAAAAGAATGATAAGGATGTTGCCTGGGATAGAGAATTTGGGCTACAGGTGGAGGCTGAATAGGCTGGGGCTGTTTTCCGGGGACCGTCGGAGGTGAGGGGAGACCTATGAAATCAGGAGGGGTATGGATAGAGTAAATAGACAAAGTCTTTTCCCTGGGGTAGGGTAATCCACAACAAGAAGCTATAAATTCAGGGTGAGAGGGAAAAGATTTAAAAGGGACCCAAGGGGCAACTTTTTCATCTAGAAGGTAGTGCGTGTATGAAATCAGCTGCAAGAGGAAGTGATGAAGACAATTACAACATTTGAAAAACATGTGGATGAGAACATGAACAGGAAAGGTTTAAAAGGACATGGGCCAAGTGCTGGCAAATGGGACTAGATTAATTTAGGACATGTGGACTGCATGGATGAGTTGGACCGAAGGGTCTGGCTCTGTGCTGTACATCTCTATGACTCGCTGACTCTACTAAGAAATGTTTGGAGGGATATGGACCAAGACCAGGGAGGTGGGGCTAATTTAGTTTGAGATTATGGTCGGCATGGACCTGTTGGACCGAAGGGTCTGTTTTAATGCTGTACGACTCTATGACGTTAAGTGATGCTGAACTGCCCATTCCTGGTCCACTGAATAACACTGCACCTTACTTGGAAGACAAGCTGCAGAGTTCTCCCTGGCATCCACTTACCCCCTCAAACAGATTACGGATGTGGACATTTGTTTTCTGAGCCCCAATGTTTGCTTCAACAAGAGAATTTATTTGCAGACTCCATGGAAAGCCAATCAGAACATCACCTGGGTCTCCATAGTAACAATCTAGCAGTAATACCACTAGCCATTGCTTCCCTTTAATTCAATGCTTCAGCCTCAACCACGATCTGTGGTAGAGAATTCCACAGGCTTCCCACTCTCTAGGTGAAGACATTTCTCCTCATCTTATTCTTAAACCATGACCCTTGGTGCTGGACTCCCTGGAATATCCTTCCTACATTTACTCTGCTGAGTGTTGTCAGAAATTTATAACTTGCCTCATCCCAATACCTCAACCCAATGTTCCCTCTTGATATTTTCCTTGATTGACCTGTCCAGGGATGTTTCTTACACACCAGGTGGGACTTGAGTCTGGGCCTCCTGGTCCATCGGTAGGAGCACTACTACTACGAGAGCTCTCTACTACTACACCACTACTACTGGAGCTCTATGAGCATCAGGATGACTTAGAGGTGATGTAGAGAAAAGAGCTTTTGCCCGAAACATTGATTTTCCTGCTCCTCGGATGCTGCCTGACCTGCTGTGCTTTCCCAGCACCACTCTAAGCTAGACTCTGATGTCCAGCATCTGCAGTCCTCATTTTCACTTAGAGGGGGAGTAGTTCACCTCACTTTGCGGAACCACTCATCACTCAATGGCTCCCTGAACGACACAGGATTGTAGGAACGAGGTGTGGGAGTAGGCAATCCAGCCTGTCAAGGCCATTCCACCCTTAACTTGATCATGGCTGATCTTATCCTGGTCTCAACTCCACTCTCCTGCCTGCTCCCCATAGCCCTTTACCACACGTTCATCAAAGAACAAAGAACATTACAGCACAGGAACAGGCCCTTCGGCCCTCCAAGCCTGCACCAATCCAGGTCCTTTAACTAAACCTTCTGCCTATTTTCTAAAGGCCTGTATCCCTTTGCTCCCTGCCCATTCATGTATCTGTCTGGATGCATCTTATATGATGCTATCATGCCCACCTCTACCACCTCCGTTGGCAATGCATTCCAGGCACCCACCACCCTCTGGGTAAAGAACTTCCCACACATATCTCCCCTAAACTTTTCCTCTCTCACCTTGAACTCATAACCTCTAGTAATTGAGTCCTCCACTCTGGGAATAAGTTTCTTGCTATCCACCCCGTCTATACCTCTCATGATTTTGTGGACCTCAATCAGGTCCCCCCATCATTCTCTGTCTTTCTGATAAAAACAATCCTAATCTACTCAACCTCTCTTCATAGCTAGGACCCTCCAAACCAGGCAACATCAGAAATATATTGTTTTGTTTTTCCTTGAATCTGTCGATTGGTTTGGCCTCCCCTGCACGCCACCCTTCTCAACGAATCTCTAACTATCCCATGTCCCCCACCCCATCCCACCTTTTTCCATCTCCAACTCCACTCTGACCTACACCCCACTCCGAATTTACAGTCCGAGTTCACAGGTATTAAAATGGGGATGAGTGGAGGTGGCTTGGGGGAACAAACTGGTATAAAAAGCCTTTTGCTTGCTGCATGTGGGATCTTGCTGCGTGTGGGATCTTGCTGTGCCCCACAAAGGCAGCTGCATTTACCTTTCAAAGAACAGGGACTGAACCTCACTAGCTTGGCATGTGTGAGAGAGAGAAAGAAGGCAGAGAGAGAGAGAGAGAGAGAGAGGGAGCATCAATTTCTTGTGGATGATGTGGAGACTGGGAGTTGTCCAAAGGGAACTCTATTGCCTGTTACTTGATGGATTGAGTTCATATGCCTGTCTGTAACACCTTTAGATTGATTTCACTGACTCGGGGACCAGTCCATGAATAACTAGCAGCTGCTAGGGCAGACTGGGAAAAACTGCAAATGGGCTGCGTGGCTCTCCCTGATTGCCAAAAATAGCAGCCTGCATTTATATAGTGCCCTCACTGGAGCAAAAGCAATGCACCCCCACAAGAGCTTAATCAAATAAACGTGGACAACGAGGGGGCTTTAAGACAGGTGACTTTTGTAATTAATTCCTGCATCATAGAATCCCATAGTGTGGAAGCAGGCCATTTAGCCCATCGAGTTGACACCGACCATCCAAAGAATATCTTACCCAGTCCTACTCATCTCCTCCTGCCCCCCCCCCCACCCCACCCGCCCCCAACCTTATCCCTGTAACTCTGTAATCCCCATGGATAATCCACCTAGTCTGCACATCCCTGCACACAGTGGAAAATTTAGCAGGGCCAGTCTACCCTAACCTGCACATCTTTGGACCGTGGGAGGAAACTGGAGCACCCGGAGGAAACCCACGCAGACACGGAACAATGTTCAACTCCACACAAGCAGTTGCCCCAGGCTGGAATCGGATGGGGTCTTATCCTACAAGAGCCACCATTTGCTTTTCATCCCTAATTGCCCTCTGAATGTAATGATTTATCAAGCCATTTCAGAAGGCAGCTAAAAGGTCAACCCTATTGCTGTGGGTCAGGAGTCACATGTAGGCCTGACTGGGTAAGGATGGCAGATCTCCCTCCCTAAGAAGGACATTAGTGAACCAGATGGGCTTTTAGGACAACTGGAGGTGGCTTGGTGGAATTGGAATCCACATCCCAGATGGTTCAGTCTATGCTTCTGGATTACTAACCCATTAACTTTAGCCCCCACTTCTCTTAAAATGCTCCTCCTCCATGTGTTATTAATTAACTTAAATTCTACTCGCCCCTTTTGTAGGATTTGAACTCCTAGTACTCACACCCTGCATGTAGATGCCCAAACCAGTGATAACACCACTACATCAGGAGTAGTGATTGCACACCAAGTTACCAGGGAGACTGATGGGTTATTTGTTATTTACCCTGGATGCTTAATATTTAGTATTTATTTTTTTTAAATTTCCATTGGTTGTAGATGGCACTGGCAGGACCAATGTTTGTTGCCCAGTTAGAATTGCCCTTGAGGTAAAAACAATGACTGCAGATGCTGGAAACCAGATTCTGGATTAGTGGTGCTGGAAGAGCACAGCAGTTCAGGCAGCATCCAAGGAGCAGCGAAATCGACGTTTTGGGCAAAAGCCCTTCATCAGGAGCTGAGCAACTGGAATCGGGATATCCCACTCCCATAGAACTGGCTAATTGGTTAGGCAGGGGGAGAAACAATTACCCTGTGCACAGGCAGGCATGAACATACATTACATAGTTCAACAAATTGTAAATTCATGCAATCATACAGTGCAGTAGGAGGCCGTTCGGCCTATCATGCCTGTACTGGGTCTTCAAAAGGAGAAATCCAATTTATCCCACTCTCCGCTCTTTCTCCACAGCCCTGTAATTTTTCCCGAGTAGTTAGCCGCTCCAAGCAAAAATGGTAAGAATCGAACCAACCCTCCTATTAATTTGCGCTAAATACACCTCAAGTCTGTTTCCATGGCAGCCTCTTTGGCTGCGATGACTACAGCCCTAGAGGGGGAGAGGAAGTCTCGTCTATAAAACACCTAATAAATTCCCAATGCACACTCGCTACAAGACGCACAGAGTCATAACTCCTATTTGCACAATCTGAACTGTCAGCCTCCTGAAAGCCAAGCCATGACAGACATTCCCTGTAAATTCCCCCTCTCTCCTACTACAATAGCGATGAAAGTTCCTATATATCAAGCTCGGGCTAAGACTGATAATTAAACCATTGAGTAGTGTTTCCCCAAGCTGTAGGGAAGAGGTCATAAATTGTTCGAAGGAGATGAATATCGCACTCCCGAGGAACGAGATGTAGATTATAATTCCCTTCAGTCCCACCAGGGTTTCTAAGAAAGTAATTTTGAAAATTCTTTGCTTCGTACAAATGAGGTTTTCCCAGCCGAGGAGAATATTGGACAGTGTGTGTGATGCAGCCTGCTGAGACTGAAGATTAGTGCTGGATCTCAGTTGCACATCACAAGAGGGCTTCACTTTATCACTCTCCCCTGTCACTGAACCTAATATCATCATGCAAACCGTTCTTATTTCTTCCCAGGATTTTTTTTTTTTTATCATCCTTATTTGAGTTCTTTGAGTTGCCATGTCCCTCAAGCACAGAGGGCCAAATGAAAAATTTAATTTGGCGGAAGCATTTTTTTTTTCCTTGATCTCAATTAAAAATTAAACTGACTGCATCTCAAGAGGGAGGATTTCTTTCTCAAAATGACGGGCGCTCAGGTCTATTTTAAGAGCACCCTCATTCAGACCTCATGAGGTGTTGCAGAACTGTGCTGGAATCAGAGGTTTAAACGTGGGCTTCTGCGACTCTGGTGATGTGGCGACGCCATTTTGAAATGGGCCTTCTGATGGGGGTCTAAAGGTCCTGTCCCTGTCCGTTAATAACAAACACAAGAAAGTACTGGAGCAAAGTTGAATAATTAGGTGGTTGTCTTAGACTGACATGGAGATGGTGGGCTGGACGGCCTAAACTCTGCTGGTGTGGCAGCCTCTGTGGAGAATAAAACAGCATTCATGTTTCAATCCTGGTGTGACTCTTCTTCAGACATTGAGCTCAAAGCATTGCCTCTTGTTTCTGAGAGGAGAAAGGTTTTAAAAAGACACGAGGGGCAATTGTTTTATACAGGGAGTGATTCGTGTGTGGAATGAACTTTCAGAAGAAGTGGTGGATGCAGGTACCGTTACAATGTTTGAAAGATATTTAGGTAAGTTCATGAATAAGAAATGCTTGGAGGGATATGGACCAGACAGGTGGGGCTAGTTTAGTTTGGGATTTTGGTCGGCATGGATTGGTTGGGCGGAAGGGTCTGTTTCCGCATTGTATGACTGTCTAACCCCACAGATGCTGCCAGACCTGCTGAGTTCCTCCAGCGTTCTCTACCTATGCCTCAGATCTCTTGAGTATTTTATTTTTCCACTCTGGTCAATCAAAAACCACATTTGTTATGCTAGTTAATGTCTTTATCTGGACATTTTCCGATCAACCTGTGCAGAGATGTGATCAGACACCTTCAGAGAATTTGGGACTTGAACTGGTTTCCCTTGACTCAGAGGTTGGGACACTGCCACTGCACCACCACATCCCCAAATGCCCTTATTGAAAGCTAAGGAGAGACAAGTGCTGACTAATAGTTGTCTGAGCACATGCAGAGTGTCTCAGGGTGTTGTAGTGCAATGTAGTGTCCTTGTTTCTGAGCCAGATGACTCAGGTTCAAGTCCCATCTGCTCCAGAGGTGTGTAATGAGATCTCCGAGTAGGTTGATTAGGAAAATATCATTGTGACTGTCTCACGTTGGCCGAAGGTTCAGGAATCTAGGAGATAAAAGAGAAACCAGTTACAAACTGAAGTGGACAAAGCTTGCTCAATGTTCACTACAGCTGATTTCACGTGAGATGGATGAAGTCCCTGGAAGAACTCTCAATCCCCAGGATGCCTACATCCCCTTTCCACCCCATGCACTATGTCCTCTGGTAATTCTGATTTAAATCTCTCAGCATTCTTCTGAACTCACTCCACAGACTTGCTTGTTCCTGTCTTTGTAATCTACTACAGCCCTCCAACTTTTCTGACCTCTCTAATTCTGGCCTCGTGCTTGCTTCCTGCTTTTTTTCATTCAGTATTGGTGACTGGGCCTTCATCAACATTGGGAAAGCGCACTGTCCCTGACTCCTTCTTGGGACCCATATTAAAACCTGTATCTTTCAACATATCTTTACACACTTCCTAAAACTGCCCTCGCACTGCACTGGGACTCACTGCCCTCACACTGCTCTGGGACTCACTGCCCTCTCACTGATCAGGGACTCACTGCCAACCCTCTGCTCTGGGACTCACTGACCTCACACTGCTCTGGGACTCACTGTCCACACACTGCTCTGAGACTTACTGCCCACACACTGCTCTGAGACTCACTGCGACTCACTGACCTCACACAGATCTGGGACTCACTGCCCACACACTGCTCTGGGACTCACTGCCCTCACACTGCTCTGAGACTCACTGCCCTCACACTGCTCTGGGACTCACTGCCCTCACACTGCTCTGAGACTCACTGCCCTCACACTGCTCTGGGACTCACTGCCCTCACACTGCTCTGAGACTCACTGCCCTCACACTGCTCTGGGACTCACTGCCCTCTCACTGCTCTGAGACTCACTGCCCTCACACTGCTCTGGGACTCAATGCCCTCGCACTGCTCTGGGACTCACTGCCCTCACACTGCTCTGAGACTCATTGCTGTCACACTGCTCTGGGACTCACTGCCCTCTCACTGCTCTGAGACTCACTGCCCTCACACTGCTCTGGGACTCACTGTCCTCGCACTGCTCTGAGACTCACTGCCCTCACACTGCTCTGGGACTCATTGCTGTCACACTGCTTTGGCACTCACTGCCCTCACACTGCTGTGGAACTCGCTGCCATTGCACAGCTCAGGGACTCACTGCCCTCACACTGCTCTGGGACTTGCTGCCCTCACACTGCTTTGGGACTCACTGCCCTCCCACTGCTCTGGGACTCTCTGCCCTCAAACTGCTCTGGGACTCACTGCTGTCACACTGCTCTGGGACTAACTGCCCTCTCACTGCTCTGGGACTCCCTGTCCTCACACTGATCTGGGACTCACTGCACACATACTGCTCTGGGACTCACTACCCTCACGCTGCTCTGAGACTCCCTGCCCTCGTATTGCTCTGGGGCTCATTGCTCTCGCTCTGCTCTGGGACTCACTGTCCTCACAATGCTCTGGGAGTCACTGCCCTCACACTGCTCTGGGACTCCCTACCCTCGTATTGCTCTGGGACTCACTGTCTTCACAATGCTCTGGGACTCACTGCCCTTGCACTGATCTTGGACTCACTGCACACTTACTGCTCTGGGACTCACTGCCCTCGCTCTGCTCTGAGACTCACTGCCCTCACCCTGCTCTGGGACTCACTGTTTTCTTACTGCTCTGGGACTCATTGTCCTCTCACTGTTCTGTCACTCACTGCTGTCACACTGCTCTGGGACTCACTGCCTTCACACTGCTCTGGGGCTCACTGCCCTCTCACTGCTCTGGGACACAATGTTCTCACACTGCTGTTGGACTCACTGCCCTCACACTGATCTGGGACTCACGGCCCTCGCTCTGCTCTGGACTCACTGCTCTCTCGCTGATCTGGGTCTCACTGCTCTTTCACTGGTTTGGGACTCATTGTCCTCTCACTGCGCTGGGTCTCACTGACATCACACAGCTCTGGGACTGACTGCCCACACACTGCTCTGATTCACTGCCCTCACACTTCTCTGTGACTCACTGCCCTCACACTGCTCGGGGACTTACTGTCCACACACTGCTCTGACTCACTGCCCTCGCACTGCTCTGGGACTCACTGCTGTCACACTGCTCTGGGACTCACAGCCCTCACCCTGCTCTGGGACTTACTGCCCTCACACTGCTCTGGGACTCACTGACCACACACTGCTCTGACACACTGCCCTCGCTCTGCTCTGGGATTCACTGTCCTCACACTGCTCTGGGACTCATTGCTGTCAGACTGCTCTGGGACTCACTGCCTTCACACTGCTCTGGGACTCCCTGCCCTCACACTGCTCTGGGACTCACTGCCATCACACTGGTCTGGGACTCACTGCCCACACACTGCTCTGGGACTCACTGCCCACACACTGCTCTGGGACTCACTGCCCACACACTGCTCTGGGACTCACTGCCCTCACACTGCTCTGGGACTCACTGCCCACACACTGCTCTGGGACTCACTGCCCACACACTGCTCTGGGACTCACTGCCCTCACACTGCTCTGGGATTCACTGCCCACACACTGCTCTGGGACTCACTGCCTTCACACTGCTCTGGGACTCCCTGTCCTCACACTGCTCTGGGACTCCCTGCCCTTACACTGCTCTGGGACTCCCTGCCCTCGCACTGCTCTGGGATTCAATGCCCTCACACTGCTCTGGGACTCACTGGCTTCACATTGCTCTGTGACTCAGTGCCCTTGTGCTGTTCTGGGACTCACTGCCCTTGCGCTGTTCTGGGACTCACTGCCCTTGCGCGGCAGTGGGACCAACTGCACTCACACTACTCTGGGACTCACTGTCCTCTCGCTGCTCTGGGTCTCACTGCCCTCTCACACTTCTCTGGGATGCCCAGTCTTCACACTGCTCTGGGACACATTTACCTTGCACTGCTGTGGAACTCGAAGCTCTCACACTGCTCTGGGATTTACTGCCCTTGCACTGCTCTGATACAGCCCTCTCATTGCTCTGGGACTCACTTCCCCCACACTGCTCTGGGACTCCCTGCCCTCACTCTACTCTGGATCTCACTGCCCTCACACTGGTCTCGGACTCACTGTCCTCTCAATCCTCTGGGACTCACTGGTCTCTCACTGCTGTGGGACTCACTGTCCTCACACTGCTCTAGAACTCACTGCCTTTGCACTGCTTTGGAACTCACTGTCCTTTCACTGCTCTGGGACTCAGTGCCCTCACTCTTATCTGGGACTCACTGCCCTCACACTCCTCTGGGACTCACTGCCCTCTCACGGCTCTGGGACTCACTGCCCTCGCTCTGTTCTGACACTCACTGCCCTCTCACTACTCTGGGACTCACAGCCCTCTCACTGCTCTGGGACTTACTTCCCTCACAGTGCTCTGTGACTCACTGCCTTCACTCTCCTCGGGCTCTCACTGCCCTCATACTGTTCTGGGACTCACTGCCCTACCACTGCTCTGGGACTCACTGCTCTCACGCTGCTCTGGGGCTCACTGCCCTCGCAGTGTTCTGACACTCACTGCCCTCTCACTGCTCTGGGACTCACTGCCCTCTCACTGCTCTGGGACTCACTGCCCTTGCACAGCTCTGATACACACTGCCCCTTCACTGCTCTGGGACTCACTTCCCTCACACTGCTCTGGGACTCACTGCCCTCACTCTACACTGGATCTCACTGCCCTCACACTGGTCTTGGACTCACTGTCCTCTCACTCCTCTGGGACTCACTGGTCTCTCACTGCACTGGGACTCAGTGCCCTCATGCTGTTCTGGGACTCACTGCCCTTGCGCGGCTCTGGGGCCCACTGCACTCACACTACTCTTGGTCTCACTGCCTTCGCACTGTTATGGAACTCTCTTTGCTCTCACTGCTCTGGGACTTACAGCCCTCTCCCACTGCTCTGGGATTCATTGCCCTCGCACTGCTGTGGGACTCACAACTCTCACACTGCTCTGGAGCTCACTGCCCTCACACTGCTCTGATACTCACTGCGCTCTCACTACTCTGGGACTCACTTCCTTCACAGTGCTCTGGGACTCACTGCCCTCCCACTGATCTGGGACTCATTGCCCTGTCACTGCTCTGGCACTCACTGCCCTCACACTGCTCTGGGACTCACTGACCTTACTCTACTCTGGATCTCACTGCCCTCTCACTGCTCTGAGACTAGTTGCCCTTGCACTGCTCTGGGACTCACTGCTCAGGGCGATCTGGGATTCATCGCCCTCATGCTGCTCTTGAACTCACTGCCCTTACCCTGCTCTGAGACTAACTGCCCTGTCACTGTTCTGGTACTAACTGCCCTCACACTGCTCTGGGACTCACTGGCCTCACGCTGTTCTGGGACTCACTGCCCTAGCGTGGCTCTGGGACACTGTCCTCTCACTGCTCTGGGTCTCACTGTACTCTCACTCCTCTGGGACGTACTGCTCTCTCACTGCTCTGGGACCCACTGCACTCACACTACTCTGGGACTCACTGCTTTCGCACTATTGTGGAACTCACTTCCCTCTCACTGCTCTGGGACTCACTGCCCATTCACTGCTCTGTGAATCACTGCCCTCACTCTACTCTGCATCTCACTGCCCTCATACTTCTCTGGGACTCACTGTCCTCTTACTCCTCTGGGATGCACTGTTCTCTCACTGCTCAGGGACTCACTGCCCTCTCACTGCTCTGAGGCTCACTGCCCTCTCACTGCTCTGGGACTCACTGCCCTCACACTGCTTTGGGACTCATTGCCCTTGCACTGTTCTGGGACTAACTGCCCTTATGCTGCTCTGAGACTCACCGCCCTCGCGCTGCTCTGGGACAAACTGCCCTCACGCTGCTCTTGTACACACTGCCCTCTCACTGCTCTGGGACTCACTGCCCCAACACTGTTCTGAGACTCACTGCCCTGTCACTACTCTGGTACTCACTGCCCTCACACTGCTCTGGGACTCACTGACCTTACTCTGCTCTGGATCTCACTGCCCTCTCACTGCTCTGAGGCTCACTGCCCACTCACTGCTCTGGGACTCATTGCTCTCACACTGCTCTGGAACTCACTGCCCTCTCACTGCTCTGGGACTCATCGCCCTCACACTGCTCTTGGACTCACTGCCCTCACACTGCTCTGAGACACTCTGCCCTGTCACTGCTCTGGTACTAACTGCCCTCACGCTGTTCTAGGACTCACTGCCCTCACGCTGTTCTGGGACTCACTGCCTTTGCGTGGCTCTGGGACCCACTGTCCTCTCACTACTCTGGGACTCACTGACTTCGCACTATTGTGGAACTCACTTTCCTCTCACTGCTCTGGGACTTACTGCCAACTCACTGCTCTGGGTCTCACTGCCCCCAAACTGATCTGTGAATCACTGCCCACACTCTACTCTGCATCTCACTGCCCTCATACTGCTCTGGAACTCACTGTCCTCTCACTGCTCTGGGACTTACTGCCCTCTCACTGCTCTGGGACTCACTGCCCACTCACTGCTCTGGGACTCACTGCCCTCACACTGCTCTGATACTCACTGCCCTTTCAATGCTCTGGGACTCATTCTCTCACACTGCTCTGGGACTCACTGCCTTCGCACTGCTTTGGAACTCACTGTCCTCTCACTGCTCAGGGACTCACTGCCTTCGCACTGCTTTGGAACTCACTGTCCTCTCACTGCTCAGGGACTCACTGACTTCACACTGCTCTGGGACTCACTGCCCTCATGCTGTTCTGGGACTCACTGCCCTTGCGCAGCTCTGCGACCCACTGCACTCACACTGATCTGTGAATCACTGCCCTCACTCTACTCTGTATCTCACTGCCCTCTCACTGCTCTGGGACTCACTGTCCTCACACTGCTCTGGGACTCACTGCCCTACCATTGCTCTGTGACTCACTACCCTCACTCTACTGTGGATCTCACTGCCCTCTCACTGCTCTGGGACTCACTGCCCTCGCACTGCTCTGAGACTCAATGCCCTCTCACTGCTCTGGGACTCACTGCCCTCACACTCCTGTGTGACTCACTGCCCTCACACTGCTCTGGGACTCACTGCCCTACCACTGCTCTGTGACTCACTACCCTCACTCTACTGTGGATATCACTGCCCCCTCACTGCTCTGGGACTCACTGCCCGCATGCTGCTCTTGGACTCACTGCCCTCGCACTACTCTGGGACTCACAGCCCTCTCACTGCTTTGGGACTTACTTCCCTCACAGTGCTCTGGGACTTACTGCCTTCACTCTCCTTGGGCTCTCACTGCCCTCACACTGTTCTGGGACTTACTGCCCTACCACTGCTCTGGGTCTCACTGCTCTCACACTGCTCTGTGAATCACTGCCCTCACACTGCTCTGATACTCACTGCCCTTTCAATGCTCTGGGACTCATTCCCTCACACTGCTCTGGGTCTCACTGCTCTCACACTGCTCTGGGACTCACTGCCCTCACTCTACACTGCATCTCACTGCCCTCACACTGGTCACGGACTCACTGTCTTCTCACTACTCTGGGTCTCAGTGCCCTTGTGCTGTTCTGGGACTTACTGCCCTTGCGCTGCTCTGGAACTCACTGTCCTCTCACTGCTCAGGGACTCACTGCCCTCACACTGCTCTGGGACTCACTGTCCTCTCACTGCTCAGGGACTCACTGCCCTCACACTGCTCTGGGACTCACTGCCTTCACACTGCTCTGGAACTCACTGTCCTCTCACTGATCTGGGACTCACTGCCCTCATGCTGCTCTTGGACTCACTGCCCTCACACTGCTCTGAGACTCACTGCCCTGTCACTGCTCTGGTACTCACTGCCCTCACACTGTTCTGGGACTCACTGCCCTTGCGCGGCTCTGGGACCCACTGTCCTCTCACTGCTCTGGGACTCACTGCCCTCTCACTGCTCTGAGACTCACTGCCCTCATGCTGCTCTGGGACTCATTGCCCTCGCACTCCTGTTTGACTCACTGCCCTCTCACACTTCGGGGACGCACTGCTCTCTCCCTGCTCTGGGACTCACTGCCCTCTCACTGCTCTGGGACTCACTGCCCTTGCGCTGTTCTGCAACTCACTGCCCTCACACTGATCTAGGACTCACCGCCCTCATGCTGCTCTGAGACTCACTGACCTGTCACTGCTCTGGGACTCATTGCCCTAGCACTACTCTGGGACTCACTGCCCACACACTGCTCTGGGACTCACTGCCCTCACACTGCTCTGGGACTCACTGCCCTCCCACTGCTCTGGGACTCACTGCCCTCTCACTACTCTGGTACTCACTGCCCTCACACTGCTCTGGGACTCACTGCCCTCACACTGCTCTGAGACTCACTGCCCTGTCACTGCTCTGGTACTCAAAGCCCTCACACTGCTGTGGGACTCATTGGCCTAGCACTACTCTGGGACTCACTGCCCTCACACTGCTCTGGGACTCACTGCCCTCACACTGCTCTGGGACTCACCGCCCTCTGACTGCTCTGGGACTCACTGCCCTCTCACTGCTCTGGGACTCACTGCCCTCACACTGCTCTGGGACTCACTGCCCTCTCACTGCTCTGGGACTCACTGCCCTCTCACTGCTCTGGTACTCACTGCCCTCACACTGCTCTGGGACTCCCTGCCCTCACACTGCTCTGAGACTCACTGCCCTGTCACTGCTCTGGTACTCAAAGCCCTCACAATGCTGTGGGACTCAATGGCCTAGTACTACTCTGGGACTCACTGCCCTCACACTGCTCTGGGACTCACTGCCCTCACACTGCTCTGGGACTCACCGCCCTCTCACTGCTCTGGGACTCACTGCCCTCTCACTTCTCTGGGACTCACTGCCCTCACACTGCTCTGGGACTCACTGCCCTCTCACTGCTCTGGGACTCACTGCCCTCTCACTGATCTGGGACTCATTGTCCTCATGCGACTCTTGGACTCGCTGCCCTCTCACTGCTCTGGGACTCACTGCCCTCTTACTGCTCTGGTACACACTGCGCTCACACTACTCTGGGACTCACTGCCCTCACACTGTTCTGGGACTCACTGCCCTTGCGCAGCTCTGCGACCCACTGCACTCACACTGATCTGTGAATCACTGCCCTCACTCTACTCTGTATCTCACTGCCCTCTCACTGCTCTGGGACTCACTGTCCTCACACTGCTCTGGGACTCACTGCCCTCTCACTGCTCTGGGACTCACTGCCCCTTCACTGCTCTGGGACTCACTGTCCTACCACTGCTCTGGGACTCACTGCCCTCAGTCTACGCTGGATCTCACTTCCCTCGCACTGGTCTTGGACTCACTGTCCTCTCACTCCTCTGGGACTCATTGGTCTCTCACTGCACTGGGACTCAGTGCCCTCATGCTGTTCTGGGACTCACTGACCTTGCGCGGCTCTGGGACCCACTGCACTCACACCACTCTTGGTCTCACTGCTTTCGCACTGTTATGGAACTCACTTTCCTCTCACTGCTCTGGGACTTACAGCCCTCTCCCACTGTACTGGGATGCCCTGTCTTCACACTGCTCTGGGATTCATTGCCCTCGCAGTGCTGTGGGTCTCACTGTCCTTGCACTGCTCTGGGACTCACTGCCCTCATGCTGCTCTTGGACTCACTGCCCTTTCACTACTCTGGGACTCACTGCCCACACACTGCTCTGGGACTCACTGCCCTCTCACTGCTCTTGGACTCACTGCCCTTTCACTACTCTGGGACTCACTGCCCACACACTGCTCTGGGACTCACTGCCCTCTCACTGCTCTTGGACTCACTGCCCTTTCACTACTCTGGGACTCACTGCCCACACACTGCTCTGGGACTCACTGCCCTCGCACTGTTCTGGGACTCACAGCCCTCTCACTGCTCTGGGACTCACTGCTCTCACACTGCTCTGGGACTCACTGCCCACACACTGCTCTGGGACTCACTGCCCTCGCACTGTTCTGGGACTCACAGCCCTCTCACTGCTCTGGGACTCATTGCCCTGTCACTGCTCTGGTACTCACTGCCCTCACACTGCTCTGGGACTCACTGACCTTACTCTACTCTGGATCTCACTGCCCTCTCACTGCTCTGAGGCTCACTGCCCTCGCACTGCTCTGGGACTCACTGCCTTCACACGTCTCTAGGACTCACTGACTTCACACTGCTCTGGAACTCACTTTCCTCTCACTACTCTGGCACTCACTGCCCTCTCACTGCTCTGGGACTCATTGCCCTTGCACTGCTATGGCTCTCCCTGCCCTCACACTGCTCTGGATTTCATTACCCTCACACTGCTCTGGGAGTAACTGTCCTCTCACTGCTCTGGGACTCACTGCCCTCACACTGCTCTGGGACTAACTGTCCTCTCACTCCTCTGGGACTCACTGCCCTCACACTGCTCTGGGACTCACTGTCCTGTCACTGCTCTGGGACCCACTGCCCTCGTACTGCTCTGATACTCACTGCCCTCTCACTGCTCTGGGCTGCATTTCCCTCACAGTGCTCTGGGACTCACTGCCCTTATACTGCTCTGGGACTCACTGCCTTCGCACTGCTCTGTGAATCACTGCCCTCACTCTACTCTGCATCTCACTTCCCTTTCACTGCTCTGGGACTCACAGTCCTCTCACAGCTCTGGGACTCACAGCTCTGCTCTGGATCTCATTGCCCTCACACTGCTCTGTGACTCACTGCCCTCACACTGTTCTGGGACTCACTGCCCTCTCACTGCGCTGGGTCTCATTGCCCTTGCACTGCTCTGGGACTCACTGCCCACACACTGCTCTGTGATTCCTTGCCCTCACACTGCTCTGGATCTCATTGCCCTCACACTGCTCTCGGACTCACTGCCTTCTCACTGCTCTGGCACTCACTTCCCTCACACTGTTCTGGGAGTCACTACCCTCTCACTGCTCTGGGACTCACTGCCCTCACTCTACTCTGGATCTCACTGCCCTCGCACTGTTCTTAGACTCATGCCCTCACACTTCTCTGGGACTCACTGTCCTCTCATTCTTCTGGGACTCACTGCTCTCCCTCTCTCCTCTGGGAATCAGTGCTCTCTCACTGCTCTGGGCCACACTGTACTCTCACTGCTCTGGAACTCAGTGCCCTCGTGTTGTTCTGGGACTCACTGCCCGCGCACTTCTCTGGGACTCACTGCCCTCACACTGCGCTGGGATTCACTGCTGTCATGCTGCTCTGCGACTCATTGCCCTCTCACTGCTCTGGGACTCACTGCCCTCACACTGCTCTGGGACTCACTGCCCTCTCACTGCTCTGGGACTCATTGCCCATGCACTGGTGTTGAACTCACTGTCCTCTCACTGCTCCGTGACTCACTGCCCTCACACTGCTCTGGGACTCACTGTCCTCTCACTGCTCTGGGACTCATTGCCCTCGCACTGCTGTGGGACTCACTGCCCTCGCACTGCTCTGTGAATAACTGCCCTCACACTGTTCTGACACTCACTGCCCTCTCACTGCTCTGGGACTCACTGCCCTCACACTGCTCTGGAACTCACTGTCCTCTCACTGGTCTGGGACTCACTGCCCTCACATTGCTCTGCAACTCACTGCTCTCACACTGCTCTGGTTCTCACTTGTCTGCAACTCACTGCTCTCTCACTGCTCTGGGACTCACTGTCCTCTCACTGCTCTGGAACTCCCTGCCCTCAGGCTCTTCTGGGACTTACTGCCCTCACACTGCTTCGGGACTCACTGCCCTCTCAATGCTCTGGGACTCACTGCCCTCACACTGCTCTGGGACTCACTGCCCTCTCAATGCTCTGGGACTCATTGCCCCTGCACTGCTCTGGGACTCATTGCACTCACCCTGCTTTTGGACTCACTGCCCTCACACTGCTCTGGGATTCACTATCCTCTTCCTTCTCTGGGATTCACTGCTCTCTCACTCCTCTGGTCCTCACTGCTCTCTCACCTCTCTGGGACTCACTGTCCTCTCACTGCTCTGGAGCTCAGTGCCCTCGCGCTGCTCTGGGACTCACTCCCCTCACTGTACTCTGGATCTCATTGCCCTCACACTGCTCTGGGACTCACTGCGCTCTCACTCCTCTGTGACTCACTGCTCTCTTACTGCTCTGGAACTCACTGTCCTCTCACTGCTCTGGAACTCAGTGTCCTTGCGTGGTTCTGGGACTCACTGCTCTCACACTGCTGTGGGACTCACAGCCCTCTCACTGCTCTAGGACTCACTGCCCTCACTCTGCTTTGGGACTCACTGCCCTCTCACTGCTCTGGGACTCACTGCCCACACACTGGTCTGGGACTCCCTTCTCTCTCACAGCTCTGGGACTCATTGTCCTTGCACTGCTGTGGGACTCATTGCTCTCACAGTGCTCTGGGACTCACTGCCTTCACTCTGCTCTGGGACTCACTGCTCTCACACTGCTCTGGGACTCACTGCCCTGACATTGCTCTATGAATCACTGCACTCGCACAACTCTGGTCACCCTGCCCACACACTGCTCAGGGACTCACTGCCCTCGCACTGCTCCGATACTCACTGTCTTCACACTGCTCTGTGACTCACTGCCCTCTCACTGCTCTGTGACTCATTGCCCTCACACTGCTCTGTGACTCGCTGCCCTCACACTGCTCTGGGACTCAAGCGCTCACACTGCTCTGGGACTCAAGCGCTCACACTGCTCTGGGACTCATTACCCTGACACTGCTCCGGGACTCACTACTCTCACGCTGCTTTGGGACTCCCAGCTCTCCCATTGCTCTGGGATTCAAGTGCTTACACTGCTCTGGGACTCACTGTCCTTGCACTTCTGTGGGACGCACTGTCCTCACTCTGCGCTGGGACTCACTGTCCTCACACTGCTCCGGGACACACTACCCCCACGCTGTGCTGGGGCTCACTGCTCTCACACTGCTCTGGCACTTGCTGCCCTCATACTGCTATGGGAAATACTGCCCCTGCGCTGCGCTGGGAGTCTCTGCCCTTACGTTACTCTGAGACTCATTGCCCTCGCAGTGGTCTGGGACTCACTGTCCTCGCACTAATCTGGGACTCACTGTCCTCGCACTGATCTGGGACTCACCGCCCTCACACTGCTCTGGGACTCACTGCCCTCACACTGCTCTGGGACTCACTGCTCTCACACTGCTCTGGGACTCACTGCCCTCGCACTGATCTGGGACTCACTGCCCTTGCACTGATCTGGGACTCACTGCCCTTGCACTGATCTGGGACCCACTGCCCTCGCACTGCTCTTAGACTCACTGCCCTCTCATTTCTCTGGGACTCACTGCTCTCACACTGCTCTGGGACTTGCTACCCTCGTGCTGCTCTGGGACTCACTGTCCTAACACTGCTCCGGGACTCACTGCACTCACACTGCTCTGGGACTCACTGCCCACTCACTGCTCTTGGACTCACTGTCCTCTCACTGCTCTGGGACTTGCTGCCCTCACACTGCTCTGGGACTCACTGTCCTCACACTGCTCTGGGGTGCCCTGTCTTCACACTGCTCTGGGACTCACTGCCCTCGCACGCCTCTGGGACTCACTGTCCTCACACTGCTCTGGGACTCACTGTCTTCTCACTGCTCTGCATCTTGCTGCCCTCTCACTGATTTGGGACTCACCACCCTCTCAGTGCTCTGGGTCTCGCTGCCCTCTCGCTGCTTTGGGACTCACTGTCCTCACACTGCTCTGGGACTCGCTGCCCTCTCACTGCTCTGGGACTCGCTGCCCTCACACTGCTCTGGGACTCGCTGCCCTCACACTGCTCTGGGACTCACTGCCTTCGCTCTGCTCTGGGACTCACTGCCTTCGCTCTGCTCTGGGACTCACTGCCTTCGCTCTGCTCATTGTTAAATCCAAGCTTTAGCATTTGTAATTAATGGGGCAGTCAGGTCACGATTTAAATGTATTGTTTAGACTGTGGAGCTGAATGATTTGAACATGCTTACGAAGAAGGGGTTTATGTTTTGAAATCGTAACTGGTACGTCATGTTCACTTTGAGTTGCTAGACAGAACAATATCAGGAGATGGAGCTAGCAGAAGAAGTAGCCAGGCCATGATGGTGTTACTAAAAGCAGCCATTGGAACACAGGAATATAGAAAAATGGGGGTCTGAGTAGGCCATTCTGCCCTTCAAACCTACTATGTCATTCAATATGATCATGCCTCATCCAACTCAGTCCCTGTAGTTGCTTTCTCCACATCCCCTCCTACCCCTTTATGCCTGAGAACTATGTCAAACTCCTTCAGGAGCAAGACATCCCGGATTCCTGAAGAAGGGCTGATGCCCGAAACGTCGATTCTCCTGTTCCTTGGATGCTGCCTGACCTGCTGCGCTTTTCCAGCAACACATTTTCAGCTCTGATCTTCAGCGTCTGCAGTCCTCACTTTCTCCTCGAAGGTTTTAACCTACTGTGAATCCTCTTGCAAGGATGCCTTCCTTGAAGAAGCTCTCTTCCTCCCTCTACAAGGATTTCAGTGAGTGCCTCTCTGATTCCTGAAGAAAGGCTGATGCCCGAAACGTCGATTCTCCTGCTCCTTGGACGCTGCCTGACCTGCTGCGCTTTTCCAGCAACACATTTTCAGCTCCAAACTCCTTCTTGCAAACATTTAATGTTTTGATCCCAAGTGCTTTCTGTGGAAGAGACTACCTCAGGCTCACCACTGTCTGGTGAGGACATTTCTCCTCATCTCAGTCCTAAATGGCCTACCCCTTACCTTTTCGGTGTGGTCTGAATTTCCTGGTCATTGGGAACATCCTTCTTGTGTTTGCCCCTTCTCATCCTGTTAGAATTTTATTGGTTTCTACAAGAACCCTCCTTATTCTTCTAACCACCAGTGAGTTTGGTTCTAATTGATCCGGTCTCTCTTCATGCTTCAGCCTTTCAATGTCAGGAATCAGTCTGGAAAAGCTTTATTGTCCTCTGTCCATACCAGAACATCCTTCCTCAGATACAGGGACCAACACTGCGCACAATGCTCCAGGTGTGGTCTCAACAAGACCCTGTACAATTGAAGCAAGACATCCCTGCTCCCATACTCGAATCCTCTCACTGGGAAGACCAATATCCCATTGCGTTTCCTCACTGCACCTGCACACTAATTTTCAGTGACAGGTTGACAAGAACCCCAGTACACATTGCACCTCTCCTTTTCCCAAGCTGTTACCTTACAGGTCATCATCTGCCTTCCCGTACCTTTGCTGCCAAACTGAGTAATCTCACTTCTAACCATATTATACTTCACCAACCTTGCATTTTCCCAGTCCCTGGGCCTGTCCGGATCACACTGCAACGTCTCTGTGTCCTCCTCACAGCTCACCCTCCCACCTGGCCGCAAACCTGAAGCTATTACATTTAGTTCTCTCTTCTGAATCATTAATGTGATCAATGCTGTTGTCTGGGCTGCTCTGTGGTACCCCTGATCACCAGTCACTGGCTTTTATCCCCCAAGAACCTCAGAGACCTATCTCTTCCTTTTCCTTGGAACCTATTTTTGTCTGACTCAGCTGCTGTGAAGCACCAGGGGGGACTATTTCAATGCAGAAGACTCTATTGGAAGTGCGAGTGGTTGTTATTGCAATGCAGGGTGTTTGACGCTTAGAATCTCATCTTTCAAGTATAATGAGTGATTGGGATTTGAAGACGCCCAAAATCAGCCTTTATAAAAGCCTAAGGTTTGGGCGTTTGAAAAGGAGGAGAGAGAGAACCTCAGTGCAGTGTGTCTGAGCTGCTACTGACAGTGAGCATGACATCTTGATTTGATGGTTTGAATTTTCATTAGGGCGTTACAATGGTACACCTACTGTGCCCTTCTCAGGATCAGAAAGATGTGGAGATAGAAGGGATGGAAGTGTAGAATCTGAATTTAAGGCAGAGCTTCCTGTTTGAGAAAAGGACAGTAATAAGTTAACTGGGCATAGGCATCAACATATAATTAAAATTCAAGGGCAAAGATTTAATTGTCAATTAACACTTTGACCATTAGATTGACTCCTTTTGGATGCTTCATTTAAAATTCATTCTCAGGGTGAGGGTGTCACTGGCTAGGCCAATGTTTTATTGCCTGTCCTTGAGAAGGTGGTGGTGAATGACCTTCCCAAACCACTGAGGTCTTTGTGGGACGGGCAATCGTACATTCCATCAGGGAGAAGGATCCAGGATTGTGACATGGAAACAATGAAGGAATGGGGACAGATTTTACGAGAGAGAGAGAGGGAGATAGGGGAGAGAGACACAACAAAACTAGGTAAAAGGTGAAGGACAAAGAACAAGAGACATAAATAGAAATATAAAACACAGGGAGAAAAAGGGACTGATCCTGTGTGTCAATTAGTCAGCAGTTGGTGATAAAAATGGTCAAATACATAACCTCTCTCCAATTTTGGGATCACCCTGCTGTCTTCCTCCATCTTAGCAATTGGCTGTTTTCCTGGTTCATCCCAAGGATCATCCCTCCCTTCCCCATCCCCACCCTGCCAAAAACAGACAGGATCCAGTTAAATGATTCAACTGGATCAGTTGAGGATGGGACTCCTTCACCATTTTGGCATGAATCAGTGCTGCCAATCCTTCAACACACTCAACTTCCAATGTTAGTTAAAGTCATACACGATACATTCATCTATATCTACATATGCCTGCACACAGTCACATAGACATAAGATACATGTAAGCAGTGGCCTGATGAAGGGCTTATGCCTGAAACGTTGATTTTCCTGCTCCTCGGATTCTGCCTGACATGCTGTGCTTTTCCAGCATTACACTCTCGACTCTTACCTCCAGCATCTGCAGTCCTCACTTTCTCCGAGTGCAAACACACAAGTATGCACTCTGACACACTCGCACTCATTCATATATATGCATATATGCTCTTATGCACACACAAACACACATATATACATAATCATTCACATAAATACACACACTCATTCACACAAACATATGCGTGCACATAAATACACATTCTGATACACTCACTCTCATTCACCCTCACATGTACTTATTCAAAATACCCTCTGACAAGCACACTTCTTCACACACATACACAATCAAATACACACTCTGCGCACACTTTCAATCACACACACGTACACTCACTCAAATACACACTATGATACACACACTCATTCACAAACACATGGACTCACTTAAATACACACACTCTGATGCACACTCTCATTCACACACACATATGCTCACTCAAATACACACACCGACACAGACACTCATTCACACACATACATATTCACTCAGATGAGTGCACATACTCTGATGCACACATTCGTTCGCACAGGCTTACACACACACACACACACACACACACACACACTCTGACACATTCACACTTGTCCACTTGTGGTGTGTGTCTTCCGGGAGGAGAGCGAACAACAGAACATCCTGGTTAGCGGGTGGGAATACCTCAGCATGGCCTTAGGCAGTGGAGGACAACAGATGAGTATGACATTGAAAGTAAGAATTGAAAGAAAACAGAAATCTTGGAGCACTGAGGACAGGAGGGAGAGGACAGCAATGGGGAAGATTGAGGCCAAGGCAGAATTGAGAACAATTTTATATCTGTTTCTTGATGTGTATACATGCACATTTACCTTCACAGCACAAACTGCCTAGCTGATATTGTGATTAGATTAGATTAGATTACTTAGTGTGGAAACAGGCCCTTCGGCCCAACAAGTCCACACCGCCCCGCCGAAGCGTAACCCACCCATACCCCTACATCTACCCCTTACCTAACACTACGGGCAATTTAGCATGGCCAATTCACCTGACCTGCACATCTTTGGACTGTGGGAGGAAACCGGAGCACCCGGAGGAAACCCACGCAGACACGGGGAGAATGTGCAAACTCCACACAGAGAGTCGCCTGAGGCGGGAATTGAACCCGAGTCTCTGGCGCCGTGAGGCAGCAGTGCTAACCACTGTGCCACCGTGCCGCCCAATGGTGTCATGAGTTCCTAATTACTATGTAATCAATAGCCATCTGGCTCACAAATGTCCCTTAAGGAAGGAAATCTACCATCTACAGCAATGGTCCACAGCAATGTGGTTATCTCCTACTTGCTGTCTGAAATAGCCCATCAAGCCACTTAGCGAAGGGGACATTTAGTGATGGGAAGATAAATGCTGGTTTTCTCAGTTATACCCACATCCAAAGAATGGGTGATGCAAACATATACATGATTATAACATGCAAAAACTTGCATATAGAAAGCAAAAGTCACCTCAATACTCTTCAGCTTGGTTTAACCAAAGTTTTAGAAACATACAAGACAGGAGCAGGAGTAGGCCATTCAGCCCCTCGAGTCTGCTCCACCATTCAATATGATCATGGTTAATCAATCGAGCTCAATAGCCTAATCCAGCCCTCCCTCCAAATCCCTTGATCCCTTAATTCACAACAGCTACAAATATCCCCTTCTTGAAAATACATCATGTTTTGGCCTCGTCCATTTTTATGTGGCAGTGAATTCCACCACAGAAGAAATTTGCCCTCATCTCAGTCCTGAAAGGTTTATTGCTTATCCTTAGGCTATGAGCCCTGGTTCTGGACTCCTCCGTCATAAGGAACATCTTTCCTGTATCCAACCTGTCTAGTCCTGTTACAATTTTACAGCTTTCTTTGCGATTCCGCCCCTCATTCTTCTAAACATCAGGGAGTACAATCTTAACCAATTCAATCTCTCCTCCATGGACCATTAAACTCTGCTTTTGAGCTCTTTTTCTGTGGGAATGGAGCTCAACTTTAATTTTTTTTTCAGGGCTTTTATTGACTGATTTGTTCGTGAAAGGGTTAAATCATTCGCTTCTCCATCGCCACCCCCTCCCCCCCCCCCCACCCCCCACCCCCCCACACCCTGCCCCCATATCCAGGGCTTTTCCTTCCATGTCTATTGGACTCTACTTTCCTGTGAGATATAAGAATTCAATAATTCATTCCAATGGTCAGACACAGAGACATTACATCTGAAGAGTTGGCCCACACTAGGACGATTTGTTTGGTGTGGGTGTTCAGAAGAACTCACTAATGAAAAGGATAATTGACCCAAGTAGTTCCTAATCCAATGCTGATGACTGTTCTGGTGCAGTGAGTGAGTTTGCTGCCCTTGCCCTTCATGTGAGGCTGGGACTGGACAGCTCTGCAGTATCACCTGACCTTATATGTGACACAAGCTTCAAAGAATTATGTAGCAGCACCCCGGGGCCCTTTGTTCTACAACACTACCCAAGTCCCTAATAAACTGTGTTTTCCTTAATATTGAGTAGCTTGACCAACTGAATTACATCTGGCCCACAGCACTTCACATTTACCCTTAAAATAACAAAAGTTAGGGTCTACGCCACCTTCTTAACATATTTTGAGAGGATCTGGACTGATCTGGTCCATTACACTGTTCATAAAAGAGATGTTGGCTAAAGTGCATAGAGTGGGCTAGTTCCAACTTGGGGGTGGGGGTGGGGGGGGTGGGTGGGTGGGTGGTGGGGCGGGGGGCAGAGAGAGAGAGAGAGAGAGAGAGAGAGGCAGACAGACAGACAAAGAGATACAAACAGAGAGAGAAGACAGGAGCTTTTGTTTTTGTAACCTCTGACAGTGCAGCACTCCCCCAGCACTGCTTTGCAAATGTCAGGCTGGGTTTTGAGGTCAGTACTCAGAGATAAAAGTGAGGAGTTCCCACTGAGCTATTGTTGACAGATTTCATAGAATCCCTACAGTGTGGAAACAGGCCATTTGGCCCAACAAGTCCACGATGAGCCTCTGAAGAGTAACCCACCGAGACCCATTCCCCTACCCTATTACTCTACATATCCCCTGACCAATGCACCTAACCTACATATCCCTGAATACTATGGGGCAATGTAGCATGGCCAATTCACCCAACATGGACATTGTTGGATTGTGGGAGGAAACCGGAGCACCCAGAGGAAACCCACGCAAAGAATGTACAAACTCCACATGGTGTTTCAATTTGACGCCTATAATAGCTATGGCCCTGAGCTCTGCAAACTTCTTCCAAAGGTCAACTTGCCTTGAAATCACCAGCCAAATGCTGCGAATTAATGCAGGCCCTCACACTGTTTGCAGCAATCCCCTTTCTTGTTGTTTATAACTGGCCAGTGGTTTGTTCCTTTGACTGAAAAGAACTGACAGTGTTTGAGTCATTCAGACTGAAGGTGGGTTCACACTGAAAGTTCAAAACTAGCTCCCACCTTTGGATCTGCTTCCAGCTGATCATTGTGAGAGAAATGTCAGATGAAATGCTATTGGGCAGCAGTTTTCATTCTCAAAGAATGAAAGGATTTGCGGACATTTAGCTGTCTGGAGCCTATCCCCTCGAGGCTGTGATGCTGAGGGTGTGACAAGTTTGACTATTGGCCCAAAGTTGCAGAAATTCCAGAATGTTTCTCATGCCATGTGCTGAATGAAATGAGTGTGGGTAAACGACTCTGCCAAGTTGCCAGGACAGTGTGTGTTCAAAACCCTCATGGGCCATAATGCAGTGAAATGGGACATTTAAGGGAAGTTTAATCAGAACCAATCTAGTGCTCATGGGAGTGCTTGATGGGGACAGTATAGAGGGAGTTTTACTCTGTGTCTAACTCTGTGCTGTCCCTGTCCTGATAGTATTTGATGGGGACAGTGCTGAAATATCTATATTCTGTATCTAAGCCTGCAATGTCCTGTCCTGGGAATATTTGATAGAGATGGTATAGAGGGAAGTTTACTCTTTATCTAACTGTGCTATATCTGTCCTGGGGGATTGTTTAATGGGGACAGTGTTGAGGAAGCGTTGCGTGCAGTTTAACAGAGTATTGAGAGCTTTACTTTCAAGTTAAAATTGTAGAGAGAGCTTTACTCTGTATTGACCTCTGTGCAATATGTCCCGTTATGAAGTCAGACAGCTGTTGAATATACGAGGAGAAAGTGAGGACTGCAGATGCTGGAGATCAGAGCTGAAAATGTGTTGCTGGAAAAGCGCAGCAGGTCAGGCAGCATCCAAGGAACAGGAGAATCGACGTTTCAGGCATAAGCCTGAAGAAGGGCTGATGCCCGAAACATCGATTCTCCTGCTCCTTGGATGCTGCCTGACCTGCTGCGCTTTTCCAGCAACACATTTTCAGCTGTTGAATATAGCCAGCCCTTCTTCATCCTCTTGGAGATTACTTTGCTTGAATGGAGATGGTGAAGGTAACTCGATACCGAAACAACTAGAAATGGCTGGTTAATTATAGATTCTGAGTCACTGACGAGTCAGAACTGTTTAGCATAACGAGAATGGGAGCAATGTGTACACAGAGCCAGTAATCTGGTTGGTGCAGGGAGGTCACTTTTCAGAACATTTGAAAAGGTGACTTCTCCTGAATGCACTGATGGAGTAATTAAAAATCGCACTGATTTCAAAGGCCACCAGAACACAGAAGCAACTTAAGCACCAGCCAATCAACCAGCAGACGAGCTGCGCATAGTAAACAGCAACTTGACATCAAAGCTTCAGAATTACAAGAGTGTGTCTTTGTCTGATTGATGGATGGTTTCTTTTCTTGCTGCTTGGTGACAAGCAGCATGAACTTTTGCTGAGATGCAAAGTTGTCGGAGACTTCTGTCCCTCTCCGCGGCTGCGCCTTGACCAATCAGAGTTGACAATCGATATCCCGGGGATCACCAATGACCAGAAACTCAACTGGACTCGCCAGTGGCTACAAGAGCAGGTCAGAAACTCAGAATCCTGCAGCAAGTAACCCACCTCCTGACTCCCCAAAGTTTTCCTCCCATCTCCAACTCCCTAATCAGGAGTGTTATGGAAGACTATCCACTTGCCTGGATGGGGGCAGCTCCAACAACACTCAACAAGCTTGACACCATCCAGGACAAAGCAGCCCCTGCTTGATTGACACCACATCCACAAGAATCCACTCCCTCCACCACCCATAAGTGGATACAGTTGCAGTGTTCGCTCTCTCTCAGTGGGTGGCACTGATAAAATTGAATGGTAAAATTGTCTTCTTAAGGCACCCTCTGGTCTCTGGGCTCTGTGACACAAAATCCAGCTTGGATACCACAAAAACTTCTGTCGCATGGTTTGACGTGCAGTTTTCCTGATGAGTTAGCTTCCCTCGGATTCATGCCATTGAACTGAAAGGGCTCCCCCCCCACTACCCTGGGTAACATTTATTCAGACTCACAAGTGCAGACAGAGGCCAATTGGCCCATCCAGTCTCTACTAACCCTCTGCAGAGAACCCCACACCCACCCCTGTAACCCTGCACTTACCCTGGCTGACCCACTTAGCCTGCATATCCTTGGACACTATGGGCAATTTAGCATGGCCAGTCCACCCTAAACTGTACATCTTTGGACTGTGGGAGGAAACCGGAGCACCCGGAGGAAACTTACACAGACATGGGAGAATGTGCAAACTCCACACAGATAGTTGCCCGAGGCTGGAATCGAATGTGGGTCCCTGGTGCTTGGAGGCAGGAGAGACAAAGTGAGGACTGCAGATGCTGGAGATCAGAGTCAAGAGTGTGGTGCTGGGAGGTAGCAGTGCTAACCACTGAACCAGCTTTATATTAATCAATCTTCAACTGCAACCGGGTGAATTGTTGACTACAACATCACTGCCTATGGGATCTTGCTGTACAATGATGAGGATAGATTAAAGACGTTGGGATCGTTCTCTTTGGAGATAAGAAAGCTGAGCGAAGATTGAACAGAGGTTTTCAAAATCATGAGCGAGGGCTGGGCAGAGTGGATAGAGAGAAGGTGTTCCCACTCGTAAAAGGAACAGGAAACAGAGGGCATAGACTTGAAGTGATGTACAAACAAAGTAAGGGTGACGTGAGGAAAGACTTTTCAGAGAGCATTTTGTTAGGGTCTGGAATGCACTGCCCGGAAATATGGTGGAGGCAGGTTCAATTGAGCCATTCAAGAGGGGCACTGGATGGTTTTTCAGATAGAAAAGGTATGCAGGCATATGGGGTAGGGGCAGGAGATTGATCATAGAACTGGGGCTGGTATTATAGCGGAAGGGATTCCGTGTGCTCCTTGGCTGCCAAGGTCCCAAAAACAGCCTTCGAAAACACTTCATAAGGACGCAGGGTTGTGAAAGGCGCTATGAGAATGCACTTCCCCCCATTCTTGACTTAAGACAACGTTACTGAGCAAATGGATCTTTCTGAGAGTGAAAGTGCTACCTGCAACACTGAATTTAAGTCAAAGTTTGCCTTTGCCTGGTGTTCACTAGCTGAGTACGTACTCAGAAGCTTGAGAATCACTGACGCCTTGTGCAGGCATCCTGTAAAAGGCTGTAGTTTTAATTAATAAAAATATCACATTTACTGGGAAATCATTGCAGATACATGAAGGAAATAGATCCTTAAGGAATCGATCGTAGCTGTCTGTCTGCAAAATAAATCTCCAATCTAATAACACTGGATGGGATGGTGTTATTGTTATTGATTGCACTGGGAAGAGGACCCATAGAAACTGAATCTCACACAATAATTGCAACGCCTGACTTGCACAAGAGGCATTTGGGTTCGCAGTCCATAACTTTCAAATGTCATATCCCGGGCTGTACCTGAAATGCTTTCTGGCTCGGTTACTCCAGTGTGCAGCACTGATTTCTGTAACAGTTCTCGTCTCCTCCATTCCCCCGGCTGCATTTATTGTACCTCAACCACATTGAGCTTTTGCAAAGACTGGCTTCCATGACAGTAAGACAGGACGATAGGTGAAAGTGGTTCCATGCTGAACATGGAACAGGTGAACGGTGTTTCTCTCTGCCCTTCCAGAATTGCAGAGCTTCTCCAGCTTCCTCTACGCTTGTTTCAGATTTCTAGCAGGACTTGTCTATTTAATGGTAGGGCCTTGGGGAGTGATGTCAAACAGAGAGACCTTGAGGTGCAGATTCTTTGCTCCATGAAAGTGGAGTCGCAGGTAGACATTGTGGTGAAGAAGGTGTTTGGCATGCTTGACTTCATTGGTCAGAGCACTGAGTAGAGGAGTTGTGATGTCATGTTACAGCTGTACAAAACATTGGTAAAGAACAAAGAGCGAAGAAAATTACAGCACAGGAACAGGCCCTTTGGTCCTCCAAACCTGTGCTGACCCAGATCCTATATCTAAACCTGTCACCTATTTTCTAAGAGCGTGTATAACGTTGCTTCCTGCCCATGCATGTATCTGTTTAGATACATCTTAAATGACATTATCATGCCCGCTTCTGTCACCTCCGTGGGCAACACCCTCTGCCTAAAGAACCTTCCGTGCATGTCTTCCCAAACCTTTCCTCGCACAACGTGAACTCATGACCCCAAGGAATTGTGTTCCCCACTCTGGGGAAAAAGCTTCTTGCTATCCACCCTGTCTATACCTCTCAGGCCTCAGTTAGGATCCCCCCCCTCAACCTCCTTCTTTCCAAGAAAGAAAATCCTAATCTACTGAACCTCTCCTCATAGCTCGCACCCTCCGTACCAGGCAACATCCTGGTGAACCTCCTCTGCACCGTCTCCAAAGCATCCACATCCTTCTGGTAATGGGGCAACCAGAACTCTACGCGGTATTCCTAATGTGGCTGAAGTAAACTATTATACAACTGTAACATGACCTGCCAACTCTTGTACTCAATACCCTGTCTGATGAAGGAAAGCATGCCGTTTGCCTTCTTGAGCACTCCACTGACTTGCGTTGACTCTTCAGGGAACAATGAACCTGAACGCACAGCCTCACAGCGCCAGATACTCGGGTTCAATTCCTGCCTCAGGCGACTGACTATATGGAGTTTGCACATTCTCCCCGTGTCTGCGTGGGTTTCCTCCGGGTGCTCCGGTTTCTTCCCACAGTCCAAAAATGTGCAGGTTAGGTGAATTGGCGGGTCAGTGTGGACTTGTTGGGCCGAAGGGCCTGTTTCCACACTGTAAGTAATTTATCTTAAATAATCTATCTTAACACCCAGATCTTTCTGTTCATCAATTTTCCCAGGACTTTTCCATTTACTTTACAGTTTGCTCTTGAATTGCATCTTCCAAAATGTATCACCTCGCATTTGTCTGATTGAACTCCATCTGCCATTTCTCTGCCCATCTCTCCAATCTATCTATATTCTGCTGTATTCTCTGACAGTCCCCTTCACTATCTGCTACTCCATCAATCTTAATGTCATCTGCAAACTTGCTAATGAGGCAACCTACACCTTCCTCCAGATCATTTATGCATATCACAAACAACAGTGGTCCCAACACAGATCTCTTCTACAACTACTCTTTGTCTTCGCAAGTTTTGAGAAGATTTGTAGCTCAGGTTGAGGTTCTGCATGTAGGTTTGCTCACTGAGCTGGAAGGTTCATTTCCAGATGTTTCGTCACCCTACTAGGTAACATAATCAGTGGACTTCAGGCGAAGCACTGTTATAATTCCTGCTTTCTATTTATATGTTTGGGTTTCTTTGGGTTGGTGATGGCATTTCCTGTGGTGACATCATTTCCTGTGGTGACATCATTTCCTGTTCTTTTTCTCAGAGAGTGGCAGATGGGCTCTAACTCGATGTGTTTGTTGATAGAGTTCTGGTTGGAATGCCATGCTTCCAGGAATTCTTGTGCGTGTCTCTGTTTGGCTTTTCCTAGGATGGATGTGTTGTCCCAGTCAAAGTGGGCTCCTTCCTCATCTATATGTTAGGATACTAGTGAGAGAGGGTCATGTCATTCCAAATGTAAATAGAAACCAGGTATTATCAACAGTGTTTCGCCAGGAGGCCAACTGATGTTACCTAGTAGGGTGATGAAATGTCTGTAAATGAACCTTCCAGCTCAGTGAGCAAACCTACATGCAGAACTCTCTGTCTGTTGCTCAACCAGTTCTCTACCCATCTAGCTAGAACACCCTGGACCCCAGGGAACTTCATCTTCCTCGTCAGCCTAACATGGGGAATCTTATCAAACTCTGGATTAGTGATGCTGGAAAAGCACAGCAGTTCAGGCAGCATCCGAGGAGCAGGAAAATCGACGTTTCGGGCAAAAGCCCTTCATCAGGAATGCAGGCAGAGTGCCTGAAGGGTGGAGAGATAAATGAGAGGAGGGTGGGGGTGGGGGGAGAAAGTAGCATAGAGTCAAGTCTGTTTCAGGGCATGGTTGAAGAGCTTCAGGGCAGAGGAGATGACCTGGGAGTTGCAATGGGAGAGGGACTCCCTGAGATTCTTGTAGAGAGAGGAGGAAAACTTATCAAATGCCTTACTAAATTCCATGTGTGTGACTTCTACATCCCTTCCCTCATCAATCAACTTTGTCACCTCTTCAAAGAATTCTACTAGGTTGGTAAGACAGGACCTTCCCTGCACAAAACCATGCTGCCTATCACTGAGAAGCCCATATTCTTCCAAATGAGTACAGCATACATTCAATCCCTTAGTATCTTCTCCAGTAGCTTCCCTACAACTGACGTCAGGCTCACTGGTGTATAATTATCTGGATTACCTTTCTTAAACAAGGGGATAACATTAGTAATTCTCCAATCCTCTGGGACCTCCCCCATGTTCAAGGGTGCGGCAAAGATATCTGTAAAAGCCTCAGCCATTTCCTCTCTCGCATCCCGCAGTAACTCGGGCGGCACGGTGGCTCACAGGTGGCATGGTGGCTCAGTGGTTAGCACTGTTGCCTCACAGTGGCGGGGACCTGGGTTCGATTCCAACTTCAGGCGACTGACTGTGTGGAGTTTGCACATTCTCCCCCTGTCTGCGTGGGTTTCCTCCGGGTTCCTCCACAGTACAAAGATGTGTAGGTCAGGTGAATTGGCCATGTTAAATTGCCCATGGTGCTAGGTGCATTAGCCAGAGGGAAATGGGTCTGGGTGGGTTACACCTTCGGAGGGTCGGTGTGGACTTGTTGGGCCAAAGGGCCTGTTTCCACACTGTAGGGAATCTAATCTAGATCCCATTCGGACCTGGGGACTTATCCACTTTAATGCCTTTTATGCCTTTGAATACCCAACACTTCCTCCCTCCTTATGCCAACTTGACCTGGAATAATCAAACATCTATCCCTAACTTCAACATTGGTCATATCCCTCTCCTTGGTGAACACCGATGTAAACTACTCATTCAGAATCTTACCCACTTTCTCTGACTCCGCGCATATCTTTGCTCTTCTATTCTTGAGTGGGCCAACCCTTTCCCTAGTTACCCTCTTGGTCCTTATATATGAATAAAAGGCTTTGGAATTTGCCTCAACCCTGCTCGCTAATGATACATCATGACTCCTTTTAGCCCTCTTAATTCCTTATTTCAGATTGGCCCTACATTCCCGATATTCTTCCAAAACTTCATCCGTTTTCACTCGCCTTATGTATGCACCCTTCTTCCTTCTTGCATTAAAACAAATTCACCTCAGGCCACCAGTCCCTCTGTGTTCATCCCCTGCTTTCTGCTATTCTTCCCCTTAGTCACGCTGACTACATTATCTCGTTCAGTACTGGCTTTAATTGCTACCTCCTTACTGTCCACCAACCTCTTCACTTGGTTCTCATCCCCCTCCCATATAAGTTTAAACCCTCCCCAACAGCATTCGCAAAAGCTCCCCCAAGGATATTGGTCCAGACCAGGTGGAGACCGTCCAATTTGTAATAGTTGCATCTCCCCCAGAACCGGTCTCAATGCCCCAAAAATCTGCACCCTCCCTCATGCACCATCTCTCAAGCCACGCTTTCACCCTGATTATTCTATCATTCCTGCTCTGACTAGCACATGGCACTGGTAGCAAACCTGAGATTACAACCTCTGAGGGCCTACTTTGTAACTTGTTTCCTAACTTCCTCATCTCTTCTTGTAGGACCTCATCCCCTTATTTCCCTATGTCATTGGTGTCTACATACACCACGACAACTGGCTGTTCACCCTCCCCCTTGAGGATTTTCTGCAGTCAATCCAAGACATCCCTGACCCGTCCACCTTGGAGGCAACATACCATTCAGGAGTCTTGTTTTTGACCACAGAACCGCCTATCTACTCCCCTTACAATTGAATCTCTTATGACTATAGCCCACCCTTATGAACAGCAGAGCCAGCCACAGTGCCATGAACCTGGCTACTGCTGCCTTCCCCTGGTGAGCCATCGCCTCCAACAGCGTCCAAAACAAAATACCTTTTTTGGAGGGAGATGACCACAGGGGACACCTGCACTGCCTTCCTGCTCTTCATCTGCCTTTTAGTCACCTATTCCCTTTCTCCCTCAGCAATCCTAATCTGTGGTGTGACCAACTCACTAAATGTGCTATCCACAACCCCCTCAGCATCGTGTATGCTCCCAAAGTGAGTCCATCCGCAGCTTCACAGCCTTCAATGCGGTCTAACAAGAGCTGCAGCTGGACACACTTCCTGCACGTGAAGGAGACAGGGACATGAGCTGTGTCCCTGAGCTCCCACATTGAGCAAGAGGAGCATAACTCCAGTTACCCTCTTGCTCCTTATATTCGAATAAAAGGCTTTGGTGTTTTCTTTATTAGATTCTCTGCAGGGCAGAAACAGGCCCTTCGGCCCAACAAGTCCACACCGACCCTCCGATGAGTAACCCACCCAGACCCATTTCCCTCTGACTAATGCACCTAGCACTATGGCTAATGTAGCATGGCCAATTCACCTGACCTGCCCATCTTTGGACTCTGGGAGGAAACCGGAGCACCCGGAGGAAACCCACGCAGACACAGGGAGAATGTGCAAACCCCACACAGACAATCGCCCGAGGCTGGAATCGAACCTGGTGCTGTGAAGCAGCAGTGACTGAGCCACTGTGCCGCCCCTTAACCCTGTTTGCTAAAGATATCTCATGACCCATTTTAGCCCTCTTAATTCCTCATTTCAGATTGGTCCTACCTTCCCAATATTCTTCTAAAGCTTCATATGTTTTCAGTCACCTACAACTAATGTACGCCTTCTTTTCCCGTCTCATCTGTGGTTCCCTAATCTTGCCAATATTCCAAAAGTTAGGTCACTTTTGGAATATTGAGTACAATTCTGGTTGCCTTTCTATGGGAAGGATGTTGTTCTGTAGAAAGGTACGTGAAACATTTACACGAATATTGCTGGGAATGGAGGGTTTGCGTTAGAAGGAGAGGCTGGCTCGGTTGGGATTTTTGTCCCCGGAACTTTGCAGTTTGAGGGAGTGACCTTGTAGAAATTTACACATGTGTAAGAGATTTTAAAAAGGTGAATAGCCAAGGTCTTTTCCCCAGGGTACGGGAATTCAAAACTATGGAGCATAGGTTGAAGGAGAGAGGGTAAAATTTAAAAGGGACCTGAGGGGTAACTTTTTCACACAGAGGATGGTGGTTATATGGAACAAGCTACCAGAGGAAATGGTAGATGCAGCTACAGTTGCAATATTTAAAAGACATTTGGACAGGCAAATGAAAAAGAAAGATTTTGAGTGATATGGGCCGAATGCAGGCAAATGGGACTAGTTCAGTTTAGGAAATCTGGTTGATCAAGACTAGTTGGACCGAAGGCTCTGTTTCCATGCCATATGACTGAATGACTTTATATACTGTGTCCTGTACCACATGACCTCAGCCATGTTCACAGTATTCCATCACCCATGGCATGTTTCTTGGCACACACCCACCCTCGCACCATCTCCAGGGTGAGGGCACCAGTTGGTGGTGGTGACTCATCTGACAATGTGCCAGAAAGTCGGGGAGTTGATGGTCTGTGTTCGTAAAGGAACATAATCAAGCACTCCATATGACCATGGCTGATCATCTAACTCAGTCCCCTGTTCCCGCTTCCTGAGGAGCATCACTAGTGGTAGATTCCACATTACAGGAATAACAATCCATTCTTGGCACAGGGAGAATAATCCATTTCTGGGATTTTCTTTTTCTCTTCCTCTCATGGAAGGGAGATTGGGAAAGATGTTTTCCCCTCCACAGGCTGAATGTTTCTGTCTGAAGATTAAGCTGTGGTCACTTGCACAGGAATCAGTCAAGAGGTTGGGCAGGCACGCTGGCTCAGTGGTTAGCAGCGCTGCCTCACAGCGCCAGGGACCCCAGGTTTGATTCCAGCCTCGAGCGATTGTCTTTATCAAGTTTGCACAATCTCCCCGTGTCTGTGTGGGTTTCCTCCGGGTGCTCCGGTTTCCTCCCACAGTCCAATGATATGCAGGTGAGGTGTATTGGCCCTGCTAAATTACCCATAGAGTTCAGGGGTGTAGAGGTTAGATGCGTTAGTCATGGGAAATTTAGAGTAATAAGGTGGGGGAATGAGTCTGGGTGAGGTATTCTTCCGAGGGTCAGTATGGACTTGCTGGGCTGAATGGCCTGTTTCCACACTGTAGGGATTCTGTGATTCCATGAAGTTGTTAACACATCAAGCATTTCTGAATTCTCGCAACTGGCATTGGTTGGAAACCAATCAAAACTCTGCGAGTCAATGGTGGGGCCCTGAGGAGTGTTATAGAACATAGAGATCTAAGGGTACAGGTTCCTAGATCCTCCAAAATGGAGTCACAGGTCGACAGGGCAGTGAAGAAGGCTGTCATTGGTCAGAGCATTGAGTCCTGCAGTTGGGAAGTCTTGTTGCAGCTGTACAAGATGTTGCGAAGGCCAATTTGGAAAAGAGCGTGCAGTTCTGGTTGCCCTGGGCTACTGTAGAAAGGATGTTATTAAACTCAAAGTTTGGGTGAAGATTTGTAGCTCGGGTGCTCGTTGTTGTGGTTCTGTTCGCCGAGCTGGGAATTTGTCTTGCAAACGTTTCGTGCCCTGTCTAGGTGACATCCTCAGTGCTTGGGAGCCTCCTGTGAAGCACTTCTGTGCTGTTTCCTCCGGTATTTATAGTGGCCTGTCTCTGCCACTTCCGGTTGTCAGTTCCAGCTGTCCGCTGTAGTGGCCGGTATATTGGGTCCAGGTCGATATGTTTGTTGATAGAGTCTGTGGATGAGTGCCATGCCTCTAGGAATTCCCTGGCTGTTCTCTGTTTGGCTTGCCCTATAATGGTAGTGTTGTCCCAGTCGAATTCATGTTGCTTGTCATCTGTGTGTGTGGCTACTAAGGATAGCTGGTCATGTCGTTTCGTGGCTAGTTGGTGTTCATGGATACGGATCGTTAGCTGTCTTCCTGTTTGTCCTATGTAGTGTTTTGTGCAGTCCTTGCATGGGATTTTGTACACTACATTGGTTTTGCTCATGTTGGGTATCGGGTCCTTCGTTCTGGTGAGTTGTTGTCGGAGAGTGGCTGTTGGTTTGTGTGCTGTTATGAGTCCTAGTGGTCGCAGTAGTCTGGCTGTCAGTTCAGAAATGCTCCTGATGTATGGTAGTGTGGCTAGTCCTTTGGGTTGTGGCATGTCCTCGTTCCGTTGTCTTTCCCTTAGGCATCTGTTGATGAAATTGCGGGGGTATCCGTTTTTGGCGAATACCTTGTATAGGTGTTCTTCTTCCTCTTTTTGTAGTTCTGGTGTGCTGCAGTGTGTTGTGGCCCTTTTGAACAGTGTCTTGATGCAACTTCTTTTGTGTGTGTTGGGGTGGTTGCTTTCATAGTTCAGGACTTGGTCTGTGTGTGTGACTTTCCTGTATATCTTTGTGGTGAATTCTCCGTTCGGTGTTCTCTGTACCATCACGTCTAGGAATGGGAGTTGGTTGTCCTTTTCTTCCTCTCTAGTGAATCGGATTCCTGTGAGTGTGGCGTTGATGATCTGGTGTATGTTCTCTATTTCTGTGTTTTTAATGATTACAAAGGTGTCATCCACGTATCTGACCCAGAGTTTGGGTTGAATTTGCGGTAAGACTGTTTGTTCTAACTTTTGCATTACCGCTTCTGCTATGAGTCCAGAGATGGGTGAGCCCATGGGTGTGCCGTTGATTTGTTCGTATATCTCGTTGTTGAATGTGAAGTGTGTTGTGAGGCACAAGTCCAGTAGTTTGAGTATGCCGTCTTTGTTGATAGGTTCCCCGTCCTGTTGTCTGTTCTGTATGTCCAGCAGGTTGGCTATTGTTTCTCTGGCTAGGGTTTTGTCGATAGAGGTGAACAGTGCCGTTACATCGAATGAGACCATAGTTTCTTCCTTGTCTATGTGTATATTTCTGATGATGTCCAAGAATTCCTGTGTTGACTGTATAGAGTGTCTGGATCCGCTGATCAGGTGTTTCAGTTTCTGCTGTAGTTCTTTAGCCAGTTTGTGTGATGGTGTCCCTGGTTGTGATACTATGGGTCTGAGTGGGATGTCTGGTTTGTGCATTTTGGGTAGTCCATAGAATCTGGGGGTGGTGTTGCTTTCAGGTTTCATTCTCTGTAGGTCAGACCTAGTTATCTATCCGTTTTTTTGTAGGTTCCTCAGTGTGTTGTTTATCCTATTAGTGAGCTGTGGGGTGGGGTCAAACTCCCTCTTTTGGTAGGTGTTGGTATCTGTAAGTAGTTGTTGTGCTTTTTGCATGTACTCTGCTTTGTCCAGGATGACCGTCATTCTGCCTTTGTCTGCTGGTAGTATGATTATGTTCTTATCGTTTCTTAGTGATTTTAGTGCTTCCCTCTCTTTGGTGTTGAGGTTATGTGTTTGTCTTTTCCTTGTTATCAGCGGTACGATATTTTGTCTCACAGTTTGTTGTGTCTCTTCTGTCAGTCCATTGTTCCTGAGTGTGCATTCTAGTGCTGCTAGGAAGTTTGCTGTCTTGGCGTCCCTGTGGTTGTAGTTGAGTCCCTTGGCCAGGATTGTTCTTTCCGTGTCTGTGAGCTGTCTGTGGGAGAGGTTTTTAACCCAGGTGTGTGTTGTAGTGTCCTCTTCGTTGTGTGTTAGTTTGGCCATTTTTTCTTTCAGTGCCGTTGTTTTGCGGTGTGTTGTCCTGTTCTGTCCTATGGTGACGGCCTGTTCTATGGTCTGGGTCCATTCCTGATTGGTGGTTTTTGAAATTAACGATTTTTGGCGTGCAATTTCTTGTCTGTATTTGTGTAGTCTGTTGTGAGCGTCTGGAATCATTACCTGGATCATCCTGAATCCGTTCTGCCTGGCTGTGTCCCTGGCTTGTGGATTGTTGACTGGTGGTCTGTATCTGACACATGGTGGAAGGATTCGATTCTTTCGGCATTCATGCAGGAACCGGAGTTGTTCGTATGTGGCGCTTAGGTGGTTGGCACAGGATTCCCATTTCCTGGCTTGTCTTAGCGTCTCTCGCCCGTAGGTGTTCAAAGTTTGGGAGAAGATTGTAGCTCGGGTGCTCGTTGTTGTGGTTCTGTTCGCCGAGCTGGGAATTTGTCTTGCAAATGTTTCGTCCCCTGTCTAGGTGACATCCTCAGTGCTTGGGAGCCTCCTGTGAAGCGCTTCTGTGCTGTTTCCTCCGGTATTTATAGTGGCCTGTCTCTGCCGCTTCCGGTTGTCAGTTCCAGCTGTCCGCTGTAGTGGCCGGTATATTGGGTCCAGGTCGATGTGTTTGTTGATAGAGTCTGTGGATGAGTGCTATGCCTCTAGGAATTCCCATGCAAGGACTGCACAAAACACTACATCGGACAAACAGGAAGACAGCTAACGATCCATATCCATGAACACCAACTAGCCACGAAACGACATGACCAGCTATCCTTAGTAGCCACACACACAGATGACAAGCAACATGAATTCGACTGGGACAACACTACCATTATAGGGCAAGCTAAACAGAGAACAGCCAGGGAATTCCTAGAGGCATGGCACTCATCCACAGACTCTATCAACAAACACATCGACCTGGACCCAATATACCGGCCACTACAGCGGACAGCTGGAACTGACAACCGGAAGCGGCAGAGACAGGCCATTATAAATGCTGGAGGAAACAGCACAGAAGCGCTTCACAGGAGGCTCCCAAGCACTGAGGATGTCACCTCGACAGGGGACGAAACATTTGCAAGACAGATTCCCAGCTCAGCGAACAGAACCACAACATGTTATTAAACTAGAAAGAGTTCAGAAAAGATTAACTGGGATGCTACCTGGACTGGAGAGTTTGAGTTATGAGTTTGGATAGACTGGAACCTTTTTCCCAGGAACTCTGGAGGCTGAGGTGTGACCCTGTAGAGGTCTATAAAATTATGAGAGGCATAGATAAGGTAGACAGTCAACCTAATGAAAGGGGAGTCGAAAACAAAAGGCTTATGGTGAGAGGGGAGAGACATAAAAGGGCAATTCTTCCACACAGAGGGTGGTGAGTGTCTGGAATGGGCTGCTGGGTTAATGGTGGAAAGGAGGACAATTTCATCATTTAAGAAACATTTAGACAGGTATATGGTGGATATGGACCAAACGTCGACAAATGGAATGAGTTTAATTATGCAAACTGGGCGGCATAGGCTAGTCAGGCTATGGGTTTGTTTCTATACTTTGCACCTCTATGACTCGATAACAGGGCAAATCTGCCCCTCCTTACAAAGCTATGGAGAAAGAGTGTCCAGCATCTGCCCACACTGATTGAATAAGGAATGATTCTGGAACAGCTGAATCATTGGCAGCGATTTTCGGCCGACAGTGCAGAGTGGATGATTCATCTTGGCCTCCTCCAGTGGTCCCCAGCATCACAGATACATGTCCTTCAGCAGAGACAGTAATCCACTCTTGTCACAGGGACAGTAATGCATTCCCAGTGCAGGGACAGTCATCCACTCACAGTGCAGGGATAGTAACCCACTCCCAGTGCAAGAATAGTAATCCACTCCCAGTGCAGGGACAGTAATCCACACTCAGTGCAGGGACAGTAATCCACTCCCAGTGCAGGGTCAGTAATCCACTCCCAGTGCAGGGACAGTAATCCGCTCCCAGTGCAGGGACAGTAATCCACTCCCAGTGCAGGGACAGTAATCCACACTCAGTGCAGGGACAGTAATCCACTCTCAGTGCAGGGATGGTAATCCGCTCCAAGTGCAGGGACAGTAATCCACTCCCAGTACAGGGTCAGTAACCCAATCCCAGTGCAGGGACAGTAATCCACTCTCAGTGCAGGGATAGTAACCCACTCCCAGTGCAGGGACAGTAATCCACTCTCAGTACAGAGATAGTAATTCCCTCTCTGTGCATGGATAGTAATCCGCTCCCAGTGCAGGGAAATTAATTAACTCACAGTGCAAGGACAGTAATCCACTCACTGTGCAGGAATAGCAATCCATTCTCAGTGCAGGGACAGTAATCCACTCTCAGTGCAGGGATAGTAATCCACTCTCAGTGCAGCGACAGTAATCCACTCTTAGGGCAGGGACATTAATCCACTCTCAGTGCAGGAACAGCAATCCACTCCCAGTGCAGGGATAGTAATCCACTCTCACTGCAGGGACAGGACTCCACTCCCAGTGCAGGGACAGTAATCCACTCTCAGGACAAGGACAGTAACCCACACCCAGTGCAGGGACAGCAATCCACTCTCAGTGAAGGGACAGTAATCCACTCTCAGCACAGGGAGTGTCATCCGCCCCCAGTGCAGGGACAATAATCCACTCCCAGTGCAAGGATAGTAATCCATTCTCAGTACAGGGATAATAATCCACTCCCAGTGCAGGGATATTAATCCACTCTCAGTGCAGGGACAGTAATCCACTCCCAGTGCAGGGATAGTAATCCACTCTCAGTGCAGGGTTAGTAATCCACTCCCAGTACAGGGATAGCAATCCATTCCCAGTGCAGGGACAGTAATCCACTCCAAGTGCAGGGACAGTAATCCACTCCCAGTACAGGGATAGCAATCCATTCCCAGTGCAGGGACAGTAATCCACTCCAAGTGCAGGGACAGTAATCCACTCCCAGTGCAGGGACAGTAATGCATTCCCAGTGCAGGGACAGTAATTTACTCTCAGTGCAGGGATAGTAATAAACTCACAGTGCAGGAATAGTAATACACTCCCAGTGCAGGAATAGTAATCCACTCCCAGTGCAGGGACATAAATCCACTCCCAGTGCAGGGACAGTAATCCACTCTCAGTGCAGTGACAGTAATAAACTCACAGTGCAGGAATAGTAATACACTCCCAGTGCAGGAATAGTAATCCATTCCCAGTGCAGGGACAGTAATCCACTCTCAGCGCAGGGACAGTAATCCACTTCCGGTGCAGGGACAGTAATCCACTCCCAGTGCAGGGAGAATAATCCGCTCCCAGTGCAGGGACATTAATCCACTCACATTGAAGGGATAGTAATCCACTCCCAGTGCAGGGACAGTAATCCACTACCAGTGCAGGGACAGTAATGCATTCCCAGTGCAGGGACAGTAATTTACTCTCAGTGCAGGGACATAAATCCACTCCCAGTGCAGGGACAGTAATCCACTCTCAGTGCAGTGACAGTAATCAACTCACAGTGCAGGAATAGTAATACACTCCCAGTGCAGGAATAGTAATCCATTCCCAGTGCAGGGATAGCAAGCCACTCTCAGTGCAGTGACAGTAATCCACTCCCAGTGCAGGGACATTAATCCACTCACATTGAAGGGATAGTAATCCACCCTCAGTGCAGGGACAGTAATCCACTCCTAGTGCAGGGATAGTAATCACTTCCAGTGCAGGGATAGCAATCCACTCCCAGTGCAGGGATAGTAATCCACTCCCAGTGCAGTAATAGTAAACCGGTCGCAGTGCATGGACAGTAATCCACTCTCAGTGCAGAGACCATAATCCACTCGCAGTTCAGGGACAGTGATCACTCTCAGTGCAGGGACAGTAATCCATTCTCAGTGCACGGACATTAATCCACTCCCAGTGCAGGGACATTAATCCACTCTCAGTGCAGTGATAGTAATCCACTCCCAGTACAGGGACAGTATTCCACTCCCACTGCAGGGACACTAATCCACTCTCAGTACAGGGACAGTAATCCACTCCCAGTTCAGAGATAGAAATCCACTCCCAGTGCAGGGACAGTAATCCACTCCCGGTGAAGGGACAGTAATCCACTCGCAGTGTAGGGAGAGTAATCCACTCCCAGTGCAGGGATGGTAATCCACTCACAGTGCAGGGATAGTAATCCACTCCCAGTGCAAGAATAGTAATCCACACGCAGAGCAGGGAAAGCAATCCACTCTCAGTGCAGGGATGGGAATCCGCTCCCAGTGCAGAGACAGTAATCCACTCCCAGTACTGGGAAAGTGATCCACTCGCAGTGCAGGGATAGTAATCCAATTTCACTGCAGGGACAGTAATTCACTCCCAGAGCAGGGACAGTAATCCACTCCCAGTTCAGAGACAGAAATCCATTCCCAGTGCAGGGACAGTAATCCACTCTCAGTGCAGGGACAATAATGCACTCCCAGTGCAGTGACAGTAATCCACTCCCAGTGCAGGGATTGCAATCCACTCCCAGTGCATGGACAGTAATCCACTCCCAGTGAAGAGACATTAATCCACTCACAGTGTAGTGAGAGTAATCCACTCACAGTGTAGTGAGAGTAATCCACTCCCAGTGCAGGGACAGTAATCCACTCTCAGTGCAGGGATGGAAATCCACTCTCAGTGCAGGGATGGAAATCCACTCTCAGTGCAGGGATAGTAATCCACTCCCAGTGCAGGGATAGTAATCTGCTTCCAGTGCAGGGACATTAATCCACTCACATTGAAGGGATAGTAATCCATTCCCAGTGCAGGACTAGTAAACCGCTCGCAGTGCATGGACAGTAATCCACTTCCAGTGCAGGGACAGTAATCCACTCCCAGTGCAGAGACCGTAATCCACTCGCAGTCAGGGACAGTAATCCACTCTCAGTACAGGGAGAGTAATCCACACTCAGTGCAGGGACATTAATCCATTCCCAGTGCAGGGATAGTAGTCCACTTGCAGTGCAGTGATAGGAATCCACTCTCAGTACAGGGACAGTAATTCACTCTAAGTGCATGGACATTAATCCACTCCCAGTGCAGGGACATTAATCCACTCTCAGTGCAGTGATAGTAATCCACTCGCAGTGCAGTGATAATAATCCACTCTCAGTGCAGGGATGGTAATCCGCTCCCAGTGCAGAGACAGTAATCCACTCCCAGTGCAGGGAAAGTGATCCACTCGCAGTGCAGGGATAGTAATCCAATTTCACTGCAGGGACAGTAATCCACTCCTAGTGCAGTGATAGTAATCAACTCGCAGTGCAGTGATAATAATCCACTCTCAGTGCAGGGATAGTAATCCACTCGCAGTGCAGGGACAGTAATCCACTATCAGTGGAGTGACAGTAATCCACTCTCGGTGCAGGGAGAGGAATCCGCTCCCAGTGCAGGGATATTAATCCACTCACAGTGCAGCGACAGTAATCCTCTTTCAGTACAGGGACAGTAATCTACTCTCAGTGCAGGGACAGTAATCCATTCTCAGTGCTGGGATAGTAATCCACTCGCAGTGCAGTAATAGTAATCCACTCCCAGTGCAGGGATAGTAATCCACTCCCAGTGCAGGGACAGCAATCCACTCTCAGTACAGGGATAGTAATCTGCTTCCAGTGCAGGGACATTAATCCACTCACATTGAAGGGATAGTAATCCACTCCCAGTGGAGTGACAGTAATCCACTCTCAGTGCACGGATAGTGATCCACTCGCAGTGCAGGGATAGTAATCCAATTTCAGTGCAGGAACAGTAATCCACTCTCAGTGCATGGACAGTAATCCTCTCCCAGTGCAGGGACAGTAATCCACTCTCAGTGCAGGAACAGTAATCCACTCTCAGTGCATGGACAGTAATACGCTCCCAGTGCAGGGAAATTAATCCACTCTCAGTGCAGTGACAGTAATCCACTCACAGTGCAGGGATAGTAATCCACTCCCAGTGCAGGAATAGTAATCCACTCTCAGTGCAGGGACAGTAATCCACTCTCAGTGCAGGGACAGTAATCCACTCCCAGTGCAGGGATAATAATCCACTCACAGTGCAGGGATAGTAATGCACTCTCAGTGCAGGAATGGTAATTCGCTCCCAGTGCAGGGACAGTAATCCATTCTCAGTGCTGGGACAGTAATCCACTCCCAATACAGGGACAGTAATCCACTCCTAGCACAAGGAAAGTAACCCACTCCCAGGGCATGGATAGTAATCCAATCTTGTTGCAGGGACAGTAATCCACTGCCAGTGTAGCGACAGTAATTCACTCTCAGTGCAGGGATAGTAATCCACTCTCAGTGCAGGGATGGAAATCCACTCTCAGTGCAGGGATAGTAATCCACTCCCAGTGCAGGGATAGTAATCTGCTTCCAGTGCAGGGACATTAATCCACTCACATTGAAGGGATAGTAATCCATTCCCAGTGCAGGACTAGTAAACCGCTCGCAGTGCATGGACAGTAATCCACTTCCAGTGCAGGGACAGTAATCCACTCCCAGTGCAGAGACCGTAATCCACTCGCAGTCAGGGACAGTAATCCACTCTCAGTACAGGGAGAGTAATCCACACTCAGTGCAGGGACATTAATCCATTCCCAGTGCAGGGATAGTAGTCCACTTGCAGTGCAGTGATAGGAATCCACTCTCAGTACAGGGACAGTAATTCACTCTAAGTGCATGGACATTAATCCACTCCCAGTGCAGGGACATTAATCCACTCTCAGTGCAGTGATAGTAATCCACTCGCAGTGCAGTGATAATAATCCACTCTCAGTGCAGGGATGGTAATCCGCTCCCAGTGCAGAGACAGTAATCCACTCCCAGTGCAGGGAAAGTGATCCACTCGCAGTGCAGGGATAGTAATCCAATTTCACTGCAGGGACAGTAATCCACTCCTAGTGCAGTGATAGTAATCAACTCGCAGTGCAGTGATAATAATCCACTCTCAGTGCAGGGATAGTAATCCACTCGCAGTGCAGGGACAGTAATCCACTATCAGTGGAGTGACAGTAATCCACTCTCGGTGCAGGGAGAGGAATCCGCTCCCAGTGCAGGGATATTAATCCACTCACAGTGCAGCGACAGTAATCCTCTTTCAGTACAGGGACAGTAATCTACTCTCAGTGCAGGGACAGTAATCCATTCTCAGTGCTGGGATAGTAATCCACTCGCAGTGCAGTAATAGTAATCCACTCCCAGTGCAGGGATAGTAATCCACTCCCAGTGCAGGGACAGCAATCCACTCTCAGTACAGGGATAGTAATCTGCTTCCAGTGCAGGGACATTAATCCACTCACATTGAAGGGATAGTAATCCACTCCCAGTGGAGTGACAGTAATCCACTCTCAGTGCACGGATAGTGATCCACTCGCAGTGCAGGGATAGTAATCCAATTTCAGTGCAGGAACAGTAATCCACTCTCAGTGCATGGACAGTAATCCTCTCCCAGTGCAGGGACAGTAATCCACTCTCAGTGCAGGAACAGTAATCCACTCTCAGTGCATGGACAGTAATACGCTCCCAGTGCAGGGAAATTAATCCACTCTCAGTGCAGTGACAGTAATCCACTCACAGTGCAGGGATAGTAATCCACTCCCAGTGCAGGAATAGTAATCCACTCTCAGTGCAGGGACAGTAATCCACTCTCAGTGCAGGGACAGTAATCCACTCCCAGTGCAGGGATAATAATCCACTCACAGTGCAGGGATAGTAATGCACTCTCAGTGCAGGAATGGTAATTCGCTCCCAGTGCAGGGACAGTAATCCATTCTCAGTGCTGGGACAGTAATCCACTCCCAATACAGGGACAGTAATCCACTCCTAGCACAAGGAAAGTAACCCACTCCCAGGGCATGGATAGTAATCCAATCTTGTTGCAGGGACAGTAATCCACTGCCAGTGTAGCGACAGTAATTCACTCTCAGTGCAGGGATAGTAATCCACTCTCTGTGCAGGGATAGTAATCCACTCCCAGTGCAGGGATAATAATCCACTCTCAGTGCAGGAATGGTATTCCGGTCCCAGTGCAGGGACAGTAATCCACTCTCAGTGCAGGGACAGTAATCCACTCTCAGTGGAGTGGCAGTAATCCACTCGCAGTGCAGGGACAGGAATGCACTCCCAGTGCAGGGACCGTAATCCACTCTCAGTGCAGGGATAGTGATCCACTCGCAGTGCAGGGATAGTAATCCAATTTCACTGCAGGGACAGTAATCCACTCCCAGTGCAGTGATAGTAATCCACTCGCAGTGCAGTGATAATAATCCACTCTCAGTGCAGAGATAGTAATCCACTCCCAGTGCAGGGACAGTAATCCACAACAGTGGAGTGACAGTAATCCACTCACAGTGCAGTGACAGTAATCCTCTTTCAGTACAGGGATAGTAATCCACTCTCAGTGCAGGGACAGTAATCCATTCTCAGTGCTGGGATAGTAATCCACTCGCAGTGCAGTAATAGTAATCCACTCTCAGTGCAGGGACAGTAATCCACTCCCAGTGAAGGGACATTAATCCACTCGCAGTGTAGTGAGAGTAATCCACTCCCAGTGCAGGGATGGTAATCCACTCACAGTGCAGGGATAGTAATCCACTCCCAGTGCAAGAATAGTAATCCACTCGCAGTGCAGGGACAGTAATCCACTCTCAGTGCAGGGATGGTAATCCGCTCCCAGTGCAGAGACAGTAATCCACTCCCAGTGCAGGGATAGTAATCCGCTTCCAGTGCAGGGACATTAATCCACTCACATTGAAGGGATAGTAATCCACTCCCAGTGGAGTGACAGTAATCCACTCTCAGTGCAGGGATAGTGATCCACTCGCAGTGCAGGGATAGTAATCCACTCTCACTGCAGGGACAGTAATTCACTCCCAGAGCAGGGACAGTAATCCACTCCCAGTTCAGAGACAGAAATCCATTCCCAGTGCAGGGACAGTAATCCACTCTCAGTGCAGGGACAATAATGCACTCCCAGTGCAGTGGCAGTAATCCACTCCCAGTGCAGGGATTGCAATCCACTCCCAGTGCATGGACAGTAATCCACTCCCAGTGAAGAGACATTAATCCACTCACAGTGTAGTGAGAGTAATCCACTCCCAGCGCAGGGATGGTAATCCACTTGCAGTGCAGGGACAGTAATCCACTCTCAGTGCAGGGATGGAAATCCACTCTCAGTGCAGGGATGGTAATCCACTCCCAGTGCAGAGACAGTAATCCACTCCCAGTGCAGGGATAGTAATCTGCTTCCAGTGCAGGGACATTAATCCACTCACATTGAAGGGATAGTAATCCATTCCCAGTGCAGGACTAGTAAACTGCTCACAGTGCATGGACAGTACTCCACTTCCAGTGCAGGGACAGTAATCCACTCCCAGTGCAGAGACCGTAATCCACTCGCAGTCAGGGACAGTAATCCACTCTCAGTACAGGGAGAGTAATCCACACTCAGTGCAGGGACATTAATCCATTCCCAGTGCAGGGATAGTAGTCCACTTGCAGTGCAGTGATAGGAATCCACTCTCAGTACAGGGACAGTAATTCACTCTAAGTGCATGGACATTAATCCACTCCCAGTGCAGGGACATTAATCCACTCTCAGTGCAGTGATAGTAATCCACTCGCAGTGCAGTGATAATAATCCACTCTCAGTGCAGGGATGGTAATCCGCTCCCAGTGCAGAGACAGTAATCCACTCCCAGTGCCGGGAAAGTGATCCACTCGCAGTGCAGGGATAGTAATCCAATTTCACTGCAGGGACAGTAATCCACTCCCAGTGCAGTGATAGTAATCAACTCGCAGTGCAGTGATAATAATCCACTCTCAGTGCAGGGATAGTAATCCACTCGCAGTGCAGGGACAGTAATCCACTATCAGTGGAGTGACAGTAATCCACTCTCGGTGCAGGGAGAGGAATCCGCTCCCAGTGCAGGGATATTAATCCACTCACAGTGCAGCGACAGTAATCCTCTTTCAGTACAGGGACAGTAATCTACTCTCAGTGCAGGGACAGTAATCCATTCTCAGTGCTGGGATAGTAATCCACTCGCAGTGCAGTAATAGTAATCCACTCCCAGTGCAGGGATAGTAATCCACTCCCAGTGCAGGGACAGCAATCCACTCTCAGTACAGGGATAGTAATCCACTCTCACTGCAGGGACAGTACTCCACTCTCACTGCAGGGACAGTAATCAACTCTCAGTGCATGGATAGTAATCCACTCTCAGTGCAGGGATAGTAATCCACTCCCAGTGCAGGGACAGCAATCCACTCTCAGTGCAGGGATAGTAATCCACTCCCAGTGCAGGGACAGTAATCCACTCTCACTGCAGGGATAGTAATTCACTCCCAGAGCAGGGACAGTAATCCACTCCCAGTTCAGAGACAGAAATCCATTCCCAGTGCAGGGACAGTAATCCACTCTCAGTGCAGGGACAATAATGCACTCCCAGTGCAGTGACATTAATCCACTCGCAGTGTAGTGAGAGTAATCCACTCCCAGTGCAGGGATGGTAATCCACTCACAGTGCAGGGATAGTAATCCACTCCCAGTGCAAGAATAGTAATCCACTCACAGTGCGGGGACAGTAATCCACTCTCAGTGCAGGGATGGAAATCCACTCTCAGTGCAGGGATGGTAATCCGCTCCCAGTGCAGAGACAGTAATCCACTCCCAGTGCAGGGATAGTAATCCGCTTCCAGTGCAGGGACATTAATCCACTCACATTGAAGGGATAGTAATCCACTCCCAGTTGAGTGACAGTAATCCACTCTCAGTGCAGGGATAGTGATCCACTCCCAGTGCAGGGAGAGTAATCCACTCTCATTGCAGGGATAGTAATCCGCTTCCAGTGCAGGGACATTAATCCACTCACATTGAAGGGATAGTAATCCACTCCCAGTGGAGTGACAGTAATCCACTCTCAGTGCACGGATAGTGATCCACTCGCAGTGCGGGGATAGTAATCCAATTTCAGTGCAGGGACAGTAATCCACTCCCAGTGCAGGAACAGTAATCCACTCTCAGTGCATGGACAGTAATCCTCTCCCAGTGCAGGGACAGTAATCCACTCTCAGTGCAGGAACAGTAATCCACTCTCAGTGCATGGACAGTAATCCGCTCCCAGTGCAGGGAAATTAATCCACTCACAGTGCAGGGATAGTAATCCACTCCCAGTGCAGGAATAGTAATCCACTCTCAGTGCAGGGACAGTAATCCACTCCCAGTGCAGGGATAATAATCCACTCACAGTGCAGGGATAGTAATGCACTCTCAGTGCAGGAATGGTAATTCGCTCCCAGTGCAGGGACAGTAATCCATTCTCAGTGCTGGGACAGTAATCCACTCCCAATACAGGGACAGTAATCCACTCCTAGCACAAGGAAAGTAACCCACTCCCAGGGCATGGATAGTAATCCAATCTTGTTGCAGGGACAGTAATCCACTGCCAGTGCAGTGACAATAATTCACTCTCAGTGCAGGGATAGTAATCCACTCTCTGTGCAGGGATAGTAATCCACTCCCAGTGCAGGGATAATAATCCACTCTCAGTGCAGGAATGGTATTCCGGTCCCAGTGCAGGGACAGTAATCCACTCTCAGTGCAGGGACAGTAATCCACTCTCAGTGGAGTGGCAGTAATCCACTCGCAGTGCAGGGACAGGAATGCACTCCCAGTGCAGGGACCGTAATCCACTCTCAGTGCAGGGATAGTGATCCACTCGCAGTGCAGGGATAGTAATCCAATTTCACTGCAGGGACAGTAATCCACTCCCAGTGCAGTGATAGTAATCCACTCGCAGTGCAGTGATAATAATCCACTCTCAGTGCAGGGATAGTAATCCACTCCCAGTGCAGGGACAGTAATCCACAACAGTGGAGTGACAGTAATCCACTCACAGTGCAGTGACAGTAATCCTCTTTCAGTACAGGGATAGTAATCCACTCTCAGTGCAGGGACAGTAATCCATTCTCAGTGCTGGGATAGTAATCCACTCGCAGTGCAGTAATAGTAATCCACTCTCAGTGCAGGGACAGTAATCCACTCTCAGTACAGGGATAGTAATCCACTCTCAGGGCAGGAACATTAATTCAATCTCACTGCAGGGACAGTAATCAACTCCCAGTGTAGGGATAGTAATCCACTCTCAGTGCAGGGACGGTAATTAACTCTCAGTGCATGGATAGTAATCCACTCTTGTTGCAGGGACAGTAATCCACTCCCAGTGCAGGGATAGTAATTCACTCTCAGTGCAGGGATGGTAATTCACTCTCAGTGTATGGATAGTAATCCACTCTCAGTGCAGGGATAGTAATCCACTCTCAGTGCATGGACAGTAATCCACTCCCAGTGCAGGGATAGTAATTCACTCTCACTGCAGGGATGGTAATTCACTCTCAGTGCATGGATAGTAATCCACTCTCAGTGCAGGGATAGTAATCCATTCTCAGTGCAAGGACAGTAATTCACTCTCAGTGCATGGATAGTAATCCACTCTAAGTGCAGGGACAGTAATCCACTCCCAGTGCAGGGACAGTAATCCACTCCCAGTGCAGGGACAGTAATCCACTCTCAGTGCAGGAATGGTATTCTGGTCCCATTGCAGGGACAGTAATCCACTCTCAGTGCAGGGATAGTAATCCACTCTCAGTGCAGGGACAGTAATCCACTCTCAGTACAGGGATAGTAATCCACTCTCAGGGCAGGAACATTAATTCAATCTCACTGCAGGGACAGTAATCAACTCCCAGTGTAGGGATAGTCATCCACTCTCAGTGCAGGGACAGTAATCAACTCCCAGTGCAGGGACAGTAATCCACTCTCAGTGCAGGGATAGTAATCCATTCTCAGTGCAAGGACAGTAATTCACTCTCAGTGCATGGATAGTAATCCACTCTAAGTGCAGGGACAGTAATCCACTCCCAGTGCAGGGACAGTAATCCACTCTCAGTGCAGGAATGGTATTCTGGTCCCAGTGCAGGGACAGTAATCCACTCTCAGTGCAGGGACAGTAATCCACTCTCAGTGGAGTGGCAGTAATCCACTCGCAGTGCAGGGACAGGAATGCACTCCCAGTGCAAGGACCGTAATCCACTCTCAGTGCAGGGACAGTAATCCACTCCCAGTACAAGGGCAGGAACCCACACCCAGTGCAGGGACAGTAATCCGTTTCCAGTGAAGGAACATTAATCCGTTCTCAGTGCAGGGATAGTAATCCACTCTCAGTGCAGGGATAGTAATCCACTCTCAGTGCAGGGACAGTAATCCGCTCCGAGTTCAGAGGCAGAAATCCATTCCCAGTGCAGGGATAGTAATCCACTCCCAGTGCAGGGACAGTAATCCACTATCAGTGGAGTGACAGTAATCCACTCTCGGTGCAGGGAGAGTAATCCGTTCCCAGTGCAGGGATATTAATCCACTCACAGTGCAGTGACAGTAATCCTCTTTCAGTACAGGGATAGTAATCCACTCTCAGTGCAGGGACAGTAATCCATTCTCAGTGCTGGGATAGTAATCCACTCGCAGTGTAGTAATAGTAATCCACTCTCAGTGCAGGGACAGTAATCCACTCCCAGTGAAGGGACATTAATCCACTCGCAGTGTAGTGAGAGTAATCCACTCGCAGTGCAGGGACAGTAATCCACTCTCAGTGCAGGGATGGTAATCCGCTCCCAGTGCAGAGACAGTAATCCACTCCCAGTGCCGGGATAGTAATCCGCTTCCAGTGCAGGGACATTAATCCACTCACATTGAAGGGATAGTAATCCACTCCCAGTGGAGTGACAGTAATCCACTCTCAGTGCAGGGATAGTGATCCACTCGCAGTGCAGGGATAGTAATCCAATTTCACTGCAGGGACAGTAATCCACTCCCAGTGCAGTGATAGTAATCCACTCGCAGTGCAGTGATAATAATCCACTCTCAGTGCAGGGATAGTAATCCACTCCCAGTGCAGGGACAGTAATCCACTATCAGTGGAGTGACAGTAATCCAGTCTCAGTGCAGGGAGAGGAATCCGCTCCCAGTGCAGGAATATTAATCCCCTCACAGTGCAGCGACAGTAATCCTCTTTCAGTACAGGGACAGTAATCTACTCTCAGTGCAGGGGCAGTAATCCATTCTCAGCACTGGGATAGTAATCCACTCGCAGTGCAGTAATAGTAATCCACTCGCAGTGCAGTAATAGTAATCCACTCTCAGTGCAGGGACAGTAATCCACTCCCAGTGCAGGGACAGCAATCCTCTCTCAGTGCAGGGATAGTAATCCACTCTCACTGCAGGGACAGTAATCAACTCTCAGTGCAGGGATAGTAATCCACTCCCAGTGCAGGGATTGCAATCCACTCCCAGTGCATGGACAGTAATCCACTCCCAGTGAAGGGACATTAATCCACTCGCAGTGTAGTGAGAGTAATCCACTCCCAGTGCAGGGATGGTAATCCACTCACAGTGCAGCGATAGTAATCCACTCACAGTGCAGGAATAGTAATCCACTCTCAGTGCAGGGACAGTAATCCACTATCAGTGGAGTGCCAGTAATCCAGTCTCGGTGCAGGGAGAGGAATCCGCTCCCAGTGCAGGGATATTAATCCACTCACAGTGCAGCGACAGTAATCCTCTTTCAATACAGGGATAGTAAACTACTCTCAGTGCAGGGGCAGTAATCCATTCTCAGTGCTGGGATAGTAATCCACTCGCAGTGCAGTAATAGTAATCCAATCCCAGTGCAGGGACAGCAATCCACTCTCAGTGCAGGGATAGTAATCCACTCTCACTGCAGGGACAGTAATCAACTCTCAGTGCAGGGATAGTAATCCACTCCCAGTGCAGGGATTGCAATCCACTCCCAGTGAATGGACAGTAATCCACTCCCAGTGAAGGGACATTAATCCACTCGCAGTGTAGTGAGAGTAATCCACTCCCAGTGCAGGGATGGTAATCCACTCACAGTGCAGGGATAGTAATCCACTCCCAGTGCAAGAATAGTAATCCACTCGCAGTACAGGGACAGTGATCCACTCTCAGTGCAGGGACAGTAATCCATTCTCAGTGCTGGGATAGTAATCCAATCGCAGTGCAGTAATAGTAATCCACTCTCAGTGCAGGGACAGTAATCCACTCCCAGTGCAGGGATAGTAATCCACTCCCAGTGCAGGGACAGCAATCCACTCTCAGTACAGGGATAGTAATCCACTCTCAGGGCAGGAACATTAATTCACTCTCACTGCAGGGACAGTAATCCACTCCCAGTGCAGGGATAGTAATTCACTCTCAGTGACGGGATGGTAATTCACTCTCAGTGCATGGATAGTAATCCACTCTCAGTGCAGGGACAGTAATCCACTACCAGTGCAGGGATAGTAATCCACTCTTGTTGCAGGGACAGTAATCCACTCCCAGTGCAGGGATAGTAATTCACTCTCAGTGAAGGGACGGTAATTCACTCACAGTGCATGGATAGTAATCCACTCCCAGTGAAGGGACATTAATCCACTCGCAGTGTAGTGAGAGTAATCCACTCCCAGTGCAGGGATGGTAATCCACTCACAGTGCAGGGATAGTAATCCACTCCCAGTGCAAGAATAGTAATCCACTCGCAGTACAGGGACAGTGATCCACTCTCAGTGCAGGGACAGTAATCCATTCTCAGTGCTGGGATAGTAATCCAATCGCAGTGCAGTAATAGTAATCCACTCTCAGTGCAGGGACAGTAATCCACTCCCAGTGCAGGGATAGTAATCCACTCCCAGTGCAGGGACAGCAATCCACTCTCAGTACAGGGATAGTAATCCACTCTCAGGGCAGGAACATTAATTCACTCTCACTGCAGGGACAGTAATCAACTCCCAGTGTAGGGATAGTAATCCACTCTCAGTGCAGGGACGGTAATTCACTCTCAGTGCATGGATAGTAATCCACTCTTGTTGCAGGGACAGTAATCCACTACCAGTGCAGGGATAGTAATCCACTCTTGTTGCAGGGACAGTAATCCACTCCCAGTGCAGGGATAGTAATTCACTCTCAGTGAAGGGATGGTAATTCACTCTCAGTGCATGGATAGTAATCCACTCTCAGTGCAGGGACAGTAATCCACTCTCAGTGCAGGGATAGTAATCCACTCTCAGTGCAGGGACGGTAAGTCACTCACAGTGCATGGATAGTAATCCACTCCCAGTGAAGGGACATTAATCCACTCGCAGTGTAGTGAGAGTAATCCACTCCCAGTGCAGGGATGGTAATCCACTCACAGTGCAGGGATAGTAATCCACTCCCAGTGCAAGAATAGTAATCCACTCGCAGTACAGGGACAGTGATCCACTCTCAGTGCAGGGACAGTAATCCATTCTCAGTGCTGGGATAGTAATCCAATCGCAGTGCAGTCATAGTAATCCACTCTCAGTGCAGGGACAGTAATCCACTCCCAGTGCAGGGATAGTAATCCACTCCCAGTGCAGGGACAGCAATCCACTCTCAGTACAGGGATAGTAATCCACTCTCAGGGCAGGAACATTAATTCACTCTCACTGCAGGGACAGTAATCCACTCCCAGTGTAGGGATAGTAATCCACTCTCAGTGCAGGGACGGTAATTCACTCTCAGTGCATGGATAGTAATCCACTCTTGTTGCAGGGACAGTAATCCACTACCAGTGCAGGGATAGTAATCCACTCTTGTTGCAGGGACAGTAATCCACTCCCAGTGCAGGGATAGTAATTCACTCTCAGTGAAGGGATGGTAATTCACTCTCAGTGCATGGATAGTAATCCACTCTCAGTGCAGGGACAGTAATCCACTCTCAGTGCAGGGATAGTAATACACTCTCTGTGCAGGGACGGTAATTCACTCACAGTGCATGGATAGTAATCCACTAACAGTGCAGGGACAGTAATCCACTCTCAGTGCAGGGATAGTAATCCACTCTCAGTGCAGGGACAGTAATCCACTCTCAGTGCAGGGATAGTAATCCACTCACAGTGCAGGGATAGTAATCCATTCTCAGTGCAAGGACAGTAATTCACTCTCAGTGCATGGATAGTAATCCACTCTCAGTGCAGGGACCGTAATTCACTCCCATAGCAGGGCCAGTAATCAATTCCCAGTGCAGGGACAGTAATCCACTCTCAGTGCAGGGATAGTAATCCACTCTCAATGCAGTGACAGTAATCCACTCTCAGTGCAGGGACAGTAATCCACTTCCAGCGCAGGGACAGTAATCCACTCCCAGTGCAGGGACCGTAATCCACTCCCAGTACAAGGACAGTAACCCACACTCAGTGCAGGGACAGTAATCCATTCCCAGTGCAGGGACCGTAATCCACTCTCAGTGCAGGGATAGTAATCCACTCTCAGTGCAGGGACAGTAATCCACTCTCAGTGCAGGGATAGTAATCCACTCCCAGTGCAGGGATAGTAATCCACTCTCAGTTCAGGGATAGTAATCCACTCCCAGTGCAGGGACAGTAATCCACTCCCTGTGCAGGGACAGTAATCCATTCTCAGTGCAGGGACAGTAATCTACTCCCAGTAGAGGGACAGTAATCCACTCCTAGCACAAGGATAGTAACCCACTCCCAGTGCAGGGATAGTAAACCACTACCAGTGTACGAACAGTAATCCACTCCCAGAGGAGGGAGGGTAATCCGCTCCCAGTGCAGGGATAGTAATCCACTCGCAGTGCAGGGATGGTAATTCACTCTCAGTGCATGGATAGTAATCCACTCTCGTTGCAGGGACAGTAATTCACTCCCAGTGCAGGGACAGTAATTCACTCTCAGTGCATGGATAGTAATCCACTCTCAGTGCAGGGACAGCAATCCACTCCCAGTGCAGGGATAGTAATCCACACTCAGTGCAGGGATAGTAATCCACTCACAGTGCATGTATAATAATCCACTCTCAGTGCAGGGACAGTAATCCACTCCCAGTGCTTGGATAATAATCCACTCTCAGTGCAGGGACAGTAATCCACTCACAGTGCAGGGATAATAATCCACTCTCAGTGCAGGGACAGTAATCCACTCCCAGTGCTTGGATAATAATCCACTCTCAGTGCAGGGACAGTAACCCACACCCAGTGCAGGGGTATTAATCCACTCCCAGTGCAGTGACAGTAAACCACTCCCAGTGTAGGGACAGTAATCCACTCCCAGTGCAGGGACCGTAATCCACTCCCACTGCAGGGACAGTAATCCGCTCCCAGTGCAGGAATAGTAATCCACGCCCAGTGCAGGGATAGTAATCCACTCTCAGTACAGTGATAGTAATCCACTCCCAGTGCAGTGACCGTAATCCACTCTCAGTGCAGGGACAGGAATGCACTCCCAGTGCAGGAACCGTAATCCACTCCCTGTGCAGGGACAGTAATCCACTCTCAGTGCAGGGATGGTAATCCGCTCCCAGTGTAGAGACAGGAATCCACTCCCAGTGCAGGGATAGTAATCCGCTTCCAGTGCAGGGACATTAATCCACTCACATTGAAGGGATAGTAATCCACTCCCAGTGGAGTGACAGTAATCCACTCTCAGTGCAGGGATAGTGATCCACTCGCAGTGCAGGGATAGTAATCCAATTTCACTGCAGGGACAGTAATCCACTCCAAGTGCAGTGATAGTAATCCACTCGCAGTGCAGTGATAATAATCCACTCTCAGTGCATGGATAGTAATCCACTCCCAGTGCAGGGACAGTAATCCACTATCAGTGGAGTGACAGTAATCCAGTCTCGGTGCAGGGAGAGGAATCCGCTCCCAGTGCAGGGATATTAATCCACTCACAGTGCAGCGACAGTAATCCTCTTTCAGTACAGGGACAGTAATCTACTCTCAGTGCAGGGGCAGTAATCCAATCCCAGTGCAGGGACAGCAATCCACTCTCAGTGCAGGGATAGTAATCCACTCTCACTGCAGGGACAGTAATCAACTCTCAGTGCAGGGATAGTAATCCACTCCCAGTGCAGGGATTGCAATCCACTCCCAGTGCATGGACAGTAATCCACTCCCAGTGAAGGGACATTAATCCACTCGCAGTGTAGTGAGAGTAATCCACTCCCAGTGCAGGGATGGTAATCCACTCACAGTGCAGGGATAGTATTCCACTCCCAGTGCAAGAATAGTAATCCACTCGCAGTACAGGGACAGTAATCCACTCTCAGTGCAGGGATGGTAATCCACTCTCAGTGCAGGGATGGTAATCCGCTCCCAGTGCAGAGACAGTAATCCACTCCAAGTGCAGGGATAGTAATCCGCTTCCAGTGCAGGGACATTAATCCACTCACATTGAAGGGATAGTAATCCACTCCCAGTGGAGTGACAGTAATCCACTCTCAGTGCAGGGAAAGTGATCCACTCGCAGTGCAGGGATAGTAATCCAATTTCACTGCAGGGACAGTAATCCACTCCCAGTGCAGTGATAGTAATCAACTCGCAGTGCAGTGATAATAATCCACTCTCAGTGCAGGGATAGTAATCCACTCGCAGTGCAGGGACAGTAATCCACTATCAGTGGAGTGACAGTAATCCACTCTCGGTGCAGGGAGAGGAATCCGCTCCCAGTGCAGGGATATTAATCCACTCACAGTGCAGCGACAGTAATCCTCTTTCAGTACAGGGACAGTAATCTACTCTCAGTGCAGGGACAGTAATCCATTCTCAGTGCTGGGATAGTAATCCACTCGCAGTGCAGTAATAGTAATCCACTCCCAGTGCAGGGATAGTAATCCACTCCCAGTGCAGGGACAGCAATCCACTCTCAGTACAGGGATAGTAATCCACTCTCACTGCAGGGACAGTACTCCACTCTCACTGCAGGGACAGTAATCAACTCTCAGTGCATGGATAGTAATCCACTCTCACTGCAGGGATAGTAATCCATTCCCAGTGCAGGGACAGTAATCCACTCTCAGTGCAGGGACAATAATGCACTCCCAGTGCAGTGACAGTAATCCACTCCCAGTGCAGGGATTGCAATCCACTCCCAGTGCATGGACAGTAATCCACTCCCAGTGAAGAGACATTAATCCACTCGCAGTGTAGTGAGAGTAATCCACTCCCAGTGCAGGGATGGTAATCCACTCACAGTGCAGGGATAGTAATCCACTCCCAGTGCAAGAATAGTAATCCACTCACAGTGCGGGGACAGTAATCCACTCTCAGTGTAGGGATGGAAATCCACTCTCAGTGCAGGGATGGTAATCCGCTCCCAGTGCAGAGACAGTAATCCACTCCCAGTGCAGGGATAGTAATCCGCTTCCAGTGCAGGGACATTAATCCACTCACATTGAAGGGATAGTAATCCACTCCCAGTTGAGTGACAGTAATCCACTCTCTGTGCAGGGATAGTGATCCACTCCCAGTGCAGGGAGAGTAATCCACTCTCATTGCAGGGATAGTAATCCGCTTCCAGTGCAGGGACATTAATCCACTCACATTGAAGGGATAGTAATCCACTCCCAGTGGAGTGACAGTAATCCACTCTCAGTGCACGGATAGTGATCCACTCGCAGTGCGGGGATAGTAATCCAATTTCAGTGCAGGGACAGTAATCCACTCCCAGTGCAGGAACAGTAATCCACTCTCAGTGCATGGACAGTAAACCTCTCCCAGTGCAGGGACAGTAATCCACTCTCAGTGCAGGAACAGTAATCCACTCTCAGTGCATGGACAGTAATCAGCTCCCAGTGCAGGGAAATTAATCCACTCACAGTGCAGGGATAGTAATCCACTCCCAGTGCAGGAATAGTAATCCACTCTCAGTGCAGGGACAGTAATCCACTCCCAGTGCAGGGATAATAATCCACTCACAGTGCAGGGATAATAATCCACTCACAGTGCAGGGATAGTAATGCACTCTCAGTGCAGGAATGGTAATTCGCTCCCAGTGCAGGGACAGTAATCCATTCTCAGTGCTGGGACAGTAATCCACTCCCAATACAGGGACAGTAATCCACTCCTAGCACAAGGAAAGTAACCCACTCCCAGGGCATGGATAGTAATCCAATCTTGTTGCAGGGACAGTAATCCACTGCCAGTGCAGCGACAGTAATTCACTCTCAGTGCAGGGATAGTAATCCACTCTCTGTGCAGGGATAGTAATCCACTCCCAGTGCAGGGATAATAATCCACTCTCAGTGCAGGAATGGTATTCCGGTCCCAGTGCAGGGACAGTAATCCACTCTCAGTGCAGGGACAGTAATCCACTCTCAGTGGAGTGGCAGTAATCCACTCGCAGTGCAGGGACAGGAATGCACTCCCAGTGCAGGGACCGTAATCCACTCTCAGTGCAGGGATAGTGATCCACTCGCAGTGCAGGGATTGTAATCCAATTTCACTGCAGGGACAGTAATCCACTCCCAGTGCAGTGATAGTAATCCACTCGCAGTGCAGTGATAATAATCCACTCTCAGTGCAGGGATAGTAATCCACTCCCAGTGCAGGGACAGTAATCCACAACAGTGGAGTGACAGTAATCCACTCACAGTGCAGTGACAGTAATCCTCTTTCAGTACAGGGATAGTAATCCACTCTCAGTGCAGGGACAGTAATCCATTCTCAGTGCTGGGATAGTAATCCACTCGCAGTGCAGTAATAGTAATCCACTCTCAGTGCAGGGACAGTAATCCACTCTCAGTACAGGGATAGTAATCCACTCTCAGGGCAGGAACATTAATTCAATCTCACTGCAGGGACAGTAATCAACTCCCAGTGTAGGGATAGTAATCCACTCTCAGTGCAGGGACGGTAATTAACTCTCAGTGCATGGATAGTAATCCACTCTTGTTGCAGGGACAGTAATCCACTCCCAGTGCAGGGATAGTAATTCACTCTCAGTGCAGGGATGGTAATTCACTCTCAGTGTATGGATAGTAATCCACTCTCAGTGCAGGGATAGTAATCCACTCTCAGTGCATGGACAGTAATCCACTCCCAGTGCAGGGATAGTAATTCACTCTCACTGCAGGGATGGTAATTCACTCTCAGTGCATGGATAGTAATCCACTCTCAGTGCAGGGATAGTAATCCATTCTCAGTGCAAGGACAGTAATTCACTCTCAGTGCATGGATAGTAATCCACTCTAAGTGCAGGGACAGTAATCCACTCCCAGTGCAGGGACAGTAATCCACTCCCAGTGCAGGGACAGTAATCCACTCTCAGTGCAGGAATGGTATTCTGGTCCCATTGCAGGGACAGTAATCCACTCTCAGTGCAGGGATAGTAATCCACTCTCAGTGCAGGGACAGTAATCCACTCTCAGTGCAGGGATAGTAATCCACTCTCAGGGCAGGAACATTAATTCAATCTCACTGCAGGGACAGTAATCAACTCCCAGTGTAGGGATAGTAATCCACTCTCAGTGCAGGGACAGTAATCAACTCCCAGTGCAGGGACAGTAATCCACTCTCAGTGCAGGGATAGTAATCCACTCTCAGTGCAGGGATAGTAATCCATTCTCAGTGCAAGGACAGTAATTCACTCTCAGTGCATGGATAGTAATCCACTCTAAGTGCAGGGACAGTAATCCACTCCCAGTGCAGGGACAGTAATCCACTCTCAGTGCAGGAATGGTATTCTGGTCCCAGTGCAGGGACAGTAATCCACTCTCAGTGCAGGGACAGTAATCCACTCTCAGTGGAGTGGCAGTAATCCACTCGCAGTGCAGGGACAGGAATGCACTCCCAGTGCAAGGACCGTAATCCACTCTCAGTGCAGGGACAGTAATCCACTCCCAGTACAAGGGCAGGAACCCACACCCAGTGCAGGGACAGTAATCCGTTTCCAGTGAAGGAACATTAATCCGTTCTCAGTGCAGGGATAGTAATCCACTCTCAGTGCAGGGATAGTAATCAACTCTCAGTGCAGGGACAGTAATCCGCTCCGAGTTCAGAGGCAGAAATCCATTCCCAGTGCAGGGATAGTAATCCACTCCCAGTGCAGGGACAGTAATCCACTATCAGTGGAGTGACAGTAATCCACTCTCGGTGCAGGGAGAGTAATCCGTTCCCAGTGCAGGGATATTAATCCACTCACAGTGCAGTGACAGTAATCCTCTTTCAGTACAGGGATAGTAATCCACTCTCAGTGCAGGGACAGTAATCCATTCTCAGTGCTGGGATAGTAATCCACTCGCAGTGTAGTAATAGTAATCCACTCTCAGTGCAGGGACAGTAATCCACTCCCAGTGAAGGGACATTAATCCACTCGCAGTGTAGTGAGAGTAATCCACTCGCAGTGCAGGGACAGTAATCCACTCTCAGTGCAGGGATGGTAATCCGCTCCCAGTGCAGAGACAGTAATCCACTCCCAGTGCCGGGATAGTAATCCGCTTCCAGTGCAGGGACATTAATCCACTCACATTGAAGGGATAGTAATCCACTCCCAGTGGAGTGACAGTAATCCACTCTCAGTGCAGGGATAGTGATCCACTCGCAGTGCAGGGATAGTAATCCAATTTCACTGCAGGGACAGTAATCCACTCCCAGTGCAGTGATAGTAATCCACTCGCAGTGCAGTGATAATAATCCACTCTCAGTGCAGGGATAGTAATCCACTCCCAGTGCAGGGACAGTAATCCACTATCAGTGGAGTGACAGTAATCCAGTCTCAGTGCAGGGAGAGGAATCCGCTCCCAGTGCAGGAATATTAATCCCCTCACAGTGCAGCGACAGTAATCCTCTTTCAGTACAGGGACAGTAATCTACTCTCAGTGCAGGGGCAGTAATCCATTCTCAGCACTGGGATAGTAATCCACTCGCAGTGCAGTAATAGTAATCCACTCGCAGTGCAGTAATAGTAATCCACTCTCAGTGCAGGGACAGTAATCCACTCCCAGTGCAGGGACAGCAATCCTCTCTCAGTGCAGGGATAGTAATCCACTCTCACTGCAGGGACAGTAATCAACTCTCAGTGCAGGGATAGTAATCCACTCCCAGTGCAGGGATTGCAATCCACTCCCAGTGCATGGACAGTAATCCACTCCCAGTGAAGGGACATTAATCCACTCGCAGTGTAGTGAGAGTAATCCACTCCCAGTGCAGGGATGGTAATCCACTCACAGTGCAGCGATAGTAATCCACTCACAGTGCAGGAATAGTAATCCACTCTCAGTGCAGGGACAGTAATCCACTATCAGTGGAGTGCCAGTAATCCAGTCTCGGTGCAGGGAGAGGAATCCGCTCCCAGTGCAGGGATATTAATCCACTCACAGTGCAGCGACAGTAATCCTCTTTCAATACAGGGACAGTAAACTACTCTCAGTGCAGGGGCAGTAATCCATTCTCAGTGCTGGGATAGTAATCCACTCGCAGTGCAGTAATAGTAATCCAATCCCAGTGCAGGGACAGCAATCCACTCTCAGTGCAGGGATAGTAATCCACTCTCACTGCAGGGACAGTAATCAACTCTCAGTGCAGGGATAGTAATCCACTCCCAGTGCAGGGATTGCAATCCACTCCCAGTGAATGGACAGTAATCCACTCCCAGTGAAGGGACATTAATCCACTCGCAGTGTAGTGAGAGTAATCCACTCCCAGTGCAGGGATGGTAATCCACTCACAGTGCAGGGATAGTAATCCACTCCCAGTGCAAGAATAGTAATCCACTCGCAGTACAGGGACAGTGATCCACTCTCAGTGCAGGGACAGTAATCCATTCTCAGTGCTGGGATAGTAATCCAATCGCAGTGCAGTAATAGTAATCCACTCTCAGTGCAGGGACAGTAATCCACTCCCAGTGCAGGGATAGTAATCCACTCCCAGTGCAGGGACAGCAATCCACTCTCAGTACAGGGATAGTAATCCACTCTCAGGGCAGGAACATTAATTCACTCTCACTGCAGGGACAGTAATCCACTCCCAGTGCAGGGATAGTAATTCACTCTCAGTGAAGGGATGGTAATTCACTCTCAGTGCATGGATAGTAATCCACTCTCAGTGCAGGGACAGTAATCCACTCTCAGTGCAGGGATAGTAATCCACTCTCAGTGCAGGGACGGTAATTCACTCACAGTGCATGGATAGTAATCCACTCCCAGTGAAGGGACATTAATCCACTCGCAGTGTAGTGAGAGTAATCCACTCCCAGTGCAGGGATGGTAATCCACTCACAGTGCAGGGATAGTAATCCACTCCCAGTGCAAGAATAGTAATCCACTCGCAGTACAGGGACAGTGATCCACTCTCAGTGCAGGGACAGTAATCCATTCTCAGTGCTGGGATAGTAATCCAATCGCAGTGCAGTAATAGTAATCCACTCTCAGTGCAGGGACAGTAATCCACTCCCAGTGCAGGGACAGCAATCCACTCTCAGTACAGGGATAGTAATCCACTCTCAGGGCAGGAACATTAATTCACTCTCACTGCAGGGACAGTAATCAACTCCCAGTGTAGGGATAGTAATCCACTCTCAGTGCAGGGACGGTAATTCACTCTCAGTGCATGGATAGTAATCCACTCTTGTTGCAGGGACAGTAATCCACTACCAGTGCAGGGATAGTAATCCACTCTTGTTGCAGGGACAGTAATCCACTCCCAGTGCAGGGATAGTAATTCACTCTCAGTGAAGGGATGGTAATTCACTCTCAGTGCATGGATAGTAATCCACTCTCAGTGCAGGGACAGTAATCCACTCTCAGTGCAGGGATAGTAATCCACTCTCAGTGCAGGGACGGTAATTCACTCACAGTGCATGGATAGTAATCCACTCCCAGTGAAGGGACATTAATCCACTCGCAGTGTAGTGAGAGTAATCCACTCCCAGTGCAGGGATGGTAATCCACTCACAGTGCAGGGATAGTAATCCACTCCCAGTGCAAGAATAGTAATCCACTCGCAGTACAGGGACAGTGATCCACTCTCAGTGCAGGGACAGTAATCCATTCTCAGTGCTGGGATAGTAATCCAATCGCAGTGCAGTCATAGTAATCTACTCTCAGTGTAGTGAGAGTAATCCACTCCCAGTGCAGGGATAGTAATCCACTCCCAGTGCAGGGACAGCAATCCACTCTCAGTACAGGGATAGTAAACCACTCTCAGGGCAGGAACATTAATTCACTCTCACTGCAGGGACAGTAATCAACTCCCAGTGTAGGGATAGTAATCCACTCTCAGTGCAGGGACGGTAATTCACTCTCAGTGCATGGATAGTAATCCACTCTTGTTGCAGGGACAGTAATCCACTACCAGTGCAGGGATAGTAATCCACTCTTGTTGCAGGGACAGTAATCCACTCCCAGTGCAGGGATAGTAATTCACTCTCAGTGAAGGGATGGTAATTCACTCTCAGTGCATGGATAGTAATCCACTCTCAGTGCAGGGACAGTAATCCACTCTCAGTGCAGGGATAGTAATCCACTCTCAGTGCAGGGACGGTAATTCACTCACAGTGCAGGGATAGTAATCCACTCTCAGTGCAGGGACAGTAATCCACTCTCAGTGCAGGGATAGTAATCCACTCTCAGTGCAGGGACAGTAATCCACTCTCAGTGCAGGGATAGTAATCCACTCACAGTGCAGGGATAGTAATCCATTCTCAGTGCAAGGACAGTAATTCACTCTCAGTGCATGGATAGTAATCCACTCTCAGTGCAGGGACCGTAATTCACTCCCATAGCAGGGCCAGTAATCAATTACCAGTGCAGGGACAGTAATCCACTCTCAGTACAGGGATAGTAAACCACTCCCAGTGCAGGGATAGTAATCCACTCTCAATGCAGTGACAGTAATCCACTCTCAGTGCAGGGACAGTAATCCACTTCCAGCGCAGGGACAGTAATCCACTCCCAGTGCAGGGACCGTAATCCACTCCCAGTACAAGGACAGTAACCCACACTCAGTGCAGGGACAGTAATCCATTCCCAGTGCAGGGACCGTAATCCACTCTCAGTGCAGGGATAGTAATCCACTCTCAGTGCAGGGACAGTAATCCACTCTCAGTGCAGGGATAGTAATCCACTCTCAGTGCAGGGATAGTAATCCATTCTCAGTGCAAGGACAGTAATTCACTCTCAGTGCATGGATAGTAATCCACTCTCAGTGCAGGGACCGTAATTCACTCCCATAGCAGGGCCAGTAATCAATTCCCAGTGCAGGGACAGTAATCCACTCTCAGTACAGGGATAGTAAACCACTCCCAGTGCAGGGATAGTAATCCACTCTCAATGCAGTGACAGTAATCCACTCCCAGTGCAGGGACAGTAATCCACTTCCAGCGCAGGGACAGTAATCCACTCCCAGTGCAGGGACCGTAATCCACTCCCAGTACAAGGACAGTAACCCACACTCAGTGCAGGGACAGTAATCCATTCCCAGTGCAGGGACCGTAATCCACTCTCAGTGCAGGGATATTAATCCACTCCCAGTGCAGGGATATTAATCCACTCACAGTGCAGCGACAGTAATCCTCTTTCAGTACAGGGACAGTAATCTACTCTCAGTGCAGGGGCAGTAATCCAATCCCAGTGCAGGGACAGCAATCCACTCTCAGTGCAGGGATAGTAATCCACTCTCACTGCAGGGACAGTAATCAACTCTCAGTGCAGGGATAGTAATCCACTCCCAGTGCAGGGATTGCAATCCACTCCCAGTGCATGGACAGTAATCCACTCCCAGTGAAGGGACATTAATCCACTCGCAGTGTAGTGAGAGTAATCCACTCCCAGTGCAGGGATGGTAATCCACTCACAGTGCAGGGATAGTATTCCACTCCCAGTGCAAGAATAGTAATCCACTCGCAGTACAGGGACAGTAATCCACTCTCAGTGCAGGGATGGTAATCCACTCTCAGTGCAGGGATGGTAATCCGCTCCCAGTGCAGAGACAGTAATCCACTCCAAGTGCAGGGATAGTAATCCGCTTCCAGTGCAGGGACATTAATCCACTCACATTGAAGGGATAGTAATCCACTCCCAGTGGAGTGACAGTAATCCACTCTCAGTGCAGGGATAGTGATCCACTCGCAGTGCAGGGATAGTAATCCAATTTCACTGCAGGGACTAATCCACTCCCAGTGCAGTGATAGTAATCCACTCGCAGTGCAGTGATAATACTCCACTCTCAGTGCAGGAATAGTAATCCACTCCCAGTGCAGGAACAGTAATCCACAACAGTGGGGTGACAGTAATCCACTCTCGGTGCAGGGAGAGTAATCCGCTCCCAGTGCAGGGATATTAATCCACTCACAGTGCAGTGACAGTAATCCTCTTTCAGTACAGGGATAGTAATCCACTCTCAGTGCAGGGAAGGTAATCCATTCTCAGTGCTGGGATAGTAATCCACTCGCAGTGCAGTAATAGTAATCCACTCTCAGTGCAGGGATAGTAATCCACTCTTGTTGCAGGGACAGTAATCCACTCCCAGTGCAGGGACAGTAATCCACTCCCAGTGCAGGGACAGTAATTCACTCTCAGTGCATGGATAGTAATTCACTCTCAGTGCAGGGATAGTTATTCACTCTCAGTGCAGGGACGGTAATTCACTCTCAGTGGAGTGACAGTAATCCACACACATTGCAGGGATAGTAATGCACTCACAGTGCAGAGACAGTAATCCACTCCCAGTGCAGGGAATGCAATCCGCTCCCAGTGCAGGGACAGTAATCCCCTCCCAGTGCAGCGATAGCAATCCGCTCCCAGTGCAGGGACAGTAATCCCCTCCCAGTGCAGGGATATTAATCCACTCCCAGCGCAGGGACATTAATCCGCTCCCAGTGCAGGGACAGTAATCCCCTCCCAGTGCAGGGATATTAATCCACTCCCAGTGCAGGGATAGTAATCCACTCCCAGTGCAGGAACAGTAAACCGCTCGCAGTGCATGGACAGTAATCCACTCCCAGTGCAGTGACAGTAACCCACACCCAGTGCAGGGACATTAATCCACACCCACTGCAGGGACAGTAATCCACTCCCAGTGCAGGGATAGTAATCCACTCCCAATGCAGTGACAGTAATCCACTCTCAGTGCACGGACATTATTCCACTCTCAGTGCAGGGACAGGAACCCACTCCCAGTGCAGGGACAGTAATCCACTCTCAATACAGGGATAGTAATCCGCTCCCAGTGCAGGGATAGGAATCCACTCACATCGAAGGGATAGTAATCCACTCCCAGTGCAGTGATAGTATTCCACTCTCAGTGCAGGGACATTAATGCACTCCCAGAGAAGGGGCAGTAATCCATTCTCGGTGGAGTGACAGTAATCCACTCCCAGTGCATGGATAGTAATCCACTCCCAGTGCAGGGATGGTAATTCACTCTCAGTGCATGGATAGAAATCCACTCTCGTTGCAGGGACAGTAATCCACTCCCAGTACAGGGACCATAATCCACTCCCAGTGCAGGGACAGTAATCCACTCCCAGTGCAGGAATAGTAATCCTCTCACAGTGCATGGATAGTAATCCACTCTCAGTGCAGGGACAGTAATCTACTCCCAGTACAGGGACCGTAATCCACTCCCAGTGCAGGGACAGTAATCCATTCTCAGTGCTGGGATAGTAATCCACTCGCAGTGCAGTAATAGTAATCCACTCTCAGTGCAGGGTCAGTAATCCACTCCCAGTGCAGGGATAGTAATCCACTCCCAGAGCAGGGACAGCAACCCACTCTCAGTACAGGGATAGTAATCCACTCTCAGTGCAGGGATAGTAATCCACTCTTGTTGCAGGGACAGTAATCCACTCCCAGTGCAGGGATAGTAATCCACTCTCAGTGCAGGGACAGTAATCCACTCCCAGTGCAGGGATAGTAATTCACTCTCACTGCAGGGATGGTAATTCACTCTCAGTGCATGGATAGTAATCCATTCTCAGTGCAAGGACAGTAATTCACTCTCAGTGCATGGATAGTAATCCACTTCCAGTGCAGGGACAGTAATCCATTCTCAGTGCAGGGACAGTAATCCACTCTCAGTGCAGGGACAGTAACCCACTCCCAGAGCAGCTATATTAATCCACTCCAAGTGCAGTGACAGTAACCCACTCCCAGTGCAGGGACAGTAATCCTCTCCCAGTGCAGGGACCGTAATCCTCTCCCAGTGCAGGGATAGTATTCCACTCTCAGTAGAGGGATAGTAATCCACTCCCAGTGTAGTGACAGTAACCCACACCCACTGCAGGGACAGTAATCCACTCTCAGTGCAGTGACAGTAATCCACTTCCAGTGCAGGGACATTAATCCACTCCCAGTGCATGGATAGTAATGCACTCACAGTGCAGGGATAGTAATCCACTCCCAGTACAGGGATAGCAATCCACTCCCAAGGCAGGGACAGTAATCCCCTCCCAGTGCAGGGATATTAATCCACTCCCATTGCAGTGACTGTAAACCACTCCCAGTGCAGGGACAGTAATCTATTCCCAGTAAAGGGACCGTAATCCACTCCCAGTACAGGGATATTAATCCACTCCCATTGCAGTGACAGTAATCTACTCCCAGTGCAGGGATAGTAATCCACTCTCACTGCAGGGACAGTAATCAACTCTCAGTGCAGGGATAGTACTCCACTCCCAGTGCAGGGATTGCAATCCACTCCCAGTGCAGTGACAGTAATCAACTCTCAGTACAGGGATAGTAATCCACTCTCAGTGCACGGACATTAATCCACTCTCAGTGCAGGGACAGGAACCCACTCCCAGTGCAGGGACAGTAATCCACTCTCAATACAGAGATAGTAATCCACTCCCAGTGCAGGGATAGGAATCCACTCACATTGAAGGGATAGTAATCCACTCTCAGTGCAGGGACATTAATGCACTCCCAGAGAAGGGGCAGTAATCCATTCTCGGTGGAGTGACAGTAATCCACTCACAGTGCAGGGATAGTAATCCACTCCCAGTGCAGGGATGGTAATTCACTCTCAGTGCATGGATAGAAATCCACTCTCGTTGCAGGGACAGTAATCTACTACCAGTGCATCGACCATAATCCACTCCCAGTGCAGGGACAGTAATCCACTCCCAGTGCAGGAATAGTAATCCACTCCCAGTGCAGGGATATTAATCCACTCCCACTGCAGTGACTGTAAACCACTCCCAGTGCAGGGACAGTAATCTACTCCCAGTACAGGGACCGTAATCCACTCCCAGTACAGGGATAGTAACCCACTCCCAGTGCAGGGATATTAATCCACTCCCATTGCAGTGACAGTAAACCACTCCCAGTGCAGGGACCGTAATCCACTCCCAGTGCAGTGACAGTAATCTACTCCCAGTGCAGGGATAGTAATCCACTCTCACTGCAGGGACAGTAATCAACTCTCAGTGCAGGGATAGTACTCCACTCCCAGTGCAGGGATTGCAATCCACTCCCAGTGCAGTGACAGTAATCAACTCTCAGTACAGGGATAGTAATCCACTCCCAATGCAGTGACAGTAATCCACACCCAGTGCAGGGACATTAATCCACTCCCAGTGCAGGGATAGTAATCTACTCTCATTACAGGGATATTAATCCACTCCCAGTGCAGGGATAGTAATCCACTCCCAGTGCAGGAACAGTAAACCGCTCGCAGTGCATGGACAGTAATCCACTCCCAGTGCAGTGACAGTAACCCACACCCAGTGCAGGGACATTAATCCACACCCACTGCAGGGACAGTAATCCACTCCCAGTGCAGGGATAGTAATCCACTCCCAGTGCAGTGACAGTAATCCACTCTCAGTGCACGGACATTAATCCACTCTCAGTGCAGGGACAGGAACCCACTCCCAGTGCAGGGACAGTAATCCACTCTCAATACAGAGATAGTAATCCACTCCCAGTGCAGGGATAGGAATCCACTCACATTGAAGGGATAGTAATCCACTCTCAGTGCAGGGACATTAATGCACTCCCAGAGAAGGGGCAGTAATCCATTCTCGGTGGAGTGACAGTAATCCACTCACAGTGCAGGGATAGTAATCCACTCCCAGTGCAGGGATGGTAATTCACTCTCAGTGCATGGATAGAAATCCACTCTCGTTGCAGGGACAGTAATCTACTCCCAGTGCATCGACCATAATCCACTCCCAGTGCAGGGACAGTAATCCACTCCCAGTGCAGGAACAGTAATCCACTCCCAGTGCAGGGATATTAATCAACTCCCATTGCAGTGACTGTAAACCACTCCCAGTGCAGGGACAGTAATCTACTCCCAGTACAGGGACCGTAATCCACTCCCAGTACAGGGATAGTAACCCACACCCACTGCAGGGACAGTAATCCACTCTCAGTGCAGTGACAGTAATCCACTTCCAGTGCAGGGACATTAATCCACTCCCAGTGCATGGATAGTAATGCACTCACAGTGCAGGGATAGTAATCCACTCCCAGTACAGGGATAGCAATCCACTCCCAAGGCAGGGACAGTAATCCCCTCCCAGTGCAGGGATATTAATCCACTCCCATTGCAGTGACTGTAAACCACTCCCAGTGCAGGGACCGTAATCCACTCCCAGTGCAGGGACAGTAATCCACTCCCAGTGAAGGAATAGTAATCCTCTCCCAGTGCATGGATAGTAATCCACTCTCAGTGCAGGGACCGTAATCCACTCGCAGTGCAGGGACAGTAATCCACTCTCGATGCAGGGACAGTAATCCACTACCAGTGTCGGAACAGTAATCTACTCTCAGAGGAGGGAGGGTAATCCGCTCCCAGTGCAGGGATAGTAATCCACTCTCAGTTCAGGGATAGTAATCCACTCCCAATGCAGTGACAGTAATCCACACCCAGTGCAGGGACATTAATCCACTCCCAGTGCAGGGATAGTAATCTACTCTCATTACAGGGATATTAATCCACTCTCAGTTCAGGGATAGTAATCCACTCCCAATGCAGTGACAGTAATCCACACCCAGTGCAGGGACATTAATCCACTCCCAGTGCAGGGACAGTAATCTACTCTCATTACAGGGATATTAATCCTCTCCCAGTACAGGGACAGTAATCCACAGTCAGGACAGGGATCATAATCCACTCCCAGTGCAGGGACATTAATCCACTCCCAGTGCAGGGACAGTAATCCACTCCCAGTGCAGGGACAGTAATCCACTCTCAGTGCAGGGACAGTAATCCACTCTCAGTGCAGGGATAGTAATCCAATCTCACTGCAGGGACAGTAATCCACTCCCAGTGCAGGGATAATAATCCACTCACAGTGCAGGGATAGTAATGCACTCTCAGTGCAGGGACAGTAATCCACTCCCAGTGCAGGGACATTAATCCACTCCCTGTGCAGGGACAGTAATCCACTCCCAGTGCAGGGATAGTAATCCTCTCAAAGTGCAGGAATAGTAATCCAATCGCAGGGCATGGATAGCTATCCACTCCCAGTGCAGGGACAGTAATCCACTCCCAGTGCAGGGACATTAATCCACTCCCAGTGCAGGGAACGTAATCCACTCCCAGTGCAGGGATAGTAATCCACTCCCAGTGCAGGGACCGTAATCCACTCCCAGTGCAGGGATAGTAATCCACTCCCAGTTCAGGGATAGAAATCCACTCTCAGTTCAGGGATAGTAATCCACTCCCAATGCAGTGACAGTAATCCACACCCAGTGCAGGGACAGTAATCTACTCTCATTAGAGGGATATTAATCCACTCTGAGTGCAGGGAGAGTTATCCACTCCCAGTGCAGGGATAGCTATCCACTCTCAGTGCAGGGATAGTAATCCACTCTCAGTTCAGGGATAGTAATCCACTCCCAGTGCAGTGACAGTAATCCACACCCAGTGCAGGGACTGTAATCCACTCCCACTGCAGGGACAGTAATCCACTCTCATTACAGGGATATTAATCCAGTCTCAGTGCAGGGAGATTAATACGCTACCAGTGCAGGGACATTAATCCATTCACTGTGCAGTGACAGTAATCCACTCCGAGTGCAGGGATAGTCATCCACTCACAGTGCGGGGACATTAATCCACTCACAGTGCAGGGACAGTAATCCACTCCCAGTCCAGGGACAGTAATCCACTCTCAGCGCAGGGACAGTAATCCACTCTCAGTACAGGGATAGTAATCCACTCTCAGTGCAGGGACAGTAATCCACTCCCAGTGCAGGGACAGTAATCCACTCTCAGTGCAGGGATAGTAATCCAATCTCACTGCAGGGACAGTAATCCACTCCCAGTGCAGGGATAATAATCCACTCACAGTGCAGGGATAGTAATGCACTCTCAGTGCAGGGACAGTAATCCACTCCCAGTGCAGGGACATTAATCCACAGTCAGTATAGGGATCGTAATCCACTCCCTGTGCAGGAATAGTAATCCACTCCCTGTGCACGGACAGTAATCCACACTCAGTGCAGGGACAGTAATCCACTCTCAGTGCAGGGATAGTAATCCACTCCCAGTGCAGGGATAGTAATCCACTCTCAGTTCAGGGATAGTAATCCACTCTCAGTGCAGGGATAGTAATCCATTCCCAGTGCAGGAATAGTAATCCACTCCCTGTGCACGGACAGTAATCCACTCTCAGTGCAGGGACTGTAATTCACTCCCAGTGCAGGGACAGAAATCCATTCCCAGTGCAGGGACAGTAATCCACTCCCAGTTCAGGGATAGTTATCCACTCTCAGTGCAGGGACAGTAATCCACTCTCAGTGCATGGACAGTAATCCGCTCCCAGTGCAGGGAAATTAATCCACTCTCAGTGCAGTGACAGAAATCCACTCACAGTGCAGGAATAGTAATCGACTCTCAGTGCAGGGACAGTAATCCACTCGCAGTGGAGTGACAGTAATCCACTCGCAGTGCAGGGACAGTAAACCACTCTCAGTGCATGGACAGTAATGCACTCCCAGTGCAGGGAAATTAATCCACTCTCAGTGCAGTGACAGAAATCCACTCACAGTGCAGGAATAGTAATCGACTCTCAGTGCAGGGACAGTAATCCACTCGCAGTGGAGTGACAGTAATCCACTCTCAGTGCAGGGACAGTAATGCACTCTCAGTGCAGGGACAGTAATCCATTCTCAGTGCAGGGACAGTAATCCACTCCCAGTGCAGGGAAATTAATCCACTCTCAGTGCAGTGACAGAAATCCACTCACAGTGCAGGAATAGTAATCGACTCTCAGTGCATGGACAGTAATCCACTCACAGTGGAGTGACAGTAATCCACTCTCAGTGCAGGGACAGTAATCCACTCTCAGTGCAGGAACGGTAATCCGCTCCCAGTGCAGGGACAGTAATCCATTCTCAGTGCCGGGACAGTAATCCACTCCCAGTCCAGGGACAGTAATCCACTCCTAGCACAAGGAAAGTAACCAACTCCCAGGGCAGGGATAGTAATCCACTCTCAGTGCAGGGACAGTAATCCACTCTCAGTGCAGGGACAGTAATACACTCCCAGTACAGGGACAGTAATACACTCCGAGCACAAGGACAGTAACCCACTCCCAGTGCAGGGACCGTAATCCACTCGCAGTGCAGGGACAGTAATTCACTCTCAGTGCATGGATAGTAATCCACTCTCAGTGCAGGGACAGTAATCCACTCCCAGTGCAGGGATAGTAATCCACTCCCAGTGCAGGTACAGTAATCCACTCCCAGTGCAGCGACTGTAATCCACTCCCAGTGCAGGGACAGTAATCCACTCTCAGTTCAGGAACATTATTCCACTCCCAGTGCAGGGACAGTAGTCCACTCCCAGTGCAGGGACAGTAATCCACTCTCAGTTCAGGAACATTAATCCACTCCCAGTGCAGGGACAGTAATCCACTCTCATTACAGGGATATTAATCCAGTCTCAGTGCAGGGAGATTAATACGCTACCAGTGCAGGGACATTAATCCACTCACTGTGCAGTGACAGTAATCCACTCCGAGTGCAGGGATAGTTATCCACTCACAGTGCAGGGATAGTAATCCACTCCCAGTGCGGGGACATTAATCCACTCACAGTGCAGGGACAGTAATCCACTCCCAGTCCAGGGACAGTAATCCACTCTCAGTGCAGGGACAGTAATCCACTCTCAGTACAGGGATAGCAATCCACTCTCAGTGCAGGGACAGTAATCCACTCCCAGTGCAGGGATAGTAATCCACTGTCAGTACAGGGATAGTAATCCACTCTCAGTGCAGTGACATTAATCCACTCCCAGTGCAGGGACAGTAATCTACTCCCAGTGCAGGGATATTAATCCACTCTAAGTGCACCGACATTAATCCGCTCTCAGTGCAGGGACATTAATCCTCTCCCAGTGCAGGGACAGTAATCCACTCTCAGTGCAGGAACAGTAATCCACTCTCAGTGCATGGACAGTAATCCGCTCCCAGTGCAGGGAAATTAATCCACTCTCAGTGCAGTGACAGTAATCCATTCACTGTGCAGGGATAGTAATCCACTCCCAGTGCAGGAATAGAAATAGACCCTCAGTGCAGGGACAGTAATCCACTCCCTTTGGAGGGACAGTAATCCACTGTCAGTGCAGGGACAGTAATCCACTCTCAGTGCAGGGACAGTAATCCACTCCCAGTGCAGGGACAGCAATCCACTGTCAGTGCAGGGACATTAATCCACTCCCAGTACAGGGACAGTAATCCACTCTCAGTGCAGGGATAGTAATCCAATCTCACTGCAGGGACAGTAATCCACTCCCAGTGCAGGGATAATAATCCACTCACAGTGCAGGGATAGTAATGCACTCTCAGTGCAGGGACAGTAATCCACTCCCAGTGCAGGGACATTAATCCACTCCCAGTGCAGGGATAGTAATCCACTCAAAGTGCAGGAATAGTAATCCAATCCCAGGGCATGGATAGCTATCCACTCCCAGTGCAGGGACAGTAATCCACTCCCAGTGCAGGGACAGTAATCCACTCCCAGTGCAGGGACCGTAATCCACTCCCAGTGCATGGATAGTAATCCAATCCCAGTGCAGGGACAGCAATCCACTCTCAGTGCAGGGACATTAATCCACTCCCAGTGCAGGGACCATAATCCACTCCCTGTGCAGGGATAGTAATCCACTCCCAGTGCAGGGATAGTAATCCACTCCCAGTGCAGGGATAGTAATCCACTCTCAGTTCAGGGATAGTAATCCACTCCCAATGCAGTGACAGTAATCCACACCCAGTGCAGGGACATTAATCCACTCCCATTGCAGGGACAGTAATCTACTCTCATTACAGGGATATTAATCCACTCTCAGTGCAGGGAGAGTAATCCACTCCCAGTGCAGGGATAGTAATCCACTCACATTACAGGGATATTAATCCACTCTCAGGGCAGGGACAGTAATCCACTCGCAGTGCAGGGACAGTAATTCACTCTCAGTGCATGGATAGTAATCCACTCTCAGTGCAGGGACAGTAATCCACTCCCAGTGCAGGGATAGTAATCCACTCCCAGTGCAGGTACAGTAATCCACTCCCAGTGCAGCGACTGTAATCCACTCCCAGTGCAGGGACAGTAATCCACTCTCAGTTCAGGAACATTATTCCACTCCCAGTGCAGGGACAGTAGTCCACTCCCAGTGCAGGGACAGTAATCCACTCTCAGTTCAGGAACATTAATCCACTCCCAGTGCAGGGACAGTAATCCACTCTCATTACAGGGATATTAATCCAGTCTCAGTGCAGGGAGATTAATACGCTACCAGTGCAGGGACATTAATCCACTCACTGTGCAGTGACAGTAATCCACTCCGAGTGCAGGGATAGTTATCCACTCACAGTGCAGGGATAGTAATCCACTCCCAGTGCGGGGACATTAATCCACTCACAGTGCAGGGACAGTAATCCACTCCCAGTCCAGGGACAGTAATCCACTCTCAGTGCAGGGACAGTAATCCACTCTCAGTACAGGGATAGCAATCCACTCTCAGTGCAGGGACAGTAATCCACTCCCAGTGCAGGGATAGTAATCCACTGTCAGTACAGGGATAGTAATCCACTCTCAGTGCAGTGACATTAATCCACTCCCAGTGCAGGGACAGTAATCTACTCCCAGTGCAGGGATATTAATCCACTCTAAGTGCACCGACATTAATCCGCTCTCAGTGCAGGGACATTAATCCTCTCCCAGTGCAGGGACAGTAATCCACTCTCAGTGCAGGAACAGTAATCCACTCTCAGTGCATGGACAGTAATCCGCTCCCAGTGCAGGGAAATTAATCCACTCTCAGTGCAGTGACAGTAATCCATTCACTGTGCAGGGATAGTAATCCACTCCCAGTGCAGGAATAGAAATAGACCCTCAGTGCAGGGACAGTAATCCACTCCCTTTGGAGGGACAGTAATCCACTGTCAGTGCAGGGACAGTAATCCACTCTCAGTGCAGGGACAGTAATCCACTCCCAGTGCAGGGACAGCAATCCACTGTCAGTGCAGGGACATTAATCCACTCCCAGTACAGGGACAGTAATCCACTCTCAGTGCAGGGATAGTAATCCAATCTCACTGCAGGGACAGTAATCCACTCCCAGTGCAGGGATAATAATCCACTCACAGTGCAGGGATAGTAATGCACTCTCAGTGCAGGGACAGTAATCCACTCCCAGTGCAGGGACATTAATCCACTCCCAGTGCAGGGATAGTAATCCACTCAAAGTGCAGGAATAGTAATCCAATCCCAGGGCATGGATAGCTATCCACTCCCAGTGCAGGGACAGTAATCCACTCCCAGTGCAGGGACAGTAATCCACTCCCAGTGCAGGGACCGTAATCCACTCCCAGTGCAGGGATAGTAATCCAATCCCAGTGCAGGGACAGCAATCCACTCTCAGTGCAGGGACATTAATCCACTCCCAGTGCAGGGACCATAATCCACTCCCAGTGCAGGGATAGTAATCCACTCCCAGTGCAGGGATAGTAATCCACTCCCAGTGCAGGGATAGTAATCCACTCTCAGTTCAGGGATAGTAATCCACTCCCAATGCAGTGACAGTAATCCACACCCAGTGCAGGGACATTAATCCACTCCCATTGCAGGGACAGTAATCTACTCTCATTACAGGGATATTAATCCACTCTCAGTGCAGGGAGAGTAATCCACTCCCAGTGCAGGGATAGTAATCCACTCACATTACAGGGATATTAATCCACTCTCAGGGCAGGGACAGTAATCCACTCTCAGTGCAGGGAAATTAATCCACTCCCAGTACAGGGACAGTAATCCACAGTAAGTACAGGGATCGTAATCCACTCCCAGTGCAGGGATAGTAATCCACTCAAAGTGCAGTAATAGTAATCCACTCCCAGTGCATGGATAGTTATCCACTCCCAGTGCAGGGACAGTAATCCACTCCCAGTGCAGGGATAGTAATCCACTCAAAGTGCAGGAATAGTAATCCACTCCCAGTGCATGGATAGTTATCCACTCCCAGTGCAGGGACAGTAATCCACTCCCAGTGCAGGTACAGTAATCCACAGTCAGTACAGGGATCATAATTCACTCTCAGTGCAGGGACAGTAATCCACTCCCAGTGCAGTGACAGTAATCCACTCTCAGTGCAGAGACATTAATCAACTCCCAGTGCAGGGACAGTAATCCACAGTCAGTACAGGGATCGTAATTCACTCTCAGTGCAGGGACTGTAATCCACTCCCAGTGCAGGGACTGTTATCCACTCTCAGTGCAGGGAGAGTAATCCACTCCCAGTGCAGGGATAGTAATCCACTCTCAGTTCAGGGATAGTAATCCACTCCCAATGTAGTGACAGTAATCCACACCCAGTGCAGGGACATTATTCCACTACCAGTGCAGGGACAGTAATCTACTCTTATTACAGGGATATTAATCCACTCTCAGTGCAGGGAGAGTAATCCACTCCCAGTGCAGGGATAGTAATCCACTCGCATTACAGGGATATTAATCCACTCTCAGGGCAGGGACAGTAATCCACTCTCAGTGCAGGGACATTAATCCACTCCCAGTACAGGGACAGTAATCCACAGTCAGTATAGGGATCGTAATCCACTCCCAGTGCAGGGAGAGTAATCCACTCCCAGTGCATGGATAGTTATCCACTCCCAGTGCAGGGACAGTAATCCACTCCCAGTGCAGGGATAGTAATCCACTCAAAGTGCAGTAATAGTAATCCACTCCCAGTGCATGGATAGTTATCCACTCCCAGTGCAGGGACAGTAATCCACTCCCAGTGCAGGGATAGTAATCCACTCCCAGTGCAGGGACAGTAAACCACAGTCAGTACAGGGATCGTAATTCACACTCAGTGCAGGGACTGTAATCCACTCCCAGTGCAGGGACTGTAATCCACTCTCAGTGCAGGGAGAGTAATCCACTCCCAGTGCAGGGATAGTAATCCACTCTCAGTTCAGGGATAGTAATCCACTCCCAATGTAGTGACAGTAATCCACACCCAGTGCAGGGACATTAATCCACTCCCAGTGCAGGGACTGTAATCCACTCCCAGTGCAGGGACAGTAATCTACTCTCATTACAGGGATATTAATCCACTCTCAGTGCAGGGAGAGTAATCCGCTCCCAGTGCAGGGATAGTAATCCACTCTCAGTAAAGGGATAGTAATCCACTCCCAGTGCAGGGATAGTAATCCACTCCCAGTGCAGGGATAGTAATCCACTCCCAGTGCAGGGATAGTAATCCACTGTCAGTGCAGGGACAGTAATCCACTCTAAGTGCACCGACATTAATCCACTACCAGTGTACGAACAGTAATCCACTCCCAGAGGAGGGAGGGTAATCCGCTCCCAGTGCAGGGATAGTAATCCACTCGCAGTGCAGGGATGGTAATTCACGCCCAGTGCAGGGACAGTAATTCACTCTCAGTGCATGGATAGTAATCCACTCTCAGTGCAGGGATATTAATCTACTCCCAGCGCAGGGACATTAATCCGCTCCCAGTGCAGGGACAGTAATCCCCTCCCAGTGCAGGGATATTAATCCACTCCCAGTGCAGGGATAGTAATCCACTCCCAGTGCAGGAACAGTAAACCGCTCGCAGTGCATTGACAGTAATCCACTCCCAGTGCAGTGACAGTAACCCACACCCAGTGCAGGGACATTAATCCACACCCACTGCATGGACAGTAATCCACTCCCAGTGCAGGGACAGTAATCCACTCCCAGTGCAGGGATAGTAATCCACTCCCAGTGCAGTGACAGTAATCCACTCTCAGTGCACGGACATTAATCCACTCTCAGTGCAGGGACAGGAACCCACTCCCAGAGCAGGGACAGCAACCCACTCTCAGTACAGGGATAGTAATCCACTCTCACTGCAGAGACTGTAATCCTCACCAATGCAGGGACAGTAAATCATTCACAGTGCAGGAACAGTAATACAATCTCACTGCAGGGATAGTAATCCACTCCCAGAGCAGGGACAGCAACCCACTCCCAGTGCAGGGATAGTAATCCACTCTCAATACAGGGATAGTAATCTGCTCCCAGTGCAGGGATAGGAATCCACTCACATTGAAGGGATAGTAATCCACTCCCAGTGCAGTGATAGTATTCCACTCTCAGTGCAGGGACATTAATGCACTCCCAGAGAAGGGGCAGTAATCCATTCTCGGTGGAGTGACAGTAATCCACTCCCAGTGCATGGATAGTAATCCACTCCCAGTGCAGGGATGGTAATTCACTCTCAGTGCATGGATAGAAATCCACTCTCGTTGCAGGGACAGTAATCTACTCCCAGTACAGGGACCATAATCCACTCCCAGTGCAGGGACAGTAATCCACTCCCAGTGCAGGAATAGTAATCCTCTCACAGTGCATGGATAGTAATCCACTCTCAGTGCAGGGACAGTAATCTACTCCCAGTACAGGGACCGTAATCCACTCCCAGTGCAGGGACAGTAATCCATTCTCAGTGCTGGGATAGTAATCCACTCGCAGTGCAGTAATAGTAATCCACTCTCAGTGCAGGGTCAGTAATCCACTCCCAGTGCAGGGATAGTAATCCACTCCCAGAGCAGGGACAGCAACCCACTCTCAGTACAGGGATAGTAATCCACTCTCAGTGCAGGGATAGTAATCCACTCTTGTTGCAGGGACAGTAATCCACTCCCAGTGCAGGGATAGTAATCCACTCCCAGTGCAGGGATGGTAATTCACTCTCAGTGCATGGATAGAAATACACTCTCAGTGCAGGGATAGTAATCCACTCTCAGTGCAGGGACAGTAATCCACTCCCAGTGCAGGGATAGTAATTCACTCTCACTACAGGGATGGTAATTCACTCTCACTGCATGGATAGTAATCCATTCTCAGTGCAAGGACAGTAATTCACTCTCAGTGCATGGATAGTAATCCACTTCCAGTGCAGGGACAGTAATCCATTCTCAGTGCAGGGACAGTAATCCACTCTCAGTGCAGGGACAGTAACCCACTCCCAGAGCAGCTATATTAATCCACTCCAAGTGCAGTGACAGTAACCCACTCCCAGTGCAGGGACAGTAATCCTCTCCCAGTGCAGGGACCGTAATCCTCTCCCAGTGCAGGGATAGTAATCCACTCTCACTGCAGGGACAGTAATCAACTCTCAGTGCAGGGATAGTAATCCACTCCCAGTGCAGGGATTGCAATCCACTCCCAGTGCAGTGACAGTAATCAACTCTCAGTACAGGGATAGTAATCCACTCTCAGTGCACGGACATTAATCCACTCTCAGTGCAGGGACAGGAACCCACTCCCAGTGCAGGGACAGTAATCCACTCTCAATACAGAGATAGTAATCCACTCCCAGTGCAGGGATAGGAATCCACTCACATTGAAGGGATAGTAATCCACTCTCAGTGCAGGGACATTAATGCACTCCCAGAGAAGGGGCAGTAATCCATTCTCGGTGGAGTGACAGTAATCCACTCACAGTGCAGGGATAGTAATCCACTCCCAGTGCAGGGATGGTAATTCACTCTCAGTGCATGGATAGAAATCCACTCTCGTTGCAGGGACAGTAATCTACTCCCAGTGCATCGACCATAATCCACTCCCAGTGCAGGGACAGTAATCCACTCCCAGTGCAGGAATAGTAATCCACTCCCAGTGCAGGGATATTAATCCACTCCCATTGCAGTGACTGTAAACCACTCCCAGTGCAGGGACAGTAATCTACTCCCAGTACAGGGACCGTAATCCACTCCCAGTACAGGGATAGTAACCCACTCCCAGTGCAGGGATATTAACCCACTCCCATTGCAGTGACTGTAAACCACTCCCAATGCAGGGACAGTAATCTACTCCCAGTACAGGGACCGTAATCCACTCCCAGTACAGGGATATTAATCCACTCCCATTGCAGTGACAGTAAACCACTCCCAGTGCAGGGACCGTAATCCACTCCCAGTGCAGGGACAGTAATCCACTCCCAGTGCAGGAATAGTAATCCTCTCCCAGTGCATGGATAGTAATCCACTCTCAGTGCAGGGACCGTAATCCACTCGCAGTGGAGGGACAGTAATCCACTCTCGATGCAGGGACAGTAATCTACTCTCAGAGGAGGGAGGGTAATCCGCTCCCAGTGCAGGGATAGTAATCCACTCTCAGTTCAGGGATAGTAATCCACTCCCAATGCAGTGACAGTAATCCACACCCAGTGCAGGGACATTAATCCACTCCCAGTGCAGGGACAGTAATCTACTCTCATTACAGGGATATTAATCCACTCTCAGTTCAGGGATAGTAATCCACTCCCAATGCAGTGACAGTAATCCACACCCAGTGCAGAGACATTAATCCACTCCCAGTGCAGGGACAGTAATCTACTCTCATTACAGGGATATTAATCCTCTCCCAGTACAGGGACAGTAATCCACAGTCAGTACAGGGATCGTAATCCACTCACAGTGCAGGGATAGTAATGCACTCTCAGTGCAGGGACAGTAATCCACTCAAAGTGCAGGAATAGTAATCCAATCCCAGGGCATGGATAGCTATCCACTCCCAGTGCAGGGACAGTAATCCACTCCCAGTGCAGGGACAATAATCCACTCCCAGTGCAGGGAACGTAATCCACTCCCAGTGCAGGGATAGTAATCCACTCCCAGTGCAGGGACCGTAATCCACTCCCAGTGCAGGGATAGTAATCCACTCCCAGTGCAGGGATAGTAATCCACTCTCAGTTCAGGGATAGTAATCCACTCCCAATGCAGTGACAGTAATCCACACCCAGTGCAGGGACATTAATCCACTCCCAGTGCAGGGACAGTAATCTACTCTCATTAGAGGGATATTAATCCACTCTGAGTGCAGGGAGAGTAATCCACTCCCAGTGCAGGGATAGTTATCCACTCTCAGTGCAGGGATAGTAATGCACTCTCAGTTCAGGGATAGTAATCCACTCCCAGTGCAGTGACAGTAATCCACACCCAGTGCAGGGACTGTAATCCACTCCCAGTGCAGGGACAGTAATCCACTCTCATTACAGGGATATTAATCCAGTCTCAGTGCAGGGAGATTAATACGCTACCAGTGCAGGGACATTAATCCATTCACTGTGCAGTGACAGTAATCCACTCCGAGTGCAGGGATAGTTATCCACTCACAGTGCGGGGACATTAATCCACTCACAGTGCAGGGACAGTAATCCACTCCCAGTCCAGGGACAGTAATCCACTCTCAGTGCAGGGACAGTAATCCACTCTCAGTGCAGGGACAGTAATCCACTCTCAGTACAGGGATAGCAATCCACTCTCAGTGCAGGGACAGTAATCCACTCCCAGTGCAGGGATAGTTATCCACTCTCAGTGCAGGGATAGTAATGCACTCTCAGTTCAGGGATAGTAATCCACTCCCAGTGCAGTGACAGTAATCCACACCCAGTGCAGGGACTGTAATCCACTCCCAGTGCAGGGACAGTAATCCACTCTCATTACAGGGATATTGATCCAGTCTCAGTGCAGGGAGATTAATACGCTACCAGTGCAGGGACATTAATCCATTCACTGTGCAGTGACAGTAATCCACTCCGAGTGCAGGGATAGTTATCCACTCACAGTGCGGGGACATTAATCCACTCACAGTGCAGGGACAGTAATCCACTCTCAGTACAGGGATAGCAATCCACTCTCAGTGCAGGGACAGTAATCCACTCCCAGTGCAGGGATAGTAATCCACTGTCAGTACAGGGATAGTAATCCACTCTCAGTGCAGTGACAGTAATCCACTCCCAGTGCAGGGACAGTAATCTACTCCCAGTGCAGGGATATTAATCCACTCTAAGTGCACCGACATTAATCCGCTCTCAGTGCAGGGACATTAATCCTCTCCCAGTGCAGGGACAGTAATCCACTCTCAGTGCAGGAACAGTAATCCACTCTCGGTGCATGGACAGTAATCCGCTCCCTGTGCAGGGAAATTAATCCACTCTCAGTGCAGTGACAGTAATCCATTCACTGTGCAGGGATAGTAATCCACTCCCAGTGCAGGAATAGAAATCGACCCTCAGTGCAGGGACAGTAATCCACTCCCTTTGGAGGGACAGTAATCCACTGTCAGTGCAGGGACAGTAATCCACTCGCAGTGCAGGGTCAGTAATCCACTCTCAGTGCAGGGATAGTAATCCAATCTCACTGCAGGGACAGTAATCCACTCCCAGTGCAGGGATAATAATCCACTCACAGTGCAGGGATAGTAATGCACTCTCAGTGCAGGGACAGTAATCCACTCCCAGTGCAGGGACATTTATCCACAGTCAGTATAGGGATCGTAATCCACTCCCTGTGCAGGAATAGTAATCCACTCCCTGTGCACAGACAGTAATCCACACTCAGTGCAGGGACAGTAATCCACTCTCAGTGCAGGGATAGTAATCCACTCCCAGTGCAGGGATAGTAATCCACACTCAGTTCAGGGATAGTAATCCACTCTCATTGCAGGGATAGTAATCCATTCCCAGTGCAGGAATAGTAATCCACTCCCTGTGCACGGACAGTAATCCACTCTCAGTGCAGGGACTGTAATTCACTCCCAGTGCAGGGACAGAAATCCATTCCCAGTGCAGGGACAGTAATCCACTCCCAGTTCAGGGATAGTTATCCACTCTCAGTGCAGGGACAGTAATCCACTCTCAGTGCATGGACAGTAATCCGCTCCCAGTGCAGGGAAATTAATCCACTCTCAGTGCAGTGACAGAAATCCACTCACAGTGCAGGAATAGTAATCGACTCTCAGTGCAGGGACAGTAATCGACTCGCAGTGGAGTGACAGTAATCCACTCTCAGTGCAGGGACAGTAATCCACTCTCAGTGCAGGGACAGTAATCCAATCTCACTGCAGGGACAGTAATCCACTCCCAGTGCAGTGATAATAATCCACTCACAGTGCAGGGATAGTAATGCACTCTCAGTGCAGGAACGGTAATCCGCTCCCAGTGCAGGGACAGTAATCCATTCTCAGTGCCGGGACAGTAATCCACTCCCAGTCCAGGGACAGTAATCCACTCCTAGCACAAGGAAAGTAACCCACTCCCAGGGCAGGGATAGTAATCCACTCTCAGTGCAGGGACAGTAATCCACTCTCAGTGCAGGGACAGTAATACACTCCCAGTACAGGGACAGTAATACACTCCTAGCACAAGGACAGTAACCCACTCCCAGTGCAGGGACCGTAATCCACTCTCAGTGCAGGGACAGTAATCCACTCTCAGTGCAGTGGCAGTAATCCACTCGCAGTGCAGGGACAGTAATTCACTCTCAGTGCAAGGATAGTAATCCACTCTCAGTGCAGGGACAGTAATCCACTCCCAGTGCAGGGATAGTAATCCACTCCCAGTGCAGGAATAGTAATCCTCTCCCAGTGCATGGATAGTAATCCACTCTCAGTGCAGGGACCGTAATCCACTCGCAGTGGAGGGACAGTAATCCACTCTCGATGCAGGGACAGTAATCTACTCTCAGAGGAGGGAGGGTAATCCGCTCCCAGTGCAGGGATAGTAATCCACTCTCAGTTCAGGGATAGTAATCCACTCCCAATGCAGTGACAGTAATCCACACCCAGTGCAGGGACATTAATCCACTCCCAGTGCAGGGACAGTAATCTACTCTCATTACAGGGATATTAATCCACTCTCAGTTCAGGGATAGTAATCCACTCCCAATGCAGTGACCGTAATCCACACCCAGTGCAGAGACATTAATCCACTCCCAGTGCAGGGACAGTAATCTACTCTCATTACAGGGATATTAATCCTCTCCCAGTACAGGGACAGTAATCCACAGTCAGTACAGGGATCGTAATCCACTCACAGTGCAGGGATAGTAATGCACTCTCAGTGCAGGGACAGTAATCCACTCAAAGTGCAGGAATAGTAATCCAATCCCAGGGCATGGATAGCTATCCACTCCCAGTGCAGGGACAGTAATCCACTCCCAGTGCAGGGACAATAATCCACTCCCAGTGCAGGGAACGTAATCCACTCCCAGTGCAGGGATAGTAATCCACTCCCAGTGCAGGGACAGTAATCCACTCCCAGTGCAGGGATAGTAATCCACTCCCAGTGCAGGGATAGTAATCCACTCTCAGTTCAGGGATAGTAATCCACTCCCAATGCAGTGACAGTAATCCACACCCAGTGCAGGGACATTAATCCACTCCCAGTGCAGGGACAGCAATCTACTCTCATTAGAGGGATATTAATCCACTCTGAGTGCAGGGAGAGTAATCCACTCCCAGTGCAGGGATAGTTATCCACTCTCAGTGCAGGGATAGTAATGCACTCTCAGTTCAGGGATAGTAATCCACTCCCAGTGCAGTGACAGTAATCCACACCCAGTGCAGGGACTGTAATCCACTCCCAGTGCAGGGACAGTAATCCACTCTCATTACAGGGATATTAATCCAGTCTCAGTGCAGGGAGATTAATACGCTACCAGTGCAGGGACATTAATCCATTCACTGTGCAGTGACAGTAATCCACTCCGAGTGCAGGGATAGTTATCCACTCACAGTGCGGGGACATTAATCCACTCACAGTGCAGGGACAGTAATCCACTCCCAGTCCAGGGACAGTAATCCACTCTCAGTGCAGGGACAGTAATCCACTCTCAGTGCAGGGACAGTAATCCACTCTCAGTACAGGGATAGCAATCCACTCTCAGTGCAGGGACAGTAATCCACTCCCAGTGCAGGGACAGTAATCCACTCTAATTACAGGGATATTAATCCAGTCTCAGTTCAGGGAGATTAATACGCTACCAGTGCAGGGACATTAATCCATTCACTGTGCAGTGACAGTAATCCACTCCGAGTGCAGGGATAGTTATCCACTCACAGTGCGGGGACATTAATCCACTCACAGTGCAGGGACAGTAATCCACTCCCAGTCCAGGGACAGTAATCCACTCTCAGTGCAGGGACAGTAATCCACTCTCAGTACAGGGATAGCAATCCACTCTCAGTGCAGGGACAGTAATCCACTCCCAGTGCAGGGATAGTAATCCACTGTCAGTACAGGGATAGTAATCCACTCTCAGTGCAGTGACAGTAATCCACTCCCAGTGCAGGGACAGTAATCTACTCCCAGTGCAGGGATATTAATCCACTCTAAGTGCACCGACATTAATCCGCTCTCAGTGCAGGGACATTAATCCTCTCCCAGTGCAGGGACAGTAATCCACTCTCAGTGCAGGAACAGTAATCCACTCTCAGTGCATGGACAGTAATCCGCTCCCTGTGCAGGGAAATTAATCCACTCTCAGTGCAGTGACAGTAATCCATTCACTGTGCAGGGATAGTAATCCACTCCCAGTGCAGGAATAGAAATCGACCCTCAGTGCAGGGACAGTAATCCACTCCCTTTGGAGGGACAGTAATCCACTGTCAGTGCAGGGACAGTAATCCACTCTCAGTGCAGGGTCAGTAATCCACTCTCAGTGCAGGGATAGTAATCCAATCTCACTGCAGGGACAGTAATCCACTCCCAGTGCAGGGATAGTAATCCACTCCCAGTGCAGGGATAGTAATCCACTCTCAGTTCAGGGATAGTAATCCACTCCCAATGCAGTGACAGTAATCCACACCCAGTGCAGGGACATTAATCCACTCCCAGTGCAGGGACAGCAATCTACTCTCATTAGAGGGATATTAATCCACTCTGAGTGCAGGGAGAGTAATCCACTCCCAGTGCAGGGATAGTTATCCACTCTCAGTGCAGGGATAGTAATGCACTCTCAGTTCAGGGATAGTAATCCACTCCCAGTGCAGTGACAGTAATCCACACCCAGTGCAGGGACTGTAATCCACTCCCAGTGCAGGGACAGTAATCCACTCTCATTACAGGGATATTAATCCAGTCTCAGTGCAGGGAGATTAATACGCTACCAGTGCAGGGACATTAATCCATTCACTGTGCAGTGACAGTAATCCACTCCGAGTGCAGGGATAGTTATCCACTCACAGTGCGGGGACATTAATCCACTCACAGTGCAGGGACAGTAATCCACTCCCAGTCCAGGGACAGTAATCCACTCTCAGTGCAGGGACAGTAATCCACTCTCAGTACAGGGATAGCAATCCACTCTCAGTGCAGGGACAGTAATCCACTCCCAGTGCAGGGATAGTAATCCACTGTCAGTACAGGGATAGTAATCCACTCTCAGTGCAGTGACAGTAATCCACTCCCAGTGCAGGGACAGTAATCTACTCCCAGTGCAGGGATATTAATCCACTCTAAGTGCACCGACATTAATCCGCTCTCAGTGCAGGGACATTAATCCTCTCCCAGTGCAGGGACAGTAATCCACTCTCAGTGCAGGAACAGTAATCCACTCTCAGTGCATGGACAGTAATCCGCTCCCTGTGCAGGGAAATTAATCCACTCTCAGTGCAGTGACAGTAATCCATTCACTGTGCAGGGATAGTAATCCACTCCCAGTGCAGGAATAGAAATCGACCCTCAGTGCAGGGACAGTAATCCACTCCCTTTGGAGGGACAGTAATCCACTGTCAGTGCAGGGACAGTAATCCACTCTCAGTGCAGGGTCAGTAATCCACTCTCAGTGCAGGGATAGTAATCCAATCTCACTGCAGGGACAGTAATCCACTCCCAGTGCAGGGATAATAATCCACACACAGTGCAGGGATAGTAATGCACTCTCAGTGCAGGGACAGTAATCCACTCCCAGTGCAGGGACATTTATCCACAGTCAGTATAGGGATCGTAATCCACTCCCTGTGCAGGAATAGTAATCCACTCCCTGTGCACAGACAGTAATCCACACTCAGTGCAGGGACAGTAATCCACTCTCAGTGCAGGGATAGTAATCCACTCCCAGTGCAGGGATAGTAATCCACACTCAGTTCAGGGATAGTAATCCACTCTCATTGCAGGGATAGTAATCCATTCCCAGTGCAGGAATAGTAATCCACTCCCTGTGCACGGACAGTAATCCACTCTCAGTGCAGGGACTGTAATTCACTCCCAGTGCAGGGACAGAAATCCATTCCCAGTGCAGGGACAGTAATCCACTCCCAGTTCAGGGATAGTTATCCACTCTCAGTGCAGGGACAGTAATCCACTCTCAGTGCATGGACAGTAATCCGCTCCCAGTGCAGGGAAATTAATCCACTCTCAGTGCAGTGACAGAAATCCACTCACAGTGCAGGAATAGTAATCGACTCTCAGTGCAGGGACAGTAATCGACTCGCAGTGGAGTGACAGTAATCCACTCTCAGTGCAGGGACAGTAATCCACTCTCAGTGCAGGGACAGTTATCCAATCTCACTGCAGGGACAGTAATCCACTCCCAGTGCAGTGATAATAATCCACTCACAGTGCAGGGATAGTAATGCACTCTCAGTGCAGGAACGGTAATCCGCTCCCAGTGCAGGGACAGTAATCCATTCTCAGTGCCGGGACAGTAATCCACTCCCAGTCCAGGGACAGTAATCCACTCCTAGCACAAGGAAAGTAACCCACTCCCAGGGCAGGGATAGTAATCCACTCTCAGTGCAGGGACAGTAATCCACTCTCAGTGCAGGGACAGTAATACACTCCCAGTACAGGGACAGTAATACACTCCTAGCACAAGGACAGTAACCCACTCCCAGTGCAGGGACCGTAATCCACTCTCAGTGCAGGGACAGTAATCCACTCTCAGTGCAGTGGCAGTAATCCACTCGCAGTGCAGGGACAGTAATTCACTCTCAGTGCATGGATAGTAATCCACTCTCAGTGCAGGGAACGTAATCCACTCCCAGTGCAGGGATAGTAATCCACTCCCAGTGCAGGGACCGTAATCCACTCCCAGTGCAGGGATAGTAATCCACTCCCAGTGCAGGGATAGTAATCCACTCTCAGTTCAGGGATAGTAATCCACTCCCAATGCAGTGACAGTAATCCACACCCAGTGCAGGGACATTAATCCACTCCCAGTGCAGGGACAGCAATCTACTCTCATTAGAGGGATATTAATCCACTCTGAGTGCAGGGAGAGTAATCCACTCCCAGTGCAGGGATAGTTATCCACTCTCAGTGCAGGGATAGTAATGCACTCTCAGTTCAGGGATAGTAATCCACTCCCAGTGCAGTGACAGTAATCCACACCCAGTGCAGGGACTGTAATCCACTCCCAGTGCAGGGACAGTAATCCACTCTTATTACAGGGATATTAATCCAGTCTCAGTGCAGGGAGATTAATACGCTACCAGTGCAGGGACATTAATCCATTCACTGTGCAGTGACAGTAATCCACTCCGAGTGCAGGGATAGTTATCCACTCACAGTGCGGGGACATTAATCCACTCACAGTGCAGGGACAGTAATCCACTCCCAGTCCAGGGACAGTAATCCACTCTCAGTGCAGGGACAGTAATCCACTCTCAGTACAGGGATAGCAATCCACTCTCAGTGCAGGGACAGTAATCCACTCCCAGTGCAGGGATAGTAATCCACTGTCAGTACAGGGATAGTAATCCACTCTCAGTGCAGTGACAGTAATCCACTCCCAGTGCAGGGACAGTAATCTACTCCCAGTGCAGGGATATTAATCCACTCTAAGTGCACCGACATTAATCCGCTCTCAGTGCAGGGACATTAATCCTCTCCCAGTGCAGGGACAGTAATCCACTCTCAGTGCAGGAACAGTAATCCACTCTCAGTGCATGGACAGTAATCCGCTCCCTGTGCAGGGAAATTAATCCACTCTCAGTGCAGTGACAGTAATCCATTCACTGTGCAGGGATAGTAATCCACTCCCAGTGCAGGAATAGAAATCGACCCTCAGTGCAGGGACAGTAATCCACTCCCTTTGGAGGGACAGTAATCCACTGTCAGTGCAGGGACAGTAATCCACTCTCAGTGCAGGGTCAGTAATCCACTCTCAGTGCAGGGATAGTAATCCAATCTCACTGCAGGGACAGTAATCCACTCCCAGTGCAGGGATAGTAATCCACTCCCAGTGCAGGGATAGTAATCCACTCTCAGTTCAGGGATAGTAATCCACTCCCAATGCAGTGACAGTAATCCACACCCAGTGCAGGGACATTAATCCACTCCCAGTGCAGGGACAGCAATCTACTCTCATTAGAGGGATATTAATCCACTCTGAGTGCAGGGAGAGTAATCCACTCCCAGTGCAGGGATAGTTATCCACTCTCAGTGCAGGGATAGTAATGCACTCTCAGTTCAGGGATAGTAATCCACTCCCAGTGCAGTGACAGTAATCCACACCCAGTGCAGGGACTGTAATCCACTCCCAGTGCAGGGACAGTAATCCACTCTCATTACAGGGATATTAATCCAGTCTCAGTGCAGGGAGATTAATACGCTACCAGTGCAGGGACATTAATCCATTCACTGTGCAGTGACAGTAATCCACTCCGAGTGCAGGGATAGTTATCCACTCACAGTGCGGGGACATTAATCCACTCACAGTGCAGGGACAGTAATCCACTCCCAGTCCAGGGACAGTAATCCACTCTCAGTGCAGGGACAGTAATCCACTCTCAGTACAGGGATAGCAATCCACTCTCAGTGCAGGGACAGTAATCCACTCCCAGTGCAGGGATAGTAATCCACTGTCAGTACAGGGATAGTAATCCACTCTCAGTGCAGTGACAGTAATCCACTCCCAGTGCAGGGACAGTAATCTACTCCCAGTGCAGGGATATTAATCCACTCTAAGTGCACCGACATTAATCCGCTCTCAGTGCAGGGACATTAATCCTCTCCCAGTGCAGGGACAGTAATCCACTCTCAGTGCAGGAACAGTAATCCACTCTCAGTGCATGGACAGTAATCCGCTCCCTGTGCAGGGAAATTAATCCACTCTCAGTGCAGTGACAGTAATCCATTCACTGTGCAGGGATAGTAATCCACTCCCAGTGCAGGAATAGAAATCGACCCTCAGTGCAGGGACAGTAATCCACTCCCTTTGGAGGGACAGTAATCCACTGTCAGTGCAGGGACAGTAATCCACTCTCAGTGCAGGGTCAGTAATCCACTCTCAGTGCAGGGATAGTAATCCAATCTCACTGCAGGGACAGTAATCCACTCCCAGTGCAGGGATAATAATCCACACACAGTGCAGGGATAGTAATGCACTCTCAGTGCAGGGACAGTAATCCACTCCCAGTGCAGGGACATTTATCCACAGTCAGTATAGGGATCGTAATCCACTCCCTGTGCAGGAATAGTAATCCACTCCCTGTGCACAGACAGTAATCCACACTCAGTGCAGGGACAGTAATCCACTCTCAGTGCAGGGATAGTAATCCACTCCCAGTGCAGGGATAGTAATCCACACTCAGTTCAGGGATAGTAATCCACTCTCATTGCAGGGATAGTAATCCATTCCCAGTGCAGGAATAGTAATCCACTCCCTGTGCACGGACAGTAATCCACTCTCAGTGCAGGGACTGTAATTCACTCCCAGTGCAGGGACAGAAATCCATTCCCAGTGCAGGGACAGTAATCCACTCCCAGTTCAGGGATAGTTATCCACTCTCAGTGCAGGGACAGTAATCCACTCTCAGTGCATGGACAGTAATCCGCTCCCAGTGCAGGGAAATTAATCCACTCTCAGTGCAGTGACAGAAATCCACTCACAGTGCAGGAATAGTAATCGACTCTCAGTGCAGGGACAGTAATCGACTCGCAGTGGAGTGACAGTAATCCACTCTCAGTGCAGGGACAGTAATCCACTCTCAGTGCAGGGACAGTTATCCAATCTCACTGCAGGGACAGTAATCCACTCCCAGTGCAGTGATAATAATCCACTCACAGTGCAGGGATAGTAATGCACTCTCAGTGCAGGAACGGTAATCCGCTCCCAGTGCAGGGACAGTAATCCATTCTCAGTGCCGGGACAGTAATCCACTCCCAGTCCAGGGACAGTAATCCACTCCTAGCACAAGGAAAGTAACCCACTCCCAGGGCAGGGATAGTAATCCACTCTCAGTGCAGGGACAGTAATCCACTCTCAGTGCAGGGACAGTAATACACTCCCAGTACAGGGACAGTAATACACTCCTAGCACAAGGACAGTAACCCACTCCCAGTGCAGGGACCGTAATCCACTCTCAGTGCAGGGACAGTAATCCACTCTCAGTGCAGTGGCAGTAATCCACTCGCAGTGCAGGGACAGTAATTCACTCTCAGTGCATGGATAGTAATCCACTCTCAGTGCAGGGACAGTAATCCACTCCCAGTGCAGGGATAGTAATCCACTCCCAGTGCAGGTACAGTAATCCACTCTCAGTGCAGCGACTGTAATCCACTCCCAGTGCAGGGACAGTAATCCACTCTCAGTTCAGGAACATTATTCCACTCCCAGTGCAGGGACAGTAGTCCACTCCCAGTGCAGGGACAGTAATCCACTCTCAGTTCAGGAACATTAATCCACTCCCAGTGCAGGGACAGTAATCCACTCTTATTACAGGGATATTAATCCAGTCTCAGTGCAGGGACATTAATACGCTACCAGTGCAGGGACATTAATCCACTCACTGTGCAGTGACAGTAATCCACTCCGAGTGCAGGGATAGTTATCCACTCACAGTGCAGGGATAGTAATCCACTCCCAGTGCGGGGACATTAATCCACTCACAGTGCAGGGACAGTAATCCACTCCCAGTCCAGGGACAGTAATCCACTCTCAGTGCAGGGACAGTAATCCACTCTCAGTACAGGGATAGCAATCCACTCTCAGTGCAGGGACAGTAATCCACTCCCAGTGCAGGGATAGTAATCCACTCTCAGTTCAGGGATAGTAATCCACTCCCAATGCAGTGACAGTAATCCACACCCAGTGCAGAGACATTAATCCACTCCCAGTGCAGGGACAGTAATCTACTCTCATTACAGGGATATTAATCCTCTCCCAGTACAGGGACAGTAATCCACAGTCAGTACAGGGATCGTAATCCACTCACAGTGCAGGGATAGTAATGCACTCTCAGTGCAGGGACAGTAATCCACTCAAAGTGCAGGAATAGTAATCCAATCCCAGGGCATGGATAGCTATCCACTCTGAGTGCAGGGAGAGTAATCCACTCCCAGTGCAGGGACAATAATCCACTCCCAGTGCAGGGAACGTAATCCACTCCCAGTGCAGGGATATTAATCCACTCTGAGTGCAGGGAGAGTAATCCACTCCCAGTGCAGGGATAGTTATCCACTCTCAGTGCAGGGATAGTAATGCACTCTCAGTTCAGGGATAGTAATCCACTCCCAGTGCAGTGACAGTAATCCACACCCAGTGCAGGGACTGTAATCCACTCCCAGTGCAGGGACAGTAATCCACTCTCATTACAGGGATATTAATCCAGTCTCAGTGCAGGGAGATTAATACGCTACCAGTGCAGGGACATTAATCCATTCACTGTGCAGTGACAGTAATCCACTCCGAGTGCAGGGATAGTTATCCACTCACAGTGCGGGGACATTAATCCACTCACAGTGCAGGGACAGTAATCCACTCCCAGTCCAGGGACAGTAATCCACTCTCAGTGCAGGGACAGTAATCCACTCTCAGTACAGGGATAGCAATCCACTCTCAGTGCAGGGACAGTAATCCACTCCCAGTGCAGGGATAGTAATGCACTCTCAGTGCAGGAACGGTAATCCGCTCCCAGTGCAGTGACAGTAATCCATTCTCAGTGCCGGGACAGTAATCCACTCCCAGTCCAGGGACAGTAATCCACTCCTAGCACAAGGAAAGTAACCCACTCCCAGGGCAGGGATAGTAATCCACTCTCAGTGCAGGGACAGTAATCCACTCTCAGTGCAGGGACAGTAATACACTCCCAGTACAGGGACAGTAATACACTCCTAGCACAAGGACAGTAACCCACTCCCAGTGCAGGGACCGTAATCCACTCTCAGTGCAGGGACAGTAATCCACTCTCAGTGCAGTGGCAGTAATCCACTCGCAGTGCAGGGACAGTAATTCACTCTCAGTGCAAGGATAGTAATCCACTCTCAGTGCAGGGACAGTAATCCACTCCCAGTGCAGGGATAGTAATCCACTCCCAGTGCAGGAATAGTAATCCTCTCCCAGTGCATGGATAGTAATCCACTCTCAGTGCAGGGACCGTAATCCACTCGCAGTGGAGGGACAGTAATCCACTCTCGATGCAGGGACAGTAATCTACTCTCAGAGGAGGGAGGGTAATCCGCTCCCAGTGCAGGGATAGTAATCCACTCTCAGTTCAGGGATAGTAATCCACTCCCAATGCAGTGACAGTAATCCACACCCAGTGCAGGGACATTAATCCACTCCCAGTGCAGGGACAGTAATCTACTCTCATTACAGGGATATTAATCCACTCTCAGTTCAGGGATAGTAATCCACTCCCAATGCAGTGACAGTAATCCACACCCAGTGCAGAGACATTAATCCACTCCCAGTGCAGGGACAGTAATCTACTCTCATTACAGGGATATTAATCCTCTCCCAGTACAGGGACAGTAATCCACAGTCAGTACAGGGATCGTAATCCACTCACAGTGCAGGGATAGTAATGCACTCTCAGTGCAGGGACAGTAATCCACTCAAAGTGCAGGAATAGTAATCCAATCCCAGGGCATGGATAGCTATCCACTCCCAGTGCAGGGACAGTAATCCACTCCCAGTGCAGGGACAATAATCCACTCCCAGTGCAGGGAACGTAATCCACTCCCAGTGCAGGGATAGTAATCCACTCCCAGTGCAGGGACCGTAATCCACTCCCAGTGCAGGGATAGTAATCCACTCCCAGTGCAGGGATAGTAATCCACTCTCAGTTCAGGGATAGTAATCCACTCCCAATGCAGTGACAGTAATCCACACCCAGTGCAGGGACATTAATCCACTCCCAGTGCAGGGACAGCAATCTACTCTCATTAGAGGGATATTAATCCACTCTGAGTGCAGGGAGAGTAATCCACTCCCAGTGCAGGGATAGTTATCCACTCTCAGTGCAGGGATAGTAATGCACTCTCAGTTCAGGGATAGTAATCCACTCCCAGTGCAGTGACAGTAATCCACTCCCAGTGCAGGGACAATAATCCACTCCCAGTGCAGGGAACGTAATCCACTCCCAGTGCAGGGATAGTAATCCACTCCCAGTGCAGGGACCGTAATCCACTCCCAGTGCAGGGATAGTAATCCACTCTCAGTTCAGGTATAGTAATCCACTCCCAATGCAGTAACAGTAATCCACACCCAGTGCAGGGACATTAATCCACTCCCAGTGCAGGGACAGCAATCTACTCTCATTAGAGGGATATTAATCCACTCTGAGTGCAGGGAGAGTAATCCACTCCCAGTGCAGGGATAGTTATCCACTCTCAGTGCAGGGATAGTAATGCACTCTCAGTTCAGGGATAGTAATCCACTCCCAGTGCAGTGACAGTAATCCACACCCAGTGCAGGGACTGTAATCCACTCCCAGTGCAGGGACAGTAATCCACTCTCATTACAGGGATATTAATCCAGTCTCAGTGCAGGGAGATTAATACGCTACCAGTGCAGGGACATTAATCCATTCACTGTGCAGTGACAGTAATCCACTCCGAGTGCAGGGATAGTTATCCACTCACAGTGCGGGGACATTAATCCACTCACAGTGCAGGGACAGTAATCCACTCCCAGTCCAGGGACAGTAATCCACTCTCAGTGCAGGGACAGTAATCCACTCTCAGTACAGGGATAGCAATCCACTCTCAGTGCAGGGACAGTAATCCACTCCCAGTGCAGGGATAGTAATCCACTGTCAGTACAGGGATAGTAATCCACTCTCAGTGCAGTGACAGTAATCCACTCCCAGTGCAGGGACAGTAATCTACTCCCAGTGCAGGGATATTAATCCACTCTAAGTGCACCGACATTAATCCGCTCTCAGTGCAGGGACATTAATCCTCTCCCAGTGCAGGGACAGTAATCCACTCTCAGTGCAGGAACAGTAATCCACTCTCAGTGCATGGACAGTAATCCGCTCCCTGTGCAGGGAAATTAATCCACTCTCAGTGCAGTGACAGTAATCCATTCACTGTGCAGGGATAGTAATCCACTCCCAGTGCAGGAATAGAAATCGACCCTCAGTGCAGGGACAGTAATCCACTCCCTTTGGAGGGACAGTAATCCACTGTCAGTGCAGGGACAGTAATCCACTCTCAGTGCAGGGTCAGTAATCCACTCTCAGTGCAGGGATAGTAATCCAATCTCACTGCAGGGACAGTAATCCACTCCCAGTGCAGGGATAATAATCCACACACAGTGCAGGGATAGTAATGCACTCTCAGTGCAGGGACAGTAATCCACTCCCAGTGCAGGGACATTTATCCACAGTCAGTATAGGGATCGTAATCCACTCCCTGTGCAGGAATAGTAATCCACTCCCTGTGCACAGACAGTAATCCACACTCAGTGCAGGGACAGTAATCCACTCTCAGTGCAGGGATAGTAATCCACTCCCAGTGCAGGGATAGTAATCCACACTCAGTTCAGGGATAGTAATCCACTCTCATTGCAGGGATAGTAATCCATTCCCAGTGCAGGAATAGTAATCCACTCCCTGTGCACGGACAGTAATCCACTCTCAGTGCAGGGACTGTAATTCACTCCCAGTGCAGGGACAGAAATCCATTCCCAGTGCAGGGACAGTAATCCACTCCCAGTTCAGGGATAGTTATCCACTCTCAGTGCAGGGACAGTAATCCACTCTCAGTGCATGGACAGTAATCCGCTCCCAGTGCAGGGAAATTAATCCACTCTCAGTGCAGTGACAGAAATCCACTCACAGTGCAGGAATAGTAATCGACTCTCAGTGCAGGGACAGTAATCGACTCGCAGTGGAGTGACAGTAATCCACTCTCAGTGCAGGGACAGTAATCCACTCTCAGTGCAGGGACAGTTATCCAATCTCACTGCAGGGACAGTAATCCACTCCCAGTGCAGTGATAATAATCCACTCACAGTGCAGGGATAGTAATGCACTCTCAGTGCAGGAACGGTAATCCGCTCCCAGTGCAGGGACAGTAATCCATTCTCAGTGCCGGGACAGTAATCCACTCCCAGTCCAGGGACAGTAATCCACTCCTAGCACAAGGAAAGTAACCCACTCCCAGGGCAGGGATAGTAATCCACTCTCAGTGCAGGGACAGTAATCCACTCTCAGTGCAGGGACAGTAATACACTCCCAGTACAGGGACAGTAATACACTCCTAGCACAAGGACAGTAACCCACTCCCAGTGCAGGGACCGTAATCCACTCTCAGTGCAGGGACAGTAATCCACTCTCAGTGCAGTGGCAGTAATCCACTCGCAGTGCAGGGACAGTAATTCACTCTCAGTGCATGGATAGTAATCCACTCTCAGTGCAGGGACAGTAATCCACTCCCAGTGCAGGGATAGTAATCCACTCCCAGTGCAGGTACAGTAATCCACTCTCAGTGCAGCGACTGTAATCCACTCCCAGTGCAGGGACAGTAATCCACTCTCAGTTCAGGAACATTATTCCACTCCCAGTGCAGGGACAGTAGTCCACTCCCAGTGCAGGGACAGTAATCCACTCTCAGTTCAGGAACATTAATCCACTCCCAGTGCAGGGACAGTAATCCACTCTTATTACAGGGATATTAATCCAGTCTCAGTGCAGGGACATTAATACGCTACCAGTGCAGGGACATTAATCCACTCACTGTGCAGTGACAGTAATCCACTCCGAGTGCAGGGATAGTTATCCACTCACAGTGCAGGGATAGTAATCCACTCCCAGTGCGGGGACATTAATCCACTCACAGTGCAGGGACAGTAATCCACTCCCAGTCCAGGGACAGTAATCCACTCTCAGTGCAGGGACAGTAATCCACTCTCAGTACAGGGATAGCAATCCACTCTCAGTGCAGGGACAGTAATCCACTCCCAGTGCAGGGATAGTAATCCACTCTCAGTTCAGGGATAGTAATCCACTCCCAATGCAGTGACAGTAATCCACACCCAGTGCAGAGACATTAATCCACTCCCAGTGCAGGGACAGTAATCTACTCTCATTACAGGGATATTAATCCTCTCCCAGTACAGGGACAGTAATCCACAGTCAGTACAGGGATCGTAATCCACTCACAGTGCAGGGATAGTAATGCACTCTCAGTGCAGGGACAGTAATCCACTCAAAGTGCAGGAATAGTAATCCAATCCCAGGGTATGGATAGCTATCCACTCTGAGTGCAGGGAGAGTAATCCACTCCCAGTGCAGGGACAATAATCCACTCCCAGTGCAGGGAACGTAATCCACTCCCAGTGCAGGGATATTAATCCACTCTGAGTGCAGGGAGAGTAATCCACTCCCAGTGCAGGGATAGTTATCCACTCTCAGTGCAGGGATAGTAATGCACTCTCAGTTCAGGGATAGTAATCCACTCCCAGTGCAGTGACAGTAATCCACACCCAGTGCAGGGACTGTAATCCACTCCCAGTGCAGGGACAGTAATCCACTCTCATTACAGGGATATTAATCCAGTCTCAGTGCAGGGAGATTAATACGCTACCAGTGCAGGGACATTAATCCATTCACTGTGCAGTGACAGTAATCCACTCCGAGTGCAGGGATAGTTATCCACTCACAGTGCGGGGACATTAATCCACTCACAGTGCAGGGACAGTAATCCACTCCCAGTCCAGGGACAGTAATCCACTCTCAGTGCAGGGACAGTAATCCACTCTCAGTACAGGGATAGCAATCCACTCTCAGTGCAGGGACAGTAATCCAATCTCACTGCAGGGACAGTAATCCACTCCCAGTGCAGTGATAATAATCCACTGACAGTGCAGGGATAGTAATGCACTCTCAGTGCAGGAACGGTAATCCACTCCCAGTCCAGGGACAGTAATCCACTCCTAGCACAAGGAAAGTAACCCACTCCCAGGGCAGGGATAGTAATCCACTCTCAGTGCAGGGACAGTAATCCACTCTCAGTGCAGGGACAGTAATACACTCCCAGTACAGGGACAGTAATACACTCCTAGCACAAGGAAAGTAACCCACTCCCAGGGCAGGGATAGTAATCCACTCTCAGTGCAGGGACATTAATCCACTCCCAGTGCAGGGACTGTAATCCACTCCCAGTGCAGGGACAGTAATCTACTCTCATTACAGGGATATTAATCCACTCTCAGTGCAGGGAGAGTAATCCGCTCCCAGTGCAGGGATAGTAATCCACTCTCAGTAAAGGGATAGTAATCCACTCCCAGTGCAGGGATAGTAATCCACTCCCAGTGCAGGGATAGTAATCCACTGTCAGTGCAGGGACAGTAATCCACTCTAAGTGCACCGACATTAATGCACTGTCAGTGCAGGTACATTAATCCACTCCCATTGCAGGGACAGTAATCCGCTCCCAGTGCAGGGAAATTGATCCACTCTCAGTGCAGGAATAGTAATCTACTCTCAGTGAAGGGATAGCAATCCACTCCCAATGGAGTGATAGTAATCCACTCTCAGTGCAGGGACAGTAACCCACTCCCAGTCCAGGGATATTAATCCACTCCCAGTGCAGTGACAGTAACCACTCCCAGTGCAGGGACAGTAATCCACTCCCAGTGCAGGGACCGTAATCCACTCCCAGTGCATGGTTAGTAATCCACTCTTAGTGCAGGGACATTAATCCACTCACAGTGCAGGAACAGTAATCCACTCCCAGTGCAGTGATATTAATCCACTCCCAGTGCAGGGATAGTAATCCACTCTCACTGCAGAGACTGTAATCCACTCCAATGCAGGGACAGTAAACCATTCACAGTGCAGGGACAGTAATCCACTCTCACTGCAGGGACAGTAATCCACTCCCAGTGCAGGGACAGTAAACCATTCACAGTGCAGTGACAGTAATCCACTCAGTGCAGGGACTGTAATCCACTCCCAGTGCAGGGACCGTAATCCACTCCCAGTACAAGGACAGTAACCCACACCCAGTGCATGGACAGTAATCCACTCCCAGCACAGGGATAGGAATCCACTCTCAGGGCAGGAACATTAATCCGCTCTCAGTGCAGGGACAGTAATCCACTCAGTGTGCAGGCATAATAATCCACACTCAGTGCAGGGATGGTAATTCACTCTCAGTGCATGGATAGTAATCCACTCTTGTTGCAGGGACAGTAATCCACTCCCAGTGCAGGGACAGTAATCCACTCCCAGTGCAGGGACAGTAATTCACTCTCATTGCATGGATAGTAATCCACTCTCAGTGCAGGGATAGTAATCCGCTCTCAGTGCAGGGACAGTAGTCCACTCCCAGTACAGGAATAGTTATCTACTCTCAGTGCAGGGATAGCAATCCACTCCCAGTGCAGGGACAGTAATCCACTCCCAGTGCAGGGACAGTAAACCATTCACAGTGCAGTGACAGTAATCCACTCAGTGCAGGGACTGTAATCCACTCCCAGTGCAGGGACCGTAATCCACTCCCAGTACAAGGACAGTAACCCACACCCAGTGCATGGACAGTAATCCACTCCCAGCACAGGGATAGGAATCCACTCTCAGGGCAGGAACATTAATCCGCTCTCAGTGCAGGGACAGTAATCCACTCAGTGTGCAGGCATAATAATCCACACTCAGTGCAGGGATGGTAATTCACTCTCAGTGCATGGATAGTAATCCACTCTTGTTGCAGGGACAGTAATCCACTCCCAGTGCAGGGACAGTAATCCACTCCCAGTGCAGGGACAGTAATTCACTCTCATTGCATGGATAGTAATCCACTCTCAGTGCAGGGATAGTAATCCGCTCTCAGTGCAGGGACAGTAGTCCACTCCCAGTACAGGAATAGTTATCTACTCTCAGTGCAGGGATAGCAATCCACTCCCAGTGCAGGGACAGTAATCCACTCTCAGTGCAGGGACAGTAATCCACTCCCAGTGCATGGATAGTAATCCACTCTCACTGCAGAGACTGTAATCCACACCAATGCAGGGACAGTAAATCATTCACAGTGCAGGAACAGTAATACAATCTCACTGCAGTGACAGTAATCCACTCTCAGTGCAGGGACAGTAATCCACTCCCAGTGCAGGGACAGTAATTCACTCTCAGTGCAGGGACAGTAATCCACTCTCAGTGCAGGGACAGTAATCCACTCCCAGTGCAGGGACCGTAATCCACTCCCAGTACAAGGACAGTAATCCACTCTCAGTGCAGGGATAGCAATCCACTCTCAGTGCAGGGACAGTAATCCACTCCAAGTACAGGGATAGTAATTCACTCTCAGTGCAGGGACGGTATTTCACTCTCAGTGCATGGATAGTAATCCACTCCCAGTGTAGGGACAGTAATCCACTCCCAGTGCAGGGACAGTAATCCACTCCTAGTGCATGGATAGTAATCCACTCTCAGTGCAGGGATAGTAATCCACTCTCAGTGCAGGAACGGTAATTCACTCTCAGTGCATGGATAGTAATCCACTCCCAGTGCAGGGACAGTAATCCACTCCCAGTGCAGGGACAGTAATCCACTCCTAGTGCATCGATAGTAATCCACTCTCAGTGCAGGGATAGTACTCCACTCTCAGTGCATGGATAGTAATCAATCTCAGTGCAGGGACAGTAATCCTCTCCCAGTGCAGGGATAGTAATCCAATCTCTGTGCATGGATAGTAATCCACTCTCAGTGCAGGGACAGTAATCCACTCCCAGTGCAGGGATAGTAATCCACTCTCTGTGCATGGATAGTAATCCACTCTCAGTGCAGGGATAGTAATCCACTCTCAGTGCAGGGTTAGTAATCCACTCTCAGTGCAGGGACGGTAATTCACTCTCAGTGCATGGATAGTAATCCACTCTCAGTGCAGGGACAGTAATCCACTCCCAGTGCAGGGATAGTAATCCAATCTCAGTGCAGGGGCAGTAACGCACTCCAAGTGCAGGGATATTAATCCACTCCCAGTGCAGGGACAGTAACCTACTCCCAGTGCAGGGACAGTAATCCGCTCCCAGTGCAGGTACAGTAAACCATTCACAGTGCAGTGACAGTAATCCACACCCAGTGCAGGGACAGTAATCCACTCCCAGTGCTGGGACAGTAATCCATTCTCAGTGCAGGGACAGTAATCTACTCCCAGTAGAGGGACAGTAATCCACTCCTAGCACAAGGATAGTAACCCACTCCCAGTGCAGGGATAGTAAACCACTACCAGTGTACGAACAGTAATCCACTCCCAGAGGAGGGAGGGTAATCCGCTCCCAGTGCAGGGATAGTAATCCACTCGCAGTGCAGGGATGGTAATTCACGCCCAGTGCAGGGACAGTAATTCACTCTCAGTGCATGGATAGTAATCCACTCTCAGTGCAGGGATATTAATCTACTCCCAGCGCAGGGACATTAATCCGCTCCCAGTGCAGGGACAGTAATCCCCTCCCAGTGCAGGGATATTAATCCACTCCCAGTGCAGGGATAGTAATCCACTCCCAGTGCAGGAACAGTAAACCGCTCGCAGTGCATGGACAGTAATCCACTCCCAGTGCAGGGACAGGAACCCACTCCCAGTGCAGGGACAGTAATCCACTCTCAATACAGGGATAGTAATCCGCTCCCAGTGCAGGGATAGGAATCCACTCACATTGAAGGGATAGTAATCCACTCCCAGTGCAGTGATAGTATTCCACTCTCAGTGCAGGGACATTAATGCACTCCCAGAGAAGGGGCAGTAATCCATTCTCGGTGGAGTGACAGTAATCCACTCCCAGTGCATGGATAGTAATCCACTCCCAGTGCAGGGATGGTAATTCACTCTCAGTGCATGGATAGAAATCCACTCTCGTTGCAGGGACAGTAATCTACTCCCAGTACAGGGACCATAATCCACTCCCAGTGCAGGGACAGTAATCCACTCCCAGTGCAGGAATAGTAATCCTCTCACAGTGCATGGATAGTAATCCACTCTCAGTGCAGGGACAGTAATCTACTCCCAGTACAGGGACCGTAATCCACTCCCAGTGCAGGGACAGTAATCCATTCTCAGTGCTGGGATAGTAATCCACTCGCAGTGCAGTAATAGTAATCCACTCTCAGTGCAGGGTCAGTAATCCACTCCCAGTGCAGGGATAGTAATCCACTCCCAGAGCAGGGACAGCAACCCACTCTCAGTACAGGGATAGTAATCCACTCTCAGTGCAGGGATAGTAATCCACTCTTGTTGCAGGGACAGTAATCCACTCCCAGTGCAGGGATGGTAATTCACTCTCAGTGCATGGATAGAAATCCACTCTCAGTGCAGGGATAGTAATCCACTCTCAGTGCAGGGACAGTAATCCACTCCCAGTGCAGGGATAGTAATTCACTCTCACTACAGGGATGGTAATTCACTCTCACTGCATGGATAGTAATCCATTCTCAGTGCAAGGACAGTAATTCACTCTCAGTGCATGGATAGTAATCCACTTCCAGTGCAGGGACAGTAATCCATTCTCAGTGCAGGGACAGTAATCCACTCTCAGTGCAGGGACAGTAACCCACTCCCAGAGCAGCTATATTAATCCACTCCAAGTGCAGTGACAGTAACCCACTCCCAGTGCAGGGACAGTAATCCTCTCCCAGTGCAGGGACCGTAATCCTCTCCCAGTGCAGGGATAGTAATCCACTCTCACTGCAGGGACAGTAATCAACTCTCAGTGCAGGGATAGTAATCCACTCCCAGTGCAGGGATTGCAATCCACTCCCAGTGCAGTGACAGTAATCAACTCTCAGTACAGGGATAGTAATCCACTCTCAGTGCACGGACATTAATCCACTCTCAGTGCAGGGACAGGAACCCACTCCCAGTGCAGGGACAGTAATCCACTCTCAATACAGAGATAGTAATCCACTCCCAGTGCAGGGATAGGAATCCACTCACATTGAAGGGATAGTAATCCACTCTCAGTGCAGGGACATTAATGCACTCCCAGAGAAGGGGCAGTAATCCATTCTCGGTGGAGTGACAGTAATCCACTCACAGTGCAGGGATAGTAATCCACTCCCAGTGCAGGGATGGTAATTCACTCTCAGTGCATGGATAGAAATCCACTCTCGTTGCAGGGACAGTAATCTACTCCCAGTGCATCGACCATAATCCACTCCCAGTGCAGGGACAGTAATCCACTCCCAGTGCAGGAATAGTAATCCACTCCCAGTGCAGGGATATTAATCCACTCCCATTGCAGTGACTGTAAACCACTCCCAGTGCAGGGACAGTAATCTACTCCCAGTACAGGGACCGTAATCCACTCCCAGTACAGGGATAGTAACCCACTCCCAGTGCAGGGATATTAACCCACTCCCATTGCAGTGACTGTAAACCACTCCCAATGCAGGGACAGTAATCTACTCCCAGTACAGGGACCGTAATCCACTCCCAGTACAGGGATATTAATCCACTCCCATTGCAGTGACAGTAAACCACTCCCAGTGCAGGGACCGTAATCCACTCCCAGTGCAGGGACAGTAATCCACTCCCAGTGCAGGAATAGTAATCCTCTCCCAGTGCATGGATAGTAATCCACTCTCAGTGCAGGGACCGTAATCCACTCGCAGTGGAGGGACAGTAATCCACTCTCGATGCAGGGACAGTAATCTACTCTCAGAGGAGGGAGGGTAATCCGCTCCCAGTGCAGGGATAGTAATCCACTCTCAGTTCAGGGATAGTAATCCACTCCCAATGCAGTGACAGTAATCCACACCCAGTGCAGGGACATTAATCCACTCCCAGTGCAGGGACAGTAATCTACTCTCATTACAGGGATATTAATCCACTCTCAGTTCAGGGATAGTAATCCACTCCCAATGCAGTGACCGTAATCCACACCCAGTGCAGAGACATTAATCCACTCCCAGTGCAGGGACAGTAATCTACTCTCATTACAGGGATATTAATCCTCTCCCAGTACAGGGACAGTAATCCACAGTCAGTACAGGGATCGTAATCCACTCACAGTGCAGGGATAGTAATGCACTCTCAGTGCAGGGACAGTAATCCACTCAAAGTGCAGGAATAGTAATCCAATCCCAGGGCATGGATAGCTATCCACTCCCAGTGCAGGGACAGTAATCCACTCCCAGTGCAGGGACAATAATCCACTCCCAGTGCAGGGAACGTAATCCACTCCCAGTGCAGGGATAGTAATCCACTCCCAGTGCAGGGACCGTAATCCACTCCCAGTGCAGGGATAGTAATCCACTCCCAGTGCAGGGATAGTAATCCACTCTCAGTTCAGGGATAGTAATCCACTCCCAATGCAGTGACAGTAATCCACACCCAGTGCAGGGACATTAATCCACTCCCAGTGCAGGGACAGCAATCTACTCTCATTAGAGGGATATTAATCCACTCTGAGTGCAGGGAGAGTAATCCACTCCCAGTGCAGGGATAGTTATCCACTCTCAGTGCAGGGATAGTAATGCACTCTCAGTTCAGGGATAGTAATCCACTCCCAGTGCAGTGACAGTAATCCACACCCAGTGCAGGGACTGTAATCCACTCCCAGTGCAGGGACAGTAATCCACTCTCATTACAGGGATATTAATCCAGTCTCAGTGCAGGGAGATTAATACGCTACCAGTGCAGGGACATTAATCCATTCACTGTGCAGTGACAGTAATCCACTCCGAGTGCAGGGATAGTTATCCACTCACAGTGCGGGGACATTAATCCACTCACAGTGCAGGGACAGTAATCCACTCCCAGTCCAGGGACAGTAATCCACTCTCAGTGCAGGGACAGTAATCCACTCTCAGTACAGGGATAGCAATCCACTCTCAGTGCAGGGACAGTAATCCACTCCCAGTGCAGGGATAGTAATCCACTGTCAGTACAGGGATAGTAATCCACTCTCAGTGCAGTGACAGTAATCCACTCCCAGTGCAGGGACAGTAATCTACTCCCAGTGCAGGGATATTAATCCACTCTAAGTGCACCGACATTAATCCGCTCTCAGTGCAGGGACATTAATCCTCTCCCAGTGCAGGGACAGTAATCCACTCTCAGTGCAGGAACAGTAATCCACTCTCAGTGCATGGACAGTAATCCGCTCCCTGTGCAGGGAAATTAATCCACTCTCAGTGCAGTGACAGTAATCCATTCACTGTGCAGGGATAGTAATCCACTCCCAGTGCAGGAATAGAAATCGACCCTCAGTGCAGGGACAGTAATCCACTCCCTTTGGAGGGACAGTAATCCACTGTCAGTGCAGGGACAGTAATCCACTCTCAGTGCAGGGTCAGTAATCCACTCTCAGTGCAGGGATAGTAATCCAATCTCACTGCAGGGACAGTAATCCACTCCCAGTGCAGGGACATTTATCCACAGTCAGTATAGGGATCGTAATCCACTCCCTGTGCAGGAATAGTAATCCACTCCCTGTGCACAGACAGTAATCCACACGCAGTGCAGGGACAGTAATCCACTCTCAGTGCAGGGAGAGTAATCCACTCCCAGTGCAGGGATAGTAATCCACTCTCAGTTCAGGGATAGTAATCCACTCTCAGTGCAGGGATAGTAATCCACTCCCTGTGCACGGACAGTAATCCACTCTCAGTGCAGGGACTGTAATTCACTCCCAGTGCAGGGACAGAAATCCATTCCCAGTGCAGGGACAGTAATCCACTCCCAGTTCAGGGATAGTTATCCACTCTCAGTGCAGGGACAGTAATCCACTCTCAGTGCATGGACAGTAATCCGCTCCCAGTGCAGGGAAATTAATCCACTCTCAGTGCAGTGACAGAAATCCACTCACAGTGCAGGAATAGTAATCGACTCTCAGTGCAGGGACAGTAATCCACTCGCAGTGGAGTGACAGTAATCCACTCTCAGTGCAGGGACAGTAATCCAATCTCACTGCAGGGACAGTAATCCACTCCCAGTGCAGTGATAATAATCCACTGACAGTGCAGGGATAGTAATGCACTCTCAGTGCAGGAACGGTAATCCGCTCCCAGTGCAGGGACAGTAATCCATTCTCAGTGCCGGGACAGTAATCCACTCCCAGTCCAGGGACAGTAATCCACTCCTAGCACAAGGAAAGTAACCCACTCCCAGGGCAGGGACAGTAATCCACTCTCAGTGCAGGGACAGTAATCCACTCTCAGTGCAGGGACAGTAATACACTCCCAGTACAGGGACAGTAATACACTCCTAGCACAAGGACAGTAACCCACTCCCAGTGCAGGGACCGTAATCCACTCTCAGTGCAGGGACAGTAATCCACTCTCAGTGCAGTGGCAGTAATCCACTCGCAGTGCAGGGACAGTAATTCACTCTCAGTGCATGGATAGTAATCCACTCTCAGTGCAGGGACAGTAATCCACTCCCAGTGCAGGGATAGTAATCCACTCCCAGTGCAGGTACAGTAATCCACTCTCAGTGCAGCAACTGTAATCCACTCTCAGTGCATGGATAGTAATCCACTCTCAGTTCAGGAACATTATTCCACTCCCAGTGCAGGGACAGTAGTCCACTCCCAGTGCAGGGACAGTAATCCACTCTCAGTTCAGGAACATTAATCCACTCCCAGTGCAGGGACAGTAATCCACTCTTATTACAGGGATATTAATCCAGTCTCAGTGCAGGGAGATTAATACGCTACCAGTGCAGGGACATTAATCCACTCACTGTGCAGTGACAGTAATCCACTCCGAGTGCAGGGATAGTTATCCACTCACAGTGCAGGGATAGTAATCCACTCCCAGTGCGGGGACATTAATCCACTCACAGTGCAGGGACAGTAATCCACTCCCAGTCCAGGGACAGTAATCCACTCTCAGTGCAGGGACAGTAATCCACTCTCAGTACAGGGATAGCAATCCACTCTCAGTGCAGGGACAGTAATCCACTCCCAGTGCAGGGATAGTAATCCACTGTCAGTACAGGGATAGTAATCCACTCTCAGTGCAGTGACAGTAATCCACTCCCAGTGCAGGGACAGTAATCTACTCCCAGTGCAGGGATATTAATCCACTCTAAGTGCACCGACATTAATCCGCTCTCAGTGCAGGGACATTAATCCTCTCCCAGTGCAGGGACAGTAATCCACTCTCAGTGCAGGAACAATAATCCACTCTCAGTGCATGGACAGTAATCTGCTCCCAGTGCAGGGAAATTAATCCACTCTCAGTGCAGTGACAGTAATCCATTCACTGTGCAGGGATAGTAATCCACTCCCAGTGCAGGAATAGAAATAGACCCTCAGTGCAGGGACAGTAATCCACTCCCTTTGGAGGGACAGTAATCCACTGTCAGTGCAGGGACAGTAATGCACTCTCAGTGCAGGGACAGTAATCCACTCCCAGTGCAGGGACAGCAATCCACTGTCCGTGCAGGGACATTAATCCACTCCCAGTACAGGGACAGTAATCCACTCTCAGTGCAGGGATAGTAATCCACTCTCAGTGCAGGGATAGTAATCCAATCTCACTGCAGGGACAGTAATCCACTCCCAGTGCAGGGGTAATAATCCACTCACAGTGCAGGGATAGTAATGCACTCTCAGTGCAGGGACAGTAATCCACTCCCAGTGCAGGGACATTAATCCACTCCCAGTACTGTGACAGTAATCCACAGTCAGTACAGGGGTCATAATCCACTCCCTGTGCAGGGACAGTAATCCACTCCCAGTGCAGGGATAGTAATCCACTCAAAGTGCAGGAATAGTAATCCAATCCCAGGGCATGGATAGCTATCCACTCCCAGTGCAGGGACAGTAATCCACTCCCAGTGCAGGGACATTAATCCACTCCCAGTGCAGGGACCGTAATCCACTCCCAGTGCAGGGATAGTAATCCACTCCCAGTGCAGGGACAGCAATCCACTCTCAGTGCAGGGACATTAATCCACTCCCAGTGCAGGGACCGTAATACACTCCCTGTGCAGGGATAGTAATCCACTCCCAGTGCAGGGACCGTAATCCACTCCCAGTGCAGGGATAGTAATCCACTCCCAGGGCAGGGATAGTAATCCACTCTCAGTTCAGGGATAGTAATCCACTCCCAATGCAGTGACAGAAATCCACACCCAGTGCAGGGAGAGTAATCCACTCCCAGTGCAGGGATAGTAATCCACTCGCATTACAGGGATATTAATCCACTCTCAGGGCAGGGACAGTAATCCACTCTCAGTGCCGGGACATTAATCCACTCCCAGTACAGGGACAGTAATCCACAGTCAGTACAGGGATCGTAATCCACTCCCAGTGCAGGGAGAGTAATCCACTCCCAGTGCATGGATAGTTATCCACTCCCAGTGCAGGGACAGTAATCCACTCCCAGGGCAGGGATAGTAATCCACTCCCAGTGCAGGGACAGTAATCCACTCGCAGTGGAGTGACAGTAATCCACTCTCAGTGCAGGGACAGTAATCCAATCTCACTGCAGGGACAGTAATCCACTCCCAGTGCAGTGATAATAATCCACTGACAGTGCAGGGATAGTAATGCACTCTCAGTGCAGGAACGGTAATCCGCTCCCAGTGCAGGGACAGTAATCCATTCTCAGTGCCGGGACAGTAATCCACTCCCAGTCCAGGGACAGTAATCCACTCCTAGCACAAGGAAAGTAACCCACTCCCAGGGCAGGGACAGTAATCCACTCTCAGTGCAGGGACAGTAATCCACTCTCAGTGCAGGGACAGTAATACACTCCCAGTACAGGGACAGTAATACACTCCTAGCACAAGGACAGTAACCCACTCCCAGTGCAGGGACCGTAATCCACTCTCAGTGCAGGGACAGTAATCCACTCTCAGTGCAGTGGCAGTAATCCACTCGCAGTGCAGGGACAGTAATTCACTCTCAGTGCATGGATAGTAATCCACTCTCAGTGCAGGGACAGTAATCCACTCCCAGTGCAGGGATAGTAATCCACTCCCAGTGCAGGTACAGTAATCCACTCTCAGTGTAGCAACTGTAATCCACTCTCAGTGCATGGATAGTAATCCACTCTCAGTTCAGGAACATTATTCCACTCCCAGTGCAGGGACAGTAGTCCACTCCCAGTGCAGGGACAGTAATCCACTCTCAGTTCAGGAACATTAATCCACTCCCAGTGCAGGGACAGTAATCCACTCTTATTACAGGGATATTAATCCAGTCTCAGTGCAGGGAGATTAATACGCTACCAGTGCAGGGACATTAATCCACTCACTGTGCAGTGACAGTAATCCACTCCGAGTGCAGGGATAGTTATCCACTCACAGTGCAGGGATAGTAATCCACTCCCAGTGCGGGGACATTAATCCACTCACAGTGCAGGGACAGTAATCCACTCCCAGTCCAGGGACAGTAATCCACTCTCAGTGCAGGGACAGTAATCCACTCTCAGTACAGGGATAGCAATCCACTCTCAGTGCAGGGACAGTAATCCACTCCCAGTGCAGGGATAGTAATCCACTGTCAGTACAGGGATAGTAATCCACTCTCAGTGCAGTGACAGTAATCCACTCCCAGTGCAGGGACAGTAATCTACTCCCAGTGCAGGGATATTAATCCACTCTAAGTGCACCGACATTAATCCGCTCTCAGTGCAGGGACATTAATCCTCTCCCAGTGCAGGGACAGTAATCCACTCTCAGTGCAGGAACAATAATCCACTCTCAGTGCATGGACAGTAATCTGCTCCCAGTGCAGGGAAATTAATCCACTCTCAGTGCAGTGACAGTAATCCATTCACTGTGCAGGGATAGTAATCCACTCCCAGTGCAGGAATAGAAATAGACCCTCAGTGCAGGGACAGTAATCCACTCCCTTTGGAGGGACAGTAATCCACTGTCAGTGCAGGGACAGTAATGCACTCTCAGTGCAGGGACAGTAATCCACTCCCAGTGCAGGGACAGCAATCCACTGTCCGTGCAGGGACATTAATCCACTCCCAGTACAGGGACAGTAATCCACTCTCAGTGCAGGGATAGTAATCCACTCTCAGTGCAGGGATAGTAATCCAATCTCACTGCAGGGACAGTAATCCACTCCCAGTGCAGGGGTAATAATCCACTCACAGTGCAGGGATAGTAATGCACTCTCAGTGCAGGGACAGTAATCCACTCCCAGTGCAGGGACATTAATCCACTCCCAGTACTGTGACAGTAATCCACAGTCAGTACAGGGGTCATAATCCACTCCCTGTGCAGGGACAGTAATCCACTCCCAGTGCAGGGATAGTAATCCACTCAAAGTGCAGGAATAGTAATCCAATCCCAGGGCATGGATAGCTATCCACTCCCAGTGCAGGGACAGTAATCCACTCCCAGTGCAGGGACATTAATCCACTCCCAGTGCAGGGACCGTAATCCACTCCCAGTGCAGGGATAGTAATCCACTCCCAGTGCAGGGACAGCAATCCACTCTCAGTGCAGGGACATTAATCCACTCCCAGTGCAGGGACCGTAATCCACTCCCTGTGCAGGGATAGTAATCCACTCCCAGTGCAGGGACCGTAATCCACTCCCAGTGCAGGGATAGTAATCCACTCCCAGGGCAGGGATAGTAATCCACTCTCAGTTCAGGGATAGTAATCCACTCCCAATGCAGTGACAGAAATCCACACCCAGTGCAGGGAGAGTAATCCACTCCCAGTGCAGGGATAGTAATCCACTCGCATTACAGGGATATTAATCCACTCTCAGGGCAGGGACAGTAATCCACTCTCAGTGCCGGGACATTAATCCACTCCCAGTACAGGGACAGTAATCCACAGTCAGTACAGGGATCGTAATCCACTCCCAGTGCAGGGAGAGTAATCCACTCCCAGTGCATGGATAGTTATCCACTCCCAGTGCAGGGACAGTAATCCACTCCCAGGGCAGGGATAGTAATCCACTCAAAGTGCAGGAATAGTAATCCACTCCCAGTGCATGGATAGTTATCCACTCCCAGTGCAGTGACAGTAATCCACTCTCAGTGCAGAGACATTAATCCACTCCCAGTGCAGGGACAGTAAACCACAGTCAGTACAGGGATCGTAATTCACTCTCAGTGCAGGGACAGTAATCCACTCCCAGTGCAGTGACAGTAATCCACTCTCTGTGCAGAGACATTAATCCACTCCCAGTGCAGGGACAGTAATCCACAGTCAGTACAGGGATCGTAATTCACTCTCAGTGCAGGGACTGTAATCCACTCCCAGTGCAGGGACAGTAATCCACTCTCAGTGCAGGGAGAGTAATCCACTCCCAGTGCAGGGATAGTAATCCACTCTCAGTTCAGGGATAGTAATCCACTCCCAATGTAGTGACAGTAATCCACACCCAGTGCAGGGACATTAATCCACTCCCAGTGCAGGGACTGTAATCCACTCCCAGTGCAGGGACAGTAATCTACTCTCATTACAGGGATATTAATCCACTCTCAGTGCAGGGAGTGTAATCCGCTCCCAGTGCAGGGATAGTAATCCACTCTCAGTAAAGGGATAGTAATCCACTCCCAGTGCAGGGATAGTAATCCAATCTCAGTGCAGGGACAGTAATCCATTCCCAGTGCACCGACATTAATCCACTGTCAGTGCAGGGACAGTAATCCACTCTAAGTGCACCGACATTAATCCACTGTCAGTGCAGGGACAGTAATCCACTCTAAGTGCACCGACATTAATCCACTGTCAGTGCAGGTACATTAATCCGCTCCCAGTGTAGGGAAATTGATCCACTCTCAGTGCAGGAATAGTAATCTACTCTCAGTGAAGGGATAGCAATCCACTCCCAGTGGAGTGATAGTAATCCACTCTCAGTGCAGGGACAGTAACCCACTCCCAGTCCCGGGATATTAATCCACTCCCAGTGCAGTGACAGTAACCACTCCCAGTGCAGGGACAGTAATCCACTCCTAGTGCAGGGACCGTAATCCACTCCCAGTGCATGGTTAGTAATCCACTCTTAGTGCAGGGACATTAATCCACTCACAGTGCAGGAACAGTAATCCACTCCCAGTGCAGTGATATTAATCCACTCCCAGTGCAGGGATAGTAATCCACTCCCTGTGCATGGATAGTAATCCACTCTCACTGCAGAGACTGTAATCCACTCCAATGCAGGGACAGTAAACCATTCACAGTGCAGGGACAGTAATCCACTCTCACTGCAGGGACAGTAATCCACTCTCAGTGCAGGGATAGTAATCCAATCTCACTGCAGGGACAGTAATCCACTCCCTGTGCAGGGATAATAATCCACTCACAGTGCAGGGATAGTAATGCACTCTCAGTGCAGGGACAGTAATCCACTCCCAGTGCAGGGACATTAATCCACTCCCAGTACTGTGACAGTAATCCACAGTCAGTACAGGGATCATAATCCACTCCCTGTGCAGGGACAGTAATCCACTCCCAGTGCAGGGATAGTAATCCACTCAAAGTGCAGGAATAGTAATCCAATCCCAGGGCATGGATAGCTATCCACTCCCAGTGCAGGGACAGTAATCCACTCCCAATGCAGGGACATTAATCCACTCCCAGTGCAGGGACCGTAATCCACTCCCAGTGCAGGGATAGTAATCCACTCCCAGTGCAGGGACAGCAATCCACTCTCAGTGCAGGGACATTAATCCACTCCCAGTGCAGGGACCGTAATCCACTCCCTGTGCAGGGATAGTAATCCACTCCCAGTGCAGGGACCGTAATACACTCCCTGTGCAGGGATAGTAATCCACTCCCAGTGCAGGGACCGTAATCCACTCCCAGTGCAGGGATAGTAATCCACTCCCAGGGCAGGGATAGTAATCCACTCTCAGTTCAGGGATAGTAATCCACTCCCAATGCAGTGACAGAAATCCACACCCAGTGCAGGGAGAGTAATCCACTCCCAGTGCAGGGATAGTAATCCACTCGCATTACAGGGATATTAATCCACTCTCAGGGCAGGGACAGTAATCCACTCTCAGTGCCGGGACATTAATCCACTCCCAGTACAGGGACAGTAATCCACAGTCAGTACAGGGATCGTAATCCACTCCCAGTGCAGGGAGAGTAATCCACTCCCAGTGCATGGATAGTTATCCACTCCCAGTGCAGGGACAGTAATCCACTCCCAGGGCAGGGATAGTAATCCAGTCCCAGTGCAGGGACAGTAATCCACTCGCAGTGGAGTGACAGTAATCCACTCTCAGTGCAGGGACAGTAATCCAATCTCACTGCAGGGACAGTAATCCACTCCCAGTGCAGTGATAATAATCCACTGACAGTGCAGGGATAGTAATGCACTCTCAGTGCAGGAACGGTAATCCGCTCCCAGTGCAGGGACAGTAATCCATTCTCAGTGCCGGGACAGTAATCCACTCCCAGTCCAGGGACAGTAATCCACTCCTAGCACAAGGAAAGTAACCCACTCCCAGGGCAGGGACAGTAATCCACTCTCAGTGCAGGGACAGTAATCCACTCTCAGTGCAGGGACAGTAATACACTCCCAGTACAGGGACAGTAATACACTCCTAGCACAAGGACAGTAACCCACTCCCAGTGCAGGGACCGTAATCCACTCTCAGTGCAGGGACAGTAATCCACTCTCAGTGCAGTGGCAGTAATCCACTCGCAGTGCAGGGACAGTAATTCACTCTCAGTGCATGGATAGTAATCCACTCTCAGTGCAGGGACAGTAATCCACTCCCAGTGCAGGGATAGTAATCCACTCCCAGTGCAGGTACAGTAATCCACTCTCAGTGCAGCAACTGTAATCCACTCTCAGTGCATGGATAGTAATCCACTCTCAGTTCAGGAACATTATTCCACTCCCAGTGCAGGGACAGTAGTCCACTCCCAGTGCAGGGACAGTAATCCACTCTCAGTTCAGGAACATTAATCCACTCCCAGTGCAGGGACAGTAATCCACTCTTATTACAGGGATATTAATCCAGTCTCAGTGCAGGGAGATTAATACGCTACCAGTGCAGGGACATTAATCCACTCACTGTGCAGTGACAGTAATCCACTCCGAGTGCAGGGATAGTTATCCACTCACAGTGCAGGGATAGTAATCCACTCCCAGTGCGGGGACATTAATCCACTCACAGTGCAGGGACAGTAATCCACTCCCAGTCCAGGGACAGTAATCCACTCTCAGTGCAGGGACAGTAATCCACTCTCAGTACAGGGATAGCAATCCACTCTCAGTGCAGGGACAGTAATCCACTCCCAGTGCAGGGATAGTAATCCACTGTCAGTACAGGGATAGTAATCCACTCTCAGTGCAGTGACAGTAATCCACTCCCAGTGCAGGGACAGTAATCTACTCCCAGTGCAGGGATATTAATCCACTCTAAGTGCACCGACATTAATCCGCTCTCAGTGCAGGGACATTAATCCTCTCCCAGTGCAGGGACAGTAATCCACTCTCAGTGCAGGAACAATAATCCACTCTCAGTGCATGGACAGTAATCTGCTCCCAGTGCAGGGAAATTAATCCACTCTCAGTGCAGTGACAGTAATCCATTCACTGTGCAGGGATAGTAATCCACTCCCAGTGCAGGAATAGAAATAGACCCTCAGTGCAGGGACAGTAATCCACTCCCTTTGGAGGGACAGTAATCCACTGTCAGTGCAGGGACAGTAATGCACTCTCAGTGCAGGGACAGTAATCCACTCCCAGTGCAGGGACAGCAATCCACTGTCCGTGCAGGGACATTAATCCACTCCCAGTACAGGGACAGTAATCCACTCTCAGTGCAGGGATAGTAATCCACTCTCAGTGCAGGGATAGTAATCCAATCTCACTGCAGGGACAGTAATCCACTCCCAGTGCAGGGGTAATAATCCACTCACAGTGCAGGGATAGTAATGCACTCTCAGTGCAGGGACAGTAATCCACTCCCAGTGCAGGGACATTAATCCACTCCCAGTACTGTGACAGTAATCCACAGTCAGTACAGGGGTCATAATCCACTCCCTGTGCAGGGACAGTAATCCACTCCCAGTGCAGAGATAGTAATCCACTCAAAGTGCAGGAATAGTAATCCAATCCCAGGGCATGGATAGCTATCCACTCCCAGTGCAGGGACAGTAATCCACTCCCAGTGCAGGGACATTAATCCACTCCCAGTGCAGGGACCGTAATCCACTCCCAGTGCAGGGATAGTAATCCACTCCCAGTGCAGGGACAGCAATCCACTCTCAGTGCAGGGACATTAATCCACTCCCAGTGCAGGGACCGTAATCCACTCCCTGTGCAGGGATAGTAATCCACTCCCAGTGCAGGGACCGTAATCCACTCCCAGTGCAGGGATAGTAATCCACTCCCAGGGCAGGGATAGTAATCCACTCTCAGTTCAGGGATAGTAATCCACTCCCAATGCAGTGACAGAAATCCACACCCAGTGCAGGGAGAGTAATCCACTCCCAGTGCAGGGATAGTAATCCACTCGCATTACAGGGATATTAATCCACTCTCAGGGCAGGGACAGTAATCCACTCTCAGTGCCGGGACATTAATCCACTCCCAGTACAGGGACAGTAATCCACAGTCAGTACAGGGATCGTAATCCACTCCCAGTGCAGGGAGAGTAATCCACTCCCAGTGCATGGATAGTTATCCACTCCCAGTGCAGGGACAGTAATCCACTCCCAGGGCAGGGATAGTAATCCACTCAAAGTGCAGGAATAGTAATCCACTCCCAGTGCATGGATAGTTATCCACTCCCAGTGCAGTGACAGTAATCCACTCTCAGTGCAGAGACATTAATCCACTCCCAGTGCAGGGACAGTAAACCACAGTCAGTACAGGGATCGTAATTCACTCTCAGTGCAGGGACAGTAATCCACTCCCAGTGCAGTGACAGTAATCCACTCTCTGTGCAGAGACATTAATCCACTCCCAGTGCAGGGACAGTAATCCACAGTCAGTACAGGGATCGTAATTCACTCTCAGTGCAGGGACTGTAATCCACTCCCAGTGCAGGGACAGTAATCCACTCTCAGTGCAGGGAGAGTAATCCACTCCCAGTGCAGGGATAGTAATCCACTCTCAGTTCAGGGATAGTAATCCACTCCCAATGTAGTGACAGTAATCCACACCCAGTGCAGGGACATTAATCCACTCCCAGTGCAGGGACTGTAATCCACTCCCAGTGCAGGGACAGTAATCTACTCTCATTACAGGGATATTAATCCACTCTCAGTGCAGGGAGTGTAATCCGCTCCCAGTGCAGGGATAGTAATCCACTCTCAGTAAAGGGATAGTAATCCACTCCCAGTGCAGGGATAGTAATCCACTCCCAGTGCAGGGATAGTAATCCAATCTCAGTGCAGGGACAGTAATCCATTCCCAGTGCACCGACATTAATCCACTGTCAGTGCAGGGACAGTAATCCACTCTAAGTGCACCGACATTAATCCACTGTCAGTGCAGGGACAGTAATCCACTCTAAGTGCACCGACATTAATCCACTGTCAGTGCAGGTACATTAATCCGCTCCCAGTGTAGGGAAATTGATCCACTCTCAGTGCAGGAATAGTAATCTACTCTCAGTGAAGGGATAGCAATCCACTCCCAGTGGAGTGATAGTAATCCACTCTCAGTGCAGGGACAGTAACCCACTCCCAGTCCCGGGATATTAATCCACTCCCAGTGCAGTGACAGTAACCACTCCCAGTGCAGGGACAGTAATCCACTCCTAGTGCAGGGACCGTAATCCACTCCCAGTGCATGGTTAGTAATCCACTCTTAGTGCAGGGACATTAATCCACTCACAGTGCAGGAACAGTAATCCACTCCCAGTGCAGTGATATTAATCCACTCCCAGTGCAGGGATAGTAATCCACTCCCTGTGCATGGATAGTAATCCACTCTCACTGCAGAGACTGTAATCCACTCCAATGCAGGGACAGTAAACCATTCACAGTGCAGGGACAGTAATCCACTCTCACTGCAGGGACAGTAATCCACTCTCAGTGCAGGGATAGTAATCCAATCTCACTGCAGGGACAGTAATCCACTCCCTGTGCAGGGATAATAATCCACTCACAGTGCAGGGATAGTAATGCACTCTCAGTGCAGGGACAGTAATCCACTCCCAGTGCAGGGACATTAATCCACTCCCAGTACTGTGACAGTAATCCACAGTCAGTACAGGGATCATAATCCACTCCCTGTGCAGGGACAGTAATCCACTCCCAGTGCAGGGATAGTAATCCACTCAAAGTGCAGGAATAGTAATCCAATCCCAGGGCATGGATAGCTATCCACTCCCAGTGCAGGGACAGTAATCCACTCCCAATGCAGGGACATTAATCCACTCCCAGTGCAGGGACCGTAATCCACTCCCAGTGCAGGGATAGTAATCCACTCCCAGTGCAGGGACAGCAATCCACTCTCAGTGCAGGGACATTAATCCACTCCCAGTGCAGGAACAGTAATCCACTCTCACTGCAGGGACAGTAATGCACTCCCAGTGCAGGGACAGTAAACCATTCACAGTGCAGGGACAGTAATCCTCTGCCAGTGCAGGGAAAGTAAACTATACACAGTGCAGGGACAGTAATCCACTCTCACTGCAGTGACAGTAATCCACTCTCAGTGCAGGGACAGTAATCCACTCCCAGTGCAGGGACTGTAATCCACTCCCAGTACAAGGACAGTAACCCACACCCAGTGCATGGACAGTAATCCACTCCCAGCACAGGGATAGGAATCCACTCTCAGGGCAGGAACATTAATCCGCTCTCAGTGCAGGGACAGTAATCCACTCAGTGTGCAGGCATAATAATCCACACTCAGTGCAGGGATGGTAATTCACTCTCAGTGCATGGATAGTAATCCACTCTTGTTGCAGGGACAGTAATCCACTCCCATTGCAGGGACAGTAATCCACTCCCAGTGCAGGGACAGTAATCCACTCCCAGTGCAGGGACATTAATCCACTCCCAGTACTGTGACAGTAATCCACAGTCAGTACAGGGATCTTAATCCACTCCCTGTGCAGGGACAGTAATCCACTCCCAGTGCAGGGATAGTAATCCACTCAAAGTGCAGGAATAGTAATCCAATCCCAGGGCATGGATAGCTATCCACTCCCAGTGCAGGGACAGTAATCCACTCCCAATGCAGGGACATTAATCCACTCCCAGTGCAGGGACCGTAATCCACTCCCAGTGCAGGGATAGTAATCCACTCCCAGTGCAGGGACAGCAATCCACTCTCAGTGCAGGGACATTAATCCACTCCCAGTGCAGGAACAGTAATCCACTCTCACTGCAGGGACAGTAATGCACTCCCAGTGCAGGGACAGTAAACCATTCACAGTGCAGGGACAGTAATCCTCTGCCAGTGCAGGGAAAGTAAACTATACACAGTGCAGGGACAGTAATCCACTCTCACTGCAGTGACAGTAATCCACTCTCAGTGCAGGGACAGTAATCCACTCCCAGTGCAGGGACCGTAATCCACTCCCAGTACAAGGACAGTAACCCACACCCAGTGCATGGACAGTAATCCACTCCCAGCACAGGGATAGGAATCCACTCTCAGGGCAGGAACATTAATCCGCTCTCAGTGCAGGGACAGTAATCCACTCAGTGTGCAGGCATAATAATCCACACTCAGTGCAGGGATGGTAATTCACTCTCAGTGCATGGATAGTAATCCACTCTTGTTGCAGGGACAGTAATCCACTCCCATTGCAGGGACAGTAATCCACTCCCAGTGCAGGGACAGTAATTCACTCTCATTGCATGGATAGTAATCCACTCTCAGTGCAGGGATAGTAATCCGCTCTCAGTGCAGGGACAGTAATCCACTCCCAGTACAGGAATAGTTATCTACTCTCAGTGCAGGGACATTAATCCACTCCCAGTGCAGGGACCGTAATCCACTCCCTGTGCAGGGATAGTAATCCACTCCCAGTGCAGGGACCGTAATCCACTCCCAGTGCAGGGATAGTAATCCACTCCCAGGGCAGGGATAGTAATCCACTCTCAGTTCAGGGATAGTAATCCACTCCCAATGCAGTGACAGAAATCCACACCCAGTGCAGGGAGAGTAATCCACTCCCAGTGCAGGGATAGTAATCCACTCGCATTACAGGGATATTAATCCACTCTCAGGGCAGGGACAGTAATCCACTCTCAGTGCCGGGACATTAATCCACTCCCAGTACAGGGACAGTAATCCACAGTCAGTACAGGGATCGTAATCCACTCCCAGTGCAGGGAGAGTAATCCACTCCCAGTGCATGGATAGTTATCCACTCCCAGTGCAGGGACAGTAATCCACTCCCAGGGCAGGGATAGTAATCCACTCAAAGTGCAGGAATAGTAATCCACTCCCAGTGCATGGATAGTTATCCACTCCCAGTGCAGTGACAGTAATCCACTCTCAGTGCAGAGACATTAATCCACTCCCAGTGCAGGGACAGTAAACCACAGTCAGTACAGGGATCGTAATTCACTCTCAGTGCAGGGACAGTAATCCACTCCCAGTGCAGTGACAGTAATCCACTCTCTGTGCAGAGACATTAATCCACTCCCAGTGCAGGGACAGTAATCCACAGTCAGTACAGGGATCGTAATTCACTCTCAGTGCAGGGACTGTAATCCACTCCCAGTGCAGGGACAGTAATCCACTCTCAGTGCAGGGAGAGTAATCCACTCCCAGTGCAGGGATAGTAATCCACTCTCAGTTCAGGGATAGTAATCCACTCCCAATGTAGTGACAGTAATCCACACCCAGTGCAGGGACATTAATCCACTCCCAGTGCAGGGACTGTAATCCACTCCCAGTGCAGGGACAGTAATCTACTCTCATTACAGGGATATTAATCCACTCTCAGTGCAGGGAGTGTAATCCGCTCCCAGTGCAGGGATAGTAATCCACTCTCAGTAAAGGGATAGTAATCCACTCCCAGTGCAGGGATAGTAATCCACTCCCAGTGCAGGGATAGTAATCCAATCTCAGTGCAGGGACAGTAATCCATTCCCAGTGCACCGACATTAATCCACTGTCAGTGCAGGGACAGTAATCCACTCTAAGTGCACCGACATTAATCCACTGTCAGTGCAGGGACAGTAATCCACTCTAAGTGCACCGACATTAATCCACTGTCAGTGCAGGTACATTAATCCGCTCCCAGTGTAGGGAAATTGATCCACTCTCAGTGCAGGAATAGTAATCTACTCTCAGTGAAGGGATAGCAATCCACTCCCAGTGGAGTGATAGTAATCCACTCTCAGTGCAGGGACAGTAACCCACTCCCAGTCCCGGGATATTAATCCACTCCCAGTGCAGTGACAGTAACCACTCCCAGTGCAGGGACAGTAATCCACTCCTAGTGCAGGGACCGTAATCCACTCCCAGTGCATGGTTAGTAATCCACTCTTAGTGCAGGGACATTAATCCACTCACAGTGCAGGAACAGTAATCCACTCCCAGTGCAGTGATATTAATCCACTCCCAGTGCAGGGATAGTAATCCACTCCCTGTGCATGGATAGTAATCCACTCTCACTGCAGAGACTGTAATCCACTCCAATGCAGGGACAGTAAACCATTCACAGTGCAGGGACAGTAATCCACTCTCACTGCAGGGACAGTAATCCACTCTCAGTGCAGGGATAGTAATCCAATCTCACTGCAGGGACAGTAATCCACTCCCTGTGCAGGGATAATAATCCACTCACAGTGCAGGGATAGTAATGCACTCTCAGTGCAGGGACAGTAATCCACTCCCAGTGCAGGGACATTAATCCACTCCCAGTACTGTGACAGTAATCCACAGTCAGTACAGGGATCATAATCCACTCCCTGTGCAGGGACAGTAATCCACTCCCAGTGCAGGGATAGTAATCCACTCAAAGTGCAGGAATAGTAATCCAATCCCAGGGCATGGATAGCTATCCACTCCCAGTGCAGGGACAGTAATCCACTCCCAATGCAGGGACATTAATCCACTCCCAGTGCAGGGACCGTAATCCACTCCCAGTGCAGGGATAGTAATCCACTCCCAGTGCAGGGACAGCAATCCACTCTCAGTGCAGGGACATTAATCCACTCCCAGTGCAGGAACAGTAATCCACTCTCACTGCAGGGACAGTAATGCACTCCCAGTGCAGGGACAGTAAACCATTCACAGTGCAGGGACAGTAATCCTCTGCCAGTGCAGGGAAAGTAAACTATACACAGTGCAGGGACAGTAATCCACTCTCACTGCAGTGACAGTAATCCACTCTCAGTGCAGGGACAGTAATCCACTCCCAGTGCAGGGACTGTAATCCACTCCCAGTACAAGGACAGTAACCCACACCCAGTGCATGGACAGTAATCCACTCCCAGCACAGGGATAGGAATCCACTCTCAGGGCAGGAACATTAATCCGCTCTCAGTGCAGGGACAGTAATCCACTCAGTGTGCAGGCATAATAATCCACACTCAGTGCAGGGATGGTAATTCACTCTCAGTGCATGGATAGTAATCCACTCTTGTTGCAGGGACAGTAATCCACTCCCATTGCAGGGACAGTAATCCACTCCCAGTGCAGGGACAGTAATCCACTCCCAGTGCAGGGACATTAATCCACTCCCAGTACTGTGACAGTAATCCACAGTCAGTACAGGGATCTTAATCCACTCCCTGTGCAGGGACAGTAATCCACTCCCAGTGCAGGGATAGTAATCCACTCAAAGTGCAGGAATAGTAATCCAATCCCAGGGCATGGATAGCTATCCACTCCCAGTGCAGGGACAGTAATCCACTCCCAATGCAGGGACATTAATCCACTCCCAGTGCAGGGACCGTAATCCACTCCCAGTGCAGGGATAGTAATCCACTCCCAGTGCAGGGACAGCAATCCACTCTCAGTGCAGGGACATTAATCCACTCCCAGTGCAGGAACAGTAATCCACTCTCACTGCAGGGACAGTAATGCACTCCCAGTGCAGGGACAGTAAACCATTCACAGTGCAGGGACAGTAATCCTCTGCCAGTGCAGGGAAAGTAAACTATACACAGTGCAGGGACAGTAATCCACTCTCACTGCAGTGACAGTAATCCACTCTCAGTGCAGGGACAGTAATCCACTCCCAGTGCAGGGACCGTAATCCACTCCCAGTACAAGGACAGTAACCCACACCCAGTGCATGGACAGTAATCCACTCCCAGCACAGGGATAGGAATCCACTCTCAGGGCAGGAACATTAATCCGCTCTCAGTGCAGGGACAGTAATCCACTCAGTGTGCAGGCATAATAATCCACACTCAGTGCAGGGATGGTAATTCACTCTCAGTGCATGGATAGTAATCCACTCTTGTTGCAGGGACAGTAATCCACTCCCATTGCAGGGACAGTAATCCACTCCCAGTGCAGGGACAGTAATTCACTCTCATTGCATGGATAGTAATCCACTCTCAGTGCAGGGATAGTAATCCGCTCTCAGTGCAGGGACAGTAATCCACTCCCAGTACAGGAATAGTTATCTACTCTCAGTGCAGGGATAGCAATCCACTCCCAGTGCAGGGACAGTAATCCACTCCCAGCACAGGGATAGGAATCCACTCTCAGGGCAGGAACATTAATCCGCTCTCAGTGCAGGGACAGTAATCCACTCAGTGTGCAGGCATAATAATCCACACTCAGTGCAGGGATGGTAATTCACTCTCAGTGCATGGATAGTAATCCACTCTTGTTGCAGGGACAGTAATCCACTCCCAGTGCAGTGACAGTAATCCACTCCCAGTGCAGGGACAGTAATTCACTCTCATTGCATGGATAGTAATCCACTCTCACTGCAGTGACAGTAATCCACTCTCAGTGCAGGGACAGTAATCCACTCCCAGTGCAGGGACCGTAATCCACTCCCAGTGCATGGATAGTAATCCACTCCCAGTGCAGGAATATTAATCCACTCCCTGTGCAGGGACAGTAATCCACTCTCAGTGCAGGTACCGTAATTCACTCCCATAGCAGGGCCAGTAATCAATTCCCAGTGCAGGGACAGTAATCCACTCTCAGTACAGGGATAGTAAACCACTCCCAGTGGAGGGATAGTAATCCACTCTCAATGCAGTGAAAGTAATCCACTCTCAGTGCAGGGACAGTAATCCACTTCCAGCGCAGGGACAGTAATCCACTCCCAGTGCAGGGACCGTAATCCACTCCCAGTACAAGGACAGTAACCCACACTCAGTGCAGGGACAGTAATCCATTCCCAGTGCAGGGACCGTAATCCACTCTCAGTGCAGGGATAGTAATCCACTCTCAGTGCAGGGACAGTAATCCACTCTCAGTGCAGGGACATTAATCCACTCCCAGTGCAGGAACAGTAATCCACTCTCACTGCAGGGACAGTAATGCACTCCCAGTGCAGGGACAGTAAACCATTCACAGTGCAGGGACAGTAATCCTCTGCCAGTGCAGGGAAAGTAAACTATACACAGTGCAGGGACAGTAATCCACTCTCACTGCAGTGACAGTAATCCACTCTCAGTGCAGGGACAGTAATCCACTCCCAGTGCAGGGACTGTAATCCACTCCCAGTACAAGGACAGTAACCCACACCCAGTGCATGGACAGTAATCCACTCCCAGCACAGGGATAGGAATCCACTCTCAGGGCAGGAACATTAATCCGCTCTCAGTGCAGGGACAGTAATCCACTCAGTGTGCAGGCATAATAATCCACACTCAGTGCAGGGATGGTAATTCACTCTCAGTGCATGGATAGTAATCCACTCTTGTTGCAGGGACAGTAATCCACTCCCATTGCAGGGACAGTAATCCACTCCCAGTGCAGGGACAGTAATTCACTCTCATTGCATGGATAGTAATCCACTCTCAGTGCAGGGATAGTAATCCGCTCTCAGTGCAGGGACAGTAATCCACTCCCAGTACAGGAATAGTTATCTACTCTCAGTGCAGGGATAGCAATCCACTCCCAGTCCAGGGACAGTAATCCACTCTCAGTGCAGGGACAGTAATCCACTCCCAGTGCATGGATAGTAATCCACTCTCACTGCAGAGACTGTAATCCACACCAATGCAGGGACAGTAAATCATTCACAGTGCAGGAACAGTAATACAATCTCACTGCAGTGACAGTAATCCACTCTCAGTGCAGGGACAGTAATCCACTCCCAGTGCAGGGACCGTAATCCACTCCCAGTACAAGGACAGTAATCCACTCTCAGTGCAGAGATAGCAATCCACTCTCAGTGCAGGGACAGTAATCCACTCCAAGTACAGGGATAGTAATTCACTCTCAGTGCAGGGACGGTAATTCACTCTCAGTGCATGGATAGTAATCCACTCCCAGTGCAGGGACAGTAATCCACTCCCACTGCAGGGACAGTAATCCACTCCTAGTGCATGGATAGTAATCCACTCTCAGTGCAGGGATAGTAATCCACTCTCAGTGCAGGGACGGTAATTCACTCTCAGTGCATGGATAGTAATCCACTCCCAGTGCAGGGGCAGTAATCCACTCTCAGTGCAGGGACCGTAATCCACTCCCAGTGCAGGGATAGTAATCCACTCCCAGTGCAGGAATATTAATCCACTCCCTGTGCAGGGACAGTAATCCACTCTCAGTGCAGGGACCGTAATTCACTCCCATAGCAGGGCCAGTAATCAATTCCCAGTGCAGGGACAGTAATCCACTCTCAGTACAGGGATAGTAAACCACTCCCAGTGCAGGGATAGTAATCCACTCTCAATGCAGTGACAGTAATCCACTCTTAGTGCAGGGACAGTAATCCACTTCCAGCGCAGGGACAGTAATCCACTCCCAGTGCAGGGACCGTAATCCACTCCCAGTACAAGGACAGTAACCCACACTCAGTGCAGGGACAGTAATCCATTCCCAGTGCAGGGACCGTAATCCACTCTCAGTGCAGGGATAGTAATCCACTCCCAGTGCAGGGATAGTAATCCACTCTCAGTTCAGGGATAGTAATCCACTCACAGTGCAGTGACAGTAATCCACTCCCAGTGCAGGGACAGTAATCCATTCTCAGTGCAGGGACAGTAATCTACTCCTAGTAGAGGGACAGTAATCCACTCCTAGCACAAGGATAGTAACCCACTCCCAGTGCAGGGATAGTAAACCACTACCAGTGTACGAACAGTAATCCACTCCCAGAGGAGGGAGGGTAATCCGCTCCCAGTGCAGGGATAGTAATCCACTCGCAGTGCAGGGATGGTAATTCACTCTCAGTGCATGGATAGTAATCCACTCTCGTTGCAGGGACAGTAATTCACTCCCAGTGCAGGGACAGTAATTCACTCTCAGTGCATGGATAGTAATCCACTCTCAGTGCAGGGACAGCAATCCACTCCCAGTGCAGGGATAGTAATCCACTCTCAGTGCAGGGATAGTAATCCACTCACAGTGCATGTATAATAATCCACTCTCAGTGCAGGGACAGTAATCCACTCCCAGTGCTTGGATAATAATCCACTCCCAGTGCAGGGATAGTAGTCCAATCCCAGTGCAGGGACAGTAATCCACTCTCATTACAGGGATATTAATCCACTCTCAGTGCAGGGAGAGTAATACGCTCCCAGTGCAGGGATATTAATCCACTCACTGTGCAGGGATAGTTATCCACTCTCAGTGCATGGACATTAATCCACTCCCAGTACAGGGGCAGTAATCCACTGTCAGTCCAGGGATCGTAATCCACTCACAGTGCAGGGATAGTAATCCATTCTCAGTGCAGGAAAAGTAATCCACTCCCTGTGCACGGACAGTAATCCACTCTCAGTGCAGGGACCGTAATTCACTCCCAGTGCAGGGATAGTAATCCACTCCCAGTGCAGGAATATTAATCCACTCCCTGTGCAGGGACAGTAATCCACTCTCAGTACAGGGATAGTAAACCACTCCCAGTGCAGGGATAGTAATCCAAACCCAGTGCAGGGACAGTAATCCGCTCACATTGAAGGGATAGCAACCCGCTCCCAGTGCAGGGATAGTAATCCACTCCCAGTGCAGGGATAGTAATCCACTCCCAGTGCATGTATAGTTATCCACTCCCAGTGCAGGGGCAGTAATCCACTCCCAGTGCAGGGATAGTAATCCACTCCCAGTGCAGGGATAGTAATCTACTCTCAGTTCAGGGATAGTAATCCACTCCCAATGCAGTGACAGTAATCCACACCCAGTGCAGGGACATTAATCCACTCCCAGTGCAGGGACAGTAATCTACTCTCATTACAGGCATATTAATCCACTCTCAGTGCAGGGAGAGTAATCCACTCCCAGTGCGGGGATAGTAATCCACTCCCAGTGCGGGGATAGTAATCCACTCAAAGTGCAGTAATAGTAATCCATCCCAGTGCATGGATAGTTATCCACTCCAAGTGCAGGGACAGTAATCCACTCCCAGTGCAGAAATAGTAATCCACTCAAAGTGCAGGAATAGTAATCCACTCCCAGTGCATGGATAGTTATCCAATCCCAGTGCAGGGACAGTAATCCACTCCCAGTGCAGGGATAGTAATCCACTCAAAGTGCAGGAATAGTAATCCACTCCCAGTGCATGGATAGTTAGCCACTGCCAGTGCAGGGACAGTAATCCACTCCCAGTGCAGTGACAGTAATCCACTCTCAGTGCAGAGACATTAATCCACTCCCAGTGCAGGGACAGTAATCCACAGTCAGTACAGGGATCGTAATTCACTCTCAGTGCAGGGACTGTAATCCACTCCCAGTGCAGGGACAGTAATCCACTCTCAGTGCAGGGAGAGTAATCCACTCCCAGTGCAGGGATAGTAATCCACTCTCAGTTCAGGGATAGTAATCCACTCCCAATGTAGTGACTGTAATCCACACCCAGTGCAGGGACAGTAATCTACTCTCAGTGCAGGGACAGTAATCCATTCCCAGTGCAGGGACATTAATCGACTCTAAGTGCACCGACATTAATCCACTGTCAGTGCAGGGACAGTAATCCACTCTAAGTGCACCGACATTAATCCACTGTCAGTGCAGGTACATTAATCCACTCCCATTGCAGGGACAGTAATCCGCTCCCAGTGCAGGGAAATTGATCCACTCTCAGTGCAGGAATAGTAATCTACTCTCAGTGAAGGGATAGCAATCCACTCCCAGTGGAGTGATAGTAATCCACTCTCAGTGCAGGGACAGTAACCCACTCCCAGTCCAGGGATATTAATCCACTCCCAGTGCAGTGACAGTAACCACTCCCAGTGCAGGGACAGTAATCCACTCCCAGTGCAGGGACCGTAATCCACTCCCAGTGCATGGTTAGTAATCCACTCTTAGTGCAGGGACATTAATCCACTCACAGTGCAGGAACAGTAATCCACTCCCAGTGCAGTGATATTAATCCACTCCCAGTGCAGGGATAGTAATCCACTCCCAGTGCATGGATAGTAATCCACTCTCACTGCAGAGACTGTAATCCACTCCAATGCAGGGACAGTAAACCATTCACAGTGCAGGGACAGTAATCCACTCTCACTGCAGTGACAGTAATCCACTCTCAGTGCAGGGACAGTAACCCACTCCCAGTGCAGGGACCGTAGTCCACTCCCAGTACAAGGACAGTAACCCACACCCAGTGCAGGGACAGTAACCCACTCCCAGTGCAGGGACCGTAGTCCACTCCCAGTACAAGGACAGTAACCCACTCCCAGTGCAGGGACAGTAAACCATTCACAGTGCAGGGACAGTAATCCGCTGCCAGTGCAGCGAAAGTAAACTATACACAGTGCAGGGACAGTAATCCACTCTCACTGCAGTGACAGTAATCCACTCTCAGTGCAGGGACAGTAATCCACTCAGTGTGCATGCATAATAATCCACACTCAGTGCAGGGATGGTAATTCACTCTCAGTGCATGGATAGTAATCCACTCTTGTTGCAGGGACAGTAATCCACTCCCAGTGCAGGGACAGTAATCCACTCCCAGTGCAGGGATAGTAATTCACTCTCATTGCATGGATAGTAATCCACTCTCAGTGCAGGGATAGTAATCCACTCTCAGTGCAGGGATAGTAATCCACTCTCTGAGCATGGATAGTAATCCGCTCTCAGTGCAGGGACAGTAATCCACTCCCAGTACAGGAATAGTTATCTACTCTCAGTGCAGGGATAGCAATCCACTCCCAGTGGAGTGATAGTAATCCACTCTCAGTGCAGGGACAGTAACCCACTCCCAGTCCAGGGATATTAATCCACTCCCAGTGCAGGGATAGTAATCCACTCCCAGTGCAGGGATAGTAATCCACTCTCACTGCAGAGACTGTAATCCACACCAATGCAGGGACAGTAAATCATTCACAGTGCAGGAACAGTAATCCACTCTCACTGCAGGGACAGTAATCCACTCCCAGTGCAGGGACAGTAAACCATTCACAGTGCAGGGACAGTAATCCGCTGCCAGTGCAGGGAAAGTAAACTATACACAGTGCAGGGACAGTAATCCACTCTCACTGCAGTGACAGTAATCCACTCTCAGTGCAGGGACAGTAATCCACTCCCAGTGCAGGGACCGTAATCCACTCCCAGTACAAGGACAGTAACCCACACCCAGTGCATGGACAGTAATCCACTCCCAGCACAGGGATAGGAATCCACTCTCAGGGCAGGAACATTAATCCGCTCTCAGTGCAGGGATAGTAATCCACTCTCAGTGCAGGGACGGTAATTCACTCTCAGTGCATGGATAGTAATCCACTCCCAGTGCAGGGGCAGTAATCCACTCTCAGTGCAGGGACCGTAATCCACTCCCAGTGCAGGGATAGTAATCCACTCCCAGTGCAGGAATATTAATCCACTCCCTGTGCAGGGACAGTAATCCACTCTCAGTGCAGGGACCGTAATTCACTCCCATAGCAGGGCCAGTAATCAATTCCCAGTGCAGGGACAGTAATCCACTCTCAGTACAGGGATAGTAAACCACTCCCAGTGCAGGGATAGTAATCCACTCTCAATGCAGTGACAGTAATCCACTCTTAGTGCAGGGACAGTAATCCACTTCCAGCGCAGGGACAGTAATCCACTCCCAGTGCAGGGACCGTAATCCACTCCCAGTACAAGGACAGTAACCCACACTCAGTGCAGGGACAGTAATCCATTCCCAGTGCAGGGACCGTAATCCACTCTCAGTGCAGGGATAGTAATCCACTCCCAGTGCAGGGATAGTAATCCACTCTCAGTTCAGGGATAGTAATCCACTCACAGTGCAGTGACAGTAATCCACTCCCAGTGCAGGGACAGTAATCCATTCTCAGTGCAGGGACAGTAATCTACTCCTAGTAGAGGGACAGTAATCCACTCCTAGCACAAGGATAGTAACCCACTCCCAGTGCAGGGATAGTAAACCACTACCAGTGTACGAACAGTAATCCACTCCCAGAGGAGGGAGGGTAATCCGCTCCCAGTGCAGGGATAGTAATCCACTCGCAGTGCAGGGATGGTAATTCACTCTCAGTGCATGGATAGTAATCCACTCTCGTTGCAGGGACAGTAATTCACTCCCAGTGCAGGGACAGTAATTCACTCTCAGTGCATGGATAGTAATCCACTCTCAGTGCAGGGACAGCAATCCACTCCCAGTGCAGGGATAGTAATCCACTCTCAGTGCAGGGATAGTAATCCACTCACAGTGCATGTATAATAATCCACTCTCAGTGCAGGGACAGTAATCCACTCCCAGTGCTTGGATAATAATCCACTCCCAGTGCAGGGATAGTAGTCCAATCCCAGTGCAGGGACAGTAATCCACTCTCATTACAGGGATATTAATCCACTCTCAGTGCAGGGAGAGTAATACGCTCCCAGTGCAGGGATATTAATCCACTCACTGTGCAGGGATAGTTATCCACTCTCAGTGCATGGACATTAATCCACTCCCAGTACAGGGGCAGTAATCCACTGTCAGTCCAGGGATCGTAATCCACTCACAGTGCAGGGATAGTAATCCATTCTCAGTGCAGGAAAAGTAATCCACTCCCTGTGCACGGACAGTAATCCACTCTCAGTGCAGGGACCGTAATTCACTCCCAGTGCAGGGATAGTAATCCACTCCCAGTGCAGGAATATTAATCCACTCCCTGTGCAGGGACAGTAATCCACTCTCAGTACAGGGATAGTAAACCACTCCCAGTGCAGGGATAGTAATCCAAACCCAGTGCAGGGACAGTAATCCGCTCACATTGAAGGGATAGCAACCCGCTCCCAGTGCAGGGATAGTAATCCACTCCCAGTGCAGGGATAGTAATCCACTCCCAGTGCATGTATAGTTATCCACTCCCAGTGCAGGGGCAGTAATCCACTCCCAGTGCAGGGATAGTAATCCACTCCCAGTGCAGGGATAGTAATCTACTCTCAGTTCAGGGATAGTAATCCACTCCCAATGCAGTGACAGTAATCCACACCCAGTGCAGGGACATTAATCCACTCCCAGTGCAGGGACAGTAATCTACTCTCATTACAGGCATATTAATCCACTCTCAGTGCAGGGAGAGTAATCCACTCCCAGTGCGGGGATAGTAATCCACTCCCAGTGCGGGGATAGTAATCCACTCAAAGTGCAGTAATAGTAATCCATCCCAGTGCATGGATAGTTATCCACTCCAAGTGCAGGGACAGTAATCCACTCCCAGTGCAGAAATAGTAATCCACTCAAAGTGCAGGAATAGTAATCCACTCCCAGTGCATGGATAGTTATCCAATCCCAGTGCAGGGACAGTAATCCACTCCCAGTGCAGGGATAGTAATCCACTCAAAGTGCAGGAATAGTAATCCACTCCCAGTGCATGGATAGTTAGCCACTGCCAGTGCAGGGACAGTAATCCACTCCCAGTGCAGTGACAGTAATCCACTCTCAGTGCAGAGACATTAATCCACTCCCAGTGCAGGGACAGTAATCCACAGTCAGTACAGGGATCGTAATTCACTCTCAGTGCAGGGACTGTAATCCACTCCCAGTGCAGGGACAGTAATCCACTCTCAGTGCAGGGAGAGTAATCCACTCCCAGTGCAGGGATAGTAATCCACTCTCAGTTCAGGGATAGTAATCCACTCCCAATGTAGTGACTGTAATCCACACCCAGTGCAGGGACAGTAATCTACTCTCAGTGCAGGGACAGTAATCCATTCCCAGTGCAGGGACATTAATCGACTCTAAGTGCACCGACATTAATCCACTGTCAGTGCAGGGACAGTAATCCACTCTAAGTGCACCGACATTAATCCACTGTCAGTGCAGGTACATTAATCCACTCCCATTGCAGGGACAGTAATCCGCTCCCAGTGCAGGGAAATTGATCCACTCTCAGTGCAGGAATAGTAATCTACTCTCAGTGAAGGGATAGCAATCCACTCCCAGTGGAGTGATAGTAATCCACTCTCAGTGCAGGGACAGTAACCCACTCCCAGTCCAGGGATATTAATCCACTCCCAGTGCAGTGACAGTAACCACTCCCAGTGCAGGGACAGTAATCCACTCCCAGTGCAGGGACCGTAATCCACTCCCAGTGCATGGTTAGTAATCCACTCTTAGTGCAGGGACATTAATCCACTCACAGTGCAGGAACAGTAATCCACTCCCAGTGCAGTGATATTAATCCACTCCCAGTGCAGGGATAGTAATCCACTCCCAGTGCATGGATAGTAATCCACTCTCACTGCAGAGACTGTAATCCACTCCAATGCAGGGACAGTAAACCATTCACAGTGCAGGGACAGTAATCCACTCTCACTGCAGTGACAGTAATCCACTCTCAGTGCAGGGACAGTAACCCACTCCCAGTGCAGGGACCGTAGTCCACTCCCAGTACAAGGACAGTAACCCACACCCAGTGCAGGGACAGTAACCCACTCCCAGTGCAGGGACCGTAGTCCACTCCCAGTACAAGGACAGTAACCCACTCCCAGTGCAGGGACAGTAAACCATTCACAGTGCAGGGACAGTAATCCGCTGCCAGTGCAGCGAAAGTAAACTATACACAGTGCAGGGACAGTAATCCACTCTCACTGCAGTGACAGTAATCCACTCTCAGTGCAGGGACAGTAATCCACTCAGTGTGCATGCATAATAATCCACACTCAGTGCAGGGATGGTAATTCACTCTCAGTGCATGGATAGTAATCCACTCTTGTTGCAGGGACAGTAATCCACTCCCAGTGCAGGGACAGTAATCCACTCCCAGTGCAGGGATAGTAATTCACTCTCATTGCATGGATAGTAATCCACTCTCAGTGCAGGGATAGTAATCCACTCTCAGTGCAGGGATAGTAATCCACTCTCTGAGCATGGATAGTAATCCGCTCTCAGTGCAGGGACAGTAATCCACTCCCAGTACAGGAATAGTTATCTACTCTCAGTGCAGGGATAGCAATCCACTCCCAGTGGAGTGATAGTAATCCACTCTCAGTGCAGGGACAGTAACCCACTCCCAGTCCAGGGATATTAATCCACTCCCAGTGCAGGGATAGTAATCCACTCCCAGTGCAGGGATAGTAATCCACTCTCACTGCAGAGACTGTAATCCACACCAATGCAGGGACAGTAAATCATTCACAGTGCAGGAACAGTAATCCACTCTCACTGCAGGGACAGTAATCCACTCCCAGTGCAGGGACAGTAAACCATTCACAGTGCAGGGACAGTAATCCGCTGCCAGTGCAGGGAAAGTAAACTATACACAGTGCAGGGACAGTAATCCACTCTCACTGCAGTGACAGTAATCCACTCTCAGTGCAGGGACAGTAATCCACTCCCAGTGCAGGGACCGTAATCCACTCCCAGTACAAGGACAGTAACCCACACCCAGTGCATGGACAGTAATCCACTCCCAGCACAGGGATAGGAATCCACTCTCAGGGCAGGAACATTAATCCGCTCTCAGTGCAGGGACAGTAATCCACTCAGTGTGCAGGCATAATAATCCACACTCAGTGCAGGGATGGTAATTCACTCTCAGTGCATGGATAGTAATCCACTCTTGTTGCAGGGACAGTAATCCACTCCCAGTGCAGGGACAGTAATCCACTCCCAGTGCAGGGACAGTAATTCACTCTCATTGCATGGATAGTAATCCACTCTCAGTGCAGGGATAGTAATCCACTCTCAGGGCAGGAACATTAATCCACTCTCAGTGCAGGGACAGTAATCCACTCCCAGTACAGGCATAGTAATCCACTCTCAGGGCAGGAACATTAATCCACTCTCACTGCAGGGACAGTAATCCACTCCCAGTGCAGGGAGAGTAATACGCTCCCAGTGCAGGGATATTAATCCACTCACAGTGCAGCGACAGTAATCCACTGTCAGTACAGGGATCGTAATCCACTCACAGTGCAGGGATAGTAATCCATTCCCAGTGCAGGAATAGTAATCCACTCCCTGTGCACAGACAGTAATCCACTCTCAGTGCAGGGACCGTAATCCACTCCCAGTGCAGGGATAGTAATCCACTCCCAGTGCAGGAATATTAATCCACTCCCTGTGCAGGGACAGTAATCCACTCTCAGTGCAGGGACCGTAATTCACTCCCATAGCAGGGCCAGTAATCAATTCCCAGTGCAGGGACAGTAATCCACTCTCAGTACAGGGATAGTAAACCACTCCCAGTGCAGGGATAGTAATCCAAACCCAGTGCAGGGACAGTAATCCACTCACATTGAAGGGATAGCAACCCACTCCCAGTGCAGGGATAGTAATCCACTCACAGTGCATGGATAGTAATCCACTCTCACTGCAGAGACTGTAATCCACTCCAATGCAGTGACAGTAAACCATTCATAGTGCAGGGACAGTAATCCACTCTCACTGCAGGGACCGTAATCCACTCCCAGTGCAAGGACAGTAAACCATTCACAGTGCAGGGACAGTAATCCACTCCCAGTGCAGGGACAGTAAACCATTCACAGTGCAGGGACAGTAATCCACTCCCAGTGCAGGGACAGTAAACCATTCACCGTGCAGGGACAGTAATCCACTCTCACTGCAGTGACAGTAATCCACTCTCAGTGCAGGGACAGTAACCCACTCCCAGTGCAGGGACCGTAGTCCACTCCCAGTACAAGGACAGTAACCCACACCCAGTGCAGGGACAGTAATCCACTCTCAGTGCAGAGACAGTAATTCACTCTCAGTGCATGGATAGTAATCCACTCGTGTTGCAGGGACAGTAATCCACTCCCAATGCAGGGACAGTAATTCACTCACAGTGCATGGATAGTAACCCACTCCCAGTGCATGGATAGTAATCCACTCTCACGGCAGAGACTGTAATCCACTCCAATGCAGTGACAGTAATCCACTCCCAGTGCAGGGACAGTAAACTATCCACAGTGCAGGGACAGTAATCCGCTGCCAGTGTAGGGACAGTAAACCATTCACAGTGCAGGGACAGTAATCCACTCTCACTGCAGTGACAGTAATCCACTCTCAGTGCAGGGACTGTAATCCACTCCCAGTGCAGTGACCATAATCCACTCCCAGTACAAGGACAGTAACCCACACCCAGTGCAGGGACAGTATTCCACTCCCAATACAGGGATAGTAATCCACTCTCAGGGCAGGAACATTAATCCACTCTCAGTGCAGGGACAGTAATCCACTCCCAGTACAGGGACAGTAATCCACAGTCAGTACAGGGATAGTAATCCACTCTTAGTGCAGGGACATTAATCTACTCCTAGTGCAGGGACAGTAATCCACAGTCAGTATAGGGATAGGAATCCACTCTCAGTACAGCGATAGTAATCCACTCCCAGTGCTTGGATAATAATCCACTCTCAGTGCAGGGACAGTAATCCACTCACAGTGCAGGGATAGTAATCCACTCTCAGTGCAGGGACAGTAACCCACACCCAGTGCAGGGATATTAATCCACTCCCAGTGCAGTGACAGTAAACCACTCCCAGTGTAGGGACAGTAATCCACTCCCAGTGCAGGGACCGTAATCCACTCCCACTGCAGGGACAGTAATCCGCTCCCAGTGCAGGAATAGTAATCCACGCCCAGGGCAGGGATAGTAATCCACTCTCAGAACAGTGATAGTAATCCACTCCCAGTGTAGGGATAGCAATCCACTTTCAGTGCAGCAACATTAATCCACTCACAGTGCAGGGACAGTAATCCACTCCCTGTGCAGGGATAGTAATCCACTCCCAATGCAGGGAAATTAATCCACTCTCACTGCAGGGACAGTAATCCACTACCAGTGAAGGGACAGTCATCCGCTCTTAGTGCAGGGACATTAATCCACTCACAGTGCAGGAACAGGAAACCACTCCCAGTGGAATGATATTAATCCACTCCCAGTGCGGGGATAGTAATCCACTCCCAGTGCATGGATAGTAATCCACTCTCACTGCAGAGACTGTAATCCACTCCAATGCTGGGACAGTAAACCATTCATAGTGCAGGGACAGTAATCCACTCCCAGTGCAGGGACAGTAATCCACTCCCAGTGCAGGGACCGTAGTCCACTCCCAGTACAAGGACAGTAATCCACACCCAGTGCAGGGACAGTAATCCACTCCCAGTACAGGGATAGTAATCCACTCTCAGGGCAGGAACATTAATCCGCTCTCAGTGCAGGGACAGTAATCCACTCTTGTTGCATGGACAGTAATCCACTCTCAGTGCAGAGACAGTAATTCACTCTCAGTGCATGGATAGTAATCCACTCGTGTTGCAGGGACAGTAATCCGCAGCCAGTGCAGGGACAGTAAACCATTCACAGTGCAGGGACAGTAATCCGCTGCCAGTGTAGGGAGAGTAAACCATTCACAGTGCAGGGACAGTCATCCACTCTCACTGCAGTGACAGTAATCCACTCTCAGTGCAGGGACAGTCATCCACTCCCAGTGCAGGGACCATAATCCACTCCCAGTACAAGGACAGTAACCCACACCCAGTGCAGGGACAGTAATCCACTCCCAGTACAGGCATAGTAATCCACTCTCAGGGCAGGAACATTAATCCACTCTCACTGCAGGGACAGTAATCCACTCCCAGTGAAGGGACAGTCATCAACTCTTAGTGCAGGGACATTAATCCGCTCTCAGTGCAGGGACAGTAATCCACTCTCAGTGCAGGGACGGTAATTCACTCTCAGTGCATGGATAGTAATCCACTCTCAGTGCAGGGACCGTAATCCACTCCCAGTACAAGGACAGTAACCCACACTCAGTGCAGGGACCATAATCCACTCTCAGTGCTGGGATAGTAATCCACTCCCAGTGCAGGGATAGTAATCCACTCCCAATGCAGTGACAGTAATCCACGCCCAGTGCAGGGACAGTAATCCACTCCCAGTGCAGGGACAGTAATCCATTCTCAGTGTAGGGACAGTAATCCACTCCCAGTAGAGGGACAGTAATCCACTCCTAGCACAAGGATAGTAACCCACTCCCAGTGCAGGGATAGTAAACCACTACCAGTGTACGAACAGTAATCCACTCCCAGAGGAGGGACGGTAATCCGCTCCCAGTGCAGGGATAGTAATCCACTCCCAGTGCAGGGATAGTAATCCACTCCCAGTGCATGTATAGTTATCCACTCCCAGTGCAGGGGCAGTAATCCACTCCCAGTGCAGGGATAGTAATCCACTCCCAGTGCAGGGATAGTAATCCACTCTCATTCAGGGATAGTAATCCACTCCAAATGCAGTGACAGTAATCCACACCCAGTGCAGGGACATTAATCCACTCCCAGTGCAGGGACAGTAATCTACTCTCATTCCAGGCATATTAATCCACTCTCAGTGCAGGGAGAGTAATCCACTCCCAGTGCGGGGATAGTAATCCACTCCCAGTGCGGGGATAGTAATCCACTCAAAGTGCAGTAATAGTAATCCACTCCCAGTGCATGGATAGTTATCCACTCCAAGTGCAGGGACAGTAATCCACTCCCAGTGCAGAAATAGTAATCCACTCAAAGTGCAGGAATAGTAATCCACTCCCAGTGCATGGATAGTTATCCAATCCCAGTGCAGGGACAGTAATCCACTCCCAGTGCAGGGATAGTAATCCACTCAAAGTGCAGGAATAGTAATCCACTCCCAGTGCATGGATAGTTAGCCACTGCCAGTGCAGGGACAGTAATCCACTCCCAGTGCAGTGACAGTAATCCACTCTCAGTGCAGAGACATTAATCCACTCCCAGTGCAGGGACAGTAATCCACAGTCAGTACAGGGATCGTAATTCACTCTCAGTGCAGGGACTGTAATCCACTCCCAGTGCAGGGACAGTAATCCACTCTCAGTGCAGGGAGAGTAATCCACTCCCAGTGCAGGGATAGTAATCCACTCTCAGTTCAGGGATAGTAATCCACTCCCAATGTAGTGACAGTAATCCACACCCAGTGCAGGGACAGTAATCCATTCCCAGTGCAGGGACATTAATCGACTCTAAGTGCACCGACATTAATCCACTGTCAGTGCAGGGACAGTAATCCACTCTAAGTGCACCGACATTAATCCACTGTCAGTGCAGGTACATTAATCCACTCCCATTGCAGGGACAGTAATCTGCTCCCAGTGCAGGGAAATTAATCCACTCTCAGTGCAGGAATAGTAATCTACTCTCAGTGAAGGGATAGCAATCCACTCCCAGTGGAGTGATAGTAATCCACTCTCAGTGCAGGGACAGTAACCCACTCCCAGTCCAGGGATATTAATCCACTCCCAGTGCAGTGACAGTAACCACTCCCAGTGCAGGGACAGTAATCCACTCCCAGTGCAGGGACCGTAATCCACTCCCAGTGCATGGTTAGTAATCCACTCTTAGTGTAGGGACATTAATCCACTCACAGTGCAGGAACAGTAATCCACTCCCAGTGCAGGGATAGTAATCCACTCCCAGTGCATGGATAGTAATCCACTCTCACTGCAGAGACTGTAATCCACTCCAATGCAGGGACAGTAAACCATTCACAGTGCAGGGACAGTAATCCACTCTCACTGCAGGGACAGTAATCCACTCCCAGTGCAGGGACAGTAAACCATTCACAGTGCAGGGACAGTAATCCGCTGCCAGTGCAGGGAAAGTAAACTATACACAGTGCAGGGACAGTAATCCACTCTCACTGCAGTGACAGTAATCCACTCTCAGTGCAGGGACAGTAATCCACTCAGTGTGCATGCATAATAATCCACACTCAGTGCAGGGATGGTAATTCACTCTCAGTGCATGGATAGTAATCCACTCTTGTTGCAGGGACAGTAATCCACTCCCAGTGCAGGGACAGTAATCCACTCCCAGTGCAGGGATAGTAATTCACTCTCATTGCATGGATAGTAATCCACTCTCAGTGCAGGGATAGTAATCCACTCTCAGTGCAGGGATAGTAATCCACTCTCTGAGCATGGATAGTAATCCGCTCTCAGTGCAGGGACAGTAATCCACTCCCAGTACAGGAATAGTTATCTACTCTCAGTGCAGGGATAGCAATCCACTCCCAGTGGAGTGATAGTAATCCACTCTCAGTGCAGGGACAGTAACCCACTCCCAGTCCAGGGATATTAATCCACTCCCAGTGCAGGGATAGTAATCCACTCCCAGTGCAGGGATAGTAATCCACTCTCACTGCAGAGACTGTAATCCACACCAATGCAGGGACAGTAAATCATTCACAGTGCAGGAACAGTAATCCACTCTCACTGCAGGGACAGTAATCCACTCCCAGTGCAGGGACAGTAAACCATTCACAGTGCAGGGACAGTAATCCGCTGCCAGTGCAGGGAAAGTAAACTATACACAGTGCAGGGACAGTAATCCACTCTCACTGCAGTGACAGTAATCCACTCTCAGTGCAGGGACAGTAATCCACTCCCAGTGCAGGGACCGTAATCCACTCCCAGTACAAGGACAGTAACCCACACCCAGTGCATGGACAGTAATCCACTCCCAGCACAGGGATAGGAATCCACTCTCAGGGCAGGAACATTAATCCGCTCTCAGTGCAGGGACAGTAATCCACTCAGTGTGCAGGCATAATAATCCACACTCAGTGCAGGGATGGTAATTCACTCTCAGTGCATGGATAGTAATCCACTCTTGTTGCAGGGACAGTAATCCACTCCCAGTGCAGGGACAGTAATCCACTCCCAGTGCAGGGACAGTAATTCACTCTCATTGCATGGATAGTAATCCACTCTCAGTGCAGGGATAGTAATCCACTCTCAGGGCAGGAACATTAATCCACTCTCAGTGCAGGGACAGTAATCCACTCCCAGTACAGGCATAGTAATCCACTCTCAGGGCAGGAACATTAATCCACTCTCACTGCAGGGACAGTAATCCACTCCCAGTGCAGGGAGAGTAATACGCTCCCAGTGCAGGGATATTAATCCACTCACAGTGCAGCGACAGTAATCCACTGTCAGTACAGGGATCGTAATCCACTCACAGTGCAGGGATAGTAATCCATTCCCAGTGCAGGAATAGTAATCCACTCCCTGTGCACAGACAGTAATCCACTCTCAGTGCAGGGACCGTAATCCACTCCCAGTGCAGGGATAGTAATCCACTCCCAGTGCAGGAATATTAATCCACTCCCTGTGCAGGGACAGTAATCCACTCTCAGTGCAGGGACCGTAATTCACTCCCATAGCAGGGCCAGTAATCAATTCCCAGTGCAGGGACAGTAATCCACTCTCAGTACAGGGATAGTAAACCACTCCCAGTGCAGGGATAGTAATCCAAACCCAGTGCAGGGACAGTAATCCACTCACATTGAAGGGATAGCAACCCACTCCCAGTGCAGGGATAGTAATCCACTCACAGTGCATGGATAGTAATCCACTCTCACTGCAGAGACTGTAATCCACTCCAATGCAGTGACAGTAAACCATTCATAGTGCAGGGACAGTAATCCACTCTCACTGCAGGGACCGTAATCCACTCCCAGTGCAAGGACAGTAAACCATTCACAGTGCAGGGACAGTAATCCACTCCCAGTGCAGGGACAGTAAACCATTCACAGTGCAGGGACAGTAATCCACTCCCAGTGCAGGGACAGTAAACCATTCACCGTGCAGGGACAGTAATCCACTCTCACTGCAGTGACAGTAATCCACTCTCAGTGCAGGGACAGTAACCCACTCCCAGTGCAGGGACCGTAGTCCACTCCCAGTACAAGGACAGTAACCCACACCCAGTGCAGGGACAGTAATCCACTCTCAGTGCAGAGACAGTAATTCACTCTCAGTGCATGGATAGTAATCCACTCGTGTTGCAGGGACAGTAATCCACTCCCAATGCAGGGACAGTAATTCACTCACAGTGCATGGATAGTAACCCACTCCCAGTGCATGGATAGTAATCCACTCTCACGGCAGAGACTGTAATCCACTCCAATGCAGTGACAGTAATCCACTCCCAGTGCAGGGACAGTAAACTATCCACAGTGCAGGGACAGTAATCCGCTGCCAGTGTAGGGACAGTAAACCATTCACAGTGCAGGGACAGTAATCCACTCTCACTGCAGTGACAGTAATCCACTCTCAGTGCAGGGACTGTAATCCACTCCCAGTGCAGTGACCATAATCCACTCCCAGTACAAGGACAGTAACCCACACCCAGTGCAGGGACAGTATTCCACTCCCAATACAGGGATAGTAATCCACTCTCAGGGCAGGAACATTAATCCACTCTCAGTGCAGGGACAGTAATCCACTCCCAGTACAGGGACAGTAATCCACAGTCAGTACAGGGATAGTAATCCACTCTTAGTGCAGGGACATTAATCTACTCCTAGTGCAGGGACAGTAATCCACAGTCAGTATAGGGATAGGAATCCACTCTCAGTACAGCGATAGTAATCCACTCCCAGTGCTTGGATAATAATCCACTCTCAGTGCAGGGACAGTAATCCACTCACAGTGCAGGGATAGTAATCCACTCTCAGTGCAGGGACAGTAACCCACACCCAGTGCAGGGATATTAATCCACTCCCAGTGCAGTGACAGTAAACCACTCCCAGTGTAGGGACAGTAATCCACTCCCAGTGCAGGGACCGTAATCCACTCCCACTGCAGGGACAGTAATCCGCTCCCAGTGCAGGAATAGTAATCCACGCCCAGGGCAGGGATAGTAATCCACTCTCAGAACAGTGATAGTAATCCACTCCCAGTGTAGGGATAGCAATCCACTTTCAGTGCAGCAACATTAATCCACTCACAGTGCAGGGACAGTAATCCACTCCCTGTGCAGGGATAGTAATCCACTCCCAATGCAGGGAAATTAATCCACTCTCACTGCAGGGACAGTAATCCACTACCAGTGAAGGGACAGTCATCCGCTCTTAGTGCAGGGACATTAATCCACTCACAGTGCAGGAACAGGAAACCACTCCCAGTGCAATGATATTAATCCACTCCCAGTGCGGGGATAGTAATCCACTCCCAGTGCATGGATAGTAATCCACTCTCACTGCAGAGACTGTAATCCACTCCAATGCTGGGACAGTAAACCATTCATAGTGCAGGGACAGTAATCCACTCCCAGTGCAGGGACAGTAATCCACTCCCAGTGCAGGGACCGTAGTCCACTCCCAGTACAAGGACAGTAATCCACACCCAGTGCAGGGACAGTAATCCACTCCCAGTACAGGGATAGTAATCCACTCTCAGGGCAGGAACATTAATCCGCTCTCAGTGCAGGGACAGTAATCCACTCTTGTTGCATGGACAGTAATCCACTCTCAGTGCAGAGACAGTAATTCACTCTCAGTGCATGGATAGTAATCCACTCGTGTTGCAGGGACAGTAATCCGCAGCCAGTGCAGGGACAGTAAACCATTCACAGTGCAGGGACAGTAATCCGCTGCCAGTGTAGGGAGAGTAAACCATTCACAGTGCAGGGACAGTCATCCACTCTCACTGCAGTGACAGTAATCCACTCTCAGTGCAGGGACAGTCATCCACTCCCAGTGCAGGGACCATAATCCACTCCCAGTACAAGGACAGTAACCCACACCCAGTGCAGGGACAGTAATCCACTCCCAGTACAGGCATAGTAATCCACTCTCAGGGCAGGAACATTAATCCACTCTCACTGCAGGGACAGTAATCCACTCCCAGTGAAGGGACAGTCATCAACTCTTAGTGCAGGGACATTAATCCGCTCTCAGTGCAGGGACAGTAATCCACTCTCAGTGCAGGGACGGTAATTCACTCTCAGTGCATGGATAGTAATCCACTCTCAGTGCAGGGACCGTAATCCACTCCCAGTACAAGGACAGTAACCCACACTCAGTGCAGGGACCATAATCCACTCTCAGTGCTGGGATAGTAATCCACTCCCAGTGCAGGGATAGTAATCCACTCCCAATGCAGTGACAGTAATCCACACCCAGTGCAGGGACAGTAATCCACTCCCAGTGCAGGGACAGTAATCCATTCTCAGTGTAGGGACAGTAATCCACTCCCAGTAGAGGGACAGTAATCCACTCCTAGCACAAGGATAGTAACCCACTCCCAGTGCAGGGATAGTAAACCACTACCAGTGTACGAACAGTAATCCACTCCCAGAGGAGGGACGGTAATCCGCTCCCAGTGCAGGGATAGTAATCCACTCCCAGTGCAGGGATAGTAATCCACTCCCAGTGCATGTATAGTTATCCACTCCCAGTGCAGGGGCAGTAATCCACTCCCAGTGCAGGGATAGTAATCCACTCCCAGTGCAGGGATAGTAATCCACTCTCATTCAGGGATAGTAATCCACTCCAAATGCAGTGACAGTAATCCACACCCAGTGCAGGGACATTAATCCACTCCCAGTGCAGGGACAGTAATCTACTCTCATTACAGGCATATTAATCCACTCTCAGTGCAGGGAGAGTAATCCACTCCCAGTGCGGGGATAGTAATCCACTCCCAGTGCGGGGATAGTAATCCACTCAAAGTGCAGTAATAGTAATCCACTCCCAGTGCATGGATAGTTATCCACTCCAAGTGCAGGGACAGTAATCCACTCCCAGTGCAGAAATAGTAATCCACTCAAAGTGCAGGAATAGTAATCCACTCCCAGTGCATGGATAGTTATCCAATCCCAGTGCAGGGACAGTAATCCACTCCCAGTGCAGGGATAGTAATCCACTCAAAGTGCAGGAATAGTAATCCACTCCCAGTGCATGGATAGTTAGCCACTGCCAGTGCAGGGACAGTAATCCACTCCCAGTGCAGTGACAGTAATCCACTCTCAGTGCAGAGACATTAATCCACTCCCAGTGCAGGGACAGTAATCCACAGTCAGTACAGGGATCGTAATTCACTCTCAGTGCAGGGACTGTAATCCACTCCCAGTGCAGGGACAGTAATCCACTCTCAGTGCAGGGAGAGTAATCCACTCCCAGTGCAGGGATAGTAATCCACTCTCAGTTCAGGGATAGTAATCCACTCCCAATGTAGTGACAGTAATCCACACCCAGTGCAGGGACAGTAATCCATTCCCAGTGCAGGGACATTAATCGACTCTAAGTGCACCGACATTAATCCACTGTCAGTGCAGGGACAGTAATCCACTCTAAGTGCACCGACATTAATCCACTGTCAGTGCAGGTACATTAATCCACTCCCATTGCAGGGACAGTAATCTGCTCCCAGTGCAGGGAAATTAATCCACTCTCAGTGCAGGAATAGTAATCTACTCTCAGTGAAGGGATAGCAATCCACTCCCAGTGGAGTGATAGTAATCCACTCTCAGTGCAGGGACAGTAACCCACTCCCAGTCCAGGGATATTAATCCACTCCCAGTGCAGTGACAGTAACCACTCCCAGTGCAGGGACAGTAATCCACTCCCAGTGCAGGGACCGTAATCCACTCCCAGTGCATGGTTAGTAATCCACTCTTAGTGTAGGGACATTAATCCACTCACAGTGCAGGAACAGTAATCCACTCCCAGTGCAGGGATAGTAATCCACTCCCAGTGCATGGATAGTAATCCACTCTCACTGCAGAGACTGTAATCCACTCCAATGCAGGGACAGTAAACCATTCACAGTGCAGGGACAGTAATCCACTCTCACTGCAGGGACAGTAATCCACTCCCAGTGCAGGGACAGTAAACCATTCACAGTGCAGGGACAGTAATCCGCTGCCAGTGCAGGGAAAGTAAACTATACACAGTGCAGGGACAGTAATCCACTCTCACTGCAGTGACAGTAATCCACTCTCAGTGCAGGGACAGTAATCCACTCAGTGTGCAGGCATAATAATCCACACTCAGTGCAGGGATGGTAATTCACTCTCAGTGCATGGATAGTAATCCACTCTTGTTGCAGCGACAGTAATCCACTCCCAGTGCAGGGACAGTAATCCACTCCCAGTGCAGGGATAGTAATTCACTCTCATTGCATGGATAGTAATCCACTCTCAGTGCAGGGATAGTAATCCACTCTCAGTGCAGGGATAGTAATCCACTCTCTGAGCATGGATAGTAATCCGCTCTCAGTGCAGGGACAGTAATCCACTCCCAGTACAGGAATAGTTATCTACTCTCAGTGCAGGGATAGCAATCCACTCCCAGTGGAGTGATAGTAATCCACTCTCAGCGCAGGGACAGTAACCCACTCCCAGTCCAGGGATATTAATCCACTCCCAGTGCAGGGATAGTAATCCACTCCCAGTGCATGGATAGTAATCCACTCTCACTGCAGAGACTGTAATCCACACCAATGCAGGGACAGTAAATCATTCACAGTGCAGGAACAGTAATCCACTCTCACTGCAGGGACAGTAATCCACTCCCAGTGCAGGGACAGTAAACCAATCACAGTGCAGGGACAGTAATCCGCTGCCAGTGCAGGGAAAGTAAACTATACACAGTGCAGGGACAGTAATCCACTCTCACTGCAGTGACAGTAATCCACTCTCAGTGCAGGGACAGTAATCCACTCCCAGTGCAGGGACCGTAATCCACTCCCAGTACAAGGACAGTAACCCACACCCAGTGCATGGACAGTAATCCACTCCCAGCACAGGGATAGGAATCCACTCTCAGGGCAGGAACATTAATCCGCTCTCAGTGCAGGGGCAGTAATCCACTCAGTGTGCAGGCATAATAATCCACACTCAGTGCAGGGATGGTAATTCACTCTCAGTGCATGGATAGTAATCCACTCTTGTTGCAGGGACAGTAATCCACTCCCAGTGCAGGGACAGTAATCCACTCCCAGTGCAGGGATAGTAATTCACTCTCATTGCATGGATAGTAATCCACTCTCAGTGCAGGGATAGTAATCCGCTCTCAGTGCAGGGAGAGTAATACGCTCCCAGTGCAGGGATATTAATCCACTCACAGTGCAGGGACAGTAATCCACTGTCAGTACAGGGATCGTAATCCACTCACAGTGCAGGGATAGTAATCCATTCCCAGTGCAGGAATAGTAATCCACTCCCTGTGCACGGACAGTAATCCACTCTCAGTGCAGGGAAAATAATTCACTCCCAGTGCAGGGATAGTAATCCACTCCCAGTGCAGGAATATTAATCCACTCCCTGTGCAGGGACAGTAATCCACTCTCAGTGCAGGGACCGTAATTCACTCCCATAGCAGGGCCAGTAATCAATTCCCAGTGCAGGGACAGTAATCCACTCTCAGTACAGTGATAGTAAACCACTCCCAGTGCAAGGATAGTAATCCAAACCCAGTGCAGGGACAGTAATCCACTCACATTGAAGGGATAGCAACCCACTCCCAGTGCAGGGATAGTAATCCACTCACAGTGCATGGATAGTAATCCACTCTCACTGCAGAGACTGTAATCCACTCCAATGCAGTGACAGTAAACCATTCATAGTGCAGGGACAGTAATCCACTCTCACTGCAGGGACCGTAATCCACTCCCAGTGCAAGGACAGTAAACCATTCACAGTGCAGGGACAGTAATCCACTCCCAGTGCAGGGACAGTAAACCATTCACAGTGCAGGGACAGTAATCCACTCCCAGTGCAGGGACAGTAAACCATTCACAGTGCAGGGACAATAATCCACTCTCACTGCAGTGACAGTAATCCACTCTCAGTGCAGTGACAGTAACCCACTCACAGTGCAGGGACCGTAGTCCACTCCCAGTACAAGGACAGTAACCCACACCCAGTGCAGGGACAGTAATCCACTCTCAGTGCAGAGACAGTAATTCACTCTCAGTGCATGGATAGTAATCCACTCGTGTTGCAGGGACAGTAATCCACTCCCAGTGCAGGGACAGTAATTCACTCACAGTGCATGGATAGTAATCCACTCCCAGTGCATGGATAGTAATCCACTCTCATGGCAGAGACGGTAATCCACTCCAATGCAGGGACAGTAATCCACTCCCAGTGCAGGGACAGTAAACTATCCACAGTGCAGGGACAGTAATCCGCTGCCAGTGTAGGGACAGTAAACCATTCACAGTGCAGGGACAGTCATCCACTCTCACTGCAGTGACAGTAATCCACTCTCAGTGCAGGGACTGTAATCCACTCCCAGTGCAGGGACCATAATCCACTCCCAGTACAAGGACAGTAACCCACACCCAGTGCAGGGACAGTATTCCACTCCCAGTACAGGGATAGTAATCCACTCTCAGGGCAGGAACATTAATCCACTCTCAGTGCATGGACAGTAATCCACTCCCAGTACAGGGACTGTAATCCACAGTCAGTACAGGGATAGTAATCCACTCTTAGTGCAGGGACATTAATCTACTCCTAGTGCAGGGACAGTAATCCACAGTCAGTACAGGGATAGGAATCCACTCTCAGTACAGCGATAGTAATCCACTCCCAGTGTAGGGATAGTAATCCACTTTCAGTGCAGGGACATTAATCCACTCACAGTGCAGGGACAGTAATCCACTCCTTGTGCAGGAATAGTAATCCACTCACAATGTAGGGAAATTAATCCACTCTCACTGCAGGGACAGTAATCCAGTCCCAGTGAAGGGACAGTCATCCACTCTTAGTGCAGGGACATTAATCCACTCACAGTGCAGGAACAGTAAACCACTCCCAGTGCAATGATATTAATCCACTCCCAGTGCGGGGATAGTAATCCACTCCCAGTGCATGGATAGTAATCCACTCTCATTGCAGAGACTGTAATCCACTCCAATGCAGGGACAGTAAACCATTCATAGTGCAGGGACAGTAATCCACTCTCACTGCAGGGACAGTAATCCACTCCCAGTGCAAGGACAGTAAACCATTCACAGTGCAGGGACAGTAATCCAATCTCACTGCAGTGACAGTAATCCACTCTCAGTGCAGGGACAGTAACCCACTTCCAGCGCAGGGACAGTAATCCACTCCCAGTGCAGGGACCGTAGTCCACTCCCAGTACAAGGACAGTAATCCACACCCAGTGCAGGGACAGTAATCCACTCCCAGTACAGGGATAGTAATCCACTCTCAGGGCAGGAACATTAATCCGCTCTCAGTGCAGGGACAGTAATCCACTCTTGTTGCATGGACAGTAATCCACTTTCAGTGCAGAGACAGTAATTCACTCTCAGTGCATGGATAGTAATCCACTCGTGTTGCAGGGACAGTAATCCACTCCCAGTGCAGGGACAGTAATTCACTCGCAGTGCATGAATAATAATCCACTCCCAGTGCATGGATAGTAATCCACTCTCTGTGCAGAGACTGTAATCCACTCTCACTGCAGGGACAGTAAACCATTCACAGTGCAGGGACAGTAATCCGCTGCCAGTGCAGGGACAGTAAACCATTCACAGTGCAGGGACAGTAATCCGCTGCCAGTGTAGGGACAGTAAACCATTCACAGTGCAGGGGCAGTCATCCACTCTCACTGCAGTGACAGTAATCCACTCTCAGTGCAGGGACAGTAATCCACTCCCAGTGCAGGGACCATAATCCACTCCCAGTACAAGGACAGTAACCCACACCCAGTGCAGGGACAGTAATCCACTCCCAGTACAAGGACAGTAACCCACACCCAGTGCAGGGACAGTAATCCACTCCCAGTACAAGGACAGTAACCCACACCCAGTGCAGGGACAGTAATCCACTCCCAGTACAGGCATAGTAATCCACTCACAATGTAGGGAAATTAATCCACTCTCACTGCAGGGACAGTAATCCAGTCCCAGTGAAGGGACAGTCATCCACTCTTAGTGCAGGGACATTAATCCACTCACAGTGCAGGAACAGTAAACCACTCCCAGTGCAATGATATTAATCCACTCCCAGTGCGGGGATAGTAATCCACTCCCAGTGCATGGATAGTAATCCACTCTCATTGCAGAGACTGTAATCCACTCCAATGCAGGGACAGTAAACCATTCATAGTGCAGGGACAGTAATCCACTCTCACTGCAGGGACAGTAATCCACTCCCAGTGCAAGGACAGTAAACCATTCACAGTGCAGGGACAGTAATCCAATCTCACTGCAGTGACAGTAATCCACTCTCAGTGCAGGGACAGTAACCCACTTCCAGCGCAGGGACAGTAATCCACTCCCAGTGCAGGGACCGTAGTCCACTCCCAGTACAAGGACAGTAATCCACACCCAGTGCAGGGACAGTAATCCACTCCCAGTACAGGGATAGTAATCCACTCTCAGGGCAGGAACATTAATCCGCTCTCAGTGCAGGGACAGTAATCCACTCTTGTTGCATGGACAGTAATCCACTTTCAGTGCAGAGACAGTAATTCACTCTCAGTGCATGGATAGTAATCCACTCGTGTTGCAGGGACAGTAATCCACTCCCAGTGCAGGGACAGTAATTCACTCGCAGTGCATGAATAGTAATCCACTCCCAGTGCATGGATAGTAATCCACTCTCTGTGCAGAGACTGTAATCCACTCTCACTGCAGGGACAGTAAACCATTCACAGTGCAGGGACAGTAATCCGCTGCCAGTGCAGGGACAGTAAACCATTCACAGTGCAGGGACAGTAATCTGCTGCCAGTGTAGGGACAGTAAACCATTCACAGTGCAGGGGCAGTCATCCACTCTCACTGCAGTGACAGTAATCCACTCTCAGTGCAGGGACAGTAATCCACTCCCAGTGCAGGGACCATAATCCACTCCCAGTACAAGGACAGTAACCCACACCCAGTGCAGGGACAGTAATCCACTCCCAGTACAAGGACAGTAACCCACACCCAGTGCAGGGACAGTAATCCACTCCCAGTACAGGCATAGTAATCCACTCTCAGGGCAGGAACATTAATCCACTCTCACAGCAGGGACAGTAATCCACTCCCAGTGAAGGGACAGTCATCAACTCTTCGTGCAGGGACATTAATCCACTCAAAGTGCAGGAACTGTAATCCACTCCCAGTGCAGTGATATTAATCCGCTCTCAGTGCAGGGACAGTAATCCACTCCCAGTGCAGGGATAGTAATCCACTCTTGTTGCAGGGACAGTAATCCACTCCCAGTGCAGGGAGCATCATCAACTCTTAGTGCAGGAACATTAATCCACTCCCAGTGCAGGAACAGTAATCCACTGCCAGTGCAGTGATATTAATCCGCTCTCAGTGCAGGGACAGTAATCCACTCCCAGTGCAGGGATAGTAATCCAATCTCAGTGCAGGGACGGTAATTCACTCTCAGTGCATGGATAGTAATCCACTCTTGTTGCAGGGACAGTAATCCACTCCCAGTGCAGGGACAGTAAACCATTCACAGTGCAGGGATAGTAATTCACTCTCAGTGCATGGATTGTAATCCACACCCAGTGCAGGGACAGTAATCCACTCCCAGTACAGGGATAGTAACCCACTCTCAGGGCAGGAACATTAATCCGCTCTCAGTGCAGGGACAGTAATCCACTCTTGTTGCATGGACAGTAATCCACTCTCAGTGCAGAGACGGTAATTCACTCTCAGTGCATGGATAGTAATCCACTCTTGTTGCAGGGACAGTAATCCACTCCCAGTGCAGGGACAGTAAACCATTCACAGTGCAGGGATAGTAATTCACTCTTAGTGCATGGATTGTAATCCGCTCTCAGTGCAGGGACCGTAATCCACTCCCAGTACAAGGACAGTAACCCACACACAGTGCAGGAACAGTCATCCACTCCCAGTGCAGGGACCATAATCCACTCCCAGTACAAGGACAGTAACCCACACCCAGTGCAGGTACAGTAATCCACTCTCAGTTCAGGGACAGTAATCCACTCCCAGTGCAGGGACAGTAATCCATTCTCAGTGCAGGGACAGTAATCCACTCCCAGTAGAGGGACAGTAATCCACTCCCAGCACAAGGATAGTAACCCACTCCCAGTGCAGGGATAGTAAACCACTACCAGTGTACGAACAGTAATCCACTCCCAGAGGAGGGAGGGTAATCCGCTTCCAGTGCAGGGACAGTAATCCACTCACAGTGCAGGGAGAGTCATCAACTCTTAGTGCAGGGACATTAATCCACTCCCAGTGCAGGAACAGTAATCCACTCCCAGTGCAGTGATATTAATCCGCTCTCAGTGCAGGGACAGTAATCCACTCCCAGTGCAGGGATAGTAATCCAATCTCAGTGCAGGGACGGTAATTCACTCTCAGTGCATGGATAGTAATCCACTCTTGTTGCAGGGACAGTAATTCACTCCCAGTGCAGGGACAGTAATTCACTCTCAGTGCATGGATAGTAATCCACTCTCAGTGCAGGGACAGCAATCCACTCCCAGTGCCGGGATAGAAATCCACTCTCAGTGCAGGGATAGTAATCCACTCACAGTGCATGGATAATAATCCACTCTCAGTGCAGGGACAGTAATCCACTCCCAGTGCTTGGATAATAATCCACTCTCAGTGCAGGGACAGTAATCCACTCTCAGTGCAGGGATAGTAATCCACTCTCAGTGCAGGGACAGTAACCCACACCCAGTGCAGGGATATTAATCCACTCCCAGTGCAGTGACAGTAAACCACTCCCAGTGTAGGGACAGTAATCCACTCACAGTGCAGGGACAGTAATCCGCTCCCAGTGCAGGAATAGTAATCCACGCCCAGGGCAGGGATAGTAATCCACTCTCAGAACAGTGATAGTAATCCACTCCCAGTGCTTGGATAATAATCCACTCTCAGTGCAGGGACAGTAATCCACTCTCAGTGCAGGGACAGTAACCCACACCCAGTGCAGGGATATTAATCCACTCCCAGTGCAGTGACAGTAAACCACTCCCAGTGTAGGGACAGTAATCCACTCCCAGTGCAGGGACCGTAATCCACTCCCACTGCAGGGACAGTAATCCGCTCCCAGTGCAGGAATAGTAATCCACGCCCAGGGCAGGGATAGTAATCCACTCTCAGAACAGTGATAGTAATCCACTCCCAGTGTAGGGATAGCAATCCACTTTCAGTGCAGCGACATTAATCCACTCACAGTGCAGGGACAGTAATCCACTCCCTGTGCAGGGATAGTAATCCACTCCCAATGCAGGGAAATTAATCCACTCTCACTGCAGGGACAGTAATCCACTACCAGTGAAGGGACAGTCATCCACTCTTAGTGCAGGGACATTAATCCACTCACAGTGCAGGAACAGGAAACCACTCCCAGTGGAATGATATTAATCCACTCCCAGTGCGGGGATAGTAATCCACTCCCAGTGCATGGATAGTAATCCACTCTCACTGCAGAGACTGTAATCCACTCCAATGCAGGGACAGTAAACCATTCATAGTGCAGGGACAGTAATCCACTCTCACTGCAGGGACCGTAATCCACTCCCAGTGCAAGGACAGTAAACCATTCACAGTGCAGGGACAGTAATCCGCTCCCAGTGCAGGGACAGTAAACCATTCACAGTGCAGGGACAGTAATCCACTCTCACTGCAGTGACAGTAATCCACTCTCAGTGCAGGGACAGTAACCCACTTCCAGCGCAGGGACAGTAATCCACTCCCAGTGCAGGGACAGTAATCCACACCCAGTGCAGGGACAGTAATCCACTCCCAGTACAGGGATAGTAATCCACTCTCAGGGCAGGAACATTAATCCGCTCTCAGTGCAGGGACAGTAATCCACTCTTGTTGCATGGACAGTAATCCACTCTCAGTGCAGAGACAGTAATTCACTCTCAGTGCATGGATAGTAATCCATTCGTGTTGCAGGGACAGTAATCCGCAGCCAGTGCAGGGACAGTAAACCATTCACAGTGCAGGGACAGTAATCCGCTGCCAGTGTAGGGAGAGTAAACCATTCACAGTGCAGGGACAGTCATCCACTCTCACTGCAGTGACAGTAATCCACTCTCAGTGCAGGGACAGTCTTCCACTCCCAGTGCAGGGACCATAATCCACTCCCAGTACAAGGACAGTAACCCACACCCAGTGCAGGGACAGTAATCCACTCCCAGTACAGGCATAGTAATCCACTCTCAGGGCAGGAACATTAATCCACTCTCACTGCAGGGACAGTAATCCACTCCCAGTGAAGGGACAGTCATCAACTCTTAGTGCAGGGACATTAATCCACTCTCAGTGCAGGGACGGTAATCCACTCTCAGTGCATGGATAGTAATCCACTCTTGTTGCAGGGACAGTAATCCACTCCCAGTGCAGGGACAGTAATCCACTCCCAGTGCAGGGATAGTAATCCACTCTGAGTGCAGGGATAGTAATCCACTCTCAGTGCAGGGACCGTAATCCACTCCCAGTACAAGGACAGTAACCCACACTCAGTGCAGGGACCATAATCCACTCTCAGTGCTGGGATAGTAATCCACTCCCAGTGCAGGGATAGTAATCCACTCCCAATGCAGTGACAGTAATCCACACCCAGTGCAGGGACAGTAATCCACTCCCAGTGCAGGGACAGTAATCCATTCTCAGTGTAGGGACAGTAATCCACTCCCAGTAGAGGGACAGTAATCCACTCCTAGCACAAGGATAGTAACCCACTCCCAGTGCAGGGATAGTAAACCACTACCAGTGTACAAACAGTAATCCACTCCCAGAGGAGGGAGGGTAATCCGCTCCCAGTGCAGGGATAGTAATCCACTCCCAGTGCAGGGATAGTAATCCACTCTCAGTTCAGGGACAGTAATCCACTCCCAGTGCAGGGACAGTAATCCATTCTCAGTGCAGGGACAGTAATCCACTCCCAGTAGAGGGACAGTAATCCACTCCCAGCACAAGGATAGTAACCCACTCCCAGTGCAGGGATAGTAAACCACTACCAGTGTACGAACAGTAATCCACTCCCAGAGGAGGGAGGGTAATCCGCTTCCAGTGCAGGGACAGTAATCCACTCCCAGTGCAGGGAGAGTCATCAACTCTTAGTGCAGGGACATTAATCCACTCCCAGTGCAGGAACAGTAATCTACTCCCAGTGCAGTGATATTAATCCGCTCTCAGTGCAGGGACAGTAATCCACTCCCAGTGCAGGGATAGTAATCCAATCTCAGTGCAGGGACGGTAATTCACTCTCAGTGCATGGATAGTAATCCACTCTTGTTGCAGGGACAGTAATTCACTCCCAGTGCAGGGACAGTAATTCACTCTCAGTGCATGGATAGGAATCCACTCTCAGTACAGCGATAGTAATCCACTCCCAGTGTAGGGATAGTAATCCACTTTCAGTGCAGGGACATTAATCCACTCACAGTGCAGGGACAGTAATCCACTCCTTGTGCATGGATAGTAATCCACTCACAATGTAGGGAAATTAATCCACTCTCACTGCAGGGACAGTAATCCAGTCCCAGTGAAGGGACAGTCATCCACTCTTAGTGCAGGGACATTAATCCACTCACAGTGCAGGAACAGTAAACCACTCCCAGTGCAATGATATTAATCCACTCCCAGTGCGGGGATAGTAATCCACTCCCAGTGCATGGATAGTAATCCACTCTCACTGCAGAGACTGTAATCCACTCCAATGCAGGGACAGTAAACCATTCATAGTGCAGGGACAGTAATCCACTCTCACTGCAGGGACAGTAATCCACTCCCAGTGCAAGGACAGTAAACCATTCACAGTGCAGGGACAGTAATCCAATCTCACTGCAGTGACAGTAATCCACTCTCAGTGCAGGGACAGTAACCCACTTCCAGCGCAGGGACAGTAATCCACTCCCAGTGCAGGGACCGTAGTCCACTCCCAGTACAAGGACAGTAATCCACACCCAGTGCAGGGACAGTAATCCACTCCCAGTACAGGGATAGTAATCCACTCTCAGGGCAGGAACATTAATCCGCTCTCAGTGCAGGGACAGTAATCCACTCTTGTTGCATGGACAGTAATCCACTTTCAGTGCAGAGACAGTAATTCACTCTCAGTGCATGGATAGTAATCCACTCGTGTTGCAGGGACAGTAATCCACTCCCAGTGCAGGGACAGTAATTCACTCGCAGTGCATGAATAGTAATCCACTCCCAGTGCATGGATAGTAATCCACTCTCTGTGCAGAGACTGTAATCCACTCTCACTGCAGGGACAGTAAACCATTCACAGTGCAGGGACAGTAATCCGCTGCCAGTGCAGGGACAGTAAACCATTCACATTGCAGGGACAGTAATCCGCTGCCAGTGTAGGGACAGTAAACCATTCACAGTGCAGGGACAGTCATCCACTCTCACTGCAGTGACAGTAATCCACTCTCAGTGCAGGGACAGTAATCCACTCCCAGTGCAGGGACCATAATCCACTCCCAGTACAAGGACAGTAACCCACACCCAGTGCAGGGACAGTAATCCACTCCCAGTACAGGCATAGTATTCCACTCTCAGGGCAGGAACATTAATCCACTCTCACAGCAGGGACAGTAATCCACTCCCAGTGAAGGGACAGTCATCAACTCTTCATGCAGGGACATTAATCCACTCACAGTGCAGGAACTGTAATCCACTCCCAGTGCAGTGATATTAATCCGCTCTCAGTGCAGGGACAGTAATCCACTCCCAGTGCAGGGATAGTAATCCACTCTTGTTGCAGGGACAGTAATCCACTCCCAGTGCAGGGAGCATCATCAACTCTTAGTGCAGGAACATTAATCCACTCCCAGTGCAGGAACAGTAATCCACTGCCAGTGCAGTGATATTAATCCGCTCTCAGTGCAGGGACAGTAATCCACTCCCAGTGCAGGGATAGTAATCCAATCTCAGTGCAGGGACGGTAATTCACTCTCAGTGCATGGATAGTAATCCACTCTTGTTGCAGGGACAGTAATCCACTCCCAGTGCAGGGACAGTAAACCATTCACAGTGCAGGGATAGTAATTCACTCTCAGTGCATGGATTGTAATCCGCTCTCTGTGCAGGGACCGTAATCCACTCCCAGTACAAGGACAGTAACCCACACTCAGTGCAGGGACAGTAATCCATTCCCAGTGCAGGGACCGTAATCCACTCTCAGTGCAGGGATAGTAATCCAATCTCAGTGCAGGGACGGTAATTCACTCTCAGTGCATGGATAGTAATCCACTCTTGTTGCAGGGACAGTAATCCACTCCCAGTGCAGGGACAGTAAACCATTCACAGTGCAGGGATAGTAATTCACTCTCAGTGCATGGATTGTAATCCGCTCTCAGTGCAGGGACCGTAATCCACTCCCAGTACAAGGACAGTAACCCACACTCAGTGCAGGGACAGTAATCCATTCCCAGTGCAGGGACCGTAATCCACTCTCAGTGCAGGGATAGTAATCCACTCCCAGTGCAGGGATAGTAATCCACTCTCAGTTCAGGGACAGTAATCCACTCCCAGTGCAGGGACAGTAATCCATTCTCAGTGCAGGGACAGTAATCCACTCCCAGTAGAGGGACAGTAATCCACTCCCAGCACAAGGATAGTAACCCACTCCCAGTGCAGGGATAGTAAACCAGTACCAGTGTACGAACAGTAATCCACTCCCAGAGGAGGGAGGGTAATCCGCTTCCAGTGCAGGGACAGTAATCCACTCCCAGTGCAGGGAGAGTCATCAACTCTTAGTGCAGGGACATTAATCCACTCCCAGTGCAGGAACAGTAATCCACTGCCAGTGCAGTGATATTAATCCGCTCTCAGTGCAGGGACAGTAATCCACTCCCAGTGCAGGGATAGTAATCCAATCTCAGTGCAGGGACGGTAATTGACTCTCAGTGCATGGATAGTAATCCACTCTTGTTGCAGGGACAGTAATTCACTCCCAGTGCAGGGACAGTAATTCACTCTCAGTGCATGGATAGTAATCCACTCTCAGTGCAGGGACAGCAATCCACTCCCAGTGCCGGGATAGTAATCCACTCTCAGTGCAGGGATAGTAATCCACTCACAGTGCATGGATAATAATCCACTCTCAGTGCAGGGACAGTAATCCACTCCCAGTGCTTGGATAATAATCCACTCTCAGTGCAGGGACAGTAATCCACTCACAGTGCAGGGATAGTAATCCACTCTCAGTGCAGGGACAGTAATCCACTCCCAGTGCAGGGACCGTAATCCACTCCCACTGCAGGGACAGTAATCCGCTCCCAGTGCAGGAATAGTAATCCATGCCCAGGGCAGGGATAGTAATCCACTCTCAGATCAGTGATAGTAATCCACTCCCAGTGTAGGGATAGCAATCCACTTTCAGTGCAGCGACATTAATCCACTCACAGTGCAGGGTCAGTAATCCACTCCCTGTGCAGGGATAGTAATCCACTCCCAATGCAGGGAAATTAATCCACTCTCACTGCAGGGACAGTAATCCACTCCCAGTGAAGGGACAGTCATCCACTCTTAGTGCAGGGACATTAATCCACTCACAGTGCAGGAACAGGAATCCACTCCCAGTGGAATGATATTAATCCACTCCCAGTGCGGGGATAGTAATCCACTCCCAGTGCATGGATAGTAATCCACTCTCACTGCAGAGACTGTAATCCACTCCAATGCAGGGACAGTAAACCATTCATAGTGCAGGGACAGTAATCCACTCTCACTGCAGGGACCGTAATCCACTCCCAGTGCAAGGACAGTAAACCATTCACAGTGCAGGGACAGTAATCCGCTCCCAGTGCAGGGACAGTAAACCATTCACAGTGCAGGGACAGTAATCCACTCTCACTGCAGTGACAGTAATCCACTCTCAGTGCAGGGACAGTAACCCACTTCCAGCGCAGGGACAGTAATCCACTCCCAGTGCAGGGACCGTAGTCCACTCCCAGTACAAGGACAGTAATCCACACCCAGTGCAGGGACAATAATCCACTCCCAGTACAGGGATAGTAATCCACTCTCAGGGCAGGAACATTAATCCGCTCTCAGTGCAGGGACAGTAATCCACTCTTGTTGCATGGACAGTAATCCACTCTCAGTGCAGAGACAGTAATTCACTCTCAGTGCATGGATAGTAATCCACTCGTGTTGCAGCGACAGTAATCCGCAGCCAGTGCAGGGACAGTAAACCATTCACAGTGCAGGGACAGTAATCCGCTGCCAGTGTAGGGACAGTAAACCATTCACAGTGCAGGGACAGTCATCCACTCTCACTGCAGTGACAGTAATCCACTCTCAGTGCAGGGACAGTCATCCACTCCCAGTGCAGGGACCATAATCCACTCCCAGTAAAAGGACAGTAACCCACACCCAGTGCAGGGACAGTAATCCACTCCCAGTACAGGCATAGTAATCCACTCTCAGGGCAGGAACATTAATCCACTCTCACTGCAGGGACAGTAATCCACTCCCAGTGAAGGGACAGTCATCAACTCTTAGTGCAGGGACATTAATCCGCTCTCAGTGCAGGGACAGTAATCCACTCTCAGTGCAGGGACGGTAATTCACTCTCAGTGCATGGATAGTAATCCACTCTTGTTGCAGGGACAGTAATCCACTCCCAGTGCAGGGACAGTAATCCACTCCCAGTGCAGGGATAGTAATCCACTCTGAGTGCAGGGATAGTAATCCACTCTCAGTGCAGGGACCGTAATCCACTCCCAGTACAAGGACAGTAACCCACACTCAGTGCAGGGACCATAATCCACTCTCAGTGCTGGGATAGTAATCCACTCCCAGTGCAGGGATAGTAATCCACTCCCAATGCAGTGACAGTAATCCACACTCAGTGCAGGGACAGTAATCCACTCCCAGTGCAGGGACAGTAATCCATTCTCAGTGTAGGGACAGTAATCCACTCCCAGTAGAGGGACAGTAATCCACTCCTAGCACAGGGATAGTAACCCACTCCCAGTGTAGGGACAGTAATCCACTCCCAGTGCAGGGACCGTAATCCACTCCCACTGCAGGGACAGTAATCCGCTCCCAGTGCAGGAATAGTAATCCACGCCCAGGGCAGGGATAGTAATCCACTCTCAGAACTGTGATAGTAATCCACTCCCAGTGTAGGGATAGCAATCCACTTTCAGTGCAGCGACATTAATCCACTCACAGTGCAGGGACAGTAATCCACTCCCTGTGCAGGGATAGTAATCCACTCCCAATGCAGGGAAATTAATCCACTCTCACTGCAGGGACAGTAATCCACTACCAGTGAAGGGACAGTCATCCACTCTTAGTGCAGGGACATTAATCCACTCACAGTGCAGGAACAGGAAACCATTCCCAGTGGAATGATATTAATCCACTCCCAGTGCGGGGATAGTAATCCACTCCCAGTGCATGGATAGTAATCCACTCTCACTGCAGAGACTGTAATCCACTCCAATGCAGGGACAGTAAACCATTCATAGTGCAGGGACAGTAATCCACTCTCACTGCAGGGACCGTAATCCACTCCCAGTGCAAGGACAGTAAACCATTCACAGTGCAGGGACAGTAATCCGCTCCCAGTGCAGGGACAGTAAACCATTCACAGTGCAGGGACAGTAATCCACTCTCAGTGCAGGGACAGTAACCCACTTCCAGCGCAGGGACAGTAATCCACTCCCAGTGCAGGGACCGTAGTCCACTCCCAGTACAAGGACAGCAATCCACTCTCACTGCAGGGACAGTAATCCACTCCCAGTACAGGGATAGTAATCCACTCTCAGGGCAGGAACATTAATCCGCTCTCAGTGCAGGGACAGTAATCCACTCTTGTTGCATGGACAGTAATCCACTCTCAGTGCAGAGACAGTAATTCACTCTCAGTGCATGGATAGTAATCCACTCGTGTTGCAGGGACAGTCATCCACTCCCAGTGCAGGGACCATAATCTACTCCCAGTACAAGGACAGTAACCCACACCCAGTGCAGGGACAGTAGTCCACTCCCAGTACAGGCATAGTTATCCACTCTCAGGGCAGGAACATTAATCCACTCTCACTGCAGGGACAGTAATCCACTCCCAGTGAAGGGACAGTCATCAACTCTTAGTGCAGGGACATTAATCCGCTCTCACTGCAGGGACAGTAATCCACTCTCAGTGCAGGGACGGTAATTCACTCTCAGTGCATGGATAGTAATCCACTCTTGTTGCAGGGACAGTAATCCACTCCCAGTGCAGGGACAGTAATCCACTCCCAGTGCAGGGATAGTAATCCACTCTGAGTGCAGGGATAGTAATCCACTCTCAGTGCAGGGACCGTAATCCACTCCCAGTACAAGGACAGTAACCCACACTCAGTGCAGGGACCATAATCCACTCTCAGTGCTGGGATAGTAATCCACTCCCAGTGCAGGGATAGTAATCCACTCCCAATGCAGTGACAGTAATCCACACCCAGTGCAGGGACAGTAATCCACTCCCAGTGCAGGGACAGTAATCCATTCTCAGTGTAGGGACAGTAATCCACTCCCAGTAGAGGGACAGTAATCCACTCCTAGCACAAGGATAGTAACCCACTCCCAGTGCAGGGATAGTAAACCACTACCAGTGTACGAACAGTAATCCACTCCCAGAGGAGGGACGGTAATCCGCTCCCAGTGCAGGGATAGTAATCCACTCAGTGCAGTGACAGTAATCCACTCCCAGTGCAGGGATAGTAATCCACTCCCTGTGCAGGGATAGCAATCCACTCCCAATGCAGGGAAATTAATCCACTCTCACTGCAGGGACAGTAATCCACTCCCAGTGAAGGGACAGTCATCCACTCTTAGTGCAGGGACATTAATCCACTCACAGTGCAGGAACAGTAAACCACTCCCAGTGCAATGATATAAATCCACTCCCAGTGCAGGGACTGTAATCCACTCCCAGCGCAGGGTCATTAATCAACTCTCAGTGCACGGACATTAATCCACTCCCAGTGCAGAGAAAGTAATCCACTCTCAGTACAGTGATAGTAATCCACTCCCAGTGCAGTGACAGTAACCCACACCCAGTGCAGGGACAGTAATCCACTCCCAGTGAATGGACAGTAATCCATTCTCAGTGCAGGAACATTAATCCACTCACAGTGCAGGGACATTAGTCCACTTACTGTGCAGGGACAGTAATCCACTCCCAGTGCAGGGATAGTACTCCACTCCCAGTGCAGGGACATTAATCAACTCTCAGTGCACGGACATTAATCGACTCCCAGTGCAGAGAAAGTAATCCACTCTCAGTACAGGGATCGTAATTCACTCCCAGTTCAGGGATAGTAATCCATTCTCAGTACAGGGATAGTAATCCACGCCCAGTGCAGTGACAGTAACCCACTCCCAGTGCAGGGATATTAATCCACTCTCAGTGCAGTGACAGTAATCCACTCCCAGTGCAGGGACAGTAATCCACTCCCAGCGCAGTAACTGTAATCCACTGTCACTACAGGGATAGTAATCCACTCTCAGTACAGGGATAATAATCCACTCCCAATGAAGGGATAGTAATCCACTCTCAGTACAGGGACAGTAATCCACTCCCAGTGCAGGGACAGTAATCCACTCCCAGTGCAGGGACCGTAGTCCACTCCCAGTACAAGGACAGTAATCCACACCCAGTGCAGGGACAGTAATCCACTCCCAGTACAGGGATAGTAATCCACTCTCAGGGCAGGAACATTAATCCGCTCTCAGTGCAGGGACAGTAATCCACTCTTGTTGCATGGACAGTAATCCACTCTCAGTGCAGAGACAGTAATTCACTCTCAGTGCATGGATAGTAATCCACTCGTGTTGCAGGGACAGTAATCCGCAGCCAGTGCAGGGACAGTAAACCATTCACAGTGCAGGGACAGTAATCCACTCTCACTGCAGTGACAGTAATCCACTCTCAGTGCAGGGACAGTAATCCACTCCCAGTGCATGGACAGTAAACCATTCACAGTGCAGGGACAGTAATCCGCTGCCAGTGTAGGGACAGTAAACCATTCACAGTGCAGGGACAGTCATCCACTCTCACTGCAGTGACAGTAATCCACTCTCAGTGCAGGGACAGTCATCCACTCCCAGTGCAGGGACCATAATCCACTCCCAGTACAAGGACAGTAACCCACACCCAGTGCAGGGACAGTAATCCACTCCCAGTACAGGCATAGTAATCCACTCTCAGGGCAGGAACATTAATCCACTCTCACTGCAGGGACAGTAATCCACTCCCAGTGAAGGGACAGTCATCAACTCTTAGTGCAGGGACATTAATCCGCTCTCAGTGCAGGGACAGTAATCCACTCTCAGTGCAGGGATGGTAATTCACTCTCAGTGCATGGATAGTAATCCACTCTTGTTGCAGGGACAGTAATCCACTCCCAGTGCAGGGACAGTAATCCACTCCCAGTGCAGGGACAGTAATCCACTCCCAGTGCAGGGATAGTAATCCACTCTCAGTGCAGGGACCGTAATCCACTCCCAGTACAAGGACAGTAACCCACACTCAGTGCAGGGACCATAATCCAAACTCAGTGCTGGGATAGTAATCCACTCCCAGTGCAGGGATAGTAATCCACTCCCAATGCAGTGACAGTAATCCACACCCAGTGCAGGAACAGTAAACCACTCCCAGTGCAATGATATAAATCCACTCCCAGTGCAGGGACTGTAATCCACTCCCAGCGCAGGGTCATTAATCAACTCTCAGTGCACGGACATTAATCCACTCCCAGTGCAGAGAAAGTAATCCACTCTCAGTACAGTGATAGTAATCCACTCCCAGTGCAGTGACAGTAACCCACACCCAGTGCAGGGACAGTAATCCACTCCCAGTGAATGGACAGTAATCCATTCTCAGTGCAGGAACATTAATCCACTCACAGTGCAGGGACATTAGTCCACTTACTGTGCAGGGACAGTAATCCACTCCCAGTGCAGGGATAGTACTCCACTCCCAGTGCAGGGACATTAATCAACTCTCAGTGCACGGACATTAATTGACTCCCAGTGCAGAGAAAGTAATCCACTCTCAGTACAGGGATCGTAATTCACTCCCAGTTCAGGGATAGTAATCCATTCTCAGTACAGGGATAGTAATCCACGCCCAGTGCAGTGACAGTAACCCACTCCCAGTGCAGGGATATTAATCCACTCTCAGTGCAGTGACAGTAATCCACTCCCAGTGCAGGGACAGTAATCCACTCCCAGTGCAGTAACTGTAATCCACTCTCACTACAGGGATAGTAATCCACTCTCAGTGCAGGGAGTGTAATCCACTTCCAGTGCAGGGACAGTAATCCACTCCCAGTGCAGGGATAGCAATCCACTCTCGTTGCAGGGACAGTAATCCACTCCCAATGCAGGGACAGTAATTCACTCTCAGTGCATGGATAGTAATCCACTTCCAGTGCAGGGACAGTAATCCACTCCCAGTGCAGGGATAGTAATCCACTTCCAGTGCAGGGACAGTAACCCACTTCCAGCGCAGGGACAGTAATCCACTCCCAGTGCAGGGACCGTAGTCCACTCCCAGTACAAGGACAGTAATCCACACCCAGTGCAGGGACAGTAATCCACTCCCAGTACAGGGATAGTAATCCACTCTCAGGGCAGGAACATTAATCCGCTCTCAGTGCAGGGACAGTAATCCACTCTTGTTGCATGGACAGTAATCCACTCTCAGTGCAGAGACAGTAATTCACTCTCAGTGCATGGATAGTAATCCACTCGTGTTGCAGGGACAGTAATCCGCAGCCAGTGCAGGGACAGTAAACCATTCACAGTGCAGGGACAGTAATCCGCTGCCAGTGTAGGGAGAGTAAACCATTCACAGTGCAGGGACAGTCATCCACTCTCACTGCAGTGACAGTAATCCACTCTCAGTGCAGGGACAGTCATCCACTCCCAGTGCAGGGACCATAATCCACTCCCAGTACAAGGACAGTAACCCACACCCAGTGCAGGGACAGTAATCCACTCCCAGTACAGGCATAGTAATCCACTCTCAGGGCAGGAACATTAATCCACTCTCACTGCAGGGACAGTAATCCACTCCCAGTGAAGGGACAGTCATCAACTCTTAGTGCAGGGACATTAATCCGCTCTCAGTGCAGGGATAGTAATCCACTCTGAGTGCAGGGATAGTAATCCACTCTCAGTGCAGGGACTGTAATCCACTCCCAGTACAAGGACAGTAACCCACACTCAGTGCAGGGACCATAATCCACTCTCAGTGCTGGGATAGTAATCCACTCCCAGTGCAGGGATAGTAATCCACTCCCAATGCAGTGACAGTAATCCACACCCAGTGCAGGGACAGTAATCCACTCCCAGTGCAGGGACAGTAATCCATTCTCAGTGTAGGGACAGTAATCCACTCCCAGTAGAGGGACAGTAATCCACTCCTAGCACAAGGATAGTTACCCACTCCCAGTGCAGGGATAGTAAACCACTACCAGTGTACGAACAGTAATCCACTCCCAGAGGAGGGACGGTAATCCGCTCCCAGTGCAGGGATAGTAATCCACTCAGTGCAGTGACAGTAATCCACTCCCAGTGCAGGGATAGTAATCCACTCCCTGTGCAGGGATAGTAATCCACTCCCAATGCAGGGAAATTAATCCACTCTCACTGCAGGGACAGTAATCCACTCCCAGTGCAGGGACAGTCATCCACTCTTAGTGCAGGGACATTAATCCACTCACAGTGCAGGAACAGTAAACCACTCCCAGTGCAATGATATAAATCCACTCCCAGTGCAGGGACTGTAATCCACTCCCAGCGCAGGGTCATTAATCAACTCTCAGTGCACGGACATTAATCCACTCCCAGTGCAGAGAAAGTAATCCACTCTCAGTACAGTGATAGTAATCCACTCCCAGTGCAGTGACAGTAACCCACACCCAGTGCAGGGACAGTAATCCACTCCCAGTGAATGGACAGTAATCCATTCTCAGTGCAGGAACATTAATCCACTCACAGTGCAGGGACATTAGTCCACTTACTGTGCAGGGACAGTAATCCAATCCCAGTGCAGGGATAGTACTCCACTCCCAGTGCAGGGACATTAATCAACTCTCAGTGCACGGACATTAATCGACTCCCAGTGCAGAGAAAGTAATCCACTCTCAGTACAGGGATCGTAATTCACTCCCAGTTCAGGGATAGTAATCCATTCTCAGTACAGGGATAGTAATCCACGCCCAGTGCAGTGACAGTAACCCACTCCCAGTGCAGGGATATTAATCCACTCTCAATGCAGTGACAGTAATCCACTCCCAGTGCAGGGACAGTAATCCACTCCCAGCGCAGTAACTGTAATCCACTCTCACTACAGGGATAGTAATCCACTCTCAGTACAGGGATAATAATCCACTCCCAATGAAGGGATAGTAATCCACTCTCAGTACAGGGACAGTAATCCACTCCCAGTGCAGGGACAGTAATCCACTCCCAGTGCAGGGACCGTAGTCCACTCCCAGTACAAGGACAGTAATCCACACCCAGTGCAGGGACAGTAATCCACTCCCAGTACAGGGATAGTAATCCACTCTCAGGGCAGGAACATTAATCCGCTCTCAGTGCAGGGACAGTAATCCACTCTTGTTACATGGACAGTAATCCACTCTCAGTGCAGAGACAGTAATTCACTCTCAGTGCATGGATAGTAATCCACTCGTGTTGCAGGGACAGTAATCCGCAGCCAGTGCAGGGACAGTAAACCATTCACAGTGCAGGGACAGTAATCCACTCTCACTGCAGTGACAGTAATCCACTCTCAGTGCAGGGACAGTAATCCACTCCCAGTGCATGGACAGTAAACCATTCACAGTGCAGGGACAGTAATCCGCTGCCAGTGTAGGGACAGTAAACCATTCACAGTGCAGGGACAGTCATCCACTCTCACTGCAGTGACAGTAATCCACTCTCAGTGCAGGGACAGTCATCCACTCCCAGTGCAGGGACCATAATCCACTCCCAGTACAAGGACAGTAACCCACACCCAGTGCAGGGACAGTAATCCACTCCCAGTACAGGCATAGTAATCCACTCTCAGGGCAGGAACATTAATCCACTCTCACTGCAGGGACAGTAATCCACTCCCAGTGAAGGGACAGTCATCAACTCTTAGTGCAGGGACATTAATCCGCTCTCAGTGCAGGGACAGTAATCCACTCTCAGTGCAGGGACGGTAATTCACTCTCAGTGCATGGATAGTAATCCACTCTTGTTGCAGGGACAGTAATCCACTCCCAGTGCAGGGACAGTAATCCACTCCCAGTGCAGGGATAGTAATCCACTCTGAGTGCAGGGATAGTAATCCACTCTCAGTGCAGGGACCGTAATCCACTCCCAGTACAAGGACAGTAACCCACACTCAGTGCAGGGACCATAATCCACTCTCAGTGCTGGGATAGTAATCCACTCCCAGTGCAGGGATAGTAATCCACTCCCAATGCAGTGACAGTAATCCACACCCAGTGCAGGGACAGTAATCCACTCCCAGTGCAGGGACAGTAATCCATTCTCAGTGTAGGGACAGTAATCCACTCCCAGTAGAGGGACAGTAATCCACTCCTAGCACAAGGATAGTAACCCACTCCCAGTGCAGGGATAGTAAACCACTACCAGTGTACGAACAGTAATCCACTCCCAGAGGAGGGACGGTAATCCGCTCCCAGTGCAGGGATAGTAATCCACTCAGTGCAGTGACAGTAATCCACTCCCAGTGCAGGGATAGTAATCCACTCCCTGTGCAGGGATAGCAATCCACTCCCAATGCAGGGAAATTAATCCACTCTCACTGCAGGGACAGTAATCCACTCCCAGTGCAGGGACAGTCATCCACTCTTAGTGCAGGGACATTAATCCACTCACAGTGCAGGAACAGTAAACCACTCCCAGTGCAATGATATAAATCCATTCCCAGTGCAGGGACATTAATCGACTCTAAGTGCACCGACATTAATCCACTGTCAGTGCAGGGACAGTAATCCACTCTAAGTGCACCGACATTAATCCACTGTCAGTGCAGGTACATTAATCCACTCCCATTGCAGGGACAGTAATCTGCTCCCAGTGCAGGGAAATTAATCCACTCTCAGTGCAGGAATAGTAATCTACTCTCAGTGAAGGGATAGCAATCCACTCCCAGTGGAGTGATAGTAATCCACTCTCAGTGCAGGGACAGTAACCCACTCCCAGTCCAGGGATATTAATCCACTCCCAGTGCAGTGACAGTAACCACTCCCAGTGCAGGGACAGTAATCCACTCCCAGTGCAGGGACCGTAATCCACTCCCAGTGCATGGTTAGTAATCCACTCTTAGTGTAGGGACATTAATCCACTCACAGTGCAGGAACAGTAATCCACTCCCAGTGCAGGGATAGTAATCCACTCCCAGTGCATGGATAGTAATCCACTCTCACTGCAGAGACTGTAATCCACTCCAATGCAGGGACAGTAAACCATTCACAGTGCAGGGACAGTAATCCACTCTCACTGCAGGGACAGTAATCCACTCCCAGTGCAGGGACAGTAAACCATTCACAGTGCAGGGACAGTAATCCGCTGCCAGTGCAGGGAAAGTAAACTATACACAGTGCAGGGACAGTAATCCACTCTCACTGCAGTGACAGTAATCCACTCTCAGTGCAGGGACAGTAATCCACTCAGTGTGCAGGCATAATAATCCACACTCAGTGCAGGGATGGTAATTCACTCTCAGTGCATGGATAGTAATCCACTCTTGTTGCAGCGACAGTAATCCACTCCCAGTGCAGGGACAGTAATCCACTCCCAGTGCAGGGATAGTAATTCACTCTCATTGCATGGATAGTAATCCACTCTCAGTGCAGGGATAGTAATCCACTCTCAGTGCAGGGATAGTAATCCACTCTCTGAGCATGGATAGTAATCCGCTCTCAGTGCAGGGACAGTAATCCACTCCCAGTACAGGAATAGTTATCTACTCTCAGTGCAGGGATAGCAATCCACTCCCAGTGGAGTGATAGTAATCCACTCTCAGCGCAGGGACAGTAACCCACTCCCAGTCCAGGGATATTAATCCACTCCCAGTGCAGGGATAGTAATCCACTCCCAGTGCATGGATAGTAATCCACTCTCACTGCAGAGACTGTAATCCACACCAATGCAGGGACAGTAAATCATTCACAGTGCAGGAACAGTAATCCACTCTCACTGCAGGGACAGTAATCCACTCCCAGTGCAGGGACAGTAAACCAATCACAGTGCAGGGACAGTAATCCGCTGCCAGTGCAGGGAAAGTAAACTATACACAGTGCAGGGACAGTAATCCACTCTCACTGCAGTGACAGTAATCCACTCTCAGTGCAGGGACAGTAATCCACTCCCAGTGCAGGGACCGTAATCCACTCCCAGTACAAGGACAGTAACCCACACCCAGTGCATGGACAGTAATCCACTCCCAGCACAGGGATAGGAATCCACTCTCAGGGCAGGAACATTAATCCGCTCTCAGTGCAGGGGCAGTAATCCACTCAGTGTGCAGGCATAATAATCCACACTCAGTGCAGGGATGGTAATTCACTCTCAGTGCATGGATAGTAATCCACTCTTGTTGCAGGGACAGTAATCCACTCCCAGTGCAGGGACAGTAATCCACTCCCAGTGCAGGGATAGTAATTCACTCTCATTGCATGGATAGTAATCCACTCTCAGTGCAGGGATAGTAATCCGCTCTCAGTGCAGGGAGAGTAATACGCTCCCAGTGCAGGGATATTAATCCACTCACAGTGCAGGGACAGTAATCCACTGTCAGTACAGGGATCGTAATCCACTCACAGTGCAGGGATAGTAATCCATTCCCAGTGCAGGAATAGTAATCCACTCCCTGTGCACGGACAGTAATCCACTCTCAGTGCAGGGAAAATAATTCACTCCCAGTGCAGGGATAGTAATCCACTCCCAGTGCAGGAATATTAATCCACTCCCTGTGCAGGGACAGTAATCCACTCTCAGTGCAGGGACCGTAATTCACTCCCATAGCAGGGCCAGTAATCAATTCCCAGTGCAGGGACAGTAATCCACTCTCAGTACAGTGATAGTAAACCACTCCCAGTGCAAGGATAGTAATCCAAACCCAGTGCAGGGACAGTAATCCACTCACATTGAAGGGATAGCAACCCACTCCCAGTGCAGGGATAGTAATCCACTCACAGTGCATGGATAGTAATCCACTCTCACTGCAGAGACTGTAATCCACTCCAATGCAGTGACAGTAAACCATTCATAGTGCAGGGACAGTAATCCACTCTCACTGCAGGGACCGTAATCCACTCCCAGTGCAAGGACAGTAAACCATTCACAGTGCAGGGACAGTAATCCACTCCCAGTGCAGGGACAGTAAACCATTCACAGTGCAGGGACAGTAATCCACTCCCAGTGCAGGGACAGTAAACCATTCACAGTGCAGGGACAATAATCCACTCTCACTGCAGTGACAGTAATCCACTCTCAGTGCAGTGACAGTAACCCACTCACAGTGCAGGGACCGTAGTCCACTCCCAGTACAAGGACAGTAACCCACACCCAGTGCAGGGACAGTAATCCACTCTCAGTGCAGAGACAGTAATTCACTCTCAGTGCATGGATAGTAATCCACTCGTGTTGCAGGGACAGTAATCCACTCCCAGTGCAGGGACAGTAATTCACTCACAGTGCATGGATAGTAATCCACTCCCAGTGCATGGATAGTAATCCACTCTCACGGCAGAGACGGTAATCCACTCCAATGCAGGGACAGTAATCCACTCCCAGTGCAGGGACAGTAAACTATCCACAGTGCAGGGACAGTAATCCGCTGCCAGTGTAGGGACAGTAAACCATTCACAGTGCAGGGACAGTCATCCACTCTCACTGCAGTGACAGTAATCCACTCTCAGTGCAGGGACTGTAATCCACTCCCAGTGCAGGGACCATAATCCACTCCCAGTACAAGGACAGTAACCCACACCCAGTGCAGGGACAGTATTCCACTCCCAGTACAGGGATAGTAATCCACTCTCAGGGCAGGAACATTAATCCACTCTCAGTGCATGGACAGTAATCCACTCCCAGTACAGGGACTGTAATCCACAGTCAGTACAGGGATAGTAATCCACTCTTAGTGCAGGGACATTAATCTACTCCTAGTGCAGGGACAGTAATCCACAGTCAGTACAGGGATAGGAATCCACTCTCAGTACAGCGATAGTAATCCACTCCCAGTGTAGGGATAGTAATCCACTTTCAGTGCAGGGACATTAATCCACTCACAGTGCAGGGACAGTAATCCACTCCTTGTGCAGGAATAGTAATCCACTCACAATGTAGGGAAATTAATCCACTCTCACTGCAGGGACAGTAATCCAGTCCCAGTGAAGGGACAGTCATCCACTCTTAGTGCAGGGACATTAATCCACTCACAGTGCAGGAACAGTAAACCACTCCCAGTGCAATGATATTAATCCACTCCCAGTGCGGGGATAGTAATCCACTCCCAGTGCATGGATAGTAATCCACTCTCATTGCAGAGACTGTAATCCACTCCAATGCAGGGACAGTAAACCATTCATAGTGCAGGGACAGTAATCCACTCTCACTGCAGGGACAGTAATCCACTCCCAGTGCAAGGACAGTAAACCATTCACAGTGCAGGGACAGTAATCCAATCTCACTGCAGTGACAGTAATCCACTCTCAGTGCAGGGACAGTAACCCACTTCCAGCGCAGGGACAGTAATCCACTCCCAGTGCAGGGACCGTAGTCCACTCCCAGTACAAGGACAGTAATCCACACCCAGTGCAGGGACAGTAATCCACTCCCAGTACAGGGATAGTAATCCACTCTCAGGGCAGGAACATTAATCCGCTCTCAGTGCAGGGACAGTAATCCACTCTTGTTGCATGGACAGTAATCCACTTTCAGTGCAGAGACAGTAATTCACTCTCAGTGCATGGATAGTAATCCACTCGTGTTGCAGGGACAGTAATCCACTCCCAGTGCAGGGACAGTAATTCACTCGCAGTGCATGAATAATAATCCACTCCCAGTGCATGGATAGTAATCCACTCTCTGTGCAGAGACTGTAATCCACTCTCACTGCAGGGACAGTAAACCATTCACAGTGCAGGGACAGTAATCCGCTGCCAGTGCAGGGACAGTAAACCATTCACAGTGCAGGGACAGTAATCCGCTGCCAGTGTAGGGACAGTAAACCATTCACAGTGCAGGGGCAGTCATCCACTCTCACTGCAGTGACAGTAATCCACTCTCAGTGCAGGGACAGTAATCCACTCCCAGTGCAGGGACCATAATCCACTCCCAGTACAAGGACAGTAACCCACACCCAGTGCAGGGACAGTAATCCACTCCCAGTACAAGGACAGTAACCCACACCCAGTGCAGGGACAGTAATCCACTCCCAGTACAAGGACAGTAACCCACACCCAGTGCAGGGACAGTAATCCACTCCCAGTACAGGCATAGTAATCCACTCACAATGTAGGGAAATTAATCCACTCTCACTGCAGGGACAGTAATCCAGTCCCAGTGAAGGGACAGTCATCCACTCTTAGTGCAGGGACATTAATCCACTCACAGTGCAGGAACAGTAAACCACTCCCAGTGCAATGATATTAATCCACTCCCAGTGCGGGGATAGTAATCCACTCCCAGTGCATGGATAGTAATCCACTCTCATTGCAGAGACTGTAATCCACTCCAATGCAGGGACAGTAAACCATTCATAGTGCAGGGACAGTAATCCACTCTCACTGCAGGGACAGTAATCCACTCCCAGTGCAAGGACAGTAAACCATTCACAGTGCAGGGACAGTAATCCAATCTCACTGCAGTGACAGTAATCCACTCTCAGTGCAGGGACAGTAACCCACTTCCAGCGCAGGGACAGTAATCCACTCCCAGTGCAGGGACCGTAGTCCACTCCCAGTACAAGGACAGTAATCCACACCCAGTGCAGGGACAGTAATCCACTCCCAGTACAGGGATAGTAATCCACTCTCAGGGCAGGAACATTAATCCGCTCTCAGTGCAGGGACAGTAATCCACTCTTGTTGCATGGACAGTAATCCACTTTCAGTGCAGAGACAGTAATTCACTCTCAGTGCATGGATAGTAATCCACTCGTGTTGCAGGGACAGTAATCCACTCCCAGTGCAGGGACAGTAATTCACTCGCAGTGCATGAATAGTAATCCACTCCCAGTGCATGGATAGTAATCCACTCTCTGTGCAGAGACTGTAATCCACTCTCACTGCAGGGACAGTAAACCATTCACAGTGCAGGGACAGTAATCCGCTGCCAGTGCAGGGACAGTAAACCATTCACAGTGCAGGGACAGTAATCTGCTGCCAGTGTAGGGACAGTAAACCATTCACAGTGCAGGGGCAGTCATCCACTCTCACTGCAGTGACAGTAATCCACTCTCAGTGCAGGGACAGTAATCCACTCCCAGTGCAGGGACCATAATCCACTCCCAGTACAAGGACAGTAACCCACACCCAGTGCAGGGACAGTAATCCACTCCCAGTACAAGGACAGTAACCCACACCCAGTGCAGGGACAGTAATCCACTCCCAGTACAGGCATAGTAATCCACTCTCAGGGCAGGAACATTAATCCACTCTCACAGCAGGGACAGTAATCCACTCCCAGTGAAGGGACAGTCATCAACTCTTCGTGCAGGGACATTAATCCACTCAAAGTGCAGGAACTGTAATCCACTCCCAGTGCAGTGATATTAATCCGCTCTCAGTGCAGGGACAGTAATCCACTCCCAGTGCAGGGATAGTAATCCACTCTTGTTGCAGGGACAGTAATCCACTCCCAGTGCAGGGAGCATCATCAACTCTTAGTGCAGGAACATTAATCCACTCCCAGTGCAGGAACAGTAATCCACTGCCAGTGCAGTGATATTAATCCGCTCTCAGTGCAGGGACAGTAATCCACTCCCAGTGCAGGGATAGTAATCCAATCTCAGTGCAGGGACGGTAATTCACTCTCAGTGCATGGATAGTAATCCACTCTTGTTGCAGGGACAGTAATCCACTCCCAGTGCAGGGACAGTAAACCATTCACAGTGCAGGGATAGTAATTCACTCTCAGTGCATGGATTGTAATCCACACCCAGTGCAGGGACAGTAATCCACTCCCAGTACAGGGATAGTAATCCACTCTCAGGGCAGGAACATTAATCCGCTCTCAGTGCAGGGACAGTAATCCACTCTTGTTGCATGGACAGTAATCCACTCTCAGTGCAGAGACGGTAATTCACTCTCAGTGCATGGATAGTAATCCACTCTTGTTGCAGGGACAGTAATCCACTCCCAGTGCAGGGACAGTAAACCATTCACAGTGCAGGGATAGTAATTCACTCTTAGTGCATGGATTGTAATCCGCTCTCAGTGCAGGGACCGTAATCCACTCCCAGTACAAGGACAGTAACCCACACACAGTGCAGGAACAGTCATCCACTCCCAGTGCAGGGACCATAATCCACTCCCAGTACAAGGACAGTAACCCACACCCAGTGCAGGTACAGTAATCCACTCTCAGTTCAGGGACAGTAATCCACTCCCAGTGCAGGGACAGTAATCCATTCTCAGTGCAGGGACAGTAATCCACTCCCAGTAGAGGGACAGTAATCCACTCCCAGCACAAGGATAGTAACCCACTCCCAGTGCAGGGATAGTAAACCACTACCAGTGTACGAACAGTAATCCACTCCCAGAGGAGGGAGGGTAATCCGCTTCCAGTGCAGGGACAGTAATCCACTCACAGTGCAGGGAGAGTCATCAACTCTTAGTGCAGGGACATTAATCCACTCCCAGTGCAGGAACAGTAATCCACTCCCAGTGCAGTGATATTAATCCGCTCTCAGTGCAGGGACAGTAATCCACTCCCAGTGCAGGGATAGTAATCCAATCTCAGTGCAGGGACGGTAATTCACTCTCAGTGCATGGATAGTAATCCACTCTTGTTGCAGGGACAGTAATTCACTCCCAGTGCAGGGACAGTAATTCACTCTCAGTGCATGGATAGTAATCCACTCTCAGTGCAGGGACAGCAATCCACTCCCAGTGCCGGGATAGAAATCCACTCTCAGTGCAGGGATAGTAATCCACTCACAGTGCATGGATAATAATCCACTCTCAGTGCAGGGACAGTAATCCACTCCCAGTGCTTGGATAATAATCCACTCTCAGTGCAGGGACAGTAATCCACTCTCAGTGCAGGGATAGTAATCCACTCTCAGTGCAGGGACAGTAACCCACACCCAGTGCAGGGATATTAATCCACTCCCAGTGCAGTGACAGTAAACCACTCCCAGTGTAGGGACAGTAATCCACTCACAGTGCAGGGACAGTAATCCGCTCCCAGTGCAGGAATAGTAATCCACGCCCAGGGCAGGGATAGTAATCCACTCTCAGAACAGTGATAGTAATCCACTCCCAGTGCTTGGATAATAATCCACTCTCAGTGCAGGGACAGTAATCCACTCTCAGTGCAGGGACAGTAACCCACACCCAGTGCAGGGATATTAATCCACTCCCAGTGCAGTGACAGTAAACCACTCCCAGTGTAGGGACAGTAATCCACTCCCAGTGCAGGGACCGTAATCCACTCCCACTGCAGGGACAGTAATCCGCTCCCAGTGCAGGAATAGTAATCCACGCCCAGGGCAGGGATAGTAATCCACTCTCAGAACAGTGATAGTAATCCACTCCCAGTGTAGGGATAGCAATCCACTTTCAGTGCAGCGACATTAATCCACTCACAGTGCAGGGACAGTAATCCACTCCCTGTGCAGGGATAGTAATCCACTCCCAATGCAGGGAAATTAATCCACTCTCACTGCAGGGACAGTAATCCACTACCAGTGAAGGGACAGTCATCCACTCTTAGTGCAGGGACATTAATCCACTCACAGTGCAGGAACAGGAAACCACTCCCAGTGGAATGATATTAATCCACTCCCAGTGCGGGGATAGTAATCCACTCCCAGTGCATGGATAGTAATCCACTCTCACTGCAGAGACTGTAATCCACTCCAATGCAGGGACAGTAAACCATTCATAGTGCAGGGACAGTAATCCACTCTCACTGCAGGGACCGTAATCCACTCCCAGTGCAAGGACAGTAAACCATTCACAGTGCAGGGACAGTAATCCGCTCCCAGTGCAGGGACAGTAAACCATTCACAGTGCAGGGACAGTAATCCACTCTCACTGCAGTGACAGTAATCCACTCTCAGTGCAGGGACAGTAACCCACTTCCAGCGCAGGGACAGTAATCCACTCCCAGTGCAGGGACAGTAATCCACACCCAGTGCAGGGACAGTAATCCACTCCCAGTACAGGGATAGTAATCCACTCTCAGGGCAGGAACATTAATCCGCTCTCAGTGCAGGGACAGTAATCCACTCTTGTTGCATGGACAGTAATCCACTCTCAGTGCAGAGACAGTAATTCACTCTCAGTGCATGGATAGTAATCCATTCGTGTTGCAGGGACAGTAATCCGCAGCCAGTGCAGGGACAGTAAACCATTCACAGTGCAGGGACAGTAATCCGCTGCCAGTGTAGGGAGAGTAAACCATTCACAGTGCAGGGACAGTCATCCACTCTCACTGCAGTGACAGTAATCCACTCTCAGTGCAGGGACAGTCTTCCACTCCCAGTGCAGGGACCATAATCCACTCCCAGTACAAGGACAGTAACCCACACCCAGTGCAGGGACAGTAATCCACTCCCAGTACAGGCATAGTAATCCACTCTCAGGGCAGGAACATTAATCCACTCTCACTGCAGGGACAGTAATCCACTCCCAGTGAAGGGACAGTCATCAACTCTTAGTGCAGGGACATTAATCCACTCTCAGTGCAGGGACGGTAATCCACTCTCAGTGCATGGATAGTAATCCACTCTTGTTGCAGGGACAGTAATCCACTCCCAGTGCAGGGACAGTAATCCACTCCCAGTGCAGGGATAGTAATCCACTCTGAGTGCAGGGATAGTAATCCACTCTCAGTGCAGGGACCGTAATCCACTCCCAGTACAAGGACAGTAACCCACACTCAGTGCAGGGACCATAATCCACTCTCAGTGCTGGGAAAGTAATCCACTCCCAGTGCAGGGATAGTAATCCACTCCCAATGCAGTGACAGTAATCCACACCCAGTGCAGGGACAGTAATCCACTCCCAGTGCAGGGACAGTAATCCATTCTCAGTGTAGGGACAGTAATCCACTCCCAGTAGAGGGACAGTAATCCACTCCTAGCACAAGGATAGTAACCCACTCCCAGTGCAGGGATAGTAAACCACTACCAGTGTACAAACAGTAATCCACTCCCAGAGGAGGGAGGGTAATCCGCTCCCAGTGCAGGGATAGTAATCCACTCCCAGTGCAGGGATAGTAATCCACTCTCAGTTCAGGGACAGTAATCCACTCCCAGTGCAGGGACAGTAATCCATTCTCAGTGCAGGGACAGTAATCCACTCCCAGTAGAGGGACAGTAATCCACTCCCAGCACAAGGATAGTAACCCACTCCCAGTGCAGGGATAGTAAACCACTACCAGTGTACGAACAGTAATCCACTCCCAGAGGAGGGAGGGTAATCCGCTTCCAGTGCAGGGACAGTAATCCACTCCCAGTGCAGGGAGAGTCATCAACTCTTAGTGCAGGGACATTAATCCACTCCCAGTGCAGGAACAGTAATCTACTCCCAGTGCAGTGATATTAATCCGCTCTCAGTGCAGGGACAGTAATCCACTCCCAGTGCAGGGATAGTAATCCAATCTCAGTGCAGGGACGGTAATTCACTCTCAGTGCATGGATAGTAATCCACTCTTGTTGCAGGGACAGTAATTCACTCCCAGTGCAGGGACAGTAATTCACTCTCAGTGCATGGATAGGAATCCACTCTCAGTACAGCGATAGTAATCCACTCCCAGTGTAGGGATAGTAATCCACTTTCAGTGCAGGGACATTAATCCACTCACAGTGCAGGGACAGTAATCCACTCCTTGTGCATGGATAGTAATCCACTCACAATGTAGGGAAATTAATCCACTCTCACTGCAGGGACAGTAATCCAGTCCCAGTGAAGGGACAGTCATCCACTCTTAGTGCAGGGACATTAATCCACTCACAGTGCAGGAACAGGAATCCACTCCCAGTGCAATGATATTAATCCACTCCCAGTGCGGGGATAGTAATCCACTCCCAGTGCATGGATAGTAATCCACTCTCACTGCAGAGACTGTAATCCACTCCAATGCAGGGACAGTAAACCATTCATAGTGCAGGGACAGTAATCCACTCTCACTGCAGGGACAGTAATCCACTCCCAGTGCAAGGACAGTAAACCATTCACAGTGCAGGGACAGTAATCCAATCTCACTGCAGTGACAGTAATCCACTCTCAGTGCAGGGACAGTAACCCACTTCCAGCGCAGGGACAGTAATCCACTCCCAGTGCAGGGACCGTAGTCCACTCCCAGTACAAGGACAGTAATCCACACCCAGTGCAGGGACAGTAATCCACTCCCAGTACAGGGATAGTAATCCACTCTCAGGGCAGGAACATTAATCCGCTCTCAGTGCAGGGACAGTAATCCACTCTTGTTGCATGGACAGTAATCCACTTTCAGTGCAGAGACAGTAATTCACTCTCAGTGCATGGATAGTAATCCACTCGTGTTGCAGGGACAGTAATCCACTCCCAGTGCAGGGACAGTAATTCACTCGCAGTGCATGAATAGTAATCCACTCCCAGTGCATGGATAGTAATCCACTCTCTGTGCAGAGACTGTAATCCACTCTCACTGCAGGGACAGTAAACCATTCACAGTGCAGGGACAGTAATCCGCTGCCAGTGCAGGGACAGTAAACCATTCACATTGCAGGGACAGTAATCCGCTGCCAGTGTAGGGACAGTAAACCATTCACAGTGCAGGGACAGTCATCCACTCTCACTGCAGTGACAGTAATCCACTCTCAGTGCAGGGACAGTAATCCACTCCCAGTGCAGGGACCATAATCCACTCCCAGTACAAGGACAGTAACCCACACCCAGTGCAGGGACAGTAATCCACTCCCAGTACAGGCATAGTATTCCACTCTCAGGGCAGGAACATTAATCCACTCTCACAGCAGGGACAGTAATCCACTCCCAGTGAAGGGACAGTCATCAACTCTTCATGCAGGGACATTAATCCACTCACAGTGCAGGAACTGTAATCCACTCCCAGTGCAGTGATATTAATCCGCTCTCAGTGCAGGGACAGTAATCCACTCCCAGTGCAGGGATAGTAATCCACTCTTGTTGCAGGGACAGTAATCCACTCCCAGTGCAGGGAGCATCATCAACTCTTAGTGCAGGAACATTAATCCACTCCCAGTGCAGGAACAGTAATCCACTGCCAGTGCAGTGATATTAATCCGCTCTCAGTGCAGGGACAGTAATCCACTCCCAGTGCAGGGATAGTAATCCAATCTCAGTGCAGGGACGGTAATTCACTCTCAGTGCATGGATAGTAATCCACTCTTGTTGCAGGGACAGTAATCCACTCCCAGTGCAGGGACAGTAAACCATTCACAGTGCAGGGATAGTAATTCACTCTCAGTGCATGGATTGTAATCCGCTCTCTGTGCAGGGACCGTAATCCACTCCCAGTACAAGGACAGTAACCCACACTCAGTGCAGGGACAGTAATCCATTCCCAGTGCAGGGACCGTAATCCACTCTCAGTGCAGGGATAGTAATCCAATCTCAGTGCAGGGACGGTAATTCACTCTCAGTGCATGGATAGTAATCCACTCTTGTTGCAGGGACAGTAATCCACTCCCAGTGCAGGGACAGTAAACCATTCACAGTGCAGGGATAGTAATTCACTCTCAGTGCATGGATTGTAATCCGCTCTCAGTGCAGGGACCGTAATCCACTCCCAGTACAAGGACAGTAACCCACACTCAGTGCAGGGACAGTAATCCATTCCCAGTGCAGGGACCGTAATCCACTCTCAGTGCAGGGATAGTAATCCACTCCCAGTGCAGGGATAGTAATCCACTCTCAGTTCAGGGACAGTAATCCACTCCCAGTGCAGGGACAGTAATCCATTCTCAGTGCAGGGACAGTAATCCACTCCCAGTAGAGGGACAGTAATCCACTCCCAGCACAAGGATAGTAACCCACTCCCAGTGCAGGGATAGTAAACCAGTACCAGTGTACGAACAGTAATCCACTCCCAGAGGAGGGAGGGTAATCCGCTTCCAGTGCAGGGACAGTAATCCACTCCCAGTGCAGGGAGAGTCATCAACTCTTAGTGCAGGGACATTAATCCACTCCCAGTGCAGGAACAGTAATCCACTGCCAGTGCAGTGATATTAATCCGCTCTCAGTGCAGGGACAGTAATCCACTCCCAGTGCAGGGATAGTAATCCAATCTCAGTGCAGGGACGGTAATTCACTCTCAGTGCATGGATAGTAATCCACTCTTGTTGCAGGGACAGTAATTCACTCCCAGTGCAGGGACAGTAATTCACTCTCAGTGCATGGATAGTAATCCACTCTCAGTGCAGGGACAGCAATCCACTCCCAGTGCCGGGATAGTAATCCACTCTCAGTGCAGGGATAGTAATCCACTCACAGTGCATGGATAATAATCCACTCTCAGTGCAGGGACAGTAATCCACTCCCAGTGCTTGGATAATAATCCACTCTCAGTGCAGGGACAGTAATCCACTCACAGTGCAGGGATAGTAATCCACTCTCAGTGCAGGGACAGTAATCCACTCCCAGTGCAGGGACCGTAATCCACTCCCACTGCAGGGACAGTAATCCGCTCCCAGTGCAGGAATAGTAATCCATGCCCAGGGCAGGGATAGTAATCCACTCTCAGATCAGTGATAGTAATCCACTCCCAGTGTAGGGATAGCAATCCACTTTCAGTGCAGCGACATTAATCCACTCACAGTGCAGGGTCAGTAATCCACTCCCTGTGCAGGGATAGTAATCCACTCCCAATGCAGGGAAATTAATCCACTCTCACTGCAGGGACAGTAATCCACTCCCAGTGAAGGGACAGTCATCCACTCTTAGTGCAGGGACATTAATCCACTCACAGTGCAGGAACAGGAATCCACTCCCAGTGGAATGATATTAATCCACTCCCAGTGCGGGGATAGTAATCCACTCCCAGTGCATGGATAGTAATCCACTCTCACTGCAGAGACTGTAATCCACTCCAATGCAGGGACAGTAAACCATTCATAGTGCAGGGACAGTAATCCACTCTCACTGCAGGGACCGTAATCCACTCCCAGTGCAAGGACAGTAAACCATTCACAGTGCAGGGACAGTAATCCGCTCCCAGTGCAGGGACAGTAAACCATTCACAGTGCAGGGACAGTAATCCACTCTCACTGCAGTGACAGTAATCCACTCTCAGTGCAGGGACAGTAACCCACTTCCAGCGCAGGGACAGTAATCCACTCCCAGTGCAGGGACCGTAGTCCACTCCCAGTACAAGGACAGTAATCCACACCCAGTGCAGGGACAATAATCCACTCCCAGTACAGGGATAGTAATCCACTCTCAGGGCAGGAACATTAATCCGCTCTCAGTGCAGGGACAGTAATCCACTCTTGTTGCATGGACAGTAATCCACTCTCAGTGCAGAGACAGTAATTCACTCTCAGTGCATGGATAGTAATCCACTCGTGTTGCAGCGACAGTAATCCGCAGCCAGTGCAGGGACAGTAAACCATTCACAGTGCAGGGACAGTAATCCGCTGCCAGTGTAGGGACAGTAAACCATTCACAGTGCAGGGACAGTCATCCACTCTCACTGCAGTGACAGTAATCCACTCTCAGTGCAGGGACAGTCATCCACTCCCAGTGCAGGGACCATAATCCACTCCCAGTACAAGGACAGTAACCCACACCCAGTGCAGGGACAGTAATCCACTCCCAGTACAGGCATAGTAATCCACTCTCAGGGCAGGAACATTAATCCACTCTCACTGCAGGGACAGTAATCCACTCCCAGTGAAGGGACAGTCATCAACTCTTAGTGCAGGGACATTAATCCGCTCTCAGTGCAGGGACAGTAATCCACTCTCAGTGCAGGGACGGTAATTCACTCTCAGTGCATGGATAGTAATCCACTCTTGTTGCAGGGACAGTAATCCACTCCCAGTGCAGGGACAGTAATCCACTCCCAGTGCAGGGATAGTAATCCACTCTGAGTGCAGGGATAGTAATCCACTCTCAGTGCAGGGACCGTAATCCACTCCCAGTACAAGGACAGTAACCCACACTCAGTGCAGGGACCATAATCCACTCTCAGTGCTGGGATAGTAATCCACTCCCAGTGCAGGGATAGTAATCCACTCCCAATGCAGTGACAGTAATCCACACTCAGTGCAGGGACAGTAATCCACTCCCAGTGCAGGGACAGTAATCCATTCTCAGTGTAGGGACAGTAATCCACTCCCAGTAGAGGGACAGTAATCCACTCCTAGCACAGGGATAGTAACCCACTCCCAGTGTAGGGACAGTAATCCACTCCCAGTGCAGGGACCGTAATCCACTCCCACTGCAGGGACAGTAATCCGCTCCCAGTGCAGGAATAGTAATCCACGCCCAGGGCAGGGATAGTAATCCACTCTCAGAACTGTGATAGTAATCCACTCCCAGTGTAGGGATAGCAATCCACTTTCAGTGCAGCGACATTAATCCACTCACAGTGCAGGGACAGTAATCCACTCCCTGTGCAGGGATAGTAATCCACTCCCAATGCAGGGAAATTAATCCACTCTCACTGCAGGGACAGTAATCCACTACCAGTGAAGGGACAGTCATCCACTCTTAGTGCAGGGACATTAATCCACTCACAGTGCAGGAACAGGAAACCATTCCCAGTGGAATGATATTAATCCACTCCCAGTGCGGGGATAGTAATCCACTCCCAGTGCATGGATAGTAATCCACTCTCACTGCAGAGACTGTAATCCACTCCAATGCAGGGACAGTAAACCATTCATAGTGCAGGGACAGTAATCCACTCTCACTGCAGGGACCGTAATCCACTCCCAGTGCAAGGACAGTAAACCATTCACAGTGCAGGGACAGTAATCCGCTCCCAGTGCAGGGACAGTAAACCATTCACAGTGCAGGGACAGTAATCCACTCTCAGTGCAGGGACAGTAACCCACTTCCAGCGCAGGGACAGTAATCCACTCCCAGTGCAGGGACCGTAGTCCACTCCCAGTACAAGGACAGCAATCCACTCTCACTGCAGGGACAGTAATCCACTCCCAGTACAGGGATAGTAATCCACTCTCAGGGCAGGAACATTAATCCGCTCTCAGTGCAGGGACAGTAATCCACTCTTGTTGCATGGACAGTAATCCACTCTCAGTGCAGAGACAGTAATTCACTCTCAGTGCATGGATAGTAATCCACTCGTGTTGCAGGGACAGTCATCCACTCCCAGTGCAGGGACCATAATCTACTCCCAGTACAAGGACAGTAACCCACACCCAGTGCAGGGACAGTAGTCCACTCCCAGTACAGGCATAGTTATCCACTCTCAGGGCAGGAACATTAATCCACTCTCACTGCAGGGACAGTAATCCACTCCCAGTGAAGGGACAGTCATCAACTCTTAGTGCAGGGACATTAATCCGCTCTCACTGCAGGGACAGTAATCCACTCTCAGTGCAGGGACGGTAATTCACTCTCAGTGCATGGATAGTAATCCACTCAGTGCAGTGACAGTAATCCACTCCCAGTGCAGGGATAGTAATCCACTCCCTGTGCAGGGATAGCAATCCACTCCCAATGCAGGGAAATTAATCCACTCTCACTGCAGGGACAGTAATCCACTCCCAGTGAAGGGACAGTCATCCACTCTTAGTGCAGGGACATTAATCCACTCACAGTGCAGGAACAGTAAACCACTCCCAGTGCAATGATATAAATCCACTCCCAGTGCAGGGACTGTAATCCACTCCCAGCGCAGGGTCATTAATCAACTCTCAGTGCACGGACATTAATCCACTCCCAGTGCAGAGAAAGTAATCCACTCTCAGTACAGTGATAGTAATCCACTCCCAGTGCAGTGACAGTAACCCACACCCAGTGCAGGGACAGTAATCCACTCCCAGTGAATGGACAGTAATCCATTCTCAGTGCAGGAACATTAATCCACTCACAGTGCAGGGACATTAGTCCACTTACTGTGCAGGGACAGTAATCCACTCCCAGTGCAGGGATAGTACTCCACTCCCAGTGCAGGGACATTAATCAACTCTCAGTGCACGGACATTAATCGACTCCCAGTGCAGAGAAAGTAATCCACTCTCAGTACAGGGATCGTAATTCACTCCCAGTTCAGGGATAGTAATCCATTCTCAGTACAGGGATAGTAATCCACGCCCAGTGCAGTGACAGTAACCCACTCCCAGTGCAGGGATATTAATCCACTCTCAGTGCAGTGACAGTAATCCACTCCCAGTGCAGGGACAGTAATCCACTCCCAGCGCAGTAACTGTAATCCACTGTCACTACAGGGATAGTAATCCACTCTCAGTACAGGGATAATAATCCACTCCCAATGAAGGGATAGTAATCCACTCTCAGTACAGGGACAGTAATCCACTCCCAGTGCAGGGACAGTAATCCACTCCCAGTGCAGGGACCGTAGTCCACTCCCAGTACAAGGACAGTAATCCACACCCAGTGCAGGGACAGTAATCCACTCCCAGTACAGGGATAGTAATCCACTCTCAGGGCAGGAACATTAATCCGCTCTCAGTGCAGGGACAGTAATCCACTCTTGTTGCATGGACAGTAATCCACTCTCAGTGCAGAGACAGTAATTCACTCTCAGTGCATGGATAGTAATCCACTCGTGTTGCAGGGACAGTAATCCGCAGCCAGTGCAGGGACAGTAAACCATTCACAGTGCAGGGACAGTAATCCACTCTCACTGCAGTGACAGTAATCCACTCTCAGTGCAGGGACAGTAATCCACTCCCAGTGCATGGACAGTAAACCATTCACAGTGCAGGGACAGTAATCCGCTGCCAGTGTAGGGACAGTAAACCATTCACAGTGCAGGGACAGTCATCCACTCTCACTGCAGTGACAGTAATCCACTCTCAGTGCAGGGACAGTCATCCACTCCCAGTGCAGGGACCATAATCCACTCCCAGTACAAGGACAGTAACCCACACCCAGTGCAGGGACAGTAATCCACTCCCAGTACAGGCATAGTAATCCACTCTCAGGGCAGGAACATTAATCCACTCTCACTGCAGGGACAGTAATCCACTCCCAGTGAAGGGACAGTCATCAACTCTTAGTGCAGGGACATTAATCCGCTCTCAGTGCAGGGACAGTAATCCACTCTCAGTGCAGGGATGGTAATTCACTCTCAGTGCATGGATAGTAATCCACTCTTGTTGCAGGGACAGTAATCCACTCCCAGTGCAGGGACAGTAATCCACTCCCAGTGCAGGGACAGTAATCCACTCCCAGTGCAGGGATAGTAATCCACTCTCAGTGCAGGGACCGTAATCCACTCCCAGTACAAGGACAGTAACCCACACTCAGTGCAGGGACCATAATCCAAACTCAGTGCTGGGATAGTAATCCACTCCCAGTGCAGGGATAGTAATCCACTCCCAATGCAGTGACAGTAATCCACACCCAGTGCAGGAACAGTAAACCACTCCCAGTGCAATGATATAAATCCACTCCCATTGCAGGGACTGTAATCCACTCCCAGCGCAGGGTCATTAATCAACTCTCAGTGCACGGACATTAATCCACTCCCAGTGCAGAGAAAGTAATCCACTCTCAGTACAGTGATAGTAATCCACTCCCAGTGCAGTGACAGTAACCCACACCCAGTGCAGGGACAGTAATCCACTCCCAGTGAATGGACAGTAATCCATTCTCAGTGCAGGAACATTAATCCACTCACAGTGCAGGGACATTAGTCCACTTACTGTGCAGGGACAGTAATCCACTCCCAGTGCAGGGATAGTACTCCACTCCCAGTGCAGGGACATTAATCAACTCTCAGTGCACGGACATTAATTGACTCCCAGTGCAGAGAAAGTAATCCACTCTCAGTACAGGGATCGTAATTCACTCCCAGTTCAGGGATAGTAATCCATTCTCAGTACAGGGATAGTAATCCACGCCCAGTGCAGTGACAGTAACCCACTCCCAGTGCAGGGATATTAATCCACTCTCAGTGCAGTGACAGTAATCCACTCCCAGTGCAGGGACAGTAATCCACTCCCAGTGCAGTAACTGTAATCCACTCTCACTACAGGGATAGTAATCCACTCTCAGTGCAGGGAGTGTAATCCACTTCCAGTGCAGGGACAGTAATCCACTCCCAGTGCAGGGATAGCAATCCACTCTCGTTGCAGGGACAGTAATCCACTCCCAATGCAGGGACAGTAATTCACTCTCAGTGCATGGATAGTAATCCACTTCCAGTGCAGGGACAGTAATCCACTCCCAGTGCAGGGATAGTAATCCACTTCCAGTGCAGGGACAGTAACCCACTTCCAGCGCAGGGACAGTAATCCACTCCCAGTGCAGGGACCGTAGTCCACTCCCAGTACAAGGACAGTAATCCACACCCAGTGCAGGGACAGTAATCCACTCCCAGTACAGGGATAGTAATCCACTCTCAGGGCAGGAACATTAATCCGCTCTCAGTGCAGGGACAGTAATCCACTCTTGTTGCATGGACAGTAATCCACTCTCAGTGCAGAGACAGTAATTCACTCTCAGTGCATGGATAGTAATCCACTCGTGTTGCAGGGACAGTAATCCGCAGCCAGTGCAGGGACAGTAAACCATTCACAGTGCAGGGACAGTAATCCGCTGCCAGTGTAGGGACAGTAAACCATTCACAGTGCAGGGACAGTCATCCACTCTCACTGCAGTGACAGTAATCCACTCTCAGTGCAGGGACAGTCATCCACTCCCAGTGCAGGGACCATAATCCACTCCCAGTACAAGGACAGTAACCCACACCCAGTGCAGGGACAGTAATCCACTCCCAGTACAGGCATAGTAATCCACTCTCAGGGCAGGAACATTAATCCACTCTCACTGCAGGGACAGTAATCCACTCCCAGTGAAGGGACAGTCATCAACTCTTAGTGCAGGGACATTAATCCGCTCTCAGTGCAGGGATAGTAATCCACTCTGAGTGCAGGGATAGTAATCCACTCTCAGTGCAGGGACTGTAATCCACTCCCAGTACAAGGACAGTAACCCACACTCAGTGCAGGGACCATAATCCACTCTCAGTGCTGGGATAGTAATCCACTCCCAGTGCAGGGATAGTAATCCACTCCCAATGCAGTGACAGTAATCCACACCCAGTGCAGGGACAGTAATCCACTCCCAGTGCAGGGACAGTAATCCATTCTCAGTGTAGGGACAGTAATCCACTCCCAGTAGAGGGACAGTAATCCACTCCTAGCACAAGGATAGTTACCCACTCCCAGTGCAGGGATAGTAAACCACTACCAGTGTACGAACAGTAATCCACTCCCAGAGGAGGGACGGTAATCCGCTCCCAGTGCAGGGATAGTAATCCACTCAGTGCAGTGACAGTAATCCACTCCCAGTGCAGGGATAGTAATCCACTCCCTGTGCAGGGATAGTAATCCACTCCCAATGCAGGGAAATTAATCCACTCTCACTGCAGGGACAGTAATCCACTCCCAGTGCAGGGACAGTCATCCACTCTTAGTGCAGGGACATTAATCCACTCACAGTGCAGGAACAGTAAACCACTCCCAGTGCAATGATATAAATCCACTCCCAGTGCAGGGACTGTAATCCACTCCCAGCGCAGGGTCATTAATCAACTCTCAGTGCACGGACATTAATCCACTCCCAGTGCAGAGAAAGTAATCCACTCTCAGTACAGTGATAGTAATCCACTCCCAGTGCAGTGACAGTAACCCACACCCAGTGCAGGGACAGTAATCCACTCCCAGTGAATGGACAGTAATCCATTCTCAGTGCAGGAACATTAATCCACTCACAGTGCAGGGACATTAGTCCACTTACTGTGCAGGGACAGTAATCCAATCCCAGTGCAGGGATAGTACTCCACTCCCAGTGCAGGGACATTAATCAACTCTCAGTGCACGGACATTAATCGACTCCCAGTGCAGAGAAAGTAATCCACTCTCAGTACAGGGATCGTAATTCACTCCCAGTTCAGGGATAGTAATCCATTCTCAGTACAGGGATAGTAATCCACGCCCAGTGCAGTGACAGTAACCCACTCCCAGTGCAGGGATATTAATCCACTCTCAATGCAGTGACAGTAATCCACTCCCAGTGCAGGGACAGTAATCCACTCCCAGCGCAGTAACTGTAATCCACTCTCACTACAGGGATAGTAATCCACTCTCAGTACAGGGATAATAATCCACTCCCAATGAAGGGATAGTAATCCACTCTCAGTACAGGGACAGTAATCCACTCCCAGTGCAGGGACAGTAATCCACTCCCAGTGCAGGGACCGTAGTCCACTCCCAGTACAAGGACAGTAATCCACACCCAGTGCAGGGACAGTAATCCACTCCCAGTACAGGGATAGTAATCCACTCTCAGGGCAGGAACATTAATCCGCTCTCAGTGCAGGGACAGTAATCCACTCTTGTTACATGGACAGTAATCCACTCTCAGTGCAGAGACAGTAATTCACTCTCAGTGCATGGATAGTAATCCACTCGTGTTGCAGGGACAGTAATCCGCAGCCAGTGCAGGGACAGTAAACCATTCACAGTGCAGGGACAGTAATCCACTCTCACTGCAGTGACAGTAATCCACTCTCAGTGCAGGGACAGTAATCCACTCCCAGTGCATGGACAGTAAACCATTCACAGTGCAGGGACAGTAATCCGCTGCCAGTGTAGGGACAGTAAACCATTCACAGTGCAGGGACAGTCATCCACTCTCACTGCAGTGACAGTAATCCACTCTCAGTGCAGGGACAGTCATCCACTCCCAGTGCAGGGACCATAATCCACTCCCAGTACAAGGACAGTAACCCACACCCAGTGCAGGGACAGTAATCCACTCCCAGTACAGGCATAGTAATCCACTCTCAGGGCAGGAACATTAATCCACTCTCACTGCAGGGACAGTAATCCACTCCCAGTGAAGGGACAGTCATCAACTCTTAGTGCAGGGACATTAATCCGCTCTCATGCAGGGACAGTAATCCACTCTCAGTGCAGGGACGGTAATTCACTCTCAGTGCATGGATAGTAATCCACTCTTGTTGCAGGGACAGTAATCCACTCCCAGTGCAGGGACAGTAATCCACTCCCAGTGCAGGGATAGTAATCCACTCTGAGTGCAGGGATAGTAATCCACTCTCAGTGCAGGGACCGTAATCCACTCCCAGTACAAGGACAGTAACCCACACTCAGTGCAGGGACCATAATCCACTCTCAGTGCTGGGATAGTAATCCACTCCCAGTGCAGGGATAGTAATCCACTCCCAATGCAGTGACAGTAATCCACACCCAGTGCAGGGACAGTAATCCACTCCCAGTGCAGGGACAGTAATCCATTCTCAGTGTAGGGACAGTAATCCACTCCCAGTAGAGGGACAGTAATCCACTCCTAGCACAAGGATAGTAACCCACTCCCAGTGCAGGGATAGTAAACCACTACCAGTGTACGAACAGTAATCCACTCCCAGAGGAGGGACGGTAATCCGCTCCCAGTGCAGGGATAGTAATCCACTCAGTGCAGTGACAGTAATCCACTCCCAGTGCAGGGATAGTAATCCACTCCCTGTGCAGGGATAGCAATCCACTCCCAATGCAGGGAAATTAATCCACTCTCACTGCAGGGACAGTAATCCACTCCCAGTGCAGGGACAGTCATCCACTCTTAGTGCAGGGACATTAATCCACTCACAGTGCAGGAACAGTAAACCACTCCCAGTGCAATGATATAAATCCACTCCCAGTGCAGGGACTGTAATCCACTCCCAGCGCAGGGTCATTAATCAACTCTCAGTGCACGGACATTAATCCACTCCCAGTGCAGAGAAAGTAATCCACTCTCAGTACAGTGATAGTAATCCACTCCCAGTGCAGTGACAGTAACCCACACCCAGTGCAGGGACAGTAATCCACTCCCAGTGAATGGACAGTAATCCATTCTCAGTGCAGGAACATTAATCCACTCACAGTGCAGGGACATTAGTCCACTTACTGTGCAGGGACAGTAATCCACTCCCAGTGCAGGGATAGTACTCCACTCCCAGTGCAGGGACATTAATCAACTCTCAGTGCACGGACATTAATCGACTCCCAGTGCAGAGAAAGTAATCCACTCTCAGTACAGGGATCGTAATTCACTCCCAGTTCAGGGATAGTAATCCATTCTCAGTACAGGGATAGTAATCCACGCCCAGTGCAGTGACAGTAACCCACTCCCAGTGCAGGGATATTAATCCACTCTCAGTGCAGTGACAGTAATCCACTCCCAGTGCAGGGACAGTAATCCACTCCCAGTGCAGTAACTGTAATCCACTCTCACTACAGGGATAGTAATCCACTCTCAGTACAGGGATAATAATCCACTCCCAATGAAGGGATAGTAATCCACTCTCAGTACAGGGACAGTAATCCACTCCCAGTGCAGGGACAGTAATCCACTCCCAGTGCAGTAACTGTAATCCACTCTCACTACAGGGATAGTAATCCACTCTCAGTGCAGGGAGTGTAATCCACTTCCAGTGCAGGGACAGTAATCCACTTCCAGTGCAGGGATAGCAATCCACTCTCGTTGCAGGGACAGTAATCCACTCCCAATGCAGGGACAGTAATTCACTCTCAGTGCATGGATAGTAATCCACTTCCAGTGCAGGGACAGTAATCCACTCTCAGTGCATGGATAGTAATCCACTCTCAGTGCAGGGATAGCAATCCACTCTCGTTGCAGGGACAGTAATCCACTCCCATTGCAGGGACAGTAATTCACTCCTAGCACAAGAATAGTAACCCACTCCCAGTGCAGGGATAGTAAACCACTACCAGTGTACGAACAGTAATCCACTCCCAAGGAGGGACGGTAATCCGCTCCCAGTGCAGGGATAGTAATCCACTCAGTGCAGTGACAGTAATCCACTCCCAGTGCAGGGATAGTAATCCACTCCCAATGCAGGGAAATTAATCCACTCTCACTGCAGGGACAGTAATCCACTCCCAGTGCAGGGACAGTCATCCACTCTTAGTGCAGGGACATTAATCCACTCACAGTGCAGGAACAGTAAACCACTCCCAGTGCAATGATATAAATCCACTCCCAGTCCAGGGACTGTAATCCACTCCCAGCGCAGTGACAGTAACCCACTCCCAGTGCAGGGATATTAATCCACTCTCACTGCAGTGACAGTAATCCACTCTCAGTGCAGGGACAGTCATCCACTCCCAGTGCAGGGACCATAATCCACTCCCAGTACAAGGACAGTAACCCACACCCAGTGCAGGGACAGTAATCCACTCCCAGTACAGGCATAGTAATCCACTCTCAGGGCAGGAACATTAATCCACTCTCACTGCAGGGACAGTAATCCACTCCCAGTGAAGGGACAGTCATCAACTCTTAGTGCAGGGACATTAATCCGCTCTCAGTGCAGGGACAGTAATCCACTCTCAGTGCAGGGATGGTAATTCACTCTCAGTGCATGGATAGTAATCCACTCTTGTTGCAGGGACAGTAATCCACTCCCAGTGCAGGGACCATAATCCACTCCCAGTACAAGGACAGTAACCCACACCCAGTGCAGGGACAGTAATCCACTCCCAGTACAGGCATAGTAATCCACTCTCAGGGCAGGAACATTAATCCACTCTCACTGCAGGGACAGTAATCCACTCCCAGTGAAGGGACAGTCATCAACTCTTAGTGCAGGGACATTAATCCGCTCTCACTGCAGGGACAGTAATCCACTCTCAGTGCAGGGATGGAAATTCACTCTCAGTGCATGGATAGTAATCCACTCTTGTTGCAGGGACAGTAATCCACTCCCAGTGCAGGGACAGTAATCCACTCCCAGTGCAGGGACAGTAATCCACTCCCAGTGCAGGGATAGTAATCCACTCTCAGTGCAGGGACCGTAATCCACTCCCAGTACAAGGACAGTAACCCACACTCAGTGCAGGGACCATAATCCAAACTCAGTGCTGGGATAGTAATCCACTCCCAGTGCAGGGATAGTAATCCACTCCCAATGCAGTGACAGTAATCCACACCCAGTGCAGGAACAGTAAACCACTCCCAGTGCAATGATATAAATCCACTCCCAGTGCAGGGACTGTAATCCACTCCCAGCGCAGGGTCATTAATCAACTCTCAGTGCACGGACATTAATCCACTCCCAGTGCAGAGAAAGTAATCCACTCTCAGTACAGTGATAGTAATCCACTCCCAGTGCAGTGACAGTAACCCACACCCAGTGCAGGGACAGTAATCCACTCCCAGTGAATGGACAGTAATCCATTCTCAGTGCAGGAACATTAATCCACTCACAGTGCAGGGACATTAGTCCACTTACTGTGCAGGGACAGTAATCCACTCCCAGTGCAGGGATAGTACTCCACTCCCAGTGCAGGGACATTAATCAACTCTCAGTGCACGGACATTAATTGACTCCCAGTGCAGAGAAAGTAATCCACTCTCAGTACAGGGATCGTAATTCACTCCCAGTTCAGGGATAGTAATCCATTCTCAGTACAGGGATAGTAATCCACGCCCAGTGCAGTGACAGAAACCCACTCCCAGTGCAGGGATATTAATCCACTCTCAGTGCAGTGACAGTAATCCACTCCCAGTGCAGGGACAGTAATCCACTCCCAGTGCAGTAACTGTAATCCACTCTTACTACAGGGATAGTAATCCACTCTCAGTGCAGGGAGTGTAATCCACTTCCAGTGCAGGGACAGTAATCCACTCCCAGTGCAGGGATAGCAATCCACTCTCGTTGCAGGGACAGTAATCCACTCCCAATGCAGGGACAGTAATTCACTCTCAGTGCATGGATAGTAATCCACTTCCAGTGCAGGGACAGTAATCCACTCCCAGTGCAGGGATAGTAATCCACTTCCAGTGCAGGGACAGTAACCCACTTCCAGCGCAGGGACAGTAATCCACTCCCAGTGCAGGGACCGTAGTCCACTCCCAGTACAAGGACAGTAATCCACACCCAGTGCAGGGACAGTAATCCACTCCCAGTACAGGGATAGTAATCCACTCTCAGGGCAGGAACATTAATCCGCTCTCAGTGCAGGGACAGTAATCCACTCTTGTTGCATGGACAGTAATCCACTCTCAGTGCAGAGACAGTAATTCACTCTCAGTGCATGGATAGTAATCCACTCGTGTTGCAGGGACAGTAATCCGCAGCCAGTGCAGGGACAGTAAACCATTCACAGTGCAGGGACAGTAATCCGCTGCCAGTGTAGGGACAGTAAACCATTCACAGTGCAGGGACAGTCATCCACTCTCACTGCAGTGACAGTAATCCACTCTCAGTGCAGGGACAGTCATCCACTCCCAGTGCAGGGACCATAATCCACTCCCAGTACAAGGACAGTAACCCACACCCAGTGCAGGGACAGTAATCCACTCCCAGTACAGGCATAGTAATCCACTCTCAGGGCAGGAACATTAATCCACTCTCACTGCAGGGACAGTAATCCACTCCCAGTGAAGGGACAGTCATCAACTCTTAGTGCAGGGACATTAATCCGCTCTCAGTGCAGGGATAGTAATCCACTCTGAGTGCAGGGATAGTAATCCACTCTCAGTGCAGGGACTGTAATCCACTCCCAGTACAAGGACAGTAACCCACACTCAGTGCAGGGACCATAATCCACTCTCAGTGCTGGGATAGTAATCCACTTCCAGTGCAGGGATAGTAATCCACTCCCAATGCAGTGACAGTAATCCACACCCAGTGCAGGGACAGTAATCCACTCCCAGTGCAGGGACAGTAATCCATTCTCAGTGTAGGGACAGTAATCCACTCCCAGTAGAGGGACAGTAATCCACTCCTAGCACAAGGATAGTAACCCACTCCCAGTGCAGGGATAGTAAACCACTACCAGTGTACGAACAGTAATCCACTCCCAGAGGAGGGACGGTAATCCGCTCCCAGTGCAGGGATAGTAATCCACTCAGTGCAGTGACAGTAATCCACTCCCAGTGCAGGGATAGTAATCCACTCCCTGTGCAGGGATAGTAATCCACTCCCAATGCAGGGAAATTAATCCACTCTCACTGCAGGGACAGTAATCCACTCCCAGTGCAGGGACAGTCATCCACTCTTAGTGCAGGGACATTAATCCACTCACAGTGCAGGAACAGTAAACCACTCCCAGTGCAATGATATAAATCCACTCCCAGTGCAGGGACTGTAATCCACTCCCAGCGCAGGGTCATTAATCAACTCTCAGTGCACGGACATTAATCCACTCCCAGTGCAGAGAAAGTAATCCACTCTCAGTACAGTGATAGTAATCCACTCCCAGTGCAGTGACAGTAACCCACACCCAGTGCAGGGACAGTAATCCACTCCCAGTGAATGGACAGTAATCCATTCTCAGTGCAGGAACATTAATCCACTCACAGTGCAGGGACATTAGTCCACTTACTGTGCAGGGACAGTAATCCACTCCCAGTGCAGGGATAGTACTCCACTCCCAGTGCAGGGACATTAATCAACTCTCAGTGCACGGACATTAATCGACTCCCAGTGCAGAGAAAGTAATCCACTCTCAGTACAGGGATCGTAATTCACTCCCAGTTCAGGGATAGTAATCCATTCTCAGTACAGGGATAGTAATCCACGCCCAGTGCAGTGACAGTAACCCACTCCCAGTGCAGGGATATTAATCCACTCTCAGTGCAGTGACAGTAATCCACTCCCAGTGCAGGGACAGTAATCCACTCCCAGTGCAGTAACTGTAATCCACTCTCACTACAGGGATAGTAATCCACTCTCAGTACAGGGATAATAATCCACTCCCAATGAAGGGATAGTAATCCACTCTCAGTACAGGGACAGTAATCCACTCCCAGTGCAGGGACAGTAATCCACTCCCAGTGCAGGGACCGTAGTCCACTCCCAGTACAAGGACAGTAATCCACACCCAGTGCAGGGACAGTAATCCACTCCCAGTACAGGGATAGTAATCCACTCTCAGGGCAGGAACATTAATCCGCTCTCAGTGCAGGGACAGTAATCCACTCTTGTTGCATGGACAGTAATCCACTCTCAGTGCAGAGACAGTAATTCACTCTCAGTGCATGGATAGTAATCCACTCGTGTTGCAGGGACAGTAATCCGCAGCCAGTGCAGGGACAGTAAACCATTCACAGTGCAGGGACAGTAATCCACTCTCACTGCAGTGACAGTAATCCACTCTCAGTGCAGGGACAGTAATCCACTCCCAGTGCATGGACAGTAAACCATTCACAGTGCAGGGACAGTAATCCGCTGCCAGTGTAGGGACAGTAAACCATTCACAGTGCAGGGACAGTCATCCACTCTCACTGCAGTGACAGTAATCCACTCTCAGTGCAGGGACAGTCATCCACTCCCAGTGCAGGGACCATAATCCACTCCCAGTACAAGGACAGTAACCCACACCCAGTGCAGGGACAGTAATCCACTCCCAGTACAGGCATAGTAATCCACTCTCAGGGCAGGAACATTAATCCACTCTCACTGCAGGGACAGTAATCCACTCCCAGTGAAGGGACAGTCATCAACTCTTAGTGCAGGGACATTAATCCGCTCTCAGTGCAGGGACAGTAATCCACTCTCAGTGCAGGGACGGTAATTCACTCTCAGTGCATGGATAGTAATCCACTCTTGTTGCAGGGACAGTAATCCACTCCCAGTGCAGGGACAGTAATCCACTCCCAGTGCAGGGATAGTAATCCACTCTGAGTGCAGGGATAGTAATCCACTCTCAGTGCAGGGACCGTAATCCACTCCCAGTACAAGGACAGTAACCCACACTCAGTGCAGGGACCATAATCCACTCTCAGTGCTGGGATAGTAATCCACTCCCAGTGCAGGGATAGTAATCCACTCCCAATGCAGTGACAGTAATCCACACCCAGTGCAGGGACAGTAATCCACTCCCAGTGCAGGGACAGTAATCCATTCTCAGTGTAGGGACAGTAATCCACTCCCAGTAGAGGGACAGTAATCCACTCCTAGCACAAGGATAGTAACCCACTCCCAGTGCAGGGATAGTAAACCACTACCAGTGTACGAACAGTAATCCACTCCCAGAGGAGGGATGGTAATCCGCTCCCAGTGCAGGGATAGTAATCCACTCAGTGCAGTGACAGTAATCCACTCCCAGTGCAGGGATAGTAATCCACTCCCTGTGCAGGGATAGCAATCCACTCCCAATGCAGGGAAATTAATCCACTCTCACTGCAGGGACAGTAATCCACTCCCAGTGCAGGGACAGTCATCCACTCACAGTGCAGGAACAGTAAACCACTCCCAGTGCAATGATATAAATCCACTCCCAGTGCAGGGACTGTAATCCACTCCCAGCGCAGGGTCATTAATCAACTCTCAGTGCACGGACATTAATCCACTCCCAGTGCAGAGAAAGTAATCCACTCTCAGTACAGTGATAGTAATCCACTCCCAGTGCAGTGACAGTAACCCACACCCAGTGCAGGGACAGTAATCCACTCCCAGTGAATGGACAGTAATCCATTCTCAGTGCAGGAACATTAATCCACTCACAGTGCAGGGACATTAGTCCACTTACTGTGCAGGGACAGTAATCCACTCCCAGTGCAGGGATAGTACTCCACTCCCAGTGCAGGGACATTAATCAACTCTCAGTGCACGGACATTAATCGACTCCCAGTGCAGAGAAAGTAATCCACTCTCAGTACAGGGATCGTAATTCACTCCCAGTTCAGGGATAGTAATCCATTCTCAGTACAGGGATAGTAATCCACGCCCAGTGCAGTGACAGTAACCCACTCCCAGTGCAGGGATATTAATCCACTCTCAGTGCAGTGACAGTAATCCACTCCCAGTGCAGGGACAGTAATCCACTCCCAGTGCAGTAACTGTAATCCACTCTCACTACAGGGATAGTAATCCACTCTCAGTACAGGGATAATAATCCACTCCCAATGAAGGGATAGTAATCCACTCTCAGTACAGGGACAGTAATCCACTCCCAGTGCAGGGACAGTAATCCACTCCCAGTGCAGTAACTGTAATCCACTCTCACTACAGGGATAGTAATCCACTCTCAGTGCAGGGAGTGTAATCCACTTCCAGTGCAGGGACAGTAATCCACTCCCAGTGCAGGGATAGCAATCCACTCTCGTTGCAGGGACAGTAATCCACTCCCAATGCAGGGACAGTAATTCACTCTCAGTGCATGGATAGTAATCCACTTCCAGTGCAGGGACAGTAATCCACTCTCAGTGCATGGATAGTAATCCACTCTCAGTGCAGGGATAGCAATCCACTCTCGTTGCAGGGACAGTAATCCACTCCCATTGCAGGGACAGTAATTCACTCCTAGCACAAGAATAGTAACCCACTCCCAGTGCAGGGATAGTAAACCACTACCAGTGTACGAACAGTAATCCACTCCCAAGGAGGGACGGTAATCCGCTCCCAGTGCAGGGATAGTAATCCACTCAGTGCAGTGACAGTAATCCACTCCCAGTGCAGGGATAGTAATCCACTCCCAATGCAGGGAAATTAATCCACTCTCACTGCAGGGACAGTAATCCACTCCCAGTGCAGGGACAGTCATCCACTCTTAGTGCAGGGACATTAATCCACTCACAGTGCAGGAACAGTAAACCACTCCCAGTGCAATGATATAAATCCACTCCCAGTGCAGGGACTGTAATCCACTCCCAGCGCAGGGTCATTAATCAACTCTCAGTGCACGGACATTAATCTACTCCCAGTGCAGAGAAAGTAATCCACTCTCAGTACAGTGATAGTAATCCACTCCCAGTGCAGTGACAGTAACCCACACCCAGTGCAGGGACAGTAATCCACTCCCAGTGAATGGACAGTAATCCATTCTCAGTGCAGGAACATTAATCCACTCACAGTGCAGGGACATTAGTCCACTTACTGTGCAGGGACAGTAATCCACTCCCAGTGCAGGGATAGTACTCCACTCCCAGTGCAGGGACATTAATCAACTCTCAGTGCACGGACATTAATCGACTCCCAGTGCAGAGAAAGTAATCCACTCTCAGTACAGGGATCGTAATTCACTCCCAGTTCAGGGATAGTAATCCATTCTCAGTACAGGGATAGTAATCCACGCCCAGTGCAGTGACAGTAACCCACTCCCAGTGCAGGGATATTAATCCACTCTCAGTGCAGTGACAGTAATCCACTCCCAGTGCAGGGACAGTAATCCACTCCCAGCGCAGTAACTGTAATCCACTCTCACTACAGGGATAGTAATCCACTCTCAGTGCAGGGAGTGTAATCCACTTCCAGTGCAGGGACAGTAATCCACTCCCAGTGCAGGGATAGCAATCCACTCTCGTTGCAGGGACAGTAATCCACTCCCAATGCAGGGACAGTAATTCACTCTCAGTGCATGGATAGTAATCCACTTCCAGTGCAGGGACAGTAATCCACTCCCAGTGCAGGGATAGTAATCCACTTCCAGTGCAGGGACAGTAACCCACTTCCAGCGCAGGGACAGTAATCCACTCCCAGTGCAGGGACAGTAGTCCACTCCCAGTACAAGGACAGTAATCCACACCCAGTGCAGGGACAGTAATCCACTCCCAGTACAGGGATAGTAATCCACTCTCAGGGCAGGAACATTAATCCGCTCTCAGTGCAGGGACAGTAATCCACTCTTGTTGCATGGACAGTAATCCACTCTCAGTGCAGAGACAGTAATTCACTCTCAGTGCATGGATAGTAATCCACTCGTGTTGCAGGGACAGTAATCCGCAGCCAGTGCAGGGACAGTAAACCATTCACAGTGCAGGGACAGTAATCCACTCTCACTGCAGTGACAGTAATCCACTCTCAGTGCAGGGACAGTAATCCACTCCCAGTGCATGGACAGTAAACCATTCACAGTGCAGGGACAGTAATCCGCTGCCAGTGTAGGGACAGTAAACCATTCACAGTGCAGGGACAGTCATCCACTCTCACTGCAGTGACAGTAATCCACTCTCAGTGCAGGGACAGTCATCCACTCCCAGTGCAGGGACCATAATCCACTCCCAGTACAAGGACAGTAACCCACACCCAGTGCAGGGACAGTAATCCACTCCCAGTACAGGCATAGTAATCCACTCTCAGGGCAGGAACATTAATCCACTCTCACTGCAGGGACAGTAATCCACTCCCAGTGAAGGGACAGTCATCAACTCTTAGTGCAGGGACATTAATCCGCTCTCAGTGCAGGGACAGTAATCCACTCTCAGTGCAGGGACGGTAATTCACTCTCAGTGCATGGATAGTAATCCACTCTTGTTGCAGGGACAGTAATCCACTCCCAGTGCAGGGACAGTAATCCACTCCCAGTGCAGGGATAGTAATCCACTCTGAGTGCAGGGATAGTAATCCACTCTCAGTGCAGGGACCGTAATCCACTCCCAGTACAAGGACAGTAACCCACACTCAGTGCAGGGACCATAATCCACTCTCAGTGCTGGGATAGTAATCCACTCCCAGTGCAGGGATAGTAATCCACTCCCAATGCAGTGACAGTAATCCACACCCAGTGCAGGGACAGTAATCCACTCCCAGTGCAGGGACAGTAATCCATTCTCAGTGTAGGGACAGTAATCCACTCCCAGTAGAGGGACAGTAATCCACTCCTAGCACAAGGATAGTAACCCACTCCCAGTGCAGGGATAGTAAACCACTACCAGTGTACGAACAGTAATCCACTCCCAGAGGAGGGACGGTAATCCGCTCCCAGTGCAGGGATAGTAATCCACTCAGTGCAGTGACAGTAATCCACTCCCAGTGCAGGGATAGTAATCCACTCCCTGTGCAGGGATAGCAATCCACTCCCAATGCAGGGAAATTAATCCACTCTCACTGCAGGGACAGTAATCCACTCCCAGTGAAGGGACAGTCATCCACTCTTAGTGCAGGGACATTAATCCACTCACAGTGCAGGAACAGTAAACCACTCCCAGTGCAATGATATAAATCCACTCCCAGTGCAGGGACTGTAATCCACTCCCAGCGCAGGGTCATTAATCAACTCTCAGTGCACGGACATTAATCCACTCCCAGTGCAGAGAAAGTAATCCACTCTCAGTACAGTGATAGTAATCCACTCCCAGTGCAGTGACAGTAACCCACACCCAGTGCAGGGACAGTAATCCACTCCCAGTGAATGGACAGTAATCCATTCTCAGTGCAGGAACATTAATCCACTCACAGTGCAGGGACATTAGTCCACTTACTGTGCAGGGACAGTAATCCACTCCCAGTGCAGGGATAGTACTCCACTCCCAGTGCAGGGACATTAATCAACTCTCAGTGCACGGACATTAATCGACTCCCAGTGCAGAGAAAGTAATCCACTCTCAGTACAGGGATCGTAATTCACTCCCAGTTCAGGGATAGTAATCCATTCTCAGTACAGGGATAGTAATCCACGCCCAGTGCAGTGACAGTAACCCACTCCCAGTGCAGGGATATGAATCCACTCTCAGTGCAGTGACAGTAATCCACTCCCAGTGCAGGGACAGTAATCCACTCCCAGTAGAGGGACAGTAATCCACTCCTAGCACAAGGATAGTAACCCACTCCCAGTGCAGGGATAGTAAACCACTACCAGTGTACGAACAGTAATCCACTCCCAGAGGAGGGATGGTAATCCGCTCCCAGTGCAGGGATAGTAATCCACTCAGTGCAGTGACAGTAATCCACTCCCAGTGCAGGGATAGTAATCCACTCCCTGTGCAGGGATAGCAATCCACTCCCAATGCAGGGAAATTAATCCACTCTCACTGCAGGGACAGTAATCCACTCCCAGTGCAGGGACAGTCATCCACTCACAGTGCAGGAACAGTAAACCACTCCCAGTGCAATGATATAAATCCACTCCCAGTGCAGGGACTGTAATCCACTCCCAGTGCAGGGTCATTAATCAACTCTCAGTGCACGGACATTAATCCACTCCCAGTGCAGAGAAAGTAATCCACTCTCAGTACAGTGATAGTAATCCACTCCCAGTGCAGTGACAGTAACCCACACCCAGTGCAGGGACAGTAATCCACTCCCAGTGAATGGACAGTAATCCATTCTCAGTGCAGGAACATTAATCCACTCACAGTGCAGGGACATTAGTCCACTTACTGTGCAGGGACAGTAATCCACTCCCAGTGCAGGGATAGTACTCCACTCCCAGTGCAGGGACATTAATCAACTCTCAGTGCACGGACATTAATCGACTCCCAGTGCAGAGAAAGTAATCCACTCTCAGTACAGGGATCGTAATTCACTCCCAGTTCAGGGATAGTAATCCATTCTCAGTACAGGGATAGTAATCCACGCCCAGTGCAGTGACAGTAACCCACTCCCAGTGCAGGGATATTAATCCACTCTCAGTGCAGTGACAGTAATCCACTCCCAGTGCAGGGACAGTAATCCACTCCCAGTGCAGTAACTGTAATCCACTCTCACTACAGGGATAGTAATCCACTCTCAGTACAGGGATAATAATCCACTCCCAATGAAGGGATAGTAATCCACTCTCAGTACAGGGACAGTAATCCACTCCCAGTGCAGGGACAGTAATCCACTCCCAGTGCAGTAACTGTAATCCACTCTCACTACAGGGATAGTAATCCACTCTCAGTGCAGGGAGTGTAATCCACTTCCAGTGCAGGGACAGTAATCCACTCCCAGTGCAGGGATAGCAATCCACTCTCGTTGCAGGGACAGTAATCCACTCCCAATGCAGGGACAGTAATTCACTCTCAGTGCATGGATAGTAATCCACTTCCAGTGCAGGGACAGTAATCCACTCTCAGTGCATGGATAGTAATCCACTCTCAGTGCAGGGATAGCAATCCACTCTCGTTGCAGGGACAGTAATCCACTCCCATTGCAGGGACAGTAATTCACTCCTAGCACAAGAATAGTAACCCACTCCCAGTGCAGGGATAGTAAACCACTACCAGTGTACGAACAGTAATCCACTCCCAAGGAGGGACGGTAATCCGCTCCCAGTGCAGGGATAGTAATCCACTCAGTGCAGTGACAGTAATCCACTCCCAGTGCAGGGATAGTAATCCACTCCCAATGCAGGGAAATTAATCCACTCTCACTGCAGGGACAGTAATCCACTCCCAGTGCAGGGACAGTCATCCACTCTTAGTGCAGGGACATTAATCCACTCACAGTGCAGGAACAGTAAACCACTCCCAGTGCAATGATATAAATCCACTCCCAGTGCAGGGACTGTAATCCACTCCCAGCGCAGGGTCATTAATCAACTCTCAGTGCACGGACATTAATCTACTCCCAGTGCAGAGAAAGTAATCCACTCTCAGTACAGTGATAGTAATCCACTCCCAGTGCAGTGACAGTAACCCACACCCAGTGCAGGGACAGTAATCCACTCCCAGTGAATGGACAGTAATCCATTCTCAGTGCAGGAACATTAATCCACTCACAGTGCAGGGACATTAGTCCACTTACTGTGCAGGGACAGTAATCCACTCCCAGTGCAGGGATAGTACTCCACTCCCAGTGCAGGGACATTAATCAACTCTCAGTGCACGGACATTAATCGACTCCCAGTGCAGAGAAAGTAATCCACTCTCAGTACAGGGATCGTAATTCACTCCCAGTTCAGGGATAGTAATCCATTCTCAGTACAGGGATAGTAATCCACGCCCAGTGCAGTGACAGTAACCCACTCCCAGTGCAGGGATATTAATCCACTCTCAGTGCAGTGACAGTAATCCACTCCCAGTGCAGGGACAGTAATCCACTCCCAGCGCAGTAACTGTAATCCACTCTCACTACAGGGATAGTAATCCACTCTCAGTGCAGGGAGTGTAATCCACTTCCAGTGCAGGGACAGTAATCCACTCCCAGTGCAGGGATAGCAATCCACTCTCGTTGCAGGGACAGTAATCCACTCCCAATGCAGGGACAGTAATTCACTCTCAGTGCATGGATAGTAATCCACTTCCAGTGCAGGGACAGTAATCCACTCCCAGTGCAGGGATAGTAATCCACTTCCAGTGCAGGGACAGTAACCCACTTCCAGCGCAGGGACAGTAATCCACTCCCAGTGCAGGGACAGTAGTCCACTCCCAGTACAAGGACAGTAATCCACACCCAGTGCAGGGACAGTAATCCACTCCCAGTACAGGGATAGTAATCCACTCTCAGGGCAGGAACATTAATCCGCTCTCAGTGCAGGGACAGTAATCCACTCTTGTTGCATGGACAGTAATCCACTCTCAGTGCAGAGACAGTAATTCACTCTCAGTGCATGGATAGTAATCCACTCGTGTTGCAGGGACAGTAATCCGCAGCCAGTGCAGGGACAGTAAACCATTCACAGTGCAGGGACAGTAATCCACTCTCACTGCAGTGACAGTAATCCACTCTCAGTGCAGGGACAGTAATCCACTCCCAGTGCATGGACAGTAAACCATTCACAGTGCAGGGACAGTAATCCGCTGCCAGTGTAGGGACAGTAAACCATTCACAGTGCAGGGACAGTCATCCACTCTCACTGCAGTGACAGTAATCCACTCTCAGTGCAGGGACAGTCATCCACTCCCAGTGCAGGGACCATAATCCACTCCCAGTACAAGGACAGTAACCCACACCCAGTGCAGGGACAGTAATCCACTCCCAGTACAGGCATAGTAATCCACTCTCAGGGCAGGAACATTAATCCACTCTCACTGCAGGGACAGTAATCCACTCCCAGTGAAGGGACAGTCATCAACTCTTAGTGCAGGGACATTAATCCGCTCTCAGTGCAGGGACAGTAATCCACTCTCAGTGCAGGGACGGTAATTCACTCTCAGTGCATGGATAGTAATCCACTCTTGTTGCAGGGACAGTAATCCACTCCCAGTGCAGGGACAGTAATCCACTCCCAGTGCAGGGATAGTAATCCACTCTGAGTGCAGGGATAGTAATCCACTCTCAGTGCAGGGACCGTAATCCACTCCCAGTACAAGGACAGTAACCCACACTCAGTGCAGGGACCATAATCCACTCTCAGTGCTGGGATAGTAATCCACTCCCAGTGCAGGGATAGTAATCCACTCCCAATGCAGTGACAGTAATCCACACCCAGTGCAGGGACAGTAATCCACTCCCAGTGCAGGGACAGTAATCCATTCTCAGTGTAGGGACAGTAATCCACTCCCAGTAGAGGGACAGTAATCCACTCCTAGCACAAGGATAGTAACCCACTCCCAGTGCAGGGATAGTAAACCACTACCAGTGTACGAACAGTAATCCACTCCCAGAGGAGGGACGGTAATCCGCTCCCAGTGCAGGGATAGTAATCCACTCAGTGCAGTGACAGTAATCCACTCCCAGTGCAGGGATAGTAATCCACTCCCTGTGCAGGGATAGCAATCCACTCCCAATGCAGGGAAATTAATCCACTCTCACTGCAGGGACAGTAATCCACTCCCAGTGAAGGGACAGTCATCCACTCTTAGTGCAGGGACATTAATCCACTCACAGTGCAGGAACAGTAAACCACTCCCAGTGCAATGATATAAATCCACTCCCAGTGCAGGGACTGTAATCCACTCCCAGCGCAGGGTCATTAATCAACTCTCAGTGCACGGACATTAATCCACTCCCAGTGCAGAGAAAGTAATCCACTCTCAGTACAGTGATAGTAATCCACTCCCAGTGCAGTGACAGTAACCCACACCCAGTGCAGGGACAGTAATCCACTCCCAGTGAATGGACAGTAATCCATTCTCAGTGCAGGAACATTAATCCACTCACAGTGCAGGGACATTAGTCCACTTACTGTGCAGGGACAGTAATCCACTCCCAGTGCAGGGATAGTACTCCACTCCCAGTGCAGGGACATTAATCAACTCTCAGTGCACGGACATTAATCGACTCCCAGTGCAGAGAAAGTAATCCACTCTCAGTACAGGGATCGTAATTCACTCCCAGTTCAGGGATAGTAATCCATTCTCAGTACAGGGATAGTAATCCACGCCCAGTGCAGTGACAGTAACCCACTCCCAGTGCAGGGATATGAATCCACTCTCAGTGCAGTGACAGTAATCCACTCCCAGTGCAGGGACAGTAATCCACTCCCAGTGCAGTAACTGTAATCCACTCTCACTACAGGGATAGTAATCCACTCTCAGTACAGGGATAATAATCCACTCCCAATGAAGGGATAGTAATCCACTCTCAGTACAGGGACAGTAATCCACTCCCAGTGCAGGGACAGTAATCCACTCCCAGTGCAGTAACTGTAATCCACTCTCACTACAGGGATAGTAATCCACTCTCAGTGCAGGGAGTGTAATCCACTTCCAGTGCAGGGACAGTAATCCACTCCCAGTGCAGGGATAGCAATCCACTCTCGTTGCAGGGACAGTAATCCACTCCCAATGCAGGGACAGTAATTCACTCTCAGTGCATGGATAGTAATCCACTTCCAGTGCAGGGACAGTAATCCACTCTCAGTGCATGGATAGTAATCCACTCTAGTTGCAGGGACAGTAATCCACTCCCATTGCAGGGACAGTAATTCACTCTCAGTGCATGGATAGTAATCCACTTCCAGTACAAGGGCAGTAACCCACACTCAGTGCAGGGACCATAATCCACTCTCAGTGCTGGGATAGTAATCCACTCCCAGTGCAGGGATAGTAATCCACTCCCAATGCAGTGACAGTAATCCACACCCAGTGCAGGGACAGTAATCCACTCCCAGTGCAGGGACAGTAATCCATTCTCAGTGTAGGGACAGTAATCCACTCCCAGTAGAGGGACAGTAATCCACTACTAGCACAAGGATAGTAACCCACTCCCAGTGCAGGGATAGTAAACCACTACCAGTGTACGAACAGTAATCCATTCCCAGAGGAGGGACGGTAATCCGCTCCCAGTGCAGGGATAGTAATCCACTCAGTGCAGTGACAGTAATCCACTCCCAGTGCAGGGATAGTAATCCACTCCCTGTGCAGGGATAGCAATCCACTCCCAATGCAGGGAAATTAATCCACTCTCACTGCAGGGACAGTAATCCACTCCCAGTGAAGGGACAGTCATCCACTCTTAGTGCAGGGACATTAATCCACTCCCAGTGCAGAGAAAGTAATCCACTCTCAGTACAGTGATAGTAATCCACTCCCAGTGCAGTGACAGTAACCCACACCCAGTGCAGGGACAGTAATCCACTCCCAGTGAATGGACAGTAATCCATTCTCAGTGCAGGAACATTAATCCACTCACAGTGCAGGGACATTAGTCCACTTACTGTGCAGGGACAGTAATCCACTCCCAGTGCAGGGATAGTACTCCACTCCCAGTGCAGGGACATTAATCAACTCTCAGTGCACGGACATTAATCGACTCCCAGTGCAGAGAAAGTAATCCACTCTCAGTACAGGGATCGTAATTCACTCCCAGTTCAGGGATAGTAATCCATTCTCAGTACAGGGATAGTAATCCACGCCCAGTGCAGTGACAGTAACCCACTCCCAGTGCAGGGATATTAATCCACTCTCAGTGCAGTGACAGTAATCCACTCCCAGTGCAGGGACAGTAATCCACTCCCAGTGCAGTAACTGTAATCCACTCTCACTACAGGGATAGTAATCCACTCTCAGTACAGGGATAATAATCCACTCCCAATGAAGGGATAGTAATCCACTCTCAGTACAGGGACAGTAATCCACTCCCAGTGCAGGGACAGTAATCCACTCCCAGTGCAGGGACCGTAGTCCACTCCCAGTACAAGGACAGTAATCCACACTCAGTGCAGGGACAGTAATCCACTCCCAGTACAGGGATAGTAATCCACTCTCAGGGCAGGAACATTAATCCGCTCTCAGTGCAGGGACAGTAATCCACTCTTGTTGCATGGACAGTAATCCACTCTCAGTGCAGAGACAGTAATTCACTCTCAGTGCATGGATAGTAATCCACTCGTGTTGCAGGGACAGTAATCCGCAGCCAGTGCAGGGACAGTAAACCATTCACAGTGCAGGGACAGTAATCCACTCTCACTGCAGTGACAGTAATCCACTCTCAGTGCAGGGACAGTAATCCACTCCCAGTGCATGGACAGTAAACCATTCACAGTGCAGGGACAGTAATCCGCTGCCAGTGTAGGGACAGTAAACCATTCACAGTGCAGGGACAGTCATCCACTCTCACTGCAGTGACAGTAATCCACTCTCAGTGCAGGGACAGTCATCCACTCCCAGTGCAGGGACCATAATCCACTCCCAGTACAAGGACAGTAACCCACACCCAGTGCAGGGACAGTAATCCACTCCCAGTACAGGCATCGTTCTCCACTCTCAGGGCAGGAACATTAATCCACTCTCACTGCAGGGACAGTAATCCACTCCCAGTGAAGGGACAGTCATCAACTCTTAGTGCAGGGACATTAATCCGCTCTCAGTGCAGGGACAGTAATCCACTCTCAGTGCAGGGACGGTAATTCACTCTCAGTGCATGGATAGTAATCCACTCTTGTTGCAGGGACAGTAATCCACTCCCAGTGCAGGGACAGTAATCCACTCCCAGTGCAGGGACAGTAATCCACTCCCAGTGCAGGGATAGTAATCCACTCTGAGTGCAGGGATAGTAATCCACTCTCAGTGCAGGGACCGTAATCCACTCCCAGTACAAGGACAGTAACCCACACTCAGTGCAGGGACCATAATCCACTCTCAGTGCTGGGATAGTAATCCACTCCCAGTGCAGGGATAGTAATCCACTCCCAATGCAGTGACAGTAATCCACACCCAGTGCAGGGACAGTAATCCACTCCCAGTGCAGGGACAGTAATCCATTCTCAGTGTAGGGACAGTAATCCACTCCCAGTAGAGGGACAGTAATCCACTCCTAGCACAAGGATAGTAACCCACTCCCAGTGCAGGGATAGTAAACCACTACCAGTGTACGAACAGTAATCCACTCCCAGAGGAGGGACGGTAATCCGCTCCCAGTGCAGGGATAGTAATCCACTCAGTGCAGTGACAGTAATCCACTCCCAGTGCAGGGATAGTAATCCACTCCCTGTGCAGGGATAGCAATCCACTCCCAATGCAGGGAAATTAATCCACTCTCACTGCAGGGACAGTAATCCACTCCCAGTGAAGGGACAGTCATCCACTCTTAGTGCAGGGACATTAATCCACTCACAGTGCAGGAACAGTAAACCACTCCCAGTGCAATGATATAAATCCACTCCCAGTGCAGGGACTGTAATCCACTCCCAGCGCAGGGTCATTAATCAACTCTCAGTGCACGGACATTAATCCACTCCCAGTGCAGAGAAAGTAATCCACTCTCAGTACAGTGATAGTAATCCACTCCCAGTGCAGTGACAGTAACCCACACCCAGTGCAGGGACAGTAATCCACTCCCAGTGAATGGACAGTAATCCATTCTCAGTGCAGGAACATTAATCCACTCACAGTGCAGGGACATTAGTCCACTTACTGTGCAGGGACAGTAATCCACTCCCAGTGCAGGGATAGTACTCCACTCCCAGTGCAGGGACATTAATCAACTCTCAGTGCACGGACATTAATCGACTCCCAGTGCAGAGAAAGTAATCCACTCTCAGTACAGGGATCGTAATTCACTCCCAGTTCAGGGATAGTAATCCATTCTCAGTACAGGGATAGTAATCCACGCCCAGTGCAGTGACAGTAACCCACTCCCAGTGCAGGGATATTAATCCACTCTCAGTGCAGTGACAGTAATCCACTCCCAGTGCAGGGACAGTAATCCACTCCCAGTGCAGTAACTGTAATCCACTGTCACTACAGGGATAGTAATCCACTCTCAGTACAGGGATAATAATCCACTCCCAATGAAGGGATAGTAATCCACTCTCAGTACAGGGACAGTAATCCACTCCCAGTGCAGGGACAGTAATCCACTCCCAGTGCAGTAACTGTAATCCACTCTCACTACAGGGATAGTAATCCACTCTCAGTGCAGGGAGTGTAATCCACTTCCAGTGCAGGGACAGTAATCCACTCCCAGTGCAGGGATAGCAATCCACTCTCGTTGCAGGGACAGTAATCCACTCCCAATGCAGGGACAGTAATTCACTCTCAGTGCATGGATAGTAATCCACTTCCAGTGCAGGGACAGTAATCCACTCTCAGTGCATGGATAGTAATCCACTCTAGTTGCAGGGACAGTAATCCACTCCCATTGCAGGGACAGTAATTCACTCTCAGTGCATGGATAGTAATCCACTTCCAGTGCAGGGACAGTAATCCACTCCCAGTGCAGGGATAGTAATCCATTCACAGTGCAGTGACAGTAATCCACTCCGAGTGCATCGATAGTAATGCACTCCCAGTGCGGGGACATTAATCCACTCCCAGTACAGGGACAGTAATCCACTTTCAGTACAGGGATCGTAATCCACTCCCAGTGCAGGATCAGTAATCTACTCCCAGTGCAGGGATAGTTATCCACTCTCAGTGCAGGGACAGTAATCCACTCCCAGTGCAGGGAATGTAATCCACTCCCAGTGCAGGGACTGTAATCCACTCTCAGTGCAGGGACAGTAATCCACTCCCAGTGCTGGGACCGTAATCCACTCCCAGTGCAGGGACAGTAATCCATTCTCAGTGCAGGGATTGTAATGCACTCCCAGTACAGGGAATGTAATCCACTCTCAGTGCAGGGACATTAATCCTCTCCCAGTGCAGGGACAATAATCCATTCTCAGTGCAGGGACATTAATCCACTCCCAGTGCAGGGACAGTAATCCATTCTCAGTGCAGGGATTGTAATGCACTCCCAGTACAGGGACTGTAATCCACTCTCAGTGCAGGGACATTAATCCTCTCCCAGTGCAGGGACAGTAATCCACTCCCAGTGCTGGGACCGTAATCCACTCCCAGTGCAGGGACAGTAATCCATTCTCAGTGCAGGGATTGTAATGCACTCCCAGTACAGGGACTGTAATCCACTCTCAGTGCAGGGACATTAATCCTCTCCCAGTGCAGGGACAGTAATCCACTCCCAGTGCTGGGACCGTAATCCACTCCCAGTGCAGGGACAGTAATCCATTCTCAGTGCAGGGACATTAATCCACTCCCAGTGCAGTGACAGTAATCCACTCCCAGTACAGGGACAGTAATCCACTTTCAGTAGAGGGATCGTAATCCACTCCCAGTGCAGGGTTAGTCATCAATTCTCAGTACAGGCTAGTATTCCACTCCCAGTGCAGTGACAGTAAACCACTCCCAGTGCAGGGACGGTAATCCACTCTCAGTGCAGGGACAGTAATCCACTCCCAATGCAGGGACAGTAATCCACTCCCAGTCCAGGGACAGTAATGCACTCCCAGTGCAGGGACAGTAATCCACTCTCAGTGAAGGGACATTATTCCACTCACAGTGCAGGGAAAGTAATCCACTCTCAGTGCAGTGACAGTAATCCACTCTTAGTGCATGGTCCGTAATTCACTCCCAGTGCAGGGACAGTAATTCATTCCCAGTGTAGGGACAGTAATCCACTCCCAGTACAAGGTCAGTAACCCACACCCGTTGCAGGGACAGTAATCCACTCCCAGTATAGGGATAGTAATCCACTCTCAGTGCAGGGATGGTAATTCACTCTCAGTGCATGGATAGTAATCCACTCTCATTGCAGGGATAGTAATCCACTCCCAGTGCAGGGACAGTAATTCACTCTCAGTGCATGGATAGTAATCCAGTCTCAGTGCAGGGACAGTAATTCACTCTCAGTGCATTGATAGTAATCCATTCACAGTGCATGGATAGTAATCCACTCTCAGTGCAGGGACAGTAATCCACTCCCAGTGCAGTGAAGTAACCCACTCCCAGTGCAGGGACAGTAATCCACTCCCAGTGCAGGGACAGTAATCCACTCCCAGTGCAGAGACAGTATTGCACTCCCAGTGCAGGGATAGTAATCCACTCACAGTGCAGGGATAGTAATCCACTCTCAGTTGGGTGATGGTAATCCACTCCCTGTGCAGGATTAGTAATCCACTCCCAGTGCAGGGATAGTAATCCACTCTCAGTGCTGGGACATTAATCCACTCACAGTGCAGGGAAAGTAATCCACTCTCAGTGCAGTGACAGTAATCCACTCTTAGTGCACGGTGCGTAATTCACTCCCAGTGCAGGGACAGTAATCCACTCCCAGTACAAGGTCAGAAACCCACACCCAGTGCAGGGACAGTAATCCACTCCCAGTATAGGGATAGTAATCCACTCTCAGTGCAGGGATAGTAATTCACTCTCAGTGCATGCATAGTAATCAACTCTCATTGCAGGGACAGTAATCCACTCCCAGTGCAGGGACAGTAATTCACTCTCAGTGCATTGATAGTAATGCACTCCCAGTGCAGGGACATTAATCCACTCCCAGTACAGGGACAGTAATCCACTTTCAGTACAGGGATCGTAATCCACTCCCAGTGCAGGATCAGTAATCTACTCCCAGTGCAGGGATAGTAATCCACTCTCAGTGCAGGGATGGTAAATCACTCTCAGTGCATGGATAGTAATCCACTCTCATTGCAGGGATAGTAATCCACTCCCAGTGCAGGGACAGTAATTCACTCTCAGTGCATGGATAGTAATCCAGTCTCAGTGCAGGGACAGTAATTCACTCTCAGTGCATTGATAGTAATCCATTCACAGTGCAAGGATAGTAATCCACTCTCAGTGCAGGGACAGTAATCCACTCCCAGTGCAGTGAAGTAACCCACTCCCAGTGCAGGGACAGTAATCCACTCCCAGTGCAGGGACAGTAATCCACTCCCAGTGCAGAGACAGTATTGCACTCCCAGTGCAGGGATAGTAATCCACTCACAGTGCAGGGATAGTAATCCACTCTCAGTTGGGTGATGATAATCCACTCCCTGTGCAGGATTAGTAATCCACTCCCAGTGCAGGGATAGTAATCCACTCTCAGTGCTGGGACATTAATCCACTCACAGTGCAGGGAAAGTAATCCACTCTCAGTGCAGTGACAGTAATCCACTCTTAGTGCACGGTGCGTAATTCACTCCCAGTGCAGGGACAGTAATCCACTCCCAGTACAAGGTCAGAAACCCACACCCAGTGCAGGGACAGTAATCCACTCCCAGTATAGGGATAGTAATCCACTCTCAGTGCAGGGATTGTAATTCACTCTCAGTGCATACATAGTAATCAACTCTCATTGCAGGGACAGTAATCCACTCCCAGTGCAGGGACAGTAATTCACTCTCAGTGCATGGATAGTAATCTAGTCTCAGTGCAGGGAAAGTAATTCACTCTCAGTGCATGGATAGTAATCCATTCACAGTGCAGAGATAGTAATCCACTCTCAGTGCAGGGACAGTAATCCACTCCCAGTGCAGTGACAGTAACCCACTCCCAGTGCAGGGACAGTAATCCACTCCCAGTGCAGGGACAGTAAACCACTCCCAGTGCAGGTACAGTAATTCACTCTCAGTGCATGGATAGTAATCCAGTCTCAGTGCAGGGACAGTAATTCACTCTCAGTGCATGGATAGTAATCCATTCACAGTGCATAGAGAGTAATCCACTCTCAGTGCAGGTACAGTAATCCACTCCCAGTGCAGTGACAGTAACCCACTCCCAGTGCAGGGACAGTAATCCACTCCCAGTGCAGGGACAGTAATCCACTCCCAGTGCAGGGACAGTATTCCACTCCCAGTGCAGGGATAGTAATCCACTCACAGTGCAGGGATAGTAATCCACTCTCAGTTGAGTGATGGTAATCCACTCCCTGTGCAGGGATAGTAATCCACTCCCAGTGCAGGGATAGTAATCCACTGTCAGTACAGGGATAGTAATCCACTCTCAGTGCAGGGACATTAATCCACTCACAGTGCAGGGAAAGTAATTCACTCTCAGTGCAGTTAGAGTAATCCACTCTCAGTGCAGGGTCCGTAATTCACTCCCAGTGTAGGGACAGGAATCCATTCCCAGCGTAGGGACAGTAATCCACTCCCAGTACAAGGACAGTAACCCATACCCAGTGCAGGGACAGTAATCCACTGCCAGTATAGGAATAGTAATCCACTCTCAGTGCAGGGATTGTAATTCACTCTCAGCGTATGGATAGTAATCCAATCTCACTGCAGGGACAGTAATCCACTCCCAGTGCAGGGACAGTCATCCACTCTTAGTGCATGGATAGTAATCCACTCTCAGTGCAGGGACAGTAACTCACTCTCAGTGCATGGATAGTAATCCATTCTCAGCGCATGGATAGTAATCCACTCTCAGTGAAGGGACAGTAATCCACTCCCAGTGCAGGGAGAGTATTCCACTCCCAGTGCAGGGATAGTAATCCACTCTATGTGCAGGGATAGTAATCCACTCTCAGTGCAGGGATAGTAATCCACGCCCAGTGCAGTGACAGTAACCCACTCCCAGTGCAGGGATATTAATCCACTCTCAGTGCAGTGACAGTAATCCACTCCCAGTGCAGGGACAGTAATCCACTCCCAGTGCAGTAACTGTAATCCACTCTCACTACAGGGATAGTAATCCACTCTCAGTACAGGGATAATAATCCACTCCCAATGAAGGGATAGTAATCCACTCTCAGTACAGGGACAGTAATCCACTCCCAGTGCAGGGACAGTAATCCACTCCCAGTGCAGGGACCGTAGTCCACTCCCAGTACAAGGACAGTAATCCACACCCAGTGCAGGGACAGTAATCCACTCCCAGTACAGGGATAGTAATCCACTCTCAGGGCAGGAACATTAATCCGCTCTCAGTGCAGGGACAGTAATCCACTCTTGTTGCATGGACAGTAATCCACTCTCAGTGCAGAGACAGTAATTCACTCTCAGTGCATGGATAGTAATCCACTCGTGTTGCAGGGACAGTAATCCGCAGCCAGTGCAGGGACAGTAAACCATTCACAGTGCAGGGACAGTAATCCACTCTCACTGCAGTGACAGTAATCCACTCTCAGTGCAGGGACAGTAATCCACTCCCAGTGCATGGACAGTAAACCATTCACAGTGCAGGGACAGTAATCCGCTGCCAGTGTAGGGACAGTAAACCATTCACAGTGCAGGGACAGTCATCCACTCTCACTGCAGTGACAGTAATCCACTCTCAGTGCAGGGACAGTCATCCACTCCCAGTGCAGGGACCATAATCCACTCCCAGTACAAGGACAGTAACCCACACCCAGTGCAGGGACAGTAATCCACTCCCAGTACAGGCATAGTAATCCACTCTCAGGGCAGGAACATTAATCCACTCTCACTGCAGGGACAGTAATCCACTCCCAGTGAAGGGACAGTCATCAACTCTTAGTGCAGGGACATTAATCCGCTCTCAGTGCAGGGACAGTAATCCACTCTCAGTGCAGGGACGGTAATTCACTCTCAGTGCATGGATAGTAATCCACTCTTGTTGCAGGGACAGTAATCCACTCCCAGTGCAGGGACAGTAATCCACTCCCAGTGCAGGGATAGTAATCCACTCTGAGTGCAGGGATAGTAATCCACTCTCAGTGCAGGGACCGTAATCCACTCCCAGTACAAGGACAGTAACCCACACTCAGTGCAGGGACCATAATCCACTCTCAGTGCTGGGATAGTAATCCACTCCCAGTGCAGGGATAGTAATCCACTCCCAATGCAGTGACAGTAATCCACACCCAGTGCAGGGACAGTAATCCACTCCCAGTGCAGGGACAGTAATCCATTCTCAGTGTAGGGACAGTAATCCACTCCCAGTAGAGGGACAGTAATTCACTACTAGCACAAGGATAGTAACCCACTCCCAGTGCAGGGATAGTAAACCACTACCAGTGTACGAACAGTAATCCACTCCCAGAGGAGGGACGGTAATCCGCTCCCAGTGCAGGGATAGTAATCCACTCAGTGCAGTGACAGTAATCCACTCCCAGTGCAGGGATAGTAATCCACTCCCTGTGCAGGGATAGCAATCCACTCCCAATGCAGGGAAATTAATCCACTCTCACTGCAGGGACAGTAATCCACTCCCAGTGAAGGGACAGTCATCCACTCTTAGTGCAGGGACATTAATCCACTCCCAGTGCAGAAAAAGTAATCCACTCTCAGTACAGTGATAGTAATCCACTCCCAGTGCAGTGACAGTAACCCACACCCAGTGCAGGGACAGTAATCCACTCCCAGTGAATGGACAGTAATCCATTCTCAGTGCAGGAACATTAATCCACTCACAGTGCAGGGACATTAGTCCACTTACTGTGCAGGGACAGTAATCCACTCCCAGTGCAGGGATAGTACTCCACTCCCAGTGCAGGGACATTAATCAACTCTCAGTGCACGGACATTAATCGACTCCCAGTGCAGAGAAAGTAATCCACTCTCAGTACAGGGATCGTAATTCACTCCCAGTTCAGGGATAGTAATCCATTCTCAGTACAGGGATAGTAATCCACGCCCAGTGCAGTGACAGTAACCCACTCCCAGTGCAGGGATATTAATCCACTCTCAGTGCAGTGACAGTAATCCACTCCCAGTGCAGGGACAGTAATCCACTCCCAGTGCAGTAACTGTAATCCACTCTCACTACAGGGATAGTAATCCACTCTCAGTACAGGGATAATAATCCACTCCCAATGAAGGGATAGTAATCCACTCTCAGTACAGGGACAGTAATCCACTCCCAGTGCAGGGACAGTAATCCACTCCCAGTGCAGTAACTGTAATCCACTCTCACTACAGGGATAGTAATCCACTCTCAGTGCAGGGAGTGTAATCCACTTCCAGTGCAGGGACAGTAATCCACTCCCAGTGCAGGGATAGCAATCCACTCTCGTTGCAGGGACAGTAATCCACTCCCAATGCAGGGACAGTAATTCACTCTCAGTGCATGGATAGTAATCCACTTCCAGTGCAGGGACAGTAATCCACTCTCAGTGCATGGATAGTAATCCACTCTAGTTGCAGGGACAGTAATCCACTCCCATTGCAGGGACAGTAATTCACTCTCAGTGCATGGATAGTAATCCACTTCCAGTACAAGGGCAGTAACCACACTCAGTGCAGGGACCATAATCCACTCTCAGTGCTGGGATAGTAATCCACTCCCAGTGCAGGGATAGTAATCCACTCCCAATGCAGTGACAGTAATCCACACCCAGTGCAGGGACAGTAATCCACTCCCAGTGCAGGGACAGTAATCCATTCTCAGTGTAGGGACAGTAATCCACTCCCAGTAGAGGGACAGTAATCCACTACTAGCACAAGGATAGTAACCCACTCCCAGTGCAGGGATAGTAAACCACTACCAGTGTACGAACAGTAATCCATTCCCAGAGGAGGGACGGTAATCCGCTCCCAGTGCAGGGATAGTAATCCACTCAGTGCAGTGACAGTAATCCACTCCCAGTGCAGGGATAGTAATCCACTCCCTGTGCAGGGATAGAAATCCACTCCCAATGCAGGGAAATTAATCCACTCTCACTGCAGGGACAGTAATCCACTCCCAGTGAAGGGACAGTCATCCACTCTTAGTGCAGGGACATTAATCCACTCCCAGTGCAGAGAAAGTAATCCACTCTCAGTACAGTGATAGTAATCCACTCCCAGTGCAGTGACAGTAACCCACACCCAGTGCAGGGACAGTAATCCACTCCCAGTGAATGGACAGTAATCCATTCTCAGTGCAGGAACATTAATCCACTCACAGTGCAGGGACATTAGTCCACTTACTGTGCAGGGACAGTAATCCACTCCCAGTGCAGGGATAGTACTCCACTCCCAGTGCAGGGACATTAATCAACTCTCAGTGCACGGACATTAATCGACTCCCAGTGCAGAGAAAGTAATCCACTCTCAGTACAGGGATCGTAATTCACTCCCAGTTCAGGGATAGTAATCCATTCTCAGTACAGGGATAGTAATCCACGCCCAGTGCAGTGACAGTAACCCACTCCCAGTGCAGGGATATTAATCCACTCTCAGTGCAGTGACAGTAATCCACTCCCAGTGCAGGGACAGTAATCCACTCCCAGTGCAGTAACTGTAATCCACTCTCACTACAGGGATAGTAATCCACTCTCAGTGCAGGGAGTGTAATCCACTTCCAGTGCAGGGACAGTAATCCACTCCCAGTGCAGGGTTAGTAATCCACTCCCAGTGCAGGGACAGTAATCCACTCCCAGTGCAGGGACCGTAGTCCACTCCCAGTACAAGGACAGTAATCCACACCCAGTGCAGGGACAGTAATCCACTCCCAGTACAGGGATAGTAATCCACTCTCAGGGCAGGAACATTAATCCGCTCTCAGTGCAGGGACAGTAATCCACTCTTGTTGCATGGACAGTAATCCACTCTCAGTGCAGAGACAGTAATTCACTCTCAGTGCATGGATAGTAATCCACTCGTGTTGCAGGGACAGTAATCCGCAGCCAGTGCAGGGACAGTAAACCATTCACAGTGCAGGGACAGTAATCCACTCTCACTGCAGTGACAGTAATCCACTCTCAGTGCAGGGACAGTAATCCACTCCCAGTGCATGGACAGTAAACCATTCACAGTGCAGGGACAGTAATCCGCTGCCAGTGTAGGGACAGTAAACCATTCACAGTGCAGGGACAGTCATCCACTCTCACTGCAGTGACAGTAATCCACTCTCAGTGCAGGGACAGTCATCCACTCCCAGTGCAGGGACCATAATCCACTCCCAGTACAAGGACAGTAACCCACACCCAGTGCAGGGACAGTAATCCACTCCCAGTACAGGCATAGTAATCCACTCTCAGGGCAGGAACATTAATCCACTCTCACTGCAGGGACAGTAATCCACTCCCAGTGAAGGGACAGTCATCAACTCTTAGTGCAGGGACATTAATCCGCTCTCAGTGCAGGGACAGTAATCCACTCTCAGTGCAGGGACGGTAATTCACTCTCAGTGCATGGATAGTAATCCACTCTTGTTGCAGGGACAGTAATCCACTCCCAGTGCAGGGACAGTAATCCACTCCCAGTGCAGGGATAGTAATCCACTCTGAGTGCAGGGATAGTAATCCACTCTCAGTGCAGGGACCGTAATCCACTCCCAGTACAAGGACAGTAACCCACACTCAGTGCAGGGACCATAATCCACTCTCAGTGCTGGGATAGTAATCCACTCCCAGTGCAGGGATAGTAATCCACTCCCAATGCAGTGACAGTAATCCACACCCAGTGCAGGGACAGTAATCCACTCCCAGTGCAGGGACAGTAATCCATTCTCAGTGTAGGGACAGTAATCCACTCCCAGTAGAGGGACAGTAATCCACTCCTAGCACAAGGATAGTAACCCACTCCCAGTGCAGGGATAGTAAACCACTACCAGTGTACGAACAGTAATCCACTCCCAGAGGAGGGACGGTAATCCGCTCCCAGTGCAGGGATAGTAATCCACTCAGTGCAGTGACAGTAATCCACTCCCAGTGCAGGGATAGTAATCCACTCCCTGTGCAGGGATAGCAATCCACTCCCAATGCAGGGAAATTAATCCACTCTCACTGCAGGGACAGTAATCCACTCCCAGTGAAGGGACAGTCATCCACTCTTAGTGCAGGGACATTAATCCACTCCCAGTGCAGAAAAAGTAATCCACTCTCAGTACAGTGATAGTAATCCACTCCCAGTGCAGTGACAGTAACCCACACCCAGTGCAGGGACAGTAATCCACTCCCAGTGAATGGACAGTAATCCATTCTCAGTGCAGGAACATTAATCCACTCACAGTGCAGGGACATTAGTCCACTTACTGTGCAGGGACAGTAATCCACTCCCAGTGCAGGGATAGTACTCCACTCCCAGTGCAGGGACATTAATCAACTCTCAGTGCACGGACATTAATCGACTCCCAGTGCAGAGAAAGTAATCCACTCTCAGTACAGGGATCGTAATTCACTCCCAGTTCAGGGATAGTAATCCATTCTCAGTACAGGGATAGTAATCCACGCCCAGTGCAGTGACAGTAACCCACTCCCAGTGCAGGGATATTAATCCACTCTCAGTGCAGTGACAGTAATCCACTCCCAGTGCAGGGACAGTAATCCACTCCCAGTGCAGTAACTGTAATCCACTCTCACTACAGGGATAGTAATCCACTCTCAGTACAGGGATAATAATCCACTCCCAATGAAGGGATAGTAATCCACTCTCAGTACAGGGACAGTAATCCACTCCCAGTGCAGGGACAGTAATCCACTCCCAGTGCAGTAACTGTAATCCACTCTCACTACAGGGATAGTAATCCACTCTCAGTGCAGGGAGTGTAATCCACTTCCAGTGCAGGGACAGTAATCCACTCCCAGTGCAGGGATAGCAATCCACTCTCGTTGCAGGGACAGTAATCCACTCCCAATGCAGGGACAGTAATTCACTCTCAGTGCATGGATAGTAATCCACTTCCAGTGCAGGGACAGTAATCCACTCTCAGTGCATGGATAGTAATCCACTCTAGTTGCAGGGACAGTAATCCACTCCCATTGCAGGGACAGTAATTCACTCTCAGTGCATGGATAGTAATCCACTTCCAGTACAAGGGCAGTAACCCACACTCAGTGCAGGGACCATAATCCACTCTCAGTGCTGGGATAGTAATCCACTCCCAGTGCAGGGATAGTAATCCACTCCCAATGCAGTGACAGTAATCCACACCCAGTGCAGGGACAGTAATCCACTCCCAGTGCAGGGACAGTAATCCATTCTCAGTGTAGGGACAGTAATCCACTCCCAGTAGAGGGACAGTAATCCACTACTAGCACAAGGATAGTAACCCACTCCCAGTGCAGGGATAGTAAACCACTACCAGTGTACGAACAGTAATCCATTCCCAGAGGAGGGACGGTAATCCGCTCCCAGTGCAGGGATAGTAATCCACTCAGTGCAGTGACAGTAATCCACTCCCAGTGCAGGGATAGTAATCCACTCCCTGTGCAGGGATAGTAATCCACTCCCAATGCAGGGAAATTAATCCACTCTCACTGCAGGGACAGTAATCCACTCCCAGTGAAGGGACAGTCATCCACTCTTAGTGCAGGGACATTAATCCACTCCCAGTGCAGAGAAAGTAATCCACTCTCAGTACAGTGATAGTAATCCACTCCCAGTGCAGTGACAGTAACCCACACCCAGTGCAGGGACAGTAATCCACTCCCAGTGAATGGACAGTAATCCATTCTCAGTGCAGGAACATTAATCCACTCACAGTGCAGGGACATTAGTCCACTTACTGTGCAGGGACAGTAATCCACTCCCAGTGCAGGGATAGTACTCCACTCCCAGTGCAGGGACATTAATCAACTCTCAGTGCACGGACATTAATCGACTCCCAGTGCAGAGAAAGTAATCCACTCTCAGTACAGGGATCGTAATTCACTCCCAGTTCAGGGATAGTAATCCATTCTCAGTACAGGGATAGTAATCCACGCCCAGTGCAGTGACAGTAACCCACTCCCAGTGCAGGGATATTAATCCACTCTCAGTGCAGTGACAGTAATCCACTCCCAGTGCAGGGACAGTAATCCACTCCCAGTGCAGTAACTGTAATCCACTCTCACTACAGGGATAGTAATCCACTCTCAGTACAGGGATAATAATCCACTCCCAATGAAGGGATAGTAATCCACTCTCAGTACAGGGACAGTAATCCACTCCCAGTGCAGGGACAGTAATCCACTCCCAGTGCAGGGACCGTAGTCCACTCCCAGTACAAGGACAGTAATCCACACTCAGTGCAGGGACAGTAATCCACTCCCAGTACAGGGATAGTAATCCACTCTCAGGGCAGGAACATTAATCCGCTCTCAGTGCAGGGACAGTAATCCACTCTTGTTGCATGGACAGTAATCCACTCTCAGTGCAGAGACAGTAATTCACTCTCAGTGCATGGATAGTAATCCACTCGTGTTGCAGGGACAGTAATCCGCAGCCAGTGCAGGGACAGTAAACCATTCACAGTGCAGGGACAGTAATCCACTCTCACTGCAGTGACAGTAATCCACTCTCAGTGCAGGGACAGTAATCCACTCCCAGTGCAGGGACAGTAAACCATTCACAGTGCAGGGACAGTAATCCGCTGCCAGTGTAGGGACAGTAAACCATTCACAGTGCAGGGACAGTCATCCACTCTCACTGCAGTGACAGTAATCCACTCTCAGTGCAGGGACAGTCATCCACTCCCAGTGCAGGGACCATAATCCACTCCCAGTACAAGGACAGTAACCCACACCCAGTGCAGGGACAGTAATCCACTCCCAGTACAGGCATCGTTCTCCACTCTCAGGGCAGGAATATTAATCCACTCTCACTGCAGGGACAGTAATCCACTCCCAGTGAAGGGACAGTCATCAACTCTTAGTGCAGGGACATTAATCCGCTCTCAGTGCAGGGACAGTAATCCACTCTCAGTGCAGGGAGGGTAATTCACTCTCAGTGCATGGATGGTAATCCACTCTTGTTGCAGGGACAGTAATCCACTCTTGTTGCAGGGACAGTAATCCACTCCCAGTGCAGGGACAGTAATCCACTCCCAGTGCAGGGATAGTAATCCACTCTGAGTGCAGGGATAGTAATCCACTCTCAGTGCAGGGACCGTAATCCACTCCCAGTACAAGGACAGTAACCCACACTCAGTGCAGGGACCATAATCCACTCTCAGTGCTGGGATAGTAATCCACTCCCAGTGCAGGGATAGTAATCCACTCCCAATGCAGTGACAGTAATCCACACCCAGTGCAGGGACAGTAATTCACTCCCAGTGCAGGGACAGTAATCCATTCTCAGTGTAGGGACAGTAATCCACTCCCAGTAGAGGGACAGTAATCCACTCCTAGCACAAGGATAGTAACCCACTCCCAGTGCAGGGATAGTAAACCACTACCAGTGTACGAACAGTAATCCACTCCCAGAGGAGGGACGGTAATCCGCTCCCAGTGCAGGGATAGTAATCCACTCAGTGCAGTGACAGTAATCCACTCCCAGTGCAGGGATAGTAATCCACTCCCTGTGCAGGGATAGCAATCCACTCCCAATGCAGGGAAATTAATCCACTCTCACTGCAGGGACAGTAATCCACTCCCAGTGAAGGGACAGTCATCCACTCTTAGTGCAGGGACATTAATCCACTCACAGTGCAGGAACAGTAAACCACTCCCAGTGCAATGATATAAATCCACTCCCAGTGCAGGGACTGTAATCCACTCCCAGCGCAGGGTCATTAATCAACTCTCAGTGCACGGACATTAATCCACTCCCAGTGCAGAGAAAGTAATCCACTCTCAGTACAGTGATAGTAATCCACTCCCAGTGCAGTGACAGTAACCCACACCCAGTGCAGGGACAGTAATCCACTCCCAGTGAATGGACAGTAATCCATTCTCAGTGCAGGAACATTAATCCACTCACAGTGCAGGGACATTAGTCCACTTACTGTGCAGGGACAGTAATCCACTCCCAGTGCAGGGATAGTACTCCACTCCCAGTGCAGGGACATTAATCAACTCTCAGTGCACGGACATTAATCGACTCCCAGTGCAGAGAAAGTAATCCACTCTCAGTACAGGGATCGTAATTCACTCCCAGTTCAGGGATAGTAATCCATTCTCAGTACAGGGATAGTAATCCACGCCCAGTGCAGTGACAGTAACCCACTCCCAGTGCAGGGATATTAATCCACTCTCAGTGCAGTGACAGTAATCCACTCCCAGTGCAGGGACAGTAATCCACTCCCAGTGCAGTAACTGTAATCCACTCTCACTACAGGGATAGTAATCCACTCTCAGTACAGGGATAATAATCCACTCCCAATGAAGGGATAGTAATCCACTCTCAGTACAGGGACAGTAATCCACTCCCAGTGCAGGGACAGTAATCCACTCCCAGTGCAGTAACTGTAATCCACTCTCACTACAGGGATAGTAATCCACTCTCAGTGCAGGGAGTGTAATCCACTTCCAGTGCAGGGACAGTAATCCACTCCCAGTGCAGGGATAGCAATCCACTCTCGTTGCAGGGACAGTAATCCACACCCAATGCAGGGACAGTAATTCACTCTCAGTGCATGGATAGTAATCCACTTCCAGTGCAGGGACAGTAATCCACTCTCAGTGCATGGATAGTAATCCACTCTAGTTGCAGGGACAGTAATCCACTCCCATTGCAGGGACAGTAATTCACTCTCAGTGCATGGATAGTAATCCACTTCCAGTGCAGGGACAGTAATCCACTCCCAGTGCAGGGATAGTAATCCATTCACAGTGCAGTGACAGTAATCCACTCCGAGTGCATCGATAGTAATGCACTCCCAGTGCAGGGACATTAATCCACTCCCAGTACAGGGACAGTAATCCACTTTCAGTACAGGGATCGTAATCCACTCCCAGTGCAGGATCAGTAATCTACTCCCAGTGCAGGGATAGTTATCCACTCTCAGTGCAGGGACAGTAATCCACTCCCAGTGCAGGGAATGTAATCCACTCCCAGTGCAGGGACTGTAATCCACTCTCAGTGCAGGGACAGTAATCCACTCCCAGTGCTGGGACCGTAATCCACTCCCAGTGCAGGGACAGTAATCCATTCTCAGTGCAGGGATTGTAATGCACTCCCAGTACAGGGAATGTAATCCAATCTCAGTGCAGGGACATTAATCCTCTCCCAGTGCAGGGACAATAATCCATTCTCAGTGCAGGGACATTAATCCACTCCCAGTGCAGGGACAGTAATCCATTCTCAGTGCAGGGATTGTAATGCACTCCCAGTACAGGGACTGTAATCCACTCTCAGTGCAGGGACATTAATCCTCTCCCAGTGCAGGGACAGTAATCCACTCCCAGTGCTGGGACCGTAATCCACTCCCAGTGCAGGGACAGTAATCCATTCTCAGTGCAGGGATTGTAATGCACTCCCAGTACAGGGACTGTAATCCACTCTCAGTGCAGGGACATTAATCCTCTCCCAGTGCATGGACAGTAATCCACTCCCAGTGCTGGGACCGTAATCCACTCCCAGTGCAGGGACAGTAATCCATTCTCAGTGCAGGGATTGTAATGCACTCCCAGTACAGGGACTGTAATCCACTCTCAGTGCAGGGACATTAATCCTCTCCCAGTGCAGGGACAGTAATCCACTCCCAGTGCTGGGACCGTAATCCACTCCCAGTGCAGGGACAGTAATCCATTCTCAGTGCAGGGACATTAATCCACTCCCAGTGCAGTGACAGTAATCCACTCCCAGTACAGGGACAGTAATCCACTTTCAGTAGAGGGATCGTAATCCACTCCCAGTGCAGGGTTAGTCATCAATTCTCAGTACAGGCTAGTATTCCACTCCCAGTGCAGTGACAGTAAACCACTCCCAGTGCAGGGACGGTAATCCACTCTCAGTGCAGGGACAGTAATCCACTCCCAATGCAGGGACAGTAATCCACTCCCAGTCCAGGGACAGTAATGCACTCCAAGTGCAGGGACAGTAATCCACTCTCAGTGAAGGGACATTATTCCACTCACAGTGCAGGGAAAGTAATCCACTCTCAGTGCAGTGACAGTAATCCACTCTTAGTGCATGGTCCGTAATTCACTCCCAGTGCATGGACAGTAATTCATTCCCAGTGTAGGGACAGTAATCCACTCCCAGTACAAGGTCAGTAACCCACACCCGTTGCAGGGACAGTAATCCACTCCCAGTATAGGGATAGTAATCCACTCTCAGTGCAGGGATGGTAATTCACTCTCAGTGCATGGATAGTAATCCACTCTCATTGCAGGGATAGTAATCCACTCCCAGTGCAGGGACAGTAATTCACTCTCAGTGCATGGATAGTAATCCAGTCTCAGTGCAGGGACAGTAATTCACTCTCAGTGCATTGATAGTAATCCATTCACAGTGCATGGATAGTAATCCACTCTCAGTGCAGGGACAGTAATCCACTCCCAGTGCAGTGAAGTAACCCACTCCCAGTGCAGGGACAGTAATCCACTCCCAGTGCAGGGACAGTAATCCACTCCCAGTGCAGAGACAGTATTGCACTCCCAGTGCAGGGATAGTAATCCACTCACAGTGCAGGGATAGTAATCCACTCTCAGTTGGGTGATGGTAATCCACTCCCTGTGCAGGATTAGTAATCCACTCCCAGTGCAGGGATAGTAATCCACTCTCAGTGCTGGGACATTAATCCACTCACAGTGCAGGGAAAGTAATCCACTCTCAGTGCAGTGACAGTAATCCACTCTTAGTGCACGGTGCGTAATTCACTCCCAGTGCAGGGACAGTAATCCACTCCCAGTACAAGGTCAGAAACCCACACCCAGTGCAGGGACAGTAATCCACTCCCAGTATAGGGATAGTAATCCACTCTCAGTGCAGGGATAGTAATTCACTCTCAGTGCATGCATAGTAATCAACTCTCATTGCAGGGACAGTAATCCACTCCCAGTGCAGGGACAGTAATTCACTCTCAGTGCATCGATAGTAATGCACTCCCAGTGCAGGGACATTAATCCACTCCCAGTACAGGGACAGTAATCCACTTTCAGTACAGGGATCGTAATCCACTCCCAGTGCAGGATCAGTAATCTACTCCCAGTGCAGGGATAGTAATCCACTCTCAGTGCAGGGATGGTAATTCACTCTCAGTGCATGGATAGTAATCCACTCTCATTGCAGGGATAGTAATCCACTCCCAGTGCAGGGACAGTAATTCACTCTCAGTGCATGGATAGTAATCCAGTCTCAGTGCAGGGGCAGTAATTCACTCTCAGTGCATTGATAGTAATCCATTCACAGTGCATGGATAGTAATCCACTCTCAGTGCAGGGACAGTAATCCACTCCCAGTGCAGTGAAGTAACCCACTCCCAGTGCAGGGACAGTAATCCACTCCCAGTGCAGGGACAGTAATCCACTCCCAGTGCAGAGACAGTATTGCACTCCCAGTGCAGGGATAGTAATCCACTCACAGTGCAGGGATAGTAATCCACTCTCAGTTGGGTGATGGTAATCCACTCCCTGTGCAGGATTAGTAATCCACTCCCAGTGCAGGGATAGTAATCCACTCTCAGTGCTGGGACATTAATCCACTCACAGTGCAGGGAAAGTAATCCACTCTCAGTGCAGTGACAGTAATCCACTCTTAGTGCACGGTGCGTAATTCACTCCCAGTGCAGGGACAGTAATCCACTCCCAGTACAAGGTCAGAAACCCACACCCAGTGCAGGGACAGTAATCCACTCCCAGTATAGGGATAGTAATCCACTCTCAGTGCAGGGATTGTAATTCACTCTCAGTGCATACATAGTAATCAACTCTCATTGCAGGGACAGTAATCCACTCCCAGTGCAGGGACAGTAATTGACTCTCAGTGCATGGATAGTAATCTAGTCTCAGTGCAGGGAAAGTAATTCACTCTCAGTGCATGGATAGTAATCCATTCACAGTGCAGAGATAGTAATCCACTCTCAGTGCAGGGACAGTAATCCACTCCCAGTGCAGTGACAGTAACCCACTCCCAGTGCAGGGACAGTAAACCACTCCCAGTGCAGGTACAGTAATTCACTCTCAGTGCATGGATAGTAATCCAGTCTCAGTGCAGGGACAGTAATTCACTCTCAGTGCATGGATAGTAATCCATTCACAGTGCATAGAGAGTAATCCACTCTCAGTGCAGGTACAGTAATCCACTCCCAGTGCAGTGACAGTAACCCACTCCCAGTGCAGGGACAGTAATCCACTCCCAGTACAAGGTCAGAAACCCACACCCAGTGCAGGGACAGTAATCCACTCCCAGTACAAGGTCAGAAACCCACACCCAGTGCAGGGACAGTAATCCACTCCCAGTATAGGGATAGTAATCCACTCTCAGTGCAGGGATTGTAATTCACTCTCAGTGCATACATAGTAATCAACTCTCATTGCAGGGACAGTAATCCACTCCCAGTGCAGGGACAGTAATTCACTCTCAGTGCATGGATAGTAATCTAGTCTCAGTGCAGGGAAAGTAATTCACTCTCAGTGCATGGATAGTAATCCATTCACAGTGCAGAGATAGTAATCCACTCTCAGTGCAGGGACAGTAATCCACTCCCAGTGCAGTGACAGTAACCCACTCCCAGTGCAGGGACAGTAATCCACTCCCAGTGCAGGGACAGTAAACCACTCCCAGTGCAGGTACAGTAATTCACTCTCAGTGCATGGATAGTAATCCAGTCTTAGTGCAGGGACAGTAATTCACTCTCAGTGCATGGATAGTAATCCATTCACAGTGCATAGAGAGTAATTCACTCTCAGTGCAGGTACAGTAATCCACTCCCAGTGCAGTGACAGTAACCCACTCCCAGTGCAGGGACAGTAATCCACTCCCAGTGCAGGGACAGTAATCCACTCCCAGTGCAGGGGCAGTATGCCACTCCCAGTGCAGGGATAGTAATCCACTCACAGTGCAGGGATAGTAATCCACTCTCAGTTGAGTGATGGTAATCCACTCCCTGTGCAGGGATAGTAATCCACTCCCAGTGCAGGGATAGTAATCCACTGTCAGTACAGGGATAGTAATCCACTCTCAGTGCAGGGACATTAATCCACTCACAGTGCAGGGAAAGTAATTCACTCTCAGTGCAGTTAGAGTAATCCACTCTCAGTGCAGGGTCCGTAATTCACTCCCAGTGTAGGGACAGGAATCCATTCCCAGCGTAGGGACAGTAATCCACTCCCAGTACAAGGACAGTAACCCACACCCAGTGCAGGGACAGTAATCCACTGCCAGTATAGGAATAGTAATCCACTCTCAGTGCAGGGATTGTAATTCACTCTCAGCGTATGGATAGTAATCCAATCTCGTTGCAGGGACAGTAATCCACTCCCAGTGCAGGGACAGTAATTCACTCTCAGTGCATGGATAGTAATCCACTCTCAGTGCAGGGACAGTAACTCACTCTCAGTGCATGGATAGTAATCCATTCTCAGCGCATGGATAGTAATCCACTCTCAGTGAAGGGACAGTAATCCACTCTCAGCGCATGGACAGTAATCCACTCTCAGTGCAGGGACTTTAATCCACTCCCAGTGCAGGGACCGTAATCCACTCCCAGTGCAGGGAGAGTATTCCACTCCCAGTGCAGGGATAGTAATCCACTCTATGTGCAGGGATAGCAATCCACTCTCAGTGCAGGGATAGTAATCCACTCCCAGTGCAGTGACAGTAACCCACTCCCAGTGCAGTGACAGTAATCCACTCCCAGTACAGGGACAGTAATCACTCCCAGTGCAGGGACAGCAATCCATTCCCAGTGCAGGGATAGTAATCCATTCCCCGTGCAGGAACATTAATCCACTCACAGTGCTGGGATAGTAATCCACTCCCAGTGCAGGGATAGTAATCCACTCACAGTGCAGGGATAGTAATCCACTCTCAGTTGAGTGATGGTAATCCACTCCCTGTGCAGGGATAGTAATCCACTCCCAGTGCAGGGATAGTAATCCACTGTCAGTACAGGGATAGTAATCCACTCTCAGTGCAGGGACATTAATCCACTCACAGTGCAGGGAAAGTAATTCACTCTCAGTGCAGTTAGAGTAATCCACTCTCAGTGCAGGGTCCGTAATTCACTCCCAGTGTAGGGACAGGAATCCATTCCCAGCGTAGGGACAGTAATCCACTCCCAGTACAAGGACAGTAACCCACACCCAGTGCAGGGACAGTAATCCACTGCCAGTATAGGAATAGTAATCCACTCTCAGTGCAGGGATTGTAATTCACTCTCAGCGTATGGATAGTAATCCAATCTCGTTGCAGGGACAGTAATCCACTCCCAGTGCAGGGACAGTAATTCACTCTCAGTGCATGGATAGTAATCCACTCTCAGTGCAGGGACAGTAACTCACTCTCAGTGCATGGATAGTAATCCACTCTCAGCGCATGGACAGTAATCCACTCTCAGTGCAGGGACTTTAATCCACTCCCAGTGCAGGGACCGTAATCCACTCCCAGTGCAGGGAGAGTATTCCACTCCCAGTGCAGGGATAGTAATCCACTCTATGTGCAGGGATAGTAATCCACTCTCAGTGCAGGGATAGTAATCCACTCCCAGTGCAGTGACAGTAACCCACTCCCAGTGCAGTGACAGTAATCCACTCCCAGTACAGGGACAGTAATCACTCCCAGTGCAGGGACAGCAATCCATTCCCAGTGCAGGGATAGTAATCCATTCCCCGTGCAGGAACATTAATCCACTCACAGTGCTGGGATAGTAATCCACTCCCAGTGCAGGGATAGTATTCCACTCCCAGTGCAGGGACAGTAATCCACTCCCAGTGCAGGGATATTAATCTACTCCCTGTGCAGTGACAGTAAACCACTCCCAGTGCAGTGACAGTAATCCACTCCCAGTGCAGGGACCGTAATCCTCTCCCAGTGCGGTGACAGTGATCCACTCCCAGTGCAGGGATAGTAATCCACTCCCAGTGCAGGGATAGTAATCCACTCCCAGTGCAGTGACAGTAATCCACACCCAGTGCAGGGACTGTAATCCACTCCCAGTGCAGGGTCAGTAATCCACTCTCAGTGCTGGGATATTAATCCACTCTCAGTGCAGGGACAGTAATCCACTCCCAGTGCAGTGACAGTAACCCACTCCCAGTGCAGGGACAGTAATCCACTCCCAGTACAAGGTCAGAAACCCACACCCAGTGCAGGGACATTAATCCACTCCCAGTATAGGGATAGTAATCCACTCTCAGTGCAGGGATTGTAATTCACTCTCAGTACATGCATAGTAATCCACTCTCATTGCAGGGACAGTAATCCACTCCCAGTGCAGGGACAGTAATTCACTCTCAGTGCATGGATAGTAATCCAGTCTCAGTGCAGGGAAAGTAATTCACTCTCAGTGCATGGATAGTAATCCATTCACAGTGCATAGATAGTAATCCACTCTCAGTGCAGGGACAGTAATCCACTCCCAGTGCAGTTACAGTAACCCACTCCCAGTGCAGGGACAGTAATCCACTCCCAGTGCAGGGACAGTAATCCACTCCCAGTGCAGGGACAGTAATTCACTCTCAGTGCATGGATAGTAATCCAGTCTCAGTGCAGGGACAGTAATTCACTCTCAGTGCATGGATAGTAATCCATTCACAGTGCATAGATAGTAATCCACTCTCAGTGCAGGTACAGTAATCCACTCCCAGTGCAGGGACCGTAATCCACTCCCAGTGCGGGGACAGTGATCCACTCCCAGTGCAGGGATAGTAATCCACTCCCAGTGCAGGGATAGTAATCCACTCCCAGTGCAGTGACAGTAATCCACACCCAGTGCAGGGACTGTAATCCACTCCCAGTGCAGCGTCAGTAATCCACTCTCAGTGCTGGGATATTAATCCACTCCCAGTGCAGGGACAGTAATCCACTCCCAGTGCAGTGACAGTAACCCACTCCCAGTGCAGGGACAGTAATCCACTCCCAGTGCAGGGACGGTAATCCACTCCCAGTGCAGGGACAGTATTCCACACCCAGTGCAGGGATAGTAATCCAGTCACAGTGCAGGGATAGTAATCCACTCTCAGTTGAGTGATGGTAATCCACTCCCTGTGCAGGGATAGTAATCCACTCCCAGTGCAGGGATAGTAATCCACTGTCAGTACAGGGATAGTAATCCACTCTCAGTGCCGGGACATTAATCCACTCACAGTGCAGGGAAAGTAATTCACTCTCAGTGCAGTTAGAGTAATCCACTCTCAGTGCAGGGTCCGTAATTCACTCCCAGTGTAGGGACAGAAATCCATTCCCAGCGTAGGGACAGTAATCCACTCCCAGTACAAGGACAGTAACCCACACCCAGTGCAGGGACAGTAATCCACTGCCAGTATAGGGATAGTAATCCACTCTCAGTGCAGGGATGGTAATTCACTCTCAGCGAATGGATTGTAATCCAATCTCGTTGCAGGGACAGTAATCCACTCCCAGTGCAGGGACAGTAATTCACTCTCAGTGCATGGATAGTAATCCACTCTCAGTGCAGGGACAGTAATTCACTCTCAGTGCATGGATAGTAATCCATTCTCAGCGCATGGATCCACTCTCAGTGAAGGGACAGTAATCCACTCTCAGTGCATGGACAGTAATCCACTCTCAGTGCAGGGACTTTAATCCACTCCCAATGCAGGGACCGTAATCCACTCCCAGTGCAGGGAGAGTATTCCACTCCCAGTGCAGGGATAGTAATCCACTCTATGTGCAGGGATAGTAATCCACTCTCAGTGCAGGGATAGTAATCCACTCCCAGTGCAGTGACAGTAACCCACTCCCAGTGCAGGGACAGTAATCCACTCTCAGTGCAGGGATAGTAATCCACTCCCAGTGCAGTGACAGTAATCCACACCCAGTGCAGGGACTGTAATCCACTCCCAGTGCAGGGTCAGTAATCCACTCTCAGTGCTGGGATATTAATCCACTCCCAGTGCAGGGACAGTAATCCACTCCCAGTGCAGTGACAGTAACCCACTCCCAGTGCAGGGACAGTAATCCACTCGCAGTACAAGGTCAGAAACCCACACCCAGTGCAGGGACAGTAATCCACTCCCAGTATAGGGATAGTAATCCACTGTCAGTGCAGGGATTGTAATTCACTCTCAGTGCGTGCATAGTAATCCACTCTCATTGCAGGGACAGTAATCCACTCCCAGTGCAGGGACAGTAATTCACTCTCAGTGCATGGATAGTAATCTAGTCTCAGTGCAGGGAAAGTAATTCACTCTCAGTGCATGGATAGTAATCCATTCTCAGCGCATGGATAGTAATCCACTCTCAGTGAAGGGACAGTAATCCACTCTCAGCGCATGGACAGTAATCCACTCTCAGTGCAGGGACTTTAATCCACTCCCAGTGCAGGGACCGTAATCCACTCCCAGTGCAGGGAGAGTATTCCACTCCCAGTGCAGGGATAGTAATCCACTCTATGTGCAGGGATAGTAATCCACTGCCAGTGCAGTGACAGTAACCCACTCCCAGTGCAGTGACAGTAATCAACTCCCAGTACAGGGACAGTAATCACTCCCAGTGCAAGGACAGTAATCCATTCCCAGTGAAGGGATAGTAATCCATTCCCTGTGCAGGAACATTAATCCAATCACAGTGCTGGGATAGTAATCCACTCACAGTGCTGGGACAGTAATCCACTCCCAGTGCAGGGATAGTAATCCACTCCCAGTGCAGGGATAGTAATCCACTCTCAGTGCAGGGATAGTAACCCACTCCCAGTGCAGGGATATTAATCTACTCCCTGTGCAGTGACAGTAACCCACTCCCAGTGCAGTGACAGTAATCCACTCCCAGTGCAGGGACCGTAATCCACTCCCAGTGCGGGGATAGTGATCCACTCCCAGTGCAGGGATAGTAATCCACTCCCAGTGCAAGGATAGTAATCCACTGTCAGTACAGGGATAGTAATCCACTCTCAGTGCAGGGACATTAATCCACTCACAGTGCAGGGAAAGTAATTCACTCTCAGTGCAGTTAGAGTAATCCACTCTCAGTGCAGGGTCCGTAATTCACTCCCAGTGTAGGGACAGGAATCCATTCCCAGCGTAGGGACAGTAATCCACTCCCAGTACAAGGACAGTAACCCACACCCAGTGCAGGGACAGTAATCCACTGCCAGTATAGGGATAGTAATCCACTCTCAGTGCAGGGATGGTAATTCACTCTCAGCGAATTGATAGTAATCCAATCTCGTTGCAGGGACAGTAATCCACTCCCAGTGCGGGGACAGTGATCCACTCCCAGTGCAGGGATAGTAATCCACTCCCAGTGCAGTGACAGTAATCCACACCCAGTGCAGGGACTGTAATCCACTCCCAGTGCAGGGTCAGTAATCCACTCTCAGTGCTGGGATATTAATCCACTCCCAGTGCAGGGACAGTAATCCACTCCCAGTGCAGTGACAGTAATCCACTCCCAATGCAGTGATAGTAATCCACTCCCAGTGCAGGGACAGTAATCCACTCCCAGTGTAAGAACAGTAATTCACTCTCAGTGCATGGATAGTAATCCACTCTCGTTGCAGGGACAGTAATCCACTCCCAGTGCAGGGACCGTACTTCATTCTCAGTGCATGGATAGTAATCCACTCTCGTTGCAGGGACTGTAATCCACTCCCAGTGCAGGGTCAGTAATCCACTCTCAGTGCTGGGATATAAATCCACTCCCAGTGCAGTGACAGTAACTCACTCCCAGTGCAGGGACAGTAATCCACTCGCAGTACAAGGTCAGAAACCCACACCCAGTGCAGGGACAGTAATCCACTCCCAGTATAGGGATAGTAATCCACTCTCATTGCAGGGACAGTAATCCACTCCCAGTGCAGGGACAGTAATTCACTCTCAGTGCATGGATAGTAATCTAGTCTCAGTGCAGGGAAAGTAATTCACTCTCAGTGCATGGATAGTAATCCACTCTCGTTGCAGGGACTGTAATCCACTCCCAGTGCAGGGTCAGTAATCCACTCTCAGTGCTGGGATATAAATCCACTCCCAGTGCAGGGACAGTAATCCACTCCCAGTGCAGTGACAGTAACCCACTCCCAGTGCAGGGACAGTAATCCACTCCCAGTATAGGGATAGTAATCCACTCTCAGTGCAGGGATTGTAATTCACTCTCAGTGCATGCATAGTAATCCACTCTCATTGCAGGGACAGTAATCCACTCCCAGTGCAGGGACAGTAATTCACTCTCAGTATAGGGATAGTAATCCACTCTCAGTGCAGGGATTGTAATTCACTCTCAGTGCATGCATAGTAATCCACTCTCATTGCAGGGACAGTAATCCACTCCCAGTGCAGGGACAGTAATTCACTCTCAGTGCATGGATAGTAATCTAGTCTCAGTGCAGGGAAAGTAATTCACTCTCAGTGCATGGATAGTAATCCATTCTCAGCGCATGGATAGTCATCCACTCTCAGTGAAGGGACAGTAATCCACTCTCAGCGCATGGACAGTAATCCACTCTCAGTGCAGGGACTTCAATCCACTCCCAGTGCAGGGACCGTAATCCACTCCCAGTGCAGGGAGAGTATTCCACTCCCAGTGCAGGGATAGTAATCCACTCTATGTGCAGGGATAGTTATACACTCTCAGTGCAGGGATAGTAATCCACTCCCAGTGCAGTGACAGTAACCCACTCCCAGTGCAGTGACAGTAATCCACTCCCAGTACAGGGACAGTAAGCACTCCCAGTGCAGGGACAGTAATCCATTCTCAGTGCAGGGATAGTAATCCACTCCCAGTATAGGGATAGTAATCCACTCTCAGTGCAGGGATAGTAATCCACTCTATGTGCAGGGATAGTTATACACTCTCAGTGCAGGGACAGTAATCCACTCCCAGTGCAGGGACAGTAATCCACTCCCAGTGCAGGGACAGTAATTCACTCTCAGTGCATGGATAGTAATCCAGTCTCAGTGCAGGGACAGTAATTCACTCTCTGTGCATGGATAGTAATCCATTCACAGTGCATAGATAGTAATCCACTCTCAGTGCAGGTACAGTAATCCACTCCCAGTGCAGTGACAGTAACCCACTCCCAGTGCATCGACAGTAATCCACTCCCAGTGCAGGGACAGTAATCCACTCCCAGTGCAGGGACAGTATGCCACTCCCAGTGCAGGGATAGTAATCCACTCACAGTGCAGGGATAGTAATCCACTCTCAGTTGAGTGATGGTAATCCACTCCCTGTGCAGGGATAGTAATCCACTCCCAGTGCAGGGATAGTAATCCACTGTCAGTACAGGGATAGTAATCCACTCTCAGTGCAGGGACATTAATCCACTCACAGTGCAGGGAAAGTAATTCACTCTCAGTGCAGTTAGAGTAATCCACTCTCAGTGCAGGGTCCGTAATTCACTCCCAGTGTAGGGACAGGAATCCATTCCCAGCGTAGGGACAGTAATCCACTCCCAGTACAAGGACAGTAACCCACACCCAGTGCAGGGACAGTAATCCACTGCCAGTATAGGGATAGTAATCCACTCTCAGTGCAGGGATTGTGATTCACTCTTAGTGCATGCATAGTAATCCACTCTCATTGCGGGGACGGTAATCCACTCCCAGTGCAGGGACAGTAATTCACTCTCAGTGCATGGATAGTAATCTAGTCTCAGTGCAGCGAAAGTAATTCACTCTCAGTGCATGGATAGTAATCCATTCACAGTGCATAGATAGTAATCCACTCTCAGTGCAGGGACAGTAATCCACTCCCAGTGCAGTGACAGTAACCCACTCCCAGTGCAGGGACAGTAATCCACTCCCAGTGCAGGGACAGTAATCCACTCCCAGTGCAGGGACAGTAATTCACTCTCAGTGCATGGATAGTAATCCAGTCTCAGTGCAGGGACAGTAATTCACTCTCAGTGCATGGATAGTAATCCATTCACAGTGCATAGAGAGTAATCCACTCTCAGTGCAGGTACAGTAATCCACTCCCAGTGCAGTGACAGTAACCCACTCCCAGTGCAGGGACAGTAATCCACTCCCAGTGCAGGGACAGTAATCCACTCCCAGTGCAGGGACAGTATTCCACTCCCAGTGCAGGGATAGTAATCCACTCACAGTGCAGGGATAGTAATCCACTCTCAGTTGAGTGATGGTAATCCACTCCCTGTGCAGGGATAGTAATCCTCTCCCAGTGCAGGGATAGTAATCCACTGTCAGTACAGGGATAGTAATCCACTCTCAGTGCAGGGACATTAATCCACTCACAGTGCAGGGAAAGTAATTCACTCTCAGTGCAGTTAGAGTAATCCACTCTCAGTGCAGGGTCCGTAATTCACTCCCAGTGTAGGGACAGGAATCCATTCCCAGCGTAGGGACAGTAATCCACTCCCAGTACAAGGACAGTAACCCACACCCAGTGCAGGGACAGTAATCCACTGCCAGTATAGGGATAGTAATCCACTCTCAGTGCAGGGATGGTAATTCACTCTCAGCGTATGGATAGTAATCCAATCTCGTTGCAGGGACAGTAATCCACTCCCAGTGCGGGGACAGTGATCCACTCCCAGTGCAGGGACAGTAATCCACTCCCAGTGCAGTGACAGTAATCCACTCCCAATGCAGTGATAGTAATCCACTCCCAGTGCAGGGACAGTAATCCACTCCCAGTGCAGGGATAGTAATCCACTCCCAGTGTAAGTACAGTAATTCATTCTCAGTGCATGGATAGTAATCCACTCTCGTTGCAGGGACAGTAATCCACTCCCAGTGCAGGGACAGTAATTCATTCTCAGTGCATGGATAGTAATCCACTCTCAGTGAAGGGACAGTAATCCACTCTCAGCGCATGGACAGGAATCCACTCTCAGTGCAGGGACTTTAATCCACTCCCAGTGCAGGGACCGTAATCCACTCCCAGTGCAGGGAGAGTATTCCACTCCCAGTGCAGGGATAGTAATCCACTCTATGTGCAGGGATAGTAATCCACTCTCAGTGCAGGGATAGTAATCCACTCCCAGTGCAGTGACAGTAACCCACTCCCAGTGCAGTGACAGTAATCCACTCCCAGTACAGGGACAGTAATCACTCCCAGTGCAGGGACAGTAATCCATTCCCAGTGCAGGGATAGTAATCCATTCCCTGTGCAGGAACATTAATCCACTCACAGTGCTGGGATAGTAATCCACTCCCAGTGCAGGGATAGAAATCCACTCCCAGTGCAGGGACAGTAATCCACTCCCAGTGCAGGGATAGTAATCCACTCTCAGTGCAGGGATAGTAACCCACTCCCAGTGCAGGGATATTAATCTACTCCCTGTGCAGTGACAGTAACCCACTCCCAGTGCAGTGACAGTAATCCACTCGCAGTGCAGGGACCGTAATCCACTCCCAGTGCGGGCACAGTGATCCACTCCCAGTGCAGGGATAGTAATCCACTCCCAGTGCAGGGATAGTAATCCACTCCCAGTGCAGTGACAGTAATCCACTCTCAGTACAGTGACAATAATCCACTCCCAGTGCAGGGTCAGTAATCCACTCTCAGTGCTGGGATATTAATCCACTCCCAGTGCAGGGACAGTAATCCACTCCCAGTGCAGTGACAGTAATCCACTCCCAATGCAGTGATAGTAATCCACTCCCAGTGCAGGGACAGTAATCCACTCCCAGTGCAGGGATAGTAATCCACTCCCAGTGTACGTACAGTAATTCACTCTCAGTGCATGGATAGTAATCCACTCTCGTTGCAGGGACTGTAATCCACTCCCAGTGCAGGGTCAGTAATCCACTCTCAGTGCTGGGATATAAATCCACTCCCAGTGCAGGGACAGTAATCCACTCCCAGTGCAGTGACAGTAACACACTCCCAGTGCAGGGACAGTAATCCACTCGCAGTACAAGGTCAGAAACCCACACCCAGTGCAGGGACAGTAATCCACTCCCAGTATAGGGATAGTAATCCACTCTCAGTGCAGGGATTGTAATTCACTCTCAGTGCATGCATAGTAATCCACTCTCATTGCAGGGACAGTAATCCACTCCCAGTGCAGGGACAGTAATTCACTCTCAGTGCATGGATAGTAATCTAGTCTCAGTGCAGGGAAAGTAATTCACTCTCAGTGCATGGATAGTAATCCATTCACAGTGCATAGATAGTAATCCACTCTCAGTGCAGGGACAGTAATCCACTCCCAGTGCAGTGACAGTAACCCACTCCCAGTGCAGGGACAGTAATCCACTCCCAGTGCAGGGACAGTAATCCACTCCCAGTGCAGGGACAGTAATTCACTCTCAGTGCATGGATAGTAATCCAGTCTCAGTGCAGGGACAGTAATTCACTCTCAGTGCATGGATAGTAATCCATTCACAGTGCATAGATAGTAATCCACTCTCAGTGCAGGTACAGTAATCCACTCCCAGTGCAGTGACAGTAACCCACTCCCAGTGCAGGGACAGTAATCCACTCCCAGTGCAGGGACAGTAACCCACTCTCAGTGCAGGGACAGTATTCCACTCCCAGTGCAGGGATAGTAATCCACTCACAGTGCAGGGATAGTAATCCACTCTCAGTTGAGTGATGGTAATCCACTCCCTGTGCAGGGATAGTAATCCACTCCCAGTGCAGGGATAGTAATCCACTGTCAGTACAGGGATAGTAATCCACTCTCAGTGCAGGGACATTAATCCACTCGCAGTGCAGGGAAAGTAATTCACTCTCAGTGCAGTTAGAGTAATCCACTCTCAGTGCAGGGTCCGTAATTCACTCCCAGTGTAGGGACAGGAATCCATTCCCAGCGTAGGGACAGTAATCCACTCCCAGTACAAGGACAGTAACCCACACCCAGTGCAGGGACAGTAATCCACTGCCAGTATAGGGATAGTAATCCACTCTCAGTGCAGGGATGGTAATTCACTCTCAGCGTATGGATAGTAATCCAATCTCGTTGCAGGGACAGTAATCCACTCCCAGTGCAGTGACAGTAATCCACACCCAGTGCAGGGACTGTAATCCACTCCCAGTGCAGGGTCAGTAATCCACTCTCAGTGCTGGGATATTAATCCACTCCCAGTGCAGGGACAGTAATCCACTCCCAGTGCAGTGACAGTAATCCACTCCCAATGCAGTGATAGTAATCCACTCCCAGTGCAGGGACAGTAATCCACTCCCAGTGCAGGGATAGTAATCCACTCCCAGTGTAAGTACAGTAATTCACTCTCAGTGCATGGATAGTAACCCACTCCCAGTGTAGGGATATTAATCTACTCCCTGTGCAGTGACAGTAACCCACTCCCAGTGCAGTGACAGTAATCCACGCCCAGTGCAGGGACCGTAATCCACTCCCAGTGCGGGGACAGTGATCCACTCCCAGTGCAGGGATAGTAATCCACTCCCAGTGCAGGGATAGTAATCCACTCCCAGTGCAGTGACAGTAATCCACTCTCAGTACAGTGATAGTAATCCACTCCCAGTGCAGGGTCAGTAATCCACTCTCAGTGCATGCATAGTAATCCACTCCCAGTGCAGGGACAGTAATCCACTCCCAATGCAGTGACAGTAATCCACTCCCAATGCAGTGATAGTAATCCGCTCCCAGTGCAGGGACAGTAATCCACTCCCAGTGCAGGGATAGTAATCCACTCCCAGTGTAGGTGCAGTAATTCACTCTCAGTGCATGGATAGTAATCCACTCTCGTTGCAGGGACAGTAATCCACTCCCAGTGCAGGGACAGTAATTCATTCTCAGTGCATGGATCGTAATCCACTCTCGTTGCAGGGACTGTAATCCACTCCCAGTGCAGGGTCAGTAATCCACTCCCAGTGCAGGGATAGTAATCCACTGTCAGTACAGGGATAGTAATCCACTCTCAGTGCAGGGACATTAATCCACTCACAGTGCAGGGAAAGTAATTCACTCTCAGTGCAGTTAGAGTAATCCACTCTCAGTGCAGGGTCCGTAATTCACTCCCAGTGTAGGGACAGGAATCCATTCCCAGCGTAGGGACAGTAATCCACTCCCAGTACAAGGACAGTAACCCACACCCAGTGCAGGGACAGTAATCCACTGCCAGTATAGGGATAGTAATCCACTCTCAGTGCAGGGATGGTAATTCACTCTCAGCGTATGGATAGTAATCCAATCTCGTTGCAGGGACAGTAATCCACTCCCAGTGCGGGGACAGCGATCCACTCCCAGTGCAGGGACAGTAATCCACTCCCAGTGCAGTGACAGTAATCCACTCCCAATGCAGTGATAGTAATCCACTCCCAGTGCAGGGACAGTAATCCACTCCCAGTGCAGGGATAGTAATCCACTCCCAGTGTAAGTACAGTAATTCACTCTCAGTGCATGGATAGTAATCCACTCTCGTTGCAGGGACAGTAATCCACTGCCAGTATAGGGATAGTAATCCACTCTCAGTGCAGGGATGGTAATTCACTCTCAGCGTATGGATAGTAATCCAATCTCGTTGCAGGGACAGTAATCCACTCCCAGTGCGGGGACAGTGATCCACTCCCAGTGCAGGGATAGTAATCCACTCCCAGTGCAGTGACAGTAATCCACTCCCAGTGCAGGGACAGTAATCCACTCCCAGTGCAGGGATAGTAATCCACTCCCAGTGTAAGTACAGTAATTCACTCTCAGTGCATGGATAGTAACCCACTCCCAGTGTAGGGATATTAATCTACTCCCTGTGCAGTGACAGTAACCCACTCCCAGTGCAGTGACAGTAATCCACTCCCAGTGCAGGGACCGTAATCCACTCCCAGTGCGGGGACAGTGATCCACTCCCAGTGCAGGGATAGTAATCCACTCCCAGTGCAGGGATAGTAATCCACTCCCAGTGCAGTGACAGTAATCCACTCTCAGTACAGTGATAGTAATCCACTCCTAGTGCAGGGTCAGTAATCCACTCTCAGTGCTGGGATATTAATCCACTCCCAGTGCAGGGACAGTAATCCACTCCCAGTGCAGTGACAGTAATCCACTCCCAATGCAGTGATAGTAATCCACTCCCAGTGCAGGGACAGTAATCCACTCCCAGTGCAGGGATAGTAATCCACTCCCAGTGTAAGTACAGTAATTCACTCTCAGTGCATGGATAGTAATCCACTCTCGTTGCAGGGACATTAATCCACTCCCAGTGCAGGGACAGTAATTCATTCTCAGTGCATGGATAGTAATCCACTCTCGTTGCAGGGACTGTAATCCACTCCCAGTGCAGGGTCAGTAATCCACTCTCAGTGCTGGGATATAAATCCACTCCCAGTGCAGGGACAGTAATCCACTCCCAGTGCAGTGACAGTAACCCACTCCCAGTGCAGGGACAGTAATCCACTCCCAGTACAAGGTCAGAAACCCACACCCAGTGCAGGGACAGTAATCCACTCCCAGTATAGGGATAGTAATCCACTCTCAGTGCAGGGATTGTGATTCACTCTCAGTGCATGCATAGTAATCCACTCTCATTGCAGGGACAGTAATCCACTCCCAGTGCAGGGACAGTAATTCATTCACAGTGCAGAGATAGTAATCCACTCTCAGTGCAGGGACAGTAATCCACACCCAGTGCAGGGACAGTAATCCACTGCCAGTATAGGGATAGTAATCCACTCTCAGTGCAGGGATTGTGATTCACTCTTAGTGCATGCATAGTAATCCACTCTCATTGCAGGGACAGTAATCCACTCCCAGTGCAGGGACAGTAATTCACTCTCAGTGCATGGATAGTAATCTAGTCTCAGTGCAGGGAAAGTAATTCACTCTCAGTGCATGGATAGTAATCCATTCACAGTGCATAGATAGTAATCCACTCTCAGTGCAGGGACAGTAATCCACTCCCAGTGCAGTGACCGTAACCCACTCCCAGTGCAGGGACAGTAATCCACTCCCAGTGCAGGGACAGTAATCCACTCCCAGTGCAGGGACAGTAATTCACTCTCAGTGCATGGATAGTAATCCAGTCTCAGTGCAGGGACAGTAATTCACTCTCAGTGCATGGATAGTAATCCATTCACAGTGCATAGAGAGTAATCCACTCTCAGTGCAGGTACAGTAATCCACTCCCAGTGCAGTGACAGTAACCCACTCCCAGTGCAGGGACAGTAATCCACTCCCAGTGCAGGGACAGTAATCCACTCCCAGTGCAGGGACAGTATTCCACTCCCAGTGCAGGGATAGTAATCCACTCACAGTGCAGGGATAGTAATCCACTCTCAGTTGAGTGATGGTAATCCACTCCCTGTGCAGGGATAGTAATCCACTCCCAGTGCAGGGATAGTAATCCACTGTCAGTACAGGGATAGTAATCCACTCTCAGTGCAGGGACATTAATCCACTCACAGTGCAGGGAAAGTAATTCACTCTCAGTGCAGTTAGAGTAATCCACTCTCAGTGCAGGGTCCGTAATTCACTCCCAGTGTAGGGACAGGAATCCATTCCCAGCGTAGGGACAGTAATCCACTCCCAGTACAAGGACAGTAACCCACACCCAGTGCAGGGACAGTAATCCACTGCCAGTATAGGGATAGTAATCCACTCTCAGTGCAGGGATGGTAATTCACTCTCAGCGTATGGATAGTAATCCAATCTCGTTGCAGGGACAGTAATCCACTCCCAGTGCGGGGACAGTGATCCACTCCCAGTGCAGGGACAGTAATCCACTCCCAGTGCAGTGACAGTAATCCACTCCCAATGCAGTGATAGTAATCCACTCCCAGTGCAGGGACAGTAATCCACTCCCAGTGCAGGGATAGTAATCCACTCCCAGTGTAAGTACAGTAATTCACTCTCAGTGCATGGATAGTAATCCACTCTCGTTGCAGGGACAGTAATCCACTCCCAGTGCAGGGACAGTAATTCATTCTCAGTGCATGGATAGTAATCCACTCTCGTTGCAGGGACTGTAATCCACTCCCAGTGCAGGGTCAGTAATCCACTCTCAGTGCTGGGATATAAATCCACTCCCAGTGCAGTGACAGTAATCCACTCCCAGTGCAGTGACAGTAACCCACTCCCAGTGCAGGGACAGTAATCCACTCGCAGTACAAGGTCAGAAACCCACACCCAGTGCAGGGACAGTAATCCACTCCCAGTATAGGGATAGTAATCCACTCTCAGTGCAGGGATTGTAATTCACTGTCAGTGCATGCATAGTAATCCACTCTCATTGCAGGGACAGTAATCCACTCCCAGTGCAGGGACAGTAATTCACTCTCAGTGCATGGATAGTAATCTAGTCTCAGTGCAGGGAAAGTAATTCACTCTCAGTGCATGGATAGTAATCCATTCTCAGCGCATGGATAGTAATCCACTCTCAGTGAAGGGACAGTAATCCACTCTCAGCGCATGGACAGGAATCCACTCTCAGTGCAGGGACTTTAATCCACTCCCAGTGCAGGGACCGTAATCCACTCCCAGTGCAGGGAGAGTATTCCACTCCCAGTGCAGGGATAGTAATCCACTCTATGTGCAGGGATAGTAATCCACTCTCAGTGCAGGGATAGTAATCCACTCCCAGTGCAGTGACAGTAACCCACTCCCAGTGCAGTGACAGTAATCCACTCCCAGTACAGGGACAGTAATCACTCCCAGTGCAGGGACAGTAATCCATTCCCAGTGCAGGGATAGTAATCCATTCCCTGTGCAGGAACATTAATCCACTCACAGTGCTGGGATAGTAATCCACTCCCAGTGCAGGGATAGTAATCCACTCCCAGTGCAGGGACAGTAATCCACTCCCAGTGCAGGGATAGTAATCCACTCTCAGTGCAGGGATAGTAACCCACTCCCAGTGCAGGGATATTAATCTACTCCCTGTGCAGTGACAGTAACCCACTCCCAGTGCAGTGACAGTAATCCACTCGCAGTGCAGGGACCGTAATCCACTCCCAGTGCGGGGACAGTGATCCACTCCCAGTGCAGGGATAGTAATCCACTCCCAGTGCAGGATAGTAATCCACTCCCAGTGCAGTGACAGTAATCCACTCTCAGTACAGTGATAGTAATCCACTCCCAGTGCAGGGTCAGTAATCCACTCTCAGTGCTGGGATATTAATCCACTCCCAGTGCAGGGACAGTAATCCACTCCCAGTGCAGTGACAGTAATCCACTCCCAATGCAGTGATAGTAATCCACTCCCAGTGCAGGGACAGTAATCCACTCCCAGTGCAGGGATTGTAATCCACTCCCAGTGTAGGTACAGTAATTCACTCTCAGTGCATGGATAGTAATCCACTCTCGTTGCAGGGACAGTAATCCACTCCCAGTGCAGGGACAGTAATTCATTCTCAGTGCATGGATAGTAATCCACTCTCGTTGCAGGGACTGTAATCCACTCCCAGTGCAGGGTCAGTAATCCACTCTCAGTGCTGGGATATAAATCCACTCCCAGTGCAGGGACAGTAATCCACTCCCAGTGCAGTGACAGTAACCCACTCCCAGTGCAGGGACAGTAATCCACTCGCAGTACAAGGTCAGAAACCCACACCCAGTGCAGGGACAGTAATCCACTCCCAGTATAGGGATAGTAATCCACTCTCAGTGCAGGGATTGTAATTCACTCTCAGTGCATGCATAGTAATCCACTCTCATTGCAGGGACAGTAATCCACTCCCAGTGCAGGGACAGTAATTCACTCTCAGTGCATGGATAGTAATCTAGTCTCAGTGCAGGGAAAGTAATTCACTCTCAGTGCATGGATAGTAATCCATTCACAGTGCATAGATAGTAATCCACTCTCAGTGCAGGGACAGTAATCCACTCCCAGTGCAGTGACAGTAACCCACTCTCAGTGCAGGGACAGTAATCCACTCCCAGTGCAGGGACAGTAATCCACTCCCAGTGCAGGGACAGTAATTCACTCTCAGTGCATGGATAGTAATCCAGTCTCAGTGCAGGGACAGTAATTCACTCTCAGTGCATGGATAGTAATCCATTCACAGTGCATAGATAGTAATCCACTCTCAGTGCAGGTACAGTAATCCACTCCCAGTGCAGTGACAGTAACCCACTCCCAGTGCATCGACAGTAATCCACTCCCAGTGCAGGGACAGTAATCCACTCCCAGTGCAGGGACAGTATGCCACTCCCAGTGCAGGGATAGTAATCCACTCACAGTGCAGGGATAGTAATCCACTCTCAGTTGAGTGATGGTAATCCACTCCCTGTGCAGGGATAGTAATCCACTCCCAGTGCAGGGATAGTAATCCACTGTCAGTACAGGGATAGTAATCCACTCTCAGTGCAGGGACATTAATCCACTCACAGTGCAGGGAAAGTAATTCACTCTCAGTGCAGTTAGAGTAATCCACTCTCAGTGCAGGGTCCGTAATTCACTCCCAGTGTAGGGACAGGAATCCATTCCCAGCGTAGGGACAGTAATCCACTCCCAGTACAAGGACAGTAACCCACACCCAGTGCAGGGACAGTAATCCACTGCCAGTATAGGGATAGTAATCCACTCTCAGTGCAGGGATGGTAATTCACTCTCAGCGTATGGATAGTAATCCAATCTCGTTGCAGGGACAGTAATCCACTCCCAGTGCGGGGACAGTGATCCACTCCCAGTGCAGGGACAGTAATCCACTCCCAGTGCAGTGACAGTAATCCACTCCCAATGCAGTGATAGTAATCCACTCCCAGTGCAGGGACAGTAATCCACTCCCAGTGCAGGGATAGTAATCCACTCCCAGTGTAAGTACAGTAATTCATTCTCAGTGCATGGATAGTAATCCACTCTCGTTGCAGGGACAGTAATCCACTCCCAGTGCAGGGACAGTAATTCATTCTCAGTGCATGGATAGTAATCCACTCTCAGTGAAGGGACAGTAATCCACTCTCAGCGCATGGACAGGAATCCACTCTCAGTGCAGGGACTTTAATCCACTCCCAGTGCAGGGACCGTAATCCACTCCCAGTGCAGGGAGAGTATTCCACTCCCAGTGCAGGGATAGTAATCCACTCTATGTGCAGGGATAGTAATCCACTCTCAGTGCAGGGATAGTAATCCACTCCCAGTGCAGTGACAGTAACCCACTCCCAGTGCAGTGACAGTAATCCACTCCCAGTACAGGGACAGTAATCACTCCCAGTGCAGGGACAGTAATCCATTCCCAGTGCAGGGATAGTAATCCATTCCCTGTGCAGGAACATTAATCCACTCACAGTGCTGGGATAGTAATCCACTCCCAGTGCAGGGATAGAAATCCACTCCCAGTGCAGGGACAGTAATCCACTCCCAGTGCAGGGATAGTAATCCACTCTCAGTGCAGGGATAGTAACCCACTCCCAGTGCAGGGATATTAATCTACTCCCTGTGCAGTGACAGTAACCCACTCCCAGTGCAGTGACAGTAATCCACTCGCAGTGCAGGGACCGTAATCCACTCCCAGTGCGGGCACAGTGATCCACTCCCAGTGCAGGGATAGTAATCCACTCCCAGTGCAGGGATAGTAATCCACTCCCAGTGCAGTGACAGTAATCCACTCTCAGTACAGTGACAATAATCCACTCCCAGTGCAGGGTCAGTAATCCACTCTCAGTGCTGGGATATTAATCCACTCCCAGTGCAGGGACAGTAATCCACTCCCAGTGCAGTGACAGTAATCCACTCCCAATGCAGTGATAGTAATCCACTCCCAGTGCAGGGACAGTAATCCACTCCCAGTGCAGGGATAGTAATCCACTCCCAGTGTACGTACAGTAATTCACTCTCAGTGCATGGATAGTAATCCACTCTCGTTGCAGGGACTGTAATCCACTCCCAGTGCAGGGTCAGTAATCCACTCTCAGTGCTGGGATATAAATCCACTCCCAGTGCAGGGACAGTAATCCACTCCCAGTGCAGTGACAGTAACACACTCCCAGTGCAGGGACAGTAATCCACTCGCAGTACAAGGTCAGAAACCCACACCCAGTGCAGGGACAGTAATCCACTCCCAGTATAGGGATAGTAATCCACTCTCAGTGCAGGGATTGTAATTCACTCTCAGTGCATGCATAGTAATCCACTCTCATTGCAGGGACAGTAATCCACTCCCAGTGCAGGGACAGTAATTCACTCTCAGTGCATGGATAGTAATCTAGTCTCAGTGCAGGGAAAGTAATTCACTCTCAGTGCATGGATAGTAATCCATTCACAGTGCATAGATAGTAATCCAATCTCGTTGCAGGGACAGTAATCCACTCCCAGTGCAGTGACAGTAATCCACACCCAGTGCAGGGACTGTAATCCACTCCCAGTGCAGGGTCAGTAATCCACTCTCAGTGCTGGGATATTAATCCACTCCCAGTGCAGGGACAGTAATCCACTCCCAGTGCAGTGACAGTAATCCACTCCCAATGCAGTGATAGTAATCCACTCCCAGTGCAGGGACAGTAATCCACTCCCAGTGCAGGGATAGTAATCCACTCCCAGTGTAAGTACAGTAATTCACTCTCAGTGCATGGATAGTAACCCACTCCCAGTGTAGGGATATTAATCTACTCCCTGTGCAGTGACAGTAACCCACTCCCAGTGCAGTGACAGTAATCCACGCCCAGTGCAGGGACCGTAATCCACTCCCAGTGCGGGGACAGTGATCCACTCCCAGTGCAGGGATAGTAATCCACTCCCAGTGCAGGGATAGTAATCCACTCCCAGTGCAGTGACAGTAATCCACTCTCAGTACAGTGATAGTAATCCACTCCCAGTGCAGGGTCAGTAATCCACTCTCAGTGCATGCATAGTAATCCACTCCCAGTGCAGGGACAGTAATCCACTCCCAATGCAGTGACAGTAATCCACTCCCAATGCAGTGATAGTAATCCGCTCCCAGTGCAGGGACAGTAATCCACTCCCAGTGCAGGGATAGTAATCCACTCCCAGTGTAGGTGCAGTAATTCACTCTCAGTGCATGGATAGTAATCCACTCTCGTTGCAGGGACAGTAATCCACTCCCAGTGCAGGGACAGTAATTCATTCTCAGTGCATGGATCGTAATCCACTCTCGTTGCAGGGACTGTAATCCACTCCCAGTGCAGGGTCAGTAATCCACTCCCAGTGCAGGGATAGTAATCCACTGTCAGTACAGGGATAGTAATCCACTCTCAGTGCAGGGACATTAATCCACTCACAGTGCAGGGAAAGTAATTCACTCTCAGTGCAGTTAGAGTAATCCACTCTCAGTGCAGGGTCCGTAATTCACTCCCAGTGTAGGGACAGGAATCCATTCCCAGCGTAGGGACAGTAATCCACTCCCAGTACAAGGACAGTAACCCACACCCAGTGCAGGGACAGTAATCCACTGCCAGTATAGGGATAGTAATCCACTCTCAGTGCAGGGATGGTAATTCACTCTCAGCGTATGGATAGTAATCCAATCTCGTTGCAGGGACAGTAATCCACTCCCAGTGCGGGGACAGCGATCCACTCCCAGTGCAGGGACAGTAATCCACTCCCAGTGCAGTGACAGTAATCCACTCCCAATGCAGTGATAGTAATCCACTCCCAGTGCAGGGACAGTAATCCACTCCCAGTGCAGGGATAGTAATCCACTCCCAGTGTAAGTACAGTAATTCACTCTCAGTGCATGGATAGTAATCCACTCTCGTTGCAGGGACAGTAATCCACTGCCAGTATAGGGATAGTAATCCACTCTCAGTGCAGGGATGGTAATTCACTCTCAGCGTATGGATAGTAATCCAATCTCGTTGCAGGGACAGTAATCCACTCCCAGTGCGGGGACAGTGATCCACTCCCAGTGCAGGGATAGTAATCCACTCCCAGTGCAGTGACAGTAATCCACTCCCAGTGCAGGGACAGTAATCCACTCCCAGTGCAGGGATAGTAATCCACTCCCAGTGTAAGTACAGTAATTCACTCTCAGTGCATGGATAGTAACCCACTCCCAGTGTAGGGATATTAATCTACTCCCTGTGCAGTGACAGTAACCCACTCCCAGTGCAGTGACAGTAATCCACTCCCAGTGCAGGGACCGTAATCCACTCCCAGTGCGGGGACAGTGATCCACTCCCAGTGCAGGGATAGTAATCCACTCCCAGTGCAGGGATAGTAATCCACTCCCAGTGCAGTGACAGTAATCCACTCTCAGTACAGTGATAGTAATCCACTCCTAGTGCAGGGTCAGTAATCCACTCTCAGTGCTGGGATATTAATCCACTCCCAGTGCAGGGACAGTAATCCACTCCCAGTGCAGTGACAGTAATCCACTCCCAATGCAGTGATAGTAATCCACTCCCAGTGCAGGGACAGTAATCCACTCCCAGTGCAGGGATAGTAATCCACTCCCAGTGTAAGTACAGTAATTCACTCTCAGTGCATGGATAGTAATCCACTCTCGTTGCAGGGACATTAATCCACTCCCAGTGCAGGGACAGTAATTCATTCTCAGTGCATGGATAGTAATCCACTCTCGTTGCAGGGACTGTAATCCACTCCCAGTGCAGGGTCAGTAATCCACTCTCAGTGCTGGGATATAAATCCACTCCCAGTGCAGGGACAGTAATCCACTCCCAGTGCAGTGACAGTAACCCACTCCCAGTGCAGGGACAGTAATCCACTCCCAGTACAAGGTCAGAAACCCACACCCAGTGCAGGGACAGTAATCCACTCCCAGTATAGGGATAGTAATCCACTCTCAGTGCAGGGATTGTGATTCACTCTCAGTGCATGCATAGTAATCCACTCTCATTGCAGGGACAGTAATCCACTCCCAGTGCAGGGACAGTAATTCATTCACAGTGCAGAGATAGTAATCCACTCTCAGTGCAGGGACAGTAATCCACACCCAGTGCAGGGACAGTAATCCACTGCCAGTATAGGGATAGTAATCCACTCTCAGTGCAGGGATTGTGATTCACTCTTAGTGCATGCATAGTAATCCACTCTCATTGCAGGGACAGTAATCCACTCCCAGTGCAGGGACAGTAATTCACTCTCAGTGCATGGATAGTAATCTAGTCTCAGTGCAGGGAAAGTAATTCACTCTCAGTGCATGGATAGTAATCCATTCACAGTGCATAGATAGTAATCCACTCTCAGTGCAGGGACAGTAATCCACTCCCAGTGCAGTGACCGTAACCCACTCCCAGTGCAGGGACAGTAATCCACTCCCAGTGCAGGGACAGTAATCCACTCCCAGTGCAGGGACAGTAATTCACTCTCAGTGCATGGATAGTAATCCAGTCTCAGTGCAGGGACAGTAATTCACTCTCAGTGCATGGATAGTAATCCATTCACAGTGCATAGAGAGTAATCCACTCTCAGTGCAGGTACAGTAATCCACTCCCAGTGCAGTGACAGTAACCCACTCCCAGTGCAGGGACAGTAATCCACTCCCAGTGCAGGGACAGTAATCCACTCCCAGTGCAGGGGCAGTATTCCACTCCCAGTGCAGGGATAGTAATCCACTCACAGTGCAGGGATAGTAATCCACTCTCAGTTGAGTGATGGTAATCCACTCCCTGTGCAGGGATAGTAATCCACTCCCAGTGCAGGGATAGTAATCCACTGTCAGTACAGGGATAGTAATCCACTCTCAGTGCAGGGACATTAATCCACTCACAGTGCAGGGAAAGTAATTCACTCTCAGTGCAGTTAGAGTAATCCACTCTCAGTGCAGGGTCCGTAATTCACTCCCAGTGTAGGGACAGGAATCCATTCCCAGCGTAGGGACAGTAATCCACTCCCAGTACAAGGACAGTAACCCACACCCAGTGCAGGGACAGTAATCCACTGCCAGTATAGGGATAGTAATCCACTCTCAGTGCAGGGATGGTAATTCACTCTCAGCGTATGGATAGTAATCCAATCTCGTTGCAGGGACAGTAATCCACTCCCAGTGCGGGGACAGTGATCCACTCCCAGTGCAGGGACAGTAATCCACTCCCAGTGCAGTGACAGTAATCCACTCCCAATGCAGTGATAGTAATCCACTCCCAGTGCAGGGACAGTAATCCACTCCCAGTGCAGGGATAGTAATCCACTCCCAGTGTAAGTACAGTAATTCACTCTCAGTGCATGGATAGTAATCCACTCTCGTTGCAGGGACAGTAATCCACTCCCAGTGCAGGGACAGTAATTCATTCTCAGTGCATGGATAGTAATCCACTCTCGTTGCAGGGACTGTAATCCACTCCCAGTGCAGGGTCAGTAATCCACTCTCAGTGCTGGGATATAAATCCACTCCCAGTGCAGGGACAGTAATCCACTCCCAGTGCAGTGACAGTAACCCACTCCCAGTGCAGGGACAGTAATCCACTCGCAGTACAAGGTCAGAAACCCACACCCAGTGCAGGGACAGTAATCCACTCCCAGTATAGGGATAGTAATCCACTCTCAGTGCAGGGATTGTAATTCACTGTCAGTGCATGCATAGTAATCCACTCTCATTGCAGGGACAGTAATCCACTCCCAGTGCAGGGACAGTAATTCACTCTCAGTGCATGGATAGTAATCTAGTCTCAGTGCAGGGAAAGTAATTCACTCTCAGTGCATGGATAGTAATCCATTCTCAGCGCATGGATAGTAATCCACTCTCAGTGAAGGGACAGTAATCCACTCTCAGCGCATGGACAGGAATCCACTCTCAGTGCAGGGACTTTAATCCACTCCCAGTGCAGGGACCGTAATCCACTCCCAGTGCAGGGAGAGTATTCCACTCCCAGTGCAGGGATAGTAATCCACTCTATGTGCAGGGATAGTAATCCACTCTCAGTGCAGGGATAGTAATCCACTCCCAGTGCAGTGACAGTAACCCACTCCCAGTGCAGTGACAGTAATCCACTCCCAGTACAGGGACAGTAATCACTCCCAGTGCAGGGACAGTAATCCATTCCCAGTGCAGGGATAGTAATCCATTCCCTGTGCAGGAACATTAATCCACTCACAGTGCTGGGATAGTAATCCACTCCCAGTGCAGGGATAGTAATCCACTCCCAGTGCAGGGACAGTAATCCACTCCCAGTGCAGGGATAGTAATCCACTCTCAGTGCAGGGATAGTAACCCACTCCCAGTGCAGGGATATTAATCTACTCCCTGTGCAGTGACAGTAACCCACTCCCAGTGCAGTGACAGTAATCCACTCGCAGTGCAGGGACCGTAATCCACTCCCAGTGCGGGGACAGTGATCCACTCCCAGTGCAGGGATAGTAATCCACTCCCAGTGCAGGATAGTAATCCACTCCCAGTGCAGTGACAGTAATCCACTCTCAGTACAGTGATAGTAATCCACTCCCAGTGCAGGGTCAGTAATCCACTCTCAGTGCTGGGATATTAATCCACTCCCAGTGCAGGGACAGTAATCCACTCCCAGTGCAGTGACAGTAATCCACTCCCAATGCAGTGATAGTAATCCACTCCCAGTGCAGGGACAGTAATCCACTCCCAGTGCAGGGATTGTAATCCACTCCCAGTGTAGGTACAGTAATTCACTCTCAGTGCATGGATAGTAATCCACTCTCGTTGCAGGGACAGTAATCCACTCCCAGTGCAGGGACAGTAATTCATTCTCAGTGCATGGATAGTAATCCACTCTCGTTGCAGGGACTGTAATCCACTCCCAGTGCAGGGTCAGTAATCCACTCTCAGTGCTGGGATATAAATCCACTCCCAGTGCAGGGACAGTAATCCACTCCCAGTGCAGTGACAGTAACCCACTCCCAGTGCAGGGACAGTAATCCACTCGCAGTACAAGGTCAGAAACCCACACCCAGTGCAGGGACAGTAATCCACTCCCAGTATAGGGATAGTAATCCACTCTCAGTGCAGGGATTGTAATTCACTCTCAGTGCATGCATAGTAATCCACTCTCATTGCAGGGACAGTAATCCACTCCCAGTGCAGGGACAGTAATTCACTCTCAGTGCATGGATAGTAATCTAGTCTCAGTGCAGGGAAAGTAATTCACTCTCAGTGCATGGATAGTAATCCATTCACAGTGCATAGATAGTAATCCACTCTCAGTGCAGGGACAGTAATCCACTCCCAGTGCAGTGACAGTAACCCACTCTCAGTGCAGGGACAGTAATCCACTCCCAGTGCAGGGACAGTAATCCACTCCCAGTGCAGGGACAGTAATTCACTCTCAGTGCATGGATAGTAATCCAGTCTCAGTGCAGGGACAGTAATTCACTCTCAGTGCATGGATAGTAATCCATTCACAGTGCATAGATAGTAATCCACTCTCAGTGCAGGTACAGTAATCCACTCCCAGTGCAGTGACAGTAACCCACTCCCAGTGCAGGGACAGTAATCCACTCCCAGTGCAGGGACAGTAATCCACTCCCAGTGCAGGGACAGTATGCCACTCCCAGTGCAGGGATAGTAATCCACTCACAGTGCAGGGATAGTAATCCACTCTCAGTTGAGTGATGGTAATCCACTCCCTGTGCAGGGATAGTAATCCACTCCCAGTGCAGGGATAGTAATCCACTGTCAGTACAGGGATAGTAATCCACTCTCAGTGCAGGGACATTAATCCAATCACAGTGCAGGGAAAGTAATTCACTCTCAGTGCAGTTAGAGTAATCCACTCTCAGTGCAGGGTCCGTAATTCACTCCCAGTGTAGGGACAGGAATCCATTCCCAGCGTAGGGACAGTAATCCACTCCCAGTACAAGGACAGTAACCCACACCCAGTGCAGGGACAGTAATCCACTGCCAGTATAGGGATAGTAATCCACTCCCAGTGCAGGGACCGTAATCCACTCCCAGTGCAGGGAGAGTATTCCACTCCCAGTGCAGGGATAGTAATCCACTCTATGTGCAGGGATAGTAATCCACTCTCAGTGCAGGGATAGTAATCCACTCCCAGTGCAGTGACAGTAACCCACTCCCAGTGCAGTGACAGTAATCCTCTCCCAGTACAGGGACAGTAATCACTCCCAGTGCAGGGACAGTAATCCATTCCCAGTGCAGGGATAGTAATCCATTCCCTGTGCAGGAACATTAATCCACTCACAGTGCTGGGATAGTAATCCACTCCCAGTGCAGGGATAGAAATCCACTCCCAGTGCAGGGACAGTAATCCACTCCCAGTGCAGGGATAGTAATCCACTCTCAGTGCAGGGATAGTAACCCACTCCCAGTGCAGGGATATTAATCTACTCCCTGTGCAGTGACAGTAACCCACTCCCAGTGCAGTGACAGTAATCCACTCGCAGTGCAGGGACCGTAATCCACTCCCAGTGCGGGCACAGTGATCCACTCCCAGTGCAGGGATAGTAATCCACTCCCAGTGCAGGGATAGTAATCCACTCCCAGTGCAGTGACAGCAATCCACTCTCAGTACAGTGACAATAATCCACTCCCAGTGCAGGGTCAGTAATCCACTCTCAGTGCTGGGATATTAATCCACTCCCAGTGCAGGGACAGTAATCCACTCCCAGTGCAGTGACAGTAATCCACTCCCAATGCAGTGATAGTAATCCACTCCCAGTGCAGGGACAGTAATCCACTCCCAGTGCAGGGATAGTAATCCACTCCCAGTGTACGTACAGTAATTCACTCTCAGTGCATGGATAGTAATCCACTCTCGTTGCAGGGACTGTAATCCACTCCCAGTGCAGGGTCAGTAATCCACTCTCAGTGCTGGGATATTAATCCACTCCCAGTGCAGGGACAGTAATCCACTCCCAGTACAGTGACAGTAACCCACTCCCAGTGCAGGGACAGTAATCCACTCGCAGTACAAGGTCAGAAACCCACACCCAGTGCAGGGACAGTAATCCACTCCCAGTATAGGGATAGTAATCCACTCTCAGTGCAGGGATTGTAATTCACTCTCAGTGCATGCATAGTAATCCACTCTCATTGCAGGGACAGTAATCCACTCCCAGTGCAGGGACAGTAATTCACTCTCAGTGCATGGATAGTAATCTAGTCTCAGTGCAGGGAAAGTAATTCACTCTCAGTGCATGGATAGTAATCCATTCACAGTGCATAGATAGTAATCCACTCTCAGTGCAGGGACAGTAATCCACTCCCAGTGCAGTGACAGTAACCCACTCCCAGTGCAGGGACAGTAATCCACTCCCAGTGCAGGGACAGTAATCCACTCCCAGTGCAGGGACAGTAATTCACTCTCAGTGCATGGATAGTAATCCAGTTTCAGTGCAGGGACAGTAATTCACTCTCAGTGCATGGATAGTAATCCATTCACAGTCCATAGATAGTAATCCACTCTCAGTGCAGGTACAGTAATCCACTCCCAGTGCAGTGACAGTAACCCACTCCCAGTGCAGGGACAGTAATCCACTCCCAGTGCAGGGACAGTAATCCACTCTCAGTGCAGGGACAGTATTCCACTCCCAGTGCAGGGATAGTAATCCACTCACAGTGCAGGGATAGTAATCCACTCTCAGTTGAGTGATGGTAATCCACTCCCTGTGCAGGGATAGTAATCCACTCCCAGTGCAGGGATAGTAATCCACTGTCAGTACAGGGATAGTAATCCACTCTCAGTGCAGGGACATTAATCCACTCACAGTGCAGGGAAAGTAATTCACTCTCAGTGCAGTTAGAGTAATCCACTCTCAGTGCAGGGTCCGTAATTCACTCCCAGTGTAGGGACAGGAATCCATTCCCAGCGTAGGGACAGTAATCCACTCCCAGTACAAGGACAGTAACCCACACCCAGTGCAGGGACAGTAATCCACTGCCAGTATAGGGATAGTAATCCACTCTCAGTGCAGGGATGGTAATTCACTCTCAGCGTATGGATAGTAATCCAATCTCGTTGCAGGGACAGTAATCCACTCCCAGTGCAGTGACAGTAATCCACACCCAGTGCAGGGACTGTAATCCACTCCCAGTGCAGGGTCAGTAATCCACTCTCAGTGCTGGGATATTAATCCACTCCCAGTGCAGGGACAGTAATCCACTCCCAGTGCAGTGACAGTAATCCACTCCCAATGCAGTGATAGTAATCCACTCCCAGTGCAGGGACAGTAATCCACTCCCAGTGCAGGGATAGTAATCCACTCCCAGTGTAAGTACAGTAATTCACTCTCAGTGCATGGATAGTAACCCACTCCCAGTGTAGGGATATTAATCTACTCCCTGTGCAGTGACAGTAACCCACTCCCAGTGCAGTGACAGTAATCCACTCCCAGTGCAGGGACCGTAATCCACTCCCAGTGCGGGGACAGTGATCCACTCCCAGTGCAGGGATAGTAATCCACTCCCAGTGCAGGGATAGTAATCCACTCCCAGTGCAGTGACAGTAATCCACTCTCAGTACAGTGATAGTAATCCACTCCCAGTGCAGGGTCAGTAATCCACTCTCAGTGCTGGGATATTAATCCACTCCCAGTGCAGGGACAGTAATCCACTCCCAGTGCAGTGACAGTAATCCACTCCCAATGCAGTGATAGTAATCCACTCCCAGTGCAGGGACAGTAATCCACTCCCAGTGCAGGGATAGTAATCCACTCCCAGTGTAGGTGCAGTAATTCACTCTCAGTGCATGGATAGTAATCCACTCTCGTTGCAGGGACAGTAATCCACTCCCAGTGCAGGGACAGTAATTCATTCTCAGTGCATGGATCGTAATCCACTCTCGTTGCAGGGACTGTAATCCACTCCCAGTGCAGGGTCAGTAATCCACTCTCAGTGCTGGGATATTAATCCACTCCCAGTGCAGGGACAGTAATCCACTCCCAGTGCAGTGACAGTAACCCACTCCCAGTGCAGGGACAGTAATCCACTCGCAGTACAAGGTCAGAAACCCACACCCAGTGCAGGGACAGTAATCCACTCCCAGTATAGGGATAGTAATCCACTCTCAGTGCAGGGATTGTGATTCACTCTCAGTGCATGCATAGTAATCCACTCTCATTGCAGGGACAGTAATCCACTCCCAGTGCAGGGACAGTAATTCATTCACAGTGCAGAGATAGTAATCCACTCTCAGTGCAGGGACAGTAATCCACTCCCAGTGCAGTGACAGTAACCCACTCCCAGTGCAGAGACAGTAATCCACTCCCAGTGCAGGGACAGTAATCCACTCCCAGTGCAGGGACAGTAATTCACTCTCAGTGCATGGATAGTAATCCAGTCTCAGTGCAGGGACAGTAATTCACTCTCAGTGCTTGGATAGTAATCCATTCACAGTGCATAGATAGTAATCCACTCTCAGTGCAGGTACAGTAATCCACTCCCAGTGCAGTGACAGTAACCCACTCCCAGTGCAGGGACAGTAATCCACTCCCAGTGCAGGGACAGTATTCCACTCCCAGTGCAGGGATAGTAATCCACTCACAGTGCAGGGATAGTAATCCACTCTCAGTTGAGTGATGGTAATCCACTCCCTGTGCAGGGATAGTAATCCACTCCCAGTGCAGGGATAGTAATCCACTGTCAGTACAGGGATAGTAATCCACTCTCAGTGCAGGGACATTAATCCACTCACAGTGCAGGGAAAGTAATTCACTCTCAGTGCAGTTAGAGTAATCCACTCTCAGTGCAGGGTCCGTAATTCACTCCCAGTGTAGGGACAGGAATCCATTCCCAGCGTAGGGACAGTAATCCACTCCCAGTACAAGGACAGTAACCCACACCCAGTGCAGGGACAGTAATCCACTGCCAGTATAGGGATAGTAATCCACTCTCAGTGCAGGGATGGTAATTCACTCTCAGCGTATGGATAGTAATCCAATCTCGTTGCAGGGACAGTAATCCACTCCCAGTGCGGGGACAGTGATCCACTCCCAGTGCAGGGACAGTAATCCACTCCCAGTGCAGTGACAGTAATCCACTCCCAATGCAGTGATAGTAATCCACTCCCAGTGCAGGGACAGTAATCCACTCCCAGTGCAGGGATAGTAATCCACTCCCAGTGTAAGTACAGTAATTCACTCTCAGTGCATGGATAGTAATCCACTCTCGTTGCAGGGACAGTAATCCACTGCCAGTATAGGGATAGTAATCCACTCTCAGTGCAGGGATGGTAATTCACTCTCAGCGTATGGATAGTAATCCAATCTCGTTGCAGGGACAGTAATCCACTCCCAGTGCGGGGACAGTGATCCACTCCCAGTGCAGGGATAGTAATCCACTCCCAGTGCAGTGACAGTAATCCACTCCCAGTGCAGGGACAGTAATCCACTCCCAGTGCAGGGATAGTAATCCACTCCCAGTGTAAGTACAGTAATTCACTCTCAGTGCATGGATAGTAACCCACTCCCAGTGTAGGGATATTAATCTACTCCCTGTGCAGTGACAGTAACCCACTCCCAGTGCAGTGACAGTAATCCACTCCCAGTGCAGGGACCGTAATCCACTCCCAGTGCGGGCACAGTGATCCACTCCCAGTGCAGGGAATTTAATCCACTCCCAGTGCAGGGATAGTAATCCACTCCCAGTGCAGTGACAGTAATCCACTCTCAGTACAGTGATAGTAATCCACTCCCAGTGCAGGGTCAGTAATCCACTCTCAGTGCTGGGATATTAATCCACTCCCAGTGCAGGGACAGTAATCCACTCCCAGTGCAGTGACAGTAATCCACTCCCAATGCAGTGATAGTAATCCACTCCCAGTGCAGGGACAGTAATCCACTCCCAGTGCAGGGATAGTAATCCACTCCCAGTGTAAGTACAGTAATTCACTCTCAGTGCATGGATAGTAATCCACTCTCGTTGCAGGGACATTAATCCACTCCCAGTGCAGGGACAGTAATTCATTCTCAGTGCATGGATAGTAATCCACTCTCGTTGCAGGGACTGTAATCCACTCCCAGTGCAGGGTCAGTAATCCACTCTCAGTGCTGGGATATAAATCCACTCCCAGTGCAGGGACAGTAATCCACTCCCAGTGCAGTGACAGTAACCCACTCCCAGTGCAGGGACAGTAATCCACTCCCAGTACAAGGTCAGAAACCCACACCCAGTGCAGGGACAGTAATCCACTACCAGTATAGGGATAGTAATCCACTCTCAGTGCAGGGATTGTGATTCACTCTCAGTGCATGCATAGTAATCCACTCTCATTGCAGGGACAGTAATCCACTCCCAGTGCAGGGACAGTAATTCATTCACAGTGCAGAGATAGTAATCCACTCTCAGTGCAGGGACAGTAATCCACACCCAGTGCAGGGACAGTAATCCACTGCCAGTATAGGGATAGTAATCCACTCTCAGTGCAGGGATTGTGATTCACTCTCAGTGCATGCATAGTAATCCACTCTCATTGCAGGGACAGTAATCCACTCCCAGTGCAGGGACAGTAATTCATTCGCAGTGCAGAGATAGTAATCCACTCTCAGTGCAGGGACAGTAATCCACTCCCAGTGCAGGGACAGTAATCCACTCCCAGTGCAGGGACAGTAATTCACTCTCAGTGCATGGATAGTAATCCAGTCTCAGTGCAGGGACAGTAATTCACTCTCAGTGCATGGATAGTAATCCATTCACAGTGCATAGAGAGTAATCCACTCTCAGTGCAGGTACAGTAATCCACTCCCAGTGCAGTGACAGTAACCCACTCCCAGTGCAGGGACAGTAATCCACTCCCAGTGCAGGGACAGTAATCCACTCCCAGTGCAGGGACAGTATGCCACCCCCAGTGCAGGGATAGTAATCCACTCACAGTGCAGGGATAGTAATCCACTCTCAGTTGAGTGATGGTAATCCACTCCCTGTGCAGGGATAGTAATCCACTCCCAGTGCAGGGATAGTAATCCACTGTCAGTACAGGGATAGTAATCCACTCTCAGTGCAGGGACATTAATCCACTCACAGTGCAGGGAAAGTAATTCACTCTCAGTGCAGTTAGAGTAATCCACTCTCAGTGCAGGGTCCGTAATTCACTCCCAGTGTAGGGACAGGAATCCATTCCCAGCGTAGGGACAGTAATCCACTCCCAGTACAAGGACAGTAACCCACACCCAGTGCAGGGACAGTAATCCACTGCCAGTATAGGGATAGTAATCCACTCTCAGTGCAGGGATGGTAATTCACTCTCAGCGTATGGATAGTAATCCAATCTCGTTGCAGGGACAGTAATCCACTCCCAGTGCGGGGACAGTGATCCACTCCCAGTGCAGGGACAGTAATCCACTCCCAGTGCAGTGACAGTAATCCACTCCCAATGCAGTGATAGTAATCCACTCCCAGTGCAGGGACAGTAATCCACTCCCAGTGCAGGGATAGTAATCCACTCCCAGTGTAAGTACAGTAATTCACTCTCAGTGCATGGATAGTAATCCACTCTCGTTGCAGGGACAGTAATCCACTCCCAGTGCAGGGACAGTAATTCATTCTCAGTGCATGGATAGTAATCCACTCTCGTTGCAGGGACTGTAATCCACTCCCAGTGCAGGGTCAGTAATCCACTCTCAGTGCTGGGATATAAATCCACTCCCAGTGCAGGGACAGTAATCCACTCCCAGTGCAGTGACAGTAACCCACTCCCAGTGCAGGGACAGTAATCCACTCGCAGTACAAGGTCAGAAACCCACACCCAGTGCAGGGACAGTAATCCACTCCCAGTATAGGGATAGTAATCCACTCTCAGTGCAGGGATTGTAATTCACTGTCAGTGCATGCATAGTAATCCACTCTCATTGCAGGGACAGTAATCCACTCCCAGTGCAGGGACAGTAATTCACTCTCAGTGCATGGATAGTAATCTAGTCTCAGTGCAGGGAAAGTAATTCACTCTCAGTGCATGGATAGTAATCCATTCTCAGCGCATGGATAGTAATCCACTCTCAGTGAAGGGACAGTAATCCACTCTCAGCGCATGGACAGGAATCCACTCTCAGTGCAGGGACTTTAATCCACTCCCAGTGCAGGGACCGTAATCCACTCCCAGTGCAGGGAGAGTATTCCACTCCCAGTGCAGGGATAGTAATCCACTCTATGTGCAGGGATAGTAATCCACTCTCAGTGCAGGGATAGTAATCCACTCCCAGTGCAGTGACAGTAACCCACTCCCAGTGCAGTGACAGTAATCCACTCCCAGTACAGGGACAGTAATCACTCCCAGTGCAGGGACAGTAATCCATTCCCAGTGCAGGGATAGTAATCCATTCCCTGTGCAGGAACATTAATCCACTCACAGTGCTGGGATAGTAATCCACTCCCAGTGCAGGGATAGAAATCCACTCCCAGTGCAGGGACAGTAATCCACTCCCAGTGCAGGGATAGTAATCCACTCTCAGTGCAGGGATAGTAACCCACTCCCAGTGCAGGGATATTAATCTACTCCCTGTGCAGTGACAGTAACCCACTCCCAGTGCAGTGACAGTAATCCACTCGCAGTGCAGGGACCGTAATCCACTCCCAGTGCGGGGACAGTGATCCACTCCCAGTGCAGGGATAGTAATCCACTCCCAGTGCAGGATAGTAATCCACTCCCAGTGCAGTGACAGTAATCCACTCCCAGTGCAGGGACAGTAATCCACTCCCAATGCAGTGATAGTAATCCACTCCCAGTGCAGGGACAGTAATCCACTCCCAGTGCAGGGACAGTAATCCACTCCCAATGCAGTGATAGTAATCCACTCCCAGTGCAGGGACAGTAATCCACTCCCAGTGCAGGGATTGTAATCCACTCCCAGTGTAGGTACAGTAATTCACTCTCAGTGCATGGATAGTAATCCACTCTCGTTGCAGGGACAGTAATCCACTCCCAGTGCAGGGACAGTAATTCATTCTCAGTGCATGGATAGTAATCCACTCTCGTTGCAGGGACTGTAATCCACTCCCAGTGCAGGGTCCGTAATCCACTCTCAGTGCTGGGATATAAATCCACTCCCAGTGCAGGGACAGTAATCCACTCCCAGTGCAGTGACAGTAACCCACTCCCAGTGCAGGGACAGTAATCCACTCGCAGTACAAGGTCAGAAACCCACACCCAGTGCAGGGACAGTAATCCACTCCCAGTATAGGGATAGTAATCCACTCTCAGTGCAGGGATTGTAATTCACTCTCAGTGCATGCATAGTAATCCACTCTCATTGCAGGGACAGTAATCCAGTCCCAGTGCAGGGACAGTAATTCACTCTCAGTGCATGGATAGTAATCTAGTCTCAGTGAAGGGAAAGTAATTCACTCTCAGTGCATGGATAGTAATCCATTCACAGTGCATAGATAGTAATCCACTCTCAGTGCAGGGACAGTAATCCACTCCCAGTGCAGTGACAGTAACCCACTCCCAGTGCAGGGACAGTAATCCACTCCCAGTGCAGGGACAGTAATCCACTCCCAGTGCAGGGACAGTAATTCACTCTCAGTGCATGGATAGTAATCCAGTCTCAGTGCAGGGACAGTAATTCACTCTCAGTGCATGGATAGTAATCCATTCACAGTGCATAGATAGTAATCCACTCTCAGTGCAGGTACAGTAATCCACTCCCAGTGCAGTGACAGTAACCCACTCCCAGTGCAGGGACAGTAATCCACTCCCAGTGCAGGGACAGTAATCCACTCCCAGTGCAGGGACAGTATGCCACTCCCAGTGCAGGGATAGTAATCCACTCACAGTGCAGGGATAGTAATCCACTCTCAGTTGAGTGATGGTAATCCACTCCCTGTGCAGGGATAGTAATCCACTCCCAGTGCAGGGATAGTAATCCACTGTCAGTACAGGGATAGTAATCCACTCTCAGTGCAGGGACATTAATCCACTCACAGTGCAGGGAAAGTAATTCACTCTCAGTGCAGTTAGAGTAATCCACTCTCAGTGCAGGGTCCGTAATTCACTCCCAGTGTAGGGACAGGAATCCATTCCCAGCGTAGGGACAGTAATCCACTCCCAGTACAAGGACAGTAACCCACACCCAGTGCAGGGACAGTAATCCACTGCCAGTATAGGGATAGTAATCCACTCTCAGTGCAGGGATTGTGATTCACTCTTAGTGCATGCATAGTAATCCACTCTCATTGCGGGGACGGTAATCCACTCCCAGTGCAGGGACAGTAATTCACTCTCAGTGCATGGATAGTAATCTAGTCTCAGTGCAGGGAAAGTAATTCACTCTCAGTGCATGGATAGTAATCCATTCACAGTGCATAGATAGTAATCCACTCTCAGTGCAGGGACAGTAATCCACTCCCAGTGCAGTGACAGTAACCCACTCCCAGTGCAGGGACAGTAATCCACTCCCAGTGCAGGGACAGTAATCCACTCCCAGTGCAGGGACAGTAATTCACTCTCAGTGCATGGATAGTAATCCAGTCTCAGTGCAGGGACAGTAATTCACTCTCAGTGCATGGATAGTTATCCATTCACAGTGCATAGAGAGTAATCCACTCTCAGTGCAGGTACAGTAATCCACTCCCAGTGCAGTGACAGTAACCCACTCCCAGTGCAGGGACAGTAATCCACTCCCAGTGCAGGGACAGTAATCCACTCCCAGTGCAGGGACAGTATTCCACTCCCAGTGCAGGGATAGTAATCCACTCACAGTGCAGGGATAGTAATCCACTCTCAGTTGAGTCATGGTAATCCACTCCCTGTGCAGGGATAGTAATCCACTCCCAGTGCAGGGATAGTAATCCACTGTCAGTACAGGGATAGTAATCCACTCTCAGTGCAGGGACATTAATCCACTCACAGTGCAGGGAAAGTAATTCACTCTCAGTGCAGTTAGAGTAATCCACTCTCAGTGCAGGGTCCGTAATTCACTCCCAGTGTAGGGACAGGAATCCATTCCCAGCGTAGGGACAGTAATCCACTCCCAGTACAAGGACAGTAACCCACACCCAGTGCAGGGACAGTAATCCACTGCCAGTATAGGGATAGTAATCCACTCTCAGTGCAGGGATGGTAATTCACTCTCAGCGTATGGATAGTAATCCAATCTCGTTGCAGGGACAGTAATCCACTCCCAGTGCGGGGACAGTGATCCACTCCCAGTGCAGGGACAGTAATCCACTCCCAGTGCAGTGACAGTAATCCACTCCCAATGCAGTGATAGTAATCCACTCCCAGTGCAGGGACAGTAATCCACTCCCAGTGCAGGGATAGTAATCCACTCCCAGTGTAAGTACAGTAATTCACTCTCAGTGCATGGATAGTAATCCACTCTCGTTGCAGGGACAGTAATCCACTCCCAGTGCAGGGACAGTAATTCATTCTCAGTGCATGGATAGTAATCCACTCTCAGTGAAGGGACAGTAATCCACTCTCAGCGCATGGACAGGAATCCACTCTCAGTGCAGGGACTTTAATCCACTCCCAGTGCAGGGACCGTAATCCACTCCCAGTGCAGGGAGAGTATTCCACTCCCAGTGCAGGGATAGTAATCCACTCTATGTGCAGGGATAGTAATCCACTCTCAGTGCAGGGATAGTAATCCACTCCCAGTGCAGTGACAGTAACCCACTCCCAGTGCAGTGACAGTAATCCACTCAAAGTACAGGGACAGTAATCACTCCCAGTGCAGGGACAGTAATCCATTCCCAGTGCAGGGATAGTAATCCATTCCCTCTGCAGGAACATTAATCCACTCACAGTGCTGGGATAGTAATCCACTCCCAGCGCAGGGATAGAAATCCACTCCCAGTGCAGTGACAGTAATCCACTCCCAGTGCAGGGATAGTAATCCACTCTCAGTGCAGGGATAGTAACCCACTCCCAGTGCAGGGATATTAATCTACTCCCTGTGCAGTGACAGTAACCCACTCCCAGTGCAGTGACAGTAATCCACTCGCAGTGCAGGGACCGTAATCCACTCCCAGTGCGGGCACAGTGATCCACTCCCAGTGCAGGGATAGTAATCCACTCCCAGTGCAGGGATAGTAATCCACTCCCAGTGCAGTGACAGTAATCCACTCTCAGTACAGTGACAGTAATCCACTCCCAGTGCAGGGTCAGTAATCCACTCTCAGTGCTGGGATATTAATCCACTCCCAGTGCAGGGACAGTAATCCACTCCCAGTGCAGTGACAGTAATCCACTCTCAGTGCAGGGACATTAATCCACTCACAGTGCAGGGAAAGTAATTCACTCTCAGTGCAGTTAGAGTAATCCACTCTCAGTGCAGGGTCCGTAATTCACTCCCAGTGTAGGGACAGGAATCCATTCCCAGCGTAGGGACAGTAATCCACTCCCAGTACAAGGACAGTAACCCACACCCAGTGCAGGGACAGTAATCCACTGCCAGTATAGGGATAGTAATCCACTCTCAGTGCAGGGATGGTAATTCACTCTCAGCGTATGGATAGTAATCCAATCTCGTTGCAGGGACAGTAATCCACTCCCAGTGCGGGGACAGTGATCCACTCCCAGTGCAGGGACAGTAATCCACTCCCAGTGCAGTGACAGTAATCCACTCCCAATGCAGTGATAGTAATCCACTCCCAGTGCAGGGACAGTAATCCACTCCCAGTGCAGGGATAGTAATCCACTCCCAGTGTAAGTACAGTAATTCACTCTCAGTGCATGGATAGTAATCCACTCTCGTTGCAGGGACAGTAATCCACTGCCAGTATAGGGATAGTAATCCACTCTCAGTGCAGGGATGGTAATTCACTCTCAGCGTATGGATAGTAATCCAATCTCGTTGCAGGGACAGTAATCCACTCCCAGTGCGGGGACAGTGATCCACTCCCAGTGCAGGGACAGTAATCCACTCCCAGTGCAGTGACAGTAATCCACTCCCAATGCAGTGATAGTAATCCACTCCCAGTGCAGGGACAGTAATCCACTCCCAGTGCAGGGATAGTAATCCACTCCCAGTGTAAGTACAGTAATTCACTCTCAGTGCATGGATAGTAATCCACTCTCGTTGCAGGGACAGTAATCCACTCCCAGTGCAGGGACAGTAATTCATTCTCAGTGCATGGATAGTAATCCACTCTCAGTGAAGGGACAGTAATCCACTCTCAGCGCATGGACAGGAATCCACTCTCAGTGCAGGGACTTTAATCCACTCCCAGTGCAGGGACCGTAATCCACTCCCAGTGCAGGGAGAGTATTCCACTCCCAGTGCAGGGATAGTAATCCACTCTATGTGCAGGGATAGTAATCCACTCTCAGTGCAGGGATAGTAATCCACTCCCAGTGCAGTGACAGTAACCCACTCCCAGTGCAGTGACAGTAATCCACTCAAAGTACAGGGACAGTAATCACTCCCAGTGCAGGGACAGTAATCCATTCCCAGTGCAGGGATAGTAATCCATTCCCTCTGCAGGAACATTAATCCACTCACAGTGCTGGGATAGTAATCCACTCCCAGCGCAGGGATAGAAATCCACTCCCAGTGCAGTGACAGTAATCCACTCCCAGTGCAGGGATAGTAATCCACTCTCAGTGCAGGGATAGTAACCCACTCCCAGTGCAGGGATATTAATCTACTCCCTGTGCAGTGACAGTAACCCACTCCCAGTGCAGTGACAGTAATCCACTCGCAGTGCAGGGACCGTAATCCACTCCCAGTGCGGGCACAGTGATCCACTCCCAGTGCAGGGATAGTAATCCACTCCCAGTGCAGGGATAGTAATCCACTCCCAGTGCAGTGACAGTAATCCACTCTCAGTACAGTGACAGTAATCCACTCCCAGTGCAGGGTCAGTAATCCACTCTCAGTGCTGGGATATTAATCCACTCCCAGTGCAGGGACAGTAATCCACTCCCAGTGCAGTGACAGTAATCCACTCTCAGTGCAGGGACATTAATCCACTCACAGTGCAGGGAAAGTAATTCACTCTCAGTGCAGTTAGAGTAATCCACTCTCAGTGCAGGGTCCGTAATTCACTCCCAGTGTAGGGACAGGAATCCATTCCCAGCGTAGGGACAGTAATCCACTCCCAGTACAAGGACAGTAACCCACACCCAGTGCAGGGACAGTAATCCACTGCCAGTATAGGGATAGTAATCCACTCTCAGTGCAGGGATGGTAATTCACTCTCAGCGTATGGATAGTAATCCAATCTCGTTGCAGGGACAGTAATCCACTCCCAGTGCGGGGACAGTGATCCACTCCCAGTGCAGGGACAGTAATCCACTCCCAGTGCAGTGACAGTAATCCACTCCCAATGCAGTGATAGTAATCCACTCCCAGTGCAGGGACAGTAATCCACTCCCAGTGCAGGGATAGTAATCCACTCCCAGTGTAAGTACAGTAATTCACTCTCAGTGCATGGATAGTAATCCACTCTCGTTGCAGGGACAGTAATCCACTGCCAGTATAGGGATAGTAATCCACTCTCAGTGCAGGGATGGTAATTCACTCTCAGCGTATGGATAGTAATCCAATCTCGTTGCAGGGACAGTAATCCACTCCCAGTGCGGGGACAGTGATCCACTCCCAGTGCAGGGATAGTAATCCACTCCCAGTGCAATGACAGTAATCCACTCCCAGTGCAGGGACAGTAATCCACTCCCAGTGCAGGGATAGTAATCCACTCCCAGTGTAAGTACAGTAATTCACTCTCAGTGCATGGATAGTAACCCACTCCCAGTGTAGGGATATTAATCTACTCCCTGTGCAGTGACAGTAACCCACTCCCAGTGCAGTGACAGTAATCCACTCCCAGTGCAGGGACCGTAATCCACTCCCAGTGCGGGGACAGTGATCCACTCCCAGTGCAGGGATAGTAATCCACTCCCAGTGCAGGGATAGTAATCCACTCCCAGTGCAGTGACAGTAATCCACTCTCAGTACAGTGATAGTAATCCACTCCCAGTGCAGGGTCAGTAATCCACTCTCAGTGCTGGGATATTAATCCACTCCCAGTGCAGGGACAGTAATCCACTCCCAGTGCAGTGACAGTAATCCACTCCCAATGCAGTGATAGTAATCCACTCCCAGTGCAGGGACAGTAATCCACTCCCAGTGCAGGGATAGTAATCCACTCCCAGTGTAAGTACAGTAATTCACTCTCAGTGCATGGATAGTAATCCACTCTCGTTGCAGGGACATTAATCCACTCCCAGTGCAGGGACAGTAATTCATTCTCAGTGCATGGATAGTAATCCACTCTCGTTGCAGGGACTGTAATCCACTCCCAGTGCAGGGTCAGTAATCCACTCTCAGTGCTGGGATATAAATCCACTCCCAGTGCAGGGACAGTAATCCACTCCCAGTGCAGTGACAGTAACCCACTCCCAGTGCAGGGACAGTAATCCACTCCCAGTACAAGGTCAGAAACCCACACCCAGTGCAGGGACAGTAATCCACTCCCAGTATAGGGATAGTAATCCACTCTCAGTGCAGGGATTGTGATTCACTCTCAGTGCATGCATAGTAATCCACTCTCATTGCAGGGACAGTAATCCACTCCCAGTGCAGGGACAGTAATTCATTCACAGTGCAGAGATAGTAATCCACTCTCAGTGCAGGGACAGTAATCCACACCCAGTGCAGGGACAGTAATCCACTGCCAGTATAGGGATAGTAATCCACTCTCAGTGCAGGGATTGTGATTCACTCTTAGTGCATGCATAGTAATCCACTCTCATTGCAGGGACAGTAATCCACTCCCAGTGCAGGGACAGTAATTCACTCTCAGTGCATGGATAGTAATCTAGTCTCAGTGCAGGGAAAGTAATTCACTCTCAGTGCATGGATAGTAATCCATTCACAGTGCATAGATAGTAATCCACTCTCAGTGCAGGGACAGTAATCCACTCCCAGTGCAGTGACCGTAACCCACTCCCAGTGCAGGGACAGTAATCCACTCCCAGTGCAGGGACAGTAATCCACTCCCAGTGCAGGGACAGTAATTCACTCTCAGTGCATGGATAGTAATCCAGTCTCAGTGCAGGGACAGTAATTCACTCTCAGTGCATGGATAGTAATCCATTCACAGTGCATAGAGAGTAATCCACTCTCAGTGCAGGTACAGTAATCCACTCCCAGTGCAGTGACAGTAACCCACTCCCAGTGCAGGGACAGTAATCCACTCCCAGTGCAGGGACAGTAATCCACTCCCAGTGCAGGGACAGTATTCCACTCCCAGTGCAGGGATAGTAATCCACTCACAGTGCAGGGATAGTAATCCACTCTCAGTTGAGTGATGGTAATCCACTCCCTGTGCAGGGATAGTAATCCACTCCCAGTGCAGGGATAGTAATCCACTGTCAGTACAGGGATAGTAATCCACTCTCAGTGCAGGGACATTAATCCACTCACAGTGCAGGGAAAGTAATTCACTCTCAGTGCAGTTAGAGTAATCCACTCTCAGTGCAGGGTCCGTAATTCACTCCCAGTGTAGGGACAGGAATCCATTCCCAGCGTAGGGACAGTAATCCACTCCCAGTACAAGGACAGTAACCCACACCCAGTGCAGGGACAGTAATCCACTGCCAGTATAGGGATAGTAATCCACTCTCAGTGCAGGGATGGTAATTCACTCTCAGCGTATGGATAGTAATCCAATCTCGTTGCAGGGACAGTAATCCACTCCCAGTGCGGGGACAGTGATCCACTCCCAGTGCAGGGACAGTAATCCACTCCCAGTGCAGTGACAGTAATCCACTCCCAATGCAGTGATAGTAATCCACTCCCAGTGCAGGGACAGTAATCCACTCCCAGTGCAGGGATAGTAATCCACTCCCAGTGTAAGTACAGTAATTCACTCTCAGTGCATGGATAGTAATCCACTCTCGTTGCAGGGACAGTAATCCACTCCCAGTGCAGGGACAGTAATTCATTCTCAGTGCATGGATAGTAATCCACTCTCGTTGCAGGGACTGTAATCCACTCCCAGTGCAGGGTCAGTAATCCACTCTCAGTGCTGGGATATAAATCCACTCCCAGTGCAGGGACAGTAATCCACTCCCAGTGCAGTGACAGTAACCCACTCCCAGTGCAGGGACAGTAATCCACTCGCAGTACAAGGTCAGAAACCCACACCCAGTGCAGGGACAGTAATCCACTCCCAGTATAGGGATAGTAATCCACTCTCAGTGCAGGGATTGTAATTCACTCTCAGTGCATGCATAGTAATCCACTCTCATTGCAGGGACAGTAATCCACTCCCAGTGCAGGGACAGTAATTCACTCTCAGTGCATGGATAGTAATCTAGTCTCAGTGCAGGGAAAGTAATTCACTCTCAGTGCATGGATAGTAATCCATTCTCAGCGCATGGATAGTAATCCACTCTCAGTGAAGGGACAGTAATCCACTCTCAGCGCATGGACAGGAATCCACTCTCAGTGCAGGGACTTTAATCCACTCCCAGTGCAGGGACCGTAATCCACTCCCAGTGCAGGGAGAGTATTCCACTCCCAGTGCAGGGATAGTAATCCACTCTATGTGCAGGGATAGTAATCCACTCTCAGTGCAGGGATAGTAATCCACTCCCAGTGCAGTGACAGTAACCCACTCCCAGTGCAGTGACAGTAATCCATTCCCTGTGCAGGAACATTAATCCACTCACAGTGCTGGGATAGTAATCCACTCCCAGTGCAGGGATAGTAATCCACTCCCAGTGCAGGGACAGTAATCCACTCCCAGTGCAGGGATAGTAATCCACTCTCAGTGCAGGGATAGTAACCCACTCCCAGTGCAGGGATATTAATCTACTCCCTGTGCAGTGACAGTAACCCACTCCCAGTGCAGTGACAGTAATCCACTCGCAGTGCAGGGACCGTAATCCACTCCCAGTGCGGGCACAGTGATCCACTCCCAGTGCAGGGATAGTAATCCACTCCCAGTGCAGGGATAGTAATCCACTCCCAGTGCAGTGACAGTAATCCACTCTCAGTACAGTGATAGTAATCCACTCCCAGTGCAGGGTCAGTAATCCACTCTCAGTGCTGGGATATTAATCCACTCCCAGTGCAGGGACAGTAATCCACTCCCAGTGCAGTGACAGTAATCCACTCCCAATGCAGTGATAGTAATCCACTCCCAGTGCAGGGACAGTAATCCACTCCCAGTGCAGGGATTGTAATCCACTCCCAGTGTAGGTACAGTAATTCACTCTCAGTGCATGGATAGTAATCCACTCTCGTTGCAGGGACAGTAATCCACTCCCAGTGCAGGGACAGTAATTCATTCTCAGTGCATGGATAGTAATCCACTCTCGTTGCAGGGACTGTAATCCACTCCCAGTGCAGGGTCAGTAATCCACTCTCAGTGCTGGGATATAAATCCACTCCCAGTGCAGGGACAGTAATCCACTCCCAGTGCAGTGACAGTAACCCACTCCCAGTGCAGGGACAGTAATCCACTCGCAGTACAAGGTCAGAAACCCACACCCAGTGCAGGGACAGTAATCCACTCCCAGTATAGGGATAGTAATCCACTCTCAGTGCAGGGATTGTAATTCACTCCCAGTGCATGCATAGTAATCCACTCTCATTGCAGGGACAGTAATCCACTCCCAGTGCAGGGACAGTAATTCACTCTCAGTGCATGGATAGTAATCTAGTCTCAGTGCAGGGAAAGTAATTCACTCTCAGTGCATGGATAGTAATCCATTCACAGTGCATAGATAGTAATCCACTCTCAGTGCAGGGACAGTAATCCACTCCCAGTGCAGTGACAGTAACCCACTCTCAGTGCAGGGACAGTAATCCACTCCCAGTGCAGGGACAGTAATCCACTCCCAGTGCAGGGACAGTAATTCACTCTCAGTGCATGGATAGTAATCCAGTCTCAGTGCAGGGACAGTAATTCACTCTCAGTGCATGGATAGTAATCCATTCACAGTGCATAGATAGTAATCCACTCTCAGTGCAGGTACAGTAATCCACTCCCAGTGCAGTGACAGTAACCCACTCCCAGTGCAGGGACAGTAATCCACTCCCAGTGCAGGGACAGTAATCCACTCCCAGTGCAGGGACAGTATGCCACTCCCAGTGCAGGGATAGTAATCCACTCACAGTGCAGGGATAGTAATCCACTCTCAGTTGAGTGATGGTAATCCACTCCCTGTGCAGGGATAGTAATCCACTCCCAGTGCAGGGATAGTAATCCACTGTCAGTACAGGGATAGTAATCCACTCTCAGTGCAGGGACATTAATCCACTCACAGTGCAGGGTAAGTAATTCACTCTCAGTGCAGTTAGAGTAATCCACTCTCAGTGCAGGGTCCGTAATTCACTCCCAGTGTAGGGACAGGAATCCATTCCCAGCGTAGGGACAGTAATCCACTCCCAGTACAAGGACAGTAACCCACACCCAGTGCAGGGACAGTAATCCACTGCCAGTATAGGGATAGTAATCCACTCCCAGTGCAGGGACCGTAATCCACTCCCAGTGCAGGGAGAGTATTCCACTCCCAGTGCAGGGATAGTAATCCACTCTATGTGCAGGGATAGTAATCCACTCTCAGTGCAGGGATAGTAATCCACTCCCAGTGCAGTGACAGTAACCCACTCCCAGTGCAGTGACAGTAATCCACTCCCAGTACAGGGACAGTAATCACTCCCAGTGCAGGGACAGTAATCCATTCCCAGTGCAGGGATAGTAATCCATTCCCTGTGCAGGAACATTAATCCACTCACAGTGCTGGGATAGTAATCCACTCCCAGTGCAGGGATAGAAATCCACTCCCAGTGCAGGGACAGTAATCCACTCCCAGTGCAGGGATAGTAATCCACTCTCAGTGCAGGGATAGTAACCCACTCCCAGTGCAGGGATATTAATCTACTCCCTGTGCAGTGACAGTAACCCACTCCCAGTGCAGTGACAGTAATCCACTCGCAGTGCAGGGACCGTAATCCACTCCCAGTGCGGGCACAGTGATCCACTCCCAGTGCAGGGATAGTAATCCACTCCCAGTGCAGGGATAGTAATCCACTCCCATTGCAGTGACAGTAATCCACTCTCAGTACAGTGACAATAATCCACTCCCAGTGCAGGGTCAGTAATCCACTCTCAGTGCTGGGATATTAATCCACTCCCAGTGCAGGGACAGTAATCCACTCCCAGTGCAGTGACAGTAATCCACTCCCAATGCAGTGATAGTAATCCACTCCCAGTGCAGGGACAGTAATCCACTCCCAGTGCAGGGATAGTAATCCACTCCCAGTGTACGTACAGTAATTCACTCTCAGTGCATGGATAGTAATCCACTCTCGTTGCAGGGACTGTAATCCACTCCCAGTGCAGGGTCAGTAATCCACTCTCAGTGCTGGGATATTAATCCACTCCCAGTGCAGGGACAGTAATCCACTCCCAGTACAGTGACAGTAACCCACTCCCAGTGCAGGGACAGTAATCCACTCGCAGTACAAGGTCAGAAACCCACACCCAGTGCAGGGACAGTAATCCACTCCCAGTATAGGGATAGTAATCCACTCTCAGTGCAGGGATTGTAATTCACTCTCAGTGCATGCATAGTAATCCACTCTCATTGCAGGGACAGTAATCCACTCCCAGTGCAGGGACAGTAATTCACTCTCAGTGCATGGATAGTAATCTAGTCTCAGTGCAGGGAAAGTAATTCACTCCCAGTGCATGGATAGTAATCCATTCACAGTGCATAGATAGTAATCCAAACTCAGTGCAGGGACAGTAATCCACTCCCAGTGCAGTGACAGTAACCCACTCCCAGTGCAGGGACAGTAATCCACTCCCAGTGCTGGGACAGTAATCCACTCCCAGTGCAGGGACAGTAATTCACTCTCAGTGCATGGATAGTAATCCAGTCTCAGTGCAGGGACAGTAATTCACTCTCAGTGCATGGATAGTAATCCATTCACAGTGCATAGATAGTAATCCACTCTCAGTGCAGGTACAGTAATCCACTCCCAGTGCAGTGACAGTAACCCACTCCCAGTGCAGGGACAGTAATCCACTCCCAGTGCAGGGACAGTAACCCACTCTCAGTGCAGGGACAGTATTCCACTCCCAGTGCAGGGATAGTAATCCACTCACAGTGCAGGGATAGTAATCCACTCTCAGTTGAGTGATGGTAATCCACTCCCTGTGCAGGGATAGTAATCCACTCCCAGTGCAGGGATAGTAATCCACTGTCAGTACAGGGATAGTAATCCACTCTCAGTGCAGGGACATTAATCCACTCACAGTGCAGGGAAAGTAATTCACTCTCAGTGCAGTTAGAGTAATCCACTCTCAGTGCAGGGTCCGTAATTCACTCCCAGTGTAGGGACAGGAATCCATTCCCAGCGTAGGGACAGTAATGCACTCCCAGTACAAGGACAGTAACCCACACCCAGTGCAGGGACAGTAATCCACTGCCAGTATAGGGATAGTAATCCACTCTCAGTGCAGGGATGGTAATTCACTCTCAGCGTATGGATAGTAATCCAATCTCGTTGCAGGGACAGTAATCCACTCCCAGTGCGGGGACAGCGATCCACTCCCAGTGCAGGGACAGTAATCCACTCCCAGTGCAGTGACAGTAATCCACTCCCAATGCAGTGATAGTAATCCACTCCCAGTGCAGGGACAGTAATCCACTCCCAGTGCAGGGATAGTAATCCACTCCCAGTGTAAGTACAGTAATTCACTCTCAGTGCATGGATAGTAATCCACTCTCGTTGCAGGGACAGTAATCCACTGCCAGTATAGGGATAGTAATCCACTCTCAGTGCAGGGATGGTAATTCACTCTCAGCGTATGGATAGTAATCCAATCTCGTTGCAGGGACAGTAATCCACTCCCAGTGCGGGGACAGTGATCCACTCCCAGTGCAGGGATAGTAATCCACTCCCAGTGCAGTGACAGTAATCCACTCCCAGTGCAGGGACAGTAATTCACTCTCAGTGCATGGATAGTAACCCACTCCCAGTGTAGGGATATTAATCTACTCCCTGTGCAGTGACAGTAACCCACTCCCAGTGCAGTGACAGTAATCCACTCCCAGTGCAGGGACCGTAATCCACTCCCAGTGCGGGGACAGTGATCCACTCCCAGTGCAGGGATAGTAATCCACTCCCAGTGCAGGGATAGTAATCCACTCCCAGTGCAGTGACAGTAATCCACTCTCAGTACAGTGATAGTAATCCACTCCCAGTGCAGGGTCAGTAATCCACTCTCAGTGCTGGGATATTAATCCACTCCCAGTGCAGGGACAGTAATCCACTCCCAGTGCAGTGACAGTAATCCACTCCCAATGCAGTGATAGTAATCCACTCCCAGTGCAGGGACAGTAATCCACTCCCAGTGCAGGGATAGTAATCCACTCCCAGTGTAAGTACAGTAATTCACTCTCAGTGCATGGATAGTAATCCACTCTCGTTGCAGGGACATTAATCCACTCCCAGTGCAGGGACAGTAATTCATTCTCAGTGCATGGATAGTAATCCACTCTCGTTGCAGGGACTGTAATCCACTCCCAGTGCAGGGTCAGTAATCCACTCTCAGTGCTGGGATATAAATCCACTCCCAGTGCAGGGACAGTAATCCACTCCCAGTGCAGTGACAGTAACCCACTCCCAGTGCAGGGACAGTAATCCACTCCCAGTACAAGGTCAGAAACCCACACCCAGTGCAGGGACAGTAATCCACTACCAGTATAGGGATAGTAATCCACTCTCAGTGCAGGGATTGTGATTCACTCTCAGTGCATGCATAGTAATCCACTCTCATTGCAGGGACAGTAATCCACTCCCAGTGCAGGGACAGTAATTCATTCACAGTGCAGAGATAGTAATCCACTCTCAGTGCAGGGACAGTAATCCACACCCAGTGCAGGGACAGTAATCCACTGCCAGTATAGGGATAGTAATCCACTCTCAGTGCAGGGATTGTGATTCACTCTTAGTGCATGCATAGTAATCCACTCTCATTGCAGGGACAGTAATCCACTCCCAGTGCAGGGACAGTATTTCACTCTCAGTGCATGGATAGTAATCTAGTCTCAGTGCAGGGAAAGTAATTCACTCTCAGTGCATGGATAGTAATCCATTCACAGTGCATAGATAGTAATCCACTCTCAGTGCAGGGACAGTAATCCACTCCCAGTGCAGTGACCGTAACCCACTCCCAGTGCAGGGACAGTAATCCACTCCCAGTGCAGGGACAGTAATTCACTCTCAGTGCATGGATAGTAATCCAGTCTCAGTGCAGGGACAGTAATTCACTCTCAGTGCATGGATAGTAATCCATTCACAGTGCATAGAGAGTAATCCACTCTCAGTGCAGGTACAGTAATCCACTCCCAGTGCAGTGACAGTAACCCACTCCCAGTGCAGGGACAGTAATCCACTCCCAGTGCAGGGACAGTAATCCACTCCCAGTGCAGGGACAGTATTCCACTCCCAGTGCAGGGATAGTAATCCACTCACAGTGCATGGATAGTAATCCACTCTCAGTTGAGTGATGGTAATCCACTCCCTGTGCAGGGATAGTAATCCACTCCCAGTGCAGGGATAGTAATCCACTGTCAGTACAGGGATAGTAATCCACTCTCAGTGCAGGGACATTAATCCACTCACAGTGCAGGGAAAGTAATTCACTCTCAGTGCAGTTAGAGTAATCCACTCTCAGTGCAGGGTCCGTAATTCACTCCCAGTGTAGGGACAGGAATCCATTCCCAGCGTAGGGACAGTAATCCACTCCCAGTACAAGGACAGTAACCCACACCCAGTGCAGGGACAGTAATCCACTGCCAGTATAGGGATAGTAATCCACTCTCAGTGCAGGGATGGTAATTCACTCTCAGCGTATGGATAGTAATCCAATCTCGTTGCAGGGACAGTAATCCACTCCCAGTGCGGGGACAGTGATCCACTCCCAGTGCAGGGACAGTAATCCACTCCCAGTGCAGTGACAGTAATCCACTCCCAGTGCAGGGATAGTAATCCACTCCCAGTGCAGGATAGTAATCCACTCCCAGTGCAGGGTCAGTAATCCACTCTCAGTGCTGGGATATTAATCCACTCCCAGTGCAGGGACAGTAATCCACTCCCAGTGCAGTGACAGTAATCCACTCCCAATGCAGTGATAGTAATCCACTCCCAGTGCAGGGACAGTAATCCACTCCCAGTGCAGGGATTGTAATCCACTCCCAGTGTAGGTACAGTAATTCACTCTCAGTGCATGGATAGTAATCCACTCTCGTTGCAGGGACAGTAATCCACACCCAGTGCAGGGACAGTAATTCATTCTCAGTGCATGGATAGTAATCCACTCTCGTTGCAGGGACTGTAATCCACTCCCAGTGCAGGGTCAGTAATCCACTCTCCGTGCTGGGATATAAATCCACTCCCAGTGCAGGGACAGTAATCCACTCCCAGTGCAGTGACAGTAACCCACTCCCAGTGCAGGGACAGTAATCCACTCGCAGTACAAGGTCAGAAACCCACACCCAGTGCAGGGACAGTAATCCACTCCCAGTATAGGGATAGTAATCCACTCTCAGTGCAGGGATTGTAATTCACTCTCAGTGCATGCATAGTAATCCACTCTCATTGCAGGGACAGTAATCCACTCCCAGTGCAGGGACAGTAATTCACTCTCAGTGCATGGATAGTAATCTAGTCTCAGTGCAGGGAAAGTAATTCACTCTCAGTGCATGGATAGTAATCCATTCACAGTGCATAGATAGTAATCCACTCTCAGTGCAGGGACAGTAATCCACTCCCAGTGCAGTGACAGTAACCCACTCCCAGTGCAGGGACAGTAATCCACTCCCAGTGCAGGGACAGTAATCCACTCCCAGTGCAGGGACAGTAATTCACTCTCAGTGCATGGATAGTAATCCAGTCTCAGTGCAGGGACAGTAATTCACTCTCAGTGCATGGATAGTAATCCATTCACAGTGCATAGATAGTAATCCACTCTCAGTGCAGGTACAGTAATCCACTCCCAGTGCAGTGACAGTAACCCACTCCCAGTGCAGGGACAGTAATCCACTCCCAGTGCAGGGACAGTAATCCACTCCCAGTGCAGGGACAGTATGCCACTCCCAGTGCAGGGATAGTAATCCACTCACAGTGCAGGGATAGTAATCCACTCTCAGTTGAGTGATGGTAATCCACTCCCTGTGCAGGGATAGTAATCCACTCCCAGTGCAGGGATAGTAATCCACTGTCAGTACAGGGATAGTAATCCACTCTCAGTGCAGGGACATTAATCCACTCACAGTGCAGGGAAAGTAATTCACTCTCAGTGCAGTTAGAGTAATCCACTCTCAGTGCAGGGTCCGTAATTCACTCCCAGTGTAGGGACAGGAATCCATTCCCAGCGTAGGGACAGTAATCCACTCCCAGTACAAGGACAGTAACCCACACCCAGTGCAGGGACAGTAATCCACTGCCAGTATAGGGATAGTAATCCACTCTCAGTGCAGGGATTGTGATTCACTCTTAGTGCATGCATAGTAATCCACTCTCATTGCGGGGACGGTAATCCACTCCCAGTGCAGGGATAGTAATCCACTGTCAGTACAGGGATAGTAATCCACTCTCAGTGCAGGGACATTAATCCACTCACAGTGCAGGGAAAGTAATTCACTCTCAGTGCAGTTAGAGTAATCCACTCTCAGTGCAGGGACAGTAATCCATTCCCAGTGCTGGGATAGTAATCCATTCCCTGTGCAGGAACATTAATCCACTCACAGTGCTGGGATAGTAATCCACTCCCAGTGCAGGGATAGTAATCCACTCCCAGTGCAGGGATAGTAATCCACTCTCAGTGCAGGGATTGTGATTCACTCTCAGTGCATGCATAGTAATCCACTCTCATTGCAGGGACAGTAATCCACTCCCAGTGCAGGGACAGTAATTCACTCTCAGTGCATGGATAGTAATCTAGTCTCAGTGCAGGGAAAGTAATTCACTCTCAGTGCATGGATAGTAATCCATTCACAGTGCATAGATAGTAATCCACTCTCAGTGCAGGGACAGTAATCCACTCCCAGTGCAGTGACAGTAACCCACTCCCAGTGCAGGGACAGTAATCCACTCCCAGTGCAGGGACAGTAATCCACTCCCAGTGCAGGGACAGTAATTCACTCTCAGTGCATGGATAGTAATCCAGTCTCAGTGCAGGGACAGTAATTCACTCTCAGTGCATGGATAGTAATCCATTCACAGTGCATAGATAGTAATCCACTCTCAGTGCAGGTACAGTAATCCACTCCCAGTGCAGTGACAGTAACCCACTCCCAGTGCAGGGACAGTAATCCACTCCCAGTGCAGGGACAGTATTCCACTCCCAGTGCAGGGATAGTAATCCACTCACAGTGCAGGGATAGTAATCCACTCTCAGTTGAGTGATGGTAATCCACTCCCTGTGCAGGGATAGTAATCCACTCCCAGTGCAGGGATAGTAATCCACTGTCAGTACAGGGATAGTAATCCACTCTCAGTGCAGGGACATTAATCCACTCACAGTGCAGGGAAAGTAATTCACTCTCAGTGCAGTTAGAGTAATCCACTCTCAGTGCAGGGTCCGTAATTCACTCCCAGTGTAGGGACAGGAATCCATTCCCAGCGTAGGGACAGTAATCCACTCCCAGTACAAGGACAGTAACCCACACCCAGTGCAGGGACAGTAATCCACTGCCAGTATAGGGATAGTAATCCACTCTCAGTGCAGGGATGGTAATTCACTCTCAGCGTATGGATAGTAATCCAATCTCGTTGCAGGGACAGTAATCCACTCCCAGTGCGGGGACAGTGATCCACTCCCAGTGCAGGGACAGTAATCCACTCCCAGTGCAGTGACAGTAATCCACTCCCAATGCAGTGATAGTAATCCACTCCCAGTGCAGGGACAGTAATCCACTCCCAGTGCAGGGATAGTAATCCACTCCCAGTGTAAGTACAGTAATTCACTCTCAGTGCATGGATAGTAATCCACTCTCGTTGCAGGGACAGTAATCCACTCCCAGTGCAGGGACAGTAATTCATTCTCAGTGCATGGATAGTAATCCACTCTCAGTGAAGGGACAGTAATCCACTCTCAGCGCATGGACAGGAATCCACTCTCAGTGCAGGGACTTTAATCCACTCCCAGTGCAGGGACCGTAATCCACTCCCAGTGCAGGGAGAGTATTCCACTCCCAGTGCAGGGATAGTAATCCACTCTATGTGCAGGGATAGTAATCCACTCTCAGTGCAGGGATAGTAATCCACTCCCAGTGCAGTGACAGTAACCCACTCCCAGTGCAGTGACAGTAATCCACTCCCAGTACAGGGACAGTAATCACTCCCAGTGCAGGGACAGTAATCCATTCCCAGTGCAGGGATAGTAATCCATTCCCTGTGCAGGAACATTAATCCACTCACAGTGCTGGGATAGTAATCCACTCCCAGTGCAGGGATAGAAATCCACTCTCAGTGCAGGGATAGTAACCCACTCCCAGTGCAGGGATATTAATCTACTCCCTGTGCAGTGACAGTAACCCACTCCCAGTGCAGTGACAGTAATCCACTCGCAGTGCAGGGACCGTAATCCACTCCCAGTGCGGGCACAGTGATCCACTCCCAGTGCAGGGATAGTAATCCACTCCCAGTGCAGGGATAGTAATCCACTCCCAGTGCAGTGACAGTAATCCACTCTCAGTACAGTGACAGTAATCCACTCCCAGTGCAGGGTCAGTAATCCACTCTCAGTGCTGGGATATTAATCCACTCCCAGTGCAGGGACAGTAATCCACTCCCAGTGCAGTGACAGTAATCCACTCCCAATGCGGTGATAGTAATCCACTCCCAGTGCAGGGACAGTAATCCACTCCCAGTGCAGGGATAGTAATCCACTCCCAGTGTACGTACAGTAATTCACTCTCAGTGCATGGATAGTAATCCACTCTCGTCGCAGGGACTGTAATCCACTCCCAGTGCAGGGTCAGTAATCCACTCTCAGTGCTGGGATATTAATCCACTCCCAGTGCAGGGACAGTAATCCACTCCCAGTGCAGTGACAGTAACCCACTCCCAGTGCAGGGACAGTAATCCACTCGCAGTACAAGGTCAGAAACCCACACCCAGTGCAGGGACAGTAATCCACTCCCAGTATAGGGATAGTAATCCACTCTCAGTGCAGGGATTGTAATTCACTCTCAGTGCATGCATAGTAATCCACTCTCATTGCAGGGACAGTAATCCACTCCCAGTGCAGGGACAGTAATTCACTCTCAGTGCATGGATAGTAATCTAGTCTCAGTGCAGGGAAAGTAATTCACTCTCAGTGCATTGATAGTAATCCATTCTCAGCGCATGGATAGTAATCCATTCTCAGCGCATGGATAGTAATCCACTCTCAGTGATGGGACAGTAATCCACTCTCAGCGCATGGACAGTAATCCACTCTCAGTGCAGGGACTTTAATCCACTCCCAGTGCAGGGACCGTAATCCACTCCCAGTGCAGCGAGAGTATTCCACTCCCAGTGCAGGGATAGTAATCCAGTCTCAGTGCAGGGATAGTTATACACTCTCAGTGCAGGGATAGTAATCCACTCCCAGTGCAGTGACAGTAACCCACTCCCAGTGCAGTGACAGTAATCCACTCCCAGTACAGGGACAGTAAGCACTCCCAGTGCAGGGACAGTAATCCATTCCCAGTGCAGGGATAGTAATCCATTCCCTGTGCAGGAACATTAATCCACTCACAGTGCTGGGATAGCAAATACACTCCCAGTATAGGGATAGTAATCCACTCTCAGTGCAGGGATTGTGATTCACTCTCAGTGCATGCATAGTAATCCACTCTCATTGCAGGGACAGTAATCCACTCCCAGTGCAGGGACAGTAATTCACTCTCAGTGCATGGATAGTAATCTAGTCTCAGTGCAGGGAAAGTAATTCACTCTCAGTGCATGGATAGTAATCCATTCACAGTGCATAGATAGTAATCCACTCTCAGTGCAGGGACAGTAATCCACTCCCAGTGCAGTGACAGTAACCCACTCCCAGTGCAGGGACAGTAATCCACTCCCAGTGCAGGGACAGTAATCCACTCCCAGTGCAGGGACAGTAATTCACTCTCAGTGCATGGATAGTAATCCAGTCTCAGTGCAGGGATGGTAATTCACTCTCAGCGTATGGATAGTAATCCAATCTCGTTGCAGGGACAGTAATCCACTCCCAGTGCGGGGACAGTGATCCACTCCCAGTGCAGGGACAGTAATCCACTCCCAGTGCAGTGACAGTAATCCACTCCCAATGCAGTGATAGTAATCCACTCCCAGTGCATGGACAGTAATCCACTCCCAGTGCAGGGATAGTAATCCACTCCCAGTGTAAGTACAGTAATTCACTCTCAGTGCATGGATAGTAATCCACTCTCGTTGCAGGGACAGTAATCCACTCCCAGTGCAGGGACAGTAATTCATTCTCAGTGCATGGATAGTAATCCACTCTCGTTGCAGGGACTGTAATCCACTCCCAGTGCAGGGTCAGTAATCCACTCTCAGTGCTGGGATATAAATCCACTCCCAGTGCAGGGACAGTAATCCACTCCCAGTGCAGTGACAGTAACCCACTCCCAGTGCAGGGACAGTAATCCACTCGCAGTACAAGGTCAGAAACCCACACCCAGTGCAGGGACAGTAATCCACTCCCAGTATAGGGATAGTAATCCACTCTCAGTGCAGGGATTGTAATTCACTGTCAGTGCATGCATAGTAATCCACTCTCATTGCAGGGACAGTAATCCACTCCCAGTGCAGGGACAGTAATTCACTCTCAGTGCATGGATAGTAATCTAGTCTCAGTGCAGGGAAAGTAATTCGCTCTCAGTGCATGGATAGTAATCCATTCTCAGCGCATGGATAGTAATCCACTCTCAGTGAAGGGACAGTAATCCACTCTCAGCGCATGGACAGTAATCCACTCTCAGTGCAGGGACTTTAATCCACTCCCAGTGCAGGGACCGTAATCCACTCCCAGTGCAGGGAGAGTATTCCACTCCCAGTGCAGGGATAGTAATCCACTCTATGTGCAGGGATAGTAATCCACTCTCAGTGCAGGGATAGTAATCCACTCCCAGTGCAGGGACAGTAACCCACTCCCAGTGCAGTGACAGTAATCCACTCCCAGTACAGGGACAGTAATCACTCCCAGTGCAGGGACAGTAATCCATTCCCAGTGCAGGGATAGTAATCCATTCCCTGTGCAGGAACATTAATCCACTCACAGTGCTGGGATAGTAATCCACTCCCAGTGCAGGGATAGTAATCCACTCCCAGTGCAGGGACAGTAATCCACACCCAGTGCAGGGACTGTAATCCACTCCCAGTGCAGGGTCAGTAATCCACTCTCAGTGCTGGGATATTAATCCACTCCCAGTGCAGGGACAGTAATCCACTCACAGTGCAGTGACAGTAATCCACTCCCAATGCAGTGATAGTAATCCACTCCCAGTGCAGGGACAGTAATCCACTCCCAGTGCGGGGATAGTAATCCACTCCCAGTGTAAGTACATTAATTCACTCTCAGTGCATGGATAGTAATCCACTCTCGTTGCAGGGACAGTAATCCACTCCCAGTGCAGGGACAGTAATTCATTCTCTGTGCATGGATAGTAATCCACTCTCGTTGCAGGTACTGTAATCCACTCCCAGTGCAGGGTCAGTAATCCACTCTCAGTGCTGGGATATAAATCCACTCCCAGTGCAGGGACAGTAATCCACTCCCAGTGCAGTGACAGTAACCCACTCCCAGTGCAGGGACAGTAATCCACTCGCAGTACAAGGTCAGAAACCCACACCCAGTGCAGGGACAGTAATCCACTCCCAGTATAGGGATAGTAATCCACTCTCAGTGCAGGGATTGTAATTCACTCTCAGTGCATGCATAGTAATCCACTCTCATTGCAGGGACAGTAATCCACTCCCAGTGCAGGGACAGTAATCCACTCCCAGTGCAGGGAAAGTAATTCACTCTCAGTGCATGGATAGTAATCCATTCTCAGCGCATGGATAGTAATCCATTCTCAGCGCATGGATAGTAATCCACTCTCAGTGAAGGGACAGTAATCCACTCTCAGCGCATGGACAGTAATCCACTCTCAGTGCAGGGACTTTAATCCACTCCCAGTGCAGGGACCGTAATCCACTCCCAGTGCAGGGAGAGTATTCCACTCCCAGTGCAGGGATAGTAATCCAGTCTCAGTGCAGGGATAGTTATACACTCTCAGTGCAGGGATAGTAATCCACTCCCAGTGCAGTGACAGTAACCCACTCCCAGTGCAGTGACAGTAATCCACTCCCAGTACAGGGACAGTAAGCACTCCCAGTGCAGGGACAGTAATCCATTCCCAGTGCAGGGATAGTAATCCATTCCCTGTGCAGGAACATTAATCCACTCACAGTGCTGGGATAGTAATCCACTCCCAGTATAGGGATAGTAATCCACTCTCAGTGCAGGGATTGTGATTCACTCTCAGTGCATGCATAGTAATCCACTCTGATTGCAGGGACAGTAATCCACTCCCAGTGCAGGGACAGTAATTCACTCCCAGTGTAGGGACAGGAATCTAGTCTCAGTGCAGGGAAAGTAATTCACTCTCAGTGCATGGATAGTAATCCATTCACAGTGCATAGATAGTAATCCACTCTCAGTGCAGGGACAGTAATCCACTCCCAGTGCAGTGACAGTAACCCACTCCCAGTGCAGGGACAGTAATCCACTCCCAGTGCAGGGACAGTAATCCACTCCCAGTGCAGGGACAGTAATTCACTCTCAGTGCATGGATCGTAATCCAGTCTCAGTGCAGGGATGGTAATTCACTCTCAGCGTATGGATAGTAATCCAATCTCGTTGCAGGGACAGTAATCCACTCCCAGTGCGGGGACAGTGATCCACTCCCAGTGCAGGGACAGTAATCCACTCCCAGTGCAGTGACAGTAATCCACTCCCAATGCAGTGATAGTAATCCACTCCCAGTGCAGGGACAGTAATCCACTCCCAGTGCAGGGATAGTAATCCACTCCCAGTGTAAGTACAGTAATTCACTCTCAGTGCATGGATAGTAATCCACTCTCGTTGCAGGGACATTAATCCAATCCCAGTGCAGGGACAGTAATTCATTCTCAGTGCATGGATAGTAATCCACTCTCGTTGCAGGGACTGTAATCCACTCCCAGTGCAGGGTCAGTAATCCACTCTCAGTGCTGGGATATAAATCCACTCCCAGTGCAGGGACAGTAATCCACTCCCAGTGCAGTGACAGTAACCCACTCCCAGTGCAGGGACAGTAATCCACTCGCAGTACAAGGTCAGAAACCCACACCCAGTGCAGGGACAGTAATCCACTCCCAGTATAGGGATAGTAATCCACTCTCAGTGCAGCGATTGTAATTCACTCTCAGTGCATGCATAGTAATCCACTCTCATTGCAGGGACAGTAATCCACTCCCAGTGCAGGGACAGTAATTCACTCTCAGTGCATGGATAGTAATCTAGTCTCAGTGCAGGGAAAGTAATTCACTCTCAGTGCATGGATAGTAATCCATTCTCAGCGCATGGATAGTAATCCACTCTCAGTGAAGGGACAGTAATCCACTCTCAGCGCATGGACAGTAATCCACTCTCAGTGCAGGGACTTTAATCCACTCCCAGTGCAGGGACCGTAATCCACTCCCAGTGCAGGGAGAGTATTCCACTCCCAGTGCAGGGATAGTAATCCAGTCTCAGTGCAGGGATAGTTATACACTCTCAGTGCAGGGATAGTAATCCACTCCCAGTGCAGTGACAGTAACCCACTCCCAGTGCAGTGACAGTAATCCACTCCCAGTACAGGGACAGTAAGCACTCCCAGTGCAGGGACAGTAATCCATTCCCAGTGCAGGGATAGTAATCCATTCCCTGTGCAGGAACATTAATCCACTCACAGTGCTGGGATAGTAATCCACTCCCAGTATAGGGATAGTAATCCACTCTCAGTGCAGGGATTGTGATTCACTCTCAGTGCATGCATAGTAATCCACTCTGATTGCAGGGACAGTAATCCACTCCCAGTGCAGGGACAGTAATTCACTCCCAGTGTAGGGACAGGAATCTAGTCTCAGTGCAGGGAAAGTAATTCACTCTCAGTGCATGGATAGTAATCCATTCACAGTGCATAGATAGTAATCCACTCTCAGTGCAGGGACAGTAATCCACTCCCAGTGCAGTGACAGTAACCCACTCCCAGTGCAGGGACAGTAATCCACTCCCAGTGCAGGGACAGTAATCCACTCCCAGTGCAGGGACAGTAATTCACTCTCAGTGCATGGATCGTAATCCAGTCTCAGTGCAGGGATGGTAATTCACTCTCAGCGTATGGATAGTAATCCAATCTCGTTGCAGGGACAGTAATCCACTCCCAGTGCGGGGACAGTGATCCACTCCCAGTGCAGGGACAGTAATCCACTCCCAGTGCAGTGACAGTAATCCACTCCCAATGCAGTGATAGTAATCCACTCCCAGTGCAGGGACAGTAATCCACTCCCAGTGCAGGGATAGTAATCCACTCCCAGTGTAAGTACAGTAATTCACTCTCAGTGCATGGATAGTAATCCACTCTCGTTGCAGGGACATTAATCCAATCCCAGTGCAGGGACAGTAATTCATTCTCAGTGCATGGATAGTAATCCACTCTCGTTGCAGGGACTGTAATCCACTCCCAGTGCAGGGTCAGTAATCCACTCTCAGTGCTGGGATATAAATCCACTCCCAGTGCAGGGACAGTAATCCACTCCCAGTGCAGTGACAGTAACCCACTCCCAGTGCAGGGACAGTAATCCACTCGCAGTACAAGGTCAGAAACCCACACCCAGTGCAGGGACAGTAATCCACTCCCAGTATAGGGATAGTAATCCACTCTCAGTGCAGCGATTGTAATTCACTCTCAGTGCATGCATAGTAATCCACTCTCATTGCAGGGACAGTAATCCACTCCCAGTGCAGGGACAGTAATTCACTCTCAGTGCATGGATAGTAATCTAGTCTCAGTGCAGGGAAAGTAATTCACTCTCAGTGCATGGATAGTAATCCATTCTCAGCGCATGGATAGTAATCCACTCTCAGTGAAGGGACAGTAATCCACTCTCAGCGCATGGACAGTAATCCACTCTCAGTGCAGGGACTTTAATCCACTCCCAGTGCAGGGACCGTAATCCACTCCCAGTGCAGGGAGAGTATTCCACTCCCAGTGCAGGGATAGTAATCCACTCTATGTGCAGGGATAGTAATCCACTCTCAGTGCAGTGACAGTAACCCACTCCCAGTGCAGTGACAGTAATCCACTCCCAGTACAGGGACAGTAATCACTCCCAGTGCAGGGACAGTAATCCATTCCCAGTGCAGGGATAGTAATCCATTCCCTGTGCAGGAACATTAATCCACTCACAGTGCTGGGATAGTAATCCACTCCCAGTGCAGGGATAGTAATCCACTCCCAGTGTAGGGACAGTAATCCACACCCAGTGCAGGGACTGTAATCCACTCCCAGTGCAGGGTCAGTAATCCACTCTCAGTGCTGGGATATTAATCCACTCCCAGTGCAGGGACAGTAATCCACTCCCAGTGCAGTGACAGTAATCCACTCCCAATGCAGTGATAGTAATCCACTCCCAGTGCAGGGACAGTAATCCACTCCCAGTGCGGGGATAGTAATCCACTCCCAGTGTAAGTACAGTAATTCACTCTCAGTGCATGGATAGTAATCCACTCTCGTTGCAGGGACAGTAATCCACTCCCAGTGCAGGGACAGTAATTCATTCTCTGTGCATGGATAGTAATCCACTCTCGTTGCAGGTACTGTAATCCACTCCCAGTGCAGGGTCAGTAATCCACTCTCAGTGCTGGGATATAAATCCACTCCCAGTGCAGGGACAGTAATCCACTCCCAGTGCAGTGACAGTAACCCACTCCCAGTGCAGGGACAGTAATCCACTCGCAGTACAAGGTCAGAAACCCACACCCAGTGCAGGGACAGTAATCCACTCCCAGTATAGGGATAGTAATCCACTCTCAGTGCAGGGATTGTAATTCACTCTCAGTGCATGCATAGTAATCCACTCTCATTGCAGGGACAGTAATCCACTCCCAGTGCAGGGCCAGTAATCCACTCTCAGTGCTGGGATATTAATCCACTCCCAGTGCCGGGACAGTAATCCACTCCCAGTGCAGTGACAGTAATCCACTCCCAATGCAGTGATAGTAATCCACTCCCAGTGTAAGTACAGTAATTCACTCTCAGTGCATGGATAGTAATCCACTCCCAGTGCAGGGACAGTAATTCATTCTCTGTGCATGGATAGTAATCCACTCTCGTTGCAGGGACTGTAATCCACTCCCAGTGCAGGGTCAGTAATCCACTCTCAGTGCTGGGATATAAATCCACTCCCAGTGCAGGGACAGTAATCCACTCCCAGTGCAGTGACAGTAACCCACTCCCAGTGCAGGGACAGTAATCCACTCGCAGTACAAGTTCAGAAACCCACACCCAGTGCAGGGACAGTAATCCACTCCCAGTATAGGGATAGTAATCCACTCTCAGTGCAAGGATTGTAATTCACTCTCAGAGCATGCATAGTAATCCACTCTCATTGCAGGGACAGTAATCCACTCCGAGTGCAGGGACAGTAATTCACTCTCAGTGCATGGATAGTAATCTAGTCTCAGTGCAGGGAAAGTAATTCACTCTCAGTGCATGGATAGTAATCCATTCTCAGCACATGGATAGTAATCCACTCTCAGTGAAGGGACAGTAATCCACTCTCAGCGCATGGACAGTAATCCACTCTCAGTGCAGGGACTTTAATCCACTCCCAGTGCAGGGACCGTAATCCACTCCCAGTGCAGGGAGAGTATTCCACTCCCAGTGCAGGGATAGTAATCCACTCTATGTGCAGGGATAGTTATACACTCTCAGTGCAGGGATAGTAATCCACTCCCAGTGCAGTGACAGTAACCCACTCCCAGTGCAGTGACAGTAATCCACTCCCAGTACAGGGACAGTAAGCACTCCCAGTGCAGGGACAGTAATCCATTCCCAGTGCAGGGATAGTAATCCATTCCCTGTGCAGGAACATTAATCCACTCACAGTGCTGGGATAGTAATCCACTCCCAGTGCAGCGATAGTAATCTACTCCCAGTATAGGGATAGTAATCCACTCTCAGTGCAGGGATTGTGATTCACTCTCAGTGCATGCATAGTAATCCACTCTCATTGCAGGGACAGTAATCCACTCCCAGTGCAGGGACAGTAATCCACACCCAGTGCAGGGACTGTAATCCACTCCCAGTGCAGGGTCAGTAATCCACTCTCAGTGCTGGGATATTAATCCACTCCCAGTGCAGGGACAGTAATCCACTCCCAGTGCAGTGACAGTAATCCACTCCCAATGCAGTGATAGTAATCCACTCCCAGTGCAGGGACAGTAATCCACTCCCAGTGCAGGGACAGTAATCCACTCCCAGTGCAGGGACAGTAATTCACTCTCAGTGCATGGATAGAATTCCAGTCTCAGTGCAGGGACAGTAATTCACTCACAGTGCATGGATAGTAATCCATTCACAGTGCATAGATAGTAATCCACTCTCAGTGCAGGTACAGTAATCCACTCCCAGTGCAGTGACAGTAATGCACTCCCAGTGCAGGGACAGTAATCCACTCCCAATGCAGTGATAGTAATCCACTCCCAGTGCAGGGACAGTAATCCACTCCCAGTGCAGGGACAGTAATCCACTCCCAGTGCAGGGACAGTAATTCACTCTCAGTGCATGGATAGTAATCCAGTCTCAGTGCAGGGACAGTAATTCACTCACAGTGCATGGATAGTAATCCATTCACAGTGCATAGATAGTAATCCACTCTCAGTGCAGGTACAGTAATCCACTCCCAGTGCAGTGACAGTAACCCACTCCCAGTGCAGGGACAGTAATCCACTCCCAGTGCAGGGACAGTAATCCACTCCCAGTGCAGGGACAGTATTCCACTCCCAGTGCAGGGATAGTAATCCACTCCCAGTGCAGGGACAGTATTCCACTCCCAGTGCAGGGATAGTAATCCACTCACAGTGCAGGGATAGTAATCCACTCTCAGTTGAGTGATGGTAATCCACTCCCTGTGCAGGGATAGTAATCCACTCCCAGTGCAGGGATAGTAATCCACTGTCAGTACAGGGATAGTAATCCACTCTCAGTGCAGGGACATTAATCCACTCACAGTGCAGGGAAAGTAATTCACTCTCAGTGCAGTTAGAGTAATCCACTCTCAGTGCAGGGTCCGTAATTCACTCCCAGTGTAGGGACAGGAATCCATTCCCAGCGTAGGGACAGTAATCCACTCCCAGTACAAGGACAGTAACCCACACCCAGTGCAGGGACAGTAATCCACTGCCAGTATAGGGATAGTAATCCACTCTCAGTGCAGGGATGGTAATTCACTCTCAGCGTATGGATAGTAATCCAATCTCGTTGCAGGGACAGTAATCCACTCCCAGTGCGGGGACAGCGATCCACTCCCAGTGCAGGGACAGTAATCCACTCCCAGTGCAGTGACAGTAATCCACTCACAATGCAGTGATAGTAATCCACTCCCAGTGCAGGGACAGTAATCCACTCCCAGTGCAGGGATAGTAATCCACTCCCAGCGTAAGTACAGTAATTCACTCTCAGTGCATGGATAGTAATCCACTCTCGTTGCAGGGACAGTAATCCACTCCTAGTGCAGGGACAGTAATTCATTCTCAGTGCATGGATAGTAATCCACTCTCGTTGCAGGTACTGTAATCCACTCCCAGTGCAGGGTCAGTAATCCACTCTCAGTGCTGGGATATAAATCCACTCCCAGTGCAGGGACAGTAATCCACTCCCAGTGCAGTGACAGTAACCCACTCCCAGTGCAGGGACAGTAATCCACTCGCAGTACAAGGTCAGAAACCCACACCCAGTGCAGGGACAGTAATCCACTCCCAGTATAGGGATAGTAATCCACTCTCAGTGCAGGGATTGTAATTCACTCTCAGTGCATGCATAGTAATCCACTCTCATTGCAGGGACAGTAATCCACTCCCAGTGCAGGGACAGTCATTCACTCTCAGTGCATGGATAGTAATCTAGTCTCAGTGCAGGGAAAGTAATTCACTCTCAGCGCATGGATAGTAATCCATTCTCAGCGCATGGATAGTAATCCACTCTCAGTGAAGGGACAGTAATCCACTCTCAGCGCGTGGACAGTAATCCACTCTCAGTGCAGGGACTTTAATCCACTCCCAGTGCAGGGACCGTAATCCACTCCCAGTGCAGGGAGAGTATTCCACTCCCAGTGCAGGGATAGTAATCCACTCTATGTGCAGGGATAGTAATCCACTCTCAGTGCAGGGATAGTAATCCACTCCCAGTGCAGTGACAGTAACCCACTCCCAGTGCAGTGACAGTAATCCACTCCCAGCACAGGGACAGTAATCACTCCCAGTGCAGGGACAGTAATCCATTCCCAGTGCAGGGATAGTAATCCATTCCCTGTGCAGGAACATTAATCCACTCACAGTGCTGGGATAGTAATCCACTCCCAGTGCAGGGATAGTAATCCACTCCCAGTGCAGGGACAGTAATCCACACCCAGTGCAGGGACTGTAATCCACTCCCAGTGCAGGGTCAGTAATCCACTCTCAGTGCTGGGATAGTAATCCACTCCCAGTGCAGGGACAGTAATCCACTCCCAGTGCAGTGACAGTAATCCACTCCCAATGCAGTGATAGTAATCCACTCGCAGTGCAGGGACAGTAATCCACTCCCAGTGCGGGGATAGTAATCCACTCCCAGTGTAAGTACAGTAATTCACTCTCAGTGCATGGATAGTAATCCACTCTCGTTGCAGGGACAGTAATCCACTCCCAGTGCAGGGACAGTAATCCACTCTCAGTGCTGGGATATAAATCCACTCCCAGTGCAGAGACAGTAATCCACTCCCAGTGCGGGGATAGTAATCCACTCCCAGTGTAAGTACAGTAATTCACTCTCAGTGCATGGATAGTAATCCACTCTCGTTGCAGGGACTGTAATCCACTCCCAGTGCAGGGTCAGTAATCCACTCTCAGTGCTGGGATATAAATCCACTCCCAGTGCAGGGACAGTAATCCACTCCCAGTGCAGTGACAGTAACCCACTCCCAGTGCAGGGACAGTAATCCACTCGCAGTACAAGGTCAGAAACCCACACCCAGTGCAGGGACAGTAATCCACTCCCAGTATAGGGATAGTAATCCACTCTCAGTGCAGGGATTGTAATTCACTCTCAGTGCATGCATAGTAATCCACTCTCATTGCAGGGACAGTAATCCACTCCCAGTGCAGGGACAGTAATTCACTCTCAGTGCATGGATAGTAATCTAGTCTCAGTGCAGGGAAAGTAATTCACTCTCAGTGCATGGATAGTAATCCATTCTCAGCGCATGGATAGTAATCCACTCTCAGCGCATGGACAGTAATCCACTCTCAGTGCAGGGACTTTAATCCACTCCCAGTGCAGGGACCGTAATCCACTCCCAGTGCAGGGAGAGTATTCCACTCCCAGTGCAGGGATAGTAATCCAGTCTCAGTGCAGGGATAGTGAAACACTCTCAGTGCAGGGATAGTAATCCACTCCCAGTGCAGTGACAGTAACCCACTCCCAGTGCAGTGACAGTAATCCACTCCCAGTACAGGGACAGTAAGCACTCCCAGTGCAGGGACAGTAATCCATTCCCAGTTCAGGGATAGTAATCCATTCCCTGTGCAGGAACATTAATCCACTCACAGTGCTGGGATAGTAATCCACTCCCAGTGCAGGGATAGTAATCCACTCCCAGTATAGGGATAGTAATCCACTCTCAGTGCAGGGATTGTGATTCACTCTCAGTGCATGCATAGTAATCCACTCTGATTGCAGGGACAGTAATCCACTCCCAGTGCAGGGACAGTAATTCACTCTCAGTGCATGGATAGTAATCTAGTCTCAGTGCAGGGAAAGTAATTCACTCTCAGTGCATGGATAGTAATCCATTCACAGTGCATAGATAGTAATCCACTCTCAGTGCAGGGACAGTAATCCACTCCCAGTGCAGTGACAGTAACCCACTCCCAGTGCAGGGACAGTAATCCACTCCCAGTGCAGGGACAGTAATTCACTCTCAGTGCATGGATAGTAATCCAGTCTCAGTGCAGGGACAGTAATTCACTCTCAGTGCATGGATAGTAATCCATTCACAGTGCATAGATAGTAATCCACTCTCAGTGCAGGTACTGTAATCCACTCCCAGTGCAGTGACAGTAACCCACTCCCAGTGCAGGGTCAGTAATCCACTCCCAGTGCAGGGATAGTAATCCACTCTCAGTTGAGTGATGGTAATCCACTCCCTGTGCAGGGATAGTAATCCACTCCCAGTGCAGGGATAGTAATCCACTGTCAGTACAGGGATAGTAATCCACTCTCAGTGCAGGGACATTAATCCACTCACAGTGCAGGGAAAGTAATTCACTCTCAGTGCAGTTAGAGTAATCCACTCTCAGTGCAGGGTCCGTAATTCACTCCCAGTGTAGGGACAGGAATCCATTCCCAGCGTAGGGACAGTAATCCACTCCCAGTACATGGACAGTAACCCACACCCAGTGCAGGGACAGTAATCCACTGCCAGTATAGGGATAGTAATCCACTCTCAGTGCAGGGATGGTAATTCACTCTCAGCGTATGGATAGTAATCCAATCTCGTTGCAGGGACAGTAATCCACTCCCAGTGCGGGGACAGTGATCCACTCCCAGTGCAGGGACAGTAATCCACTCCCAGTGCAGTGACAGTAATCCACTCCCAATGCAGTGATAGTAATCCACTCCCAGTGCAGGGACAGTAATCCACTCCCAGTGCAGGGATAGTAATCCACTCCCAGTGTAAGTACAGTAATTCACTCTCAGTGCATGGATTGTAATCCACTCTCGTTGCAGGGACAGTAATCCACTCCCAGTGCAGGGACAGTAATTCATTCTCAGTGCATGGATAGTAATCCACTCTCGTTGCAGGGACTGTAATCCACTCCCAGTGCAGGGTCAGTAATCCACTCTCAGTGCTGGGATATAAATCCACTCCCAGTGCAGGGACAGTAATCCACTCCCAGTGCAGTGACAGTAACCCACTCCCAGTGCAGGGACAGTAATCCACTCGCAGTACAAGGTCAGAAACCCACACCCAGTGCAGGGACAGTAATCCACTCCCAGTATAGTGATAGTAATCCACTCTCAGTGCAGCGATTGTAATTCACTCTCAGTGCATGCATAGTAATCCACTCTCATTGCAGGGACAGTAATCCACTCCCAGTGCAGGGACAGTAATTCACTCTCAGTGCATGGATAGTAATCTAGTCTCAGTGCAGGGAAAGTAATTCACTCTCAGTGCATGGATAGTAATCCATTCTCAGCGCATGGATAGTAATCCACTCTCAGTGAAGGGACAGTAATCCACTCTCAGCGCATGGACAGTAATCCACTCTCAGTGCAGGGACTTTAATCCACTCCCAGTGCAGGGACCGTAATCCACTCCCAGTGCAGGGAGAGTATTCCACTCCCAGTGCAGGGATAGTAATCCACTCTATGTGCAGGGATAGTAATCCACTCTCAGTGCAGGGATAGTAATCCACTCCCAGTGCAGTGACAGTAACCCACTCCCAGTGCAGTGACAGTAATCCACTCCCAGTACAGGGACAGTAAGCACTCCCAGTGCAGGGACAGTAATCCATTCCCAGTGCAGGGATAGTAATCCATTCCCTGTGCAGGAACATTAATCCACTCCCAGTGCAGGGATAGTAATCCACTCCCAGTGTAAGTACAGTAATTCACTCTCAGTGCATGGATAGTAATCCACTCTCGTTGCAGGGACAGTAATCCACTCCCAGTGCAGGGACAGTAATTCATTCTCAGTGCATGGATAGTAATCCACTCTCGTTGCAGGGACTGTAATCCACTCCCAGTGCAGGGTCAGTAATCCACTCTCCGTGCTGGGATATAAATCCACTCCCAGTGCAGGGACAGTAATCCACTCCCAGTGCAGTGACAGTAACCCACTCCCAGTGCAGGGACAGTAATCCACTCGCAGTACAAGGTCAGAAACCCACACCCAGTGCAGGGACAGTAATCCACTCCCAGTATAGGGATAGAAATCCACTCTCAGTGCAGCGATTGTAATTCACTCTCAGTGCATGCATAGTAATCCACTCTCATTGCAGGGACAGTAATCCACTCCCAGTGCAGGGACAGTCATTCACTCTCAGTGCATGGATAGTAATCTAGTCTCAGTGCAGGGAAAGTAATTCACTCTCAGTGCATGGATAGTAATCCATTCTCAGCGCATGGATAGTAATCCACTCTCAGTGAAGGGACAGTAATCCACTCTCAGCGCATGGACAGTAATCCACTCTCAGTGCAGGGACTTTAATCCACTCCCAGTGCAGGGACCGTAATCCACTCCCAGTGCAGGGAGAGTATTCCACTCCCAGTGCAGGGATAGTAATCCACTCTATGTGCAGGGATAGTAATCCACTCTCAGTGCAGGGATAGTAATCCACTCCCAGTGCAGTGACAGTAACCCACTCCCAGTGCAGTGACAGTAATCCACTCCCAGTGCAGGGACAGTAATCCATTCCCAGTGCAGTGATAGTAATCCATTCCCTGTGCAGGAACATTAATCCACTCACAGTGCTGGGATAGTAATCCACTCCCAGTGCGGGGATAGTAATCCACTCCCAGTGCAGGGACAGTAATCCACTCCCAGTGCAGGGATAGTAATCCACTCTCAGTGCAGGGATAGTAACCCACTCCCAGTGCAGGGATATTAATCTACTCCATGTGCAGTGCCAGTAACCCACTCCCAGTGCAGTGACAGTAATCCACTCCCAGTGCTGGGACCGTAATCCACTCCCAGTGCGGGGACAGTGATCCACTCCCAGTGCAGGGATAGTAATCCACTCCCAGTGCAGGGATAGTAATCCACTCCCAGTGCAGTGACAGTAATCCACTCTCAGTACAGTGATAGTAATCCACTCCCAGTGCAGGGTCAGTAATCCACTCTCAGTGCTGGGATATTAATCCACTCCCAGTGCAGGGACCGTAATCCACTCCCAGTGCAGTGACAGTAATCCACTCCCAATGCAGTGATAGTAATCCACTCCCAGTGCAGGGACAGTAATCCACTCCCAGTGCAGGGATAGTAATCCACTCTCAGTGTAGGTACAGTAATTCACTCTCAGTGCATGGATAGTAATCCACTCTCGTTGCAGGGACAGTAATCCACTCCCAGTGCAGGGACAGTAATTCATTCTCAGTGCATGGATAGTAATCCACTCTCGTTGCAGGGACTGTAATCCACTCCCAGTGCAGGGTCAGTAATCCACTCTCAGTGCTGGGATATTAATCCACTCCCAGTGCAGGGACAGTAATCCACTCCCAGTGCAGTGACAGTAAGCCACTCCCAGTGCAGGGATAGTAATCCACTCCCAGTGCAGGGATAGTAATCCACTCTCAGTGCAGGGATAGTAAACCACTCCCAGTGCAGGGATATTAATCTACTCCATGTGCCGTGACAGTAACCCACTCCCAGTGCAGTGACAGTAATTCACTCCCAGTGCAGGGACCGTAATCCACTCCCAATGCAGTGACAGTAACCCACTCCCAGTGCAGGGACAGTAATCCACTCCCAGTACAAGGTCAGAAACCCACACCCAGTGCAGGGACAGTAATCCACTCCCAGTATAGGGATAGTAATCCACTCTCAGTGCAGGGATTGTGATTCACTCTCAGTGCATGCATAGTAATCCACTCTCATTACAGGGACAGTAATCCACTCCCAGTGCAGGGACAGTAATTCACTCTCAGTGCATGGATAGTAATCTAGTCTCAGTGCAGGGAAAGTAATTCACTCTCAGTGCATGGATAGTAATCCATTCACAGTGCATAGATAGTAATCCACTCTCAGTGCAGGGATAGTAATCCACTCTATGTGCAGGGATAGTAATCCACTCTCAGTGCAGGGACTTTAATCCACTCCCAGTGCAGGGACCGTAATCCACTCCCAGTGCAGGGAGAGTATTCCACTCCCAGTGCAGGGATAGTAATCCACTCTATGTGCAGGGATAGTAATCCACTCTCAGTGCAGGGATAGTAATCCACTCCCAGTGCAGTGACAGTAACCCACTCCCAGTGCAGTGACAGTAATCCACTCCCACTGCAGGGACAGTAATCCATTCCCAGTGCAGTGATAATAATCCATTCCCTGTGCAGGAACATTAATCCACTCACAGTGCTGGGATAGTAATCCACTCCCAGTGCGGGGATAGTAATCCACTCCCAGTGCAGGGACAGTAATCCACTCCCAGTGCAGGGATAGTAATCCACTCTCAGTGCAGGGATAGTAACCCACTCCCAGTGCCGGGATATTAATCTACTCCATGTGCAGTGCCAGTAACCCACTCCCAGTGCAGTGACAGTAATCCACTCCCAGTGCAGGGACCGTAATCCACTCCCAGTGCGGGGACAGTGATCCACTCCCAGTGCAGGGATAGTAATCCACTCCCAGTGCAGGGATAGTAATCCACTCCCAGTGCAGTGACAGTAATCCACTCTCAGTACAGTGATAGTAATCCACTCCCAGTGCAGGGTCAGTAATCCACTCTCAGTGCTGGGATATTAATCCACTCCCAGTGCAGGGACCGTAATCCACTCCCAGTGCAGTGACAGTAATCCACTCCCAATGCAGTGATAGTAATCCACTCCCAGTGCAGGGACAGTAATCCACTCCCAGTGCAGGGATAGTAATCCACTCCCAGTGTAGGTACAGTAATTCACTCTCAGTGCATGGATAGTAATCCACTCTCGTTGCAGGGACAGTAATCCACTCCCAGTGCAGGGACAGTAATTCATTCTCAGTGCATGGATAGTAATCCACTCTCGTTGCAGGGACTGTAATCCACTCCCAGTGCAGGGTCAGTAATTCACTCTCAGTGCTGGGATATTAATCCACTCCCAGTGCAGGGACAGTAATCCACTCCCAGTGCAGTGACAGTAACCCACTCCCAGTGCAGTGACAGTAATCCACTCCCACTGCAGGGACAGTAATCCATTCCCAGTGCAGTGATAGTAATCCATTCCCTGTGCAGGAACATTAATCCACTCACAGTGCTGGGATAGTAATCCACTCCCAGTGCGGGGATAGTAATCCACTCCCAGTGCGGGGACAGTGATCCACTCCCAGTGCAGGGATAGTAATCCACTCTCAGTGCAGGGATAGTAACCCACTCCCAGTGCAGGGATATTAATCTACTCCATGTGCAGTGCCAGTAACCCACTCCCAGTGCAGTGACAGTAATCCACTCCCAGTGCAGGGACCGTAATCCACTCCCAGTGCGGGGACAGTGATCCACTCCCAGTGCAGGGATAGTAATCCACTCCCAGTGCAGGGATAGTAATCCACTCCCAGTGCAGTGACAGTAATCCACTCTCAGTACAGTGATAGTAATCCACTCCCAGTGCAGGGTCAGTAATCCACTCTCAGTGCTGGGATATTAATCCACTCCCAGTGCAGGGACCGTAATCCACTCCCAGTGCAGTGACAGTAATCCACTCCCAATGCAGTGATAGTAATCCACTCCCAGTGCAGGGACAGTAATCCACTCCCAGTGCAGGGATAGTAATCCACGCCCAGTGTAGGTACAGTAATTCACTCTCAGTGCATGGATAGTAATCCACTCTCGTTGCAGGGACAGTAATCCACTCCCAGTGCAGGGACAGTAATTCATTCTCAGTGCATGGATAGTAATCCACTCTCGTTGCAGGGACTGTAATCCACTCCCAGTGCAGGGTCAGTAATCCACTCTCAGTGCTGGGATATTAATCCACTCCCAGTGCAGGGACAGTAATCCACTCCCAGTGCAGTGACAGTAACCCACTCCCAGTACAGGGATAGTAATCCACTCCCAGTGCAGGGATAGTAATCCACTCTCAGTGCAGGGATAGTAAACCACTCCCAGTGCAGGGATATTAATCTACTCCATGTGCCGTGACAGTAACCCACTCCCAGTGCAGTGACAGTAATCCACTCCCAGTGCAGGGACCGTAATCCACTCCCAATGCAGTGACAGTAACCCACTCCCAGTGCAGGGACAGTAATCCACTCCCAGTACAAGGTCAGAAACCCACACCCAGTGCAGGGACAGTAATCCACTCCCAGTATAGGGATAGTAATCCACTCTCAGTGCAGGGATTGTGATTCACTCTCAGTGCATGCATAGTAATCCACTCTCATTGCAGGGACAGTAATCCACTCCCAGTGCAGGGACAGTAATTCACTCTCAGTGCATGGATAGTAATCTAGTCTCAGTGCAGGGAAAGTAATTCACTCTCAGTGCATGGATAGTAATCCATTCACAGTGCATAGATAGTAATCCACTCTCAGTGCAGGGATAGTAATCCACTCTATGTGCAGGGATAGTAATCCACTCTCAGTGCAGGGACTTTAATCCACTCCCAGTGCAGGGACCGTAATCCACTCCCAGTGCAGGGAGAGTATTCCACTCCCAGTGCAGGGATAGTAATCCACTCTATGTGCAGGGATAGTAATCCACTCTCAGTGCAGGGATAGTAATCCACTCCCAGTGCAGTGACAGTAACCCACTCCCAGTGCAGTGACAGTAATCCACTCCCAGTGCAGGGACAGTAATACATTCCCAGTGCAGTGATAATAATCCATTCCCTGTGCAGGAACATTAATCCACTCACAGTGCTGGGATAGTAATCCACTCCCAGTGCGGGGATAGTAATCCACTCCCAGTGCAGGGACAGTAATCCACTCCCAGTGCAGGGATAGTAATCCACTCTCAGTGCAGGGATAGTAACCCACTCCCAGTGCAGGGATATTAATCTACTCCATGTGCAGTGCCAGTAACCCACTCCCAGTGCAGTGACAGTAATCCACTCCCAGTGCAGGGACCGTAATCCACTCCCAGTGCGGGGACAGTGATCCACTCCCAGTGCAGGGATAGTAATCCACTCCCAGTGCAGGGATAGTAATCCACTCCCAGTGCAGTGACAGTAATCCACTCTCAGTACAGTGATAGTAATCCACTCCCAGTGCAGGGACAATAATTCACTCTCAGTTCATGGATAGTAATCTAGTCTCAGTGCAGGGAAAGTAATTCACTCTCAGTGCATGGATAGTAATCCATTCACAGTGCATAGATAGTAATCCACTCTCAGTGCAGGGACAGTAATCCACTCCCAGTGCAGTGACAGTAACCCACTCTCAGTGCAGGGACAGTAATCCACTCCCAGTGCAGGGACAGTAATCCACTCCCAGTGCAGGGTCAGTAATCCACTCCCAGTGCATGGACAGTATTCCACTCCCAGTGCAGGGATAGTAATCCACTCACAGTGCAGGGATAGTAATCCACTCTCAGTTGAGTGATGGTAATCCACTCCCTGTGCAGGGATAGTAATCCACTCCCAGTGCAGGGATAGTAATCCACTGTCAGTACAGGGATAGTAATCCACTCTCAGTGCAGGGACATTAATCCACTCACAGTGCAGGGAAAGTAATTCACTCTCAGTGCAGTTAGAGTAATCCACTCTCAGCGCAGGGTCCGTAATTCACTCCCAGTGTAGGGACAGGAATCCATTCCCAGCGTAGGGACAGTAATCCACTCCCAGTACAAGGACAGTAACCCACACCCAGTGCAGGGATAGTAATCCACTCCCAGTGCAGTGACAGTAATCCACTCTCAGTACAGTGATAGTAATCCACTCCCAGTGCAGGGTCAGTAATCCACTCTCAGTGCTGGGATATTAATCCACTCCCAGTGCAGGGACCGTAATCCACTCCCAGTGCAGTGACAGTAATCCACTCCCAATGCAGTGATAGTAATCCACTCCCAGTGCAGGGACAGTAATCCACTCCCAGTGCAGGGATAGTAATCCACTCCCAGTGTAGGTACAGTAATTCACTCTCAGTGCATGGATAGTAATCCACTCTCGTTGCAGGGACAGTAATCCACTCCCAGTGCAGGGACAGTAATTCATTCTCAGTGCATGGATAGTAATCCACTCTCGTTGCAGGGACTGTAATCCACTCCCAGTGCAGGGTCAGTAATTCACTCTCAGTGCTGGGATATTAATCCACTCCCAGTGCAGGGACAGTAATCCACTCCCAGTGCAGTGACAGTAACCCACTCCCAGTGCAGGGATAGTAATCAACTCCCAGTGCAGGGATAGTAATCCACTCTCAGTGCAGGGATAGTAAACCACTCCCAGTGCAGGGATATTAATCTACTCCATGTGCCGTGACAGTAACACACTCCGAGTGCAGTGACAGTAATCCACTCCCAGTGCAGGGACCGTAATCCACTCCCAATGCAGTGACAGTAACCCACTCCCAGTGCAGGGACAGTAATCCACTCCCAGTACAAGGTCAGAAACCCACACCCAGTGCAGGGACAGTAATCCACTCCCAGTATAGGGATAGTAATCCACTCTCAGTGCAGGGATTGTGATTCACTCTCAGTGCATGCATAGTAATCCACTCTCATTGCAGGGACAGTAATCCACTCCCAGTGCAGGGACAGTAATTCACTCTCAGTGCATGGATAGTAATCTAGTCTCAGTGCAGGGAAAGTAATTCACTCTCAGTGCATGGATAGTAATCCATTCACAGTGCATAGATAGTAATCCACTCTCAGTGCAGGGACAGTAATCCACTCCCAGTGCAGTGACAGTAACCCACTCTCAGTGCAGGGACAGTAATCCACTCCCAGTGCAGGGACAGTAATCCACTCCCAGTGCAGGGTCAGTAATCCACTCCCAGTGCATGGACAGTATTCCACTCCCAGTGCAGGGATAGTAATCCACTCACAGTGCAGGGATAGTAATCCACTCTCAGTTGAGTGATGGTAATCCACTCCCTGTGCAGGGATAGTAATCCACTCCCAGTGCAGGGATAGTAATCCACTGTCAGTACAGGGATAGTAATCCACTCTCAGTGCAGGGACATTAATCCACTCACAGTGCAGGGAAAGTAATTCACTCTCAGTGCAGTTAGAGTAATCCACTCTCAGCGCAGGGTCCGTAATTCACTCCCAGTGTAGGGACAGGAATCCATTCCCAGCGTAGGGACAGTAATCCACTCCCAGTACAAGGACAGTAACCCACACCCAGTGCAGGGACAGTAATCCACTGCCAGTATAGGGATAGTAATCCACTCTCAGTGCAGGGATGGTAATTCACTCTCAGCGTATGGATAGTAACCCAATCTCGTTGCAGGGACAGTAATCCACTCCCAGTGCGGGGACAGTGATCCACTCCCAGTGCAGGGATAGTAGACCACTCCCAGTGCAGTGACAGTAATCCACACCCAGTGCAGGGACTGTAATCCACTCCCAGTGCATGGATAGTAATCCAGTCTCAGTGCAGGGAAAGTAATTCACTCTCAGTGCATGGATAGTAATCCATTCACAGTGCATAGATAGTAATCCACTCTCAGTGCAGGGACAGTAATCCACTCCCAGTGCAGTGACAGTAACCCACTCCCAGTGCAGGGACAGTAATCCACTCCCAGTGCAGGGACAGTAATCCACTCCCAGTGCAGGGACAGTAATTCACTCTCAGTGCATGGATAGTAATCCAGTCTCAGTGCAGGGACAGTAATTCACTCTCAGTGCATGGATAGTAATCCATTCACAGTGCATAGATAGTAATCCACTCTCAGTGCAGGTACAGTAATCCTCTCCCAGTGCAGGGACCGTAATCCACTCCCAGTGCAGGGACAGTGATCCACTCCCAGTGCAGGGATAGTAATCCACTCCCAGTGCAGGGATAGTAATCCACTCCCAGTGCAGTGACAGTAATCCACTCCCAGTGCAGGGTCAGTAATCCACTCTCAGTGCTGGGATATTATTCCACTCCCAGTGCAGGGACAGTAATCCACTCCCAGTGCAGTGACAGTAACCCACTCCCAGTGCAGGGACAGTAATCCACTCCCAGTGCAGGGACAGTATTCCACTCCCAGTGCAGGGATAGTAATCCACTCACAGTGCAGGGATAGTAATCCACTCTCAGTTGCGTGATGGTAATCCACTCCCTGTGCACGGATAGTAATCCACTCCCAGTGCAGGGATAGTAATCCACTGTCAGTACAGGGATAGTAATCCACTCTCAGTGCAGGGACATTAATCCACTCACAGTGCAGGGAAAGTAATTCACTCTCAGTGCAGTTAGAGTAATCCACTCTCAGTGCAGGGTCCGTAATTCACTCCCAGTGTAGGGACAGGAATCCATTCCCAGCGTAGGGACAGTAATCCACTCCCAGTACAAGGACAGTAACCCACACCCAGTGCAGGGACAGTAATCCACTGCCAGTATAGGGATAGTAATCCACTCTCAGTGCAGGTATGGTAATTCACTCTCAGCGTATGGATAGTAATCCAATCTCGTTAAAGGGACAGTAATCCACTCCCAGTGCAGGGACAGTAATTCAGTCTCAGTGCATGGATAGTAATCCACTCTCAGTGCAGGGACAGTAATTCACTCTCAGTGCATGGATAGTTATCCATTCTCAGTGCATGGATAGTAATCCACTCTCAGTGAAGGGACAGTAATCCACTCTCAGCGCATGGACAGTAATCCACTCTCAGTGCAGGGACTTTAATCCACTCCCAATGCAGGGACCGTAATCCATTCCCAGTGCAGGGAGAGTATTCCACTCCCAGTGCAGGGATAGTAATCCACTCTATGTGCAGGGATAGTAATCCACTCTCAGTGCAGGGATAGTAATCCACTCCCAGTGCAGTGACAGTAACCCACTCCCAGTGCAGGGACAGTAATCCACACCCAGTGCAGGGACTGTAATCCACTCCCAGTGCAGGGTCAGTAATCCACTCTCCGTGCTGGGATATTAATCCACTCCCAGTGCAGGGACAGTAATCCACTCCCAGTGCAGTGACAGTAACCCACTCCCAGTGCAGGGACAGTAATCCACTCGCAGTACAAGGTCAGAAACCCACACCCAGTGCAGGGACAGTAATCCACTCCCAGTATAGGGATAGTAATCCACTCTCAGTGCAGGGATTGTAATTCACGTTCAGTGCATGCATAGTAATCCACTCTCATTGCAGGGACAGTAATCCACTCCCAGTGCAGGGACAGTAATTCACTCACAGTGCATGGATAGTAATCTAGTCTCAGTGCAGGGAAAGTAATTCACTCTCAGTGCATGGATAGTAATCCATTCTCAGCGCATGGATAGTAATCCACTCTCAGTGAAGGGACAGTAATCCACTCTCAGCGCATGAACAGTAATCCACTCTCAGTGCAGGGACTTTAATCCACTCCCAGTGCAGGGACCGTAATCCACTCCCAGTGCAGGGAGAGTATTCCACTCCCAGTGCAGGGATAGTAATCCACTCTATGTGCAGGGATAGTAATCCACTCTCAGTGCAGGGATAGTAATCCACTCCCAGTGCAGTGACCGTAACCCACTCCCAGTGCAGGGACAGTAATCCACTCCCAGTACAGGGACAGTAATCACTCCCAGTGCAAGGACAGTAATCCATTCCCAGTGCAGGGATAGTAATCCATTCCCTGTGCAGGAACATTAATCCACTCACAGTGCTGGGATAGTAATCCACTCCCAGTGCAGGGACCGTAATCCACTCCCAGTGCAGGGACAGTAATCCACTCCCAGTGCAGGGATAGTAACCCACTCCCAGTGCAGGGATATTAATCAACTCCCTGTGCAGTGACAGTAACCCACTCCCAGTGCAGTGACAGTAATCCACTCCCAGTGCAGGGACCGTAATCCACTCCCAGTGCGGGGACAGTGATCCACTCCCAGTGCAGGGATAGTAATCCACTCCCAGTGCAAGGATAGTAATCCACTGTCAGTACAGGGATAGTAATCCACTCTCAGTGCAGGGACATTAATCCACTCACAGTGCAGGGAAAGTAATTCACTCTCAGTGCAGTTAGAGTAATCCACTCTCAGTGCAGGGTCCGTAATTCACTCCCAGTGTAGGGACAGGAATCCATTCCCAGCGTAGGGACAGTAATCCACTCCCAGTACAAGGACAGTAACCCACACCCAGTGCAGGGACAGTAATCCACTGCCAGTATAGGGATAGTAATCCACTCTCAGTGCAGGGATGGTAATTCACTCTCAGCGTATGGATAGTAATCCAATCTCGTTGCAGGGACAGTAATCCACTCCCAGTGCGGGGACAGTGATCCACTCCCAGTGCAGGGATAGTAATCCACTCCCAGTGCAGGGACAGTAATCCACACCCAGTGCAGGGACTGTAATCCACTCCCAGTGCAGGGTCAGTAATCCACTCTCAGTGCTGGGATATTAATCCACTCCCACTGCGGGGACAGTAATCCACTCCCAGTGCAGTGATAGTAATCCACTCCCAATGCAGTGATAGTAATCCACTCCCAGTGCAGGGACAGTAATCCACTCCCAGTGCAGGGATAGTAATCCACTCCCAGTGTAAGTACAGTAATTCACTCTCAGTGCATGGATAGTAATCCACTCTCGTTGCAGGGACAGTAATCCACTCCCAGTGCAGGGACAGTAATTCATTCTCAGTGCATGGATCGTAATCCACTCTCGTTGCAGGGACTGTAATCCACTCCCAGTGCAGGGTCAGTAATCCACTCTCAGTGCTGGGATATAAATCCACTCCCAGTGCAGGGACAGTAATCCACTCCCAGTGCAGTGACAGTAACCCACTCCCAGTGCAGGGACAGTAATCCACTCGCAGTACAAGGTCAGAAACCCACACCCAGTGCAGGGACAGTAATCCACTCCCAGTATAGGGATAGTAATCCACTCTCAGTGCAGGGATTGTAATTCACTCTCAGTGCATGCATAGTAATCCACTCTCATTGCAGGGACAGTAATCCACTCCCAGTGCAGGGACAGTAATTCACTCTCAGTGCATGGATAGTAATCTAGTCTCAGTGCAGGGAAAGTAATTCACTCTCAGTGCATGGATAGTAATCCATTCTCAGCGCATGGATAGTAATCCACTCTCAGTGAAGGGACAGTAATCCACTCTCAGCGCATGGACAGTAACCCACTCTCAGTGCAGGGACTTTAATCCACTCCCAGTGCAGGGACCATAATCCACTCCCAGTGCAGGGAGACTATTCCACTCCCAGTGCAGGGATAGTAATCCACTCTATGTGCAGGGATAGTTATACACTCTCAGTGCAGGGATAGTAATCCACTCCCAGTGCAGTGATAGTATAACACTCCCAGTGCAGTGACAGTAATCCACTCCCAGTACAGGGACAGTAAGCACTCCCAGTGCAGGGACAGTAATCCATTCCCAGTGCAGGGATAGTAATCCATTCCCTGTGCAGGAACATTAATCCACTCACAGTGCTGGGATAGTAATCCACTCCCAGTGCAGGGATAGTAATCCACTCTCATTGCAGGGACAGTAATCCACTCCCAGTGCAGGGACAGTAATTCACTCTCAGTGCATGGATAGTAATCTAGTCTCAGTGCAGGGAAAGTAATTCACTCTCAGTGCATGGATAGTAATCCATTCACAGTGCATAGATAGTAATCCACTCTCAGTGCAGGTACAGTAATCAGCTCCCAGTGCAGTGACAGTAACCCACTCCCAGTGCAGGGACAGTAATCCACTCCCAGTGCAGGGACAGTAATCCACTCCCAGTGCAGGGACAGTATTCCACTCCCAGTGCAGGGATAGTAATCCACTCACAGTGCAGGGATAGTAATCCACTCTCAGTTGCGTGATGGTAATCCACTCCCTGTGCAGGGATAGTAATCCACTCCCAGTGCAGGGATAGTAATCCACTGTCAGTACAGGGATAGTAATCCACTCTCAGTGCAGAGACATTAATCCACTCACAGTGCAGGGAAAGTAATTCACTCTCAGTGCAGTTAGAGTAATCCACTCTCAGTGCAGGGTCCGTAATTCACTCCCAGTGTAGGGACAGGAATCCATTCCCAGCGTAGGGACAGTAATCCACTCCCAGTACAAGGACAGTAACCCACACCCAGTGCAGGGACAGTCATCCACTGCCAGTATAGGGATAGTAATCCACTCTCAGTGCAGGGATGGTAATTCACTCTCAGCGTATGGATAGTAATCCAATCTCGTTGCAGGGACAGTAATCCACTCCCAGTGCGGGGACAGTGATCCACTGCCAGTGCAGGGACAGTAATCCACTCCCAGTGCAGTGACAGTAATCCACACCCCGTGCAGTGATAGTAACCCACTCCCAGTGCAGTGACAGTAATCCACTCCCAGTACAGGGACAGTAAGCACTCCCAGTGCAGGGACAGTAATCCATTCCCAGTGCAGGGATAGTAATCCATTCCCTGTGCAGGAACATTAATCCACTCACAGTGCTGGGATAGTAATCCACTCCCAGTGCAGGGATAGTAATCCACACCCAGTATAGGGATAGTAATCCACTCTCAGTGCAGGGATTGTGATTCACTCTCAGTGCATGCATAGTAATCCACTCTCATTGCAGGGACAGTAATCCACTCCCAGTGCAGGGACAGTAATTCACTCTCAGTGCATGGATAGTAATCTAGTCTCAGTGCAGGGAAAGTAATTCACTCTCAGTGCATGGATAGTAATCCATTCACAGTGCATAGATAGTAATCCACTCTCAGTGCAGGTACAGTAATCAGCTCCCAGTGCAGTGACAGTAACCCACTCCCAGTGCAGGGACAGTAATCCACTCCCAGTGCAGGGACAGTAATCCACTCCCAGTGCAGGGACAGTATTCCACTCCCAGTGCAGGGATAGTAATCCACTCACAGTGCAGGGATAGTAATCCACTCTCAGTTGCGTGATGGTAATCCACTCCCTGTGCAGGGATAGTAATCCACTCCCAGTGCAGGGATAGTAATCCACTGTCAGTACAGGGATAGTAATCCACTCTCAGTGCAGAGACATTAATCCACTCACAGTGCAGGGAAAGTAATTCACTCTCAGTGCAGTTAGAGTAATCCACTCTCAGTGCAGGGTCCGTAATTCACTCCCAGTGTAGGGACAGGAATCCATTCCCAGCGTAGGGACAGTAATCCACTCCCAGTACAAGGACAGTAACCCACACCCAGTGCAGGGACAGTAATCCACTGCCAGTATAGGGATAGTAATCCACTCTCAGTGCAGGGATGGTAATTCACTCTCAGCGTATGGATAGTAATCCAATCTCGTTGCAGGGACAGTAATCCACTCCCAGTGCAGGGACAGTGATCCACTCCCAGTGCAGGGACAGTAATCCACTCCCAGTGCAGTGACAGTAATCCACTCCCAATGCAGTGATAGTAATCCACTCCCAGTGCAGGGACAGTAATCCACTCCCAGTGCAGGGATAGTAATCCACTCCCAGTGTAAGTACAGTAATTCACTCTCAGTGCATGGATAGTAATCCACTCTCGTTGCAGGGACAGTAATCCACTCCCAGTGCAGGGACAGTAATTCATTCTCAGTGCATGGATCGTAATCCACTCTCGTTGCAGGGACTGTAATCCACTCCCAGTGCAGGGTCAGTAATCCACTCTCAGTGCTGGGATATAAATCCACTCCCAGTGCAGGGACAGTAATCCACTCCCAGTGCAGTGACAGTAACCCACTCCCAGTGCAGGGACAGTAATCCACTCGCAGTACAAGGTCAGAAACCCACACCCAGTGCAGGGACAGTAATCCACTCCCAGTATAGGGACAGTAATCCACTCTCAGTGCAGGGATTGTAATTCACTCTCAGTGCATGCATAGTAATCCACTCTCATTGCAGGGACAGTAATCCACTCCCAGTGCAGGGACAGTAATTCACTCTCAGTGCATGGATAGTAATCTTGTCTCAGTGCAGGGAAAGTAATTCACTCTCAGTGCATGGATAGTAATCCATTCTCAGCGCATGGATAGTAATCCACTCTCAGTGAAGGGACAGTAATCCACTCTCAGCGCATGGACAGTAATCCACTCTCAGTGCAGGGACTTTAATCCACTCCCAGTGCAGGGACCGTAATCCACTCCCAGTGCAGGGAGAGTATTCCACTCCCAGTGCAGGGATAGTAATCCACTCTATGTGCAGGGATAGTTATACACTCTCAGTGCAGGGATAGTAATCCACTCCCAGTGCAGTGACAGTAACCCACTCCCAGTGCAGTGACAGTAATCCACTCCCAGTACAGGGACAGTAATCACTCCCAGTGCAGGGACAGTAATCCATTCCCAGTGCAGGGATAGTAATCCATTCCCTGTGCAGGAACATTAATCCACTCACAGTGCTGGGATAGTAATCCACTCCCAGTGCAGGGATAGTAATCCACTCCCAGTGCAGGGACAGTAATCCACACCCAGTGCAGGGACTGTAATCCACTCCCAGTGCAGGGTCAGTAATCCACTCTCAGTGCTGGGATATTAATCCACTCCCAGTGCAGGGACAGTAATCCACTCCCAGTGCAGTGACAGTAATCCACTCCCAATGCAGTGATAGTAATCCACTCCCAGTGCAGGGACAGTAATCCACTCCCAGTGCAGGGATAGTAATCCACTCCCAGTGTAAGTACAGTAATTCACTCTCAGTGCATGGATAGTAATCCACTCTCGTTGCAGGGACAGTAATCCACTCCCAGTGCAGGGACAGTAATTCATTCTCTGTGCATGGATAGTAATCCACTCTCGTTGCAGGTACTGTAATCCACTCCCAGTGCAGGGTCAGTAATCCACTCTCAGTGCTGGGATATAAATCCACTCCCAGTGCAGGGGCAGTAATCCACTCCCAGTGCAGTGACAGTAACCCACTCCCAGTGCAGGGACAGTAATCCACTCCCAGTACAAGGTCAGAAACCCACACCCAGTGCAGGGACAGTAATCCACTCCCAGTATAGGGATAGTAATCCACTCTCAGTGCAGGGATTGTAATTCACTCTCAGTGCATGCATAGTAATCCACTTTCATTGCAGGGACAGTAATCCACTCCCAGTGCAGGGACAGTCATTCACTCTCAGTGCATGGATAGTAATCTAGTCTCAGTGCAGGGAAAGTAATTCACTCTCAGTGCATGGATAGTAATCCATTCTCAGCGCATGGATAGTAATCCACTCTCAGTGAAGGGACAGTAATCCACTCTCAGCGCATGGACAGTAATCCACTCTCAGTGCAGGGACTTTAATCCACTCCCAGTGCAGGGACCGTAATCCACTCCCAGTGCAGGGGCAGTAATCCACTCCCAGTGCTGGGATAGTAACCCACTCCCAGTGCAGGGACAGTAATCCACTCCCAGTGCAGGGACAGTAATCCACACCCAGTGCAGGGACTGTAATCCACTCCCAGTGCAGGGTCAGTAATCCACTCTCAGTGCTGGGATATTAATCCACTCCCAGTGCAGGGACAGTAATCCACTCCCAATGCAGTGATAGTAATCCACTCCCAGTGCAGGGACAGTAATCCACTCCCAGTGCAGGGATAGTAATCCACTCCCAGTGTAAGTACAGTAATTCACTCTCAGTGCATGGATAGTAATCCACTCTCGTTGCAGGGACAGTAATCCACTCCCAGTGCAGGGACAGTAATTCATTCTCTGTGCATGGATAGTAATCCACTCTCGTTGCAGGTACTGTAATCCACTCCCAGTGCAGGGATAGTAATCCACTCCCAGTATAGGGATAGTAATCCACTCTCAGTGCAGGGATTGTGATTCACTCTCAGTGCATGCATAGTAATCCACTCTCATTGCAGGGACAGTAATCCACTCCCAGTGCAGGGTCAGTAATCCACTCTCAGTGCTGGGATATAAATCCACTCACAGTGCTGGGATAGTAATCCACTCCCAGTGCAGGGATAGTAATCCACTCCCAGTATAGGGATAGTAATCCACTCTCAGTGCAGGGATTGTGATTCACTCTCAGTGCATGCATAGTAATCCACTCTCATTGCAGGGACAGTAATCCACTCCCAGTGCAGGGACAGTAATTCACTCTCAGTGCATGGATAGTAATCTAGTCTCAGTGCAGGGAAAGTAATTCACTCTCAGTGCATGGATAGTAATCCATTCACAGTGCATAGATAGTAATCCACTCTCAGTGCAGGGACAGTAATCCGCTCCCAGTGCAGTGACAGTAACCCACTCCCAGTGCAGGGACAGTAATCCACTCCCAGTGCAGGGACAGTAATCCACTCCCAGTGCAGGGACAGTAATTCACTCTCAGTGCATGGATAGTAATCCAGTCTCAGTGCAGGGACAGTAATTCACTCTCAGTGCATGGATAGTAATCCATTCACAGTGCATAGATAGTAATCCACTCTCAGTGCAGGTACAGTAATCCACTCCCAGTGCAGTGACAGTAACCCACTCCCAGTGCAGGGACAGTAATCCACTCCCAGTGCAGGGACAGTAATCCACTCCCAGTGCAGGGACAGTAATCCACTCCCAGTGCAGGGATAGTAATCCACTCACAGTGCAGGGATAGTAATCCACTCTCAGTTGAGTGATGGTAATCCACTCCCTGTGCAGGGATAGTAATCCACTCCCAGTGCAGGGATAGTAATCCACTTTCAGTACAGGGATAGTAATCCACTCTCAGTGCAGGGACATTAATCCACTCACAGTGCAGGGAAAGTAATTCACTCTCAGTGCAGTTAGAGTAATCCACTCTCAGTGCAGGGTCCGTAATTCACTCCCAGTGTAGGGACAGGAATCCATTCCCAGCGTAGGGACAGTAATCCACTCCCAGTACAAGGACAGTAACCCACACCCAGTGCAGGGACAGTAATCCACTGCCAGTATAGGGATAGGAATCCACTCTCAGTGCAGGGATGGTAATTCACTCTCAGCGTATGGATAGTAATCCAATCTCGTTGCAGGGACAGTAATGCACTCCCAGTGCGGGGACAGTGATCCACTCCCAGTGCAGGGACAGTAATCCACTCCCAGTGCAGTGACAGTAATCCACTCACAATGCAGTGATAGTAATCCACTCCCAGTGCAGGGACAGTAATCCACTCCCAGTGCAGGGATAGTAATCCACTCCCAGTGTAAGTACAGTAATTCACTCTCAGTGCATGGATAGTAATCCACTCTCGTTGCAGGGACAGTAATCCACTCCCAGTGCAGGGACAGTAATTCATTCTCTGTGCATTGATAGTAATCCACTCTCGTTGCAGGGACTGTAATCCACTCCCAGTGCAGGGTCAGTAATCCACTCTCAGTGCTGGGATATAAATCCACTCCCAGTGCAGGGACAGTAATCCACTCCCAGTGCAGGGACAGTAATCCACTCGCAGTATAGGGATAGTAATCCACTCTCAGTGCAGGGATTGTAATTCACTCTCAGTGCATGCATAGTAATCCACTCTCATTGCAGGGACAGTAATCCACTCCCAGTGCAGGGACAGTAATTCACTCTCAGTGCATGGATAGTAATCTAGTCTCAGTGCAGGGAAAGTAATTCACTCTCAGTGCATGGATAGTAATCCATTCTCAGCGCATGGATAGTAATCCACTCTCAGTGAAGGGACAGTAATCCACTCTCAGCGCATGGACAGTAATCCACTCTCAGTGCAGGGACTTTAATCCACTCCCAGTGCAGGGACCGTAATCCACTCCCAGTGCAGGGAGAGTATTCCACTCCCAGTGCAGGGATAGTAATCCACTCTATGTGCAGGGATAGTAATCCACTCTCAGTGCAGGGATAGTAATCCACTCCCAGTGCAGTGACAGTAACCCACTCCCAGTGCAGTGACAGTAATCCATTCCCTGTGCAGGAACATTAATCCACTCACAGTGCTGGGATAGTAATCCACTCCCAGTGCAGGGATAGTAATCCACTCCCAGTGCAGGGACAGTAATCCACACCCAGTGCAGGGATAGTAATCCACTCTCAGTGCAGGGATAGTAACCCACTCCCAGTGCAGGGACCGTAATCCACTCCCAGTGCGGGGACAGTGATCCACTCCCAGTGCAGGGATAGTAATCCACTCCCAGTGCAGGGATAGTAATCCACTCCCAGTGCAGTGACAGTAATCCACTCTCAGTACAGTGATAGTAATCCACTCCCAGTGCAGGGTCAGTAATCCACTCTCAGTGCTGGGATATTAATCCACTCCCAGTGCAGGGACAGTAATCCACTCCAAGTGCAGTGAAAGTAATCCACTCCCAATGCAGTGATAGTAATCCACTCCCAGTGCAGGGACAGTAATCCGCTCCCAGTGCAGGGATAGTAATCCACTGCCAGTGTAGGTACAGTAATTCACTCTCAGTGCATGGATAGTAATCCACTCTCGTTGCAGGGACAGTAATCCACTCCCAGTGCAGGGACAGTAATTCATTCTCAGTGCATAGATAGTAATCCACTCTCGTTGCAGGGACTGTAATCCACTCCCAGTGCAGGGTCAGTAATCCACTCTCAGTGCTGGGATATAAATCCACTCCCAGTGCAGGGACAGTAATCCACTCCCAGTGCAGTGACAGTAACCCACTCCCAGTGCAGGGACAGTAATCCACTCGCAGTACAAGGTCAGAAACCCACACCCAGTGCAGGGACAGTAATCCTCTCCCAGTATAGGGATAGTAATCCACTCTCAGTGCAGGGATTGTAATTCACTCTCAGTGCATGCATAGTAATCCACTCTCATTGCAGGGACAGTAATCCACCCCCAGTGCAGGGACAGTAATTCACTCTCAGTGCATGGATAGTAATCTAGTCTCAGTGCAGGGAAAGTAATTCACTCTCAGTGCATGGATAGTAATCCATTCACAGTGCATAGATAGTAATCCACTCTCAGTGCAGGGACAGTAATCCACTCCCAGTGCAGTGACAGTAACCCACTCCCAGTGCAGGGACAGTAATCCACTCCCAGTGCAGGGACAGTAATCCACTCCCAGTGCAGGGACAGTAATTCACTCTCAGTGCATGGATAGTAATCCAGTCTCAGTGCAGGGACAGTAATTCACTCTCAGTGCATGGATAGTAATCCATTCACAGTGCATAGATAGTAATCCACTCTCAGTGCAGGTACAGTAATCCACTCCCAGTGCAGTGACAGTAACCCACTCCCAGTGCAGGGACAGTAATCCACTCCCAGTGCAGGGACAGTATTCCACTCCCAGTGCAGGGACAGTATTCCACTCCCAGTGCAGGGATAGTAATCCACTCACAGTGCAGGGATAGTAATCCACTCTCAGTTGAGTGATGGTAATCCACTCCCTGTGCAGGGATAGTAATCCACTCCCAGTGCAGGGATAGTAATCCACTGTCAGTACAGGGATAGTAATCCACTCTCAGTGCGGGGACATTAATCCACTCACAGTGCAGGGAAAGTAATTCACTCTCAGTGCAGTTAGAGTAATCCACTCTCAGTGCAGGGTCCGTAATTCACTCCCAGTGTAGGGACAGGAATCCATTCCCAGCGTAGGGACAGTAATCCACTCCCAGTACAAGGACAGTAACCCACACCCAGTGCAGGGACAGTAATCCACTGCCAGTATAGGGATAGTAATCCACTCTCAGTGCAGGGATGGTAATTCACTCTCAGCGTATGGAGAGTAATCCAATCTCGTTGCAGGGACAGTAATCCACTCCCAGTGCGGGGACAGTGATCCACTCCCAGTGCAGGGATAGTAATCCACTCCCAGTGCAGTGACAGTAATCCACACCCAGTGCAGGGACTGTAATCCACTCCCAGTGCAGGGTCAGTAATCCACTCTCAGTGCTGGGATATTAATCCACTCCCAGTGCAGGGACAGTAATCCACTCCCAGTGCAGTGACAGTAATCCACTCCCAATGCAGTGATAGTAATCCACTCCCAGTGCAGGGACAGTAATCCACTCCCAGTGCAGGGATATTAATCCACTCCCAGTGCAGGGACAGTAATCCACTCCCAGTGCAGTGACAGTAACCCACTCCCAGTGCAGTGACAGTAATCCACTCCCAGTGCAGGGACCGTAATCCACTCCCAGTGCAGGGTCAGTAATCCACTCTAAGTGCTGGGATATTAATCCACTCCCAGTGCAGGGACAGTAATCCACTCCCAGTGCAGTGACAGTAATCCACTCCCAATGCAGTGATAGTAATCCACTCCCAGTGCAGGGATAGTAATCCACTCCCAGTGTAGGTGCAGTAATTCACTCTCAGTGCATGGATAGTAATCCACTCTCGTTGCAGGGACTGTAATCCACTCCCAATGCAGTGATAGTAATCCACTCCCAGTGCAGGGATAGTAAAACACTCCCAGTGCAGGGACAGTAATTCATTCTCAGTGCATGGATAGTAATCCACTCTCGTTGCAGGGACTGTAATCCACTCCCAGTGCAGGGTCAGTAATCCACTCTCAGTGCTGGGATATTAATCCACTCCCAGTGCAGGGACAGTAATCCACTCCCAGTGCAGTGACATTCCCAGCGTAGGAACTGTAATCCACTCCCAGTACAAGGACAGTAACCCACACCCAGTGCAGGGACAGTAATCCACTCTCAGTGCTGGGATATTAATCAACTCCCAGTGCAGGGACAGTATTCCACTCCCAGTGCAGGGATAGTAATCCACTCACAGTGCAGGGATAGTAATCCACTCTCAGTTGAGTGATGGTAATCCACTCCCTGTGCAGGGATAGTAATCCACTCCCAGTGCAGGGATAGTAATCCACTGTCAGTACAGGGATAGTAATCCACTCTCAGTGCGGGGACATTAATCCACTCACAGTGCAGGGAAAGTAATTCACTCTCAGTGCAGTTAGAGTAATCCACTCTCAGTGCAGGGTCCGTAATTCACTCCCAGTGTAGGGACAGGAATCCATTCCCAGCGTAGGGACAGTAATCCACTCCCAGTACAAGGACAGTAACCCACACCCAGTGCAGGGACAGTAATCCACTGCCAGTATAGGGATAGTAATCCACTCTCAGTGCAGGGATGGTAATTCACTCTCAGCGTATGGAGAGTAATCCAATCTCGTTGCAGGGACAGTAATCCACTCCCAGTGCGGGGACAGTGATCCACTCCCAGTGCAGGGATAGTAATCCACTCCCAGTGCAGTGACAGTAATCCACTCCCAGTGCAGGGTCAGTAATCCACTCTCAGTGCTGGGATATTAATCCACTCCCAGTGCAGGGACAGTAATCCACTCCCAGTGCAGTGACAGTAATCCACTCCCAATGCAGTGATAGTAATCCACTCCCAGTGCAGGGACAGTAATCCACTCCCAGTGCAGGGATATTAATCCACTCCCAGTGCAGGGACAGTAATCCACTCCCAGTGCAGTGACAGTAACCCACTCCCAGTGCAGTGACAGTAATCCACTCCCAGTGCAGGGACCGTAATCCACTCCCAGTGCAGGGTCAGTAATCCACTCTAAGTGCTGGGATATTAATCCACTCCCAGTGCAGGGACAGTAATCCACTCCCAGTGCAGTGACAGTAATCCACTCCCAATGCAGTGATAGTAATCCACTCCCAGTGCAGGGATAGTAATCCACTCCCAGTGTAGGTGCAGTAATTCACTCTCAGTGCATGGATAGTAATCCACTCTCGTTGCAGGGACTGTAATCCACTCCCAATGCAGTGATAGTAATCCACTCCCAGTGCAGGGATAGTAAAACACTCCCAGTGCAGGGACAGTAATTCATTCTCAGTGCATGGATAGTAATCCACTCTCGTTGCAGGGACTGTAATCCACTCCCAGTGCAGGGTCAGTAATCCACTCTCAGTGCTGGGATATTAATCCACTCCCAGTGCAGGGACAGTAATCCACTCCCAGTGCAGTGACATTCCCAGCGTAGGAACTGTAATCCACTCCCAGTACAAGGACAGTAACCCACACCCAGTGCAGGGACAGTAATCCACTCTCAGTGCTGGGATATTAATCAACTCCCAGTGCAGGGACAGTAATCCACTCCCAGTGCATAGATAGTAATCCACTCTCAGTGCAGGTACACTAATCCACTCCCAGTGCAGTGACAGTAACCCACTCCCAGTGCAGGGACAGTAATCCACTCCCAGTGCAGGGACAGTAATCCACTCCCAGTGCAGGGATAGTAATCCACTCACAGTGCAGGGATAGTAATCCACTCTCAGTTGAGTGATGGTAATCCACTCCCTGTGCAGGGATAGTAATCCACTCCCAGTGCAGGGATAGTAATCCACTGTCAGTACAGGGATAGTAATCCACTCTCAGTGCAGGGACATTAATCCACTCACAGTGCAGGGAAAGTAATTCACTCTCAGTGCAGTTAGAGTAATCCACTCTCAGTGCAGGGTCCGTAATTCACTCCCAGTGTAGGGACAGGAATCCATTCCCAGCGTAGGGACAGTAATCCACTCCCAGTACAAGGACAGTAACCCACACCCAGTGCAGGGACAGTAATCCACTGCCAGTATAGGGATAGTAATCCACTCTCAGTGCAGGGATGGTAATTCACTCTCAGCGTATGGATAGTAACCCAATCTCGTTGCAGGGACAGTAATCCACTCCCAGTGCGGGGACAGTGATCCACTCCCAGTGCAGGGATAGTAGACCACTCCCAGTGCAGTGACAGTAATCCACACCCAGTGCAGGGACTGTAATCCGCTCCCAGTGCAGGGTCAGTAATCCCATCTCAGTGCTGGGATATTAATCCACTCCCAGTGCAGGGACAGTAATCCTCTCCCAGTGCAGTGACAGTAATCCACTTCCAATGCAGTGATAGTAATCCACTCCCAGTGCAGGGACAGTAATCCACTCCCAGTGCAGGGATAGTAATCCACTCCCAGTGTAAGTACAGTAATTCACTCTCAGTGCATGGATAGTAATCCACTCTCGTTGCAGGGACAGTAATCCACTCCCAGTGCAGGGACAGTAATTCATTCTCAGTGCATGGATAGTAATCCACTCTCGTTGCAGGGACTGTAATCCACTCCCAGTGCAGGGTCAGTAATCCACTCTCAGTTCTGGGATATAAATCCACTCCCAGTGCAGGGACAGTAATCCACTCCCAGTGCAGTGACAGTAACCCACTCCCAGTGCAGGGACAGTAATCCACTCGCAGTACAAGGTCAGAAACCCACACCCAGTGCAGGGACAGTAATCCACTCCCAGTATAGGGATAGTAATCCACTCTCAGTGCAGCGATTGTAATTCACTCTCAGTGCATGCATAGTAATCCACTCTCATTGCAGGGACAGTAATCCACTCCCAGTGCAGGGACAGTAATTCACTCTAAGTGCATGGATAGTAATCTAGTCTCAGTGCAGGGAAAGTAATTCACTCTCAGCGTATGGATAGTAACCCAATCTCGTTGCAGGGACAGTAATCCACTCCCAGTGCAGGGACAGTAATCCACTCCCAGTGCAGGGATAGTAATCCACTCCCAGTGTAAGTACAGTAATTCACTCTCAGTGCATGGATAGTAATCCACTCTCGTTGCAGGGACAGTAATCCACTCCCAGTGCAGGGACAGTAATTCATTCTCAGTGCATGGATAGTAATCCACTCTCGTTGCAGGGACTGTAATCCACTCCCAGTGCAGGGTCAGTAATCCACTCTCAGTGCTGGGATATAAATCCACTCCCAGTGCAGGGACAGTAATCCACTCCCAGTGCAGTGACAGTAACCCACTCCCAGTGCAGGGACAGTAATCCACTCGCAGTACAAGGTCAGAAACCCACACCCAGTGCAGGGACAGTAATCCACTCCCAGTATAGGGATAGTAATCCACTCTCAGTGCAGCGATTGTAATTCACTCTCAGTGCATGCATAGTAATCCACTCTCATTGCAGGGACAGTAATCCACTCCCAGTGCAGGGACAGTAATTCACTCTAAGTGCATGGATAGTAATCTAGTCTCAGTGCAGGGAAAGTAATTCACTCTCAGTGCATGGATAGTAATCCATTCTCAGCGCATGGATAGTAATCCACTCTCAGTGAAGGGACAGTAATCCACTCTCAGCGCATGGACAGTAATCCACTCTCAGTGCAGGGACTTTAATCCACTCCCAGTGCAGGGACCGTAATCCACTCCCAGTGCAGGGAGAGTATTCCACTCCCAGTGCAGGGATAGTAATCCACTCTATGTGCAGGGATAGTAATCCACTCTCAGTGCAGGGATAGTAATCCACTCCCAGTGCAGTGACAGTAACCCACTCCCAGTGCAGTGACAGTAATCCACTCCCAGTACAGGGACAGTAATCACTCCCAGTGCAGGGACAGTAATCCATTCCCAGTGCAGGGATAGTAATCCATTCCCTGTGCAGGAACATTAATCCACTCACAGTGCTGGGATAGTAATCCACTCCCAGTGCAGGGATAGTAATCCACTCCCAGTGCAGGGACAGTAATCCACTCCCAGTGCAGGGATAGTAATCCACTCTCAGTGCAGGGATAGTAACCCACTCCCAGTGCAGGGATATTAATCTACTCCCTGTGCAGTGACAGTAACATACTCCCAGTGCAGTGACAGTAATCCACTCCCAGTGCAGCGACCGTAATCCACTCCCAGTGCGGGGACAGTGATCCACTCCCAGTGCAGGGATAGTAATCCACTCCCAGTGCAGGGACATTAATCCATTCACAGTGCATAGATAGTAATCCACTCTCAGTGCAGGTACAGTAATCCATTCCCAGTGCAGTGACAGTAATCCACTCCCAGTGCAGTGACAGTAATCCACACCCAGTGCAGGGACTGTAATCCGCTCCCAGTGCAGGGTCAGTAATCCACTCTCAGTGCTGGGATATTAATCCACTCCCAGTGCAGGGACAGTAATCCACTCCCAGTGCAGTGACAGTAATCCACTCCCAATGCAGTGATAGTAATCCACTTCCAGTGCAGGGACAGTAATCCACTCCCAGTGCAGGGATAGTAATCCACTCCCAGTGTAGGTACAGTAATTCACTCTCAGTGCATGGATAGTAATCCACTCTCGTTGCAGGGACAGTAATCCACTCCCAGTGCAGGGACAGTAATTCATTCTCAGTGCATGGATAGTAATCCACTCTCGTTGCAGGGACTGTAATCCACTCCCAGTGCAGGGTCAGTAATCCACTCTCAGTGCTGGGATATAAATCCACTCCCAGTGCAGGGACAGTAATCCACTCCCAGTGCAGTGACAGTAACCCACTCCCAGTGCAGGGACAGTAATCCACTCCCAGTACAAGGTCAGAAACCCACACCCAGTGCAGGGACAGTTATCCACTCTCAGTGCAGGGATTGTGATTCACTCTCAGTGCATGCATAGTAATCCACTCTCATTGCAGGGACAGTAATCCACTCCCAGTGCAGGGACAGTAATTCACTCTCAGTGCATGGATAGTAATCTAGTCTCAGTGCATGGAAAGTAATTCACTCTCAGTGCATGGATAGTAATCCATTCACAGTGCATAGATAGTAATCCACTCTCAGTGCAGGTACAGTAATCCACTCCCAGTGCAGTGACAGTAACCCACTCCCAGTGCAGGGACAGTAATCCACTCCCAGTGCAGGGACAGTATTCCACTCCCATTGCAGGGACAGTAATCCACTCCCAGTGCAGGGACAGTAATTCACTCTCAGTGCATGGATAGTAATCTAGTCTCAGTGCAGGGAAAGTAATTCACTCTCAGTGCATGGATAGTAATCCATTCACAGTGCATAGATAGTAATCCACTCTCAGTGCAGGTACAGTAATCAGCTCCCAGTGCAGTGACAGTAACCCACTCCCAGTGCAGGGACAGTAATCCACTCCCAGTGCAGGGACAGTAATCCACTCCCAGTGCAGGGACAGTATTCCACTCCCAGTGCAGGGATAGTAATCCACTCACAGTGCAGGGATAGTAATCCACTCTCAGTTGAGTGATGGTAATCCACTCCCTGTGCAGGGATAGTAATCCACTCCCAGTGCATGGATAGTAATCCACTGTCAGTACAGGGATAGTAATCCACTCTCAGTACAGGGACATTAATCCACTCACAGTGCAGGGAAAGTAATTCACTCTCAGTGCAGTTAGAGTAATCCACTCTCAGTGCAGGGTCCGTAATTCACTCCCAGTGTAGGGACAGGAATCCATTCCCAGCGTAGGGACAGTAATCCACTCCCAGTACAAGGACAGTAACCCACACCCAGTGCAGGGACAGTAATCCACTGCCAGTATAGGGATAGTAATCCACTCTCAGTGCAGGGATGGTAATTCACTCTCAGGGTATGGATAGTAATCCAATCTCGTTGCAGGGACAGTAATCCACTCCCAGTGCGGGGACAGTGATCCACTCCCAGTGCAGTGACAGTAATCCACTCCCAGTGCAGCGACCGTAATCCACTCCCAGTGCGGGGACAGTGATCCACTCCCAGTGCAGGGATAGTAATCCACTCCCAGTGCAGGGACATTAATCCATTCACAGTGCATAGATAGTAATTCACTCTCAGTGCAGGTACAGTAATCCATTCCCAGTGCAGTGACAGTAACCCACTCCCAGTGCAGTGACAGTAATCCACACCCAGTGCAGGGACTGTAATCCGCTCCCAGTGCAGGGTCAGTAATCCACTCTCAGTGCTGGGATATTAATCCACTCCCAGTGCAGGGACAGTAATCCACTCCCAGTGCAGTGACAGTAATCCACTCCCAATGCAGTGATAGTAATCCACTCCCAGTGCAGGGACAGTAATCCACTCCCAGTGCAGGGATAGTAATCCACTCCCAGTGTAGGTACAGTAATTCACTCTCAGTGCATGGATAGTAATCCACTCTCGTTGCAGGGACAGTAATCCACTCCCAGTGCAGGGACAGTAATTCATTCTCAGTGCATGGATAGTAATCCACTCTCGTTGCAGGGACTGTAATCCACTCCCAGTGCAGGGTCAGTAATCCACTCTCAGTGCTGGGATATAAATCCACTCCCAGTGCAGGGACAGTAATCCACTCCCAGTGCAGTGACAGTAACCCACTCCCAGTGCAGGGACAGTAATCCACTCCCAGTACAAGGTCAGAAACCCACACCCAGTGCAGGGACAGTTATCCACTCTCAGTGCAAGGATTGTGATTCACTCTCAGTGCATGCATAGTAATCCACTCTCATTGCAGGGACAGTAATCCACTCCCAGTGCAGGGACAGTAATTCACTCTCAGTGCATGGATAGTAATCTAGTCTCAGTGCAGGGAAAGTAATTCACTCTCAGTGCATGGATAGTAATCCATTCACAGTGCATAGATAGTAATCCACTCTCATTGCAGGTACAGTAATCCACTCCCAGTGCAGTGACAGTAACCCACTCCCAGTGCAGGGACAGAAATCCACTCCCAGTGCAGGGACAGTATTCCACTCCCATTGCAGGGACAGGAATCCACTCCCAGTGCAGGGACAGTAATTCACTCTCAGTGCATGGATAGTAATCTAGTCTCAGTGCAGGGAAAGTAATTCACTCTCAGTGCATGGATAGTAATCCATTCACAGTGCATAGATAGTAATCCACTCTCAGTGCAGGTACAGTAATCAGCTCCCAGTGCAGTGACAGTAACCCACTCCCAGTGCAGGGACAGTAATCCACTCCCAGTGCAGGGACAGTAATCCACTCCCAGTGCAGGGACAGTATTCCACTCCCAGTGCAGGGATAGTAATCCACTCACAGTGCAGGGATAGTAATCCACTCTCAGTTGAGTGATGGTAATCCACTCCCTGTGCAGGGATAGTAATCCACTCCCAGTGCATGGATAGTAATCCACTGTCAGTACAGGGATAGTAATCCACTCTCAGTACAGGGACATTAATCCACTCACAGTGCAGGGAAAGTAATTCACTCTCAGTGCAGTTAGAGTAATCCACTCTCAGTGCAGGGTCCGTAATTCACTCCCAGTGTAGGGACAGGAATCCATTCCCAGCGTAGGGACAGTAATCCACTCCCAGTACAAGGACAGTAACCCACACCCAGTGCAGGGACAGTAATCCACTGCCAGTATAGGGATAGTAATCCACTCTCAGTGCAGGGATGGTAATTCACTCTCAGGGTATGGATAGTAATCCAATCTCGTTGCAGGGACAGTAATCCACTCCCAGTGCGGGGACAGTGATCCACTCCCAGTGCAGGGATAGTAACCCACTCCCAGTGCAGTGACAGTAATCCACACCCAGTGCAGGGACTGTAATCCGCTCCCAGTGCAGGGTCAGTAATCCACTCTCAGTGCTGGGATATTAATCCACTCCCAGTGCAGGGACAGTAATCCACTCCCAGTGCAGTGACAGTAATCCACTCCCAATGCAGTGATAGTAATCCACTCCCAGTGCAGGGACAGTAATCCACTCCCAGTGCAGGGATAGTAATCCACTCCCAGTGCAGGGACAGTAATTCATTCTCAGTGCATGGATAGTAATCCACTCTCGTTGCAGGGACTGTAATCCACTCCCAGTGCAGGGTCAGTAATCCACTCTCAGTGCTGGGATATAAATCCACTCCCAGTGCAGGGACAGTAATCCACTCCCAGTGCAGTGACAGTAACCCACTCCCAGTGCAGGGACAGTAATCCACTCCCAGTACAAGGTCAGAAACCCACACCCAGTGCAGGGACAGTTATTCACTCTCAGTGCAGGGATTGTGATTCACTCTCAGTGCATGCATAGTAATCCACTCTCATTGCAGGGACAGTAATCCACTCCCAGTGCAGGGACAGTAATTCACTCTCAGTGCATGGATAGTAATCTAGTCTCAGTGCAGGGAAAGTAATTCACTCTCAGTGCATGAATAGTAATCCATTCACAGTGCATAGATAGTAATCCACTCTCAGTGCAGGTACAGTAATCCACTCCCAGTGCAGTGACAGTAACCCACTCCCAGTGCAGGGACAGTAATCCACTCCCAGTGCAGGGACAGTATTCCACTCCCATTGCAGGGACAGGAATCCACTCCCAGTGCAGGGACAGTAATTCACTCTCAGTGCATGGATAGTAATCTAGTCTCAGTGCAGGGAAAGTAATTCACTCTCAGTGCATGGATAGTAATCCATTCACAGTGCATAGATAGTAATCCACTCTCAGTGCAGGTACAGTAATCAGCTCCCAGTGCAGTGACAGTAACCCACTCCCAGTGCAGGGACAGTAATCCACTCCCAGTGCAGGGACAGTAATCCACTCCCAGTGCAGGGACAGTATTCCACTCCCAGTGCAGGGATAGTAATCCACTCACAGTGCAGGGATAGTAATCCACTCTCAGTTGAGTGATGGTAATCCACTCCCTGTGCAGGGATAGTAATCCACTCCCAGTGCAGGGATAGTAATCCACTGTCAGTACAGGGATAGTAATCCACTCTCGTTGCAGAGACATTAATCCACTCACAGTGCAGGGAAAGTAATTCACTCTCAGTGCAGTTAGAGTAATCCACTCTCAGTGCAGGGTCCGTAATTCACTCCCAGTGTAGGGACAGGAATCCATTCCCAGCGTAGGGACAGTAATCCACTCCCAGTACAAGGACAGTAACCCACACCCAGTGCAGGGACAGTAATCCACTGCCAGTATAGGGATAGTAATCCACTCTCAGTGCAGGGATGGTAATTCACTCTCAGGGTATGGATAGTAATCCAATCTCGTTGCAGGGACAGTAATCCACTCCCAGTGCGGGGACAGTGATCCACTCCCAGTGCAGGGATAGTAACCCACTCCCAGTGCAGTGACAGTAATCCACACCCAGTGCAGGGACTGTAATCCGCTCCCAGTGCAGGGTCAGTAATCCACTCTCAGTGCTGGGATATTAATCCACTCCCAGTGCAGGGACAGTAATCCACTCCCAGTGCAGTGACAGTAATCCACTCCCAATGCAGTGATAGTAATCCACTCCCAGTGCAGGGACAGTAATCCACTCCCAGTGCAGGGATAGTAATCCACTCCCAGTGTAGGTACAGTAATTCACTCTCAGTGCATGGATAGTAATCCACTCTCGTTGCAGGGACATTAATCCAATCCCAGTGCAGGGACAGTAATTCATTCTCAGTGCATGGATAGTAATCCACTCTCGTTGCAGGGACTGTAATCCACTCCCAGTGCAGGGTCAGTAATCCACTCTCAGTGCTGGGATATAAATCCACTCCCAGTGCAGGGACAGTAATCCACTCCCAGTGCAGTGACAGTAACCCACTCCCAGTGCAGGGACAGTAATCCACTCGCAGTACAAGGTCAGAAACCCACACCCAGTGCAGGGACAGTAATCCTCTCCCAGTATAGGGATAGTAATCCACTCTCAGTGCAGGGATTGTAATTCACTCTCAGTGCATGCATAGTAATCCACTCTCATTGCAGGGACAGTAATCCACTCCCAGTGCAGGGACAGTAATTCACTCTCAGTGCATGGATAGTAATCTAGTCTCAGTGCAGGGAAAGTAATTCACTCTCAGTGCATGGATAGTAATCCATTCACAGGGCATAGATAGTAATCCACTCTCAGTGCAGGGACAGTAATCCACTCCCAGTGCAGTGACAGTAACCCACTCCCAGTGCAGGGACAGTAATCCACTCCCAGTGCAGGGACAGTAATTCACTCTCAGTGCATGGATAGTAATCCAGTCTCAGTGCAGGGATAGTAATTCACTCTCAGTGCATGGATAGTAATCCATTCACAGTGCATAGATAGTAATCCACTCTCAGTGCAGGTACAGTAATCCACTCCCAGTGCAGTGACAGTAACCCACTCCCAGTGCAGGGACAGTAATCCACTCTCAGTGCAGGGACTTTAATCCACTCCCAGTGCAGGGACCGTAATCCACTCCCAGTGCAGGGAGAGTATTCCACTCCCAGTGCAGGGATAGTAATCCACTCTATGTGCAGGGATAGTAATCCACTCTCAGTGCAGGGATAGTAATCCACTCCCAGTGCAGTGACAGTAACCCACTCCCAGTGCAGTGACAGTAATCCACTCCCAGTACAGGGACAGTAATCACTCCCAGTGCAGGGACAGTAATCCATTCCCAGTGCAGGGATAGTAATCCATTCCCTGTGCAGGAACATTAATCCACTCACAGTGCTGGGATAGTAATCCACTCCCAGTGCAGGGATAGTAATCCACTCCCAGTGCAGGGACAGTAATCCACTCCCAGTGCAGGGATAGTAATCCACTCCCAGTGCAGGGATAGTAATCCACTCCCAGTGCAGTGACAGTAATCCACACCCAGTGCAGGGACTGTAATCCACTCCCAGTGCAGGGTCAGTAATCCACTCTCAGTGCTGGGATATTAATCCACTCCCAGTGCAGGGACAGTAATCCACTCCCAGTGCAGTGACAGTAACCCACTCCCAGTGCAGGGACAGTAATCCACTCCCAGTGCAGGGACAGTAATCCACTCTCAGTGCAGGGACAGTATTCCACTCTCAGTGCAGGGATAGTAATTCACTCTCAGTGCAGTTAGAGTAATCCACTCTCAGTGCAGGGTCCGTAATTCACTCCCAGTGTAGGGACAGGAATCCATTCCCAGCGTAGGGACAGTAATCTACTCCCAGTACAAGGACAGTAACCCACACCCAGTGCAGGGACAGTAATCCACTGCCAGTATAGGGATAGTAATCCACTCTCAGTGCAGGGATGGTAATTCACTCTCAGCGTATGGATAGTAATCCAGTCTCGTTGCAGGGACAGTAATCCACTCCCAGTACAGGGACAGTAATTCACTCTCGTTGCAGGGACAGTAATCCACTCCCAGTGCAGGGACAGTAATTCATTCTCAGTGCATGGATAGTAATCCATTCTCAGCGCATGGATAGTAATCCACTCTCAGTGAAGGGACAGTAATCCACTCTCAGCGCATGGACAGTAATCCACTCTCAGTGCAGGGACTTTAATCCACTCCCAGTGCAGGGACCGTAATCCACTCCCAGTGCAGGGAGAGTATTCCACTCCCAGTGCAGGGATAGTAATCCACTCTATGTGCAGGGATAGTAATCCACTCTCAGTGCAGGGATAGTAATCCACTCCCAGTGCAGTGACAGTAACCCACTCCCAGTGCAGTGACAGTAATCCACTCCCAGTACAGGGACAGTAATCACTCCCAGTGCAGGGACAGTAATCCATTCCCAGTGCAGGGATAGTAATCCATTCCCTGTGCAGGAACATTAATCCACTCACAGTGCTGGGATAGTAATCCACTCCCAGTGCAGGGATAGTAATCCACTCCCAGTGCAGGGACAGTAATCCACTCCCAGTGCAGGGATAGTAATCCACTCTCAGTGCAGGGATAGTAACCCACTCCCAGTGCAGGGATATTAATCTACTCCCTGTGCAGTGACAGTAACCCACTCCCAGTGCAGTGACAGTAATCCACTCCAAGTGCAGGGACCGTAATCCACTCCCAGTGCGGGGACAGTGATCCACTCCCAGTGCAGGGATAGTAATCCACTCCCAGTGCAGGGATAGTAATCCACTCCCAGTGCAGTGACAGTAATCCACGCCCAGTGCAGGGACTGTAATCCACTCCCAGTGCAGGGTCAGTAATCCACTCTCAGTGCTGGGATATTAATCCACTCCCAGTGCAGGGACAGTAATCCACTCCCAGTGCAGGGACCGTAATCCACTCCCAATGCAGTGATAGTAATCCACTCCCAGTGCAGGGACAGTAATCCACTCCCAGTGCAGGGATAGTAATCCACTCCCAGTGCAGGTACAGTAATTCACTCTCAGTGCATGGATAGTAATCCACTCTCGTTGCAGGGACAGTAATCCACTCCCAGTGCAGGGACAGTAATTCATTCTCAGTGCAGGAATAGTAATCCACTCTCATTTCAGGGATATTAATCCACTCCCAGTGCAGGGACAGAAATCCACTCTCAGTGCAGGGATAGTAATCAACTCCCAGTGCAGGGATAGTAATCCACTCTCAGTACAGTGACAGTAACCCACACCCAGTGCAGGGACAGTAATCCACTCCCAGTGCAGGGACTGTAATCCACTCCCAGTGAATGGACAGTAATCCACTCCCAGTGCAGGGATAGTACTCCACTCCCAGTGCAGGGACATTAATCAACTCTCAGTGCACGGACATTAATCCACTCCCAGTGCAGAGAAAGTAATCCACTCTCTGTACAGGGATCGTAATTCACTCCCAGTTCAGGGATAGTAATCCATTCTCAGTACAGGGATAGTAACCCACTCCCAGTGCAGGGACAGCAATTCACTCTCAGTGCATGGATAGTAATCCACTCTCATTGCAGGTAAGTAATTCACTCTCAGTGCATGGATAGTAATCCATTCTCAGCGCATGGATAGTAATCCACTCTCAGTGAAGGGACAGTAATCCACTCAGCGCATGGACATTAATCCACTCTCAGTGCAGGGACTTTAATCCACTCCCAGTGCAGGGACCGTAATCCACTCCCAGTGCAGGGAGAGTATTCCACTCCCAGTGCAGGGATAGTAATCCACTCTATGTGCAGGGATAGTAATCCACTCTCAGTGCAGGGATAGTAATCCACTCCCAGTGCAGTGACAGTAACCCACTCCCAGTGCAGTGACAGTAATCCACTCCCAGTACAGGGACAGTAATCACTCCCAGTGCAGGGACAGTAATCCATTCCCAGTGCAGGGATAGTAATCCATTCCCTGTGCAGGAACATTAATCCACTCACAGTGCTGGGATAGTAATCCACTCCCAGTGCAGGGATAGTAATCCACTCCCAGTGCAGGGACAGTAATCCACTCCCAGTGCAGGGATAGTAATCCACTCTCAGTGCAGGGATAGTAACCCACTCCCAGTGCAGGGATATTAATCTACTCCCTGTGCAGTGACAGTAACCCACTCCCAGTGCAGTGACAGTAATCCACTCGCAGTGCAGGGACCGTAATCCACTCCCAGTGCGGGGACAGTGATCCACTCCCAGTGCAGGGATAGTAATCCACTCCCAGTGCAGGGATATTAATCCACTCCCAGTGCAGTGACAGTAATCCACTCCCAGTGCAGGGACAGTAATCCACTCCCAATGCAGTGATAGTAATCCACTCCCAGTGCAGGGACAGTAATCCACTCCCAGTGCAGAGATAGTAATCCACTCCCAGTGCATGGATAGTAATCCACTCTCGTTGAAGGGACAGTAATCCACTCCCAGTGCAGGGACAGTAATTCATTCTCAGTGCATGGATAGTAATCCACTCTCAGTTCAGGGATATAAATCCACTCCCAGTGCAGGGACAGAAATCCACTCTCAGTGCAGGGATAATAATCAACTCCCAGTGCAGGGATAGTAATCCACTCTCAGTACAGTGACAGTAACCCACACCCAGTGCAGGGACAGTGATCCACTCCCAGTGCAGGGATAGTACTCCACTCCCAGTGCAGGGACATTAATCAACTCTCAGTGCACGGACATTAATCCACTCCCAGTGCAGAGAAAGTAATCCACTCTCAGTACAGGGATCGTAATTCACTCCCAGTTCAGGGATAGTAATCCATTCTCAGTGCAGTGACAGTAACCCACTCCCAGTGCAGGGATATTAATCCACTCTCAGTGCAGTGACAGTAATCCACTCCAAGTGCAGGGACAGTAATCCACTCCCAGTGAAAGGGACAGTAGTCCACTCTCAGTACAGGGATAATAATCCACTCCGAATTTAGGGATAGTAATCCACTCTCAGTACAGGGACAGCAATCCACTCCCAGTGCAGGGACAGTAATCCACTCCCAGTGCAGTAACTGTAATCCACTCCCAATGCAGGGACAGTAATCCACTCTCACTACAGGGATAGTAATCCACTCTCAGTGCAGGGAGTGTAATCCACTTCCAGTGCAGGGACAGTAATCCACTCCCAGTGCAGGGATAGCAATCCACTCTCAGTGCAGGGATGGTAATTATCTCTCAGTGCATGGATAGTAATCCACTCTCGTTGCAGGGACAGTAATCCACTCCCAGTGCAGGGACAGCAATTCACTCTCAGTGCAGGTATAGTAATCCACTCACAGTGCAGGGATAGTAATCCATTCTCAGTGCAGTGACAGTAACCCACTCCCAGTGCAGGGATATTAATCCACTCTCAGTGCAGTGACAGTAATCCACTCCAAGTGCAGGGACAGTAATCCACTCCCAGTGCGGGGACAGTGATCCACTCCCAGTGCAGGGATAGTAATCCACTCCCAGTGCAGGGATATTAATCCACTCCCAGTGCAGTGACAGTAATCCACTCCCAGTGCAGGGACAGTAATCCACTCCCAATGCAGTGATAGTAATCCACTCCCAGTGCAGGGACAGTAATCCACTCCCAGTGCAGAGATAGTAATCCACTCCCAGTGCATGGATAGTAATCCACTCTCGTTGAAGGGACAGTAATCCACTCCCAGTGCAGGGACAGTAATTCATTATCAGTGCATGGATAGTAATCCACTCTCATTTCAGGGATATAAATCCACTCCCAGTGCAGGGACAGAAATCCACTCTCAGTGCAGGGATAATAATCAACTCCCAGTGCAGGGATAGTAATCCACTCTCAGTACAGTGACAGTAACCCACACCCAGTGCAGGGACAGTGATCCACTCCCAGTGCAGGGATAGTACCTCACTCCCAGTGCAGGGACATTAATCAACTCTCAGTGCACGGACATTAATCCACTCCCAGTGCAGAGAAAGTAATCCACTCTCAGTACAGGGATCGTAATTCACTCCCAGTTCAGGGATAGTAATCCATTCTCAGTGCAGTGACAGTAACCCACTCCCAGTGCAGGGATATTAATCCACTCTCAGTGCAGTGACAGTAATCCACTCCAAGTGCAGGGACAGTAATCCACTCCCAGTGAAAGGGACAGTAGTCCACTCTCAGTACAGGGATAATAATCCACTCCGAATTAAGGGATAGTAATCCACTCTCAGTACAGGGACAGTAATCCACTCCCAGTGCAGGGACAGTAATCCACTCCCAGTGCAGTAACTGTAATCCACTCCCAATGCAGGGACAGTAATCCACTCTCACTACAGGGATAGTAATCCACTCTCAGTGCAGGGAGTGTAATCCACTTCCAGTGCAGGGACAGTAATCCACTCCCAGTGCAGGGATAGCAATCCACTCTCAGTGCAGGGATGGTAATTATCTCTCAGTGCATGGATAGTAATCCACTCTCGTTGCAGGGACAGTAATCCACTCCCAGTGCAGGGACAGCAATTCACTCTCAGTGCAGGTATAGTAATCCACTCACAGTGCAGGGATAGTAATCCATTCTCAGTGCAGTGACAGTAACCCACTCCCAGTGCAGGGATATTAATCCACTCTCAGTGCAGTGACAGTAATCCACTCCAAGTGCAGGGACAGTAATCCACTCCCAGTGAAATGGACAGTAGTCCACTCTCAGTACAGGGATAATAATCCACTCCGAATTAAGGGATAGTAATCCACTCTCAGTACAGGGACAGTAATCCACTCCCAGTGCAGGGACAGTAATCCACTCCCTGTGCAGTAACTGTAATCCACTCCCAGTGCAGGGACAGTAATCCACTCTCAGTGCAGGGAGTGTAATCCACTTCCAGTGCAGGGACAGTAATCCACTCCCAGTGCAGGGATAGCAATCCACTCTCAGTGCAGGGATGGTAATTCTCTCTCAGTGCATGGATAGTAATCCACTCTCGTTGCAGGGACAGTAATCCACTCCCAGTGCAGGGATAGCAATCCACTCTCAGTGCAGGGATGGTAATTCTCTCTCAGTGCATGGATAGTAATCCACTCACAGTGCAGGGATAGTAATCCACTCCCAGTGCAGGGACAGTAATCCACTCTCACTGCAGGGATAGTAATCCACTCTCGTTGCAGGGACCGTAATCCACTCCCAGTGCAGGGAGAGTAATTCACTCTGAGCGCATGGATAGTAATCCACTCTCAGTGCAGGGACATTAATCCACTCCCAGTGCAAGGACAGAAATCGACTCTCAGTGCAGGGATAGTAATCCACTCCCAGTGCAGGGATAGTAATCCACTCTCAGTACAGTGATAGTAATCCACTCCCAGTGCGGTGACAGTAACCCACACCCAGTGCCGGGACAGTAATCCACTCCCAGTGCAGGGACTGTAATCCACTCCCAGTGAATGGACAGTAATCCATTCTCAGTGCAGGAACATTAATCCACTCACAGTGCAGGGACATTAGTCCACTTACTGTGCAGTGACAGTACTCCACTCCCAGTGCAGGGACTGTAATCCACTCCCAGTGCACGTTAGTAATCTACTCCCAGTACAGGGATAGTAATCCACTCTCAGTACAGGGATAGTAATCCACTCTCAGTGCAGGGAGTGTAATCCACTTCCAGTGCAGGGACAGTAATCCACTCACAGTGCAGGGATAGCAACCCATTCTCAGTGCAGGGATAGTAATCCACTCTCGTTGCAGGGACAGTAATCCACTCTCGTTGCAGGGACAGCAATTCACTCTCAGTGCAGGTATAGTAATCCACTCACAGTGCGGGGATAGTAATCCACTCCCAGTGCAGGTACAGTAATCCACTCCCAGTGCAGTGACAGTAACCTACAACCAGTGCAGGGAAAGTAATCCACTCCCAGTGCAGTGACAGTAACCCACACCCAGTGCAGGGAAAGTAATCCACTCCTAGTGCAGGGACTATAATCCACTCCCAGTGCAGGGACAGTAATCCACTCTCAGTGCAAGGCAGTAATCCACTCTCAGTACAGGGATAGTAATCCACTCCCAGTGCAGGGATATTAATCCACTCTCAGTGCAGTGACAGTAATCCACTCCAGGTGCAGGGACAGTAATCCACTCCCAGTGAAAGGGACAGTAGTCCACTCTCAGTACAGGGATAATAATCCACTTCCAATGAAGGGATAGTAATCCACTCTCAGTACAGGGACAGTAATCCACTCCTGGATCAGGGATACCAATCCACTCTCGTTGCAGGGACCGTAATCCACTCTCAGTGCAGGGACTGTAAACCACTCCCAGTGCAGGGACAGTAGTCCACTCCCAGTGCAGGGACAGTAATCCACTCTCATTACAGGGATATTAATCCACTCTCAGTGCAGGGATAGTAATCCGCCCCCAGTGCAGGGACATTAATCCACTCACATTGCAGGGATAGTAATCCACTCCCAGTGCAGGTACAGTAATCCACTCCCAGTGCATGGATAGTTTTCCACTCTCAGTGCAGGGACAGTAATCCACTCTCAGTGCAAGGCAGTAATCCACTCTCAGTACAGGGATAGCAATCCACTCCCAGTGCAGGGATATTAATCCACTCTCAGTGCAGTGACAGTAACCCACTCCCAGTGCAGGGATATTAATTCACTCCCAGTGCAGTGACAGTAATCCACTCCCAGTGCAGGGACAGTAATCCACTCCCAATGCAGTGATAGTAATCCACTCCCAGTGCAGGGACAGTAATCCACTCCCAGTGCAGAGATAGTAATCCACTCCCAGTGCATGGATAGTAATCCACTCTCGTTGAAGGGACAGTAATCCACTCCCAGTGCAGGGACAGTAATTCATTCTCAGTGCATGGATAGTAATCCACTCTCAGTTCAGGGATATAAATCCACTCCCAGTGCAGGGACAGAAATCCACTCTCAGTGCAGGGATAATAATCAACTCCCAGTGCAGGGATAGTAATCCACTCTCAGTACAGTGACAGTAACCCACACCCAGTGCAGGGACAGTGATCCACTCCCAGTGCAGGGATAGTACTCCACTCCCAGTGCAGGGACATTAATCAACTCTCAGTGCACGGACATTAATCCACTCCCAGTGCAGAGAAAGTAATCCACTCTCAGTACAGGGATCGTAATTCACTCCCAGTTCAGGGATAGTAATCCATTCTCAGTGCAGTGACAGTAACGCACTCCCAGTGCAGGGATATTAATCCACTCTCAGTGCAGTGACAGTAATCCACTCCAAGTGCAGGGACAGTAATCCACTCCCAGTGAAAGGGACAGTAGTCCACTCTCAGTACAGGGATAATAATCCACTCCGAATTTAGGGATAGTAATCCACTCTCAGTACAGGGACAGTAATCCACTCCCAGTGCAGGGACAGTAATCCACTCCCAGTGCAGTAACTGTAATCCACTCCCAATGCAGGGACAGTAATCCACTCTCACTACAGGGATAGTAATCCACTCTCAGTGCAGGGAGTGTAATCCACTTCCAGTGCAGGGACAGTAATCCACTCCCAGTGCAGGGATAGCAATCCACTCTCAGTGCAGGGATGGTAATTATCTCTCAGTGCATGGATAGTAATCCACTCTCGTTGCAGGGACAGTAATCCACTCCCAGTGCAGGGACAGCAATTCACTCTCAGTGCAGGTATAGTAATCCACTCACAGTGCAGGGATAGTAATCCATTCTCAGTGCAGTGACAGTAACCCACTCCCAGTGCAGTGACAGTAATCCACTCCAAGTGCAGGGACCGTAATCCACTCCCAGTGCGGGGACAGTGATCCACTCCCAGTGCAGGGATAGTAATCCACTCCCAGTGCAGGGATAGTAATCCACTCCCAGTGCAGTGACAGTAATCCACGCCCAGTGCAGGGACTGTAATCCACTCCCAGTGCAGGGTCAGTAATCCACTCTCAGTGCTGGGATATTAATCCACTCCCAGTGCAGGGACAGTAATCCACTCCCAGTGCAGGGACCGTAATCCACTCCCAATGCAGTGATAGTAATCCACTCCCAGTGCAGGGACAGTAATCCACTCCCAGTGCAGGGATAGTAATCCACTCCCAGTGCAGGTACAGTAATTCACTCTCAGTGCATGGATAGTAATCCACTCTCGTTGCAGGGACAGTAATCCACTCCCAGTGCAGGGACAGTAATTCATTCTCAGTGCAGGAATAGTAATCCACTCTCATTTCAGGGATATTAATCCACTCCCAGTGCAGGGACAGAAATCCACTCTCAGTGCAGGGATAGTAATCAACTCCCAGTGCAGGGATAGTAATCCACTCTCAGTACAGTGACAGTAACCCACACCCAGTGCAGGGACAGTAATCCACTCCCAGTGCAGGGACTGTAATCCACTCCCAGTGAATGGATAGTAATCCACTCCCAGTGCAGGGATAGTACTCCACTCCCAGTGCAGGGACATTAATCAACTCTCAGTGCACGGACATTAATCCACTCCCAGTGCAGAGAAAGTAATCCACTCTCTGTACAGGGATCGTAATTCACTCCCAGTTCAGGGATAGTAATCCATTCTCAGTACAGGGATAGTAACCCACTCCCAGTGCAGGGACAGCAATTCACTCTCAGTGCATGGATAGTAATCCACTCTCAGTGCAGGTAAGTAATTCACTCTCAGTGCATGGATAGTAATCCATTCTCAGCGCATGGATAGTAATCCACTCTCAGTGAAGGGACAGTAATCCACTCAGCGCATGGACAGTAATCCACTCTCAGTGCAGGGACTTTAATCCACTCCCAGTGCAGGGACCGTAATCCACTCCCAGTGCAGGGAGAGTATTCCACTCCCAGTGCAGGGATAGTAATCCACTCTATGTGCAGGGATAGTAATCCACTCTCAGTGCAGGGATAGTAATCCACTCCCAGTGCAGTGACAGTAACCCACTCCCAGTGCAGTGACAGTAATCCACTCCCAGTACAGGGACAGTAATCACTCCCAGTGCAGGGACAGTAATCCATTCCCAGTGCAGGGATAGTAATCCATTCCCTGTGCAGGAACATTAATCCACTCACAGTGCTGGGATAGTAATCCACTCCCAGTGCAGGGATAGTAATCCACTCCCAGTGCAGGGACAGTAATCCACTCCCAGTGCAGGGATAGTAATCCACTCTCAGTGCAGGGATAGTAACCCACTCCCAGTGCAGGGATATTAATCTACTCCCTGTGCAGTGACAGTAACCCACTCCCAGTGCAGTGACAGTAATCCACTCGCAGTGCAGGGACCGTAATCCACTCCCAGTGCGGGGACAGTGATCCACTCCCAGTGCAGGGATAGTAATCCACTCCCAGTGCAGGGATATTAATCCACTCCCAGTGCAGTGACAGTAATCCACTCCCAGTGCAGGGACAGTAATCCACTCCCAATGCAGTGATAGTAATCCACTCCCAGTGCAGGGACAGTAATCCACTCCCAGTGCAGAGATAGTAATCCACTCCCAGTGCATGGATAGTAATCCACTCTCGTTGAAGGGACAGTAATCCACTCCCAGTGCAGGGACAGTAATTCATTCTCAGTGCATGGATAGTAATCCACTCTCAGTTCAGGGATATAAATCCACTCCCAGTGCAGGGACAGAAATCCACTCTCAGTGCAGTGACAGTAACCCACTCCCAGTGCAGTGACAGTAATCCACTCGCAGTGCAGGGACCGTAATCCACTCCCAGTGCGGGGACAGTGATCCACTCCCAGTGCAGGGATAGTAATCCACTCCCAGTGCAGGGATATTAATCCACTCCCAGTGCAGTGACAGTAATCCACTCCCAGTGCAGGGACAGTAATCCACTCCCAATGCAGTGATAGTAATCCACTCCCAGTGCAGGGACAGTAATCCACTCCCAGTGCAGAGATAGTAATCCACTCCCAGTGCATGGATAGTAATCCACTCTCGTTGAAGGGACAGTAATCCACTCCCAGTGCAGGGACAGTAATTCATTCTCAGTGCATGGATAGTAATCCACTCTCAGTTCAGGGATATAAATCCACTCCCAGTGCAGGGACAGAAATCCACTCTCAGTGCAGGGATAATAATCAACTCCCAGTGCAGGGATAGTAATCCACTCTCAGTACAGTGACAGTAACCCACACCCAGTGCAGGGACAGTGATCCACTCCCAGTGCAGGGATAGTACTCCACTCCCAGTGCAGGGACATTAATCAACTCTCAGTGCACGGACATTAATCCACTCCCAGTGCAGAGAAAGTAATCCACTCTCAGTACAGGGATCGTAATTCACTCCCAGTTCAGGGATAGTAATCCATTCTCAGTGCAGTGACAGTAACCCACTCCCAGTGCAGGGATATTAATCCACTCTCAGTGCAGTGACAGTAATCCACTCCAAGTGCAGGGACAGTAATCCACTCCCAGTGAAAGGGACAGTAGTCCACTCTCAGTACAGGGATAATAATCCACTCCGAATTTAGGGATAGTAATCCACTCTCAGTACAGGGACAGTAATCCACTCCCAGTGCAGGGACAGTAATCCACTCCCAGTGCAGTAACTGTAATCCACTCCCAATGCAGGGACAGTAATCCACTCTCACTACAGGGATAGTAATCCACTCTCAGTGCAGGGAGTGTAATCCACTTCCAGTGCAGGGACAGTAATCCACTCCCAGTGCAGGGATAGCAATCCACTCTCAGTGCAGGGATGGTAATTATCTCTCAGTGCATGGATAGTAATCCACTCTCGTTGCAGGGACAGTAATCCACTCCCAGTGCAGGGACAGCAATTCACTCTCAGTGCAGGTATAGTAATCCACTCACAGTGCAGGGATAGTAATCCATTCTCAGTGCAGTGACAGTAACCCACTCCCAGTGCAGGGATATTAATCCACTCTCAGTGCAGTGACAGTAATCCACTCCAAGTGCAGGGACAGTAATCCACTCCCAGTGAAATGGACAGTAGTCCACTCTCAGTACAGGGATAATAATCCACTCCGAATTAAGGGATAGTAATCCACTCTCAGTACAGGGACAGTAATCCACTCCCAGTGCAGGGACAGTAATCCACTCCCTGTGCAGTAACTGTAATCCACTCCCAGTGCAGGGACAGTAATCCACTCTCACTACAGGGATAGTAATCCACTCTCAGTGCAGGGAGTGTAATCCACTTCCAGTGCAGGGACAGTAATCCACTCCCAGTGCAGGGATAGCAATCCACTCTCAGTGCAGGGATGGTAATTCTCTCTCAGTGCATGGATAGTAATCCACTCTCCTTGCAGGGACAGTAATCCACTCCCAGTGCAGGGATAGCAATCCACTCTCAGTGCAGGGATGGTAATTCTCTCTCAGTGCATGGATAGTAATCCACTCACAGTGCAGGGATAGTAATCCACTCCCAGTGCAGGGACAGTAATCCACTCTCACTGCAGGGATAGTAATCCACTCTCGTTGCAGGGACCGTAATCCACTCCCAGTGCAGGGAGAGTAATTCACTCTGAGCGCATGGATAGTAATCCACTCTCAGTGCAGGGACATTAATCCACTCCCAGTGCAAGGACAGAAATCGACTCTCAGTGCAGGGATAGTAATCCACTCCCAGTGCAGGGATAGTAATCCACTCTCAGTACAGTGATAGTAATCCACTCCCAGTGCGGTGACAGTAACCCACACCCAGTGCCGGGACAGTAATCCACTCCCAGTACAGGGACTGTAATCCACTCCCAGTGAATGGACAGTAATCCATTCTCAGTGCAGGAACATTAATCCACTCACAGTGCAGGGACATTAGTCCACTTACTGTGCAGTGACAGTACTCCACTCCCAGTGCAGGGACAGTAATCCACTCCCAGTGCAGGTTAGTAATCTACTCCCAGTACAGGGATAGTAATCCACTCTCAGTACAGGGATAGTAATCCACTCTCAGTGCAGGGAGTGTAATCCACTTCCAGTGCAGGGACAGTAATCCACTCCCAGTGCAGAGATAGCAACCCATTCTCAGTGCAGGGATAGTAATCCACTCTCGTTGCAGGGACAGTAATCCACTCTCGTTGCAGGGACAGCAATTCACTATCAGTGCAGGTATAGTAATCCACTCACAGTGCAGGGATAGTAATCCACTCCCAGTGCAGGTACAGTAATCCACTCCCAGTGCAGTGACAGTAACCCACAACCAGTGCAGGGAAAGTAATCCACTCCCAGTGCAGTGACAGTAACCCACACCCAGTGCAGGGAAAGTAATCCACTCCTAGTGCAGGGACTATAATCCACTCCCAGTGCAGGGACAGTAATCCACTCTCAGTGCAAGGCAGTAATCCACTCTCAGTACAGGGATAGTAATCCACTCCCAGTGCAGGGATATTAATCCACTCTCAGTGCAGTGACAGTAATCCACTCCAGGTGCAGGGACAGTAATCCACTCCCAGTGAAAGGGACAGTAGTCCACTCTCAGTACAGGGATAATAATCCACTTCCAATGAAGGGATAGTAATCCACTCTCAGTACAGGGACAGTAATCCACTCCTGGATCAGGGATACCAATCCACTCTCGTTGCAGGGACCGTAATCCACTCTCAGTGCAGGGACTGTAAACCACTCCCAGTGCAGGGACAGTAGTCCACTCCCAGTGCAGGGACAGTAATCCACTCTCATTACAGGGATATTAATCCACTCTCAGTGCAGGGAGAGTAATCCGCCCCCAGTGCAGGGACATTAATCCACTCACATTGCAGGGATAGTAATCCACTCCCAGTGCAGGTACAGTAATCCACTCCCAGTGCATGGATAGTTTTCCACTCTCAGTGCAGGGACAGTAATCCACTCTCAGTGCAAGGCAGTAATCCACTCTCAGTACAGGGATAGTAATCCACTCCCAGTGCAGGGATATTAATCCACTCTCAGTGCAGTGACAGTAATCCACTCCAGGTGCAGGGACAGTAATCCACTCCCCATGAAAGGGACAGTAGTCCACTCTCAGTACAGGGATAATAATCCACTTCCAATGAAGGGATAGTAATCCACTCTCAGTACAGGGACAGTAATCCACTCCTGGATCAGGGATACCAATCCACTCTCGTTGCAGGGACTGTAATCCACTCTCAGTGCAGGGACTGTAAACCACTCCCAGTGCAGGGACAGTAGTCCACTCCCAGTGCAGGGACAGTAATCCACTCTCATTACAGGGATATTAATCCACTCTCAGTGCAGGGAGAGTAATCCGCCCTCAGTGCAGGGACATTAATCCACTCACATTGCAGGGACAGTAATCCAATCCTAGTGCAGGGATAGTTTTCCACTCTCAGTGCGGGGACATTAATCCACTCCCAGTACAGGGACAGTAATCCACTGTCAGTACAGGAATCGTAATCCACTCCCAGTGCAGGGTTCCTAATCCATTCTCAGAACAGGGATAGTATTCCACTCCCAGTGCAGGAAATGTAATCCACTCCCAGTGCAGGGACATTAATCCACTCCCAGTGCAGGGACATTAATCCACTCACAGTGCGGGGACAGTAATCCACTCCCAGTTCAGGGATAGTAATCCACTCACAGTGCAGGGACAGTAATCCACTATCAGTGCATGGACATTAATCCACTCCCAGGACAGGGACAGTAATCCACTGTCATTACAGGGATCATAATCCACTGACAGTGCAGGGATAGTAATCCACCCCCTGTGCAGGGACAGTAATCCACTATCAGTGCAGGGACGGTAATTCACTCTCAGTGCATGGACAGTAATCCACTCCCAGTGCAGGGACAGCAATTCACTCTCAGTGCATTGATAGTAATCCACTTTCAGTGCAGGGACAGTAATCCACTCTCAGTGCAGGGAGTGTAATCCACTCTCAGTGCATGGATAGTAATCCACTCTCGTTGCAGGGACAGTAATCCACTCCCAGTGCAGGGACAGCAATTCACTCTCAGTGCATTGATAGTAATCCACTTTCAGTGCAGGGACTGTAATCCACTCTCAGTGCGGGGAGTGTAATCCACTCGCTGTGCAGGGATAGTAATCCACTCTCAGTGCAGGGACATCAATCCACTCCTAGTGCAGGGACAGTAATCCACTCCTGGTGCAAGGATAGTAATCCACTCTCGTTGCAGGGACCGTAATCCACTCCCAGTGCAGGAACAGTAATTCACTCTCAGTGCATGGATAGTAATCCACTCTCGTTGCAGGGACAGTAATCCACTCCCAGTGCAGGGACAGTAATTCATTCACAGCGCATGGATAGTAATCCACTCTCAGTGCAGGGATATTAATCCACTCCCAGTGTAGGGACAGAAATCCACTCTCAGTGCAGGGATAGTAATCCACTCCCAGTGCAGGGATAGTAATCCACTCTCAGTACAGTGATAGTAATCCACTATCAGTGCAGGGACGGTAATTCACTCTCAGTGCATGGATAGTAATCCACTCTCGTTGCAGGGACAGTAATCCACTCCCAGTGCAGTGACAGTAATCCACTCCCAATGCAGTGATAGTAATCCACTCCCAGTGCAGGGACAGTAATCCACTCCCAGTGCAGGGATAGTAATCCACTCCCAGTGTAAGTACAGTAATTCACTCTCAGTGCATGGATAGTAATCCACTCTCGTTGCAGGGACAGTAATCCACTCCCAGTGCAGGGACAGTAATTCATTCTCAGTGCATGGATAGTAATCCACTCCCAGTGCAGGGTCAGTAATCCACTCTCAGTGCTGGGATATAAATCCACTCCCAGTGCAGGGACAGTAATCCACTCCCAGTGCAGTGACAGTAACCCACTCCCAGTGCAGGGACAGTAATTCACTCCCAGTACAAGGTCAGAAACCCACACCCAGTGCAGGGACAGTAATCCACTCCCAGTATAGGGATAGTAATCCACTCAGTGCAGGGATTGTAATTCACTCTCAGTGCATGCATAGTAATCCACTCTCATTCCAGGGACAGTAATCCACTCCCAGTGCAGGGACAGTAATTCACTCTCAGTGCATGGATAGTAATCTAGTCTCAGTGCAGGGAAAGTAATTCACTCTCAGTGCATGGATAGTAATCCATTCACAGTGCATAGATAGTAATCCACTCTCAGTGCAGGGACAGTAATCCACTCCCAGTGCAGTGACCGTAACCCACTCCCAGTGCAGGGACAGTAATCCACTCCCAGTGCAGGGACAGTAATCCACTCCCAGTGCAGGGACAGTAATTCACTCTCAGTGCATGGATAGTAATCCAGTCTCAGTGCAGGGACAGTAATTCACACTCAGTGCATGGATAGTAATCCATTCACAGTGCATAGATAGTAATCCACTCTCAGTGCAGGTACAGTAATCCACTCCCAGTGCAGTGACAGTAACCCACTCCCAGTGCAGGGACAGTAATCCACTCCCAGTGCAGGGACAGTAATCCACTCCCAGTGCAGGGACAGTATTCCACTCCCAGTGCAGGGATAGTAATCCACTCACAGTGCAGGGATAGTAATCCACTGTCAGTACAGGGAAAGTAATCCACTCTCAGTGCAGGGACATTAATCCACTCACAGTGCAGGGAAAGTAATTCACTCTCAGTGCAGTTAGAGTAATCCACTCTCAGTGCAGGGTCCATAATTCACTCCCAGTGTAGGGACAGGAATCCATTCCCAGCGTAGGGACAGTAATCCACTCCCAGTACAAGGACAGTAACCCACACCCAGTGCAGGGACAGTAATCCACTGCCAGTATAGGGATAGTAATCCACTCTCAGTGCAGGGATGGTAATTCACTCTCAGCGTATGGATAGCAATCCAATCTCGTTGCAGGGACAGTAATCCACTCCCAGTGCAGGGACAGTAATTCACTCTCAGTGCATGGATAGTAATCCAACCTCAGTGCAGGGACAGTAATTCACTCTCAGTGCATGGATAGTAATCCATTCTCAGTGCATGGATAGTAATCCACTCTCAGTGAAGGGACAGTAATCCACTCTCAGCGCATGGACAGTAATCCACTCTCAGTGCAGGGACTTTAATCCACTCCCAGTGCAGGGACCGTAATCCACTCCCAGTGCAGGGAGAGTATTCCACTCCCAGTGCAGGGATAGTAATCCACTCTATGTGCAGGGATAGTAATCCACTCTCAGTGCAGGGATAGTAATCCACTCCCAGTGCAGTGACAGTAACCCACTCCCAGTGCAGTGACAGTAATCCACTCCCAGTACAGGGACAGTAATCACTCCCAGTGCAGGGACAGTAATCCATTCCCTGTGCAGGAACATTAATCCACTCACATTGCTGGGGTAGTAATCCACTCCCAGTGCAGGGATAGTAATCCACTCCCAGTGCAGGGACAGTAATCCACTCCCAGTGCAGGGATAGTAATCCACTCTCAGTGCAGGGATAGTAACCCACTCCCAGTGCAGGGATATTAATCTACTCCCTGAGCAGTGACAGTAACCCACTCCCAGTGCAGTGACAGTAACCCACTCCCAGTGCAGGGACAGTATTCCACTCCCAGTGCAGGGATAGTAATCCACTCACAGTGCAGGGATAGTAATCCACTCTCAGTTGAGTGATGGTAATCCACTCCCTGTGCAGCGATAGTAATCCACTCCCAGTGTAGGGATAGTAATCCACTGTCAGTACAGGGATAGTAATCCACTCTCAGTGCAGGGACATTAATCCACTCACAGTGCAGGGAAAGTAATTCACTCTCAGTGCAGTTAGAGTAATCCACTCTCAGTGCAGGGTCCGTAATTCACTCCCAGTGTAGGGACAGGAATCCATTCCCAGCGTAGGGACAGTAATCTACTCCCAGTACAAGGACAGTAACCCACACCCAGTGCAGGGACAGTAATCCACTGCCAGAATAGGGATAGTAATCCACTCTCAGTGCAGGGATGGTAATTCACTCTCAGCGTATGGATAGTAATCCAATCTCGTTGCAGGGACAGTATTCCACTCCCAGTGCAGGGACAGTAATTCACTCTCAGTGCATGGATAGTAATCCAACCTCAGTGCAGGGACAGTAATTCACTCTCAGTGCATGGATAGTAATCCATTCTCAGCGCATGGATAGTAATCCACTCTCAGTGAAGGGACAGTAATCCACTCTCAGCGCATGGACAGTAATCCACTCTCAGTGCAGGGACTTTAATCCACTCCCAGTGCAGGGACCGTAATCCACTCCCAGTGCAGGGAGAGTATTCCACTCCCAGTGCAGGGATAGTAATCCACTCTATGTGCAGGGATAGTAATCCACTCTCAGTGCAGGGATAGTAATCCACTCCCAGTGCAGTGACAGTAACCCACTCCCAGTGCAGTGACAGTAATCCACTCCCAGTACAGGGACAGTAATCACTCCCAGTGCAGGGACAGTAATCCATTCCCAGTGCAGGGATAGTAATCCATTCCCTGTGCAGGAACATTAATCCACTCACAGTGCTGGGATAGTAATCCACTCCCAGTGCAGGGATAGTAATCCACTCCCAGTGCAGGGACAGTAATCCACTCCCAGTGCAGGGATAGTAATCCACTCTCAGTGCAGGGATAGTAACCCACTCCCAGTGCAGGGATATTAATCTACTCCCTGTGCAGTGACAGTAACCCACTCCCAGTGCAGTGACAGTAATCCACTCCCAGTGCAGGGACCGTAATCCACTCCCAGTGCGGGGACAGTGATCCACTCCCAGTGCAGGGATAGTAATCCACTCCCAGTGCAGGGATAGTAATCCACTCTCAGTGCATGGATAGTAATCCACTCTCAGTGCATGGATAGTAATCCACTCTCGTTGCAGGGACAGTAATCCACTCCCAGTGCAGGGACAGTAATTCATTCTCAGTGCAGGAATAGTAATCCACTCTCATTTCAGGGATATTAATCCACTCCCAGTGCAGGGACAGAAATCCACTCTCAGTGCAGGGATAGTAATCAACTCCCAGTGCAGGGATAGTAATCCACTCTCAGTACAGTGACAGTAACCCACACCCAGTGCAGGGACAGTAATCCACTCCCAGTGTAGGTACAGTAATTCACTCCCAGTGCAGGGATAGTAATCCACTCCCAGTGCAGGGATAGTAATCCACTCCCAGTGCAGGGATAGTAATCCACTCTCAGTGCAAGGATAGTAATCCATTCTCAGCGCATGGATAGTAATCCACTCTCAGTGAAGGGACAGTAATCCACTCTCAGCGCATGGACAGTAATCCACTCCCAGTGCAGTGACAGTAATCCACTCCCAATGCAGTGATAGTAATCCACTCCCAGTGCAGGGACAGTAATCCACTCCCAGTGCAGGGATAGTAATCCACTCCCAGTGTAGGTACAGTAATTCACTCTCAGTGCATGGATAGTAATCCACTCTCGTTGCAGGGACAGTAATCCACTCCCAGTGCAGGGACAGTAATTCATTCTCAGTGCAGGAATAGTAATCCACTCTCATTTCAGGGATATTAATCCACTCCCAGTGCAGGGACAGAAATCCACTCTCAGTGCAGGGATAGTAATCCACTCTCAGTGCAGGGATAGTAACCCACACCCAGTGCAGGGACTGTAATCCACTCCCAGTGAATGGACAGTAATCCACTCCCAGTGCAGGGATAGTACTCCACTCCCAGTGCAGGGACTTTAATCAACTCTCAGTGCACGGACATTAATCCACTCCCAGTGCAGGGATAGTACTCCACTCCCAGTGCAGGGACATTAATCAACTCTCAGTGCACGGACATTAATCCACTCCCAGTGCAGAGAAAGTAATCCACTCTTAGTACAGGGATCGTAATTCACTCCCAGTTCAGGGATAGTAATCCATTCTCAGTACAGGGATAGTAACCCACTCCCAGTGCAGGGACAGCAATTCACTCTCAGTGCAGGTATAGTAATCCACTCACAGTGCAGGGACAGTAATTCACTCTCAGTGCATGGATAGTAATCCATTCTCAGCGCATGGATAGTAATCCAATCTCGTTGCAGGGACAGTAATCAACTCCCAGTGCAGGGACAGTAATTCACTCTCAGTGCATGGATAGTAATCCACTCTCAGTGCAGGGACAGTAATTCACTCTCAGTGCATGGATAGTAATCCATTCTCAGCGCATGGATAGTAATCCACTCTCAGTGAAGGGACAGTAATCCACTCTCAGCGCATGGACAGTAATCCACTCTCAGTGCAGGGACTTTAATCCACTCCCAGTGCAGGGACCGTAATCCACTCCCAGTGCAGGGAGAGTATTCCACTCCCAGTGCAGGGATAGTAATCCATTACCAGTGCATGGATAGTAATCCATTCCCTGTGCAGGAACATTAATCCACTCACAGCGCTGGGATAGTAATCCACTCCCAGTGCAGGGATAGTAATCCACTCCCAGTGCAGGGACAGTAATCCACTCCCAGTGCAGGGATAGTAATCCACTCTCAGTGCAGGGATAGTAACCCACTCCCAGTGCAGGGATATTAATCTACTCCCTGTGCAGTGACAGTAACCCACTCCCAGTGCATTGACAGTAATCCACTCCCAGTGCAGGGACCGTAATCCACTCCCAGTGTGGGGACAGTGATCCACTCCCAGTGCAGGGATAGTAATCCACTCCCAGTGCAGGGATAGTAATCCACTCCCAGTGCAGTGACAGTAATCCACACCAAGTGCAGGGACTGTAATCCACTCCCAGTGCAGGGTCAGTAATCCACTCTCAGTGCTGGGATATTAATCCACTCCCAGTACAGGGACAGTAATCCACTCCCAGTGCAGGGACAGTAATCCACTCCCAATGCAGTGATAGTAATCCACTCCCAGTGCAGGGACAGTAATCCACTCCCAATGCAGAGATAGTAATCAACTCCCAGTGGATGGATAGTAATCCACTCTCGTTGCAGGGACAGTAATCCACTCCCAGTGCAGGGACAGTAATTCATTCTCAGTGCATGGATAGTAATCCACTCTCAGTTCAGGGATATTAATCCACTCCCAGTGCAGGGACAGAAATCCACTCTCAGTGCAGGGATAATAATCAACTCCCAGTGCAGGGATAGTAATCCACTCTCAGTACAGTGACAGTAACCCACACACAGTGCAGGGACAGCAATCCACTCCCAGTGCAGGGATAGTACTCCACTCCCAGTGCAGGAACATTAATCAACTCTCAGTGCACGGACATTAATCCACTCCCAGTGCAGAGAAAGTAATCCACTCTCAGTACAGGGATCGTAATTCACTCCCAGTTCAGGGATAGTAATCCATTCTCAGTGCAGTGACAGTAACCCACTCCCAGTGCAGGGATATTAATCCACTCCCAGTGCAGTGACAGTAATCCACTCCAAGTGCAGGGACAGTAATCCACTCCCAGTGAAAGGGACAGTAGTCCACTCTCAGTACAGGGATAATAATCCACTCCGAATTAAGGGATAGTAATCCACTCCCAGTGCAGGGACAGTAATCCACTCCCAGTGCAGTACCTGTAATCCACTCCCAGTGCAGGGACAGTAATCCACTCTCACTACAGGGATAGAAATCCACTCTCAGTGCAGGGAGTGTAATCCACTTCCAGTGCAGGGACAGTAATCCACTCCCAGTGCAGGGATAGCAATCCACTCTCAGTGCAGGGATGGTACTTCTCTCTCAGTGCATGGATAGTAATCCACTCTGGTTGCAGGGACAGTAATCCACTCCCAGTGCAGGGACAGCAATTCACTCTCAGTGCAGGTATAGTAATCCACTCACAGTGCAGGGATAGTAATCCACTCCCAGTGCAGGGACAGTAATCCACTCTCACTGCAGGGATAGTAATCCACTCTCGTTGCAGGGACCGTAATCCACTCCCAGTGCAGGGAGAGTAATTCACTCTCAGCGCATGGATAGTAATCCTCTCTCAGTGCAGGGACATTAATCCACTCCCAGTGCAGGGACAGAAATCGACTCTCAGTGCAGGGATAGTAATCCACTCCCAGTGCAGGGATAGTAATCCACTCTCAGTACAGTGATAGTAATCCACTCCCAGTGCGGTGACAGTAACCCACACCCAGTGCAGGGACAGTAATCCACTCCCAGTGCAGGGACTGAAATCCACTCCCAGTGAATGGACAGTAATCCATTCTCAGTGCAGGAACATTAATCCACTCACAGTGCAGGGACATTAGTCCACTTACTGTGCAGTGACAGTACTCCACTCCCAGTGCAGGGACACTAATCCACTCCCTGTGCAGGGACAGTAATCCACTCCCAGTGCAGGTTAGTAATCTACTCCCAGTACAGGGATAGTAATCCACTCTCAGTACATGGATAGTAATGGAATCCCAGTGCAGTGACAGGAACCCACACCCAGTGCAGGGAAAGTAATCCACTCCCTGTGCAGGGACTATAATCCACTCCCAGTGCAGAGAAAGTAATCCACTCTCAGTACAGGGATAATAATCCACTCCCAATGAAGGAATAGTAATCCACTCTCAGTACAGGGACAGTAATCCACTCCCAGTGCAGGGACAGTAATCCACTCCCAGTGCAATAACTGTAATCCACTCACAGTGCAGGGACAGTAATCCACTCTCACTACAGGGATAGTAATCCACTCTCAGTGCAGGGAGTGTAATCCACTTCCAGTGCAGGGACAGTAATCCACTCCCAGTGCAGGTATAGCAATCCACTCTCAGTGCAGGGATGGTAATTCACTCACAGTGCAGGGATAGTAATCCACTCCCAGTGCAGGTACAGTAATCCACTCTCACTGCAGGGATAGTAATCCACTCCCAGTACAGGGATAGTAATCCACTCCCAGTGCAGTGAGAGTAACCCACAACCAGTGCAGGGAAATTAACCCACACCCAGTGCAGGGAAAGTAATCCACTCCTTGTGCAGGGACTATAATCCACTCCCAGTGCAGGGACAGTAATCCACTCTCAGTGCAAGGCAGTAATCCACTCTCAGTACAGGGATAGTAATCCACTCCAGGTGCAGGGACAGTAATCCACTCCCAGTGAAAGGGACAGTAGTCCACTCTCAGTACAGGGATAATAATCCACTCCGAATTTAGGGATAGTAATCCACTCTCAGTACAGGGACAGTAATCCACTCCCAGTGCAGGGACAGTAATCCACTCCTGGATCAGGGATACCAATCCACTCTCGTTGCAGGGACCGTAATCCACTCTCAGTGAAGGGACTGTAAGCCACTCCCAGTGCAGGGACAGTAGTCCACTCCCAGTGCAGGGACAGTAATCCACTCTCATTACAGGGATATTAATCCACTCTCAGTGCAGGGAGAGTAATCCGCCCCCAGTGCAGGGACATTAATCCACTCACATTGCAGGGACAGTAATCCACTCCCAGTGCAGGGATAGTAATCCACTCTCATTACAGGGATATTAATCCACTCTCAGTGAAGGGACAGTAATCCACTCCCAGTGCAGGGAGAGTATTCCACTCCCAGTGCAGGGATAGTAATCCACTCTATGTGCAGGGATAGTAATCCACTCTCAGTGCAGGGATAGTAATCCACGCCCAGTGCAGTGACAGTAACCCACTCCCAGTGCAGGGATATTAATCCACTCTCAGTGCAGTGACAGTAATCCACTCCAGGTGCAGGGACAGTAATCCACTCCCAGTGAAAGGGACAGTAGTCCACTCTCAGTACAGGGATAATAATCCACTTCCAATGAAGGGATAGTAATCCACTCTCAGTACAGGGACAGTAATCCACTCCTGGATCAGGGATACCAATCCACTCTCGTTGCAGGGACCGTAATCCACTCTCAGTGCAGGGACTGTAAACCACTCCCAGTGCAGGGACAGTAGTCCACTCCCAGTGCAGGGACAGTAATCCACTCTCATTACAGGGATATTAATCCACTCTCAGTGCAGGGAGAGTAATCCGCCCCCAGTGCAGGGACATTAATCCACTCACATTGCAGGGACAGTAATCCACTCCCAGTGCAGGGATAGTAATCCACTCCCAGTGCATGGATAGTTTTCCACTCTCAGTGCAGGGACAGTAATCCACTCTCAGTGCGGGGACATTAATCCACTCCCAGTACAGGGACAGTAATCCACTGTCAGTACAGGAATCGTAATCCACTCCCAGTGCAGGGTTCCTAATCCATTCTCAGAACAGGGATAGTATTCCACTCCCAGTGCAGGAAATGTAATCCACTCCCAGTGCAGGGACATTAATCCACTCCCAGTGCAGGGACATTAATCCACTCACAGTGCGGGGACAGTAATCCACTCCCAGTTCAGGGATAGTAATCCACTCACAGTGCAGGGACAGTAATCCACTATCAGTGCATGGACATTAATCCACTCCCAGGACAGGGACAGTAATCCACTGTCATTACAGGGATCATAATCCACTGACAGTGCAGGGATAGTAATCCACCCCATGTGCAGGGACAGTAATCCACTATCAGTGCATGGACATTAATCCACTCCCAGGACAGGGACAGTAATCCACTGTCATTACAGGGATCATAATCCACTCCCAGTGCAGGGACAGCAATTCACTCTCAGTGCATTGATATTAATCCACTTTCAGTGCAGGGACAGTAATCCACTCTCAGTTCAGGGAGTGTAATCCACTCTCAGTGCATGGATAGTAATCCACTCTCGTCGCAGGGACAGTAATCCACTCCCAGTGCAGGGACAGCAATTCACTCTCAGTGCATTGATAGTAATCCACTTTCAGTGCAGGGACTGTAATCCACTCTCAGTGCAGGGAGTGTAATCCACTCGCTGTGCAGGGATAGTAATCCACTCTCAGTGCAGGGACATCAATCCACTCCTAGTGCAGGGACAGTAATCCACTCCTGGTGCAAGGATAGTAATCCATTCTCGTTGCAGGGACCGTAATCCACTCCCAGTGCAGGAACAGTAATTCACTCTCAGTGCATGGATAGTAATCCACTCTCGTTGCAGGGACAGTAATCCACTCCCAGTGCAGGGACAGTAATTCATTCACAGCGCATGGATAGTAATCCACTCTCAGTGCAGGGATATTAATCCACTCCCAGTGTAGGGACAGAAATCCACTCTCAGTGCAGGGATAGTAATCCACTCCCAGTGCAGGGATAGTAATCCACTCTCAGTACAGTGATAGTAATCCACTCCCAGTGCAGTGACAGTAACCCACACCCAGTGCAGGGACAGTAATCCATTCCCAGTGCAGGGACTGTAATCCACTCCCAGTGAATGGATAGTAATCCATTCTCAGTGCAGGAATATTAATCCACTCCCAGTCCAGGGACATTAATCCACTTCTTGTGCAGTGACAGTACTCAACTCCCAGTGCAGGGATAGTACTCCACTCCCAGTGCAGAGAAAGTAATCCACTCTCAGTACAGTGATAGTAATCCACTCCCAGTGCAGTGACAGTAACCCACACCCAGTGCAGGGACAGTAATCCACTCCCAGTGCAGGGACTGTAATCCACTCCCAGTGCAGGGACTGTAATCCATTCTCAGTGCAGGAATATTAATCCACTCCCAGTACAGGGACATTGATCCACTCCCAGTGCACGGACATTAATCCACTCCCAGTGCAGAGAAAGTAATCCACTCTCAGTACAGGGATCGTAATTCACTCCCAGTTCAGGGCCAGTAATCCATTCTCAGTACAGTGACAGTAACCCACTCCCAGTGCAGGGATATTAATCCACTCTCAGTGCAGTGACAGTAATCCACTCCAAGTGCAGGGACAGTAATCCACTCCCAGTGAAAGGGACAGTAGTCCACTCTCAGTACAGGGATAATAATCCACTCCCAATGAAGGGATAGTAATCCACTCTCAGTGCAGGGACAGTAATCCACTCCTAGTGCAGGGAGATTAATTCACTCCCAGTGCAGTAACTGTGATCCACTCCCAGTGCAGGGACAGTAATCCACTCTCACTACAGGGATAGTAATCCACTCTCAGTGCAGGGAGTGTAATCCACTTCCGGTGCAGGGACAGTAATCCACTCCCAGTGCAGGGATGGTAATTCACTCTCAGTGCATGGATAGTAATCCACTTCCAGTGCAGGGACAGTAATCCACTCCCAGTGCAGCGATAGTAATCCATTCACTGTGCAGGTATAGTAATCCACTCACAGTACAGGGATAGTAATCCACGCCCAGTGCAGTGACAGTAACCCACTCCCAGTGCAGGGACAGTAATCCACTCTCAGTGCAGGGATATTAATCCACTCTCAGTCCAGTGACAGTAATCCACTCCAAGTGCAGGGACAGTATTCCACTCCCAGTGAAAGGGACACTAGTCCACTCTCAGTACCGGGATAATAATCCACACCCAATGAAGGGATAGTAATCCACTCTCAGTACAGGGACAGTAATCCACTCCCAGTGCAGGGAGATTAATCCACTCCCAGTGCAGTAACTGTAATCCACTCCCAGTGCAGGGACAGTAATCCACTCTCACTACAGGGATAGTAATCCACTTTCAGTGCAGGGATAGCAATCCACTCTCGTTGCAGGGACAGTAATCTACTCCCAGTGCTGGGATAGCAATCCACTCTCGTTGCAGGGACAGTAATCCACTCCCAGTGCTGGGATAGCAATCCACTCTCAGTGCAGGGACAGTAATCCACTCCCAGTGCAGGGACAGCAATTCACTCTCAGTGCATTGATAGTAATCCACTTTCAGTGCAGGGACTGTAATCCACTCTCAGTGCAGGGAGTGTAATCCACTCGCTGTGCAGGGATAGTAATCCACTCTCAGTGCAGGGACATCAATCCACTCCTAGTGCAGGGACAGTAATCCACTCCTGGTGCAAGGATAGTAATCCACTCTCGTTGCAGGGACCGTAATCCACTCCCAGTGCAGGAACAGTAATTCACTCTCAGTGCATGGATAGTAATCCACTCTCGTTGCAGGGACAGTAATCCACTCCCAGTGCAGGGACAGTAATTCATTCACAGCGCATGGATAGTAATCCACTCTCAGTGCAGGGATATTAATCCACTCCCAGTGTAGGGACAGAAATCCACTCTCAGTGCAGGGATAGTAATCCACTCCCAGTGCAGGGATAGTAATCCACTCTCAGTACAGTGATAGTAATCCACTCCCAGTGCAGTGACAGTAACCCACACCCAGTGCAGGGACAGTAATCCATTCCCAGTGCAGGGACTGTAATCCACTCCCAGTGAATGGATAGTAATCCATTCTCAGTGCAGGAATATTAATCCACTCCCAGTCCAGGGACATTAATTAACTTCTTGTGCAGTGACAGTACTCAACTCCCAGTGCAGGGATAGTACTCCACTCCCAGTGCAGAGAAAGTAATCCACTCTCAGTACAGTGATAGTAATCCACTCCCAGTGCAGTGACAGTAACCCACACCCAGTGCAGGGACAGTAATCCACTCCCAGTGCAGGGACTGTAATCCACTCCCAGTGCAGGGACTGTAATCCATTCTCAGTGCAGGAATATTAATCCACTCCCAGTACAGGGACATTGATCCACTCCCAGTGCACGGACATTAATCCACTCCCAGTGCAGAGAAAGTAATCCACTCTCAGTACAGGGATCGTAATTCACTCCCAGTTCAGGGCCAGTAATCCATTCTCAGTACAGTGACAGTAACCCACTCCCAGTGCAGGGATATTAATCCACTCTCAGTGCAGTGACAGTAATCCACTCCAAGTGCAGGGACAGTAATCCACTCCCAGTGAAAGGGACAGTAGTCCACTCTCAGTACAGGGATAATAATCCACTCCCAATGAAGGGATAGTAATCCACTCTCAGTGCAGGGACAGTAATCCACTCCTAGTGCAGGGAGATTAATTCACTCCCAGTGCAGTAACTGTGATCCACTCCCAGTGCAGGGACAGTAATCCACTCTCACTACAGGGATAGTAATCCACTCTCAGTGCAGGGAGTGTAATCCACTTCCGGTGCAGGGACAGTAATCCACTCCCAGTGCAGGGATGGTAATTCACTCTCAGTGCATGGATAGTAATCCACTTCCAGTGCAGGGACAGTAATCCACTCCCAGTGCAGCGATAGTAATCCATTCACTGTGCAGGTATAGTAATCCACTCACAGTACAGGGATAGTAATCCACGCCCAGTGCAGTGACAGTAACCCACTCCCAGTGCAGGGACAGTAATCCACTCTCAGTGCAGGGATATTAATCCACTCTCAGTCCAGTGACAGTAATCCACTCCAAGTGCAGGGACAGTATTCCACTCCCAGTGAAAGGGACACTAGTCCACTCTCAGTACCGGGATAATAATCCACACCCAATGAAGGGATAGTAATCCACTCTCAGTACAGGGACAGTAATCCACTCCCAGTGCAGGGAGATTAATCCACTCCCAGTGCAGTAACTGTAATCCACTCCCAGTGCAGGGACAGTAATCCACTCTCACTACAGGGATAGTAATCCACTTTCAGTGCAGGGATAGCAATCCACTCTCGTTGCAGGGACAGTAATCTACTCCCAGTGCTGGGATAGCAATCCACTCTCGTTGCAGGGACAGTAATCCACTCCCAGTGCTGGGATAGCAATCCACTCTCAGTGCAGGGACAGTAATCCACTCCCAGTGCAGGGACAGTAATTCACTCTCAGTGCATGGATAGTAATCCACTCTCGTTGCAGGGACAGTAACCCACACCCAGTGCAGGGACAGTAATCCATTCCCAGTGCAGGGACTGTAATCCACTCCCAGTGAATGGACAGTAATCCATTCTCAGTGCAGTAATATTAATCCACTCCCAGTCCAGGGACATTAATCCACTTCTTGTGCAGTGACAGTACTCAACTCCCAGTGCAGGGAATGTACTCCACTCCCTGTGCAGAGAAAGTAATCCACTCTCAGTACAGTGATAGTAATCCACTCCCAGTGCAGTGACAGTAACCCACACCCAGTGCAGGGACAGTAATCCACTCCCAGTGCAGGGACTGTAATCCACTCCCAGTGCAGGGACTGTAATCCATTCTCAGTGCAGGAATATTAATCCACTCCCAGTACAGGGACATTAATCCACTCCCAGTGCACGGACATTAATCCACTCCCAGTGCAGAGAAAGTAATCCACTCTCAGTACAGGGATCGTAATTCACTCCCAGTTCAGGGCCAGTAATCCATTCTCAGTACAGTGACAGTAACCCACTCCCAGTGCAGGGATATTAATCCACTCTCAGTGCAGTGACAGTAATCCACTCCAAGTGCAGGGACAGTAATCCACTCCCAGTGAAAGGGACAGTAGTCCACTCTCAGTACAGGGATAATAATCCACTCCCAATGAAGGGATAGTAATCCACTCTCAGTGGAGGGACAGTAATCCACTCCTAGTGCAGGGAGATTAATCCACTCCCAGCGCAGTAACTGTAATCCACTCCCAGTGCAGGGACAGTAATCCACTCTCACTACAGGGATAGTAATCCACTCTCAGTGCAGGGAGTGTAATCCACTTCCGGTGCAGGGACAGTAATCCACTTCCAGTGCAGGGACAGTAATCCACTCCCAGTGCAGGGATAGTAATCCATTCACTGTGCAGGTATCGTAATCCACTCACAGTACAGGGATAGTAATCCACGCCCAGTGCAGTGACAGTAACCCACTACCAGTGCAGGGACAGTAATCCACTCTCAGTGCAGGGACAGTATTCCACTCCCAGTGAAAGGGACAGTAGTCCACTCTCAGTACCGGGATAATACTCCACACCCAATGAAGGGATAGTAATCCACTCTCAGTACAGGGACAGTAATCCACTCCCAGTGCAGGGAGATTAATCCACTCCCAGTGCAGTAACTGTAATCCACTCCCAGTACAGGGACAGTAATCCACTCTCACTACAGGGATAGTAATCCACTTTCAGTGCATGGATAGCAATCCACTCTCGTTGCAGGGACAGTAATCTACTCCCAGTGCTGGGATAGCAATCGACTCTCGTTGCAGGGACAGTAATCCACTCCCAGTGCTGGGATAGCAATCCACTCTCAGTGCAGGGACAGTAATCCACTCCCAGTGCAGGGACAGTAATTCACTCTCAGTGCATGGATAGTAATCCACTCTCGTTGCAGGGACAGTAATCCACTCCCAGTGCAGGGACAGTAATTCACTCTCAGTGCATGGATAGTTATCCACTTCCAGTGCAGGGACAGTAATCCACTCCCAGCGCAGGGATAGTAATCCATTCACTGTGCAGGTATAGTAATCCACTCACAGTGCAGGGATAGTAATCCACTCTCAGTGCAGGGACAGTAATCCACTCTCACTGCAGGGACAGTAATCCACTCTCAGTGCAGGGACAGTAATCCACTCCTCGTGCAGGGATAGTAATCCACTCTCGTTGCAGGGACCATAATCCACTCACAGTGCAGTGATAGTAATCCACTCTCAGTGCACTGACATTAATCCACTCCCAGAGAAGGGACAGTAATCCACTCTCAGTAGAGTGACATGTAATCCACTCACAGTGCAGGGATAGTGATCGACTCCCAGTGCAGGAACAGTAATCCTCACCCAGTGCATGGATAGTAATCCACTCTCAGTGCAGGGACCGTAATCCACTCGCAGCGCAGGGACAGTAATCCCCTCTCAATGCAGGGACAGTAATCCATTCCCAGTGTAGGAACAGTAATCCACTCTCAGTGGAGGGAGAGTAATCCGCTCCCAGTGCAGGGATAGTAATCCACTCCCAGTGCAGGGACAGTAATCCACTCTCAGTACAGGTATAGTAATCCACTCACGGTGCAGGGACAGTAATCCCTTCTCAGTGCAGGGATAGTAATCCACTCGCAGTGCAGTGATAGTAATCCACTCTCAGTGCAGGGACAGTAACCCACTCCCAGTGAAGGGACATTAATCCATGCCCAGGGCAGGGACTGTAATCGACTCTCAGTGCAGGGATAGTAATGGACTCACTGTGCACGGATAGTAATCCACTCCCTGTGCAGGGACAGTAATCCACTCCCAGTGCAGGGACAGTAATCCACTCTCCGCGCAGGGACAGTAATCCACTCCCAGTGCAGGGACAGTAATCTACTCCCAGTGCAGGGCCTGTAATCCACTCTCAGTGCAGGGACATTAATCCACTCCCAGTGCAGGGACAGTAATCCACTCCCAGTGCAGCGAACGTAATCCACTCCCAGTGCAGGGACAGTAATCCATTCTCAGTGCAGGGATAGTAATCCACTCCCAGTGCAGGGACAGTAATCCACTCCCAGTGCAGGGAATGTAATCCACTCCCTGTGCGGGGACTGTAATTCACTCTCAGTGCAGGGACATTAATCCACTCACAGTGCAGGGACACTAATCCACTCCCAGTGCAGGGACAGTAATCCACTCCCAGTGCTGGGAAGGTAATCCACTCACAGTGCAGGGATAGTAATCCACTCCCAGTGCATGGATAGTTATTCATTCCCAGTGCAGTGACAGTAATCCACTCCGAGTGCACCGATAGTAATGCACTCCCAGTGCTGGGACATTAATCCACTCCCAGTACAGGGACAGTAATCCACTATCAGTGCAGGGACCGTAATCCACTCCTAGTGCAGGAACAGTAATCTACTCCCAGTGCTGGGATAGCAATCGACTCTCGTTGCAGGAACCGTAATCCACTCCCAGTGTAGGGACAGTAATCCACTCTCAGTACAGGGATCGTAATCCACTCTCAGTGTAGGGAGTGTAATCCACTCCCAGTACAGGGAGAGTAATCCACTCTCATTGCAGGGACATTAATCCACTCCCAGTGCAGGGACAGTAATCCACTCTCAGTGCTGTGACAGTAATACACTCTCAGTGCAGGGACTGTAAACCACTCCCAGTGCAGGGACAGTAGTCCACTCCTAGTGCAGGGACAGTAATCCACTCTCATTACAGGGATATTAATCCACTCTCAGTGCAGGGAGAGTAATCCGCCCCCAGTGCAGGGACATTAATCCACTCACATTGCAGGGACAGTAATCCACTCCCAGTGCAGGGATAGTAATCCACTCCCAGTGCATGGATAGTTTTCCACTCTCAGTGCAGGGACAGTAATCCACTCTCAGTGCGGGGACATTAATCCACTCCCAGTACAGGGACAGTAATCCACTGTCAGTACAGGAATCGTAATCCACTCCCAGTGCAGGATTCCTAATCCATTCTCAGAACAGGGATAGTATTCCACTCCCAGTGCAGGAAATGTAATCCACTCCCAGTGCAGGGACATTAATCCACTCCCAGTGCAGGGACATTAATCCACTCACAGTGCGGGGACAGTAATCCACTCCCAGTTCAGGGATAGTAATCCACTCACAGTGCAGGGACAGTAATCCACTATCAGTGCGTGGACATTAATCCACTCCCAGGACAGGGACAGTAATCCACTGTCATTACAGGGATCATAATCCACTGACAGTGCAGGGATAGTAATCCACCCCCTGTGCAGGGACAGTAATCCACTATCAGTGCAGGGACGGTAATTCACTCTCAGTGCATGGATAGTAATCCACTCTCATTGCAGGGACAGTAATCCACTCCCAGTGCAGGGACAGCAATTCACTCTCAGTGCATTGATAGTAATCCACTTTCAGTGCAGGGACAGTAATCCACTCTCAGTTCAGGGAGTGTAATCCACTCTCAGTGCATGGATAGTAATCCACTCTCGTCGCAGGGACAGTAATCCACTCCCAGTGCAGGGACAGCAATTCACTCTCAGTGCATTGATAGTAATCCACTTTCAGTGCAGGGACTGTAATCCACTCTCAGTGCAGGGAGTGTAGTCCACTCGCTGTGCAGGGATAGTAATCCACTCTCAGTGCAGGGACATCAATCCACTCCTAGTGCAGGGACAGTAATCCACTCCTGGTGCAAGGATAGTAATCCACTCTCGTTGCAGGGACCGTAATCCACTCCCAGTGCAGGAACAGTAATTCACTCTCAGTGCATGGATAGTAATCCACTCTCGTTGCAGGGACAGTAATCCACTCCCAGTGCAGGGACAGTAATTCATTCACAGCGCATGGATAGTAATCCACTCTCAGTGCAGGGATATTAATCCACTCCCAGTGTAGGGACAGAAATCCACTCTCAGTGCAGGGATAGTAATCCACTCCCAGTGCAGGGATAGTAATCCACTCTCAGTACAGTGATAGTAATCCACTCCCAGTGCAGTGACAGTAACCCACACCCAGTGCAGGGACTGTAATCCACTCCCAGTGAATGGACAGTAATCCATTCTCAGTGCAGGAATATTAATCCACTCCCAGTCCAGGGACATTAATCCACTTCTTGTGCAGTGACAGTACTCAACTCCCAGTGCACGGACATTAATCCACTCCCAGTGCAGAGAAAGTAATCCACTCTCAGTACAGTGATAGTAATCCACTCCCAGTGCAGTGACAGTAACCCACACCCAGTGCAGGGACAGTAATCCACTCCCAGTGCAGGGACTGTAATCCACTCCCAGTGCAGGGACTGTAATCCATTCTCAGTGCAGGAATAATAATCCACTCCCAGTACAGGGACATTAATCCACTCCCAGTGCACGGACATTAATCCACTCCCAGTGCAGAGAAAGTAATCCACTCTCAGTACAGGGATCGTAATTCACTCCCAGTTCAGGGACAGTAATCCATTCTCAGTACAGTGACAGTAACCCACTCCCAGTGCAGGGATATTATTCCACTCTCAGTGCAGTGACAGTAATCCACTCCAAGTGCAGGGACAGTAATCCACTCCCAGTTCAGGGACAGTAATCCATTCTCAGTACAGTGACAGTAACCCACTCCCAGTGCAGGGATATTAATCCACTCTCAGTGCAGTGACAGTAATCCACTCCAAGTGCAGGGACAGTAATCCACTCGCAGTGAAAGGGACAGTAGACCACTCTCAGTACAGGGATAATAATCCACTCCCAATGAAGGGATAGTAATCCACTCTCAGTGCAGGGACAGTAATCCACTCCTAGTGCAGGGAGATTAATCCACTCCCAGTGCAGTAACTGTAATCCACTCCCAGTGCAGGGAGAGTAATCCACTCTCACTACAGGGATAGTAATCCACTCTCAGTGCAGGGAGTGTAATCCACTTCCGGTGCAGGGACAGTAATCCACTCCCAGTGCAGGGATGGTAATTCACTCTCAGTGCATGGATAGTAATCCACTTCCAGTGCAGGGACAGTAATCCACTCCCAGTGCAGGGATAGTAATCCATTCACTGTGCAGGTATAGTAATCCACTCACAGTACAGGGATAGTAATCCACGCCCAGTGCAGTGACAGTAACCCACGCCCAGTGCAGCGACAGTAATCCACTCTCAGTGCAGGGATATTAATCCACTCTCAGTCCAGTGACAGTAATCCACTCCAAGTGCAGGGACAGTATTCCACTCCCAGTGAAAGGGACAGTAGTCCACTCTCAGTACCGGGATAATAATCCACATCCAATGAAGGGATAGTAATCCACTCTCAGTACAGGGACAGTAATCCACTCCCAGTGCAGGGAGATTAATCCACTCTCAGTGCAGGGACAGTAATCCACTCTCACTGCAGGGACAGTAATCCACTCTCAGTGCAGGGACAGTAATCCACTCCTCGTGCAGGGATAGTAATCCACTCTCGTTGCAGGGACCATAATCCACTCCCAGTGCAGTGATAGTAATCCACTCTCAGTGCAGTGACATTAATCCACTCCCAGAGAAGGGACAGTGATCCACTCTCAGTAGAGTGACATGTAATCCACTCACAGTGCAGGGATAGTGATCGACTCCCAGTGCAGGAACAGTAATCCTCACCCAGTGCATGGATAGTAATCCACTTTCAGTGCAGGGATAGCAATCCACTCACGTTGCAGGGACAGTAATCCACTCCCAGTGCTGGGATAGCAATCCACTCTCGTTGCAGGGACAGTAATCCACTCCCAGTGCAGGGATAGCAATCCACTCTCAGTGCAGGGATGGTAATTCACTCTCAGTGCATGGATAGTAATCCACTCTCGTTGCAGGGACAGTAATCCAATCCCAGTGCAGGGACAGTAATCCACTCTCAGTGCATGGATAGTAATCCACTTCCAGTGCAGGGACAGTAATCCACTCCCAGTGCAGGGATAGTAATCCATTCACTGTGCAGGTATAGTAATCCACTCCCAGTGCAGGGACAGTAATCCACTCTCAGTGCAGGGATATTAATCCACTCTCAGTCCAGTAACAGTAATCCACTCCAAGTGCAGGGACAGTATTCCACTCCCAGTGAAAGGGACAGTAGTCCACTCTCAGTACCGGGATAATAATCCACATCCAATGAAGGGATAGTAATCCACTCTCAGTACAGGGACAGTAATCCACTCCCAGTGCAGGGAGATTAATCCACACCCAGTGCAGTAACTGTAATCCACTCCCAGTGCAGGGACAGTAATCCACTCTCACTACAGGGATAGTAATCCACTTTCAGTGCAGGGATAGCAATCCACTCTCGTTGCAGGGACAGTAATCTACTCCCAGTGCTGGGATAGCAATCGACTCTCGTTGCAGGGACAGTAATCCACTCCCAGTGCTGGGATAGCAATCCACTCTCAGTGCAGGGACAGTAATCCACTCCCAGTACAGGGACAGTAATTCACTCTCAGTGCATGGATAGTAATCCACTCTCGTTGCAGGGACAGTAATCTACTCCCAGTGCTGGGATAGCAATCGACTCTCGTTGCAGGGACAGTAATCCACTCCCAGTGCTGGGATAGCAATCCACTCTCAGTGCAGGGACAGTAATCCACTCCCAGTACAGGGACAGTAATTCACTCTCAGTGCATGGATAGGAATCCACTCTCAGTGCAGGGACAGTAATCCACTCCCAGTGCAGGGACAGTAATACACTCTCAGTGCATGGATAGTAATCCACTTCCAGTGCAGGGACAGTAATCCACTCCCAGTGCAGGGATAGTAATCCATTCACTGTGCAGGTATAGTAATCCACTCACAGTACAGTGACAGTAATCCACTCCAAGTGCAGGGACAGTATTCCACTCCCAGTGAAAGGGACAGTAGTCCACTCTCAGTACCGGGATAATAATCCACATCCAATGAAGGGATAGTAATCCACTCTCAGTACAGGGACAGTAATCCACTCCCAGTGCAGGGAGATTAATCCACTCCCAGTGCAGTAACTGTAATCCACTCCCAGTGCAGGGACAGTAATCCACTCTCACTACAGGGATAGTAATCCACTTTCAGTGCAGGGATAGCAATCCACTCTCGTTGCAGGGACAGTAATCTACTCCCAGTGCTGGGATAGCAATCGACTCTCGTTGCAGGGACAGTAATCCACTCCCAGTGCTGGGATAGCAATCCACTCTCAGTGCAGGGACAGTAATCCACTCCCAGTACAGGGACAGTAATTCACTCTCAGTGCATGGATAGTAATCCACTCTCGTTGCAGGGACAGTAATCCACTCCCAGTGCAGGGACAGTAATTCACTCTCAGTGCATGGATAGTAATCCACTTCCAGTGCAGGGACAGTAATCCACTCCCAGTGCAGGGATAGTAATCCATTCACTGTGCAGGTATAGTAATCCACTCACAGTGCAGGGATAGTAATCCACTCTCAGTGCAGGGACAGTAATCCACTCTCACTGCAGGGACAGTAATCCACTCTCAGTGCAGGGACAGTAATCCACTCCTCGTGCAGGGATAGTAATCCACTCTCGTTGCAGGGACCATAATCCACTCCCAGTGCAGGGACAGTAATTCACTCTCAGTTCAGGGATAGTAATCCACTCTCGTTGCAGGGACAGTAATCCACTCCCAGTGCAGGGACAGTAATCCACTCTCACTACAGGGATAGTAATCCACTTTCAGTGCAGGGATAGCAATCCACTCTCGTTGCAGGGACAGTAATCCACTCCCAGTGCTGGGATAGCAATCCACTCTCGTTGCAGGTACAGTAATCCATCTCCCAGTGCTGGGATAGCAATCCACTCTCAGTGCAGGGATGGTAATTCACTCTCAGTGCATGGATAGTAATCCACTCTCATTGCAGGGACAGTAATCCACTCCCAGTGCAGGGACAGTAATCCACTCTCAGTGCATGGATAGTAATCCACTTCCAGTGCAGGGACAGTAATCCACTCCCAGTGCAGGGATAGTAATCCATTCACTGTGCAGGTATAGTAATCCACTCACAGTGCAGTGACAGTAACCCACTCCCAGTGCAGGGACAGTAATCCACACTCAGTGCAGGGATATTAATCCACTCCCAGTGCAGGGATAGTAATCCATTCACTGTGCAGGTATAGTAATCCACTCACAGTGCAGTGACAGTAACCCACTCCCAGTGCAGGGACAGTAATCCACTCCCAGTGCAGGAACCGTAATCCACTCCCAGTGTAGGGACAGTAATCCACTCTCAGGACAGGGATCGTAATCCACTCTCAGTGCAGGGAGTGTAATCCACTCCCAGTGTAGGGACAGTAATCCACTCTCAGGACAGGGATCGTAATCCACTCTCAGTGCAGGGAGTGTAATCCACTCCCAGTACAGGGACAGTAATTCACTCTCAGTGCATGGATAGTAATCCACTCTCGTTGCAGGGACAGTAATCCACTCCCAGTGCAGGGACAGTAATACACTCTCAGTGCATGGATAGTAATCCACTTCCAGTGCAGGGACAGTAATCCACTCCCAGTGCAGGGATAGTAATCCATTCACTGTGCAGGTATAGTAATCCACTCACAGTACAGGGATAGTAATCCACGCCCAGTGCAGTGACAGTAACCCACTCCCAGTGCAGCGACAGTAATCCACTCTCAGTGCAGGGATATTAATCCACTCTCAGTCCAGTGACAGTAATCCACTCCAAGTGCAGGGACAGTATTCCACTCCCAGTGAAAGGGACAGTAGTCCACTCTCAGTACCGGGATAATAATCCACATCCAATGAAGGGATAGTAATCCACTCTCAGTACAGGGACAGTAATCCACTCCCAGTGCAGGGAGATTAATCCACTCCCAGTGCAGTAACTGTAATCCACTCCCAGTGCAGGGACAGTAATCCACTCTCACTACAGGGATAGTAATCCACTTTCAGTGCAGGGATAGCAATCCACTCTCGTTGCAGGGACAGTAATCTACTCCCAGTGCTGGGATAGCAATCGACTCTCGTTGCAGGGACAGTAATCCACTCCCAGTGCTGGGATAGCAATCCACTCTCAGTGCAGGGACAGTAATCCACTCCCAGTACAGGGACAGTAATTCACTCTCAGTGCATGGATAGTAATCCACTCTCGTTGCAGGGACAGTAATCCACTCCCAGTGCAGGGACAGTAATACACTCTCAGTGCATGGATAGTAATCCACTTCCAGTGCAGGGACAGTAATCCACTCCCAGTTCAGGGATACTAATCCATTCACTGTGCAGGTATAGTAATCCACTCACAGTGCAGTGATAGTAATCCACTCTCAGTGCAGGGACAGTAATCCACTCCTCGTGCAGGGATAGTAATCCACTCTCGTTGCAGGGACCATAATCCACTCCCAGTGCAGGGACAGTAATTCACTCTCAGTTCAGGGATAGTAATCCACTCTCGTTGCAGGGACAGTAATCCACTCCCAGTGCAGGGACAGTAATCCACTCTCACTACAGGGATAGTAATCCACTTTCAGTGCAGGGATAGCAATCCACTCTCGTTGCAGGGACAGTAATCCACTCCCAGTGCTGGGATAGCAATCCACTCTCGTTGCAGGTACAGTAATCCATCTCCCAGTGCTGGGATAGCAATCCACTCTCAGTGCAGGGATGGTAATTCACTCTCAGTGCATGGATAGTAATCCACTCTCATTGCAGGGACAGTAATCCACTCCCAGTGCAGGGACAGTAATCCACTCTCAGTGCATGGATAGTAATCCACTTCCAGTGCAGGGACAGTAATCCACTCCCAGTGCAGGGATAGTAATCCATTCACTGTGCAGGTATAGTAATCCACTCACAGTGCAGTGACAGTAACCCACTCCCAGTGCAGGGACAGTAATCCACACTCAGTGCAGGGATATTAATCCACTCCCAGTGCAGGGATAGTAATCCATTCACTGTGCAGGTATAGTAATCCACTCACAGTGCAGTGACAGTAACCCACTCCCAGTGCAGGGACAGTAATCCACTCCCAGTGCAGGAACCGTAATCCACTCCCAGTGTAGGGACAGTAATCCACTCTCAGGACAGGGATCGTAATCCACTCTCAGTGCAGGGAGTGTAATCCACTCCCAGTGTAGGGACAGTAATCCACTCTCAGGACAGGGATCGTAATCCACTCTCAGTGCAGGGAGTGTAATCCACTCCCAGTACAGGGACAGTAATTCACTCTCAGTGCATGGATAGTAATCCACTCTCGTTGCAGGGACAGTAATCCACTCCCAGTGCAGGGACAGTAATACACTCTCAGTGCATGGATAGTAATCCACTTCCAGTGCAGGGACAGTAATCCACTCCCAGTGCAGGGATAGTAATCCATTCACTGTGCAGGTATAGTAATCCACTCACAGTACAGGGATAGTAATCCACGCCCAGTGCAGTGACAGTAACCCACTCCCAGTGCAGCGACAGTAATCCACTCTCAGTGCAGGGATATTAATCCACTCTCAGTCCAGTGACAGTAATCCACTCCAAGTGCAGGGACAGTATTCCACTCCCAGTGAAAGGGACAGTAGTCCACTCTCAGTACCGGGATAATAATCCACATCCAATGAAGGGATAGTAATCCACTCTCAGTACAGGGACAGTAATCCACTCCCAGTGCAGGGAGATTAATCCACTCCCAGTGCAGTAACTGTAATCCACTCCCAGTGCAGGGACAGTAATCCACTCTCACTACAGGGATAGTAATCCACTTTCAGTGCAGGGATAGCAATCCACTCTCGTTGCAGGGACAGTAATCTACTCCCAGTGCTGGGATAGCAATCGACTCTCGTTGCAGGGACAGTAATCCACTCCCAGTGCTGGGATAGCAATCCACTCTCAGTGCAGGGACAGTAATCCACTCCCAGTACAGGGACAGTAATTCACTCTCAGTGCATGGATAGTAATCCACTCTCGTTGCAGGGACAGTAATCCACTCCCAGTGCAGGGACAGTAATACACTCTCAGTGCATGGATAGTAATCCACTTCCAGTGCAGGGACAGTAATCCACTCCCAGTTCAGGGATACTAATCCATTCACTGTGCAGGTATAGTAATCCACTCACAGTGCAGTGATAGTAATCCACTCTCAGTGCAGGGACAGTAATCCACTCTCAGTGCAGGGACAGTAATCCACTCCTCGTGCAGTGATAGTAATCCACTCTCGTTGCAAGGACCATAATCCACTCCCAGTGCAGGGACAGTAATTCACTCTCAGTGCATGGATAGTAATCCACTCTCGTTGCAGGGACAGTAATCCACTCCCAGCGCAGGGACAGTAATCCACTCTCACTACAGGGATAGTAATCCACTTTCAGTGCAGGGATAGCAATCCACTCTCGTTGCAGGGACAGTAATCCACTCCCAGTGCTGGGATAGCAATCCACTCTCGTTGCAGGGACAGTAATCCACTCCCAGTGCTGGGATAGCAATCCACTCTCAGTGCAGGGATGGTAATTCACTCTCAGTGCATGGATAGTAATCCACTCTCGTTGCAGGGACAGTAATCCACTCCCAGTGCAGGGACAGTAATCCACTCTCAGTGCATGGATAGTAATCCACTTCCAGTGCAGGGACAGTAATCCACTCCCAGTGCAGGGATAGTAATCCATTCACTGTGCAGGTATAGTAATCCACTCCCAGTGCAGTGACAGTAACCCACTCCCAGTGCAGGGACAGTAATCCACTCTCAGTGCAGGGATATTAATCCACTCTCAGTCCAGTAACAGTAATCCACTCCAAGTGCAGGGACAGTATTCCACTCCCAGTGAAAGGGACAGTAGTCCACTCTCAGTACCGGGATAATAATCCACATCCAATGAAGGGATAGTAATCCACTCTCAGTACAGGGACAGTAATCCACTCCCAGTGCAGGGAGATTAATCCACTCCCAGTGCAGTAACTGTAATCCACTCCCAGTGCAGGGACAGTAATCCACTCTCACTACAGTGATAGTAATCCACTTTCAGTGCAGGGATAGCAATCCACTCTCGTTGCAGGGACAGTAATCTACTCCCAGTGCTGGGATAGCAATCGACTCTCGTTGCAGGGACAGTAATCCACTCCCAGTGCTGGGATAGCAATCCACTCTCAGTGCAGGGACAGTAATCCACTCCCAGTGCAGGGACAGTAATTCACTCTCAGTGCATGGATAGTAATCCACTCTCGTTGCAGGGACAGTAATCCACTCCCAGTGCAGGGACAGTAATTCACTCACAGTGCATGGATAGTAATCCACTTCCAGTGCAGGGACAGTAATCCACTCCTAGTGCAGGGATAGTAATCCATTCACTGTGCAGGTATAGTAATCCACTCACAGTGCAGGGATAGTAATCCACTCTCAGTGCAGGGACAGTAATCCACTCCCAGTGCAGGGATAGTAATTCATTCACTGTGCAGGTATAGTAATCCACTCACAGTGCAGGGATAGTAATCCACTCCCAGTGCAGGGACAGTAATCCACTCTCACTACAGGGATAGTAATCCACTTTCAGTGCAGGGATAGCAATCCACTCTCGTTGCAGGGACAGTAATCCACTCCCAGTGCTGGGATAGCAATCCACTCTCGTTGCAGGGACAGTAATCCACTCCCAGTGCTGGGATAGCAATCCACTCTCAGTGCAGGGATGGTAATTCACTCTCAGTGCATGGATAGTAATCCACTCTCGTTGCAGGGACAGTAATCCACTCCCAGTGCAGGGACAGTAATCCACTCTCATTGCATGGATAGTAATCCACTTCCAGTGCAGGGACAGTAATCCACTCCCAGTGCAGGGACAGTAATCCATTCACTGTGCAGGTATAGTAATCCACTCACAGTGCAGGGACAGTAATCCACTCTCACTGCAGGGACAGTAATCCACTCTCAGTGCAGGGACAGTAATCCACTCCTCGTGCAGTGATAGTAATCCACACTCGTTGCAGGGACCATAATCCACTCCCAGTGCAGGGACAGTAATTCACTCTCAGTGCAGGGACAGTAATCCACTCTCAGTGCAGGAACATTAATCCACTCCCAGTGCGGGTATTGTGATCCACTCCCAGTGCACGGACAGTAATCCACTCTCAGTGCAGGGTCAGTAATCCACTCCCAGTACAGGGATAATAATCCACTCCCAGTGCCGTGACAGTAGTCCACTCCCAGTGCAGGGATAGTAATGCACTCTCATTACAGGTATAGTAATCCACTCTCAGTGCAGGGTGAGTAAACCGCTCCCAGTGCAGGGACATTAATCCACTCACAGTGCAGGGACAGTAATGCACTCCCAGTGCAGGGACAGTAAGCCACTCTCAGTGCGGGGACATTAATCCACTCCCAGTACAGGGACAGTAATCCATTGTCAGTACAGGAATCGTAATCCACTCCCAGTGCAGGGTTAGTAATCCATTCTCAGTACAGGGATAGTATTCCACTCCCAGTGCAGTGACAGGAACCCATTCCCAGTGCAGGGGTATTAATCAGTCTCAGTGAAGTGACAGTAAACCACTCCCAGTGCAGGGACATTAATCCACTCGCAGTGCAGGGACATTAATCCACTCACAGTGCGGGGACAGTAATCCATTCCCAGTGCAGGGATAGTAATCCACTGTCATTACAGGGATCGTAATCCACTGACAGTGCATGGACATTAATCCACTCCCAGGACTGGGACAGTAATCCACTGTCATTACAGGGGTCGTAATCCACTGACAGTGCAGGGATAGTAATCCACTCCCTGTGCAGGGACAGTAATCCACTATCAGTGCAGGGACCGTAATCCACTTCTAGTGCAGGAACAGTAATCCACTCCTAGTGCAGGGATATTAATCCACTCCCAGTGCAGGAACCGTAATCCACTCCCAGTGTAGGGACAGTAATCCACTCTCAGGACAGGGATCATAATCCACTCGCAGTGCAGGGAGTGTAATCCACTCCCAGTACAGGGAGAGTAATCCACTCTCACTGCAGGGACATTAATCCACTCCCAGTGCAGGGACAGTAATCCACTCTCAGTGCTGTGACAGTAATCCACTCTCAGTGCAGGGACTGTAAACCACTCCCAGTGCAGGAACAGTAGTCCACTCCCAGTGCAGGGACAGTAATCCACTCTCATTACAGGGATATTAATCCACTCTCAGTGCAGGGAGAGTAATCCGCTCCCAGTGCAGGGACATTAATCCACTCACATTGCAGGGACAGTAATCCACTCCCAGTGCAGGGATAGTAATTCACTCCCAGTGCTGGGACAATAATCCACTCCCAGTGCAGCGACAGTAATCCACTCCCAGTGCAGGGATAGTAATGGACTCAGAGTGCACGGATAGTAATCCACTCCCTGTGCAGGGACAGTAATCCACTCCCAGTGCAGGGACAGTAATCCACTCTCCGAGCAGGGACAGTAATCCACTCCCAGTGCAGGATCAGTAATCTATTCCCAGTGCAGGGATAGTTTTCCACTCTCAGTGCAGGGACAGTAATCCACTCCCAGTGTAGGGACAGTAAACCACTCTCAGTACAGGGATAGTAATCCACTCTCAGTGCAGGGAGAGTAATCCGCTCCCAGTGACAGGGATAGTAATCCACTCACATTGAAGGGATAGTACTCCTCTCCCAGTGCAGTGATAGTAATGCACTTACAGTGCAGTGACAGTAATCCACTCCCAGTGCAGTGATAGTAATCCACTCTCAGTGCAGTGACATTAATCCACTCCCAGAGAAGGGACAGTAATCCACTCTCAGTAGAGTGACATGTAATCCACTCACAGTGCAGGGATAGTGATCGACTCCCAGTGCAGGAACAGTAATCCTCACCCAGTGCATGGATAGTAATCCACTCTCAGTGCAGGGACCGTAATCCACTCGCAGCGCAGGGACAGTAATCCACTCTCAATGCAGGGACAGTAATCCATTCCCAGTGTAGGAACAGTAATCCACTCTCAGTGGAGGGAGAGTAATCCGCTCCCAGTGCAGGGATAGTAATCCACTCCCAGTGCAGGGACAGTAATCCACTCTCAGTACAGGTATAGTAATCCACTCACGGTGCAGGGACAGTAATCCATTCTCAGTGCAGGGATAGTAATCCACTCGCAGTGCAGTGATAGTAATCCACTCTCAGTGCAGGGACAGTAACCCACTCCCAGTGAAGGGACATTAATCCATGCCCAGGGCAGGGACTGTAATCGACTCTCAGTGCAGGGATAGTAATGGACTCACTGTGCACGGACAGTAATCCACTCCCTATGCAGGGACAGTAATCCACTCCCAGTGCAGGGACAGTAATCCACTCTCCGCGCAGGGACAGTAATCCACTCCCAGTGCAGGATCAGTAATCTACTCCCAGTGCAGGGCCTGTAATCCACTCTCAGTGCAGGGACATTAATCCACTCCCAGTGCAGGGACAGTAATCCACTCCCAGTGCAGCGAACGTAATCCACTCCCAGTGCAGGGACAGTAATCCATTCTCAGTGCAGGGATAGTAATCCACTCCCAGTGCAGGGTCTGTAATCCACTCTCAGTGCAGGGACATTAATCCACTCACAGTGCAGGGACACTAATCCACTCCCAGTGCAGGGACAGTAATCCACTCCCAGTGCTGGGAAGGTAATCCACTCACAGTGCAGGGATAGTAATCCACTCCCAGTGCATGGATAGTTATTCATTCCCAGTGCAGTGACAGTAATCCACTCCCAGTGCACCGATAGTAATGCACTCCCAGTGCAGGGACATTAATCCACTCCCAGTACAGGGACAGTAATCCACTATCAGTGCAGGGACCGTAATCCACTCCTAGTGCAGGAACAGTTATCCACTCCTAGTGCAGGGATATTAATCCACTCCCAGTGCAGGAACCGTAATCCACTCCCAGTGTAGGGACAGTAATCCACTCTCAGGACAGGGATCGTAATCCACTCTCAGTGCAGGGAGTGTAATCCACTCCCAGTACAGGGAGAGTAATCCACTCTCACTGCAGGTACATTAATCCACTCCCAGTGCAGGGACAGTAATCCACTCTCAGTGCTGTGACAGTAATCCACTCTCAGTGCAGGAACTGTAAACCACTCCCAGTGCATGGACAGTAGTCCACTCCCAGTGCAGAGACAGTAATCCACTCCCAGTGCAGGGACATTAGTCCACTCCCAGTGCAGGGACAGTAATCCACTCTCCGCGCAGGGACAGTAATCCACTCCCAGTGCAGGATCAGTAATCTATTCCCAGTGCAGGAATAGTTATCCACTCTCAGTGCAGGGACAGTAATCCACTCCCAGTGTAGGGACAGTAAACCACTCTCAGTACAGGGATAGTAATCCACTCTCAGTGCAGGGAGAGTAATCCGCTCCCAGTGACAGGGATAGTAATCCACTCACATTGAAGGGATAGTACTCCTCTCCCAGTGCAGTGATAGTAATGCACTTACAGTGCAGTGACAGTAATCCACTCCCAGTGCAGTGATAGTAATCCACTCTCAGTGCAGTGACATTAATCCACTCCCAGAGAAGGGACAGTAATCCACTCTCAGTAGAGTGACATGTAATCCACTCACAGTGCAGGGATAGTGAACGACTCCCAGTGCAGGAACAGTAATCCTCACCCAGTACATGGATAGTAATCCACTCTCAGTGCAGGGACCGTAATCCACTCGCAGCGCAGGGACAGTAATCCCCTCTCAATGCAGGGACAGTAATCCATTCCCAGTGTAGGAACAGTAATCCACTCTCAGTGGAGGGAGAGTAATCCGCTCCCAGTGACAGGGATAGTAATCCACTCACATTGAAGGGATAGTACTCCTCTCCCAGTGCAGTGATAGTAATGCACTTACAGTGCAGTGACAGTAATCCACTCCCAGTGCAGTGATAGTAATCCACTCTCAGTGCAGTGACATTAATCCACTCCCAGGGAAGGGACAGTAATCCACTCTCAGTAGAGTGACATGTAATCCACTCACAGTGCAGGGATAGTGAACGACTCCCAGTGCAGGAACAGTAATCCTCACCCAGTGCATGGATAGTAATCCACTCTCAGTGCAGGGACCGTAATCCACTCGCAGCGCAGGGACAGTAATCCACTCTCAATGCAGGGACAGTAATCCATTCCCAGTGTAGGAACAGTAATCCACTCTCAGTGGAGGGAGAGTAATCCGCTCCCAGTGCAGGGATAGTAATCCACTCCCAGTGCAGGGACAGTAATCCACTCTCAGTACAGGTATAGTAATCCACTCACGGTGCAGGGACAGTAATCCATTCTCAGTGCAGGGATAGTAATCCACTCGCAGTGCAGTGATAGTAATCCACTCTCAGTGCAGGGACAGTAACCCACTCCCAGTGAAGGGACATTAATCCATGCCGAGGGCAGGGACTGTAATCGACTCTCAGTGCAGGGATAGTAATGGACTCACTGTGCACGGATAGTAATCCACTCCCTGTGCAGGGACAGTAATCCACTCCCAGTGCAGGGACAGTAATCCACTCTCCGCGCAGGGACAGTAATCCACTCCCAGTGCAGGATCAGTAATCTACTCCCAGTGCAGGGCCTGTAATCCACTCTCAGTGCAGGGACATTAATCCACTCCCAGTGCAGGGACAGTAATCCACTCCCAGTGCAGCGAACGTAATCCACTCCCAGTGCAGGGACAGTAATCCATTCTCAGTGCAGGGATAGTAATCCACTCCCAGTGCAGGGACAGTAATCCACTCCCAGTGCAGGGAATGTAATCCACTCCCAGTGCAGGGACTGTAATCCACTCTCAGTGCAGGGACATTAATCCACTCACAGTGCAGGGACACTAATCCACTCCCAGTGCAGGGACAGTAATCCACTCCCAGTGCTGGGAAGGTAATCCACTCACAGTGCAGGGATAGTAATCCACTCCCAGTGCATGGATAGTTATTCATTCCCAGTGCAGTGACAGTAATCCACTCCGAGTGCACCGATAGTAATGCACTCCCAGTGCATGGATAGTTATTCATTCCCAGTACAGGGATAGTAATCCACTATCAGTGCAGGGACCGTAATCCACTCCTCGTGCAGGAACAGTTATCCACTCCTCGTGCAGGGATATTAATCCACTCCCAGTGCAGGAACCGTAATCCACTCCCAGTGTAGGGACAGTAATCCACTCTCAGGACAGGGATCGTAATCCACTCTCAGTGCAGGGAGTGTAATCCACTCCCAGTACAGGGAGAGTAATCCACTCTCACTGCAGGGACATTAATCCACACCCAGTGCAGGGACAGTAATGCACTCTCAGTGCTGTGACAGTAATACACTCTCAGTGCAGGGACTGTGAACCACTCCCAGTGCAGGGACAGTAGTCCACTCCCAGTGCAGGGACAGTAATCCACTCTCATTACAGGGATATTAATCAACTCTCAGTGCAGGGAGAGTAATCCGCCCCCAGTGCAGGGACATTAATCCACTCCCAGTACAGGGACAGTAAACCACTGTCAGTACAGGAATCGTAATCCACTCCCAGTGCAGGGTTCCTAATCCATTCTCAGAACAGGGATAGTATTCCACTCCCAGTGCAGGAAATGTAATCCACTCCCAGTGCAGGGACATTAATCCACTCCCAGTGCAGGGACATTAATCCACTCACAGTGTGGGGACAGTAATCCACTCCCAGTTCAGGGATAGTAATCCACTCACAGTGCAGGGACAGTAATCCACTATCAGTGCATGGACATTAATCCACTCCCAGGACAGGGACAGTAATCCACTGTCATTACAGGGATCATAATCCACTGACAGTGCAGGGATAGTAATCCACCCCCTGTGCAGGGACAGTAATCCACTATCAGTGCAGGGACGGTAATTCACTCTCAGTGCATGGATAGTAATCCACTCTCGTTGCAGGGACAGTAATCCACTCCCAGTGCAGGGACAGCAATTCACTCTCAGTGCATTGATAGTAATCCACTTTCAGTGCAGGGACAGTAATCCACTCTCAGTGCAGGGAGTGTAATCCACTCTCAGTGCATGGATAGTAATCCACTCTCGTTGCAGGGACAGTAATCCACTCCCAGTGCAGGGACAGCAATTCACTCTCAGTGCATTGATAGTAATCCACTTTCAGTGCAGGGACTGTAATCCACTCTCAGTGCAGGGAGTGTAATCCACTCGCTGTGCAGAGATAGTAATCCACTCTCAGTGCAGGGACATCAATCCACTCCTAGTGCAGGGACAGTAATCCACTCCTGGTGCAAGGATAGTAATCCACTCTCGTTGCAGGGACCGTAATCCACTCCCAGTGCAGGAACAGTAATTCACTCTCAGTGCATGGATAGTAATCCACTCTCGTTGCAGGGACAGTAATCCACTCCCAGTGCAGGGACAGTAATTCATTCACAGCGCATGGATAGTAATCCACTCTCAGTGCAGGGATAGTAATCCACTCCCAGTGTAGGGACAGAAATCCACTCTCAGTGCAGGGATAGTAATCCACTCCCAGTGCAGGGATAGTAATCCACTCTCAGTACAGTGATAGTAATCCACTCCCAGTGCAGTAACAGTAACCCACACCCAGTGCAGGGACAGTAATCCACTATCAGTGCAGGGACGGTAATTCACTCTCAGTGCATGGATAGTAATCCACTCTCGTTGCAGGGACAGTAATCCACTCCCAGTGCAGGGACAGCAATTCACTCTCAGTGCATTGATAGTAATCCACTTTCAGTGCAGGGACAGTAATCCACTCTCAGTGCAGGGAGTGTAATCCACTCTCAGTGCATGGATAGTAATCCACTCTCGTTGCAGGGACAGTAATCCACTCCCAGTGCAGGGACAGCAATTCACTCTCAGTGCATTGATAGTAATCCACTTTCAGTGCAGGGACTGTAATCCACTCTCAGTGCGGGGAGTGTAATCCACTCGCTGTGCAGGGATAGTAATCCACTCTCAGTGCAGGGACATCAATCCACTCCTAGTGCAGGGACAGTAATCCACTCCTGGTGCAAGGATAGTAATCCACTCTCGTTGCAGGGACCGTAATCCACTCCCAGTACAGGAACAGTAATTCACTCTCAGTGCATGGACAGTAATCCACTCTCGTTGCAGGGACAGTAATCCACTCCCAGTGCAGGGACAGTAATTCATTCACAGCGAATGGATAGTAATCCACTCTCAGTGCAGGGATAGTAATCCACTCCCAGTGTAGGGACAGAAATCCACTCTCAGTGCAGGGATAGTAATCCACTCCCAGTGCAGGGATAGTAATCCACTCTCAGTACAGTGATAGTAATCCACTCCCAGTGCAGTGACAGTAACCCACACCCAGTGCAGGGACAGTAATCCACTATCAGTGCAGGGACAGTAATTCACTCTCAGTGCATGGATAGTAATCCACTCTCGTTGCAGGGACAGTAATCCACTCCCAGTGCAGGGACAGCAATTCACTCTCAGTGCATTGATAGTAATCCACTTTCAGTGCAGGGACAGTAATCCACTCTCAGTGCAGGGAGTGTAATCCACTCTCAGTGCATGGATAGTAATCCACTCTCGTTGCAGGGACAGTAATCCACTCCCAGTGCAGGGACAGCAATTCACTCTCAGTGCATTGATAGTAATCCACTTTCAGTGCAGGGACTGTAATCCACTCTCAGTGCAGGGAGTGTAATCCACTCGCTGTGCAGGGATAGTAATCCACTCTCAGTGCAGGGACATCAATCCACTCCTAGTGCAGGGACAGTAATCCACTCCTGGTGCAAGAGTAGTAATCCACTCTCGTTGCAGGGACCGTAATCCACTCCCAGTGCAGGAACAGTAATTCACTCTCAGTGCATGGATAGTAATCCACTCTCGTTGCAGGGACAGTAATCCACTCCCAGTGCAGGGACAGTAATTCATTCACAGCGCATGGATAGTAATCCACTCTCAGTGCAGGGATAGTAATGCACTCCCAGTGTAGGGACAGAAATCCACTCTCAGTGCAGGGATAGTAATCCACTCCCAGTGCAGGGATAGTAATCCACTCTCAGTACAGTGATAGTAATCCACTCCCAGTGCAGTGACAGTAACCCACACCCAGTGCACGGACAGTAATCCACTCCCAGTGCAGGGACTGTAATCCACTCCCAGTGAATGGTCAGTAATCCATTCTCAGTGCAGGAATATTAATCTACTCCCAGTCCAGGGACATTAATCCACTTCTTGTGCAGTGACAGTACTCAACTCCCAGTGCAGGGATAGTACTCCACTCCCAGTGCAGGGACATTAATCAACTCTCAGTGCACGGACATTAATCCACTCCCAGTGCAGAGAAAGTAATCCACTCTCAGTACAGTGATAGTAATCCACTCCCAGTGCAGTGACAGTAACCCACACCCAGTGCAGGGACAGTAATCCACTCCCAGTGCAGGGACTGTAATCCACTCCCAGTGCAGGGACTGTAATCCATTCTCAGTGCAGGAATATTAATCTACTCCCAGTCCAGGGACATTAATCCACTTCTTGTGCAGTGACAGTACTCAACTCCCAGTGCAGGGATAGTACTCCACTCCCAGTGCAGGGACATTAATCAACTCTCAGTGCACGGACATTAATCCACTCCCAGTGCAGAGAAAGTAATCCACTCTCAGTACAGTGATAGTAATCCACTCCCAGTGCAGTGACAGTAACCCACACCCAGTGCAGGGACAGTAATCCACTCCCAGTGCAGGGACTGTAATCCACTCCCAGTGCAGGGACTGTAATCCATTCTCAGTGCAGGAATATTAATCCACTCCCAGTGCAGAGAAAGTAATCCACTCTCAGTACAGGGATCGTAATTCACTCCCAGTTCAGGGACAGTAATCCATTCTCAGTACAGTGACAGTAACCCACTCCCAGTGCAGGGATATTAATCCACTCTCAGTGCAGTGACAGTAATCCACTCCAAGTGCAGGGAGAGTAATCCACTCCCAGTGCAGGGACAGTAATCCACTCTCACTACAGGGATAGTAATCCACTCTCAGTGCAGGGAGTGTAATCCAATTCCGGTGCAGGGACAGTAATTCACTCTCAGTGCAGGGATGGTAATTCACTCTCAGTGCATGGATAGTAATCCACTTCCAGTGCAGGGACAGTAATCCACTCCCAGTGCAGGGATAGTAATCCATTCACTGTGCAGGTATAGTAATCCACTCACAGAACAGGGATAGTAATCCACGCCCAGTGCAGTGACAGTAACCCACTCCCAGTGCAGGGACAGTAATCCACTCTCAGTGCAGGCATATTAATCCACTCTCAGTGCTGTGACAGTAATCCACTCTCAGTGCAGGGACAGTAATCCACTCTCACTGCAGGGACAGTAATCCACTCCCAGTGCAGGGATAGTAATCCATTCACTGTGCAGGTATAGTAATCCACTCACAGTACAGGGATAGTAATCCACGCCCAGTGCAGTGACAGTAACCCACTCCCAGTGCAGTGACAGTAATCCACTCCAAGTGAAGGGACAGTATTCCACTCCCAGTGAAAGGGACAGTAGTCCACTCTCAGTACCGGGATAATAATCCACACCCAATGAAGGGATAGTAATCCACTCTCAGTACAGGGACAGTAATTCACTCCCAGTGCAGGGAGATTAATCCACTCCCAGTGCAGTAACTGTAATCCACTCCCAGTACAGGGACAGTAATCCACTCTCACTACAGGGATAGTAATCCACTTTCAGTGCAGGGATAGCAATCCACTCTCGTTGCAGGGACAGTAATCTACTCCCAGTGCTGGGATAGCAATCCACTCTCGTTGCAGGGACAGTAATCCACTCCCAGTGCTGGGATAGCAATCCACTCTCAGTGCAGGGACAGTAATCCACTCCCAGTGCAGGGACAGTAATTCACTCTCAGTGCATGGATAGTAATCCACTCTCGTTGCAGGGACAGTAATCCACTCCCAGAGCAGGGACAGTAATTCACTCTCAGTGCATGGATAGTAATCCACTTCCAGTGCAGGGACAGTAATCCACTCCCAGTGCAGGGATAGTAATCCATTCACTGTGCAGGTATAGTAATCCACTCACAGTGCAGGGATAGTAATCCACTCTCAGTGCAGGGACAGTAATCCACTCTCACTGCAGGGACAGTAATCCACTCTCAGTGCAGGGACAGTAATCCACTCCTCATGCAGGGATAGTAATCCACTCTAGTTGCAGGGACCATAATCCACTCCCAGTGCAGGGACAGTAATTCACTCTCAGTTCAGGGATAGTAATCCACTCTCGTTGCAGGGACAGTAATCCACTCCCAGTGCAGGGACAGTAATCCACTCTCACTACAGGGATAGTAATCCACTTTCAGTGCAGGGATAGCAATCCACTCTCGTTGCAGGGACAGTAATCCACTCCCAGTGCTGGGATAGCAATCCACTCTCGTTGCAGGGACAGTAATCCACTCCCAGTGCTGGGATAGCAATCCACTCTCAGTGCAGGGATGGTAATTCACTCTCAGTGCATGGATAGTAATCCACTCTCGTTGCAGGGACAGTAATCCACTCCCAGTGCAGGGACAGTAATCCACTCTCAGTGCATGGATAGTAATCCACTTCCAGTGCAGGGACAGTAATCCACTCCCAGTGCAGGGATAGTAATCCATTCACTGTGCAGGTATAGTAATCCACTCACAGTGCAGTGACAGTAACCCACTCCCAGTGCAGGGACAGTAATCCACTCTCAGTGCAGGGATATTAATCCACTCCCAGTGCAGGGATAGTAATCCATTCACTGTGCAGGTATAGTAATCCACTCACAGTGCAGTGACAGTAACCCACTCCCAGTGCAGGGACAGTAATCCACTCCCAGTGCAGGAACCGTAATCCACTCCCAGTGTAGGGACAGTAATCCACTCTCAGGACAGGGATCATAATCCACTCTCAGTGCAGGGAGTGTAATCCACTCCCAGTACAGGGAGAGTAATCCACTCTCACTGCAGGGACATTAATCCACTCCCAGTGCAGGGACAGTAATCCACTCTCAGTGCTGTGACAGTAATCCACTCTCAGTGCACGGACAGTAATCCACTCTCACTGCAGGGACAGTAATCCACTCTCAGTGCAGGGACAGTAATCCACTCCTCGTGCAGTGATAGTAATCCACACTCGTTGCAGGGACCATAATCCACTCCCAGTGCAGGGACAGTAATTCACTCTCAGTGCAGGGACAGTAATCCACTCTCAGTGCAGGAACATTAATCCACTCCCAGTGCGGGTATTGTGATCCACTCCCAGTGCAGGGACAGTAATCCACTCTCAGTGCAGGGTCAGTAATCCACTCCCAGTACAGGGATAGTAATCCACTCCCAGTGCAGTGACAGTAGTCCACTCCCAGTGCAGGGATAGTAATGCACTCTCATTACAGGTATAGTAATCCACTCTCAGTGCAGGGTGAGTAAACCGCTCCCAGTGCAGGGACATTAATCCACTCACAGTGCAGGGACAGTAATGCACTCCCAGTGCAGGGACAGTAAGCCACTCTCAGTGCGGGGACATTAATCCACTCCCAGTACAGGGACAGTAATCCATTGTCAGTACAGGAATCGTAATCCACTCCCAGTGCAGGGTTAGTAATCCATTCTCAGTACAGGGATAGTATTCCACTCCCAGTGCAGTGACAGGAACCCATTCCCAGTGCAGGGGTATTAATCCAGTCTCAGTGAAGTGACAGTAAACCACTCCCAGTGCAGGGACATTAATCCACTCGCAGTGCAGGGACATTAATCCACTCACAGTGCGGGGACAGTAATCCATTCCCAGTGCAGGGATAGTAATCCACTGTCATTACAGGGATCGTAATCCACTGACAGTGCATGGACATTAATCCACTCCCAGGACTGGGACAGTAATCCACTGTCATTACAGGGATCGTAATCCACTGACAGTGCAGGGACAGTAATCCACTATCAGTGCATGGACATTAATCCACTCCCAGGACAGGGACAGTAATCCACTGTCATTACAGGGATTGTAATCCACTGACGGTGCAGGGATAGTAATCCACTCCCTGTGCAGGGACAGTAATCCACTATCAGTGCAGGGACCGTAATCCACTTCTAGTGCAGGAACAGTAATCCACTCCTAGTGCAGGGATATTAATCCACTCCCAGTGCAGGAACCGTAATCCACTCCCAGTGTAGGGACAGTAATCCACTCTCAGGACAGGGATCGTAATCCACTCTCAGTGCAGGGAGTGTAATCCACTCCCAGTACAGGGAGAGTAATCCACTCTCACTGCAGGGACATTAATCCACTCCCAGTGCAGGGACAGTAATCCACTCTCAGTGCTGTGACAGTAATCCACTCTCAGTGCAGGGATTGTAAACCACTCCCAGTGCAGGAACAGTAGTCCACTCCCAGTGCAGGGACAGTAATCCACTCTCATTACAGGGATATTAATCCACTCTCAGTGCAGGGAGAGTAATCCGCCCCCAGTGCAGGGAGAGCAATCCGCTCCCAGTGACAGGGATAGTAATCCACTCACATTGAAGGGATAGTACTCCTCTCCCAGTGCAGTGATAGGAATGCACTTACAGTGCAGTGTCAGTAATCCACTCCCAGTGCAGTGATAGTAATCCACTCTCAGTGCAGTGACATTAATCCACTCCCAGAGAAGGGACAGTAATCCACTCTCCATAGAGTGACATGTCATCCACTCACAGTGCAGGGATAGTGATCGACTCCCAGTGCAGGAACAGTAATCCTCACCCAGTGCATGGATAGTAATCCACTCTCAGTGCAGAGACCGTAATCCACTCACAGCGCAGGGACAGTAATCCACTCTCAATGCAGGGACAGTAATCCATTCCCAGTGTAGGAACAGTAATCCACTCTCAGTGGAGGGAGAGTAATCCGCTCCCAGTGCAGGGATAGTAATCCACTCCCAGTGCAGGGACAGTAATCCACTCTCAGTACAGGTATAGTAATCCACTCACGGTGCAGGGACAGTAATCCATTCTCAGTGCAGGGATAGTAATCCACTCGCAGTGCAGTGATAGTAATCCACTCTCAGTGCAGGGACAGTAACCCACTCCCAATGAAGGAACATTAATCCATGCCCAGGGCAGGGACTGTAATCGACTCTCAGTGCATGGATAGTAATGGACTCACTGTGCACGGATAGTAATCCACTCCCTGTGCAGGGACAGGAATCCACTCCCAGTGCAGGGACAGTAATCCACTCTCCGCACAGGGACAGTAATCCACTCCCAGTGCAGGATCAGTAATCTACTCACAGTGCAGGGACTGTAATCCACTCTCAGTGCAGGGACATTAATCCACTCCCAGTGCAGGGACAGTAATCCACTCCCAGTGCAGCGAACATAATCCACTCCCAGTGCAGGGACAGTAATCCATTCTCAGTGCAGGGATAGTAATCCACTCCCAGTGCAGGGACAGTAATCCACTCCCAGTGCAGGGAATGTAATCCACTCCCAGTGCAGGGACTGTAATCCACTCTCAGTGCAGGGACATTAATCCACTCACAGTGCAGGGACACTAATCCACTCCCAGTGCAGGGACAGTAATCCACTCCCAGTGCTGGGAAGGTAATCCACTCACAGTGCAGGGATAGTAATTCACTCCCAGTGCATGGATAGTTATTCATTCCCAGTGCAGTGACAGTAATCCACTCCGAGTGCACCGATAGTAATGCACTCCCAGTGCAGGGACATTAATCCACTCCCAGTACAGGGACAGTAATCCACTATCAGTGCAGGGACCGTAATCCACTCCTAGGGCAGGAACAGTTATCCACTCCTAGTGCAGGGATATTAATCCACTCCCAGTGCAGTAACTGTAATCCACTCCCAGTGCAGGGACAGTAATCCACTCTCACTACAGGGATAGTAATCCACTTTCAGTGCAGGGATAGCAATCCACTCTCGTTGCAGGGATAGTAATCCACTTTCAGTGCAGGGATAGCAATCCACTCTCGTTGCAGGGACAGTAATCTACTCCCAGTGCTGGGATAGCAATCCACTCTCAGTGCAGGGACAGTAATCCACTCCCAGTGCAGGGACAGTAATTCACTCTCAGTGCATGGATAGTAATCCACTCTCGTTGCAGGGACAGTAATCCACTCCCAGAGCAGGGACAGTAATTCACTCTCAGTGCATGGATAGTAATCCACTTCCAGTGCAGGGACAGTAATCCACTCCCAGTGCAGGGATAGTAATCCATTCACTGTGCAGGTATAGTAATCCACTCACAGTGCAGGGATAGTAATCCACTCTCAGTGCAGGGACAGTAATCCACTCTCACTGCAGGGACAGTAATCCACTCTCAGTGCAGGGACAGTAATCCACTCCTCGTGCAGGGATATTAATCCACTCCCAGTGCAGGGATAGTAATCCATTCACTGTGCAGGTATAGTAATCCACTCACAGTGCAGTGACAGTAACCCACTCCCAGTGCAGGAACAGTAATCCACTCCCAGTGCAGGAACCGTAATCCACTCCCAGTGTAGGGACAGTAATCCACTCTCAGGACAGGGATCGTAATCCACTCTCAGTGCAGGGAGTGTAATCCACTCCCAGTACAGGGAGAGTAATCCACTCTCACTGCAGGGACATTACTCCACTCCCAGTGCAGGGACAGTAATCCACTCTCAGTGCTGTGACAGTAATCCACTCTCAGTGCAGGGACAGTAATCCACTCTCACTGCAGGGACAGTAATCCACTCTCAGTGCAGGGACAGTAATCCACTCCTCGTGCAGTGATAGTAATCCACACACGTTGCAGGGACCATAATCCACTCCCAGTGCAGGGACAGTAATTCACTCTCAGTGCAGGGACAGTAATCCACTCTCAGTGCAGGAACATTAATCCACTCCCAGTGCGGGTATTGTGATCCACTCCCAGTGCAGGGACAGTAATCCACTCTCAGTGCAGGGTCAGTTATCCACTCCCAGTACAGGGATAGTAATCCACTCCCAGTGCAGTGACAGTAGTCCACTCCCAGTGCAGGGATAGTAATGCACTCTCATTACAGGTATAGTAATCCACTCTCAGTGCAGGGTGAGTAAACCGCTCCCAGTGCAGGGACATTAATCCACTCACAGTGCAGGGACAGTAATGCACTCCCAGTGCAGGGACAGTAAGCCACTCTCAGTGCGGGGACATTAATCCACTCCCAGTACAGGGACAGTAATCCATTGTCAGTACAGGAATCGTAATCCACTCCCAGTGCAGGGTTAGTAATCCATTCTCAGTACAGGGATAGTATTCCACTCCCAGTGCAGTGACAGGAACCCATTCCCAGTGCAAGGGTATTAATCCAGTCTCAGTGAAGTGACAGTAAACCACTCCCAGTGCAGGGACATTAATCCACTCGCAGTGCAGGGACATTAATCCACTCACAGTGCGGGGACAGTAATCCATTCCCAGTGCAGGGATAGTAATCCACTGTCATTACAGGGATCGTAATCCACTGACAGTGCATGGACATTAATCCACTCCCAGGACTGGGACAGTAATCCACTGTCATTACAGGGATCGTAATCCACTGACAGTGCAGGGACAGTAATCCACTATCAGTGCACGGACATTAATCCACTCCCAGGACAGGGACAGTAATCCACTGTCATTACAGGGATCGTAATCCACTGACAGTGCAGGGATAGTAATCCACTCCCTGTGCAGGGACAGTAATCCACTATCAGTGCAGGGACCGTAATCCACTTCTAGTGCAGGAACAGTAATCCACTCCTAGTGCAGGGATATTAATCCACTCCCAGTGCAGGAACCGTAATCCACTCCCAGTGTAGGGACAGTAATCCACTCTCAGGACAGGGATCGTAATCCACTCTCAGTGCAGGGAGTGTAATCCACTCCCAGTACAGGGAGAGTAATCCACTCTCACTGCAGGGACATTAATCCACTCCCAGTGCAGGGACAGTAATCCACTCTCAGTGCTGTGACAGTAATCCACTCTCAGTGCAGGGACTGTAAACCACTCCCAGTGCAGGAACAGTAGTCCACTCCCAGTGCAGGGACAGTAATCCACTCTCATTACAGGGATATTAATCCACTCTCAGTGCAGGGAGAGTAATCCGCTCCCAGTGCAGGGACATTAATCCACTCACATTGCAGGGACAGTAATCCACTCCCAGTGCAGGGATAGTAATTCACTCCCAGTGCTGGGACAATAATCCACTCCCAGTGCAGGGACAGTAATCCACTCCCAGTGCAGGGATAGTAATGGACTCAGAGTGCACGGATAGTAATCCACTCCCTGTGCAGGGACAGTAATCCACTCCCAGTGCAGGGACAGTAATCCACTCTCCACGCAGGGACAGTAATCCACTCCCAGTGCAGGATCAGTAATCTATTCCCAGTGCAGGGATAGTTATCCACTCTCAGTGCAGGGACAGTAATCCACTCCCAGTGTAGGGACAGTAAACCACTCTCAGTACAGGGATAGTAATCCACTCTCAGTGCAGGGAGAGTAATCCGCTCCCAGTGACAGGGATAGTAATCCACTCACATTGAAGGGATAGTACTCCTCTCCCAGTGCAGTGATAGTAATGCACTTACAGTGCAGTGTCAGTAATCCACTCCCAGTGCAGTGATAGTAATCCACTCTCAGTGCAGTGACATTAATCCACTCCCAGAGAAGGGACAGTAATCCACTCTCAGTAGAGTGACATGTAATCCACTCACAGTGTAGGGATAGTGATCGACTCCCAGTGCAGGAACAGTAATCTTCACCCAGTGCATGGATAGTAATCCACTCTCAGTGCAGGGACCGTAATCCACTCGCAGCGCAGGGACAGTAATCCCCTCTCAATGCAGGGACAGTAATCCATTCCCAGTGTAGGAACAGTAATCCACTCTCAGTGGAGGGAGAGTAATCCGCTCCCAGTGCAGGGATAGTAATCCACTCCCAGTGCAGGGACAGTAATCCACTCTCAGTACAGGTATAGTAATCCACTCACCGTGCAGGGACAGTAATCCCTTCTCAGTGCAGGGATAGTAATCCACTCGCAGTGCAGTGATAGTAATCCACTCTCAGTGCAGGGACAGTAACCCACTCCCAGTGAAGGGACATTAATCCATGCCCAGGGCAGGGACTGTAATCGACTCTCAGTGCAGGGATAGTAATGGACTCACTGTGCACGGATAGTAATCCACTCCCTGTGCAGGGACAGTAATCCACTCCCAGTGCAGGGACAGTAATCCACTCTCCGCGCAGGGACAGTAATCCACTCCCAGTGCAGGATCGGTAATCTATTCCCAGTGCAGGGATAGTTTTCCACTCTCAGTGCAGGGACAGTAATCCACTCCCAGTGTAGGGACAGTAAACCACTCTCAGTACAGGGATAGTAATCCACTCTCAGTGCAGGGAGAGTAATCCGCTCCCAGTGACAGGGATAGTAATCCACTCACATTGAAGGGATAGTACTCCTCTCCCAGTGCAGTGACAGTAATGCACTTACAGTGCAGTGTCAGTAATCCACTCCCAGTGCAGTGATAGTAATCCACTCTCAGTGCAGTGACATTAATCCACTCCCAGAGAAGGGACAGTAATCCACTCTCAGTAGAGTGACATGTAATCCACTCACAGTGTAGGGATAGTGATCGACTCCCAGTGCAGGAACAGTAATCCTCACCCAGTGCATGGATAGTAATCCACTCTCAGTGCAGGGACCGTAATCCACTCGCAGCGCAGGGACAGTAATCCACTCTCAATGCAGGGACAGTAATCCATTCCCAGTGTAGGAACAGTAATCCACTCTCAGTGGAGGAAGAGTAATCCGCTCCCAGTGCAGGTATAGTAATGGACTCACTGTGCACGGATAGTAATCCACTCCCTGTGCAGGGACAGTAATCCACTCCCAGTGCAGGGACAGTAATCCACTCTCCGCACAGGGACAGTAATCCACTCGCAGTGCAGGATCAATAATCTACTCCCAGTGCAGGGACTGTAATCCACTCTCAGTGCAGGGACATTAATCAACTCCCAGTGCAGGTACAGTAATCCACTCCCAGTGCAGCAAACGTAATCCACTCCCAGTGCAGGGACAGTAATCCATTCTCAGTGCAGGGATAGTAATCCACTCCCAGTGCAGGGACAGTAATCCACTCCCAGTGCAGGGACTGTAATCCACTCTCAGTGCAGGGACATTAATCTACTCACAGTGCAGGGACACTAATCCACTCCCAGTGCAGGGACAGTAATCCACTCCCAGTGCTGGGAAGGTAATCCACTCACAGTGCAGGGATAGTAATCCACTCCCAGTGCATGGATAGTTATTCATTCCCAGTGCAGTGACAGTAATCCACTCCGAGTGCACCGATAGTAATGCACTCCCAGTGCAGGAACATTAATCCACTCCCAGTACAGGGACAGTAATCCACTATCAGTGCAGGGACCGTAATCCACTCCTAGTGCAGGAACAGTTATCCACTCCTAGTGCAGGGATATTAATCCACTCCCAGTGCAGTAACTGTAATCCACTCCCAGTGCAGGGACAGTAATCCACTCTCATTACAGGGATAGTAATCCACTTTCAGTGCAGGGATAGCAATCCACTCTCGTTGAAGGGACAGTAATCTACTCCCAGTGCTGGGATAGCAATCCACTCTCGTTGCAGGGACTGTAATCCACTCCCAGTGCTGGGATAGCAATCCACTCTCAGTGCAGGGACAGTAATCCACTCCCAGTGCAGGGACAGTAATTCACTCTCAGTGCATGGATAGTAATCCACTCTCGTTGCAGGGACAGTAATCCACTCCCAGTGCAGGGACAGTAATTCACTCTCAGTGCATGGATAGTAATCCACTTCCAGTGCAGGGACAGTAATCCACTCCCAGTGCAGGGATAGTAATCCATTCACTGTGCAGGTATAGTAATCCACTCACAGTGCAGGGATAGTAATCCACTCTCAGTGCAGGGACAGTAATCCACTCTCACTGCAGGGACAGTAATCCACTCTTAGTGCAGGGACAGTAATCCACTCCTCGTGCAGGGATAGTAATCCACTCTCGTTGCAGGGACCATAATCCACTCCCAGTGCAGTGATAGTAATCCACTCTCAGTGCAGGGACATTAATCCACTCCCAGAGAAGGGACAGTAATCCACTCTCAGTAGAGTGACATGTAATCCACTCACAGTGCAGGGATAGTGATCGACTCCCAGTGCAGGAACAGTAATCCTCACCCAGTGCATGGATAGTAATCCACTCTCAGTGCAGGGACAGTAATCCACTCTCAATGCAGGGACAGTAATACATTCCCAGTGTAGGAACAGTAATCCACTCTCAGTGGAGGGAGAGTAATCCGCTCCCAGTGCAGGGATAGTAATCCACTCCCAGTGCAGGGACAGTAATCCACTCTCAGTACAGGTATAGTAATCCACTCACCGTGCAGGGACAGTAATCCCTTCTCAGTGCAGGGATAGTAATCCACTCGCAGTGCAGTGATAGTAATCCACTCTCAGTGCAGGGACAGTAACCCACTCCCAGTGAAGGGACATTAATCCATGCCCAGGGCAGGGACTGTAATCGACTCTCAGTGCAGGGATAGTAATGGACTCACTGTGCACGGATAGTAATCCTCTCCCTGTGCAGGGACAGTAATCCACTCCCAGTGCAGGGACAGTAATCCACTCTCCGCGCAGGGACAGTAATCCACTCCCAGTGCAGGATCAGTAATCTACTCCCAGTGCAGGGCCTGTAATCCACTCTCAGTGCAGGGACATTAATCCACTCCCAGTGCAGGGACAGTAATCCACTCCCAGTGCAGCGAACGTAATCCACTCCCAGTGCAGGGACAGTAATCCATTCTCAGTGCAGGGACAGTAATCCACTCCCAGTGCAGGGACAGTAATCCACTCCCAGTGCAGGGACTGTAATCCACTCTCAGTGCAGGGACATTAATCCACTCACAGTGCAGGGACACTAATCCACTCCCAGTGCAGGGACAGTAATCCACTCCCAGTGCTGGGAAGGTAATCCACTCACAGTGCAGGGATAGTAATCCACTCCCAGTGAATGGATAGTTATTCATTCCCAGTGTAGTGACAGTAATCCACTCCGAGTGCACCGATAGTAATGCACTCCCAGTGCAGGGACATTAATCCACTCCCAGTACAGGGACAGTAATCCACTATCAGTGCAGGGACCGTAATCCACTCCTAGTGCAGGAACAGTTATCCACTCCTAGTGCAGGGATATTAATCCACTCCCAGTGCAGGAACCGTAATCCACTCCCAGTGTAGGGACAGTAATCCACTCTCAGGACAGGGATCGTAATCCACTCTCAGTGCAGGGAGTGTAATCCACTCCCAGTACAGGGAGAGTAATCCACTCTCACTGCAGGGACATTAATCCACTCCCAGTGCAGGGACAGTAATCCACTCTCAGTGCTGTGACAGTAATCCACTCTCAGTGCAGGGACTGTAAACCACTCCCAGTGCAGGGACAGTAGTCCACTCCCAGTGCAGGGACAGTAATCCACTCTCATTACAGGGATATTAATCCACTCTCAGTGCAGGGAGAGTAATCCGCCCCCAGTGCAGGGACATTAATCCACTCACATTGCAGGGACAGTAATCCACTCCCAGTGCAGGGATAGTAATCCACTCCCAGTGCAGGGACATTAATCCACTATCAGTGCATGGACATTAATCCACTCGCAGTACCGGGACAGTAATCCAGTGTCATTACAGGGATCGTAATCCACTCCCAGTGCAAGGATAGTAATCCACTCCCTGTGCAGGAACTGTAATCCACTATCAGTGCAGGGACCGTAATCCACTCCCAGTGCAGGGACAGTAATCCACTCCCAGTGTAGGGACATTAAACCACTCTCAGTACAGGGATAGTAATCCACTCTCAGTGCAGGGAGAGTAATCCGCTCCCAGTGACAGGGATAGTAATCCACTCACATTGAAGGGATAGTACTCCTCTCCCAGTGCAGTGATAGTAATGCACTTACAGTGCAGTGACAGTAATCCACTCCCAGTGCAGTGATAGTAATCCACTCTCAGTGCAGGGACATTAATCCACTCCCAGAGAAGGGACAGTAATCCACTCTCAGTAGAGTGACATGTAATCCACTCACAGTGCAGGGATAGTGATCCACTCCCAGTGCAGGAACAGTAATCCTCACCCAGTGCATGGATAGTAATCCACTCTCAGTGCAGGGACTGTAATCCACTCGCAGCGCAGGGACAGTAATCCACTCTCAATGCAGGGACAGTAATCCATTCCCAGTGTAGGAACAGTAATCCACTCTCAGTGGAGGGAGAGTAATCCGCTCCCAGTGCAGGGATAGTAATCCACTCCCAGTGCAGGGACAGTAATCCACTCACGGTGCAGGGACAGTAATCCATTCTCAGTGCAGGGATAGTAATCCACTCGCAGTGCAGTGATAGTAATCCACTCTCAGTGCACGGACAGTAACCCTCTCCCAGTGAAGGGACATTAATCCATGCCCAGGGCAGGGACTGTAATCCACTCCCAGTGCAGGGAACGTAATCCATTCCCAGTGCAGGGACAGTAATCCACTCTCAATACAAGGATAGTAATACACTCCCAGTGAAGTGACAGTAACCCACACCCAGTGCAGGGACACTAATCCACTCCCAGTGCAGGGACAGTAATCCACTCCCAGTGCTGGGAAGGTAATCCACTCACAGTGCAGGGATAGTAATCCACTCCCAGTGCATGGACAGTTATCCATTGCCAGTGCAGTGACAGTAATCCACTCCGAGTGCACCGATAGTAATACACTCCCAGTGCAGGGACATTAATCCACTCCCAGTACAGGGACAGTAATCCACTATCAGTGCAGGGACCGTAATCCACTCCTAGTGCAGGGACTGTAATCCACTCTCAGTGCAGGGACATTAATCCTCTCCCAGTACAGGGAGTGTAATCCACTTTCAGTACAGGGATTGTAATCCACTCCCAGTGCAGGATCAGTAATCTACTCCCAGTGCAGGGATAGTTATCCACTCTCAGTGCAGGGGCAGTAATCCACTCCCAGTGCAGGGAATGTAATCCATTCCCAGTGCAGGGACTGTAATCCACTCTCAGTGCAGGGACATTAATCCACTCCCAGTGCAGGGACAGTAATCCACTCCCAGTGCAGGGACTGTAATCCACTCCCAGTGCAGGGACCGTAATCCACTCCCAGTGCAGGGACAGTAATCCATTCTCAGTGCAGGGATTGTAATGCACTCCTAGTACAGGGATAGTAATCCACTCTCAGTGCATGGATAGTAATCCACTCTCAGTGCAGTGATAATAATCTACTCCCAGTACAGGGATAGTAACCCACTCTCAGTGCAGGGACAGTAATCCACTTCCAGTGCACGGACAGTAATCCACTCCCAGTGCAGGGACCGTAATCCACTCCCAGTGCAGGGAAAGTAATCCACTCCCAGTGCAAAGACAGTAATCCACTCCCAGTGCAGGGACAGTAATCCACTCTCAGTACAGGGATAATAATCCACTGTCAGTACAGGGATAGTAATCCACTGACAGTGCAGGGATAGTAATCCACTTCCTGTGCCGGGACAGTAAGTCACTCTCAGTGCAGGGACCGTAAATCACTCCCAGAGCAGGGACAGTAATCCACTCTCAGTACAGGGATAGTAATCCACTCCCAGTGCAGGGACAATAATCCATTCCCAGAGCAGGGACAGTAATCCACTTTCAGTACAGGGATAGTAATCCACCCTCAGTGCAGGGATAGTAATCCACACCCAGTACAGGGATAGTAATTCACTCCCAGTGCAGGGACAGTACTCCACTCTCAGTGCATGGATAGTAATCCATTCTCAGTGCAGTGACAGTAATCCACTACCAGTTCAGGGATGGTAATGCACTCCCATTGCAGGGACAGTAATCCACTCTCAGTACAGGGATAGTAATCCACTCTCAGTGCAGGGACAGTAATCCACTCCCAGTGCAGGGATAGTAATCCACTCCCAGTGCAGGGGCGATAATTCGCTCTCAGTGCATGGATAGTAATCCACTCCCATTGCAGGGACAGTAATCCACTCTCAGTACAGGGAAAGTAATCCACTCCCAGTGCAAAGACAGTAATCCACTCCCAGTGCAGGGACAGTAATCCACTCTCAGTACAGGGATAGTAATCCACTGTCAGTACAGGGATAGTAATCCACTGACAGTGCAGGGATAGTAATCCACTTCCTGTGCCGGGACAGTAAGTCACTCTCAGTGCAGGGACCGTAAATCACTCCCAGAGCAGGGACAGTAATCCACTCTCAGTACAGGGATTGTAATCCATTCCCAGTGCAGGGACAATAATCCATTCCCAGAGCAGGGACAGTAATCCACTCTCAGTACAGGGATAGTAATCCACCCTCAGTGCAGGGATAGTAATCCACACCCAGTACAGGGACAGTAATTCACTCCCAGTGCAGGGACAGTACTCCACTCTCAGTGCATGGATAGTAATGCATTCTCAGTGCAGTGACAGTAATCCACTACCAGTTCAGGGATGGTAATGCACTCCCATTGCAGGGACAGTAATCCACTCTCAGTACAGGGATAGTAATCCACTCTCAGTGCAGGGACAGTAATCCACTCCCAGTGCAGGGATAGTAATCCACTCCCAGTGCAGGGACGATAATTCGCTCTCAGTGCATGGATAGTAATCCACTCTCAGTGCAGGGACAGTAATTCACTCTCGGTGCATGGATAGTAATCCACTCTGAGTGCAGGGATAATAATCCACTCCCAGTACAGGGATAGTAACCCACTCTCAGTGCAGGGACAGTAATCCACTTCCAGTGCAGGGACAGTAATCCACTCCCAGTGCAGGGACCGTAATCCACTCCCAGTGCAGGGATAGTAATCCACTCCCAGTGCAGGGATAGTAATCCACTCCCAGTGCAGGAACTGTAATCCACTATCAGTGCAGGGACCGTAATTCACTCCCAGTGCAGGAACAGTCACCCACTCCCAGTGCCGGGATAGTAATCCACTCCCAGTGCCGGGATAGTAATCCACACCCAGTGTAGGGACAGTAAACCACTCTCAGTACAGGGATAGTAATCCACTCTCAGTGCATGGAGAGTAATCCGCTCCCAGTGACAGGAATAGTAATCCACTCCCAGTGCAGGGATAGTACTCCTCTCCCAGTGCAGTGATAGTATTGCACTGACAGTGCAGTGACAGTAATCCACTCCCAGTGCAGGGATAGTAATCCACTACCAGTGCAGGGACAGTAATCCACTCCCAGTGCAGTGATAGTAATCCACACTCAGTGCAGGGACATTAATCCACTCCCAGAGAAGGGACAGTAATCCACTCTCAGTAGAGTGACATATAATCCACTCACAGTGCAGGGATAGTGATCCACTCCCAGTGCAGGAACAGTAATCCTCACCCAGTGCATGGATAGTAATCCACTCTCAGTGCAGGGACTGTAATCCACTCGCAGCGCAGGGACAGTAATCCACTCTCAATGCAGGGACAGTAATCCATTCCCAGTGTAGGAACAGTAATCCACTCTCAGTGGAGGGAGAGTAATCCGCTCCCAGTGCAGGGATAGTAATCCACTCCCAGTGCAGGGACAGTAATCCACTCTCAGTACAGGTATAGTAATCCACTCACGGTGCAGGGACAGTAATCCATTCTCAGTGCAGGGATAGTAATCCACTCGCAGTGCAGTGATAGTAATCCACTCTCAGTGCACGGACAGTAAGCCTCTCCCAGTGAAGGGACATTAATCCATGCCCAGGGCAGGGACTGTAATCCACTCCCAGTGCAGGGAACGTAATCCATTCCCAGTGCAGGGACAGTAATCCATTCTCAGTGCAGGGATAGTAATCCACTTTCAGTACAAGGATAGTAATACACTCCCAGTGAAGTGACAGTAACCCACACCCAGTGCAGGGACACTAATCCACTCCCAGTGCAGGGACAGTAATCCACTCCTAGTGCTGGGAAGGTAATCCACTCACAGTGCAGGGATAGTAATCCACTCCCAGTGCATGGATAGTTATCCATTCCCAGTGCAGTGACAGTAATCCACTCCGAGTGCACCGATAGTAATGCACTCCCAGTGCAGGGACATTAATCCACTCCCAGTACAGGGACAGTAATCCACTATCAGTGCAGGGACCGTAATCCACTCCTAGTGCAGGAACAGTAATCCACTCCTAGTGCAGGGATATTTATCCACTCCCAGTGCAGGAACCGTAATCCACTCCCAGTGCAGGGACAGTAATCCACTCTCAGTAGAGGTATAGTAATCCACTCACGGTGCAGGGACACTAATCCATTCTCAGTGCAGGAATAGTAATCCACTCGCAGTGCAGTGATAGTAATCCACTCTCAGTGCACGTACAGTAACCCTCTTCCAGTGAAGGGACATTAATCCATGCCCAGGGCAGGGACTGTAATCCACTCTCAGTGCAGGGATAGTAATGGACTCACTGTGCAGGGATAGTAATCCACTCCCAGTGCTGGGACAATAATCCACTCCCAGTGCAGGGACAGTAATCCACTCCCAGTGCAGGGATAGTAATGGACTCAGAGTGCACGGATAGTAATCCACTCCCTGTGCAGGGACAGGAATCCACTCCCAGTGCAGGGACAGTAATCCACTCTCCACGCAGGGACAGTAATCCACTCCCAGTGCAGGATCAGTAATCTACTCCCAGTGCAGGGATAGTTATCCACTCTCAGTGCAGGGACATTAATCCACTCCCAGTGCAGGGACAGTAATCCACTCCCAGTGCAGGGACTGTAATCCACTCCCAGTGCAGGGACTGTAATCCACTCTCAGTGCAGGGACATTAATCCTCTCCCAGTACAGGGACAGTAATCCACTTTCAGTACAGGGATTGTAATCCACTCCCAGTGCAGGATCAGTAATCTACTCCCAGTGCAGGGATAGTTATCCACTCTCAGTGCAGGGGCAGTAATCCACTCCCAGTGCAGGGAATGTAATCCACTCCCAGTGCAGGGACTGTAATCCACTCCCAGTGCAGGTACTGTAATCCACTCCCAGTGCAGGGACAGTAATCCATTCTCAGTGCAGGAACATTAATCCACTCCCAGTGCAGGGACAGTAACCCACACCCAGTGCAGGGACTGTAATCCACTCCCAGTGCAGGTACTGTAATCCACTCCCAGTGCAGGGACTGTAATCCACTCCCAGTGCAGGTACTGTAATCCACTCCCAGTGCAGGGACAGTAATCCATTCTCAGTGCAGGAACATTAATCCACTCCCAGTGCAGGGACAGTAACCCACACCCAGTGCAGGGACTGTAATCCACTCCCAGTGCAGGTACTGTAATCCACTCCCAGTGCAGGGACAGTAATCCATTCTCAGTGCAGGAACATTAATCCACTCCCAGTGCAGGGACAGTAGTCCACTCCCAGTGCAGGGATAGTAATCCACACCCAGTGTAGCGACAGTAATCCACTCCCAGTGCAGGGATAGTAATCCACACCCAGTACAGGGATAGTAATCCACTCCCAGTGCAGGGACAGTAATCCACTCTCAGTGCAGGGACAGTAACCCACACCCAGTGCAGGGACTGTAATCCACTCCCAGTGCAGGTACTGTAATCCACTCCCAGTGCAGGGACAGTAATCCATTCTCAGTGCAGGAACATTAATCCACTCCCAGTGCAGGGACAGTAGTCCACTCCCAGTGCAGGGATAGTAATCCACACCCAGTGTAGCGACAGTAATCCACTCCCAGTGCAGGGATAGTAATCCACACCCAGTACAGGGATAGTAATCCACTCTCAGTGCAGGGACAGTAATCCACTCTCAGTGCAGGGACAGTAATCCAATCCCAGTGCAGAGACAATAATTCACCCTCAGTGCTTGGATAGTAATCCTCTCTCAGTGCAGGGATAGTAATGCACTCCCATTGCAGGGACAGTAATCCACTCTCAGTACAGGGATAGTAATCCACTCTCAGTGCAGGGACAGTAATCCACTCCCAGTGCAGGGATAGAAATTCACTCTCAGTGCAGGGATGGTAATTCACTCTCAGTGCATGGATAGTAATCCACTCTCAGTGCAGGGATAGTAATCCACTCTCAGTGCATGGATAGTAACCCACTCTCAGTGCAGGGACAGTAATCCACTCTCAGTACAGGGATAGTAATCCACCCTCAGTGCAGGGATAGTAATCCACACCCAGTGCATGGATAGTAATCCACTCTCAGTGCAGGGCCAGTAATTCACTCCCAGTGCATGGATAGTAATCCACTCTAAGTGCATGGATAGTAATCCACTCTCAGTGCAGTGATAATAATCCACTCCCAGTACAGGGATATTAATCCACTCTCAGTGCAGGGAGAGTAATCCGCCCCCAGTGCAGGGACATTAATCCACTCACATTGCAGGGACAGTAATCCACTCCCAGTGCAGGGATAGTAATCCACTCCCAGTGCAGGGACAGTAATCCACTCCCAGTGCAGGGACAGTAATCCATTATCAGTGCATGGACATTAATCCACTCGCAGTACCGGGACAGTAATCAACTGTTATTACAGGGATCGTAATCCACTCCCAGTGCAGGGATAGTAATCCACTCCCTCTGCAGGAACTGTAATCCACTATCAGTGCAGGGACCGTAATTCACTCCCAGTGCAGGAACAGTCATCCACTCCCAGTGCCGGGATAGTAATCCACTCCCAGTGCCGGGATAGTAATCCACACCCAGTGTAGGGACAGTAAACCACTCTCAGTACAGGGATAGTAATCCACTCTCAGTGCATGGAGAGTAATCCGCTCCCAGTGACAGGGATAGTAATCCACTCACATTGAAGGGATAGTACTCCTCTCCCAGTGCAGCGATAGTAATGCACTTACAGTGCAGTGACAGTAATCCACTCCCAGTGCAGGGATAGTAATCCACTACCAGTGCAGGGACAGTAATCCACTCCCAGTGCAGTGATAGTAATCCACTCTCAGTGCAGGGACATTAATCCACTCCCAGAGAAGGGACAGTAATCCACTCTCAGTAGAGTGACATGTAATCCACTCACAGTGCAGGGATAGTGATCGACTCCCAGTGCAGGAACAGTAATCCTCACCCAGTGCATGGATAGTAATCCACTCTCAGTGCAGGGACCGTAATCCACTCGCAGCGCAGGGACAGTAATCCACTCTCAATGCAGGGACAGTAATCCATTCCCAGTGTAGGAACAGTAATCCACTCTCAGTGGAGGGAGAGTAATCCGCTCCCAGTGCAGGGATAGTAATCCACTCCCAGTGCAGGGACAGTAATCCACTCTCAGTACAGGTATAGTAATCCACTCACGGTGCAGGGACAGTAATCCATTCTCAGTGCAGGGATAGTAATCCACTCGCAGTGCAGTGACAGTAATCCACTCTCAGTGCACGGACAGTAAGCCTCTCCCAGTGAAGGGACATTAATCCATGCCCAGGGCAGGGACTGTAATCCACTCCCAGTGCAGGGAACGTAATCCATTCCCAGTGCAGGGACAGTAATCCATTCTCAGTGCAGGGATAGTAATTCACTCTCAGTGCAGGGACAGTAATTCACTCTCGGTGCATGGATAGTAATCCACTCTGAGTGCAGGGATAATAATCCACTCCCAGTACAGGGATAGTAACCCACTCTCAGTGCAGGGACAGTAATCCACTTCCAGTGCAGGGACAGTAATCCACTCCCAGTGCAGGGACCGTAATCCACTCCCAGTGCAGGGATAGTAATCCACTCCCAGTGCAGGGATAGTAATCCACTCCCTGTGCAGGAACTGTAATCCACTATCAGTGCAGGGACCGTAATTCACTCCCAGTGCAGGAACAGTCATCCACTCCCAGTGCCGGGATAGTAATCCACTCCCAGTGCCGGGATAGTAATCCACACCCAGTGTAGGGACAGTAAACCACTCTCAGTACAGGGATAGTAATCCACTCTCAGTGCATGGAGAGTAATCCGCTCCCAGTGACAGGAATAGTAATCCACTCCCAGTGCAGGGATAGTACTCCTCTCCCAGTGCAGTGATAGTAATGCACTGACAGTGCAGTGACAGTAATCCACTCCCAGTGCAGGGATAGTAATCCACTACCAGTGCAGGGACAGTAATCCACTCCCAGTGCAGTGATAGTAATCCACTCTCAGTGCAGGGACATTAATCCACTCCCAGAGAAGGGACAGTAATCCACTCTCAGTAGAGTGACATGTAATCCACTCACAGTGCAGGGATACTGATCCACTCCCAGTGCAGGAACAGTAATCCTCACCCAGTGCATGGATAGTAATCCACTCTCAGTGCAGGGACTGTAATCCACTCGCAGCACAGGGACAGTAATCCACTCTCAATGCAGGGACAGTAATCCATTCCCAGTGTAGGAACAGTAATCCACTCTCAGTGGAGGGAGAGTAATCCGCTCCCAGTGCAGGGATAGTAATCCACTCCCAGTGCAGGGACAGTAATCCACTCTCAGTACAGGTATAGTAATCCACTCACGGTGCAGGGACAGTAATCCATTCTCAGTGCAGGGATAGTAATCCACTCGCAGTGCAGTGATAGTAATCCACTCTCAGTGCACGGACAGTAAGCCTCTCCCAGTGAAGGGACATTAATCCATGCCCAGGGCAGGGACTGTAATCCACTCCCAGTGCAGGGAACGTAATCCATTCCCAGTGCAGGGACAGTAATCCATTCTCAGTGCAGGGATAGTAATCCACTTTCAGTACAAGGATAGTAATACACTCCCAGTGAAGTGACAGTAACCCACACCCAGTGCAGGGACACTAATCCACTCCCAGTGCAGGGACAGTAATCCACTCCCAGTGCTGGGAAGGTAATCCACTCACAGTGCAGGGATAGTAATCCACTCCCAGTGCATGGATAGTTATCCATTCCCAGTGCAGTGACAGTAATCCACTCCGAGTGCACCGATAGTAATGCACTCCCAGTGCAGGGACATTAATCCACTCCCAGTACAGGGACAGTAATCCACTATCAGTGCAGGGACCGTAATCCACTCCTAGTGCAGGAACAGTAATCCACTCCTAGTGCAGGGATATTTATCCACTCCCAGTGCAGGAACCGTAATCCACTCCCAGTGCAGGGACAGTAATCCACTCTCAGTAGAGGTATAGTAATCCACTCACGGTGCAGGGACAGTAATCCATTCTCAGTGCAGGAATAGTAATCCACTCGCAGTGCAGTGATAGTAATCCACTCTCAGTGCACGTACAGTAACCCTCTTCCAGTGAAGGGACATTAATCCATGCCCAGGGCAGGGACTGTAATCCACTCTCAGTGCAGGGATAGTAATGGACTCACTGTGCAGGGATAGTAATCCACTCCCAGTGCTGGGACAATAATCCACTCCCAGTGCAGGGACAGTAATCCACTCCCAGTGCAGGGATAGTAATGGACTCAGAGTGCACGGATAGTAATCCACTCCCTGTGCAGGGACAGGAATCCACTCCCAGTGCAGGGACAGTAATCCACTCTCCACGCAGGGACAGTAATCCACTCCCAGTGCAGGATCAGTAATCTACTCCCAGTGCAGGGATAGTTATCCACTCTCAGTGCAGGGACATTAATCCACTCCCAGTGCAGGGACAGTAATCCACTCCCAGTGCAGGGACTGTAATCCACTCCCAGTGCAGGGACTGTAATCCACTCTCAGTGCAGGAACATTAATCCTCTCCCAGTACAGGGACAGTAATCCACTTTCAGTACAGGGATTGTAATCCACTCCCAGTGCAGGATCAGTAATCTACTCCCAGTGCAGGGATAGTTATCCACTCTCAGTGCAGGGGCAGTAATCCACTCCCAGTGCAGGGAATGTAATCCACTCCCAGTGCAGGGACTGTAATCCACTCCCAGTGCAGGTACTGTAATCCACTCCCAGTGCAGGGACAGTAATCCATTCTCAGTGCAGGAACATTAATCCACTCCCAGTGCAGGGACAGTAACCCACACCCAGTGCAGGGACTGTAATCCACTCCCAGTGCAGGTACTGTAATCCACTCCCAGTGCAGGGACAGTAATCCATTCTCAGTGCAGGAACATTAATCCACTCCCAGTGCAGGGACAGTAGTCCACTCCCAGTGCAGGGATAGTAATCCACACCCAGTGTAGCGACAGTAATCCACTCCCAGTGCAGGGATAGTAATCCACACCCAGTACAGGGATAGTAATCCACTCCCAGTGCAGGGACACTAATCCACTCTCAGTGCAGGGACAGTAATCCACTCCCAGTGCAGAGACAATAATTCACTCTCAGTGCTTGGATAGTAATCCTCTCCCAGTGCAGGGATAGTAATGCACTCCCATTGCAGGGACAGTAATCCACTCTCAGTACAGGGATAGTAATCCACTCTCAGTGCAGGGACAGTAATCCACTCCCAGTGCAGGGATAGAAATTCACTCTCAGTGCAGGGATGGTAATTCACTCTCAGTGCATGGATAGTAATCCACTCTCAGTGCAGGGATAGTAATCCACTCTCAGTGCATGGATAGTAACCCACTCTCAGTGCAGGGACAGTAATCCACTCTCAGTACAGGGATAGAAATCCACCCTCAGTGCAGGGATAGTAATCCACACCCAGTGCATGGATAGTAATCCACTCTCAGTGCAGGGCCAGTAATTCACTCCCAGTGCATGGATAGTAATCCACTCTAAGTGCATGGATAGTAATCCACTCTCAGTGCAGTGATAATAATCCACTCCCAGTACAGGGATATTAATCCACTCTCAGTGCAGGGAGAGTAATCCGCCCCCAGTGCAGGGACATTAATCCACTCACATTGCAGGGACAGTAATCCACTCCCAGTGCAGGGATAGTAATCCACTCCCAGTGCAGGGACAGTAATCCACTCCCAGTGCAGGGACAGTAATCCATTATCAGTGCATGGACATTAATCCACTCGCAGTACCGGGACAGTAATCAACTGTTATTACAGGGATCGTAATCCACTCCCAGTGCAGGGATAGTAATCCACTCCCTCTGCAGGAACTGTAATCCACTATCAGTGCAGGGACCGTAATTCACTCCCAGTGCAGGAACAGTCATCCACTCCCAGTGCCGGGATAGTAATCCACTCCCAGTGCCGGGATAGTAATCCACACCCAGTGTAGGGACAGTAAACCACTCTCAGTACAGGGATAGTAATCCACTCTCAGTGCATGGAGAGTAATCCGCTCCCAGTGACAGGGATAGTAATCCACTCACATTGAAGGGATAGTACTCCTCTCCCAGTGCAGCGATAGTAATGCACTTACAGTGCAGTGACAGTAATCCACTCCCAGTGCAGGGATAGTAATCCACTACCAGTGCAGGGACAGTAATCCACTCCCAGTGCAGTGATAGTAATCCACTCTCAGTGCAGGGACATTAATCCACTCCCAGAGAAGGGACAGTAATCCACTCTCAGTAGAGTGACATGTAATCCACTCACAGTGCAGGGATAGTGATCCACTCCCAGTGCAGGAACAGTAATCCTCACCCAGTGCATGGATAGTAATCCACTCTCAGTGCAGGGACCGTAATCCACTCGCAGCGCAGGGACAGTAATCCACTCTCAATGCAGGGACAGTAATCCATTCCCAGTGTAGGAACAGTAATCCACTCTCAGTGGAGGGAGAGTAATCCGCTCCCAGTGCAGGGATAGTAATCCACTCCCAGTGCAGGGACAGTAATCCACTCTCAGTACAGGTATAGTAATCCACTCACGGTGCAGGGACAGTAATCCATTCTCAGTGCAGGGATAGTAATCCACTCGCAGTGCAGTGATAGTAATCCACTCTCAGTGCACGGACAGTAAGCCTCTCCCAGTGAAGGGACATTAATCCATGCCCAGGGCAGGGACTGTAATCCACTCCCAGTGCAGGGAACGTAATCCATTCCCAGTGCAGGGACAGTAATCCATTCTCAGTGCAGGGATAGTAATTCACTCTCAGTGCAGGGACAGTAATTCACTCTCGGTGCATGGATAGTAATCCACTCTGAGTGCAGGGATAATAATCCACTCCCTGTACAGGGATAGTAACCCACTCTCAGTGCAGGGACAGTAATCCACTTCCAGTGCAGGGACAGTAATCCACTCCCAGTGCAGGGACCGTAATCCACTCCCAGTGCAGGGATAGTAATCCACTCCCAGTGCAGGGATAGTAATCCACTCCCTGTGCAGGAACTGTAATCCACTATCAGTGCAGGGACCGTAATTCACTCCCAGTGCAGGAACAGTCATCCACTCCCAGTGCCGGGATAGTAATCCACTCCCAGTGCCGGGATAGTAATCCACACCCAGTGTAGGGACAGTAAACCACTCTCAGTACAGGGATAGTAATCCACTCTCAGTGCATGGAGAGTAATCCGCTCCCAGTGACAGGAATAGTAATCCACTCCCAGTGCAGGGATAGTACTCCTCTCCCAGTGCAGTGATAGTAATGCACTGACAGTGCAGTGACAGTAATCCACTCCCAGTGCAGGGATAGTAATCCACTACCAGTGCAGGGACAGTAATCCACTCCCAGTGCAGTGATAGTAATCCACTCTCAGTGCAGGGACATTAATCCACTCCCAGAGAAGGGACAGTAATCCACTCTCAGTAGAGTGACATATAATCCACTCACAGTGCAGGGATAGTGATCCACTCCCAGTGCAGGAACAGTAATCCTCACCCAGTGCATGGATAGTAATCCACTCTCAGTGCAGGGACTGTAATCCACTCGCAGCGCAGGGACAGTAATCCACTCTCAATGCAGGGACAGTAATCCATTCCCAGTGTAGGAACAGTAATCCACTCTCAGTGGAGGGAGAGTAATCCGCTCCCAGTGCAGGGATAGTAATCCACTCCCAGTGCAGGGACAGTAATCCACTCTCAGTACAGGTATAGTAATCCACTCACGGTGCAGGGACAGTAATCCATTCTCAGTGCAGGGATAGTAATCCACTCGCAGTGCAGTGATAGTAATCCACTCTCAGTGCACGGACAGTAAGCCTCTCCCAGTGAAGGGACATTAATCCATGCCCAGGGCAGGGACTGTAATCCACTCCCAGTGCAGGGAACGTAATCCATTCCCAGTGCAGGGACAGTAATCCATTCTCAGTGCAGGGATAGTAATCCACTTTCAGTACAAGGATAGTAATACACTCCCAGTGAAGTGACAGTAACCCACACCCAGTGCAGGGACACTAATCCACTCCCAGTGCAGGGACAGTAATCCACTCCTAGTGCTGGGAAGGTAATCCACTCACAGTGCAGGGATAGTAATCCACTCCCAGTGCATGGATAGTTATCCATTCCCAGTGCAGTGACAGTAATCCACTCCGAGTGCACCGATAGTAATGCACTCCCAGTGCAGGGACATTAATCCACTCCCAGTACAGGGACAGTAATCCACTATCAGTGCAGGGACCGTAATCCACTCCTAGTGCAGGAACAGTAATCCACTCCTAGTGCAGGGATATTTATCCACTCCCAGTGCAGGAACCGTAATCCACTCCCAGTGCAGGGACAGTAATCCACTCTCAGTAGAGGTATAGTAATCCACTCACGGTGCAGGGACACTAATCCATTCTCAGTGCAGGAATAGTAATCCACTCGCAGTGCAGTGATAGTAATCCACTCTCAGTGCACGTACAGTAACCCTCTTCCAGTGAAGGGACATTAATCCATGCCCAGGGCAGGGACTGTAATCCACTCTCAGTGCAGGGATAGTAATGGACTCACTGTGCAGGGATAGTAATCCACTCCCAGTGCTGGGACAATAATCCACTCCCAGTGCAGGGACAGTAATCCACTCCCAGTGCAGGGATAGTAATGGACTCAGAGTGCACGGATAGTAATCCACTCCCTGTGCAGGGACAGGAATCCACTCCCAGTGCAGGGACAGTAATCCACTCTCCACGCAGGGACAGTAATCCACTCCCAGTGCAGGATCAGTAATCTACTCCCAGTGCAGGGATAGTTATCCACTCTCAGTGCAGGGACATTAATCCACTCCCAGTGCAGGGACAGTAATCCACTCCCAGTGCAGGGACTGTAATCCACTCCCAGTGCAGGGACTGTAATCCACTCTCAGTGCAGGAACATTAATCCTCTCCCAGTACAGGGACAGTAATCCACTTTCAGTACAGGGATTGTAATCCACTCCCAGTGCAGGATCAGTAATCTACTCCCAGTGCAGGGATAGTTATCCACTCTCAGTGCAGGGGCAGTAATCCACTCCCAGTGCAGGGAATGTAATCCACTCCCAGTGCAGGGACTGTAATCCACTCCCAGTGCAGGTACTGTAATCCACTCCCAGTGCAGGGACAGTAATCCATTCTCAGTGCAGGAACATTAATCCACTCCCAGTGCAGGGACAGTAATCCACTCCCAGTGCAGAGACAATAATTCACTCTCAGTGCTTGGATAGTAATCCTCTCCCAGTGCAGGGATAGTAATGCACTCCCATTGCAGGGACAGTAATCCACTCTCAGTACAGGGATAGTAATCCACACCCAGTGTAGCGACAGTAATCCACTCCCAGTGCAGGGATAGTAATCCACACCCAGTACAGGGATAGTAATCCACTCCCAGTGCAGGGACACTAATCCACTCTCAGTGCAGGGACAGTAATCCACTCCCAGTGCAGAGACAATAATTCACTCTCAGTGCTTGGATAGTAATCCTCTCCCAGTGCAGGGATAGTAATGCACTCCCGTTGCAGGGACAGTAATCCACTCTCAGTACAGGGATAGTAATCCACTCTCAGTGCAGGGACAGTAATCCACTCCCAGTGCAGGGATAGAAATTCACTCTCAGTGCAGGGATGGTAATTCACTCTCAGTGCACGGATAGTAATCCACTCTCAGTGCAGGGATAGTAATCCACTCTCAGTGCATGGATAGTAACCCACTCTCAGTGCAGGGACAGTAATCCACTCTCAGTACAGGGATAGTAATCCACCCTCAGTGCAGGGATAGTAATCCACACCCAGTGCATGGATAGTAATCCACTCTCAGTGCAGGGACAGTAATTCACTCCCAGTGCATGGATAGTAATCCACTCTAAGTGCATGGATAGTAATCCACTCTCAGTGCAGTGATAATAATCCACTCCCAGTACAGGGATATTAATCCACTCTCAGTGCAGGGAGAGTAATCCGCCCCCAGTGCAGGGACATTAATCCACTCACATTGCAGGGACAGTAATCCACTCCCAGTGCAGGGATAGTAATCCACTCCCAGTGCAGGGACAGTAATCCACTCCCAGTGCAGGGACAGTAATCCATTATCAGTGCATGGACATTAATCCACTCGCAGTACCGGGACAGTAATCAACTGTTATTACAGGGATCGTAATCCACTCCCAGTGCAGGGATAGTAATCCACTCCCTCTGCAGGAACTGTAATCCACTATCAGTGCAGGGACCGTAATTCACTCCCAGTGCAGGAACAGTCATCCACTCCCAGTGCCGGGATAGTAATCCACTCCCAGTGCCGGGATAGTAATCCACACCCAGTGTAGGGACAGTAAACCACTCTCAGTACAGGGATAGTAATCCACTCTCAGTGCATGGAGAGTAATCCGCTCCCAGTGACAGGGATAGTAATCCACTCACATTGAAGGGATAGTACTCCTCTCCCAGTGCAGCGATAGTAATGCACTTACAGTGCAGTGACAGTAATCCACTCCCAGTGCAGGGATAGTAATCCACTACCAGTGCAGGGACAGTAATCCATTATCAGTGCATGGACATTAATCCACTCGCAGTACCGGGACAGTAATCAACTGTTATTACAGGGATCGTAATCCACTCCCAGTGCAGGGATAGTAATCCACTCCCTCTGCAGGAACTGTAATCCACTATCAGTGCAGGGACCGTAATTCACTCCCAGTGCAGGAACAGTCATCCACTCCCAGTGCCGGGATAGTAATCCACTCCCAGTGCCGGGATAGTAATCCACACCCAGTGTAGGGACAGTAAACCACTCTCAGTACAGGGATAGTAATCCACTCTCAGTGCATGGAGAGTAATCCGCTCCCAGTGACAGGGATAGTAATCCACTCACATTGAAGGGATAGTACTCCTCTCCCAGTGCAGCGATAGTAATGCACTTACAGTGCAGTGACAGTAATCCACTCCCAGTGCAGGGATAGTAATCCACTACCAGTGCAGGGACAGTAATCCACTCCCAGTGCAGTGATAGTAATCCACTCTCAGTGCAGGGACATTAATCCACTCCCAGAGAAGGGACAGTAATCCACTCTCAGTAGAGTGACATGTAATCCACTCACAGTGCAGGGATAGTGATCCACTCCCAGTGCAGGAACAGTAATCCTCACCCAGTGCATGGATAGTAATCCACTCTCAGTGCAGGGACCGTAATCCACTCGCAGCGCAGGGACAGTAATCCACTCTCAATGCAGGGACAGTAATCCATTCCCAGTGTAGGAACAGTAATCCACTCTCAGTGGAGGGAGAGTAATCCGCTCCCAGTGCAGGGATAGTAATCCACTCGCAGTGCAGTGATAGTAATCCACTCTCAGTGCACGGACAGTAAGCCTCTCCCAGTGAAGGGACATTAATCCATGCCCAGGGCAGGGACTGTAATCCACTCCCAGTGCAGGGAACGTAATCCATTCCCAGTGCAGGGACAGTAATCCATTCTCAGTGCAGGGATAGTAATCCACTTTCAGTACAAGGATAGTAATACACTCCCAGTGAAGTGACAGTAACCCACACCCAGTGCAGGGACACTAATCCACTCCCAGTGCAGGGACAGTAATCCACTCCCAGTGCTGGGAAGGTAATCCACTCACAGTGCAGGGATAGTAATCCACTCCCAGTGCATGGATAGTTATCCATTCCCAGTGCAGTGACAGTAATCCACTCCGAGTGCACCGATAGTAATGCACTCCCAGTGCAGGGACATTAATCCACTCCCAGTACAGGGACAGTAATCCACTATCAGTGCAGGGACCGTAATCCACTCCTAGTGCAGGAACAGTAATCCACTCCTAGTGCAGGGATATTAATCCACTCCCAGTGCAGGAACCGTAATCCACTCCCAGTGCAGGGACAGTAATCCACTCTCAGTAGAGGTATAGTAATCCACTCACGGTGCAGGGACAGTAATCCATTCTCAGTGCAGGAATAGTAATCCACTCGCAGTGCAGTGATAGTAATCCACTCTCAGTGCACGTACAGTAACCCTCTTCCAGTGAAGGGACATTAATCCATGCCCAGGGCAGGGACTGTAATCCACTCTCAGTGCAGGGATAGTAATGGACTCACTGTGCAGGGATAGTAATCCACTCCCAGTGCTGGGACAATAATCCACTCCCAGTGCAGGGATTGTAATGGACTCAGAGTGCACGGATAGTAATCCACTCCCTGTGCAGGGACAGTAATCCACTCCCAGTGCAGGGACAGTAATCCACTCTCCGCGCAGGGACAGTAATCCACTCCCAGTGCAGGATCAGTAATCTACTCCCAGTGCAGGGATAGTTATCCACTCTCAGTGCAGGGACATTAATCCACTCCCAGTGCAGGGACAGTAATCCACTCCCAGTGCAGGGACTGTAATCCACTCCCAGTGCAGGGACTGTAATCCACTCTCAGTGCAGGGACATTAATCCTCTCCCAGTACAGGGACAGTAATCCACTTTCAGTACAGGGATTGTAATCCACTCCCAGTGCAGGATCAGTAATCTACTCCCAGTGCAGGGATAGTTATCCACTCTCAGTGCAGGGGCAGTAATCCACTCCCAGTGCAGGGAATGTAATCCACTCCCAGTGCAGGGACTGTAATCCACTCTCAGTGCAGGGACATTAATCCACTCCCAGTGCAGGGACAGTAATCCACTCCCAGTGCAGGGACTGTGATCCACTCCCAGTGCAGGGACCGTAATCCACTCTCAGTGCAGGGACAGTAATCCATTCTCAGTGCAGGGATTGTAATGCACTCCTAGTACAGGGATAGTAATCCACTCTTAGTGCATGGATAGTAATCCACTCTCAGTGCAGTGATAATAATCCACTCCCAGTACAGGGATAGTAACCCACTCTCAGTGCAGGGACAGTAATCCACTTCCAGTGCACGGACAGTAATCCACTCCCAGTGCAGGGACTGAAATCCACTCCCAGTGCAGGGAAAGTAATCCACTCCCAGTGCAAAGACAGTAATCCACTCCCAGTGCAGGGACAGTAATCCACTCTCAGTACAGGGATAGTAATCCACTGTCAGTACAGGGATAGTAATCCACTGACAGTGCAGGGATAGTAATCCACTTCCTGTGCAGGGACAGTAATTCACTCTCAGTGCAGGGACCGTAAATCACTCCCAGAGCAGGGACAGTAATCCACTCTCAGTACAGGGATAGTAATCCACTCCCAGTGCAGGGACAATAATCCATTCCCAGAGCAGGGACAGTAATCCACTCTCAGTACAGGGATAGTAATCCACCCTCAGTGCAGGGATAGTAATCCACACCCAGTACAGGGATAGTAATTCACTCCCAGTGCAGGGACAGTACTCCACTCTCAGTGCATGGATAGTAATGCATTCTCAGTGCAGTGACAGTAATCCACTACCAGTTCAGGGATGGTAATGCACTCCCATTGCAGGGACAGTAATCCACTCTCAGTACAGGGATAGTAATCCACTCTCAGTGCAGGGACAGTAATCCACTCCCAGTGCAGGGATAGTAATCCACTCCCAGTGCAGGGACGATAATTCGCTCTCAGTGCATGGATAGTAATCCACTCTCAGTGCAGGGACAGTAATTCACTCTCGGTGCATGGATAGTAATCCACTCTGAGTGCAGGGATAATAATCCACTCCCAGTACAGGGATAGTAATCCACTCTCAGTGCAGGGACAGTAATCCACTTCCAGTGCAGGGACAGTAATCCACTCCCAGTGCAGGGACCGTAATCCACTCCCAGTGCAGGGATAGTAATCCACTACCAGTGCAGGGATAGTAATCCACTCTCAGTACAATGATAGTAATCCACACCCAGTGCAGGGACAGTAACCCACACCCAGTGCAGGGACTGTAATCCACTCCCAGTGCAGGTACTGTAATCCACTCACAGTGCAGGGACAGTAATCCATTCTCAGTGCAGGAACATTAATCCACTCCCAGTGCAGGGACAGTCGTCCACTCCCAGTGCAGGGACAGTAATCCACTCTCAGTACAGGAATAGTAATCCACTCCCAGTGCAGGGATAGTAATCCACACCCAGTGTAGCGACAGTAATCCACTCCCAGTGTAGGGATAGTAATCCACACCCAGTACAGGGATAGTAATCCACTCCCAGTACAGGGACAGTAATCCACTCTCAGTGCAGGGACAGTAATCCACTCCCAGTGCAGAGACAATAATTCACTCTCAGTGCTTGGATAGTAATCCTCTCCCAGTGCAGGGATAGTAATGCACTCCCATTGCAGGGACAGTAATCCACTCTCAGTACAGGGATAGTAATCCACTCTCAGTGCAGGGACAGTAATCCACTCCCAGTGCAGGGAAACAAATTCACTCTCAGTGCAGGGATGGTAATTCACTCTCAGTGCATGGATAGTAATCCACTCTCAGTGCAGGGATAGTAATCCACTCTCAGTGCATGGATAGTAACCCACTCTCAGTGCAGGGACAGTAATCCACTCTCAGTACAGGGATAGTAATCCACCCTCAGTGCAGGGATAGTAATCCACACCCAGTGCATGGATAGTAATCCACTCTCAGTGCAGGGCCAGTAATTCACTCCCAGTGCATGGATAGTAATCCACTCCCAGTGCAGGGACAGTAATCCACTCCCAGTGCAGGGACCGTAATCCACTCCCAGTGCAGGGATAGTAATCCACTCTCAGTACAATGATATTAATCCACACCCAGTGCAGGGACAGTAACCCACACCCAGTGCAGAGACTGTAATCAACTCCCAGTGCAGGGATAGTAATCCACTCCCAGTGCAGGGACAGTAATCCACTCCCAGTGCAGGAACATTAATCCACTCCCAGTGCAGGGACAGTCGTCCACTCCCAGTGCAGGGACAGTAATCCACTCTCAGTACAGGAATAGTAATCCACTCCCAGTGCATGGAGAGTAATCCGCTCCCAGTGACAGGGATAGTAATCCACTCACATTGAAGGGATAGTACTCCTCTCCCAGTGCAGCGATAGTAATGCACTTACAGTGCAGTGACAGTAATCCACTCCCAGTGCAGGGATAGTAATCCACTACCAGTGCAGGGACAGTAATCCACTCCCAGTGCAGTGATAGTAATCCACTCTCAGTGCAGGGACATTAATCCACTCCCAGAGAAGGGACAGTAATCCACTCTCAGTAGAGTGACATGTAATCCACTCACAGTGCAGGGATAGTGATCCACTCCCAGTGCAGGAACAGTAATCCTCACCCAGTGCATGGATAGTAATCCACTCTCAGTGCAGGGACCGTAATCCACTCGCAGCGCAGGGACAGTAATCCACTCTCAATGCAGGGACAGTAATCCATTCCCAGTGTAGGAACAGTAATCCACTCTCAGTGGAGGGAGAGTAATCCACACTCAGTGCAGGGATTGTAATCCACTCTCAGTGCATGGATAGTAACCCACTCTCAGTGCAGGGACAGTAATCATCTCTCAGTACAGGGATAGATATGCACCCTCAGTGCAGGGATAGTAATCCACACCCAGTGCATGGATAGTAATCCACTCTCAGTGCAGGGACAGTAATTCACTCCGAGTGCATGCATAGTAATCCACTCTAAGTGCATGGATAGTAATCCACTCTCAGTGCAGTGATAATAATCCACTCCCAGTACAGGGATAGTAACCCACTCTCATTGCAGGGACAGTAATCCACTTCCAGTGCAGCGACAGTAATCCACTCCCAGTGAAGGGACCGTAATCCACTCCCAGTGCAGGGAAAGTAATCCACTCCCAGTGCAGGGATAGCAATCCACTCCCAGTGCAGGGACAGTAATCCACTCTCAGTGCAGGGATAGTAATCCACTGTCAGTACAGGGATAGTAATCCACCCTCAGTGCAGGGACAGTAATCCACTCTCAGTGCAGGGATAGTAATCCACCTTCAGTGCAGGGACAGTAATCCACTCTCAGTGCCGGGATAGTAATGCACTTACAGTGCAGGGACAGTAACCCACTCCCACTGCAGGGACAGTAATCCACTCCCAGTGCAGGGACAGTAATCCACTCTCAGTGCAGGGACAGTAATCCACACCCAGTGCAGGGACAGTAATCCACCCTCAGTGCAGTGAGAATAATCCACTCTCAGTGCAGGGATAGTAATCCACTCTCAGTACAGGGATAGTAATCCAACCTCAGTGCAGGGATAGTAATCCACTCTCAGTGCAGGGACAGTAATCCACTCTCAGTGCAGGGACAGTAATTCACTCCCAGTGCATGGATAGTAATCCACTCCCAGTGCTGGGACCGTAATCCACTCCCAGTGCAGGGAAAGTAATCCACTCCCAGTGCAGTGACAGTAATCCACTACCAGTGCAGGGGCGGTAATTCACTCTCAGTGCATGTGTAGTAATCCACTCTTGTTGCAGGGACAGTAATCCACTCCCAGTGCAGAGACAATAATTCACTCTCAGTGCTTGGATAGTAATCCTCTCTCAGTGCAGGGATAGTAATGCACTCCCATTGCAGGGACAGTAATCCACTCTCAGTACAGGGATAGTAATCCACTCTCAGTGCAGGGACAGTAATCCACTCCCAGTGCAGGGATAGAAATTCACTCTCAGTGCAGGGATGGTAATTCACTCTCAGTGATTGGATAGTAACCCACTCTCAGTGCAGGGACAGTAATCCACTCTCACTGCAGGGATAGTAATCCACTCTCAGTGCAGGGACAGTAATTCACTCTCGGTGCATGGATAGTAATCCACTCTCAGTGCAGGGATAATAATCCACCCCCAGTACAGGGATAGTAACCCACTCTCAGTGCAGGGACAGTAATCCACTCTCAGTACAGGGATAGAAATCCACCCTCAGTGCAGGGATAGTAACCCACTCCTAGTGCAGGGATAGTAATGCACTTACAGTGCAGGGACAGGAATTCACTCCCAGTGCATGGATAGTAATCCACTCACAGTGCATGGATAGTAATCCACTCTCAGTGCAGGGTTAGTAATGCACTTACAGTGCAGGGACAGTAATTCACTCCCAGTGCATGGATAGTAATCCACTCTCAGTGCAGTGATAGTAATCCTCTCCCAGTACAGGGATAGTAATCCACTCTCAGTGCAGGGACAGTATTCCACTCCCAGTGCAGGGATAGAAATTCACTCTCAGTGCAGGGATGGTAATTCACTCTCAGTGCATGGATAGTAATCCACACTCAGTGCAGGGATTGTAATCCACTCTCAGTGCATGGATAGTAACCCACTCTCAGTGCAGGGACAGTAATCATCTCTCAGTACAGGGATAGATATGCACCCTCAGTGCAGGGATAGTAATCCACACCCAGTGCATGGATAGTAATCCACTCTCAGTGCAGGGACAGTAATTCACTCCCAGTGCATGGATAGTAATCCACTCTAAGTGCATGGATAGTAATCCACTCTCAGTGCAGTGATAATAATCCACTCCCAGTACAGGGATAGTAACCCACTCTCATTGCAGGGACAGTAATCCACTTCCAGTGCAGCGACAGTAATCCACTCCCAGTGAAGGGACCGTAATCCACTCCCAGTGCAGGGAAAGTAATCCACTCCCAGTGCAGGGATAGCAATCCACTCCCAGTGCAGGGACAGTAATCCACTCTCAGTGCAGGGATAGTAATCCACTGTCAGTACAGGGATAGTAATCCACCCTCAGTGCAGGGACAGTAATCCACTCTCAGTGCAGGGATAGTAATCCACCTTCAGTGCAGGGACAGTAATCCACTCTCAGTGCCGGGATAGTAATGCACTTACAGTGCAGGGACAGTAACCCACTCTCAGTGCAGGGACAGTAATCCACTCTCACTGCAGGGATAGTAATCCACTCTCAGTGCAGGGACAGTAATTCACTCTCGGTGCATGGATAGTAATCCACTCTCAGTGCAGGGATAATAATCCACCCCCAGTACAGGGATAGTAACCCACTCTCAGTGCAGGGACAGTAATCCACTCTCAGTACAGGGATAGAAATCCACCCTCAGTGCAGGGATAGTAACCCACTCCTAGTGCAGGGATAGTAATGCACTTACAGTGCAGGGACAGGAATTCACTCCCAGTGCATGGATAGTAATCCACTCACAGTGCATGGATAGTAATCCACTCTCAGTGCAGGGTTAGTAATGCACTTACAGTGCAGGGACAGTAATTCACTCCCAGTGCATGGATAGTAATCCACTCTCAGTGCAGTGATAGTAATCCACACCCAGTACAGGGATAGTAATTCACTCCCAGTGCAGGGACAGTAGTCCACTCTCAGTGCTGGGACAGTAATTCACTCCCAGTGCATGGATAGTAATCCACTCTCAGTGCATGGATAGTAATCCACTCTCAGTGCAGGGATAATAATCCACTCCCAGTACAGGTATAGTAACCCACTCTCAGTGCAGGAACAGTAATCCACTTCCAGTGCAGCGACAGTAATCCACTCCCAGTGCAGGGGCCGTAATCCACTCCCAGTGCAGGGAAAGTAATCCACTCTCAGTACAGGGATAGTAATCCACTGTCAGTACAGGGATATTAATCCACTGACAGTGCAGGGATAGTAATCCACTCCCTGTGCAGGGACAGTAATTCACTCTCGGTGCATGGATAGTAATCCACTCTTAGTGCAGGGATAATAATCCACTCCCAGTACAGGGATAGTAACCCACTCTCAGTGCAGGGACAGTAATCCACTCCCAGTGCAGGGACAGTAATCCACTCCCAGTGCAGGGACCATAATCCACTGCCAATGCAGGGACAGTAATCCACTCTCAGTGCAGGGACGGTAATTCGCTCTCAGTGCATGGATAGTAATCCACTCCCATTGCAGGGACAGTAATCCACTCCCAGTGCAGGGATAGAAATTCACTCTCAGTGCAGGGACAGTAATCCACTCTCAGTGCAGGGACGGTAATTCGCTCTCAGTGCATTAATAGTAATTCACTCTCAGTGCAGGGACAGTAATTCACTCTCGGTGCATGGATAGTAATCCATTCTCAGTGCATGGATAGTAATTCACTCTCAGTGCAGGGACAGTAATTCACTCTCAGTGCAGGGATAATAATCCACTCCCAGTACAGGGGTAGTAATCCACTCTCAGTGCAGGGACAGTAATTCACTCTCGGTGCATGGATAGTAATCCACTCTCAGTGCAGGGATAATAATCCACCCCCAGTACAGGGATAGTAACCCACTCTCAGTGCAGGGACAGTAATCCACTCTCAGTACAGGGATAGAAATCCACCCTCAGTGCAGGGATAGTAACCCACTCCTAGTGCAGGGATAGTAATGCACTTACAGTGCAGGGACAGGAATTCACTCCCAGTGCATGGATAGTAATCCACTCACAGTGCATGGATAGTAATCCACTCTCAGTGCAGGGTTAGTAATGCACTTACAGTGCAGGGACAGTAATTCACTCCCAGTGCATGGATAGTAATCCACTCTCAGTGCAGTGATAGTAATCCACACCCAGTACAGGGATAGTAATTCACTCCCAGTGCAGGGACAGTAGTCCACTCTCAGTGCTGGGACAGTAATTCACTCCCAGTGCATGGATAGTAATCCACTCTCAGTGCATGGATAGTAATCCACTCTCAGTGCAGGGATAATAATCCACTCCCAGTACAGGTATAGTAACCCACTCTCAGTGCAGGAACAGTAATCCACTTCCAGTGCAGCGACAGTAATCCACTCCCAGTGCAGGGGCCGTAATCCACTCCCAGTGCAGGGAAAGTAATCCACTCTCAGTACAGGGATAGTAATCCACTGTCAGTACAGGGATATTAATCCACTGACAGTGCAGGGATAGTAATCCACTCCCTGTGCAGGGACAGTAATTCACTCTCGGTGCATGGATAGTAATCCACTCTTAGTGCAGGGATAATAATCCACTCCCAGTACAGGGATAGTAACCCACCCTCAGTGCAGGGATAGTAATGCACTTACAGTGCAGGGATAGTAATGCACTTACAGTGCGGGGATAGTAATTCACTCCCAGTGCATGGATAGTAATCCACTCTCAGTGCATGGATAGTAATCCACTCCCATTGCAGGGACAGTAATCCACTCCCAGTGCAGGGATAGAAATTCACTCTCAGTGCAGGGACAGTAATCCACTCTCAGTGCAGGGACGGTAATTCGCTCTCAGTGCATGGATAGTAATCCACTCTCAGTGCAGGGACAGTAATTCACTCTCGGTGCATGGATAGTAATCCACTCTCAGTGCAGGGACAGTAATTCACTCTCGGTGCATGGATAGTAATCCACTCTTAGTGCAGGGATAATAATCCACTCCCAGTACAGGGATAGTAACCCACTCTCAGTGCAGGGACAGTAATCCACTCCCAGTGCAGGGACAGTAATCCACTCCCAGTGCAGGGACCATAATCCACTCCCAATGCAGGGACAGTAATCCACTCTCAGTGCAGGGACGGTAATTCGCTCTCAGTGCATGGATAGTAATCCACTCCCATTGCAGGGACAGTAATCCACTCCCAGTGCAGGGATAGAAATTCACTCTCAGTGCAGGGACAGTAATCCACTCTCAGTGCAGGGACGGTAATTCGCTCTCAGTGCATGGATAGTAATTCACTCTCAGTGCAGGGACAGTAATTCACTCTCGGTGCATGGATAGTAATCCATTCTCAGTGCATGGATAGTAATTCACTCTCAGTGCAGGGACAGTAATTCACTCTCAGTGCAGGGATAATAATCCACTCCCAGTACAGGGATAGTAACCCACTCTCAGTGCAGGGACAGTAATCCACTTCCAGTGCAGGGACAGTAATCCACTCTCAGTGCAGGGACAGTAATTCACTCCCAGTGGAGGGACAGTAATCCACTCTCAGTACAGGGATAGAAATCCACCCTCAGTGCAGGGTTAGTAATCCACTCCCAGAGCAGGGATAGTAATCCACACCCAGTGTAGCGACAGTAATCCACTCTCAGTACAGGGATATTAATCCACCCTCAGTGCAGGGATAGTAATCCACTCCCAGTGCAGGGATAGTAATGCACTTACAGTGCAGGGACAGTAACCCACTCCCAGTGCAGGGAAAGTAATCCACTCCCAGTGCAGTGACAGTAATCCACTACCAGTGCAGGGGCGGTAATTCACTCTCAGTGCATGTGTAGTAATCCACTCTTGTTGCGGGGACAGTAATCCACTCCCAGTGCAGAGACAATAATTCACTCTCAGTGCTTGGATAGTAATCCTCTCCCAGTGCAGGGATAGTAATGCACTCCCATTGCAGGGACAGTAATCCACTCTCAGTACTTGGATAGTAATCCACTCTCAGTGCAGGGACAGTAATCCACTCCCAGTGCAGGGATAGAAATTCACTCTCAGTGCAGGGATGGTAATTCACTCTCAGTGCATGGATAGTAACCCACTCTCAGTGCAGGGACAGTAATCCACTCTCAGTGCAGGGATAGTAATCCACTCTCAGTGCAGGGACAGTAATTCACTCTCGGTGCATGGATAGTAATCCACTCTCAGTGCAGGGATAATAATCCACTCCCAGTACAGGGATAGTAACCCACTCTCAGTGCAGGGACAGTAATCCACTCTCAGTACAGGGATAGAAATCCACCCTCAGTGCAGGGATAGTAACCCACTCCCAGTGCAGGGATAGTAATGCACTTACAGTGCAGGGACAGTAATTCACTCCCAGTGCATGGATAGTAATCCACTCTCAGTGCATGGATAGTAATCCACTCTCAGTGCATGGATAGTAATCCACTCTCAGTACAGGGATAGTAATCCACTGTCAGTACAGGGATATTAATCCACTGACAGTGCAGGGATAGTAATCCACTCCCTGTGCAGGGACCGTAAATCACTCCCAGTGCAGGGACAATAATCCATTCCCAGAGCAGGGATAGTAATCCACTCCCAGTGTAGGGACAGTAATCCACACTCAGTACAGGGATAGTAATCCACCCTCAGTGCAGGGATAGTAATGCACTTACAGTGCAGGGATAGTAATGCACTTACAGTGCGGGGATAGTAATTCACTCCCAGTGCATGGATAGTAATCCACTCTCAGTGCATGGATAGTAATCCACTCCCATTGCAGGGACAGTAATCCACTCCCAGTGCAGGGATAGAAATTCACTCTCAGTGCAGGGACAGTAATCCACTCTCAGTGCAGGGACGGTAATTCGCTCTCAGTGCATGGATAGTAATCCACTCTCAGTGCAGGGACAGTCATTCACTCTCGGTGCATGGATAGTAATCCACTCTCAGTGCAGGGACAGTAATTCACTCTCGGTGCATGGATAGTAATCCACTCTTAGTGCAGGGATAATAATCCACTCCCAGTACAGGGATAGTAACCCACTCTCAGTGCAGGGACAGTAATCCACTCCCAGTGCAGGGACAGTAATCCACTCCCAGTGCAGGGACCATAATCCACTCCCAATGCAGGGACAGTAATCCACTCTCAGTGCAGGGACGGTAATTCGCTCTCAGTGCATGGATAGTAATCCACTCCCATTGCAGGGACAGTAATCCACTCCCAGTGCAGGGATAGAAATTCACTCTCAGTGCAGGGACAGTAATCCACTCTCAGTGCAGGGACGGTAATTCGCTCTCAGTGCATGGATAGTAATTCACTCTCAGTGCAGGGACAGTAATTCACTCTCGGTGCATGGATAGTAATCCATTCTCAGTGCATGGATAGTAATTCACTCTCAGTGCAGGGACAGTAATTCACTCTCAGTGCAGGGATAATAATCCACTCCCAGTACAGGGATAGTAACCCACTCTCAGTGCAGGGACAGTAATCCACTTCCAGTGCAGGGACAGTAATCCACTCTCAGTGCAGGGACAGTAATTCACTCCCAGTGGAGGGACAGTAATCCACTCTCAGTACAGGGATAGAAATCCACCCTCAGTGCAGGGTTAGTAATCCACTCCCAGAGCAGGGATAGTAATCCACACCCAGTGTAGCGACAGTAATCCACTCTCAGTACAGGGATATTAATCCACCCTCAGTGCAGGGATAGTAATCCACTCCCAGTGCAGGGATAGTAATTCACTCTCAGTGCATGTGTAGTAATCCACTCTTGTTGCAGGGACAGTAATCCACTCCCAGTGCAGAGACAATAATTCACTCTCAGTGCTTGGATAGTAATCCTCTCCCAGTGCAGGGATAGTAATGCACTCCCATTGCAGGGACAGTAATCCACTCTCAGTACTTGGATAGTAATCCACTCTCAGTGCAGGGACAGTAATCCACTCCCAGTGCAGGGATAGAAATTCACTCTCAGTGCAGGGATGGTAATTCACTCTCAGTGCATGGATAGTAACCCACTCTCAGTGCAGGGACAGTAATCCACTCTCAGTGCAGGGGTAGTAATCCACTCTCAGTGCAGGGACAGTAATTCACTCTCGGTGCATGGATAGTAATCCACTCTCAGTGCAGGGATAATAATCCACTCCCAGTACAGGGATAGTAACCCACTCTCAGTGCAGGGACAGTAATCCACTCTCAGTACAGGGATAGAAATCCACCCTCAGTGCAGGGATAGTAACCCACTCGCAGTGCAGGGATAGTAATGCACTTACAGTGCAGGGACAGTAATTCACTCCCAGTGCATGGATAGTAATCCACTCTCAGTGCATGGATAGTAATCCACTCTCAGTGCATGGATAGTAATCCACTCTCAGTGCAGGGATAGTAATGCACTTACAGTGCAGGGACAGTAATTCACTCCCAGTGCATGGATAGTAATCCACTCTCAGTGCAGTGATAGTAATCCACACCCAGTACAGGGATAGTAATCCACTCCCAGTGCAGGGACAGTAATCCACTCTCAGTGCAGGGACAGTAATTCACTCCCAGTGCATGGATAGTAATCCACTCTCAGTGCATGGATAGTAATCCACTCTCAGTGCAGGGATAATAATCCACTCCCAGTACAGGGATAGTAACCCACTCTCAGTGCAGGGACAGTAATCCACTTCCAGTGCAGCGACAGTAATCCACTCCCAGTGCAGGGGCCGTAATCCACTCCCAGTGCAGGGAAAGTAATCCACTCTCAGTACAGGGATAGTAATCCACTCTCAGTACAGGGATATTAATCCACTGACAGTGCAGGGATAGTAATCCACTCCCTGTGCAGGGACCGTAAATCACTCCCAGTGCAGGGACAATAATCCATTCCCAGAGCAGGGATAGTAATCCACTCCCAGTGTAGGTACAGTAATCCACACTCAGTAGAGTGATAGTAATCCACCCTCAGTGCAGGGATAGTAATCCACTCCTAATGCAGGGATAGTAATGCACTTACAGTGCAGGGATAGTAATTCACTCCCAGTGCATGGATAGTAATCCACTCTCAGTGCATGGATAGTAATCCACTCTCAGTGCAGGGACAGTAATCCACTCCCAGTGCAGAGGCAATAATTCACTCTCAGTGCTTGGATAGTAATCCACTCCCAGTCCAGGGATAGTAATCCACTCCCATTGCAGGGACAGTAATCCACTCCCAGTGCAGGGATAGAAATTCACTCTCAGTGCAGGGACAGTAATCCACTCTCAGTGCAGGGACGGTAATTCGCTCTCAGTGCATGGATAGTAATCCACTCTCAGTGCAGGGACAGTAATTCACTCTCGGTGCATGGATAGTAATCCACTCTCAGTGCAGGGACAGTAATTCACTCTCGGTGCATGGATAGTAATCCACTCTTAGTGCAGGGATAATAATCCACTCCCAGTACAGGGATAGTAACCCACTCTCAGTGCAGGGACAGTAATCCACTCCCAGTGCAGGGACAGTAATCCACTCCCAGTGCAGGGACCGTAATCCACTCCCAATGCAGGGACAGTAATCCACTCTCAGTGCAGGGACGGTAATTCGCTCTCAGTGCATGGACAGTAATTCACTCCCAGTGGAGGGACAGTAATCCACTCTCAGTACAGGAATAGTAATCCACTCCCAGTGCAAGGATAGTAATCCACACCCAGTGTCGCAACAGTAATCCACTCCCAGTGCAGGGATAGTAATCCACACCCAGTACAGGGATAGTAATGCACTCCCAGTACAGGGACAGTAATCCACTCTCAGTGCAGGGACAGTAATCCACTCCCAGTGCAGAGACAATAATTCACTCTCAGTACTTGGATAGTAATCCTCTCCCAGTACAGGGATAGTAATCCACTCACAGTGCAGGGACAGTATTCCACTCCCAGTGCAGGGATTGAAATTCACTCTCAGTGCAGGGATGGTAATTCACTCTCAGTGCATGGATAGTAATCCACACTCAGTGCAGGGATTGTAATCCACTCTCAGTGCATGGATAGTAACCCACTCTCAGTGCAGGGACAGTAATCATCTCTCAGTACAGGGATAGATATCCACCCTCAGTGCAGGGATAGTAATCCACACCCAGTGCATGGATAGTAATCCACTCTCAGTGCAGGGACAGTAATTCACTCCCAGTGCATGGATAGTAATCCATTCTAAGTGCATGGATAGTAATCCACTCTCAGTGCAGTGATAATAATACACTCCCAGTACAGGGATAGTAACCCACTCTCATTGCAGGGACAGTAATCCACTTCCAGTGCAGCGACAGTAATCCACTCCCAGTGAAGGGACCGTAATCCACTCCCAGTGCAGGGAAAGTAATCCACTCCCAGTGCAGGGATAGCAATCCACTCCCAGTGCAGGGACAGTAATCCACTCTCAGTGCAGGGATAGTAATCCACTGTCAGTACAGGGATAGTAATCCACCCTCAGTGCAGGGACAGTAATCCACTCTCAGTGCAGGGATAGTAATCCACCTTCAGTGCAGGGACAGTAATCCACTCTCAGTGCCGGGATAGTAATGCACTTACAGTGCAGGGACAGTAACCCACTCCCAGTGCAGGGACAGTAATCCACTCCCAGTGCAGGGACAGTAATCCACTCTCAGTGCAGGGACAGTAATCCACACCCAGTGCAGGGACAGTAATCCACCCTCAGTGCAGTGAGAATAATCCACTCTCAGTGCAGGGATAGTAATCCACTCTCAGTACAGGGATAGTAATCCAACCTCAGTGCAGGGATAGTAATCCACTCTCAGTGCAGGGACAGTAATCCACTCTCAGTGCAGGGACAGTAATTCACTCCCAGTGCATGGATAGTAATCCACTCCCAGTGCTGGGACCGTAATCCACTCCCAGTGCAGGGAAAGTAATCCACTCCCAGTGCAGTGACAGTAATCCACTACCAGTGCAGGGGCGGTAATTCACTCTCAGTGCATGTGTAGTAATCCACTCTTGTTGCAGGGACAGTAATCCACTCCCAGTGCAGAGACAATAATTCACTCTCAGTGCTTGGATAGTAATCCTCTCTCAGTGCAGGGATAGTAATGCACTCCCATTGCAGGGACAGTAATCCACTCTCAGTACAGGGATAGTAATCCACTCTCAGTGCAGGGACAGTAATCCACTCCCAGTGCAGGGATAGAAATTCACTCTCAGTGCAGGGATGGTAATTCACTCTCAGTGATTGGATAGTAACCCACTCTCAGTGCAGGGACAGTAATCCACTCTCACTGCAGGGATAGTAATCCACTCTCAGTGCAGGGACAGTAATTCACTCTCGGTGCATGGATAGAAATCCACCCTCAGTGCAGGGATAGTAACCCACTCCTAGTGCAGGGATAGTAATGCACTTACAGTGCAGGGACAGGAATTCACTCCCAGTGCATGGATAGTAATCCACTCTCAGTGCATGGATAGTAATCCACTCACAGTGCATGGATAGTAATCCACTCTCAGTGCAGGGTTAGTAATGCACTTACAGTGCAGGGACAGTAATTCACTCCCAGTGCATGGATAGTAATCCACTCTCAGTGCAGTGATAGTAATCCACACCCAGTACAGGGATAGTAATCCACTCCCAGTGCAGGGACAGTAATCCACTCTCAGTGCTGGGACAGTAATTCACTCCCAGTGCATGGATAGTAATCCACTCTCAGTGCATGGATAGTAATCCACTCTCAGTGCAGGGATAATAATCCACTCCCAGTACAGGTATAGTAACCCACTCTCAGTGCAGGGACAGTAATCCACTTCCAGTGCAGCGACAGTAATCCACTCCCAGTGCAGGGGCCGTAATCCACTCCCAGTGAAGGGAAAGTAATCCACTCTCAGTACAGGGATAGTAATCCACTGTCAGTACAGGGATATTAATCCACTGACAGTGCAGGGATAGTAATCCACTCCCTGTGCAGGGACCGTAAATCACTCCCAGTGCAGGGACAATAATCCATTCCCAGAGCAGGGATAGTAATCCACTCCCAGTGTAGGGACAGTAATCCACACTCAGTACAGGGATAGTAATCCACCCTCAGTGCAGGGATAGTAATGCACTTACAGTGCAGGGATAGTAATGCACTTACAGTGCGGGGATAGTAATTCACTCCCAGTGCATGGATAGAAATTCACTCTCAGTGCAGGGACAGTAATCCACTCTCAGTACAGGGATAGTAATCCACTCCCATTGCAGGGACAGTAATCCACTCCCAGTGCAGGGATAGAAATTCACTCTCAGTGCAGGGACAGTAATCCACTCTCAGTGCAGGGACGGTAATTCGCTCTCAGTGCATGGATAGTAATCCACTCTCAGTGCAGGGACAGTAATTCACTCTCGGTGCATGGATAGTAATCCACTCTTAGTGCAGGGATAATAATCCACTCCCAGTACAGGGATAGTAACCCACTCTCAGTGCAGGGACAGTAATCCACTCCCAGTGCAGGGACAGTAATCCACTCCCAGTGCAGGGACCATAATCCACTCCCAATGCAGGGACAGTAATCCACTCTCAGTGCAGGGACGGTAATTCGCTCTCAGTGCATGGATAGTAATCCACTCCCATTGCAGGGACAGTAATCCACTCCCAGTGCAGGGATAGAAATTCACTCTCAGTGCAGGGACAGTAATCCACTCTCAGTGCAGGGACGGTAATTCGCTCTCAGTGCATGGATAGTAATTCACTCTCAGTGCAGGGACAGTAATTCACTCTCGGTGCATGGATAATAATCCATTCTCAGTGCATGGATAGTAATTCACTCTCAGTGCAGGGACAGTAATTCACTCTCAGTGCAGGGATAATAATCCACTCCCAGTACAGGGATAGTAACCCACTCTCAGTGCAGGGACAGTAATCCACTTCCAGTGCAGGGACAGTAATCCACTCTCAGTGCAGGGACAGTAATTCACTCCCAGTGGAGGAACAGTAATCCACTCTCAGTACAGGGATAGAAATCCACCCTCAGTGCAGGGTTAGTAATCCACTCCCAGAGCAGGGATAGTAATCCACACCCAGTGTAGCGACAGTAATCCACTCTCAGTACAGGGATATTAATCCACCCTCAGTGCAGGGATAGTAATCCACTCCCAGTGCAGGGATAGTAATGCACTTACAGTGCAGGGACAGTAACCCACTCCCAGTGCAGGGAAAGTAATCCACTCCCAGTGCAGTAACAGTAATCCACTACCAGTGCAGGGGCGGTAATTCACTCTCAGTGCATGTGTAGTAATCCACTCTTGTTGCAGGGACAGTAATCCACTCCCAGTGCAGAGACAATAATTCACTCTCAGTGCTTGGATAGTAATCCTCTCCCAGTGCAGGGATAGTAATGCACTCCCATTGCAGGGACAGTAATCCACTCTCAGTACTTGGATAGTAATCCACTCTCAGTGCAGGGACAGTAATCCACTCCCAGTGCAGGGATAGAAATTCACTCTCAGTGCAGGGATGGTAATTCACTCTCAGTGCATGGATAGTAACCCACTCTCAGTGCAGGGACAGTAATCCACTCTCAGTGCAGGGGTAGTAATCCACTCTCAGTGCAGGGACAGTAATTCACTCTCGGTGCATGGATAGTAATCCACTCTCAGTGCAGGGATAATAATCCACTCCCAGTACAGGGATAGTAACCCACTCTCAGTGCAGGGACAGTAATCCACTCTCAGTACAGGGATAGAAATCCACCCTCAGTGCAGGGATAGTAACCCACTCCCAGTGCAGGGATAGTAATGCACTTACAGTGCAGGGACAGTAATTCACTCCCAGTGCATGGATAGTAATCCACTCTCAGTGCATGGATAGTAATCCACTCTCAGTGCATGGATAGTAATCCACTCTCAGTACAGGGATAGTAATCCACTGTCAGTGCATGGATAGTAATCCACTCCCATTGCAGGGACAGTAATCCACTCCCAGTGCAGGGATAGAAATTCACTCTCAGTGCAGGGACAGTAATCCACTCTCAGTGCAGGGACGGTAATTCGCTCTCAGTGCATGGATAGTAATCCACTCTCAGTGCAGGGACAGTAATTCACTCTCGGTGCATGGATAGTAATCCACTCTCAGTGCAGGGACAGTAATTCACTCTCGGTGCATGGATAGTAATCCACTCTTAGTGCAGGGATAATAATCCACTCCCAGTACAGGGATAGTAACCCACTCTCAGTGCAGGGACAGTAATCCACTCCCAGTGCAGGGACAGTAATCCACTCCCAGTGCAGGGACCATAATCCACTCCCAATGCAGGGACAGTAATCCACTCTCAGTGCAGGGACGGTAATTCGCTCTCAGTGCATGGATAGTAATCCACTCCCATTGCAGGGACAGTAATCCACTCCCAGTGCAGGGATAGAAATTCACTCTCAGTGCAGGGACAGTAATCCACTCTCAGTGCAGGGACGGTAATTCGCTCTCAGTGCATGGATAGTAATTCACTCTCAGTGCAGGGACAGTAATTCACTCTCGGTGCATGGATAGTAATCCATTCTCAGTGCATGGATAGTAATTCACTCTCAGTGCAGGGACAGTAATTCACTCTCAGTGCAGGGATAATAATCCACTCCCAGTACAGGGATAGTAACCCACTCTCAGTGCAGGGACAGTAATCCACTTCCAGTGCAGGGACAGTAATCCACTCTCAGTGCAGGGACAGTAATTCACGCCCAGTGGAGGGACAGTAATCCACTCTCAGTACAGGGATAGAAATCCACCCTCAGTGCAGGGTTAGTAATCCACTCCCAGAGCAGGGATAGTAATCCACACCCAGTGTAGCGACAGTAATCCACTCTCAGTACAGGGATATTAATCCACCCTCAGTGCAGGGATAGTAATCCACTCCCAGTGCAGGGATAGTAATGCACTTACAGTGCAGGGACAGTAACCCACTCCCAGTGCAGGGAAAGTAATCCACTCCCAGTGCAGTGACAGTAATCCACTACCAGTGCAGGGGCGGTAATTCACTCTCAGTGCATGTGTAGTAATCCACTCTTGTTGCGGGGACAGTAATCCACTCCCAGTGCAGAGACAATAATTCACTCTCAGTGCTTGGATAGTAATCCTCTCCCAGTGCAGGGATAGTAATGCACTCCCATTGCAGGGAAAGTAATCCACTCTCAGTACTTGGATAGTAATCCACTCTCAGTGCAGGGACAGTAATCCACTCCCAGTGCAGGGATAGAAATTCACTCTCAGTGCAGGGATGGTAATTCACTCTCAGTGCATGGATAGTAACCCACTCTCAGTGCAGGGACAGTAATCCACTCTCAGTGCAGGGATAGTAATCCACTCTCAGTGCAGGGGCAGTAATTCACTCTCGGTGCATGGATAGTAATCCACTCTCAGTGCAGGGATAATAATCCACTCCCAGTACAGGGATAGTAACCCACTCTCAGTGCAGGGACAGTAATCCACTCTCAGTACAGGGATAGAAATCCACCCTCAGTGCAGGGACAGTAACCCACTCCCAGTGCAGGGATAGTAATGCACTTACAGTGCAGGGACAGTAATTCACTCCCAGTGCATGGATAGTAATCCACTCTCAGTGCATGGATAGTAATCCACTCTCAGTGCAGGGATAGTAATGCACTTACAGTGCAGGGACAGTAATTCACTCCCAGTGCATGGATAGTAATCCACTCTCAGTGCAGTGATAGTAATCCACACCCAGTACAGGGTTAGTAATCCACTCCCAGTGCAGGGACAGTAATCCACTCTCAGTGCAGGGACAGTAATTCACTCCCAGTGCATGGATAGTAATCCACTCTCAGTGCATGGATAGTAATCCACTCTCAGTGCAGGGATAATAATCCACTCCCAGTACAGGGATAGTAACCCACTCTCAGTGCAGGGACAGTAATCCACTTCCAGTGCAGCGACAGTAATCCACTCCCAGTGCAGGGGCCGTAATCCACTCCCAGTGCAGGGAAAGTAATCCACTCTCAGTACAGGGATTGTAATCCACTCTCAGTACAGGGATATTAATCCACTGACAGTGCAGGGATAGTAATCCACTCCCTGTGCAGGGACCGTAAATCACTCCCAGTGCAGGGACAATAATCCATTCCCAGAGCAGGGATAGTAATCCACTCCCAGTGTAGGGAGAGTAATCCACACTCAGTACAGTGATAGTAATCCACCCTCAGTGCAGGGATAGTAATCCACTCCTAATGCAGGGATAGTAATGCACTTACAGTGAAGGGATAGTAATTCACTCCCAGTGCATGGATAGTAATCCACTCTCAGTGCATGGATAGTAATCCACTCTCAGTGCAGGGACAGTAATCCACTCCCAGTGCAGAGACAATAATTCACTCTCAGTGCTTGGATAGTAATCCACTCCCAGTCCAGGGATAGTAATCCACTCCCATTGCAGGGACAGTAATCCACTCCCAGTGCAGGGATAGAAATTCACTCTCAGTGCAGGGACAGTAATCCACTCTCAGTGCAGGGACGGTAATTCGCTCTCAGTGCATGGATAGTAATCCACTCTCAGTGCAGGGACAGTAATTCACTCTCGGTGCATGGATAGTAATCCACTCTCAGTGCAGGGACAGTAATTCACTCTCGGTGCATGGATAGTAATCCACTCTTAGTGCAGGGATAATAATCCACTCCCAGTACAGGGATAGTAACCCACTCTCAGTGCAGGGACAGTAATCCACTCCCAGTGCAGGGACAGTAATCCACTCCCAGTGCAGGGACCGTAATCCACTCCCAATGCAGGGACAGTAATCCACTCTCAGTGCAGGGACGGTAATTCGCTCTCAGTGCATGGACAGTAATTCACTCCCAGTGGAGGGACAGTAATCCACTCTCAGTACAGGGATAGAAATCCACCCTCAGTGCAGGGTTAGTCATCCACTCCCAGAGCAGGGATAGTAATCCACACCCAGTGCAGGGATAGTAATGCACTTACAGTGCAGGGACAGTAACCCACTCCCAGTGCAGGGACAGTAATCCACTCCCAGTGCATTGACAGTAATCCACTCTCAGTGCAGGGACAGTAATTCACACCCAGTGCAGGGACAGTAATCCACTCCCAGTGCAGGGACAGTAATCCACTCTCAGTGCAGGGACAGTAACCCACTCCCAGTGCAGGGACAGTAATCCACTCTCAGTGCAGGGACAGTAATTCACTCCCAGTGCATGGATAGTAATCCACTCTCAGTGCAGGGATAATAATCCACTCCCAGTACAGGGATAGTAACCCACTCTCAGTGCAGGGACAGTAATCCACTTCCAGTGCAGCGACAGTAATCCACTCCCAGTGCAGGGGCCGTAATCCACTCCCAGTGCAGGGAAAGTAATCCACTCTCAGTACAGGGATAGTAATCCACTGTCAGTACAGGGATATTAATCCACTGACAGTGCAGGGATAGTAATCCACTCCCTGTGCAGGGACCGTAAATCACTCCCAGTGCAGGGACAATAATCCATTCCCAGAGCAGGGATAGTAATCCACTCCCAGTGTAGGGACAGTAATCCACACTCAGTACAGGGATAGTAATCCACCCTCAGTGCAGGGATAGTAATCCACTCCTAATGCAGGGATAGTAATGCACTTACAGTGAAGGGATAGTAATTCACTCCCAGTGCATGGATAGTAATCCACTCTCAGTGCATGGATAGTAATCCACTCTCAGTGCAGGGACAGTAATCCACTCCCAGTGCAGAGACAATAATTCACTCTCAGTGCTTGGATAGTAATCCACTCCCAGTCCAGGGATAGTAATCCACTCCCATTGCAGGGACAGTAATCCACTCCCAGTGCAGGGATAGAAATTCACTCTCAGTGCAGGGACAGTAATCCACTCTCAGTACAGGGACGGTAATTCGCTCTCAGTGCATGGATAGTAATCCACTCTCAGTGCAGGGACAGTAATTCACTCTCGGTGCATGGATAGTAATCCACTCTCAGTGCAGGGACAGTAATTCACTCTCGGTGCATGGATAGTAATCCACTCTTAGTGCAGGGATAATAATCCACTCCCAGTACAGGGATAGTAACCCACTCTCAGTGCAGGGACAGTAATCCACTCCCAGTGCAGGGACAGTAATCCACTCCCAGTGCAGGGACCGTAATCCACTCCCAATGCAGGGACAGTAATCCACTCTCAGTGCAGGGACGGTAATTCGCTCTCAGTGCATGGATAGTAATCCACTCCCATTGCAGGGACAGTAATCCACTCCCAGTGCATGGATAGTAATCCACTCTCAGTGCAGTGATAGTAATCCACTCTCAGTGCAGGACAGTAATTCACTCCCAGTGGAGGGACAGTAATCCACTCTCAGTACAGGGATGGAAATCCACCCTCAGTGCAGGGTTAGTCATCCACTCCTAGAGCAGGGATAGTAATCCACACCCAGTGCAGGATAGTAATGCACTTACAGTGCAGGGACAGTAACCCACTCCCAGTGCAGGGACAGTAATCCACTCCCAGTGCAGGGACAGTAATCCACTCTCAGTGCAGGGACAGTAATTCACACCCAGTGCAGGGACAGTAATCCACTCCCAGTGCAGGGACAGTAATCCACTCTCAGTGCAGGGACAGTCACCCACTCAGAGTGCAGGGACAGTAATCCACTCTCAGTGCAGGGACAGTAATTCACTCCCAGTGCATGGATAGTAATCCACTCTCAGTGCAGGGATAATAATCCACTCCCAGTACAGGGACAGTAATCCACTCCCAGTGCAGGGACCGTAATCCACTTCCAGTGCAGGGACAGTAATGCACTCTCAGTGCAGGGACCGTAATTCACTCCCAGTGCATGGATAGTAATCCACTCTCAGTGCAGGGATAATAATCCACTCCCAGTACAGGGACAGTAATCCACTCCCAGTGCAGGGACCGTAATCCACTTCCAGTGCAGGGACAGTAATGCACTTACAGTGCAGGGACAGGAATTCACTCTCAGTGCATGGATAGTAATCCACTCTCAGTGCATGGATAGTAATCCACTCTCAGTGCAGGGATAGTAATGCACTTACAGTGCAGGGACAGTAATTCACTCCCAGTGCATGGATAGTAATCCACTCTAAATGCAGTGATAGTAATCCACACCCAGTACAGGGATAGTAATCCACTCCCAGTGCAGGGACAGTAATCCACTCTCAGTGCAGGGACAGTAATTCACTCCCAGTGCATGGATAGTAATCCACTCTCAGTGCATGGATATTAATCCACTCTCAGTGCAGGGATAATAATCCACTCCCAGTACAGGGATAGTAACCCACTCTCAGTGCAGGGACAGTAATCCACTTCCAGTGCAGCGACAGTAATCCACTCCCAGTGCAGGGGCCGTTATCCACTCTCAGTGCAGGGAAAGTAATCCACTCTCAGTACAGGGATAGTAATCCACTGTCAGTACAGGGATATTAATCCACTGACAGTGCAGGGATAGTAATCCACTCCCTGTGCAGGGACCGTAAATCACTCCCAGTGCAGGGAAAATAATCCATTCCCAGAGCAGGGATAGTAATCCACTACCAGTGTAGGGACAGTAATCCACACTCAGTACAGGGATAGTAATCCACCCTCAGTGCAGGGATAGTATTCCACTCCTAATGCAGGGATAGTAATGCACTTACAGTGCAGGGATAGTAATTCACTCCCAGTGCATGGATAGTAATCCACTCTCAGTGCAGGGACAGTAATCCACTCCCAGTGCAGGGACGGTAATTCGCTCTCAGTGCATGGATAGTAATCCACTCTCAGTGCAGGGACAGTAATTCACTCTCGGTGCATGGATAGTAATCCACTCTCAGTGCAGGGACAGTAATTCACTCTCGGTGCATGGATAGTAATCCACTCTTAGTGCAGGGATAATAATCCTCTCCCAGTACAGGGATAGTAACCCACTCTCAGTGCAGGGACAGTAATCCACTCCCAGTGCAGGGACAGTAATCCACTCCCAGTGCAGGGACCGTAATCCACTCCCAATGCAGGGACAGTAATCCACTCTCAGTGCAGGGACGGTAATTCGCTCTCAGTGCATGGATAGTAATCCACTCCCATTGCAGGGACAGTAATCCACTCCCAGTGCAGGGATAGAAATTCACTCTCAGTGCAGGGACAGTAATCCACTCTCAGTGCAGGGACGGTAATTCGCTCTCAGTGCATGGATAGTAATCCACTCTCAGTGCAGGGACAGTAATTCACTCTCGTTGCATGGATAGTAATCCACTCTCAGTGCAGGGACAGTAATTCACTCTCGGTGCATGGATAGTAATCCACTCTTAGTGCAGGGATAATAATCCACTCCCAGTACAGGGATAGTAACCCACTCTCAGTGCAGGGACAGTAATCCACTCCCAATGCAGGGACAGTAATCCACTCCCAGTGCAGGGACCTTAATCCACTCCCAGTGCCGGGAAAGTAATCCTCTCCCAGTGCAGGGATAGTAATCCACTCCCAGTGCAGGGATAGTAATCCACACCCAGTGCAGGGACAGTAACCCACACCCACTGCAGGGACTGTAATCCACTCCCAGTGCAGGGACAGTAATCCATTCTCAGTGCAGGAACATTAATCCACTCCCAGTGCAGGGACAGTAGTCCACTCCCAGTGCAGGGACAGTAATCCACTCTCAGTACAGGGATAGTAATGCACTTGCAGTGCAGGGATAGTAATCCACTCTCAGTGCAGTGACAGTAATCCACTACCAGTGCAGGGATGGTAATTCACTCTCAGTGCATGTGTAGTAATCCACTCTTTTTGCAGAGGCAGTAATCCACTCCCAGTGCAGAGACAATAATTCACTCTCAGTGCTTGGATAGTAATCCTCTCCCAGTGCAGGGATAGTAATGCACTCCCAGTGCAGGGATAGTAATCCACTCTCAGTGCAGGGACAGTAATCCACTCTCAGTACAGGGATAGTAATCCACTCTCAGTGCAGGGACAGTAATCCACTCCCAGTGCAGTGATAGAAATTCACTCTCAGTGCCGGGATGGTAATTCACTCTCAGTGATTGGATAGTACCCCACTCTCAGTGCAGGGACAGTAATCCACTCTCAGTGCAGGGACGGTAATTCGCTCTCAGTGCATGGATAGTAATTCACTCTCAGTGCAGGGACAGTAATTCACTCTCGGTGCATGGATAGTAATCCATTCTCAGTGCATGGATAGTGATTCACTCTCAGTGCAGGGACAGTAATTCAATCTCAGTGCAGGGACAGTAATTCACTCCCAGTGGAGGGACAGTAATCCACTCTCAGTACAGGGATAGAAATCCACCCTCAGTGCAGGGTTAGTAATCCACTCCCAGAGCAGGGACAGTAATCCACACCCAGTGTAGCGACAGTAATCCACTCTCAGTACAGGGATAGTAATCCACCCTCAGTGCAGGGATAGTAATCCACTCCCAGTGCAGGGATAGTAATGCACTTACAGTGCAGGGATAGTAACCCACTCCCCGTGCAGGGACAGTAATCCACTCCCAGTGCAGGGACAGTAATCCACTCTCAGTGCAGGGACAGTAATCCACACCCAGTGCAGGGACAGTAATCCACTCCCAGTGCAGGGACAGTAATCCACTCTCAGTGCAGGGACAGTAACCCACTCCCAGTGCAGGGACAGTAATCCACTCTCAGTGCAGGGACAGTAATTCACTCCCAGTACAGGGATAGTAACCCACTCTCAGTGCAGGGACAGTAATCCACTCCCAATGCAGGGACAGTAATCCACTCCCAGTGCAGGGACCGTAATCCACTCCCAGTGCAGGGAAAGTAATCCTCTCCCAGTGCAGGGATAGTAATCCACTCCCAGTGCAGGGATAGTAATCCACACCCAGTGCAGGGACAGTAACCCACACCCACTGCAGGGACTGTAATCCAGTCCCAGTGCAGGGACAGTAATCCATTCTCAGTGCAGGAACATTAATCCACTCCCAGTGCAGGGACAGTAGTCCACTCCCAGTGCAGGGACAGTAATCCACTCTCAGTACAGGGATAGTAATGCACTTACAGTGCAGGGATAGTAATCCACTCTCAGTGCAGTGACAGTAATCCACTACCAGTGCAGGGATGGTAATTCACTCTCAGTGCAGGGGCGGTAATTCACTCTCAGTGCATGTGTAGTAATCCACTCTTTTTGCAGGGGCAGTAATCCACTCCCAGTGCAGAGACAATAATTCACTCTCAGTGCTTGGATAGTAATCCTCTCCCAGTGCAGGAATAGTAATGCACTCCCAGTGCAGGGATAGTAATCCACTCTCAGTGCAGGGACAGTAATCCACTCTCAGTACAGGGATAGTAATCCACTCTCAGTGCAGGGACAGTAATCCACTCCCAGTGCAGGGATAGAAATTCACTCTCAGTGCAGGGATGGTAATTCACTCTCAGTGATTGGATAGTAACCCACTCTCAGTGCAGGGACAGTAATCCACTCTCAGTGCAGGGACGGTAATTCGCTCTCAGTGCATGGATAGTAATTCACTCTCAGTGCAGGGACAGTAATTCACTCTCGGTGCATGGATAGTAATCCATTCTCAGTGCATGGATAGTAATTCACTCTCAGTGCAGGGACAGTAATTCACTCTCAGTGCAGGGATAATAATCCACTCCCAGTACAGGGATAGTAACCCACTCTCAGTGCAGGGACAGTAATCCATTTCCAGTGCAGGGACAGTAATCCACTCTCAGTGCAGGGACAGTAATTCACTCCCAGTGGAGGGACAGTAATCCACTCTCAGTACAGGGATAGAAATCCACCCTCAGTGCAGGGTTAGTAATCCACTCCCAGAGCAGGGATAGTAATCCACACCCAGTGTAGCGACAGTAATCCACTCTCAGTACAGGGATAGTAATCCACCCTCAGTGCAGGGATAGTAATCCACTCCCAGTGCAGGGATAGTAATGCACTTACAGTGCAGGGACAGTAACCCACTCCCAGTGCAGGGACAGTAATCCACTCCCAGTGCAGGGACAGTAATCCACTCTCAGTGCAGGGACAGTAATCCACACCCAGTGCAGGGACAGTAATCCACTCCCAGTGCAGGGACAGTAATCCACTCTCAGTGCAGGGACAGTAACCCACTCCCAGTGCACGGAAAGTAATCCACTCTCAGTGCAGGGACAGTAATTCACTCCCAGTGCATGGATAGTAATCCACTCTCAGTGCAGGGATAATAATCCACTCCCAGTGCAGGGACAGTAATCCACTCCCAGTGCAGGGACAGAAATCCACTTCCAGTGCAGGGACAGTAATTCACTCCCAGTGCATGGATAGTAATCCACCCTCAGTGCAGGGATAGTAATCCACTCCCAGTGCAGGGATAGTAATGCACTTACAGTGCAGGGACAGTAACCCACTCCCAGTGCAGGGACAGTATTCCACTCCCAGTGCAGGGACAGTAATCCACTCTCAGTTCAGGGACAGGAATCCACACCCAGTGCAGGGACAGTAATCCACTACCAGTGCAGGGACAGTAATCCACTCTCAGTGCAGGGACAGTAATTCACTCCCAGTGCATGGATAGTAATCCACTCTCAGTGCAGGGATAATAATCCACTCCCAGTACAGGGACAGTAATCCACTCCCAGTGCAGGGACCGTAATCCACTTCCAGTGCAGGGACAGTAATGCACTTACAGTGCAGGGACAGTAATTCACTCCCAGTGCATGGATAGTAATCCACTCTCAGTGCATGGATAGTAATCCACTCTCAGTGCATGGATAGTTATCCACTCTCAGTGCAGGGATAGTAATGCACTTACAGTGCAGGGACAGTAATCCACACCCAGTACAGGGATAGTAATCCACTCCCAGTACAGGGACAGTTATCCACTCTCAGTGCAGGGACAGTAATTCACTCCCAGTGCATGGATAGTAATCCACTCTCAGTGCATGGATAGTAATCCACTCTCAGTGCAGGTATAATAATACACTCCCAGTACAGGGATAGTAACCCACTCTCAGTGCAGGGACAGTAATCCACTTCCAGTGCAGCGACAGTAATCCACTCTCAGTGCAGGGGCCGTAATCCACTCCCAGTGCAGGGAAAGTAATCCACTCTCAGTACAGGGATAGTAATCCACTGTCAGTACAGGGATATTAATCCACTGACAGTGCAGGGATAGTAATCCACTCCCTGTGCAGGGACCGTAAATCACTCCCAGTGCAGGGACAATAATCCATTCCCAGAGCAGGGATAGTAATCCACTCCCAGTGTAGGGACAGTAATCCACACTCAGTACAGGGATAGTAATCCACCCTCAGTGCAGGGATAGTAATGCACTTACAGTGCAGGGATAGTAATGCACTCCCAGTGCATGGATAGTAATTCACTCCCAGTGCATGGATAGTAATCCACTCTCAGTGCATGGATAGTAATCCACTGTCAGTACAGGGATATTAATCCACTGACAGTGCAGGGATAGTAATCCACTCCCTGTGCAGGGACCGTAAATCACTCCCAGTGCAGGGACAATAATCCATTCCCAGAGCAGGGATAGTAATCCACTCCCAGTGTAGGGATAGTAATCCACTCCTAATACAGGGATAGTAATGCACTTACCGTGCAGGGATAGTAATTCACTCCCAGTGCATGGATAGTAATCCACTCTCAGTGCAGGGACAGTAATCCACTCTCAGTGCAGGGACGGTAATTCGCTCTCAGTGCATGGATAGTAATCCACTCTCAGTGCAGGGACAGTAATTCACTCTCGGTGCATGGATAGTAATCCACTCTCAGTGCAGGGACAGTAATTCACTCTCGGTGCATGGATAGTAATCCACTCTTAGTGCAGGGATAATAATCCACTCCCAGTACAGGGATAGTAACCCACTCTCAGTGCAGGGATAGTAATCCACACCCAGTGCATGGATAGTAATCCACTCTCAGTGCAGGGACAGTAATTCACTCTCAGTGCATGGATAGTAATCCACTCTCAGTGCATGGATAGTAATCCACTCTCAGTGCATGGATAGTAACCCACTCTCAGTGCAGGGACAGTAATCCACTCCCAGTGCAGGGAATGTAATCCACTCCCAGTGCAGGGACTGTAATCCACTCTCAGTGCAGGGACATTAATCCACTCCCAGTGCAGGGACAGTAATCCACTCCCAGTGCAGGGACCGTAATCCACTCCCAGTGCAGGGACAGTAATCCACTCCCAGTGCAGGGACCGTAATCCACTCCCAGTGCAGGGATAGTAATCCACTCTCAGTACAATGATATTAATCCACACCCAGTGCAGGGACAGTAACCCACACCCAGTGCAGAGACTGTAATCAACTCCCAGTGCAGGTACTGTAATCCACTCCCAGTGCAGGGACAGTAATCCATTCTCAGTGCAGGAACATTAATCCACTCCCAGTGCAGGGACAGTCGTCCACTCCCAGTGCAGGGACAGTAATCCACTCTCAGTACAGGAATAGTAATCCACTCCCAGTGCAAGGATAGTAATCCACACCCAGTGTCGCAACAGTAATCCACTCCCAGTGCAGGGATAGTAATCCACACCCAGTACAGGGATAGTAATGCACTCCCAGTACAGGGACAGTAATCCACTCTCAGTGCAGGGACAGTAATCCACTCCCAGTGCAGAGACAATAATTCACTCTCAGTACTTGGATAGTAATCCTCTCCCAGTACAGGGATAGTAATCCACTCTCAGTGCAGGGACAGTATTCCACTCCCAGTGCAGGGATAGAAATTCACTCTCAGTGCAGGGATGGTAATTCACTCTCAGTGCATGGATAGTAATCCACACTCAGTGCAGGGATTGTAATCCACTCTCAGTGCATGGATAGTAACCCACTCTCAGTGCAGGGACAGTAATCATCTCTCAGTACAGGGATAGATATCCACCCTCAGTGCAGGGATAGTAATCCACACCCAGTGCATGGATAGTAATCCACTCTCAGTGCAGGGACAGTAATTCACTCCCAGTGCATGGATAGTAATCCACTCTAAGTGCATGGATAGTAATCCACTCTCAGTGCAGTGATAATAATCCACTCCCAGTACAGGGATAGTAACCCACTCTCATTGCAGGGACAGTAATCCACTTCCAGTGCAGCGACAGTAATCCACTCCCAGTGAAGGGACCGTAATCCACTCCCAGTGCAGGGAAAGTAATCCACTCCCAGTGCAGGGATAGCAATCCACTCCCAGTGCAGGGACAGTAATCCACTCTCAGTGCAGGGATAGTAATCCACTGTCAGTACAGGGATAGTAATCCACCCTCAGTGCAGGGACAGTAATCCACTCTCAGTGCAGGGATAGTAATCCACCTTCAGTGCAGGGACAGTAATCCACTCTCAGTGCCGGGATAGTAATGCACTTACAGTGCAGGGACAGTAACCCACTCCCAGTGCAGGGACAGTAATGCACTTACAGTGCAGGGACAGTAATTCACTCCCAGTGCATGGATAGTAATCCACTCTCAGTGCATGGATAGTAATCCACTCTCAGTGCATGGATAGTTATCCACTCTCAGTGCAGGGATAGTAATGCACTTACAGTGCAGGGACAGTAATCCACACCCAGTACAGGGATAGTAATCCACTCCCAGTACAGGGACAGTTATCCACTCTCAGTGCAGGGACAGTAATTCACTCCCAGTGCATGGATTGTAATCCACTCTCAGTGCAGGGACAGTAATTCACTCTCGGTGCATGGATAGTAATCCACTCTTAGTGCAGGGATAATAATCCACTCCCAGTACAGGGATAGTAACCCACTCTCAGTGCAGGGATAGTAATCCACACCCAGTGCATGGATAGTAATCCACTCTCAGTGCAGGGATGGTAATTCACTCTCAGTGCATGGATAGTAATCCACTCTCAGTGCATGGATAGTAATCCACTCTCAGTGCATGGATAGTAACCCACTCTCAGTGCAGGGACAGTAATCCACTCCCAGTGCAGGGAATGTAATCCACTCCCAGTGCAGGGACATTAATCCACTCCCAGTGCAGGGACAGTAATCCACTCCCAGTGCAGGGACCGTAATCCACTCCCAGTGCAGGGACCGTAATCCACTCCCAGTGCAGGGACCGTAATCCACTCCCAGTGCAGGGATAGTAATCCACTCTCAGTACAATGATATTAATCCACACCCAGTGCAGGGACAGTAACCCACACCCAGTGCAGAGACTGTAATCAACTCCCAGTGCAGGTACTGTAATCCACTCCCAGTGCAGGGACAGTAATCCATTCTCAGTGCAGGAACATTAATCCACTCCCAGTGCAGGGACAGTCGTCCACTCCCAGTGCAGGGACAGTAATCCACTCTCAGTACAGGAATAGTAATCCACTCCCAGTGCAAGGATAGTAATCCACACCCAGTGTCGCAACAGTAATCCACTCCCAGTGCAGGGATAGTAATCCACACCCAGTACAGGGATAGTAATGCACTCCCAGTACAGGGACAGTAATCCACTCTCAGTGCAGGGACAGTAATCCACTCCCAGTGCAGAGACAATAATTCACTCTCAGTACTTGGATAGTAATCCTCTCCCAGTACAGGGATAGTAATCCACTCTCAGTGCAGGGACAGTATTCCACTCCCAGTGCAGGGATAGAAATTCACTCTCAGTGCAGGGATGGTAATTCACTCTCAGTGCATGGATAGTAATCCACACTCAGTGCAGGGATTGTAATCCACTCTCAGTGCATGGATAGTAACCCACTCTCAGTGCAGGGACAGTAATCATCTCTCAATACAGGGATAGATATCCACCCTCAGTGCAGGGATAGTAATCCACACCCAGTGCATGGATAGTAATCCACTCTCAGTGCAGGGACAGTAATTCACTCCCAGTGCATGGATAGTAATCCACTCTAAGTGCATGGATAGTAATCCACTCTCAGTGCAGTGATAATAATCCACTCCCAGTACAGGGATAGTAACCCACTCTCATTGCAGGGACAGTAATCCACTTCCAGTGCAGCGACAGTAATCCACTCCCAGTGAAGGGACCGTAATCCACTCCCAGTGCAGGGAAAGTAATCCACTCCCAGTGCAGGGATAGCAATCCACTCCCAGTGCAGGGACAGTAATCCACTCTCAGTGCAGGGATAGTAATCCACTGTCAGTACAGGGATAGTAATCCACCCTCAGTGCAGGGACAGTAATCCACTCTCAGTGCAGGGATAGTAATCCACCTTCAGTGCAGGGACAGTAATCCACTCTCAGTGCCGGGATAGTAATGCACTTACAGTGCAGGGACAGTAACCCACTCCCAGTGCAGGGACAGTAATCCACTCCCAGTGCAGGGACAGTAATCCACTCTCAGTGCAGGGACAGTAATCCACACCCAGTGCAGGGACAGTAATCCACCCTCAGTGCAGTGAGAATAATCCACTCTCAGTGCAGGGATAGTAATCCACTCTCAGTACAGGGATAGTAATCCACCCTCAGTGCAGGGATAGTAATCCACTCTCAGTGCAGGGACAGTAATCCACTCTCAGTGCAGGGACAGTAATTCACTCCCAGTGCATGGATAGTAATCCACTCTCAGTGCATGGATAGTAATCCACTCTCAGTGCAGGGATAATAATCCACTCCCAGTACAGGGATAGTAACCCACTCTCAGTGCAGGGACAGTAATCCACTTCCAGTGCAGCGACAGTAATCCACTCCCAGTGCTGGGACCGTAATCCACTCCCAGTGCAGGGAAAGTAATCCACTCCCAGTGCAGTGACAGTAATCCACTACCAGTGCAGGGGCGGTAATTCACTCTTAGTGCATGTGTAGTAATCCACTCTTGTTGCAGGGACAGTAATCCACTCCCAGTGCAGAGACAATAATTCACTCTCAGTGCTTGGATAGTAATCCTCTCTCAGTGCAGGGATAGTAATGCACTCCCATTGCAGGGACAGTAATGCACTCCCATTGCAGGGACAGTAATCCACTCTCAGTACAGGGATAGTAATCCACTCTCAGTGCAGGGACAGTAATCCACTCCCAGTGCAGGGATAGAAATTCACTCTCAGTGCAGGGATGGTAATTCACTCTCAGTGATTGGATAGTAACCCACTCTCAGTGCAGGGACAGTAATCCACTCTCAGTGCAGGGATAGTAATCCACACCCAGTGCAGGGACAGTAATCCACCCTCAGTGCAGTGAGAATAATCCACTCTCAGTGCAGGGATAGTAATCCACTCTCAGTACAGGGATAGTAATCCACCCTCAGTGCAGGGATAGTAATCCACTCTCAGTGCAGGGACAGTAATCCACTCTCAGTGCAGGGACAGTAATTCACTCCCAGTGCATGGATAGTAATCCACTCTCAGTGCATGGATAGTAATCCACTCTCAGTGCAGGGATAATAATCCACTCCCAGTACAGGGATAGTAACCCACTCTCAGTGCAGGGACAGTAATCCACTTCCAGTGCAGCGACAGTAATCCACTCCCAGTGCTGGGACCGTAATCCACTCCCAGTGCAGGGAAAGTAATCCACTCCCAGTGCAGTGACAGTAATCCACTACCAGTGCAGGGGCGGTAATTCACTCTTAGTGCATGTGTAGTAATCCACTCTTGTTGCAGGGACAGTAATCCACTCCCAGTGCAGAGACAATAATTCACTCTCAGTGCTTGGATAGTAATCCTCTCTCAGTGCAGGGATAGTAATGCACTCCCATTGCAGGGACAGTAATGCACTCCCATTGCAGGGACAGTAATCCACTCTCAGTACAGGGATAGTAATCCACTCTCAGTGCAGGGACAGTAATCCACTCCCAGTGCAGGGATAGAAATTCACTCTCAGTGCAGGGATGGTAATTCACTCTCAGTGATTGGATAGTAACCCACTCTCAGTGCAGGGACAGTAATCCACTCTCAGTGCAGGGATAGTAATCCACTCTCAGTGCAGGGACAGTAACCCACTCCCAGTGCAGGGACAGTAATCCACTCTCAGTGCAGGGACAGTAATTCACTCCCAGTGCATGGATAGTAATCCACTCTCAGTGCAGGGATAATAATCCACTCCCAGTACAGGGACAGTAATCCACTCCCAGTGCAGGGACCGTAATCCACTTCCAGTGCAGGGACAGTAATGCACTTACAGTGCAGGGACAGTAATTCACTCCCAGTGCATGGATAGTAATCCACTCTCAGTGCATGGATAGTAATCCACTCTCAGTGCATGGATAGTAATCCACTCTCAGTGCAGGGATAGTAATGCACTTACAGTGCAGGGAAAGTAATTCACTCTCAGTGCAGGGACTTTAATCCACACCCAGTGCAGGGACAGTAATCCACTCCCAGTGCAGGGACAGTAATCCACTCTCAGTGCAGGGACAGTAACCCACTCCCAGTGCAGGAACAGTAATCCACTCTCAGTGCAGGGACAGTAATTCACTCCCAGTGCATGGATAGTAATCCACTCTCAGTGCAGGGATAATAATCCACTCCCAGTACAGGGACAGTAATCCACTCCCAGTGCAGGGACCGTAATCCACTTCCAGTGCAGGGACAGTAATGCACTTACAGTGCAGGGACAGTAATTCACTCCCAGTGCATGGATAGTAATCCACTCTCAGTGCATGGATAGTAATCCACTCTCAGTGCATGGATAGTTATCCACTCTCAGTGCAGGGATAGTAATGCACTTACAGTGCAGGGACAGTAATCCACACCCAGTACAGGGATAGTAATCCACTCCCAGTACAGGGACAGTTATCCACTCTCAGTGCAGGGACAGTAATTCACTCCCAGTGCATGGATAGTAATCCACTCTCAGTGCATGGATAGTAATCCACTCTCAGTGCAGGTATAATAATACACTCCCAGTACAGGGATAGTAACCCACTCTCAGTGCAGGGACAGTAATCCACTTCCAGTGCAGCGACAGTAATCCACTCCCAGTGCAGGGGCCGTAATCCACTCCCAGTGCAGGGAAAGTAATCCACTCTCAGTACAGGGATAGTAATCCACTGTCAGTACAGGGATATTAATCCACTGACAGTGCAGGGATAGTAATCCACTCCCTGTGCAGGGACCGTAAATCACTCCCAGTGCAGGGACAATAATCCATTCCCAGAGCAGGGATAGTAATCCACTCCCAGTGTAGGGACAGTAATCCACACTCAGTACAGGGATAGTAATCCACCCTCAGTGCAGGGATAGTAATCCACTCCCAGTGCAGGGATAGTAATGCACTCCCAGTGCATGGATAGTAATTCACTCCCAGTGCATGGATAGTAATCCACTCTCAGTGCATGGATAGTAATCCACTGTCAGTACAGGGATATTAATCCACTGACAGTGCAGGGATAGTAATCCACTCCCTGTGCAGGGACCGTAAATCACTCCCAGTGCAGGGACAATAATCCATTCCCAGAGCAGGGATAGTAATCCACTCCCAGTGTAGGGATAGTAATCCACTCCTAATACAGGGATAGTAATGCACTTACAGTGCAGTGATAGTAATTCACTCCCAGTGCATGGATAGTAATCCACTCTCAGTGCAGGGACAGTAATCCACTCTCAGTGCAGGGACGGTAATTCGCTCTCAGTGCATGGATAGTAATCCACTCTCAGTGCAGGGACAGTAATTCACTCTCGGTGCATGGATAGTAATCCACTCTCAGTGCAGGGACAGTAATTCACTCTCGGTGCATGGAGAGTAATCCACTCTTAGTGCAGGGATAATAATCCACTCCCAGTACAGGGATAGTAACCCACTCTCAGTGCAGGGATAGTAATCCACACCCAGTGCATGGATAGTAATCCACTCTCAGTGCAGGGATGGTAATTCACTCTCAGTGCATGGATAGTAATCCACTCTCAGTGCATGGATAGTAATCCACTCTCAGTGCATGGATAGTAACCCACTCTCAGTGCAGGGACAGTAATCCACTCCCAGTGCAGGGAATGTAATCCACTCCCAGTGCAGGGACTGTAATCCACTCTCAGTGCAGGGACATTAATCCACTCCCAGTGCAGGGACAGTAATCCACTCCCAGTGCAGGGACCGTAATCCACTCCCAGTGCAGGGACAGTAATCCACTCCCAGTGCAGGGACCGTAATCCACTCCCAGTGCAGGGATAGTAATCCACTCTCAGTACAATGATATTAATCCACACCCAGTGTAGGGACAGTAACCCACACCCAGTGCAGAGACTGTAATCAACTCCCAGTGCAGGTACTGTAATCCACTCCCAGTGCAGGGACAGTAATCCATTCTCAGTGCAGGAACATTAATCCACTCCCAGTGCAGGGACAGTCGTCCACTCCCAGTGCAGGGACAGTAATCCACTCTCAGTACAGGAATAGTAATCCACTCCCAGTGCAAGGATAGTAATCCACACCCAGTGTCGCAACAGTAATCCACTCCCAGTGCAGGGATAGTAATCCACACCCAGTACAGGGATAGTAATGCACTCCCAGTACAGGGACAGTAATCCACTCTCAGTGCAGGGACAGTAATCCACTCCCAGTGCAGAGACAATAATTCACTCTCAGTACTTGGATAGTAATCCTCTCCCAGTACAGGGATAGTAATCCACTCTCAGTGCAGGGACAGTATTCCACTCCCAGTGCAGGGATAGAAATTCACTCTCAGTGCAGGGATGGTAATTCACTCTCAGTGCATGGATAGTAATCCACACTCAGTGCAGGGATTGTAATCCACTCTCAGTGCAGGGACAGTAATCATCTCTCAGTACAGGGATAGATATCCACCCTCAGTGCAGGGATAGTAATCCACACCCAGTGCATGGATAGTAATCCACTCTCAGTGCAGGGACAGTAATTCACTCCCAGTGCATGGATAGTAATCCACTCTAAGTGCATGGATAGTAATCCACTCTCAGTGCAGTGATAATAATCCACTCCCAGTACAGGGATAGTAACCCACTCTCATTGCAGGGACAGTAATCCACTTCCAGTGCAGGGATAATAATCCACTCCCAGTACAGGGATAGTAACCCACTCTCAGTGCAGGGACAGTAATCCACTTCCAGTGCAGCGACAGTAATCCACTCCCAGTGCTGGGACCGTAATCCACTCCCAGTGCAGGGAAAGTAATCCACTCCCAGTGCAGTGACAGTAATCCACTACCAGTGCAGGGGCGGTAATTCACTCTCAGTGCATGTGTAGTAATCCACTCTTGTTGCAGGGACAGTAATCCACTCCCAGTGCAGAGACAATAATTCACTCTCAGTGCTTGGATAGTAATCCTCTCTCAGTGCAGGGATAGTAATGCACTCCCATTGCAGGGACAGAAATCCACTCTCAGTACAGGGATAGTAATCCACTCTCAGTGCAGGGACAGTAATCCACTCCCAGTGCAGGGATAGAAATTCACTCTCAGTGCAGGGATGGTAATTCACTCTCAGTGATTGGATAGTAACCCACTCTCAGTGCAGGGACAGTAATCCACTCTCAGTGCAGGGATAGTAATCCACTCTCAGTGCAGGGACAGTAACCCACTCCCAGTGCAGGGACAGTAATCCACTCTCAGTGCAGGGACAGTAATTCACTCCCAGTGCATGGATAGTAATCCACTCTCAGTGCAGGGACAGTAATCCACTTCCAGTGCAGCGACAGTAATCCACTCCCAGTGCTGGGACCGTAATCCACTCCCAGTGCAGGGAAAGTAATCCACTCCCAGTGCAGTGACAGTAATCCACTACCAGTGCAGGGGCGGTAATTCACTCTCAGTGCATGGATAGTAACCCACTCTCAGTGCAGGGACAGTAATCATCTCTCAGTACAGGGATAGATATCCACCCTCAGTGCAGGGATAGTAATCCACACCCAGTGCATGGATAGTAATCCACTCTCAGTGCAGGGACAGTAATTCACTCCCAGTGCATGGATAGTAATCCACTCTAAGTGCATGGATAGTAATCCACTCTCAGTGCAGTGATAATAATCCACTCCCAGTACAGGGATAGTAACCCACTCTCATTGCAGGGACAGTAATCCACTTCCAGTGCAGCGACAGTAATCCACTCCCAGTGAAGGGACCGTAATCCACTCCCAGTGCAGGGAAAGTAATCCACTCCCAGTGCAGGGATAGCAATCCACTCCCAGTGCAGGGACAGTAATCCACTCTCAGTGCAGGGATAGTAATCCACTGTCAGTACAGGGATAGTAATCCACCCTCAGTGCAGGGACAGTAATCCACTCTCAGTGCAGGGATAGTAATCCACCTTCAGTGCAGGGACAGTAATCCACTCTCAGTGCCGGGATAGTAATGCACTTACAGTGCAGGGACAGTAACCCACTCCCAGTGCAGGGACAGTAATCCACTCCCAGTGCAGGGACAGTAATCCACTCTCAGTGCAGGGACAGTAATCCACACCCAGTGCAGGGACAGTAATCCACCCTCAGTGCAGTGAGAATAATCCACTCTCAGTGCAGGGATAGTAATCCACTCTCAGTACAGGGATAATAATCCACCCTCAGTGCAGGGATAGTAATCCACTCTCAGTGCAGGGACAGTAATCCACTCTCAGTGCAGGGACAGTAATTCACTCCCAGTGCATGGATAGTAATCCACTCTCAGTGCATGGATAGTAATCCACTCTCAGTGCAGGGATAATAATCCACTCCCAGTACAGGGATAGTAACCCACTCTCAGTGCAGGGACAGTAATCCACTTCCAGTGCAGCGACAGTAATCCACTCCCAGTGCTGGGACCGTAATCCACTCCCAGTGCAGGGAAAGTAATCCACTCCCAGTGCAGTGACAGTAATCCACTACCAGTGCAGGGGCGGTAATTCACTCTCAGTGCATGTGTAGTAATCCACTCTTGTTGCAGGGACAGTAATCCACTCTCAGTGCATGGATAGTAATCCACTCTCAGTGCAGGGATAGCAATGCACTTACAGTGCAGGGACAGTAATTCACTCTCAGTGCAGGGACTTTAATCCACACCCAGTGCAGGGACAGTAATCCACTCCCAGTGCAGGGACAGTAATCCACTCTCAGTGCAGGGATAATAATCCACTCCCAGTACAGGGACAGTAATCCACTCCCAGTGCAGGGACCGTAATCCACTTCCAGTGCAGGGACAGTAATGCACTTACAGTGCAGGGACAGTAATTCACTCCCAGTGCATGGATAGTAATCCACTCTCAGTGCATGGATAGTAATCCACTCTCAGTGCATGGATAGTTATCCACTCTCAGTGCAGGGATAGTAATGCACTTACAGTGCAGGGACAGTAATCCACACCCAGTACAGGGATAGTAATCCACTCCCAGTACAGGGACAGTTATCCACTCTCAGTGCAGGGACAGTAATTCACTCCCAGTGCATGGATAGTAATCCACTCTCAGTGCATGGATAGTAATCCACTCTCAGTGCAGGTATAATAATACACTCCCAGTACAGGGATAGTAACCCACTCTCAGTGCAGGGACAGTAATCCACTTCCAGTGCAGCGACAGTAATCCACTCCCAGTGCAGGGGCCGTAATCCACTCCCAGTGCAGGGAAAGTAATCCACTCTCAGTACAGGGATAGTAATCCACTGTCAGTACAGGGATATTAATCCACTGACAGTGCAGGGATAGTAATCCACTCCCTGTGCAGGGACCGTAAATCACTCCCAGTGCAGGGACAATAATCCATTCCCAGAGCAGGGATAGTAATCCACTCCCAGTGTAGGGACAGTAATCCACACTCAGTACAGGGATAGTAATCCACCCTCAGTGCAGGGATAGTAATCCACTCCCAGTGCAGGGATAGTAATGCACTCCCAGTGCATGGATAGTAATTCACTCCCAGTGCATGGATAGTAATCCACTCTCAGTGCATGGATAGTAATCCACTGTCAGTACAGGGATATTAATCCACTGACAGTGCAGGGATAGTAATCCACTCCCTGTGCAGGGACCGTAAATCACTCCCAGTGCAGGGACAATAATCCATTCCCAGAGCAGGGATAGTAATCCACTCCCAGTGTAGGGATAGTAATCCACTCCTAATACAGGGATAGTAATGCACTTACAGTGCAGGGATAGTAATTCACTCCCAGTGCATGGATAGTAATCCACTCTCAGTGCAGGGACAGTAATCCACTCTCAGTGCAGGGACGGTAATTCGCTCTCAGTGCATGGATAGTAATCCACTCTCAGTGCAGGGACAGTAATTCACTCTCGGTGCATGGATAGTAATCCACTCTCAGTGCAGGGACAGTAATTCACTCTCGGTGCATGGAGAGTAATCCACTCTTAGTGCAGGGATAATAATCCACTCCCAGTACAGGGATAGTAACCCACTCTCAGTGCAGGGATAGTAATCCACACCCAGTGCATGGATAGTAATCCACTCTCAGTGCAGGGATGGTAATTCACTCTCAGTGCATGGATAGTAATCCACTCTCAGTGCATGGATAGTAATCCACTCTCAGTGCATGGATAGTAACCCACTCTCAGTGCAGGGACAGTAATCCACTCCCAGTGCAGGGAATGTAATCCACTCCCAGTGCAGGGACTGTAATCCACTCTCAGTGCAGGGACATTAATCCACTCCCAGTGCAGGGACAGTAATCCACTCCCAGTGCAGGGACCGTAATCCACTCCCAGTGCAGGGACAGTAATCCACTCCCAGTGCAGGGACCGTAATCCACTCCCAGTGCAGGGATAGTAATCCACTCTCAGTACAATGATATTAATCCACACCCAGTGTAGGGACAGTAACCCACACCCAGTGCAGAGACTGTAATCAACTCCCAGTGCAGGTACTGTAATCCACTCCCAGTGCAGGGACAGTAATCCATTCTCAGTGCAGGAACATTAATCCACTCCCAGTGCAGGGACAGTCGTCCACTCCCAGTGCAGGGACAGTAATCCACTCTCAGTACAGGAATAGTAATCCACTCCCAGTGCAAGGATAGTAATCCACACCCAGTGTCGCAACAGTAATCCACTCCCAGTGCAGGGATAGTAATCCACACCCAGTACAGGGATAGTAATGCACTCCCAGTACAGGGACAGTAATCCACTCTCAGTGCAGGGACAGTAATCCACTCCCAGTGCAGAGACAATAATTCACTCTCAGTACTTGGATAGTAATCCTCTCCCAGTACAGGGATAGTAATCCACTCTCAGTGCAGGGACAGTATTCCACTCCCAGTGCAGGGATAGAAATTCAATCTCAGTGCAGGGATGGTAATTCACTCTAGGTGCATGGATAGTAATCCACACTCAGTGCAGGGATTGTAATCCACTCTCAGTGCATGGATAGTAACCCACTCTCAGTGCAGGGACAGTAATCATCTCTCAGTACAGGGATAGATATCCACCCTCAGTGCAGGGATAGTAATCCACACCCAGTGCATGGATAGTAATCCACTCTCAGTGCAGGGACAGTAATTCACTCCCAGTGCATGGATAGTAATCCACTCTAAGTGCATGGATAGTAATCCACTCTCAGTGCAGTGATAATAATCCACTCCCAGTACAGGGATAGTAACCCACTCTCATTGCAGGGACAGTAATCCACTTCCAGTGCAGGGATAATAATCCACTCCCAGTACAGGGATAGTAACCCACTCTCAGTGCAGGGACAGTAATCCACTTCCAGTGCAGCGACAGTAATCCACTCCCAGTGCTGGGACCGTAATCCACTCCCAGTGCAGGTAAAGTAATCCACTCCCAGTGCAGTGACAGTAATCCACTACCAGTGCAGGGGCGGTAATTCACTCTCAGTGCATGTGTAGTAATCCACTCTTGTTGCAGGGACAGTAATCCACTCCCAGTGCAGAGACAATAATTCACCCTCAGTGCTTGGATAGTAATCCTCTCTCAGTGCAGGGATAGTAATGCACTCCCATTGCAGGGACAGTAATCCACTCTCAGTACAGGGATAGTAATCCACTCTCAGTGCAGGGACAGTAATCCACTCCCAGTGCAGGGATAGAAATTCACTCTCAGTGCAGGGATGGTAATTCACTCTCAGTGATTGGATAGTAACCCACTCTCAGTGCAGGGACAGTAATCCACTCTCAGTGCAGGGATAGTAATCCACTCTCAGTGCAGGGACAGTAACCCACTCCCAGTGCAGGGACAGTAATCCACTCTCAGTGCAGGGACAGTAATTCACTCCCAGTGCATGGATAGTAATCCACTCTCAGTGCAGGGACAGTAATCCACTTCCAGTGCAGCGACAGTAATCCACTCCCAGTGCTGGGACCGTAATCCACTCCCAGTGCAGGGAAAGTAATCCACTCCCAGTGCAGTGACAGTAATCCACTACCAGTGCAGGGGCGGTAATTCACTCTCAGTGCATGTGTAGTAATCCACTCTTGTTGCAGGGACAGTAATCCACTCCCAGTGCAGAGACAATAATTCACTCTCAGTGCTTGGATAGTAATCCTCTCTCAGTGCAGGGATAGTAATGCACTCCCATTGCAGGGACAGTAATCCACTCTCAGTACAGGGATAGTAATCCACTCTCAGTGCAGGGACAGTAATCCACTCCCAGTGCAGGGATAGAAATTCACTCTCAGTGCAGGGATGGTAATTCACTCTCAGTGATTGGATAGTAACCCACTCTCAGTGCAGGGACAGTAATCCACTCTCAGTGCAGGGATAGTAATCCACTCTCAGTGCAGGGACAGTAACCCACTCCCAGTGCAGGGACAGTAATCCACTCTCAGTGCAGGGACAGTAATTCACTCCCAGTGCATGGATAGTAATCCACTCTCAGTGCAGGGATAATAATCCACTCCCAGTACAGGGACAGTAATCCACTCCCAGTGCAGGGACCGTAATCCACTTCCAGTGCAGGGACAGTAATGCACTTACAGTGCAGGGACAGTAATTCACTCCCAGTGCATGGATAGTAATCCACTCTCAGTGCATGGATAGTAATCCACTCTCAGTGCATGGATAGTAATCCACTCTCAGTGCAGGGATAGTAATGCACTTACAGTGCAGGGACAGTAATTCACTCTCAGTGCAGGGACTTTAATCCACACCCAGTGCAGGGACAGTAATCCACTCCCAGTGCAGGGACAGTAATCCACTCTCAGTGCAGGGACAGTAACCCACTCCCAGTGCAGGAACAGTAATCCACTCGCAGTGCAGGGACAGTAATTCACTCCCAGTGCATGGATAGTAATCCACTCTCAGTGCAGGGATAATAATCCACTCCCAGTACAGGGACAGTAATCCACTCCCAGTGCAGGGACCGTAATCCACTTCCAGTGCAGGGACGGTAATGCACTTACAGTGCAGGGACAGTAATTCACTCCCAGTGCATGGATAGTAATCCACTCTCAGTGCATGGATAGTAATCCACTCTCAGTGCATGGATAGTTATCCACTCTCAGTGCAGGGATAGTAATGCACTTACAGTGCAGGGACAGTAATCCACACCCAGTACAGGGATAGTAATCCACTCCCAGTACAGGGACAGTTATCCACTCTCAGTGCAGGGACAGTAATTCACTCCCAGTGCATGGATAGTAATCCACTCTCAGTGCATGGATAGTAATCCATTCTCAGTGCAGGTATAATAATACACTCCCAGTACAGGGATAGTAACCCACTCTCAGTGCAGGGACAGTAATCCACTTCCAGTGCAGCGACAGTAATCCACTCCCAGTGCAGGGGCCGTAATCCACTCCCAGTGCAGGGAAAGTAATCCACTCTCAGTACAGGGATAGTAATCCACTGTCAGTACAGGGATATTAATCCACTGACAGTGCAGGGATAGTAATCCACTCCCTGTGCAGGGACCGTAAATCACTCCCAGTGCAGGGACAATAATCCATTCCCAGAGCAGGGATAGTAATCCACTCCCAGTGTAGGGACAGTAATCCACACTCAGTACAGGGATAGTAATCCACCCTCAGTGCAGGGATAGTAATCCACTCCCAGTGCAGGGATAGTAATGCACTCCCAGTGCATGGATAGTAATTCACTCCCAGTGCATGGATAGTAATCCACTCTCAGTGCATGGATAGTAATCCACTGTCAGTACAGGGATAGTAATCCACTGACAGTGCAGGGATAGTAATCCACTCCCTGTGCAGGGACCGTAAATCACTCCCAGTGCAGGGACAATAATCCATTCCCAGAGCAGGGATAGTAATCCACTCCCAGTGTAGGGATAGTAATCCACTCCTAATACAGGGATAGTAATGCACTTACAGTGCAGGGATAGTAATTCACTCCCAGTGCATGGATAGTAATCCACTCTCAGTGCAGGGACAGTAATCCACTCTCAGTGCAGGGACGGTAATTCGCTCTCAGTGCATGGATAGTAATCCACTCTCAGTGCAGGGACAGTAATTCACTCTCGGTGCATGGATAGTAATCCACTCTCAGTGCAGGGACAGTAATTCACTCTCGGTGCATGGAGAGTAATCCACTCTTAGTGCAGGGATAATAATCCACTCCCAGTACAGGGATAGTAACCCACTCTCAGTGCAGGGATAGTAATCCACACCCAGTGCATGGATAGTAATCCACTCTCAGTGCAGGGATGGTAATTCACTCTCAGTGCATGGATAGTAATCCACTCTCAGTGCATGGATAGTAATCCACTCTCAGTGCATGGATAGTAACCCACTCTCAGTGCAGGGACAGTAATCCACTCCCAGTGCAGGGAATGTAATCCACTCCCAGTGCAGGGACTGTAATCCACTCTCAGTGCAGGGACATTAATCCACTCCCAGTGCAGGGACAGTAATCCACTCCCAGTGCAGGGACCGTAATCCACTCCCAGTGCAGGGACAGTAATCCACTCCCAGTGCAGGGACCGTAATCCACTCCCAGTGCAGGGATAGTAATCCACTCTCAGTACAATGATATTAATCCACACCCAGTGTAGGGACAGTAACCCACACCCAGTGCAGAGACTGTAATCAACTCCCAGTGCAGGTACTGTAATCCACTCCCAGTGCAGGGACAGTAATCCATTCTCAGTGCAGGAACATTAATCCACTCCCAGTGCAGGGACAGTCGTCCACTCCCAGTGCAGGGACAGTAATCCACTCTCAGTACAGGAATAGTAATCCACTCCCAGTGCAAGGATAGTAATCCACACCCAGTGTCGCAACAGTAATCCACTCCCAGTGCAGGGATAGTAATCCACACCCAGTACAGGGATAGTAATGCACTCCCAGTACAGGGACAGTAATCCACTCTCAGTGCAGGGACAGTAATCCACTCCCAGTGCAGAGACAATAATTCACTCTCAGTACTTGGATAGTAATCCTCTCCCAGTACAGGGATAGTAATCCACTCTCAGTGCAGGGACAGTATTCCACTCCCAGTGCAGGGATAGAAATTCACTCTCAGTGCAGGGATGGTAATTCACTCTCAGTGCATGGATAGTAATCCACACTCAGTGCAGGGATTGTAATCCACTCTCAGTGCATGGATAGTAACCCACTCTCAGTGCAGGGACAGTAATCATCTCTCAGTACAGGGATAGATATCCACCCTCAGTGCAGGGATAGTAATCCACACCCAGTGCATGGATAGTAATCCACTCTCAGTGCAGGGACAGTAATTCACTCCCAGTGCATGGATAGTAATCCACTCTAAGTGCATGGATAGTAATCCACTCTCAGTGCAGTGATAATAATCCACTCCCAGTACAGGGATAGTAACCCACTCTCATTGCAGGGACAGTAATCCACTTCCAGTGCAGCGACAGTAATCCACTCCCAGTGAAGGGACCGTAATCCACTCCCAGTGCAGGGAAAGTAATCCACTCCCAGTGCAGGGATAGCAATCCACTCCCAGTGCAGGGACAGTAATCCACTCTCAGTGCAGGGATAGTAATCCACTGTCAGTACAGGGATAGTAATCCACCCTCAGTGCAGGGACAGTAATCCACCCTCAGTGCAGGGATAGTAATCCACTCTCAGTGCAGGGACAGTAATCCACTCTCAGTGCAGGGACAGTAATTCACTCCCAGTGCATGGATAGTAATCCACTCTCAGTGCATGGATAGTAATCCACTCTCAGTGCAGGGATAATAATCCACTCCCAGTACAGGGATAGTAACCCACTCTCAGTGCAGGGACAGTAATCCACTTCCAGTGCAGCGACAGTAGTCCACTCCCAGTGCTGGGACCGTAATCCACTCCCAGTGCAGGGAAAGTAATCCACTCCCAGTGCAGTGACAGTAATCCACTACCAGTGCAGGGGCGGTAATTCACTCTCAGTGCATGTGTAGTAATCCACTCTTGTTGCAGGGACAGAAATCCACTCCCAGTGCAGAGACAACAATTCACTCTCAGTGCTTGGATAGTAATCCTCTCTCAGTGCAGGGATAGTAATGCACTCCCATTGCAGGGACAGTAATCCACTCTCAGTACAGGGATAGTAATCCACTCTCAGTGCAGGGACAGTAATCCACTCCCAGTGCAGGGATAGAAATTCACTCTCAGTGCAGGGATGGTAATTCACTCTCAGTGCAGGGACAGTAACCCACTCCCAGTGCAGGGACAGTAATCCACTCTCAGTGCAGGGACAGTAATTCACTCCCAGTGCATGGATAGTAATCCACTCTCAGTGCAGGGATAATAATCCACTCCCAGTACAGGGACAGTAATCCACTCCCAGTGCAGGGACCGTAATCCACTTCCAGTGCAGGGACAGTAATGCACTTACAGTGCAGGGACAGTAATTCACTCCCAGTGCATGGATAGTAATCCACTCTCAGTGCATGGATAGTAATCCACTCTCAGTGCATGGATAGTAATCCACTCTCAGTGCAGGGATAGTAATGCACTTACAGTGCAGGGACAGTAATTCACTCTCAGTGCAGGGACTTTAATCCACACCCAGTGCAGGGACAGTAATCCACTCCCAGTGCAGGGACAGTAATCCACTCTCAGTGCAGGGATAATAATCCACTCCCAGTACAGGGACAGTAATCCACTCCCAGTGCAGGGACCGTAATCCACTTCCAGTGCAGGGACAGTAATGCACTTACAGTGCAGGGACAGTAATTCACTCCCAGTGCATGGATAGTAATCCACTCTCAGTGCATGGATAGTAATCCACTCTCAGTGCATGGATAGTTATCCACTCTCAGTGCAGGGATAGTAATGCACTTACAGTGCAGGGACAGTAATCCACACCCAGTACAGGGATAGTAATCCACTCCCAGTACAGGGACAGTTATCCACTCTCAGTGCAGGGACAGTAATTCACTCCCAGTGCATGGATAGTAATCCACTCTCAGTGCATGGATAGTAATCCACTCTCAGTGCAGGTATAATAATACACTCCCAGTACAGGGATAGTAACCCACTCTCAGTGCAGGGACAGTAATCCACTTCCAGTGCAGCGACAGTAATCCACTCCCAGTGCAGGGGCCGTAATCCACTCCCAGTGCAGGGAAAGTAATCCACTCTCAGTACAGGGATAGTAATCCACTGTCAGTACAGGGATATTAATCCACTGACAGTGCAGGGATAGTAATCCACTCCCTGTGCAGGGACCGTAAATCACTCCCAGTGCAGGGACAATAATCCATTCCCAGAGCAGGGATAGTAATCCACTCCCAGTGTAGGGACAGTAATCCACACTCAGTACAGGGATAGTAATCCACCCTCAGTGCAGGGATAGTAATCCACTCCCAGTGCAGGGATAGTAATGCACTCCCAGTGCATGGATAGTAATTCACTCCCAGTGCATGGATAGTAATCCACTCTCAGTGCATGGATAGTAATCCACTGTCAGTACAGGGATATTAATCCACTGACAGTGCAGGGATAGTAATCCACTCCCTGTGCAGGGACCGTAAATCACTCCCAGTGCAGGGACAATAATCCATTCCCAGAGCAGGGATAGTAATCCACTCCCAGTGTAGGGATAGTAATCCACTCCTAATACAGGGATAGTAATGCACTTACAGTGCAGGGATAGTAATTCACTCCCAGTGCATGGATAGTAATCCACTCTCAGTGCAGGGACAGTAATCCACTCTCAGTGCAGGGACGGTAATTCGCTCTCAGTGCATGGATAGTAATCCACTCTCAGTGCAGGGACAGTAATTCACTCTCGGTGCATGGATAGTAATCCACTCTCAGTGCAGGGACAGTAATTCACTCTCGGTGCATGGAGAGTAATCCACTCTTAGTGCAGGGATAATAATCCACTCCCAGTACAGGGATAGTAACCCACTCTCAGTGCAGGGATAGTAATCCACACCCAGTGCATGGATTGTAATCCACTCTCAGTGCAGGGATGGTAATTCACTCTCAGTGCATGGATAGTAATCCACTCTCAGTGCATGGATAGTAATCCACTCTCAGTGCATGGATAGTAACCCACTCTCAGTGCAGGGACAGTAATCCACTCCCAGTGCAGGGAATGTAATCCACTCCCAGTGCAGGGACTGTAATCCACTCTCAGTGCAGGGACATTAATCCACTCCCAGTGCAGGGACAGTAATCCACTCCCAGTGCAGGGACCGTAATCCACTCCCAGTGCAGGGACAGTAATCCACTCCCAGTGCAGGGACCGTAATCCACTCCCAGTGCAGGGATAGTAATCCACTCTCAGTACAATGATATTAATCCACACCCAGTGTAGGGACAGTAACCCACACCCAGTGCAGAGACTGTAATCAACTCCCAGTGCAGGTACTGTAATCCACTCCCAGTGCAGGGACAGTAATCCATTCTCAGTGCAGGAACATTAATCCACTCCCAGTGCAGGGACAGTCGTCCACTCCCAGTGCAGGGACAGTAATCCACTCTCAGTACAGGAATAGTAATCCACTCCCAGTGCAAGGATAGTAATCCACACCCAGTGTCACAACAGTAATCCACTCCCAGTGCAGGGATAGTAATCCACACCCAGTACAGGGATAGTAATGCACTCCCAGTACAGGGACAGTAATCCACTCTCAGTGCAGGGACAGTAATCCACTCCCAGTGCAGAGACAATAATTCACTCTCAGTACTTGGATAGTAATCCTCTCCCAGTACAGGGATAGTAATCCACTCTCAGTGCAGGGACAGTATTCCACTCCCAGTGCAGGGATAGAAATTCACTCTCAGTGCAGGGATGGTAATTCACTCTCAGTGCATGGATAGTAATCCACACTCAGTGCAGGGATTGTAATCCACTCTCAGTGCATGGATAGTAACCCACTCTCAGTGCAGGGACAGTAATCATCTCTCAGTACAGGGATAGATATCCACCCTCAGTGCAGGGATAGTAATCCACACCCAGTGCATGGATAGTAATCCACTCTCAGTGCAGGGACAGTAATTCACTCCCAGTGCATGGATAGTAATCCACTCTAAGTGCATGGATAGTAATCCACTCTCAGTGCAGTGATAATAATCCACTCCCAGTACAGGGATAGTAACCCACTCTCATTGCAGGGACAGTAATCCACTTCCAGTGCAGCGACAGTAATCCACTCCCAGTGAAGGGACCGTAATCCACTCCCAGTGCAGGGAAAGTAATCCACTCCCAGTGCAGGGATAGCAATCCACTCCCAGTGCAGGGACAGTAATCCACTCTCAGTGCAGGGACAGTAATCCACACCCAGTGCAGGGACAGTAATCCACTGTCAGTACAGGGATAGTAATCCACCCTCAGTGCAGGGACAGTAATCCACTCTCAGTGCAGGGATAGTAATCCACCTTCAGTGCATGGATAGTAACCCACTCTCAGTGCAGGGACAGTAATCCACTCCCAGTGCAGGGAATGTAATCCACTCCCAGTGCAGGGACAGTAATCCACTCCCAGTGCAGGGACAGTAATCCACTCTCAGTGCAGGGACAGTAATCCACACCCAGTGCAGGGACAGTAATCCACCCTCAGTGCAGTGAGAATAATCCACTCTCAGTGCAGGGATAGTAATCCACTCTCAGTACAGGGATAGTAATCCACCCTCAGTGCAGGGATAGTAATCCACTCTCAGTGCAGGGACAGTAATCCACTCTCAGTGCAGGGACAGTAATTCACTCCCAGTGCATGGATAGTAATCCACTCTCAGTGCATGGATAGTAATCCACTCTCAGTGCAGGGATAATAATCCACTCCCAGTACAGGGATAGTAACCCACTCTCAGTGCAGGGACAGTAATCCACTTCCAGTGCAGCGACAGTAATCCACTCCCAGTGCTGGGACCGTAATCCACTCCCAGTGCAGGGAAAGTAATCCACTCCCAGTGCAGTGACAGTAATCCACTACCAGTGCAGGGGCGGTAATTCACTCTCAGTGCATGTGTAGTAATCCACTCTTGTTGCAGGGACAGTAATCCACTCCCAGTGCAGAGACAATAATTCACTCTCAGTGCTTGGATAGTAATCCTCTCTCAGTGCAGGGATAGTAATGCACTCCCATTGCAGGGACAGTAATCCACTCTCAGTACAGGGATAGTAATCCACTCTCAGTGCAGGGACAGTAATCCACTCCCAGTGCAGGGATAGAAATTCACTCTCAGTGCATGGATAGTAATCCACTCTCAGTGCATGGATAGTAATCCACTCTCAGTGCAGGTATAATAATACACTCCCAGTACAGGGATAGTAACCCACTCTCAGTGCAGGGACAGTAATCCACTTCCAGTGCAGCGACAGTAATCCACTCCCAGTGCAGGGGCCGTAATCCACTCCCAGTGCAGGGAAAGTAATCCACTCTCAGTACAGGGATAGTAATCCACTGTCAGTACAGGGATATTAATCCACTGACAGTGCAGGGATAGTAATCCACTCCCTGTGCAGGGACCGTAAATCACTCCCAGTGCAGGGACAATAATCCATTCCCAGAGCAGGGATAGTAATCCACTCCCAGTGTAGGGACAGTAATCCACACTCAGTACAGGGATAGTAATCCACCCTCAGTGCAGGGATAGTAATCCACTCCCAGTGCAGGGATAGTAATGCACTCCCAGTGCATGGATAGTAATTCACTCCCAGTGCATGGATAGTAATCCACTCTCAGTGCATGGATAGTAATCCACTGTCAGTACAGGGATATTAATCCACTGACAGTGCAGGGATAGTAATCCACTCCCTGTGCAGGGACCGTAAATCACTCCCAGTGCAGGGACAATAATCCATTCCCAGAGCAGGGATAGTAATCCACTCCCAGTGTAGGGATAGTAATCCACTCCTAATACAGGGATAGTAATGCACTTACAGTGCAGGGATAGTAATTCACTCCCAGTGCATGGATAGTAATCCACTCTCAGTGCAGGGACAGTAATCCACTCTCAGTGCAGGGACGGTAATTCGCTCTCAGTGCATGGATAGTAATCCACTCTCAGTGCAGGGACAGTAATTCACTCTCGGTGCATGGATAGTAATCCACTCTCAGTGCAGGGACAGTAATTCACTCTCGGTGCATGGAGAGTAATCCACTCTTAGTGCAGGGATAATAATCCACTCCCAGTACAGGGATAGTAACCCACTCTCAGTGCAGGGATAGTAATCCACACCCAGTGCATGGATAGTAATCCACTCTCAGTGCAGGGATGGTAATTCACTCTCAGTGCATGGATAGTAATCCACTCTCAGTGCATGGATAGTAATCCACTCTCAGTGCATGGATAGTAACCCACTCTCAGTGCAGGGACAGTAATCCACTCCCAGTGCAGGGAATGTAATCCACTCCCAGTGCAGGGACTGTAATCCACTCTCAGTGCAGGGACATTAATCCACTCCCAGTGCAGGGACAGTAATCCACTCCCAGTGCAGGGACCGTAATCCACTCCCAGTGCAGGGACAGTAATCCACTCCCAGTGCAGGGACCGTAATCCACTCCCAGTGCAGGGATAGTAATCCACTCTCAGTACAATGATATTAATCCACACCCAGTGTAGGGACAGTAACCCACACCCAGTGCAGAGACTGTAATCAACTCCCAGTGCAGGTACTGTAATCCACTCCCAGTGCAGGGACAGTAATCCATTCTCAGTGCAGGAACATTAATCCACTCCCAGTGCAGGGACAGTCGTCCACTCCCAGTGCAGGGACAGTAATCCACTCTCAGTACAGGAATAGTAATCCACTCCCAGTGCAAGGATAGTAATCCACACCCAGTGTCGCAACAGTAATCCACTCCCAGTGCAGGGATAGTAATCCACACCCAGTACAGGGATAGTAATGCACTCCCAGTACAGGGACAGTAATCCACTCTCAGTGCAGGGACAGTAATCCACTCCCAGTGCAGAGACAATAATTCACTCTCAGTACTTGGATAGTAATCCTCTCCCAGTACAGGGATAGTAATCCACTCTCAGTGCAGGGACAGTATTCCACTCCCAGTGCAGGGATAGAAATTCACTCTCAGTGCAGGGATGGTAATTCACTCTCAGTGCATGGATAGTAATCCACACTCAGTGCAGGGATTGTAATCCACTCTCAGTGCATGGATAGTAACCCACTCTCAGTGCAGGGACAGTAATCATCTCTCAGTACAGGGATAGATATCCACCCTCAGTGCAGGGATAGTAATCCACACCCAGTGCATGGATAGTAATCCACTCTCAGTGCAGGGACAGTAATTCACTCCCAGTGCATGGATAGTAATCCACTCTAAGTGCATGGATAGTAATCCACTCTCAGTGCAGTGATAATAATCCACTCCCAGTACAGGGATAGTAACCCACTCTCATTGCAGGGACAGTAATCCACTTCCAGTGCAGCGACAGTAATCCACTCCCAGTGAAGGGACCGTAATCCACTCCCAGTGCAGGGAAAGTAATCCACTCCCAGTGCAGGGATAGCAATCCACTCCCAGTGCAGGGACAGTAATCCACTCTCAGTGCAGGGATAGTAATCCACTGTCAGTACAGGGATAGTAATCCACCCTCAGTGCAGGGACAGTAATCCACTCTCAGTGCAGGGATAGTAATCCACCTTCAGTGCAGGGACAGTAATCCACTCTCAGTGCCGGGATAGTAATGCACTTACAGTGCAGGGACAGTAACCCACTCCCAGTGCAGGGACAGTAATCCACTCCCAGTGCAGGGACAGTAATCCACTCTCAGTGCAGGGACAGTAATCCACACCCAGTGCAGGGACAGTAATCCACCCTCAGTGCAGTGAGAATAATCCACTCTCAGTGCAGGGATAGTAATCCACTCTCAGTACAGGGATAGTAATCCACCCTCAGTGCAGGGATAGTAATCCACTCTCAGTGCAGGGACAGTAATCCACTCTCAGTGCAGGGACAGTAATTCACTCCCAGTGCATGGATAGTAATCCACTCTCAGTGCATGGATAGTAATCCACTCTCAGTGCAGGGATAATAATCCACTCCCAGTACAGGGATAGTAACCCACTCTCAGTGCAGGGACAGTAATCCACTTCCAGTGCAGCGACAGTAATCCACTCCCAGTGCTGGGACCGTAATCCACTCCCAGTGCAGGGAAAGTAATCCACTCCCAGTGCAGTGACAGTAATCCACTACCAGTGCAGGGGCGGTAATTCACTCTCAGTGCATGTGTAGTAATCCACTCTTGTTGCAGGGACAGTAATCCACTCCCAGTGCAGAGACAATAATTCACTCTCAGTGCTTGGATAGTAATCCTCTCTCAGTGCAGGGATAGTAATGCACTCCCATTGCAGGGACAGTAATCCACTCTCAGTACAGGGATAGTAATCCACTCTCAGTGCAGGGACAGTAATCCACTCCCAGTGCAGGGATAGAAATTCACTCTCAGTGCAGGGATGGTAATTCACTCTCAGTGATTGGATAGTAACCCACTCTCAGTGCAGGGACAGTAATCCACTCTCAGTGCAGGGATAGTAATCCACTCTCAGTGCAGGGACAGTAACCCACTCCCAGTGCAGGGACAGTAATCCACTCTCAGTGCAGGGACAGTAATTCACTCCCAGTGCATGGATAGTAATCCACTCTCAGTGCAGGGATAATAATCCACTCCCAGTACAGGGACAGTAATCCACTCCCAGTGCAGGGACCGTAATCCACTTCCAGTGCAGGGACAGTAATGCACTTACAGTGCAGGGACAGTAATTCACTCCCAGTGCATGGATAGTAATCCACTCTCAGTGCATGGATAGTAATCCACTCTCAGTGCATGGATAGTAATCCACTCTCAGTGCAGGGATAGTAATGCACTTACAGTGCAGGGACAGTAATTCACTCCCAGTGCATGGATAGTAATCCACTCTCAGTGCAGTGATAGTAATCCACACCCAGTACAGGGATAGTAATCCACTCCCAGTGCAGGGACAGTAATCCACTCTCAGTGCTGGGACAGTAATTCACTCCCAGTGCATGGATAGTAATCCACTCTCAGTGCATGGATAGTAATCCACTCTCAGTGCATGGATAGTAATCCACTCTCAGTGCAGGGATAATAATCCACTCCCAGTACAGGTATAGTAACCCACTCTCAGTGCAGGGACAGTAATCCACTTCCAGTGCAGCGACAGTAATCCACTCCCAGTGCAGGGGCCGTAATCCACTCCCAGTGCAGGGAAAGTAATCCACTCTCAGTACAGGGATAGTAATCCACTGTCAGTACAGGGATATTAATCCACTGACAGTGCAGGGATAGTAATCCACTCCCTGTGCAGGGACCGTAAATCACTCCCAGTGCAGGGACAATAATCCATTCCCAGAGCAGGGATAGTAATCCACTACCAGTGTAGGGATAGTAATCCACTCCTAATACAGGGATAGTAATGCACTTACAGTGCAGGGATAGTAATTCACTCTCAGTGCATGGATAGTAATCCACTGTCAGTACAGGGATATTAATCCACTGACAGTGCAGGGATAGTAATCCATTCCCTGTGCAGGGACCGTAAATCACTCCCAGTGCAGGGACAATAATCCATTCCCAGAGCAGGGATAGTAATCCACTCCCAGTGTAGGGACAGTAATCCACACTCAGTACAGGGATAGTAATCCACCCTCAGTGCAGGGATAGTAATCCACTCCTAATACAGGGATAGTAATGCACTTACAGTGCAGGGATAGTAATTCACTCCCAGTGCATGGATAGTAATCCACTCTCAGTGCATGGATAGTAATCAACTCTCAGTGCAGGGACAGTAATCCACTCCCAGTGCAGAGACAATAATTCACTCTCAGTGCTGGATAGTAATCCACTCCCAGTCCAGGGATAGTAATCCACTCCCATTGCAGGGACAGTAATCCACTCCCAGTGCAGGGATAGAAATTCACTCTCAGTGCAGGGACAGTAATCCACTCTCAGTGCAGGGACGGTAATTCGCTCTCAGTGCATGGATAGTAATCCACTCTCAGTGCAGGGACAGTAATTCACTCTCGGTGCATGGATAGTAATCCACTCTCAGTGCAGGGACAGTAATTCACTCTCGGTGCATGGATAGTAATCCACTCTTAGTGCAGGGATAATAATCCACTCCCAGTACAGGGATAGTAACCCACTCTCAGTGCAGGGACAGTAATCCACTCCCAGTGCAGGGACAGTAATCCACTCCCAGTGCAGGGACCGTAATCCACTCCCAATGCAGGGACAGTAATCCACTCTCAGTGCAGGGACGGTAATTCACTCTCAGTGCATGGATAGTAATCCACTCCCATTGCAGGGACAGTAATCCACTCTCAGTGCAGGGACGGTAATTCGCTCTCAGTGCAGGGATAGAAATTCACTCTCAGTGCAGGGACAGTAATTCACTCTCGGTGCATGGATAGTAATCCACTCTTAGTGCAGGGATAATAATCAACTCCCAGTACAGGGATAGTAACCCACTCTCAGTGCAGGGACAGTAATCCACTCCCAGTGCAGGGACAGTAATCCACTCCCAGTGCAGGGACCGTAATCCACTCCCAATGCAGGGACAGTAATCCACTCTCAGTGCAGGGACGGTAATTCGCTCTCAGTGCATGGATAGTAATTCACTCTCAGTGCAGGGACAGTAATTCACTCTCGGTGCATGGATAGTAATCCATTCTCAGTGCATGGATAGTAATTCACTCTCAGTGCAGGGACAGTAATTCACTCTCAGTGCAGGGATAATAATCCACTCCCAGTACAGGGATAGTAACCCACTCTCAGTGCAGGGACAGTAATCCACTTCCAGTGCAGGGACAGTAATCCACTCTCAGTGCAGGGACAGTAATTCACTCCCAGTGGAGGGACAGTAATCCACTCTCAGTACAGGGATAGAAATCCACCCTCAGTGCAGGGTTAGTAATCCACTCCTAGAGCAGGGATAGTAATCCACACCCAGTGTAGCAACAGTAATCCACTCTCAGTACAGGGATAGTAATCCACCCTCAGTGCAGGGATAGTAATCCACTCCCAGTGCAGGGATAGTAATGCACTTACAGTGCAGGGAAAGTAACCCACTCCCAGTGCAGGGAAAGTAATCCACTCCCAGTGCAGTGACAGTAATCCACTACCAGTGCAGAGGCGGTAATTCACTCTCAGTGCAGGGACAGTAATCCACTCCCAGTGCAGGGACAGTAATCCACTCTCAGTGCAGGGACAGTAGCCCACTCCCAGTGCAGGGACAGTAATCCACTCTCAGTGCAGGGACATTAATTCACTCCCAGTGCATGGATAGTAATCCACTCTCAGTGCAGGGATAATAATCCACTCCCAGTACAGGGACAGTAATCCACTCCCAGTGCAGGGACCGTAATCCACTTCCAGTGCAGGGACAGTAATGCACTTACAGTGCAGGGACAGTAATTCACTCCCAGTGCATGGATAGTAATCCACTCTCAGTGCATGGATAGTAATCCACTCTCAGTGCATGGATAGTAATCCACTCTCAGTGCAGGGATAGTAATGCACTTACAGTGCAGGGACAGTAATTCACTCCCAGTGCATGGATAGTAATCCACTCTCAGTGCAGTGATAGTAATCCACACCCAGTACAGGGATAGTAATCCACTCCCAGTGCAGGGACAGTAATCCACTCTCAGTGCAGGGACAGTAATTCACTCCCAGTGCATGGATAGTAATCCACTCTCAGTGCAGGGACAGTAATCCACTTCCAGTGCAGCGACAGTAATCCACTCCCAGTGCAGGGGCCGTAATCCACTCTCAGTGCAGGGACAGTAATTCACTCCCAGTGCATGGATAGTAATCCACTCTCATTGCAGGGATAATAATCCACTCCCAGTACAGGGACAGTAATCCACTCCCAGTGCAGGGACCGTAATCCACTTCCAGTGCAGGGACAGTAATGCACTTACAGTGCAGGGACAGTAATTCACTCCCAGTGCATGGATAGTAATCCACTCTCAGTGCATGGATAGTAATCCACTCTCAGTGCATGGATAGTTATCCACTCTCAGTGCAGGGATAGTAATGCACTTACAGTGCAGGGACAGTAATTCACTCCCAGTGCATGGATAGTAATCCACTCTCAGTGCAGTGATAGTAATCCACACCCAGTACAGGGATAGTAATCCACTCCCAGTGCAGGGACAGTAATCCACTCTCAGTGCAGGGACAGTAATTCACTCCCAGTGCATGGATAGTAATCCACTCTCAGTGCATGGATAGTAATCCACTCTCAGTGCAGGTATAATAATACACTCCCAGTACAGGGATAGTAACCCACTCTCAGTGCAGGGACAGTAATCCACTTCCAGTGCAGCGACAGTAATCCACTCCCAGTGCAGGGGCCGTAATCCACTCCCAGTGCAGGGAAAGTAATCCACTCTCAGTACAGGGATAGTAATCCACTGTCAGTACAGGGATATTAATCCACTGACAGTGCAGGGATAGTAATCCACTCCCTGTGCAGGGACCGTAAATCACTCCCAGTGCAGGGACAATAATCCATTCCCAGAGCAGGGATAGTAATCCACTCCCAGTGTAGGGACAGTAATCCACACTCAGTACAGGGATAGTAATCCACCCTCAGTGCAGGGATAGTAATCCACTCCTAATGCAGGGATAGTAATGCACTTACAGTGAAGGGATAGTAATTCACTCCCAGTGCATGGATAGTAATCCACTCTCAGTGCATGGATAGTAATCCACTGTCAGTACAGGGATATTAATCCACTGACAGTGCAGGGATAGTAATCCACTCCCTGTGCAGGGACCGTAAATCACTCCCAGTGCAGGGACAATAATCCATTCCCAGAGCAGGGATAGTAATCCACTCCCAGTGTAGGGACAGTAATCCACACTCAGTACAGGGATAGTAATCCACCCTCAGTGCAGGGATAGTAATCCGCTCCTAATACAGGGATAGTAATGCACTTACAGTGCAGGGATAGTAATTCACTCCCAGTGCATGGATAGTAATCCACTCTCAGTGCATGGATAGTAATCAACTCTCAGTGCAGGGACAGTAATCCACTCCCAGTGCAGAGACAATAATTCACTCTCAGTGCTGGATAGTAATCCACTCCCAGTCCAGGGATAGTAATCCACTCCCATTGCAGGGACAGTAATCCACTCCCAGTGCAGGGATAGAAATTCACTCTCAGTGCAGGGACAGTAATCCACTCTCAGTGCAGGGACGGTAATTCGCTCTCAGTGCATGGATAGTAATCCACTCTCAGTGCAAGGACAGTAATTCACTCTCGGTGCATGGATAGTAATCCACTCTCAGTGCAGGGACAGTAATTCACTCTCGGTGCATGGATAGTAATCCACTCTTAGTGCAGGGATAATAATCCACTCCCAGTACAGGGATAGTAACCCACTCTCAGTGCAGGGACAGTAATCCACTCCCAGTGCAGGGACAGTAATCCACTCCCAGTGCAGGGACCGTAATCCACTCCCAATGCAGGAACAGTAAACCACTCTCAGTGCAGGGACGGTAATTCGCTCTCAGTGCATGGATAGTAATCCACTCCCATTGCAGGGACAGTAATCCACTCCCAGTGCAGGGATAGAAATTCACTCTCAGTGCAGGGACAGTAATCCACTCTCAGTGCAGGGACGGTAATTCGCTCTCAGTGCATGGATAGTAATTCACTCTCAGTGCAGGGACAGTAATTCACTCTCGGTGCATGGATAGTAATCCATTCTCAGTGCATGGATAGTAATTCACTCTCAGTGCAGGGACAGTAATTCACTCTCAGTGCAGGGATAATAATCCACTCCCAGTACAGGGATAGTAACCCACTCTCAGTGCAGGGACAGTAATCCACTTCCAGTGCAGGGACAGTAATCCACTCTCAGTGCAGGGACAGTAATTCACTCCCAGTGGAGGGACAGTAATCCACTCTCAGTACAGGGATAGAAATCCACCCTCAGTGCAGTGTTAGTAATCCACTCCCAGAGCAGGGATAGTAATCCACACCCAGTGTAGCAACAGTAATCCACTCTCAGTACGGGGATAGTAATCCACCCTCAGTGCAGGGATAGTAATCCACTCCCAGTGCAGGGATAGTAATGCACTTACAGTGCAGGGACAGTAACCCACTCCCAGTGCAGGGAAAGTAATCCACTCCCAGTGCAGTGACCGTAATCCACTACCAGTGCAGAGGCGGTAATTCACTCTCAGTGCATGTGTAGTAATCCACTCTTGTTGCAGGGACAGTAATCCACTCCCAGTGCAGAGACAATAATTCACTCTCAGTGCTTGGATAGTAATCCTCTCCCAGTGCAGGGATAGTAATGCACTCCCATTGCAGGGACAGTAATCCACTTTCAGTACTTGGATAGTAATCCACTCTCAGTGCAGGGACAGTAATCCACTCCCAGTGCAGGGATAGAAATTCACTCTCAGTGCAGGGATGGTAATTCACTCTCAGTGCATGGATAGTAACCCACTCTCAGTGCAGGGACAGTAATCCACTCTCAGTGCAGGGATAGTAATCCACTCTCAGTGCAGGGACAGTAATTCACTCTCGGTGCATGGATAGTAATCCACTCTCAGTGCAGGGATAATAATCCACACCCAGTACAGGGATAGTAACCCACTCTCAGTGCAGGGACAGTAATCCACTCTCAGTACAGGGATAGAAATCCACCCTCAGTGCAGGGATAGTAACCCAATCCCAGTGCAGGGATAGTAATGCACTTACAGTGCAGGAACAGTAATTCACTCCCAGTGCATGGATAGTAATCCACTCTCAGTGCATGGATAGTAATCCACTCTCAGTGCATGGATAGTTATCCACTCTCAGTGCAGGGATAGTAATGCACTTACAGTGCAGGGACAGTAATTCACTCCCAGTGCATGGATAGTAATCCACTCTCAGTGCAGTGATAGTAATCCACACCCAGTACAGGGATAGTAATCCACTCCCAGTGCAGGGACAGTAATCCACTCTCAGTGCAGGGACAGTAATTCACTCCCAGTGCATGGATAGTAATCCACTCTCAGTGCATGGATAGTAATCCACTCTCAGTGCAGGGATAATAATCCACTCCCAGTACAGGGATAGTAACACACTCTCAGTGCAGGGACAGTAATCCACTTCCAGTGCAGCGACAGTAATCCACTCCCAGTGCAGGGGCCGTAATCCACTCCCAGTGCAGGGAAAGTAATCCACTCTCAGTACAGGGATAGTAATCCACTGTCAGTACAGGGATATTAATCCACTGACAGTGCAGGGATAGTAATCCACTCCCTGTGCAGGGACCGTAAATCACTCCCAGTGCAGGGACAATAATCCATTCCCAGAGCAGGGATAGTAATCCACTCCCAGTGTAGGGACAGTAATCCACACTCAGTACAGGGATAGTAATCCACCCTCAGTGCAGGGATAGTAATCCACTCCTAATGCAGGGATAGTAATGCACTTACAGTGCAGGGATAGTAATTCACTCCCAGTGCATGGATAGTAATCCACTCTCAGTGCATGGATAGTAATCCACTCTCAGTGCAGGGACAGTAATTCACTCTCGGTGCATGGATAGTAATCCACTCTTAGTGCAGGGATAATAATCCACTCCCAGTACAGGGATAGTAACCCACTCTCAGTGCAGGGACAGTAATCCACTCCCAGTGCAGGGACAGTAATCCACTCCCAGTGCAGGGATCGTAATCCACTCCCAATGCAGGGACAGTAATCCACTCTCAGTGCAGGGACGGGAATTCGCTCTCAGTGCATGGATAGTAATCCACTCCCATTGCAGGGACAGTAATCCACTCCCAGTGCATGGATAGTAATCCACTCTCAGTGCAGTGATAGTAATCCACTCTCAGTGCAGGGATAGTAATCCACTCTCAGTGCAGTGATAGTAATCCACTCTCAGTGCATGGATAGTAATTCACTCCCAGTGGAGGGACAATAATCCATTCCCAGAGCAGGGATAGTAATCCACTCCCAGTGTAGGGACAGTAATCCACACTCAGTACAGGGATAGTAATCCACCCTCAGTGCAGGTATAGTAATCCACTCTCAGTGCATGGATAGTAATCCACTCTCAGTGCAGGGATAGTAATGCACTTACAGTGCAGGGACAGTAATTCACTCCCAGTGCATGGATAGTAATCCACTCTAAGTGCAGTGATAGTAATCCACTCTCAGTACAGGGATAGAAATCCACCCTCAGTGCAGGGTTAGTAATCCACTCCCCGAGCAGGGATAGTAATCCACACCCAGTGTAGCGACAGTAATCCACTCTCAGTACAGGGATAGTAATCCACCCTCAGTGCAGGGATAGTAAGCCACTCCCAGTGCAGGGATAGTAATGCACTTACAGTGTAGGGACAGTAACCCACTCCCAGTGCAGGGCAGTAATCCACTCCCAGTGCAGGGACAGTAATCCACTCTCAGTGCAGGGACAGTAATCCACACCCAGTGCAGGGACAGTAATCCACTCCCAGTGCAGGGACAGTAATCCACTCTCAGTGCAGGGACAGTAACCCACTCCCAGTGCAGGGACAGTAATCCACTCTCAGTGCAGGGACAGTAATTCACTCCCAGTGCATGGATAGTAATCCACTCTCAGTGCAGGGATAATAATCCACTCCCAGTACAGGGACAGTAATCCACTACCAGTGCAGGGACCGTAATCCACTTCCAGTGCAGGGACAGTAATGCACTTACAGTGCAGGGACAGTAATTCACTCCCAGTGCATGGATAGTAATCCACTCTCAGTGCATGGATAGTAATCCACTCTCAGTGCATGGATAGTAATCCACTCTCAGTGCAGGGATAGTAATGCACTTACAGTGCAGGGACAGTAATTCACTCCCAGTGCATGGATAGTAATCCACTCTAAGTGCAGTGATAGTAATCCACACCCAGTACAGGGATAGTAATCCACTCCCAGTGCAGGGACAGTAATCCACTCTCAGTGCAGGGACAGTAATTCACTCCCAGTGCATGGATAGTAATCCACTCTCAGTGCATGGATAGTAATCCACTCTCAGTGCAGGGATAATAATCCACTCCCAGTACAGGGATAGTAACCCACTCTCAGTGCATGGACAGTAATCCACTTCCAGTGCAGCGACAGTAATCCACTCCCAGTGCAGGGGCCGTAATCCACTCCCAGTGCAGGGAAAGTAATCCACTCTCAGTACAGGGATAGTAATCCACTGTCAGTACAGGGATATTAATCCACTGACAGTGCAGGGATAGTAATCCACTCCCTGTGCAGGGACCGTAAATCACTCCCAGTGCAGGGACAATAATCCATTCCCAGAGCAGGGATAGTAATCCACTACCAGTGTAGGGACAGTAATCCACACTCAGTACAGGGATAGTAATCCACCCTCAGTGCAGGGATAGTAATCCACTCCTAATGCAGGGATAGTAATGCACTTACAGTGCAGGGATAGTAATTCACTCCCAGTGCATGGATAGTAATCCACTCTCAGTGCATGGATAGTAATCCACTCTCAGTGCAGGGACAGTAATCCACTCCCAGTGCAGAGACAATAATTCACTCTCAGTGCTTGGATAGTAATCCACTCCCAGTCCAGGGATAGTAATCCACTCCCATTGCAGGGACAGTAATCCACTCCCAGTGCAGGGACAGTAATCCATTCTCAGTGCAGGGACAGTAACCCACTCCCAGTGCAGGGACAGTAATCCACTCTCAGTGCAGGGACAGTAATTCACTCCCAGTGCATGGATAGTAATCCACTCTCAGTGCAGGGATAATAATCCACTCCCAGTACAGGGACAGTAATCCACTCCCAGTGCAGGGACCGTAATCCACTTCCAGTGCAGGGACAGTAATGCACTTACAGTGCAGGGACAGTAATTCACTCCCAGTGCATGGATAGTAATCCACTCTCAGTGCATGGATAGTAATCCACTCTCAGTGCATGGATAGTAATCCACTCTCAGTGCAGGGATAGTAATGCACTTACAGTGCAGGGACAGTAATTCACTCCCAGTGCATGGATAGTAATCCACTCTAAGTGCAGTGATAGTAATCCACACCCAGTACAGGGATAGTAATCCACTCCCAGTGCAGGGACAGTAATCCACTCTCAGTGCAGGGACAGTAATTCACTCCCAGTGCATGGATAGTAATCCACTCTCAGTGCATGGATAGTAATCCACTCTCAGTGCAGGGATAATAATCCACTCCCAGTACAGGGATAGTAACCCACTCTCAGTGCAGGGACAGTAATCCACTTCCAGTGCAGCGACAGTCATCCACTCCCAGTGCAGGAGCTGTAATCCACTCCCAGTGCAGGGAAAGTAATCCACTCTCAGTACAGGGATAGAAATCCACTGTCAGTACAGGGATATTAATCCACTGACAGTGCAGGGATAGTAATCCACTCCCTGTGCAGGGACCGTAAATCACTCCCAGTGCAGGGACAATAATCCATTCCCAGAGCAGGGATAGTAATCCACTACCAGTGTAGGGACAGTAATCCACACTCAGTACAGGGATAGTAATCCACCCTCAGTGCAGGGATAGTAATCCACTCCTAATGCAGGGATAGTAATGCACTTACAGTGCAGGGATAGTAATTCACTCCCAGTGCATGGATAGTAATCCACTCTCAGTGCATGGATAGTAATCAACTCTCAGAGCAGGGACAGTAATCCACTCCCAGTGCAGAGACAATAATTCACTCTCAGTGCTTGGATAGTAATCCACTCCCAGTCCAGGGATAGTAATCCACTCCCATTGCAGGGACAGTAATCCACTCCCAGTGCAGGGATAGAAATTCACTCTCAGTGCAGGGACAGTAATCCACTCTCAGTGCATGGACGGTAATTCGCTCTCAGTGCATGGATAGTAATCCACTCTCAGTGCAGGGACAGTAATTCACTCTCGGTGCATGGATAGTAATCCACTCTTAGTGCAGGGATAATAATCCACTCCCAGTACAGGGATAGTAACCCACTCTCAGTGCAGGGACAGTAATCCACTCCCAGTGCAGGGACCTTAATCCACTCCCAGTGCAGGGACCGTAATCCACTCCCAATGCAGGGACAGTAATCCACTCTCAGTGCAGGGACGGTAATTCGCTCTCAGTGCATGGATAGTAATCCACTCCCATTGCAGGGACAGTAATCCACTCCCAGTGCATGGATAGTAATCCACTCTCAGTGCAGTGATAGTAATCCACTCTCAGTGCAGGGACAGTAATTCACTCCCAGTGGAGGGACAGTAATCCACTCTCAGTACAGGGATAGAAATCCACCCTCAGTGCAGGGTTAGTAATCCACTCCCAGAGCAGGGATAGTAATCCACACCCAGTGTAGCGACATTAATCCACTCTCAGTACAGGGATAGTAATCCACCCTCAGTGCAGGGATAGTAATCCACTCCCAGTGCAGGGATAGTAATGCACTTACAGTGCAGGGACAGTAACCCACTCCCAGTGCAGGGACAGTAATCCACTCCCAGTGCAGGGACAGTAATCCACTCTCAGTGCAGGGACTGTAATCCACACCCAGTGCAGGGACAGTAATCCACTCCCAGTGCAGGGACAGTAATCCACTCTCAGTGCAGGGACAGTAACCCACTCCCAGTGCAGGGACAGTAATCCACTCTCAGTGCAGGGACAGTAATTCACTCCCAGTGCATGGATAGTAATCCACTCTCAGTGCAGGGATAATAATCCACTCCCAGTACAGGGACAGTAATACACTCCCAGTGCAGGGACCGTAATCCACTTCCAGTGCAGGGACAGTAATGCACTTACAGTGCAGGGACAGTAATTCACTTTCAGTGCATGGATAGTAATCCACTCTCAGTGCATGGATAGTAATCCACTCTCAGTGCATGGATAGTAATCCACTCTCAGTGCAGGGATAGTAATGCACTTACAGTGCAGGGACAGTAATTCACTCCCAGTGCATGGATAGTAATCCACTCTAAGTGCAGTGATAGTAATCCACACCCAGTACAGGGATAGTAATCCACTCCCAGTGCAGGGACAGTAATCCACTCTCAGTGCAGGGACAGTAATTCACTCCCAGTGCATGGATAGTAATCCACTCTCAGTGCATGGATAGTAATCCACTCTCAGTGCAGGGATAATAATCCACTCCCAGTACAGGGATAGTAACCCACTCTCAGTGCAGGGACAGTAATCCACTTCCAGTGCAGCGACAGTAATCCACTCCCAGTGCAGGGGCCGTAATCCACTCCCAGTGCAGGGAAAGTAATCCACTCTCAGTACAGGGATAGTAATCCACTGTCAGTACAGGGATATTAATCCACTGACAGTGCAGGGATAGTAATCCACTCCCTGTGCAGGGACCGTAAATCACTCCCTGTGCAGGGACAATAATCCATTCCCAGAGCAGGGATAGTAATCCACTCCCAGTGTAGGGACAGTAATCCACACTCAGTACAGGGATAGTAATCCACCCTCAGTGCAGGGATAGTAATCCACTCCTAATGCAGGGATAGTAATGCACTTACAGTGCAGGGATAGTAATTCACTCCCAGTGCATGGATATTAATCCACTCTCAGTGCATGGATAGTAATCCACTCTCAGTGCAGGGACAGTAATCCACTCCCAGTGCAGAGACAATAATTCACTCTCAGTGCTTGGATAGTAATCCACTCCCAGTCCAGGGATAGTAATCCACTCCCATTGCAGGGACAGTAATCCACTCCGAGTGCAGGGATAGAAATTCACTCTCAGTGCAGGGACAGTAATCCACTCTCAGTGCAGGGACGGTAATTCGCTCTCAGTGCATGGATAGTAATCCACTCTCAGTGCAGGGACAGTAATTCACTCTCGGTGCATGGATAGTAATCCACTCTCAGTGCAGGGACAGTAATTCACTCTCGGTGCATGGATAGTAATCCACTCTTCGTGCAGGGATAATAATCCACTCCCAGTACAGGGATAGTAACCCACTCCCAGTGCAGGGACAGTAATCCACTCCCAGTGCAGGGACCGTAATCCACTCCCAATGCAGGGACAGTAATCCACTCCCAGTGCAGGGACGGTAATTCGCTCTCAGTGCATGGATAGTAATCCACTCCCATTGCAGGGACAGGAATCCACTCCCAGTGCAGGGATAGAAATTCACTCTCAGTGCAGGGACAGTAATCCACTCTCAGTGCAGGGACGGTAATTCGCTCTCAGTGCATGGATAGTAATCCACTCTCAGTGCAGGGACAGTAATTCACTCTCGGTGCATGGATAGTAATCCACTCTCAGTGCAGGGACAGTAATCCACTCCCAATGCAGGGACAGTAATCCACACTCAGTGCAGTGATAATAATCCACTCCCAGTGTAGGGATAGTAATCCACTCCTAATACAGGGATAGTAATGCACTTACAGTGCAGGGATAGTAATTCACTCCCAGTGCATGGATAGTAATCCACTCTCAGTGCAGGGACAGTAATCCACTCTCAGTGCAGGGACGGTAATTCGCTCTCAGTGCATGGATAGTAATCCACTCTCAGTGCAGGGACAGTAATTCACTCTCGGTGCATGGATAGTAATCCACTCTCAGTGCAGGGACAGTAATTCACTCTCGGTGCATGGAGAGTAATCCACTCTTAGTGCAGGGATAATAATCCACTCCCAGTACAGGGATAGTAACCCACTCTCAGTGCAGGGATAGTAATCCACACCCAGTGCATGGATAGTAATCCACTCTCAGTGCATGGATAGTAATCCACTCTCAGTGCATGGATAGTAATCCACTCTCAGTGCATGGATAGTAACCCACTCTCAGTGCAGGGACAGTAATCCACTCCCAGTGCAGGGAATGTAATCCACTCCCAGTGCAGGGACTGTAATCCACTCTCAGTGCAGGGACATTAATCCACTCCCAGTGCAGGGACAGTAATCCACTCCCAGTGCAGGGACCGTAATCCACTCCCAGTGCAGGGACAGTAATCCACTCCCAGTGCAGGGACCGTAATCCACTCCCAGTGCAGGGATAGTAATCCACTCTCAGTACAATGATATTAATCCACACCCAGTGTAGGGACAGTAACCCACACCCAGTGCAGAGACTGTAATCAACTCCCAGTGCAGGTACTGTAATCCACTCCCAGTGCAGGGACAGTAATCCATTCTCAGTGCAGGAACATTAATCCACTCCCAGTGCAGGGACAGTCGTCCACTCCCAGTGCAGGGACAGTAATCCACTCTCAGTACAGGAATAGTAATCCACTCCCAGTGCAAGGATAGTAATCCACACCCAGTGTCGCAACAGTAATCCACTCCCAGTGCAGGGATAGTAATCCACACCCAGTACAGGGATAGTAATGCACTCCCAGTACAGGGACAGTAATCCACTCTCAGTGCAGGGACAGTAATCCACTCCCAGTGCAGAGACAATAATTCACTCTCAGTACTTGGATAGTAATCCTCTCCCAGTACAGGGATAGTAATCCACTCTCAGTGCAGGGACAGTATTCCACTCCCAGTGCAGGGATAGAAATTCACTCTCAGTGCAGGGATGGTAATTCACTCTCAGTGCATGGATAGTAATCCACACTCAGTGCAGGGATTGTAATCCACTCTCAGTGCATGGATAGTAACCCACTCTCAGTGCAGGGACAGTAATCATCTCTCAGTACAGGGATAGATATCCACCCTCAGTGCAGGGATAGTAATCCACACCCAGTGCATGGATAGTAATCCACTCTCAGTGCAGGGACAGTAATTCACTCCCAGTGCATGGATAGTAATCCACTCTAAGTGCATGGATAGTAATCCACTCTCAGTGCAGTGATAATAATCCACTCCCAGTACAGGGATAGTAACCCACTCTCATTGCAGGGACAGTAATCCACTTCCAGTGCAGCGACAGTAATCCACTCCCAGTGAAGGGACCGTAATCCACTCCCAGTGCAGGGAAAGTAATCCACTCCCAGTGCAGGGATAGCAATCCACTCCCAGTGCAGGGACAGTAATCCACTCTCAGTGCAGGGACAGTAATCCACACCCAGTGCAGGGACAGTAATCCACTGTCAGTACAGGGATAGTAATCCACCCTCAGTGCAGGGACAGTAATCCACTCTCAGTGCAGGGATAGTAATCCACCTTCAGTGCAGGGACAGTAATCCACTCTCAGTGCCGGGATAGTAATGCACTTACAGTGCAGGGACAGTAACCCACTCCCAGTGCAGGGACAGTAATCCACTCCCAGTGCAGGGACAGTAATCCACTCTCAGTGCAGGGACAGTAATCCACACCCAGTGCAGGGACAGTAATCCACCCTCAGTGCAGTGAGAATAATCCACTCTCAGTGCAGGGATAGTAATCCACTCTCAGTACAGGGATAGTAATCCACCCTCAGTGCAGGGATAGTAATCCACTCTCAGTGCAGGGACAGTAATCCACTCTCAGTGCAGGGACAGTAATTCACTCCCAGTGCATGGATAGTAATCCACTCTCAGTGCATGGATAGTAATCCACTCTCAGTGCAGGGATAATAATCCACTCCCAGTACAGGGATAGTAACCCACTCTCAGTGCAGGGACAGTAATCCACTTCCAGTGCAGCGACAGTAATCCACTCCCAGTGCTGGGACCGTAATCCACTCCCAGTGCAGGGAAAGTAATCCACTCCCAGTGCAGTGACAGTAATCCACTACCAGTGCAGGGGCGGTAATTCACTCTCAGTGCATGTGTAGTAATCCACTCTTGTTGCAGGGACAGTAATCCACTCCCAGTGCAGAGACAATAATTCACTCTCAGTGCTTGGATAGTAATCCTCTCTCAGTGCAGGGATAGTAATGCACTCCCATTGCAGGGACAGTAATCCACTCTCAGTACAGGGATAGTAATCCACTCTCAGTGCAGGGACAGTAATCCACTCCCAGTGCAGGGATAGAAATTCACTCTCAGTGCATGGATAGTAATCCACTCTCAGTGCATGGATAGTAATCCACTCTCAGTGCAGGTATAATAATACACTCCCAGTACAGGGATAGTAACCCACTCTCAGTGCAGGGACAGTAATCCACTTCCAGTGCAGCGACAGTAATCCACTCCCAGTGCAGGGGCCGTAATCCACTCCCAGTGCAGGGAAAGTAATCCACTCTCAGTACAGGGATAGTAATCCACTGTCAGTACAGGGATATTAATCCACTGACAGTGCAGGGATAGTAATCCACTCCCTGTGCAGGGACCGTAAATCACTCCCAGTGCAGGGACAATAATCCATTCCCAGAGCAGGGATAGTAATCCACTCCCAGTGTAGGGACAGTAATCCACACTCAGTACAGGGATAGTAATCCACCCTCAGTGCAGGGATAGTAATCCACTCCCAGTGCAGGGATAGTAATGCACTCCCAGTGCATGGATAGTAATTCACTCCCAGTGCATGGATAGTAATCCACTCTCAGTGCATGGATAGTAATCCACTGTCAGTACAGGGATATTAATCCACTGACAGTGCAGGGATAGTAATCCACTCCCTGTGCAGGGACCGTAAATCACTCCCAGTGCAGGGACAATAATCCATTCCCAGAGCAGGGATAGTAATCCACTCCCAGTGTAGGGATAGTAATCCACTCCTAATACAGGGATAGTAATGCACTTACAGTGCAGGGATAGTAATTCACTCCCAGTGCATGGATAGTAATCCACTCTCAGTGCAGGGACAGTAATCCACTCTCAGTGCAGGGACGGTAATTCGCTCTCAGTGCATGGATAGTAATCCACTCTCAGTGCAGGGACAGTAATTCACTCTCGGTGCATGGATAGTAATCCACTCTCAGTGCAGGGACAGTAATTCACTCTCGGTGCATGGAGAGTAATCCACTCTTAGTGCAGGGATAATAATCCACTCCCAGTACAGGGATAGTAACCCACTCTCAGTGCAGGGATAGTAATCCACACCCAGTGCATGGATAGTAATCCACTCTCAGTGCAGGGATGGTAATTCACTCTCAGTGCATGGATAGTAATCCACTCTCAGTGCATGGATAGTAATCCACTCTCAGTGCATGGATAGTAACCCACTCTCAGTGCAGGGACAGTAATCCACTCCCAGTGCAGGGAATGTAATCCACTCCCAGTGCAGGGACTGTAATCCACTCTCAGTGCAGGGACATTAATCCACTCCCAGTGCAGGGACAGTAATCCACTCCCAGTGCAGGGACCGTAATCCACTCCCAGTGCAGGGACAGTAATCCACTCCCAGTGCAGGGACCGTAATCCACTCCCAGTGCAGGGATAGTAATCCACTCTCAGTACAATGATATTAATCCACACCCAGTGTAGGGACAGTAACCCACACCCAGTGCAGAGACTGTAATCAACTCCCAGTGCAGGTACTGTAATCCACTCCCAGTGCAGGGACAGTAATCCATTCTCAGTGCAGGAACATTAATCCACTCCCAGTGCAGGGACAGTCGTCCACTCCCAGTGCAGGGACAGTAATCCACTCTCAGTACAGGAATAGTAATCCACTCCCAGTGCAAGGATAGTAATCCACACCCAGTGTCGCAACAGTAATCCACTCCCAGTGCAGGGATAGTAATCCACACCCAGTACAGGGATAGTAACCCACTCTCAGTGCAGGGATAGTAATCCACACCCAGTGCATGGATAGTAATCCACTCTCAGTGCATGGATAGTAATCCACTCTCAGTGCATGGATAGTAATCCACTCTTAGTGCAGGGATAATAATCCACTCCCAGTACAGGGATAGTAACCCACTCTCAGTGCAGGGATAGTAATCCACACCCAGTGCATGGATAGTAATCCACTCTCAGTGCATGGATAGTAATCCACTCTCAGTGCATGGATAGTAATCCACTCTCAGTGCATGGATAGTAACCCACTCTCAGTGCAGGGACAGTAATCCACTCCCAGTGCAGGGAATGTAATCCACTCCCAGTGCAGGGACTGTAATCCACTCTCAGTGCAGGGACATTAATCCACTCCCAGTGCAGGGACAGTAATCCACTCCCAGTGCAGGGACCGTAATCCACTCCCAATGCAGGGACAGTAATCCACTCTCAGTGCAGGGACGGTAATTCGCTCTCAGTGCATGGATAGTAATCCACTCCCATTGCAGGGACAGTAATCCACTCCCAGTGCATGGATAGTAATCCACTCTCAGTGCAGTGATAGTAATCCACTCTCAGTGCAGGGACAGTAATTCACTCCCAGTGGAGGGACAGTAATCCACTCTCAGTACAGGGATAGAAATCCACCCTCAGTGCAGGGTTAGTAATCCACTCCCAGAGCAGGGATAGTAATCCACACCCAGTGTAGCGACATTAATCCACTCTCAGTACAGGGATAGTAATCCACCCTCAGTGCAGGGATAGTAATCCACTCCCAGTGCAGGGATAGTAATGCACTTACAGTGCAGGGACAGTAACCCACTCCCAGTGCAGGGACAGTAATCCACTCCCAGTGCAGGGACAGTAATCCACTCTCAGTGCAGGGACTGTAATCCACACCCAGTGCAGGGACAGTAATCCACTCCCAGTGCAGGGACAGTAATCCACTCTCAGTGCAGGGACAGTAACCCACTCCCAGTGCAGGGACAGTAATCCACTCTCAGTGCAGGGACAGTAATTCACTCCCAGTGCATGGATAGTAATCCACTCTCAGTGCAGGGATAATAATCCACTCCCAGTACAGGGACAGTAATACACTCCCAGTGCAGGGACCGTAATCCACTTCCAGTGCAGGGACAGTAATGCACTTACAGTGCAGGGACAGTAATTCACTTTCAGTGCATGGATAGTAATCCACTCTCAGTGCATGGATAGTAATCCACTCTCAGTGCATGGATAGTAATCCACTCTCAGTGCAGGGATAGTAATGCACTTACAGTGCAGGGACAGTAATTCACTCCCAGTGCATGGATAGTAATCCACTCTAAGTGCAGTGATAGTAATCCACACCCAGTACAGGGATAGTAATCCACTCCCAGTGCAGGGACAGTAATCCACTCTCAGTGCAGGGACAGTAATTCACTCCCAGTGCATGGATAGTAATCCACTCTCAGTGCATGGATAGTAATCCACTCTCAGTGCAGGGATAATAATCCACTCCCAGTACAGGGATAGTAACCCACTCTCAGTGCAGGGACAGTAATCCACTTCCAGTGCAGCGACAGTAATCCACTCCCAGTGCAGGGGCCGTAATCCACTCCCAGTGCAGGGAAAGTAATCCACTCTCAGTACAGGGATAGTAATCCACTGTCAGTACAGGGATATTAATCCACTGACAGTGCAGGGATAGTAATCCACTCCCTGTGCAGGGACCGTAAATCACTCCCTGTGCAGGGACAATAATCCATTCCCAGAGCAGGGATAGTAATCCACTCCCAGTGTAGGGACAGTAATCCACACTCAGTACAGGGATAGTAATCCACCCTCAGTGCAGGGATAGTAATCCACTCCTAATGCAGGGATAGTAATGCACTTACAGTGCAGGGATAGTAATTCACTCCCAGTGCATGGATATTAATCCACTCTCAGTGCATGGATAGTAATCCACTCTCAGTGCAGGGACAGTAATCCACTCCCAGTGCAGAGACAATAATTCACTCTCAGTGCTTGGATAGTAATCCACTCCCAGTCCAGGGATAGTAATCCACTCCCATTGCAGGGACAGTAATCCACTCCGAGTGCAGGGATAGAAATTCACTCTCAGTGCAGGGACAGTAATCCACTCTCAGTGCAGGGACGGTAATTCGCTCTCAGTGCATGGATAGTAATCCACTCTCAGTGCAGGGACAGTAATTCACTCTCGGTGCATGGATAGTAATCCACTCTCAGTGCAGGGACAGTAATTCACTCTCGGTGCATGGATAGTAATCCACTCTTCGTGCAGGGATAATAATCCACTCCCAGTACAGGGATAGTAACCCACTCCCAGTGCAGGGACAGTAATCCACTCCCAGTGCAGGGACCGTAATCCACTCCCAATGCAGGGACAGTAATCCACTCCCAGTGCAGGGACGGTAATTCGCTCTCAGTGCATGGATAGTAATCCACTCCCATTGCAGGGACAGGAATCCACTCCCAGTGCAGGGATAGAAATTCACTCTCAGTGCAGGGACAGTAATCCACTCTCAGTGCAGGGACGGTAATTCGCTCTCAGTGCATGGATAGTAATCCACTCTCAGTGCAGGGACAGTAATTCACTCTCGGTGCATGGATAGTAATCCACTCTCAGTGCAGGGACAGTAATCCACTCCCAATGCAGGGACAGTAATCCACACTCAGTGCAGTGATAATAATCCACTCCCAGTGTAGGGATAGTAATCCACTCCTAATACAGGGATAGTAATGCACTTACAGTGCAGGGATAGTAATTCACTCCCAGTGCATGGATAGTAATCCACTCTCAGTGCAGGGACAGTAATCCACTCTCAGTGCAGGGACGGTAATTCGCTCTCAGTGCATGGATAGTAATCCACTCTCAGTGCAGGGACAGTAATTCACTCTCGGTGCATGGATAGTAATCCACTCTCAGTGCAGGGACAGTAATTCACTCTCGGTGCATGGAGAGTAATCCACTCTTAGTGCAGGGATAATAATCCACTCCCAGTACAGGGATAGTAACCCACTCTCAGTGCAGGGATAGTAATCCACACCCAGTGCATGGATAGTAATCCACTCTCAGTGCATGGATAGTAATCCACTCTCAGTGCATGGATAGTAATCCACTCTCAGTGCATGGATAGTAACCCACTCTCAGTGCAGGGACAGTAATCCACTCCCAGTGCAGGGAATGTAATCCACTCCCAGTGCAGGGACTGTAATCCACTCTCAGTGCAGGGACATTAATCCACTCCCAGTGCAGGGACAGTAATCCACTCCCAGTGCAGGGACCGTAATCCACTCCCAGTGCAGGGACAGTAATCCACTCCCAGTGCAGGGACCGTAATCCACTCCCAGTGCAGGGATAGTAATCCACTCTCAGTACAATGATATTAATCCACACCCAGTGTAGGGACAGTAACCCACACCCAGTGCAGAGACTGTAATCAACTCCCAGTGCAGGTACTGTAATCCACTCCCAGTGCAGGGACAGTAATCCATTCTCAGTGCAGGAACATTAATCCACTCCCAGTGCAGGGACAGTCGTCCACTCCCAGTGCAGGGACAGTAATCCACTCTCAGTACAGGAATAGTAATCCACTCCCAGTGCAAGGATAGTAATCCACACCCAGTGTCGCAACAGTAATCCACTCCCAGTGCAGGGATAGTAATCCACACCCAGTACAGGGATAGTAATGCACTCCCAGTACAGGGACAGTAATCCACTCTCAGTGCAGGGACAGTAATCCACTCCCAGTGCAGAGACAATAATTCACTCTCAGTACTTGGATAGTAATCCTCTCCCAGTACAGGGATAGTAATCCACTCTCAGTGCAGGGACAGTATTCCACTCCCAGTGCAGGGATAGAAATTCACTCTCAGTGCAGGGATGGTAATTCACTCTCAGTGCATGGATAGTAATCCACACTCAGTGCAGGGATTGTAATCCACTCTCAGTGCATGGATAGTAACCCACTCTCAGTGCAGGGACAGTAATCATCTCTCAGTACAGGGATAGATATCCACCCTCAGTGCAGGGATAGTAATCCACACCCAGTGCATGGATAGTAATCCACTCTCAGTGCAGGGACAGTAATTCACTCCCAGTGCATGGATAGTAATCCACTCTAAGTGCATGGATAGTAATCCACTCTCAGTGCAGTGATAATAATCCACTCCCAGTACAGGGATAGTAACCCACTCTCATTGCAGGGACAGTAATCCACTTCCAGTGCAGCGACAGTAATCCACTCCCAGTGAAGGGACCGTAATCCACTCCCAGTGCAGGGAAAGTAATCCACTCCCAGTGCAGGGATAGCAATCCACTCCCAGTGCAGGGACAGTAATCCACTCTCAGTGCAGGGACAGTAATCCACACCCAGTGCAGGGACAGTAATCCACTGTCAGTACAGGGATAGTAATCCACCCTCAGTGCAGGGACAGTAATCCACTCTCAGTGCAGGGATAGTAATCCACCTTCAGTGCAGGGACAGTAATCCACTCTCAGTGCCGGGATAGTAATGCACTTACAGTGCAGGGACAGTAACCCACTCCCAGTGCAGGGACAGTAATCCACTCCCAGTGCAGGGACAGTAATCCACTCTCAGTGCAGGGACAGTAATCCACACCCAGTGCAGGGACAGTAATCCACCCTCAGTGCAGTGAGAATAATCCACTCTCAGTGCAGGGATAGTAATCCACTCTCAGTACAGGGATAGTAATCCACCCTCAGTGCAGGGATAGTAATCCACTCTCAGTGCAGGGACAGTAATCCACTCTCAGTGCAGGGACAGTAATTCACTCCCAGTGCATGGATAGTAATCCACTCTCAGTGCATGGATAGTAATCCACTCTCAGTGCAGGGATAATAATCCACTCCCAGTACAGGGATAGTAACCCACTCTCAGTGCAGGGACAGTAATCCACTTCCAGTGCAGCGACAGTAATCCACTCCCAGTGCTGGGACCGTAATCCACTCCCAGTGCAGGGAAAGTAATCCACTCCCAGTGCAGTGACAGTAATCCACTACCAGTGCAGGGGCGGTAATTCACTCTCAGTGCATGTGTAGTAATCCACTCTTGTTGCAGGGACAGTAATCCACTCCCAGTGCAGAGACAATAATTCACTCTCAGTGCTTGGATAGTAATCCTCTCTCAGTGCAGGGATAGTAATGCACTCCCATTGCAGGGACAGTAATCCACTCTCAGTACAGGGATAGTAATCCACTCTCAGTGCAGGGACAGTAATCCACTCCCAGTGCAGGGATAGAAATTCACTCTCAGTGCATGGATAGTAATCCACTCTCAGTGCATGGATAGTAATCCACTCTCAGTGCAGGTATAATAATACACTCCCAGTACAGGGATAGTAACCCACTCTCAGTGCAGGGACAGTAATCCACTTCCAGTGCAGCGACAGTAATCCACTCCCAGTGCAGGGGCCGTAATCCACTCCCAGTGCAGGGAAAGTAATCCACTCTCAGTACAGGGATAGTAATCCACTGTCAGTACAGGGATATTAATCCACTGACAGTGCAGGGATAGTAATCCACTCCCTGTGCAGGGACCGTAAATCACTCCCAGTGCAGGGACAATAATCCATTCCCAGAGCAGGGATAGTAATCCACTCCCAGTGTAGGGACAGTAATCCACACTCAGTACAGGGATAGTAATCCACCCTCAGTGCAGGGATAGTAATCCACTCCCAGTGCAGGGATAGTAATGCACTCCCAGTGCATGGATAGTAATTCACTCCCAGTGCATGGATAGTAATCCACTCTCAGTGCATGGATAGTAATCCACTGTCAGTACAGGGATATTAATCCACTGACAGTGCAGGGATAGTAATCCACTCCCTGTGCAGGGACCGTAAATCACTCCCAGTGCAGGGACAATAATCCATTCCCAGAGCAGGGATAGTAATCCACTCCCAGTGTAGGGATAGTAATCCACTCCTAATACAGGGATAGTAATGCACTTACAGTGCAGGGATAGTAATTCACTCCCAGTGCATGGATAGTAATCCACTCTCAGTGCAGGGACAGTAATCCACTCTCAGTGCAGGGACGGTAATTCGCTCTCAGTGCATGGATAGTAATCCACTCTCAGTGCAGGGACAGTAATTCACTCTCGGTGCATGGATAGTAATCCACTCTCAGTGCAGGGACAGTAATTCACTCTCGGTGCATGGAGAGTAATCCACTCTTAGTGCAGGGATAATAATCCACTCCCAGTACAGGGATAGTAACCCACTCTCAGTGCAGGGATAGTAATCCACACCCAGTGCATGGATAGTAATCCACTCTCAGTGCAGGGATGGTAATTCACTCTCAGTGCATGGATAGTAATCCACTCTCAGTGCATGGATAGTAATCCACTCTCAGTGCATGGATAGTAACCCACTCTCAGTGCAGGGACAGTAATCCACTCCCAGTGCAGGGAATGTAATCCACTCCCAGTGCAGGGACTGTAATCCACTCTCAGTGCAGGGACATTAATCCACTCCCAGTGCAGGGACAGTAATCCACTCCCAGTGCAGGGACCGTAATCCACTCCCAGTGCAGGGACAGTAATCCACTCCCAGTGCAGGGACCGTAATCCACTCCCAGTGCAGGGATAGTAATCCACTCTCAGTACAATGATATTAATCCACACCCAGTGTAGGGACAGTAACCCACACCCAGTGCAGAGACTGTAATCAACTCCCAGTGCAGGTACTGTAATCCACTCCCAGTGCAGGGACAGTAATCCATTCTCAGTGCAGGAACATTAATCCACTCCCAGTGCAGGGACAGTCGTCCACTCCCAGTGCAGGGACAGTAATCCACTCTCAGTACAGGAATAGTAATCCACTCCCAGTGCAAGGATAGTAATCCACACCCAGTGTCGCAACAGTAATCCACTCCCAGTGCAGGGATAGTAATCCACACCCAGTACAGGGATAGTAATGCACTCCCAGTACAGGGACAGTAATCCACTCTCAGTGCAGGGACAGTAATCCACTCCCAGTGCAGAGACAATAATTCACTCTCAGTACTTGGATAGTAATCCTCTCCCAGTACAGGGATAGTAATCCACTCTCAGTGCAGGGACAGTATTCCACTCCCAGTGCAGGGATAGAAATTCACTCTCAGTGCAGGGATGGTAATTCACTCTCAGTGCATGGATAGTAATCCACACTCAGTGCAGGGATTGTAATCCACTCTCAGTGCATGGATAGTAACCCACTCTCAGTGCAGGGACAGTAATCATCTCTCAGTACAGGGATAGATATCCACCCTCAGTGCAGGGATAGTAATCCACACCCAGTGCATGGATAGTAATCCACTCTCAGTGCAGGGACAGTAATTCACTCCCAGTGCATGGATAGTAATCCACTCTAAGTGCATGGATAGTAATCCACTCTCAGTGCAGTGATAATAATCCACTCCCAGTACAGGGATAGTAACCCACTCTCATTGCAGGGACAGTAATCCACTTCCAGTGCAGCGACAGTAATCCACTCCCAGTGAAGGGACCGTAATCCACTCCCAGTGCAGGGAAAGTAATCCACTCCCAGTGCAGGGATAGCAATCCACTCCCAGTGCAGGGACAGTAATCCACTCTCAGTGCAGGGATAGTAATCCACTGTCAGTACAGGGATAGTAATCCACCCTCAGTGCAGGGACAGTAATCCACTCTCAGTGCAGGGATAGTAATCCACCTTCAGTGCAGGGACAGTAATCCACTCTCAGTGCCGGGATAGTAATGCACTTACAGTGCAGGGACAGTAACCCACTCCCAGTGCAGGGACAGTAATCCACTCCCAGTGCAGGGACAGTAATCCACTCTCAGTGCAGGGACAGTAATCCACACCCAGTGCAGGGACAGTAATCCACCCTCAGTGCAGTGAGAATAATCCACTCTCAGTGCAGGGATAGTAATCCACTCTCAGTACAGGGATAGTAATCCACCCTCAGTGCAGGGATAGTAATCCACTCTCAGTGCAGGGACAGTAATCCACTCTCAGTGCAGGGACAGTAATTCACTCCCAGTGCATGGATAGTAATCCACTCTCAGTGCATGGATAGTAATCCACTCTCAGTGCAGGGATAATAATCCACTCCCAGTACAGGGATAGTAACCCACTCTCAGTGCAGGGACAGTAATCCACTTCCAGTGCAGCGACAGTAATCCACTCCCAGTGCTGGGACCGTAATCCACTCCCAGTGCAGGGAAAGTAATCCACTCCCAGTGCAGTGACAGTAATCCACTACCAGTGCAGGGGCGGTAATTCACTCTCAGTGCATGTGTAGTAATCCACTCTTGTTGCAGGGACAGTAATCCACTCCCAGTGCAGAGACAATAATTCACTCTCAGTGCTTGGATAGTAATCCTCTCTCAGTGCAGGGATAGTAATGCACTCCCATTGCAGGGACAGTAATCCACTCTCAGTACAGGGATAGTAATCCACTCTCAGTGCAGGGACAGTAATCCACTCCCAGTGCAGGGATAGAAATTCACTCTCAGTGCAGGGATGGTAATTCACTCTCAGTGATTGGATAGTAACCCACTCTCAGTGCAGGGACAGTAATCCACTCTCAGTGCAGGGATAGTAATCCACTCTCAGTGCAGGGACAGTAACCCACTCCCAGTGCAGGGACAGTAATCCACTCTCAGTGCAGGGACAGTAATTCACTCCCAGTGCATGGATAGTAATCCACTCTCAGTGCAGGGATAATAATCCACTCCCAGTACAGGGACAGTAATCCACTCCCAGTGCAGGGACCGTAATCCACTTCCAGTGCAGGGACAGTAATGCACTTACAGTGCAGGGACAGTAATTCACTCCCAGTGCATGGATAGTAATCCACTCTCAGTGCATGGATAGTAATCCACTCTCAGTGCATGGATAGTAATCCACTCTCAGTGCAGGGATAGTAATGCACTTACAGTGCAGGGACAGTAATTCACTCCCAGTGCATGGATAGTAATCCACTCTCAGTGCAGTGATAGTAATCCACACCCAGTACAGGGATAGTAATCCACTCCCAGTGCAGGGACAGTAATCCACTCTCAGTGCTGGGACAGTAATTCACTCCCAGTGCATGGATAGTAATCCACTCTCAGTGCATGGATAGTAATCCACTCTCAGTGCATGGATAGTAATCCACTCTCAGTGCAGGGATAATAATCCACTCCCAGTACAGGTATAGTAACCCACTCTCAGTGCAGGGACAGTAATCCACTTCCAGTGCAGCGACAGTAATCCACTCCCAGTGCAGGGGCCGTAATCCACTCCCAGTGCAGGGAAAGTAATCCACTCTCAGTACAGGGATAGTAATCCACTGTCAGTACAGGGATATTAATCCACTGACAGTGCAGGGATAGTAATCCACTCCCTGTGCAGGGACCGTAAATCACTCCCAGTGCAGGGACAATAATCCATTCCCAGAGCAGGGATAGTAATCCACTACCAGTGTAGGGATAGTAATCCACTCCTAATACAGGGATAGTAATGCACTTACAGTGCAGGGATAGTAATTCACTCTCAGTGCATGGATAGTAATCCACTGTCAGTACAGGGATATTAATCCACTGACAGTGCAGGGATAGTAATCCATTCCCTGTGCAGGGACCGTAAATCACTCCCAGTGCAGGGACAATAATCCATTCCCAGAGCAGGGATAGTAATCCACTCCCAGTGTAGGGACAGTAATCCACACTCAGTACAGGGATAGTAATCCACCCTCAGTGCAGGGATAGTAATCCACTCCTAATACAGGGATAGTAATGCACTTACAGTGCAGGGATAGTAATTCACTCCCAGTGCATGGATAGTAATCCACTCTCAGTGCATGGATAGTAATCAACTCTCAGTGCAGGGACAGTAATCCACTCCCAGTGCAGAGACAATAATTCACTCTCAGTGCTGGATAGTAATCCACTCCCAGTCCAGGGATAGTAATCCACTCCCATTGCAGGGACAGTAATCCACTCCCAGTGCAGGGATAGAAATTCACTCTCAGTGCAGGGACAGTAATCCACTCTCAGTGCAGGGACGGTAATTCGCTCTCAGTGCATGGATAGTAATCCACTCTCAGTGCAGGGACAGTAATTCACTCTCGGTGCATGGATAGTAATCCACTCTCAGTGCAGGGACAGTAATTCACTCTCGGTGCATGGATAGTAATCCACTCTTAGTGCAGGGATAATAATCCACTCCCAGTACAGGGATAGTAACCCACTCTCAGTGCAGGGACAGTAATCCACTCCCAGTGCAGGGACAGTAATCCATTCCCAGTGCAGGGACCGTAATCCACTCCCAATGCAGGGACAGTAATCCACTCTCAGTGCAGGGACGGTAATTCACTCTCAGTGCATGGATAGTAATCCACTCCCATTGCAGGGACAGTAATCCACTCTCAGTGCAGGGACGGTAATTCGCTCTCAGTGCAGGGATAGAAATTCACTCTCAGTGCAGGGACAGTAATTCACTCTCGGTGCATGGATAGTAATCCACTCTTAGTGCAGGGATAATAATCAACTCCCAGTACAGGGATAGTAACCCACTCTCAGTGCAGGGACAGTAATCCACTCCCAGTGCAGGGACAGTAATCCACTCCCAGTGCAGGGACCGTAATCCACTCCCAATGCAGGGACAGTAATCCACTCTCAGTGCAGGGACGGTAATTCGCTCTCAGTGCATGGATAGTAATTCACTCTCAGTGCAGGGACAGTAATTCACTCTCGGTGCATGGATAGTAATCCATTCTCAGTGCATGGATAGTAATTCACTCTCAGTGCAGGGACAGTAATTCACTCTCAGTGCAGGGATAATAATCCACTCCCAGTACAGGGATAGTAACCCACTCTCAGTGCAGGGACAGTAATCCACTTCCAGTGCAGGGACAGTAATCCACTCTCAGTGCAGGGACAGTAATTCACTCCCAGTGGAGGGACAGTAATCCACTCTCAGTACAGGGATAGAAATCCACCCTCAGTGCAGGGTTAGTAATCCACTCCTAGAGCAGGGATAGTAATCCACACCCAGTGTAGCAACAGTAATCCACTCTCAGTACAGGGATAGTAATCCACCCTCAGTGCAGGGATAGTAATCCACTCCCAGTGCAGGGATAGTAATGCACTTACAGTGCAGGGAAAGTAACCCACTCCCAGTGCAGGGAAAGTAATCCACTCCCAGTGCAGTGACAGTAATCCACTACCAGTGCAGAGGCGGTAATTCACTCTCAGTGCAGGGACAGTAATCCACTCCCAGTGCAGGGACAGTAATCCACTCTCAGTGCAGGGACAGTAGCCCACTCCCAGTGCAGGGACAGTAATCCACTCTCAGTGCAGGGACATTAATTCACTCCCAGTGCATGGATAGTAATCCACTCTCAGTGCAGGGATAATAATCCACTCCCAGTACAGGGACAGTAATCCACTCCCAGTGCAGGGACCGTAATCCACTTCCAGTGCAGGGACAGTAATGCACTTACAGTGCAGGGACAGTAATTCACTCCCAGTGCATGGATAGTAATCCACTCTCAGTGCATGGATAGTAATCCACTCTCAGTGCATGGATAGTAATCCACTCTCAGTGCAGGGATAGTAATGCACTTACAGTGCAGGGACAGTAATTCACTCCCAGTGCATGGATAGTAATCCACTCTCAGTGCAGTGATAGTAATCCACACCCAGTACAGGGATAGTAATCCACTCCCAGTGCAGGGACAGTAATCCACTCTCAGTGCAGGGACAGTAATTCACTCCCAGTGCATGGATAGTAATCCACTCTCAGTGCAGGGACAGTAATCCACTTCCAGTGCAGCGACAGTAATCCACTCCCAGTGCAGGGGCCGTAATCCACTCTCAGTGCAGGGACAGTAATTCACTCCCAGTGCATGGATAGTAATCCACTCTCATTGCAGGGATAATAATCCACTCCCAGTACAGGGACAGTAATCCACTCCCAGTGCAGGGACCGTAATCCACTTCCAGTGCAGGGACAGTAATGCACTTACAGTGCAGGGACAGTAATTCACTCCCAGTGCATGGATAGTAATCCACTCTCAGTGCATGGATAGTAATCCACTCTCAGTGCATGGATAGTTATCCACTCTCAGTGCAGGGATAGTAATGCACTTACAGTGCAGGGACAGTAATTCACTCCCAGTGCATGGATAGTAATCGACTCTCAGTGCAGTGATAGTAATCCACACCCAGTACAGGGATAGTAATCCACTCCCAGTGCAGGGACAGTAATCCACTCTCAGTGCAGGGACAGTAATTCACTCCCAGTGCATGGATAGTAATCCACTCTCAGTGCATGGATAGTAATCCACTCTCAGTGCAGGTATAATAATACACTCCCAGTACAGGGATAGTAACCCACTCTCAGTGCAGGGACAGTAATCCACTTCCAGTGCAGCGACAGTAATCCACTCCCAGTGCAGGGGCCGTAATCCACTCCCAGTGCAGGGAAAGTAATCCACTCTCAGTACAGGGATAGTAATCCACTGTCAGTACAGGGATATTAATCCACTGACAGTGCAGGGATAGTAATCCACTCCCTGTGCAGGGACCGTAAATCACTCCCAGTGCAGGGACAATAATCCATTCCCAGAGCAGGGATAGTAATCCACTCCCAGTGTAGGGACAGTAATCCACACTCAGTACAGGGATAGTAATCCACCCTCAGTGCAGGGATAGTAATCCACTCCTAATGCAGGGATAGTAATGCACTTACAGTGAAGGGATAGTAATTCACTCCCAGTGCATGGATAGTAATCCACTCTCAGTGCATGGATAGTAATCCACTGTCAGTACAGGGATATTAATCCACTGACAGTGCAGGGATAGTAATCCACTCCCTGTGCAGGGACCGTAAATCACTCCCAGTGCAGGGACAATAATCCATTCCCAGAGCAGGGATAGTAATCCACTCCCAGTGTAGGGACAGTAATCCACACTCAGTACAGGGATAGTAATCCACCCTTTATGCAGGGATAGTAATCCGCTCCTAATACAGGGATAGTAATGCACTTACAGTGCAGGGATAGTAATTCACTCCCAGTGCATGGATAGTAATCCACTCTCAGTGCATGGATAGTAATCAACTCTCAGTGCAGGGACAGTAATCCACTCCCAGTGCAGAGACAATAATTCACTCTCAGTGCTGGATAGTAATCCACTCCCAGTCCAGGGATAGTAATCCACTCCCATTGCAGGGACAGTAATCCACTCCCAGTGCAGGGATAGAAATTCACTCTCAGTGCAGGGACAGTAATCCACTCTCAGTGCAGGGACGGTAATTCGCTCTCAGTGCATGGATAGTAATCCACTCTCAGTGCAAGGACAGTAATTCACTCTCGGTGCATGGATAGTAATCCACTCTCAGTGCAGGGACAGTAATTCACTCTCGGTGCATGGATAGTAATCCACTCTTAGTGCAGGGATAATAATCCACTCCCAGTACAGGGATAGTAACCCACTCTCAGTGCAGGGACAGTAATCCACTCCCAGTGCAGGGACAGTAATCCACTCCCAGTGCAGGGACCGTAATCCACTCCCAATGCAGGAACAGTAAACCACTCTCAGTGCAGGGACGGTAATTCGCTCTCAGTGCATGGATAGTAATCCACTCCCATTGCAGGGACCGTAATCCACTCCCAGTGCAGGGATAGAAATTCACTCTCAGTGCAGGGACAGTAATCCACTCTCAGTGCAGGGACGGTAATTCGCTCTCAGTGCATGGATAGTAATTCACTCTCAGTGCAGGGACAGTAATTCACTCTCGGTGCATGGATAGTAATCCATTCTCAGTGCATGGATAGTAATTCACTCTCAGTGCAGGGACAGTAATTCACTCTCAGTGCAGGGATAATAATCCACTCCCAGTACAGGGATAGTAACCCACTCTCAGTGCAGGGACAGTAATCCACTTCCAGTGCAGGGACAGTAATCCACTCTCAGTGCAGGGACAGTAATTCACTCCCAGTGGAGGGACAGTAATCCACTCTCAGTACAGGGATAGAAATCCACCCTCAGTGCAGTGTTAGTAATCCACTCCCAGAGCAGGGATAGTAATCCACACCCAGTGTAGCAACAGTAATCCACTCTCAGTACGGGGATAGTAATCCACCCTCAGTGCAGGGATAGTAATCCACTCCCAGTGCAGGGATAGTAATGCACTTACAGTGCAGGGACAGTAACCCACTCCCAGTGCAGGGAAAGTAATCCACTCCCAGTGCAGTGACCGTAATCCACTACCAGTGCAGAGGCGGTAATTCACTCTCAGTGCATGTGTAGTAATCCACTCTTGTTGCAGGGACAGTAATCCACTCCCAGTGCAGAGACAATAATTCACTCTCAGTGCTTGGATAGTAATCCTCTCCCAGTGCAGGGATAGTAATGCACTCCCATTGCAGGGACAGTAATCCACTTTCAGTACTTGGATAGTAATCCACTCTCAGTGCAGGGACAGTAATCCACTCCCAGTGCAGGGATAGAAATTCACTCTCAGTGCAGGGATGGTAATTCACTCTCAGTGCATGGATAGTAACCCACTCTCAGTGCAGGGACAGTAATCCACTCTCAGTGCAGGGATAGTAATCCACTCTCAGTGCAGGGACAGTAATTCACTCTCGGTGCATGGATAGTAATCCACTCTCAGTGCAGGGATAATAATCCACACCCAGTACAGGGATAGTAACCCACTCTCAGTGCAGGGACAGTAATCCACTCTCAGTACAGGGATAGAAATCCACCCTCAGTGCAGGGATAGTAACCCAATCCCAGTGCAGGGATAGTAATGCACTTACAGTGCAGGAACAGTAATTCACTCCCAGTGCATGGATAGTAATCCACTCTCAGTGCATGGATAGTAATCCACTCTCAGTGCATGGATAGTTATCCACTCTCAGTGCAGGGATAGTAATGCACTTACAGTGCAGGGACAGTAATTCACTCCCAGTGCATGGATAGTAATCCACTCTCAGTGCAGTGATAGTAATCCACACCCAGTACAGGGATAGTAATCCACTCCCAGTGCAGGGACAGTAATCCACTCTCAGTGCAGGGACAGTAATTCACTCCCAGTGCATGGATAGTAATCCACTCTCAGTGCATGGATAGTAATCCACTCTCAGTGCAGGGATAATAATCCACTCCCAGTACAGGGATAGTAACACACTCTCAGTGCAGGGACAGTAATCCACTTCCAGTGCAGCGACAGTAATCCACTCTCAGTGCAGGGATGGTAATTCACTCTCAGTGCATGGATAGTAACCCACTCTCAGTGCAGGGACAGTAATCCACTCTCAGTGCAGGGATAGTAATCCACTCTCAGTGCAGGGACAGTAATTCACTCTCGGTGCATGGATAGTAATCCACTCTCAGTGCAGGGATAATAATCCACACCCAGTACAGGGATAGTAACCCACTCTCAGTGCAGGGACAGTAATCCACTTTCAGTACAGGGATAGAAATCCACCCTCAGTGCAGGGATAGTAACCCAATCCCAGTGCAGGGATAGTAATGCACTTACAGTGCAGGAACAGTAATTCACTCCCAGTGCATGGATAGTAATCCACTCTCAGTGCATGGATAGTAATCCACTCTCAGTGCATGGATAGTTATCCACTCTCAGTGCAGGGATAGTAATGCACTTACAGTGCAGGGACAGTAATTCACTCCCAGTGCATGGATAGTAATCCACTCTCAGTGCAGTGATAGTAATCCACACCCAGTACAGGGATAGTAATCCACTCCCAGTGCAGGGACAGTAATCCACTCTCAGTGCAGGGACAGTAATTCACTCCCAGTGCATGGATAGTAATCCACTCTCAGTGCATGGATAGTAATCCACTCTCAGTGCAGGGATAATAATCCACTCCCAGTACAGGGATAGTAACACACTCTCAGTGCAGGGACAGTAATCCACTTCCAGTGCAGCGACAGTAATCCACTCCCAGTGCAGGGGCCGTAATCCACTCCCAGTGCAGGGAAAGTAATCCACTCTCAGTACAGGGATAGTAATCCACTGTCAGTACAGGGATATTAATCCACTGACAGTGCAGGGATAGTAATCCACTCCCTGTGCAGGGACCGTAAATCACTCCCAGTGCAGGGACAATAATCCATTCCCAGAGCAGGGATAGTAATCCACTCCCAGTGTAGGGACAGTAATCCACACTCAGTACAGGGATAGTAATCCACCCTCAGTGCAGGGATAGTAATCCACTCCTAATGCAGGGATAGTAATGCACTTACAGTGCAGGGATAGTAATTCACTCCCAGTGCATGGATAGTAATCCACTCTCAGTGCATGGATAGTAATCCACTCTCAGTGCAGGGACAGTAATTCACTCTCGGTGCATGGATAGTAATCCACTCTTAGTGCAGGGATAATAATCCACTCCCAGTACAGGGATAGTAACCCACTCTCAGTGCAGGGACAGTAATCCACTCCCAGTGCAGGGACAGTAATCCACTCCCAGTGCAGGGATCGTAATCCACTCCCAATGCAGGGACAGTAATCCACTCTCAGTGCAGGGACGGGAATTCGCTCTCAGTGCATGGATAGTAATCCACTCCCATTGCAGGGACAGTAATCCACTCCCAGTGCATGGATAGTAATCCACTCTCAGTGCAGTGATAGTAATCCACTCTCAGTGCAGGGATAGTAATCCACTCTCAGTGCAGTGATAGTAATCCACTCTCAGTGCATGGATAGTAATTCACTCCCAGTGGAGGGACAATAATCCATTCCCAGAGCAGGGATAGTAATCCACTCCCAGTGTAGGGACAGTAATCCACACTCAGTACAGGGATAGTAATCCACCCTCAGTGCAGGTATAGTAATCCACTCTCAGTGCATGGATAGTAATCCACTCTCAGTGCAGGGATAGTAATGCACTTACAGTGCAGGGACAGTAATTCACTCCCAGTGCATGGATAGTAATCCACTCTAAGTGCAGTGATAGTAATCCACTCTCAGTACAGGGATAGAAATCCACCCTCAGTGCAGGGTTAGTAATCCACTCCCCGAGCAGGGATAGTAATCCACACCCAGTGTAGCGACAGTAATCCACTCTCAGTACAGGGATAGTAATCCACCCTCAGTGCAGGGATAGTAAGCCACTCCCAGTGCAGGGATAGTAATGCACTTACAGTGTAGGGACAGTAACCCACTCCCAGTGCAGGGCAGTAATCCACTCCCAGTGCAGGGACAGTAATCCACTCTCAGTGCAGGGACAGTAATCCACACCCAGTGCAGGGACAGTAATCCACTCCCAGTGCAGGGACAGTAATCCACTCTCAGTGCAGGGACAGTAACCCACTCCCAGTGCAGGGACAGTAATCCACTCTCAGTGCAGGGACAGTAATTCACTCCCAGTGCATGGATAGTAATCCACTCTCAGTGCAGGGATAATAATCCACTCCCAGTACAGGGACAGTAATCCACTACCAGTGCAGGGACCGTAATCCACTTCCAGTGCAGGGACAGTAATGCACTTACAGTGCAGGGACAGTAATTCACTCCCAGTGCATGGATAGTAATCCACTCTCAGTGCATGGATAGTAATCCACTCTCAGTGCATGGATAGTAATCCACTCTCAGTGCAGGGATAGTAATGCACTTACAGTGCAGGGACAGTAATTCACTCCCAGTGCATGGATAGTAATCCACTCTAAGTGCAGTGATAGTAATCCACACCCAGTACAGGGATAGTAATCCACTCCCAGTGCAGGGACAGTAATCCACTCTCAGTGCAGGGACAGTAATTCACTCCCAGTGCATGGATAGTAATCCACTCTCAGTGCATGGATAGTAATCCACTCTCAGTGCAGGGATAATAATCCACTCCCAGTACAGGGATAGTAACCCACTCTCAGTGCATGGACAGTAATCCACTTCCAGTGCAGCGACAGTAATCCACTCCCAGTGCAGGGGCCGTAATCCACTCCCAGTGCAGGGAAAGTAATCCACTCTCAGTACAGGGATAGTAATCCACTGTCAGTACAGGGATATTAATCCACTGACAGTGCAGGGATAGTAATCCACTCCCTGTGCAGGGACCGTAAATCACTCCCAGTGCAGGGACAATAATCCATTCCCAGAGCAGGGATAGTAATCCACTACCAGTGTAGGGACAGTAATCCACACTCAGTACAGGGATAGTAATCCACCCTCAGTGCAGGGATAGTAATCCACTCCTAATGCAGGGATAGTAATGCACTTACAGTGCAGGGATAGTAATTCACTCCCAGTGCATGGATAGTAATCCACTCTCAGTGCATGGATAGTAATCCACTCTCAGTGCAGGGACAGTAATCCACTCCCAGTGCAGAGACAATAATTCACTCTCAGTGCTTGGATAGTAATCCACTCCCAGTCCAGGGATAGTAATCCACTCCCATTGCAGGGACAGTAATCCACTCCCAGTGCAGGGACAGTAATCCATTCTCAGTGCAGGGACAGTAACCCACTCCCAGTGCAGGGACAGTAATCCACTCTCAGTGCAGGGACAGTAATTCACTCCCAGTGCATGGATAGTAATCCACTCTCAGTGCAGGGATAATAATCCACTCCCAGTACAGGGACAGTAATCCACTCCCAGTGCAGGGACCGTAATCCACTTCCAGTGCAGGGACAGTAATGCACTTACAGTGCAGGGACAGTAATTCACTCCCAGTGCATGGATAGTAATCCACTCTCAGTGCATGGATAGTAATCCACTCTCAGTGCATGGATAGTAATCCACTCTCAGTGCAGGGATAGTAATGCACTTACAGTGCAGGGACAGTAATTCACTCCCAGTGCATGGATAGTAATCCACTCTAAGTGCAGTGATAGTAATCCACACCCAGTACAGGGATAGTAATCCACTCCCAGTGCAGGGACAGTAATCCACTCTCAGTGCAGGGACAGTAATTCACTCCCAGTGCATGGATAGTAATCCACTCTCAGTGCATGGATAGTAATCCACTCTCAGTGCAGGGATAATAATCCACTCCCAGTACAGGGATAGTAACCCACTCTCAGTGCAGGGACAGTAATCCACTTCCAGTGCAGCGACAGTCATCCACTCCCAGTGCAGGAGCTGTAATCCACTCCCAGTGCAGGGAAAGTAATCCACTCTCAGTACAGGGATAGAAATCCACTGTCAGTACAGGGATATTAATCCACTGACAGTGCAGGGATAGTAATCCACTCCCTGTGCAGGGACCGTAAATCACTCCCAGTGCAGGGACAATAATCCATTCCCAGAGCAGGGATAGTAATCCACTACCAGTGTAGGGACAGTAATCCACACTCAGTACAGGGATAGTAATCCACCCTCAGTGCAGGGATAGTAATCCACTCCTAATGCAGGGATAGTAATGCACTTACAGTGCAGGGATAGTAATTCACTCCCAGTGCATGGATAGTAATCCACTCTCAGTGCATGGATAGTAATCAACTCTCAGAGCAGGGACAGTAATCCACTCCCAGTGCAGAGACAATAATTCACTCTCAGTGCTTGGATAGTAATCCACTCCCAGTCCAGGGATAGTAATCCACTCCCATTGCAGGGACAGTAATCCACTCCCAGTGCAGGGATAGAAATTCACTCTCAGTGCAGGGACAGTAATCCACTCTCAGTGCATGGACGGTAATTCGCTCTCAGTGCATGGATAGTAATCCACTCTCAGTGCAGGGACAGTAATTCACGCTCGGTGCATGGATAGTAATCCACTCTTAGTGCAGGGATAATAATCCACTCCCAGTACAGGGATAGTAACCCACTCTCAGTGCAGGGACAGTAATCCACTCCCAGTGCAGGGACCTTAATCCACTCCCAGTGCAGGGACCGTAATCCACTCCCAATGCAGGGACAGTAATCCACTCTCAGTGCAGGGACGGTAATTCGCTCTCAGTGCATGGATAGTAATCCACTCCCATTGCAGGGACAGTAATCCACTCCCAGTGCATGGATAGTAATCCACTCTCAGTGCAGTGATAGTAATCCACTCTCAGTGCAGGGACAGTAATTCACTCCCAGTGGAGGGACAGTAATCCACTCTCAGTACAGGGATAGAAATCCACCCTCAGTGCAGGGTTAGTAATCCACTCCCAGAGCAGGGATAGTAATCCACACCCAGTGTAGCGACATTAATCCACTCTCAGTACAGGGATAGTAATCCACCCTCAGTGCAGGGATAGTAATCCACTCCCAGTGCAGGGATAGTAATGCACTTACAGTGCAGGGACAGTAACCCACTCCCAGTGCAGGGACAGTAATCCACTCCCAGTGCAGGGACAGTAATCCACTCTCAGTGCAGGGACTGTAATCCACACCCAGTGCAGGGACAGTAATCCACTCCCAGTGCAGGGACAGTAATCCACTCTCAGTGCAGGGACAGTAACCCACTCCCAGTGCAGGGACAGTAATCCACTCTCAGTGCAGGGACAGTAATTCACTCCCAGTGCATGGATAGTAATCCACTCTCAGTGCAGGGATAATAATCCACTCCCAGTACAGGGACAGTAATACACTCCCAGTGCAGGGACCGTAATCCACTTCCAGTGCAGGGACAGTAATGCACTTACAGTGCAGGGACAGTAATTCACTCCCAGTGCATGGATAGTAATCCACTCTCAGTGCATGGATAGTAATCCACTCTCAGTGCATGGATAGTAATCCACTCTCAGTGCAGGGATAGTAATGCACTTACAGTGCAGGGACAGTAATTCACTCCCAGTGCATGGATAGTAATCCACTCTAAGTGCAGTGATAGTAATCCACACCCAGTACAGGGATAGTAATCCACTCCCAGTGCAGGGACAGTAATCCACTCTCAGTGCAGGGACAGTAATTCACTCCCAGTGCATGGATAGTAATCCACTCTCAGTGCATGGATAGTAATCCACTCTCAGTGCAGGGATAATAATCCACTCCCAGTACAGGGATAGTAACCCACTCTCAGTGCAGGGACAGTAATCCACTTCCAGTGCAGCGACAGTAATCCACTCCCAGTGCAGGGGCCGTAATCCACTCCCAGTGCAGGGAAAGTAATCCACTCTCAGTACAGGGATAGTAATCCACTGTCAGTACAGGGATATTAATCCACTGACAGTGCAGGGATAGTAATCCACTCCCTGTGCAGGGACCGTAAATCACTCCCTGTGCAGGGACAATAATCCATTCCCAGAGCAGGGATAGTAATCCACTACCAGTGTAGGGACAGTAATCCACACTCAGTACAGGGATAGTAATCCACCCTCAGTGCAGGGATAGTAATCCACTCCTAATGCAGGGATAGTAATGCACTTACAGTGCAGGGATAGTAATTCACTCCCAGTGCATGGATAGTAATCCACTCTCAGTGCATGGATAGTAATCCACTCTCAGTGCAGGGACAGTAATCCACTCCCAGTGCAGAGACAATAATTCACTCTCAGTGCTTGGATAGTAATCCACTCCCAGTCCAGGGATAGTAATCCACTCCCATTGCAGGGACAGTAATCCACTCCCAGTGCAGGGACAGTAATCCATTCTCAGTGCAGGGACAGTAACCCACTCCCAGTGCAGGGACAGTAATCCACTCTCAGTGCAGGGACAGTAATTCACTCCCAGTGCATGGATAGTAATCCACTCTCAGTGCAGGGATAATAATCCACTCCCAGTACAGGGACAGTAATCCACTCCCAGTGCAGGGACCGTAATCCACTTCCAGTGCAGGGACAGTAATGCACTTACAGTGCAGGGACAGTAATTCACTCCCAGTGCATGGATAGTAATCCACTCTCAGTGCATGGATAGTAATCCACTCTCAGTGCATGGATAGTAATCCACTCTCAGTGCAGGGATAGTAATGCACTTACAGTGCAGGGACAGTAATTCACTCCCAGTGCATGGATAGTAATCCACTCTAAGTGCAGTGATAGTAATCCACACCCAGTACAGGGATAGTAATCCACTCCCAGTGCAGGGACAGTAATCCACTCTCAGTGCAGGGACAGTAATTCACTCCCAGTGCAT